>NC_140580.1:457591074-459043574 GCF_964204655.1 Triturus cristatus | reverse complement strand
CCTTGCTGTTCGAAACATAGACAGTGAACTTGAGGATGTTCTTAATTCTGCTATAAAAATAGTACATTTTATAAAGACCCATCCCACAAGAGCTCATCTATTTGCAATTTTATGTGCAGAAATGGGAGCTGAGCATGATGGCTTGCTGTTTCATACAGAAGTGCAGTGGTTATCCCTGGGGAAAGTGCTGACTCGCATCTTTGAATTAAGAAATGAAGTACGGCAGTTTCTTCTGTGTTTGGATCCTGGCAAAGCAGAACAGCTATGCAATCCCCGCTGGCTTGTGCTTTTAGCATACCTTGCTGACATTTTCGAGAAATTAAATTCCCTGAAAATGTTTCTGCAAGGAGCTAAAATCACTTCTTTTACCACGAACAAAAGAATTACTTCATTCAAGAAGAAGCTGGAATTATAGAGAAGACTAGTTGAAAAGGGTCTGTTTGAGTCGTTTCCTTGTTTAGTAGATGCTCTTTAGGAGACTGAATATGAACTTCCAAGTATTGCTGAGATAATAAAAAATCACCTGACGTCTCTCAGGAACAGTTTACAAAAGTATTTTCCTGGGGACAGCGATCACTTCAATGACTGGGTCTTTCAACCATTTCTGGCAGAGGTGGGGAGCCATCTCCTGATTCGCATGCAGGAAGAACTGATTGATCTCCAAGGTGACCGCACTCTGCAGATGTAAATCAGCAAAGTCTCATTGGGAGAGTTTTGGCTAAAATGTCTACAGAACATTCAGCTTTGAGAGAAACTGCTACCAAAACTCTCTTGCCTTTCAGCTTGTCCTATTTATGTGAGATTGGGTTCTCAGCACTTGAGGTGTTAAAGACTAAGTACCGGTCAAGACTAGATGTGGAGCACAACCTGAGGATGGCAGTAGCAAAAATTCATCCATAGATTGACAGTCTCTGTGGCAAAAAAACAGGCACACCCGTCACATTAATGTTAGTGGTGTTATTATCAATCTATGTCAAATCATGTGTTATATGTGTAAAACAAAGCTTCATAGTAAAAACTATTTGCACACATTTCATCTTGGAAAATTTTGATTTAAACTGTGTAATAAGCCTCTGTCATTTAACCACACCCACTCAAAAACCTGCAGTTTACTAAACACTCTTATTGTGTTTAACATTATTTGCCAGATATGGCCCGGGATATGCGGTGGCAGTCGATTATATAGTGTACCAGATTCCAGAAATTTCTGTCAGGTGGTGGGGCCGGCCCGACATCTAAAAAAGTTTAGCTGGGGGGCTTAGCCTACAAAAGTTTGAAGACCTCTGCCCTAACCTATCAATGAGCTCATCAGCTCTAGTTATAGGGTGAGCATCAGTCTTTGTGACTGCATTCAATCCTCTGTAGTCCACACAGAACCTTTACTCCTTGGGTCCCCCCTGAGGATTAGGTTTAAGTACCAGCACCACTGGACTGGCCCATGGATTCACAGACGGTTCAATTACCCTGAATTCCAGCATCTTAGCAACTTCAGCTTTAATGCTGGCTCTGACATGGTCAGACAACCTGTAGAGTTTATTTTTGACAGGTAGGCTGTCACCAGTGTCAATGTGTTGCACACACCACTCAGTGATGCCTGGGGTCAAAGAGAACAGGCCAGCAAACTACTCCAGCACTTGCTTACAGTCTCTGTGCTGCTGGTCTGTCAATTTGGGGGAGAGGACAATTCCCTCCACTGACCCATCTTGCACATTAGTGGAGAGGAGGTCGGGCACAGGCTCAGTTTCCTCCTCCACACCCTCATCAGTGACCAATAACATGGTCATGTCTGCCCTGTCAAGCTCGGGTTTCAATCTATTCACATGCAGGACCCTATGAGGGTTCCTTGGGGTACCAAGGTCAACCAAATAGGTAACCTCACCGTCTTTTCTAAGATTGGATAGAGCCCACTCCACTTGTTATGGAGGACCCTGGGAGCCACAGGCTCCAACACCCACACCAATTGTCCTGGAGTGTACTTAGGCATAGTAGCCTTTTGATCATACCAGTGCTTAATGAGCTCCTGGCTGACCTCCAGTTTTTTGTTTGCCTTGTACATGTACTTTGCCATTCTAGATCTTAGGCCTAGCAGAAAGGCAAGCACATTGTCCTTAGCTTCTTTAAGAGGCTTCTCTAAAGACTCTCTTAGAAGGCTCAATGGTCCCCTCACAGGGTGTCCAAACAACAACTCAAAGGGACTGAAACCAACCCCTTTCTGTGGCACCTCCCTGTGGGCAAACAGTAAGCATGGGAGGAGAACATCCCATCTCCTCCTGAGTTTCTATGACAACCCATTTATCATGCCCTTCACGGTTTTGTTGAATCTCTCAACAAGACCATTTGCTTGTGGGTGATAGGGGGTGGTGAACTTGTAGTTGACACCACACTCATCCCACATAGCAATCAGATAGCTGGACAGGAAGTTTGTGCCCCTATCTGACAGCCCCTCTTTTGGAAAACCCACTCTGGTGAACACACCAAGTAGTGCTCTAACCACCGCAGGAGCATCAATGGTTCTAAGAGGTATGGCTTCAGGGTATCTAGTGGCATGGTCAACTACCACTAAGATATACCTATTCCTTGATGCAGTAGGTGGGTCCAGGGGACCAACAATGTCCATCTCCACCCTTTCAAAAGGAACCCCAACTACTGGCAGTGGTATTATGGAAGCCTTGGTCTTGCCCCCTGCCTTGCCACTGGCCTGACAGGTGACACAGGAGCTGCACCTTCACCTTTTCAGACATATGGGGCCAGTAAAAATGGTTCACCAACCGGTTCCATGTCTTTGTATGTCCCAAATGTCCTTCCAAGCTGATATCATGACCCAAAGTCAGGATGAACTCTCTGTACTTCTGGGGCACCACCAACGTGCTGGTAGCCCCCTCCTTGAGGTTTCTGGCCTCAGTATAAAGCAGTCCATCTTCCCAATAGAGTTTGTGAAACCCACTGTCACCCCCCTCCTCTTGCTTAGAAGCAATCAGCCTCAAGCTCTCAAGGGCGGGACAGTCACGCTGTCCCTGACTGAACTCCTCTCTGGAGGGTCCACCTGCACCTGTCAGTTCTGCCAAATCTGACAGCTCTGGCAGGGATGGAGTCCCTCCCTCAGAGGCCAGATCCTCCCCATCAGGGTTAGATTCTTCCTGCACCTCTAGATTTCCCAGGGCTGGCTCACCAGGCCAGTACCCTTGTCCTTGGATGCTTGGCCCTTTGATCCAGGGACCAAGTGTCCAGCCCTTCCCTTCTGGCTAGTCCGTGACCTCACTACTTTACGTGGCCATATGTATTAAGAAGTACTCTTACAATAATAATCTAAACTAATATTATGAGACCTCACGTGCCTTACAACTAACGCACGAACATCTGAAGTAATGCCATAATTTCAATAATGTGTATTTGAATAGGGAAATGAGCCTTCATTTTCTTACTATTCTGATAATAATCTGAATGTAAAGATGAAAACCCAGATTGTATCAAAGGGAGGTACTGGCTTAGATTTCTTCCCTTTTTCTCTTTTTCACAAATTACAGACCTAATCCTCACAGTGGGCTAATATTAACCCAGCTGAGAAGTGCAATTCAATTTGTAATTGCACAGATATACTCTCTCTGATCCTGAAGAGAGCCCCCTAGACCCGGCTGGGCAAACGGGGCTGAAACATGTCGACCTTATAAATGGACATAGTAACACGGTCTAAAAGCATACGCTCACCATTTTAATTTCTTTAAACTCCCACCCAACAATAAATATTTTCACTCAATTGAGGATGTTTGAAGAATTTTAATCTCACCTTACCACAATCATTTATTAGCTTTTTTGTCTCTGGACACTATTGCGAATACCAGTGGTTAACCTCCAGGTGGACTTCAGCATACCCAACAAGCTCTATGACTATGCTGTCACGCTACGTATAGGCGGAGAACCAAGATATACCGCCCCTTTCCATGTCCAGTTACGTACGTGTATGAGGGTTTTTAAGAAGGAACCACTAAGTAGCAAACCTTGGTAGAGTGGTTACAAGTGATCCATTCCCCTATTGAATTTTTGCATGACTTTTGGAAGTTGAATGGATCATCGTTTCCCTTCTCTCTCCCGCCCGTTTACATGATTGAAACTAGTCGGTGACCTAGTCAGAGCACATACCCACTCAGGGAGCTCAAATATTTTCATATGGAGTCATCTCTCCACCTCTGACCACTGAGAGGCTTCAAGATCATTGCCCAGTAAACACTGGACTGGGAGCACCTTTGACACAGCAACCTTCATAGGGCCTGTCACACCTCCCCATTCCAAATCCACCGCAGCCATAGGATGGAGTTTGGTAGTGCTGTCTGCATAAGTCACCTGGTGAAACTCACCAGGCAGCAACCTTTCTGGAGGCACCAGTTCATCCAGGACCATAGTTACATGAGCCCCAGTGTCTCTGATAGCCTCTACCTCAGTCCCATTCACTTTAGGCCTCTGCCTGTACTTGTCC
This sequence comes from Triturus cristatus, assembly GCF_964204655.1. Lineage (NCBI taxonomy): Eukaryota > Metazoa > Chordata > Amphibia > Caudata > Salamandridae > Triturus > Triturus cristatus. The sequence goes on along the minus strand of NC_140580.1, from coordinate 459,039,103 downwards.
ATGTTTGGAGGTAAGGCAGCAAGGGTTGCAATATTCACCCCACCCAGGGGCACCACTCTCCACCCCCACAATGACACTGGCAATCCCTGTGAATGGCACCGTAGGGAGGAGCTTCTTGGTGCAGACAGCATCTCCCTGCTTGTGCCCTGGCTGGTTACAGTCAAAGCACTTACCCACCTTTGAGGGATCAAAGAACCTACCAGGCTTTCCCTGAAACCCCCTCCCTTTGAATGTGGGTTGGCTTGGGCCCCCCTTCCTTGTGCAGGTTTTTGTAGGTCTTTGGGGGACTCCTTAGGTTTTTGACCTTCATTTCCCTGGGCTTTCTCTTGGGAAGGGACCTGTCCTCCTTTCTTCTGGTCACCCCCCTGGTGCTGAATGGAAACCTGGGTTCTCACCCACTCATCAGCTGATTCCCCCAACTCTCTGGGGTCTGTCAGCTTAGAGCCACTAGATACTGGCGTAACTTCTCTTCTGCACAATGAGTCAAAATATGCTCTTTCAAAAACAAATTATACAATCCCTCATATGTGTCAACTTTGTTACCAACAATCCAGCCTTCCAGTGCCTTCACTGAAATGTCCACAAAGTCTATCCAAGACTTGGAACTCAATATCTGTGTGCCTCTAAACTTCACCCTGTGCTGCTCTGGAGTTAGACCAAATCTCTTGACTAAGCATGCCTTCATCTGCTGGTATGATTCTGCAACCTCTCCCTTCAGGGTCAGGAGCCTATCCCTCCCAGCTAATGGAGTCAACTCCCACCGGAGTGTACCCCAATACCTAGAGTGGACCCTACTCATTTTAAGGCCCCTCTCAAAAGCTGCTAGCCACCTGTCAATGCCATCCCCCTTTGTGTACTTGGGCACTATGCCCTTGGGAAGTTTAGGTTCAAATCTACCACCCCTGGGCATCTCAGCATCTTCTTCACTTTCGCTGCCACCATTCTTCTTTTCCTCCTCCCTCTCCCATCTTCTCCTAGCCAGCTCCAATTTCTCCTTCTCCAACGCAATCAACTCTAATTGAGCCTGAAGCTGTCTCTCTGCAAGGTACAGTAGTAGTTTCTGAGTAAGGGACCCTTCCCCACTCCCACCACCACCTTGATTCACCTAGCTCACACTAGTCACAATGGAAGAGGTCTCATCCTCACCCCCCTCTTGGGTGAGGTTGGGGGGAACATCCTCCCATTCCCCTGGGTTCTCCTCAGCTGCCCCGGCCCAGGCCTGTAGGGACTCAAGCAACCCTGCCTTATTCATATTCTTGGCAGCAGGCAGCCCCCTAAGCCTACACTATTTCCCTAAGATCAGCAAGCTTGAACTGGGACAGTTTAGCCAGGGCCTGCTCCATGGTTCCCTAGTTTTAGGTCACAAAAACTAGGCACAACAGACCTAGAACAATTTGGAAAAATTAAAACAATGGATTAAAAACAGTTTAGTCCAAATTCCAAAAATCAAACTCAAAATTGTTGTTCTAAGGCAATTTAGAGAATTTTTATAATCTTAAATCATTCACTGAAAGGTGTAATTTTTTAACACAAGTCCTCACCCACACCGCTGAGCACCAAATGTTGGAAAGTGGGTGATTGGTAGGGGCAAATGTAGGTCTGCCACTGGCAATAAGACCACTAACACATGATAGGACTCAGCATAGCTCTTGGAAAATTATTCCCATACTCAACCCTTGATAATGTGGCTGCAAACAGACAGGGTTAACTTCAAAGACCGGTATGTAAAGCATTCAAAAACACCATTTCAGTAAATAATTAAGCCACAACACATGATAAAAATTCAACACCAATTTATAAAAGTAGGAAATATTTTTATCCTTAAAATGACACCAAAACGACAAAAAATCCAATGTAGAGAACCAGAGATATGAATTTTCAAAGATTTAATAAAATATAGCACTTAGAAGATTATAGCACCATATTGTGATACCTGCTCGCGATAGACTGGGGCAAAGTTGAAGTTTCAGGCTGACCGCGATGGAGCCCTGGGCTGATACAGCTTGCGGCAGGTCCCGGTCTCAGTTTCTACCTTCACACTTAGAAACCTTTCCGGAGCTTTTCTCCTTGAGGCCCCTCGAAGCTCCCAGCCAGTCCGGATTTGGTGAGGGTTCGCAGGATTGAGTTGTGACGAGGTCTCGGTCAACTTCCCTGGAGTGGACTTAGAAAATTTCTCAAGATCGCTTCAGCAGGACAACCCAGGAATCCAGGCCGGCACGCGATGGAAGGCAGGCAGCTTGGCTCTCGCTGTTGCTCCTGGTCAGCTTTTCTACGAGCTGACTTAGAAACTTTTCTGGAGCTTTTTCTCGCGGGGGCTCTTGATGCTCCTCATGTAGCCGCATCCGGTGAGGGTTTGCCGGCTTCAGTTTTCTTCTAGTCCCGGTCAAACTCTGGAAATCGGACCCATGGAGCTTTTAGCGGGACAAACCTAGTTGGCCAGGTTGAGTCGGTCCCTTTATGGAGCTTTTTTTCAAAGTTGTTCCAAAGTTCTCCAAACTTCTTGAACTTCTTCCTGAAGTTCCTCAACGAGTCCCAAAGTGTCTCAAATTCACTCCAAGGGTCTGGAACCTCTAAGATTGTCCTTGAAGGTTGAGGACTTCAGTTCCCACAATCCACTGTTACAAAACACTTACAAATCCACTGATGGTTCTCCAAGATGTAGATTTAGATGGTGATGTTCCAGATGAGCTCTTTTAACCTGTAGCTTTCAGGGAGTCCACTCTTTAGTTATTTTTCAGCAAGATAATCCACAGGTTTGTAGTTTTCAGATGGTGCTTTCTTCAGAGGTCAGGCCTTAGAAATATTTGCACAGCAAACCTTTTCAACAGGGCACTTCTTGCTTCAGTAAGTTTCAAGCAGCAGATCTGGAGGGCTCTGTCCCTCTCAGATACTTATTCCAAGTTCTCTGGGTCAGGCAGGAGGTCACTTCCAACCAATGGGAGCAGGGTAACGCCTCAAAGATATGACCACATCCTGTAGAGTGTGGCATTTTTCTGTCCCAGTGTGCATCAAATCTTCCAAATCCATAATGGCTGATTTTCCAGCAAGGAGGTAAGAGCTGGCTAAACACACCCCTAGGATGGCTAATTTACTTAGACTCTCCCCCTGCATCTGCTCATACCTTCCTTAATTCTACCATGTGCCTGATGTGGTAAGTTCAGAGTTGTAAATGACACTGGCCTCTGCTCTCCTCTTTGAAGAACATAGTTTACGACTCATCCCCATGGCCTGCCATTCTTATGGAATAGCACACTGCCCTCCCAGCAGGGCTGGTCAACTCCAGGGGCTCTTTATCACCTCTACAAGGCAGCCTGGCTAATCCACTTAACTCTTGACCAATCAGGGCAGACCACTGGAAGGCTGAATTTGGACTTACAAACAAGAAAGTCCTATAACTTCTTGTATGTACACTTTAGGAGAAATTCAACATTATAATTTTGTTGGATTTATTACTACCATTCTTGGAAGTCTTTGAATGGCATTTCTAGCCTTTTCCAATCAAGAACAAATTAATAAATAACTTCCTACCATGTTAACCTATGTAACAGGGGATTTGCAATGGGAAAAATGACTTGGGCCATTTTTACAGCACCAGTACTTACAAAAACATATTTTATAAGTACTTGTCTTATATCTACAGGAACCCCACCCCATGTGCAACTAGGGGAGACTTTAGGGTTCTGAATATGTATAAATATTTCAGATCCTCCCTCTACAGTGCTCCTAGCATCAAAGTCGAATTTGAGCAGCACTTTACCACAATGTGGGGAGTGAAATGTGAAATTTCACTTTACCCAGGCATTTAAAAACTCATTTTATAAGGGTGTACCTTATACATATCTGACCCTCTCCCCCACCCCTGAGATACCTAGGGGAGACCCTGGGGGTCCCTGATATGCCAAAATATTGTCGTTTATCCATTTTAAGTGCCCCAAATACCAAAGTCGAGTTTGGGCTCAATTTACTTTTGAAAAACAGTCCTGGCACGCAGGGCTGTTTTTAAACTGACCTCAGGCTTCAGCAGTGCACACATGCAAGTGCAAAAAGAGCTGTTGGCCTCTAAACTGCCATGCCCTAGGGTACTAGGGACTTCTAAGTAGTTTCAATCCCCCTGCCCTATTATATACTAGGGGCTTATAGAGTAGGTCTTGCCAATCACATGGGTACCCCACCATACCATTGTGTACCCTAGTGTATGTAGGTGTTTTAACTGTATTCTAATGTGTTTCTTTCACCATAGTACTGGCCCTGGGCCTGGGTTAGGCAGAGCCCAGGGTCAGTCAGAGTCAGTTACCACCAGTATCAGTCAGCATAAGGTTGGGGGGTGTCCAGGGCACAGGATGACTTTCCAACAATAACATAACATGTTTCTTTATTATATATTGTGCAAATCCGTCTCTAAGTGTTTTTTTCCTTCAATTTACCATTTAACAATATATGGGATTGTTTTGTGTTCGGTTCAGTTATGAGCAATATTACTAAAGTATTTTTTTCATATAGAGAACCATGCCACTTACAACAATATTTTGGCACAGGGATAGTAGGTGATTTGCCCACAATCACGGTATTTTGAGCCAAGGAAAGAATTAGAACTTGATTCCTCTGTTCTGAAGTCGACAGCTCTAGTGGCTAAGCCACATCACTGCCCCAATAAATACATATATCATGCTGAATCTGTTTCATTCTAGGTGTGTAAAAATATTTCTTGAAAAAAAGCACAACGTGAAGTATAAAGGAAGGCAATGTGTTTATTTATGTTGTAGTGTCTGGTCGATACGTCACAGGTCAGCTCCTCACTTTAGGGCTGTACACACACTCACCCCACACCCTTCCACCACAGGCATCACCAGTCAGGTGACCCTCTCATTAAAAGAGGATGGGCTCTCATGCACGTGGCAAGTTAAGTACCCTCGCAGTGCTTCAGCCTGTCCGTTGAGGGAAAGAACTGTTGGATGAAGAGAAGAGGCCAGAGTAGGCCGGGCGCACGAGCCCATGACCAGTTCTGTACCCTCATATCTGCAGTTTGTGATAGTCACTTGTCTACATTACTGGAGAAATGAGATAACTGGTTGGAGGTGGGTGAAACCCTACTTAAGCAGCACCCACAAGTTCAGTCAGGATGAACTCACAAGCATATCCCAAATAAACCTGTGCTTAATCCTCTAGTAGCTCGACACAAGCAGTAAAGCTTAACTTAGAGGCAATGTGTAAATAATGTATGCAGCACTTCAAACAGCAATAAAGAGAAAACACAACTCAAGAAAAATCTCTCGCCAATTAAGAAAATTGAGCAAAATTATTTGAGATCAAAAAGACAAAAATCTAATCAGTAGAACCGAAGATATGCAATTTTAAAGATTTCAGGTAAGTATAGCGACAAAAAGCCCAAAGCCCTACTCCCGGTTATCTGGTGGGGCGAGGCCTGGGGAAAGTCACAAGTTCAGGACGACTGCGATAGAGTACAGGCTGGGTACAAGTACCAGGTCAGTTCTGCTGAAATAGTTACACATAAGCAGAACCAGATTCACCAGTCGTCGCTTCTCCTACCTCACTACAAGCTTCTCCACATCAGAGCCTCCTCCTCAGATTCAGCAAGAAACTGAAAATATGTCTCTTCACCTAGCCCCGACCCTGGCTTGCCCAATACAACTTGTGCTTCAGTACCAGGATATCCTTCTGGGCGAAATGTGCACTTTACAAATTAACATAACAAAACATGACAGTAATCCAACTATTATCTCCTACATGGGGGTGGGAGGGGGGAAAGGCAGCGCTCCTGGTCCGCTTGAGTTGAACCCCACTCAGTACCTAGATCTCACCTATGGAGCTCCATACCCATAACGGTGAAGATATTGAAACCAGTTTAGTGGGAAGGTGCAAGCCCCTCAGTGTTCCATGGAATGTGCTGTTCATGATCTCAAATCCACCAGGGTTTGGTGCTGAGAATCCCAATATGCAGCTCCAGCTGCAAAAGAAGTGCGGTGGTCTTTGCAGCAATCTCGCAAACGAGGATGCCAAGAGGACACCATCCATTTATTTCTGGAAGAGGATGGTCGGCCAGGCAATGCCGGTGAACTCATCGGAGGAGGTCCGAGTATGTCCACAGCAATGAGTTCTGCATGGTCAGCACCATGGATCTGGCATGTAAGTAGTCAACGGAAACGGAAAAAGATATACCACCAACGCCAAGGGATATAAGGAGAGCTGGAGAAGGAGCCCCGGGGGAGCTCTACGAAGGAGCCCCCACCACTCTGCCATCTCGGTGTTTTCTAGCAGATTGTGACAAATTCACCTGTACTCCTCTGCATTAATGTTTTATTGTGCACCACCCACACTGTACGTCAGTACCAGTGTGCAAACTACCTGGTGGGACGGTCAGTAGGATTTCACATGTCATCCGGTACTCTGTGTGGTCGTATCCAGTGCTGCAGCTATCATTAGTGCAGTAGATGCAGTAACAGAGGCCCAGGGTATTTAAGGGTCCACCGCACCACAATTATAGCTCCTCCTTACTACTCACCAGAGGGCTGTGGCCATTGTACCGGCTGGCAGTGGCACCAAGCATGACATCCTCGCTGCGCCGCTGATCATCTACCCAGCTACAGGTCTGATTGCGCACTCTAGATGACCATCTGACCAACCTCACATCCGCTTGCGGTACTATCCACAGTAGAACACCACCCATTTGCCATGTTATGCGGTAGATTGACACTCACTCCCCTCAGTCCCTGTGACCAGCAGTGCTTAAAGTGTTGAGGAAAAGTGCAAGGGGACACATTTTCTTCTTAGAAGCCTGCCACCAGGGCTGCCCACCGCTGGCTTTCCCAATACCACAGTTCTGTAGTCTTAATTCCACCACACTTCATATCTCTTTAGCTTACGCTTGCTCGTTCTATTTTGTTCTTGCTTTCTCTTTTGTCATTGCTTTACTATCCTTCTCTTACTCCTGTGTTTTCTCCTTTCCACCTTTATCTATCTTGCTGTAGGTCAAGGCCTGATGATGTAGAATAGGTCTCGCCCCCTAAAATGAGTGCAGGTGCTGAGCAATGGACTCACCATCCCACAGCCACTGTCAGTGTACGACCTTATAATGTAGTAATATATAATAGAGAGATGCCAGACTCACAAGGTCCTATCCTCCTATGCAGCAGGGTGATGCTTTGGTTAGGCTTCCGGGTCAATGTGGGACCAAGCGCTGCTGCACTTTCTTGGGCTTTGTTGCTGAACAGAGAGATTTGATGCTGGATGCAAGGAAAAATCAATTCATTACTTCATTACCGCCTCATTTATTTATGTGTTTGTTCATTTATTTATATATCTTACGGTTTATACAGCACACACATAATCCCGAATGCAGATGGATGTCCGAGTGCTGTACAGGCACAATGGTATATCTGACAGTAACAGTCAATGTAGTGATCAGAGGTCAAAAATAATGAAAAACAATGGGAGGCAGGGATGTTTGGTGCTACTAGACACGAGGAGAGAAAATTATATCAGCATATCACTGTTTTGAAGAGGCAAGAGGACAGTACAAATATAGAGTTTAACGTGACATAACAGATGTGTCAATACGTCTTTGAAGATTCGAGGCATACTGGGGTGAGGGACTATCCCCATGCACTAACCAGGGTTGTGTAATTTGAACACTAAAAGGTTTGTTAATGGGAATACAATTTATGATGTAACCTATTTACGAATAGAAGTGCCATAAGGACCCGAAGAGGAGGGGGGGGGGGGGTTGTGGAGGTGCCAAAAGATATAGATTGGACCAGTCAGCAGATGCAAGGAGAAGGGACACTAGTCTCTGGTTGCGAGGTGAGTGGTGCCTGCACCCCAGGCACGGTTCGCAGGGTGACAAGGCTCAAATGCAAAATCCCCTTCTTCGCCTCAGATCACTGAATTATCACAAACACTAGACTGCCTCTGAAATGTCAAACACCCAAGCAACACAATTCATTTAAAGGAAGACCAATTGCATGATTCAAACCTCACTGTTCACGATAACTGGCTAAGACAAAGAAAATATAGTGACAATAGAAAAAAAGGAACTTTTAGCATAACAATTTATGTAGCCATAACGATTATATATATATATATATATATATATAATAGCTGATCTGCTTAAACAGAGGTAGGGGTTGTCAATCGTTTAAAATGTGGATTTTTTTTAATATGGGGGATCTAGAAACTTCGGGTTTTTTGGGACCACACTCAGGGGGAGCCAACTTTGATGGCGAGGGGGCAGTCTGCAGTGTTATTCGCAGTGGCAATGTTGTGTGAACCCAGCAGTAGGGGTGGGCGGAATTTGCGGAATTAACCTTCGCAAATTATCGCGAGAATGTTTAAAATTATCGCAAACAAGCAGAAATATCGCGAAGATGCGGAAGTTTTTTTCCGGCATGTTCGCGCGATTTTCTGCATGGTTGCGGGTCGCCAACTTACCCATGTGGCTGCTTGCGGGCGCGGCCATCTTGTTTTGAGTTGTTCTCGCGGTGCATGATCGCGAGAAGAAAGACGTGATCGCGCGACGCATGACGTCACTGCGGGCGCGAACTGTCGCGAGACAGCGCAAATGGCTAAAAACAATACAACATCTCATGGAGAACGCGACCGGATCAAGAAAACTTGTCGGCGAACGCAGGGATTCAGGTAAGGCGATCGCGCGCGCGCGAGAATGTATCATTTTACAGCGCGAGCAAGAAACAAATTATCGCCAAGCTGCGGAAACCGGAATTTTTGACATTTTCGCGCTCTCCGCGGAACGCAAAAATGTCAAATTATCGCAATTTCCGCGAACGGAACGAAATTTTTGCCCAGGCCTACCCAGCAGGGCAAAAGGGCACACAATGGGACTACTCAGACCCTACTCGATCTGAATAGCATGCATCAAATCAACTGGGTGCTGACCTCTGCACACAAAACCAGGGTCAGTGGGTTCACGCAAACAACACAAGGTGAGGCAGTGATGACGTCGCCATTAGTTCACCTGTGCACTTCCAGAGGTTGGTTCGTGACGTGATGAAGCTTCCTTCCGTTCTCAGGCGAGGGCTACAGAGGACGTCTAGGGGTACCCTGCCCTCCGTGACTCCTTAGGCTGTCTGGGGCCAGCCAATGAGAGCAGCAGGACAAGTCAGCAATGTTCAGTAGAACCTTGTGGTTTCTTCCCAGTCTCGAAGAAATGTGGAGCACTCCGATTTTCATTCACTGAAAGAAATCAGCATGAATGCGCCACATTTGCATCAGGAAACCTGACTTAATTCAGAAGGGGGGGGGGGCAGTAAGCCCCGCACCCCAAAATACTTCCAACAGCCAGAGCCTGTGGAAGGGGCTCACGTTCAAACAGGGTAACCATTTAAAACACAATATAAACTAGAACAGCCATTGTGATTCCATTGTTTTATGTGAGTGAAAGTGACCTGTCGAGAGCGATATTAAAACGTTTACTTCTGAGAATGTAAAAAGGCTCACTTTGAGATGTGTGTCTCTTCTATATTTTTCAATGCTTTTTTTTAAGCAGTGGTAAACAACATCTTAATAGTAAAAGTACCAAGCGATAGCTGAATATGGCAGAGTCGTCCATTACACCCCTCATCACCAAAGCCCAACGGATCCTGGTGGAATTATACTCATGTGGTTTAGGGAGGAGAACGGAGATGAATCTTTACTCATTTTGAGCAGACTGCAACTCCTTAGTAAAATGCGATAACAGCCAATTAACGTCGGCCCTTATTTTGTAGCAAGTGACTTCAAATAATCTAGACAGGTTTGGTTCGCATTCTCAGACTCGCTGGTCAGGGCCTCCCCCTCCTCCATCGCGCGCTCCGCCACCCACGCACGAGGGCTCTCACTGCGATGAGAACAGTTCAAGGCCGGACTCGGTTTACGTCACCGAGAACCACAATTAGGCAGTCTCCAGTCGCTGCAGCTGCTGGATAATGGTGCAGGGGTGGGCGCACACTCGTCAAAATCCGAACAGTAATGGCGTATTGAAGAAGGTTCATGTTTTGCAAACGTTTTAGATACTAACGTCCAACTGAAATCTAAGACAGGAACGGGCAAAGAGAAGTTTTTCCTAAAGAGATTAATATAACTTAATGTGTATGTACATCACTGGTATTGTATATACGTGATACGTGAATGGGTGTAAGACGCACTTTCATTAAGAATTGTGCGCACACCAAATTAGGCAAACCAAAATCTGTCACAAACAGTGCTTAATTTGAGCCGGAGGTTAACGTTGCTCGGCACCGGCACTTAAATGTCAACACTAATTGTCAACACCAACGATTATGATAGGCTGCCACATGGTGGACTGTTTGCTTAAAATAGAGACGAGCACAACAACAGCTGTTTGTTAATTCATTTTATGTAAAATGACCAATGCCTGCCTTTCAAGCCATTCTTGGGGGACCTGGAATAGCTTGAACTGTCACACTTTTTGGGTGTTATGATTACTTTTTGTGTTGGTACTGCCATTTGGCAGCACTGGCAGGAGCAGTGGGTGGTGCAAGCTGCAGGGGCCTCCTGATAGGTACCCCAGCACTTATTTTTACACAAATTAAGCACTGGTGACAAATGAGTGAGACTCTTAGCAGTAGCCTGTAGTCTGTCTGCATGTGATACTTGTACTGCACCAACATGGCGGGAAAGCAGATTTGGGGTTGTGCGCATGTTAGCCACTCCAAAGGAAAAAGACCCGTCTCCTTTATGTGAGGTTATTTCATGTATCCGCCCTTGCAGCTCTTCGTCAATGCTCATCTCGCCTTGTAGGCGCTTTGCTGTACTGGGCCGCACGCTCAGCTTTAAGCAGCCTCACCACTGCCGCACAGCAAATGCTTTGATTGTTAGCCTATGCTTTGCTTTGCAGATTGGGTATGCACACCCCACAGACGTGTTTCCAGGTATAGCTCAAAGCAGGCAGCCCAGCAAGTAGCAGGTGGGCAGGTGGGGGGGGGGGGGGGGGGGGGGGATGCAGGTTGGATGTCGGAGGTAGGAGCAGTAGCTTAAAACGAACCATTAAATCGGTGGAGAGAGACCCCAAGAAGGAACTGGACGGGGCTGGGATAGAGCTAGAAATCAGGGGTCCCTGTAACATGGATACCATGGACTTCCAGAGGGAGTCTGGAGACCCGGTGAATGTGTCTTCTCTGGGACACTCTGGGGTCTGGAGACAGATACTTCTTGTTTCTGGTCCCTCTCCTCCACTTGCTATATGTATCTTCAATGTTAGAGCCAATGTAAGAGTTTGGCCCAAGGGATGCAGGGCATTCCGGGTACTCTCATTTCCCTAGAGCTGGGACTTCTAGGAGCACATATGTATCAGGGTTTATCGCCCACCTCTTTCACTCTGATAGCTGGAGCGGGACCTGGCCTAGGCTTCCAGGTCTGTTGTCCTAACCAAGTGCCACATGGGTGACAGCTGCACTGAGGCCATATGACTGCCCTTTTTATGCAGAAGTGTGGTGTGGGTCGTGAGGCATCCCTCTTTTGGTAATACAGTCGGTTCTTAATTTGTGGTTGTCAGTGGTCGTCACCCACTCTTATTTCAGTTTACTGTACTGTTTTCCACCTCCTGTTCTGTCCTGGTCCAGATGTGGAGCCAGCGACAGAAGCAGCCACAAAGGCCCAGAGAAATAGAAGAAGGACAGCCAATACTGTGATCCTTCACCACACATCTGTGTATAGGCAGCCTTTCGTCTATTTCCACGACCCACAATGGAACTGTACTGTCTCTTCCAGCCAATGTGCAGCTTTTTTTCCCAGCCGGTTTGACTTTACAACTGAAGCTCGGGAGCTGTGAGGTCCTGCGTGGAACGGGGTTTAAGGCGGCTGTAGCTGCAGCTGGAACTGCCTTGTTCGAAAGAGAGGACGGTAAGGCCTGCATCTCTGACCGATACCTCGTCCTTGCTCAGAAACGTGGCTCTCCTTAGAGACTTGATCCATGTAAGCATAGTTTTGGGGATCAACATTTTTTCCACAAATTAAGCACTGGCTATAGTGCCAATTTCCACACCTATTACCCCTGTTTTTGGGCGGTACCTGGATAAATGTGAAACGATCTGCTCTTTTAACGAAGGCTTCAAAGTAAGTTCATTATCAAAGCCCTTCTGCTGTGGGCTGAGTAGGAGTGCACAGCTGCAGGGAAAGGCTGGCATTGGCCAGTGGATGGTAAACCCTTAACTAGCTACATCCTTGTTTGATGACATAAGTAATTACACTAGATAAACTTCTTAGTAAACAAAATATATTGCCAAAAACAGCAAGAGCTTGCAGAAAGTAGACCTTTAGGTTGTTCCAAATAATGCATGAATGGTTCGTCCAATCCTGTTGGTTTCCTCTGCTCCCTCGGAAGTTTCGTTTTGCATTTCCCATTATACATAAGGCGACGTGCTGATGGTATTTATTCGCAATTTTGTTTGTATTTACCATTTAAGTTTTTTTCTCATTATGTGGTATTTATATTAATTTTGGGAGCAAGATATAATAGGTTGCGTCTATTTCATTAGCACAGTTATGTAACAGATGAATATGACATCACCTAACAGTGATGTCCGCAGGATTTTAACCTGTTAGAAGCTAAACAATACATAACAATATCAACGCTTGAAAACATTATCAGCATAGTACTAGAGCACTTGCACATCTGTCCCTTTTAAAGTTTCATTGAGATATCTTTCCTTCTAAGTCTTCGCTGTTAACATTGATAGTTATTGTCCAAAACGTCCCGAACGATGGAATGAAAGATTCTCAAGTGAATACCTAGTTTATGTATTTTTCCTTTTTAAAGAAAAAATAAACACAGAGAGCGAAACATATTATTTTCTGTTTGCGTTTATATGTAAAAAGGAAAATTTGGAGCCCTGATTATATATAAAGGTCTTGGAGTCCCAGCATGCAAAGTGGAAAAAGAGATCCCATTGAACACTGATCATTGGTGGCCCGTAACCCTGCCCCCGCCCCCAAGCAGGTGGTAAAAAATCTGGGGGTGTGGATGGATTCAGCCCTCAGTTTTCAAGTCCAAACAAAAAGGTGGCAGTGAATTTTTTCAGGCTACTACGGGGGCTCAAACCTCTGCTGGATTTTTTTGACCCATCTACCCGGCAAGTCATTGTCCAGGCCTCAATTCTGTCAAAACTGGATTTTGCCAGCTCCCTCTATTTGGGGACAAATAAGGCAGAAATCCTGAGACTGCAGAGGGTCCAAAATTCGGCTGCTAGAATTCTTCTCGGAGTCCCTAGAGCGTGTTCTGGGGCGAATGCCATTCGCCGACTCCGCTAGTTGCCGGCGGCTAGGCGGATAGAGTTTAAAGCCCTCTGCATGGTCTTTAAGATTCAGAATTTTGCTTCCCCAGGTATCTTGGCCAACCTGCTCTTGCCCTATGTACCCACCCGCCAACTTCACTCTTTGGGGCAGCACCTGGTGGTGGTTCCCCGGGTGAGGAGGATGCGTGCTGGGGGGCGTTCTTTTCGCACCCTTGCAGCAAAAATCTGGAACTCTCTTCCTTTACAGACCCGCAGCTTGAACAACTACCTGGCATTCTGGAAGGCAATCAAAACACATCTTTTTCCTTTGCCGTAGGCCCTAGTTCTTACTAGGGGCCCATTCTCTCTCTGCTGTCAGTGCCGGAACACCTCTTTGCTGGGGCAGCAGCGCTTTATAAAATTTTATAACATAAAATAACATAACAAACCTGATTATGAAACAACATGGCAGTTCCAAAAGAGAGTAAGAGTAGGACTAGGAAAAGGAACCATGAACTCATCCAAGAGGCCTGTACCACCACAAGGCCTGTACAAATGGAAACAAGTTTGGTGCTAAACTGTCCAGGGGTGAAGCTGTCAATCTTGAGCCAGGTGAAGTGACACCAGGACCCAAGTGATGGAGGGGCCAACTGTGCATTCTTTTTTTTTTTTTTTCCTTTTTATTTTATACTTTCATCGATGCACATTTAATACATTCATTTGATCATTAGCACATCATAATCCTTTTTACACATTTTATATAACATATGTTCCAACTAAACAAGCCTGACCGAACCCTTATTCAAGTATTACCCACTTATCCTATCCCCTCCCTCCACCTCGCAAGAGGCTCCCAAATTCTTATACCCAGGACTCTCCCTGCTCTGCCTTTTTTTGCATATATAGATTTTTCCAAATTAAATGTAGCAATTAAATTTGCTAGCCATAGTCGCATGGGCGGAGGGGATTTATCTAACCAAGCCCTGGCTAAGATTAGTCTATACACTGCCATTGCCATAAAGACAAATTCCCTCTCTACATTACTACTTCCATCGTGTCCTATTACGAGCAAAATTCGCGAGGGGGATAGGGAGATCTGTAATCCTAAAGCCCTATCCAGAAAAACTTCTATATCCCCAATTAAGGTATGTAGTTGCGGGCAGGTGGCAAACATGTGCACTATATCTGCGTCGAAGGCACTGCATCGGGGGAAGCTTATCCCAGTTGTACCCCCCCATTTAGCAATTCTAGCAGGCGTATGATATAATGAGAATAGGGTTTTATAATGCTGGGATTGTAGAGGAGCTGAGCATAAGATGTTACCACCCAAATCCAGCGACTCCTGAAAGTCCTCTATTTCTCCTCCAAGCTTCTCAGCCCACTTACGCCTATGTTTGTTCAGGTCATCCACTTTAGTTTTAACTAATAGCGCATACGCTGACCTAATAGTGTGAAAACCGCCCATAGTTAAAGTCTCCAGAGAGTCGTCAACCTTATAGCCTGCTGAGCCGCCCCGTTTATCACCCAAAAAGCTTCTTACTTGTAGATACTTAAAAAAATCTCTCCTGTTTAAATCATATTTATTTGCCAGTACATCAAACAGTACCACACCCACAGCATCTCTTAAATCCCCAATTTGGTTGATTCCTTTTCGGTTCCATGCGGCCATAACTGTATCTGAGAAAATCTCTGAGGGAAACGACTTATTATTATATAATTTAACATATCTATTATATCTACCAAGTCCCGTCTTCCTCAGAAAAGCCTTCCATACATTCATGGCCGCGTTGAGAGTCCTGAACTGCTTCCTTCTAAAATGCCCAAGATCAGTATAATATAAAAAGCAATTTTCTGCCTCTTCTCCCAACACAATTGCATAGACATCTGTAGATAAGAAAGCAGTTTTCTGTAGTATCCCCCCTCCTCCGATTAAGCCCTGCATATACTGGAGGGCGGTGGCCAAGTAATATAATCTAAAATCCGGGGCTCCCCAGCCCCCTCTGTCTCTCGGCAAAGACATAAATCTATAAGCCCTACGAGTTTTCCCATGGGCCCATATCAATTTATTGAGGATACCTTCCAATATATTAAACCACTTGGCTTCAAAAGTTAACGGGATCGCTCTGAATAAGTAAAGAAACTTTGGTAGAATACTCATTTTTAGAACATTGGTGCAGCCTACTAAAGAAAGATGTAAATTATTAATTCTATCCAAATCCGTTTTAACTTTATCAAGCAGAGGGGTTATATTAATCTCAACGAGAGTATCCAAATTTGCAGCTATTACTATACCTAAATAAATAGCAGAAGTAGCGACCCTAGAATCGATACAAGAGATGTATTTATTCCTGACTATCTGGGTCTTAGATCTATTCAAACTGTAACCCGAAATTTGCCCAAACATACTAGCTTCCCTTTCGACCTCTATAATAGCCAAATCCGGATTCGGGGTGAGTATGGCGACGTCATCTGCATATGCCAGGATTTTAATTGCACAACCATTCGAGACCATTGGGGAAATCTCTCTGTTTCTTTCCAATCTTCGTAAGAAAGGCTCCAAAAATAGCGTAAATAGCAGGGGGGATGAGGGACAACCCTGTCTCGTTCCCCTAAATATTGCTACTGCATCCGAGTGTCCTCTATTTACTCTAATTTTAGCTGTTGGACCGTCATATAAAGCTCGAATAGCTGTTACGAAGCCTTCTCCAATACCACTCCACCTCAGAACTGCCCAAAGGAATCCCCAGGCAACCCTATCGAAAGCCTTTTCAGCATCTAACAACAGGACTGCGGCAGGGTCACCCAGGGACACAGCGGCATCAAACATTGTAATGACTGTCCTAACATGCTGAGTAGTTCCCTTGCCTGGTATAAAACCGTGCTGTGAAGGACTTACAAGTTGCTTTATGTTACCTGCAAGCCTCATTGCCAGCATTTTAGAATAAAGTTTTATGTCAGAATTCATAAGGGTGATAGGTCTATATGAGCCCGGGAGTGTCGGAGGTTTACCTTTTTTGGGGATAACTATAATATCTGCCACCCCCCAGGACTCCGGGGGAGAGCCCCCCCCTCTGTGTATGTAGCATAACATTAAACATATCTACGATTAAGATGTTTTGAAACAATTTATAAAATTCCACCGGGATTTGGTCTGGCCCTGCCGCTTTCCCTGAGGGCAAACTCCCAATAGCTCCCTTAAACTCATCTAAATAAAAAGGAGCATGCAGCCCCGCTTTATCCTGTGAGGACAGGGAGGGAGCTAAAGTGTCCCTAAGATACCGCTCCGCCTCTTCCTCTGTAAAGCTACTCCCCTCATCCAGAGTATAAAGTTTGGCATAAAACTTCCGAAACACTTCCCGGATAAGATCAGGATCTGTGACTAGATTGCCCTGACTATCATGCCAATTGTGCATTCTGATTGACTGTCTTTTGAGACAAAGGGGGCATTATCTTTGCTTGCGTAATGGCCCACAACAGCCGTGTGACGCCACTGAAAGGTGAATTGCCAGCTTAACTGAATGTACAAAAGCATCAGCCTTGGAAATCTCTTAATTTCCATTTGTCCCTTGATGTGAGAGGAAGTTACACAGTTGAAAAGAGGAAGCTGGGCGACAAGGCAGATAGAATGAGAAGGGACTGAAAAGAAGGAAGGAAAGGTATGTAAAAATACAGGGACAGAAAAAGAAAAGAATTCATGAATGTCTGATATGACAGGGAAACAAGGAAAGCAATGCAAATGTATGAAAGTATAGGCGACGCAATAGAAGAAAGAACAATCTTCTGAAAAAGAGAATTAATACACAGGAAAAAACGTACGGAGGAGGTTAAGTGAATGAATGGTGGTATGAGAGAAAGACAATTATTTATCTGAAGATAGAGAATCAATAGAAATTAATCAAAGCATGGGTGTAAAAAAGAACCTAAAACAAAGAAAGAATGAGATGAAAGCGAAGGGAAGGGGAAGGATATATGAAAGAAAAGAGGAAGGTATATAATTGAAAGTATTTGAGAAAAGCGAAGGAACGAAAATATCTCCCCAGCCCATCCGAATGGGAATGTTCATTAGGGAATTACTCCATATGTATCGTTTATAAAGAGCTTTGAAAAGGAGATATATCATTAAACATTATATAGGTAAAGCCAGTTTGATTATAATAAAGGATATATGGACACATAAGAAAGGCCCACCAAATTTCCGAGGTAGGTCTTGTTGGAGAGGGAATGTAATTAATGTATACAAATATTTGTACATTTTTCATAGAGTAGTACGAAACCTAACAGTTGTTCCAGTGAAGACACACCACCAGCCCTTGATGGAATGTGTGCATGTGCAAGCGTACATGCATGTGTGTGTGTGTGTGCACGTGTGTGAGTGTGTTACCCCCATCAATTTAACAATGTGCCATTACGCGATTTAGGTGTGCTATAGTGATGCATATCATGAAATAGTGCACCAGGTTTCCTGAGGGGAGGTGTTATGGGTTCTGTAGAATGGCCCCAGCCTGTGATGTTTTTCTTCTTTTTTTGAACCTCATGAGTGGCTGGATCATGGGTTCTAGATAGGATCTTGGTAAAGTGCCCACAGTTTCAGAACTGCCTCTCCTCCTACTTTCTGAAAGGTGGATAAAGCCATGGATGTTATTTTTGGTAAAGGGAGCAGGTTGAGTGATTTCAAAGGCATGGATTTGTGGTTGTGTATCAGGAGAAATACACCAGGAGGGCTGTCACAGAGCTCCACCAGAGTGAGTGTTAGACAATGTTACTAAGAGTACGGCCGCGGGCTGCATGCGGCCCTCCTGACCCTTAGATGTGGCCCCCTCGATAACAGCATCACTGAGCTGCTGTTTACTCAAATCAGTCCTAACATTAAAAAGTTGTTAAATAAATGGGCAAGCATTTGTTTTCAGGTTAATAGAAGTTATAGAAAGGAAATAACTAAGGTTTTCTGCAACACAACTTTCAGAACACTTCCATTTTTAAAGACCTCTTACATCAAACTTATGGAAATATGAGAAAGTCTATAAAAAAAAAGAAAAGTGTATTTCATTAACATGCAGAACCATTTCACCATGGCACATCAGATTATATCATTGCATTGAGAAGGGATTTTTTTAAAGTGATATTTTTCAAACATGAATTTAAGAAGAAATTCATGCTTCCTTCCACCCACACTGACAAAATTCAGAATAGTGAACTAAAAGGTAAATAATTTGTTATGTGCACTCTGTGGGTGGCTTGGGTTCTGATTATGCTTGGACAACATTATAATTTATAGTTTATTAAATCATACACAGGGGAGGGTTTCATACAGCGTACATCCCGAAGTCTTATATTTCAAGGTCCTCTTATATGTGATTGTTAGACCTGGCTTTTCCAGAGGGTTTCTCCCCAGACGTTTTGCTTTTTGGCATCCTGTTTGTGACCCTTTTTTTGTTGGTTTTAGGACTCTGGGCACTTTACCACTGATGATCAGTGGCAAAGTGCATATGATCTCTGTGTAAATTGTTGTTATGGATTAGTGTGTCCACAATTGGCTTATTTGATTAACTGCTAAGTCCCTGGTACAGTGCACTATGTGTGCCCAGGGCCTGTAAGTCAAATGCTGCCAGTGGGCTGGCAGCACAAATTGTGCCACCCACACAAGCAGTCTTGCAAAAGGGTCTCAGGCCTGCCAACTGCACTCACTTGCCAGGCCCTAACCTTCTCTTTTCTTACACATGAGTCACCCCTAAGGTAGACCCAAGGTACCCCTTGTACTGCTGTGTGGTGTCTGGGGTTGGCCTGCAGTGGCTGTTTCTGCCAAGAAGAGGAACTGTGTGGGTATCCTGCTTGACAAAGTATCTCCAAGGGCTTGAGGTAGAGCTTGCCCCCCATTTAATCAGTCTCAGGAACAGCAAAGACTTCACTATCCTTCTGGGCACTGTCTCTGGAACCCCTGCTTTCAGTCGCCACAGAAGAAAAGAGCAGTCAACTCTGTCGCCGAGTCCGTCGCTAGTTCTGTGTCCTGAAGGCATGGCCCCACTTCGTCCTGCATCCTTAGTCTCCCCGACACCACTGGGTGACTGTCACCGAGCCATTGCTTGCACAGCGTCGGGTGCGCACCACACTACGCACAGCTTGCTTCACATGACCCGAACATCGACCAGCTCCATCACCTGCACCGTCACCTGCCTGCACCGTATCGAGCAGCGCCTCACTCCGCATCGTAAGCCTTACCCGAGCCGATGCCTGCATCACGCCCTGAAGTCACTGCACGCTGCACCGCTTCCACTTCACATCGCAACCGCGATTGTTGCCCCGACCGACTCATACCAACAGGATCAGCCGCAACGAGAAAGGTACTGTCAGTGAGTCTGTTGATGCATTAGCTGGCACCGACTTGCACTGGAGGGCACTCTAGACTAAGGAATAGTGTGACTTACTATTCCAACACCTTCCCTACTGTACGCAGACTGGAGTTGGAGTAGTAATTCACACTATTCCTAAATCCAGCGCCCTCCAACGCAAGTCGATGTAACGACTTGCGTTGTCAAGACCGCGATGTAACATACCGCGTTGTGATGGTACGCATTGTATCATCATACATTCGGCGCGGATGGGCGCAGACGGGCTTGCCAATATATGTATTGTCACTTGCTATCATCCTTTTTTTTTTTATTTTAGACGCATGTATCTGGTCCGTATTTTATATGTGATGTGTGTACTCTGAAGCCCTTATGCAATGTAACTGGTTCTATTGTAAAGCGCTATGACACCTTCGAGTAAAGTATGCGCTATATAAAAATGCATAAATGAATAAATAAGCCACATGGGTGGAAGGATGGACATGGAACTCAAATTAGCAAGGCCCTGCCCCTCCCCATCTTAGGAGCCATAGCTCATAAGAACTAGTGAGTAGTAAAGTATGGGTGAAGACCAGCTACTTTACTGTCATTCACGGCAGAGGAGAAAGTGGCAGCTCAGAATATGTTCCGACAGCCTATTGATCACCATTGTTCCAATGTGGCATTGGGGACTGAGCTTCGTGAACAACCACTTGTGCATTTGCGAGGATCAAGAAATCCCTTTTAAATGTGTGACTGAATTACTGTGAACTATTTAGGGTGAATCCTGACAGCCACTGTATTTCTTCATTTTGCAACCACTTGCTGGAACAAGTTTGGAATTTGCATACAGGAAGAAGTCATTTGTTCACAAAGTTGTGTCCATGAGCAATTTTATGTTTGGTTACCATAAAAGGGGACGATTTTGGTAATGTGAAGTCGGTGGTCTCATGGGCTTACAGGTTCAGAGATATATATTTTAAATATTAGGCAGGGGCCTGGACTTATGTAAGTGTGCAGCTGCGGCATTTTTTGCACAATTAAAGATTTACTACATTTGCCACATAATCTACAGATTTAAAAAAAAAAAAAATTCTAGCTCCAACGGTTCAAAAGTTGCAAAAAACGCAGCAGCATGTATTGTTGCACAGTCGAAGTCCCTTTGCAAAGCTTAACTGATCACTTTTCTGTTGCTTACTGCTATATTTGTGTGTTACACTGGTATTAATGAGGTGCAAGCAATGTCCAGACAGTGTTAATAAGTGAAAAAAGAAAAAATAATGAAGTAATACCATCACAAAATGTGCTGAATTACGCTACATATTTTGTCTTTTCTTACCGCATAATTTACATACTCTGCAGCATAATTTAGTCCTCCACAGCTTAATTCCAGTTGCCTTGATAATAAGACATCATTGAATGCACTTTGGTTTCTGGCAGCCCTGTAACGGAGGTGCGCCCCCTAGGGAAACACGCCACAAGAAGGCGATTTCGCCGTGGACCATGACCCAAAGGCCAATAGCTCCTCCTTGTACAAGCTGACAGCCAGCAATCTGCACCTCATTCATTCATGCATCAATAGCCGCCAAGTAGCCACAAATTGTATGTCCAATCAATGCTACACTTGCACTGGCTCAATAATAGCTGCCCAATCAGGGTCTAACAGGATTTCCACATTTCTCCGCAGTGCTTAATTTGTAAAAAAACATAAGTGACAGGGCTCTCGTCAGGAGGCCACTGAATCTTGCAACACACATTGCCCCACCAGTGCTGCCAGTGACAATACAAACATAACTACTAACCATCATACTCTATAAGTGTGACAATTTAGACAATTGTTAGGCTCCCCCAAAGCTATAAGAATGGCTTGGGCAGCAGGTAATACTCATTTTTCATGTATATTGAATTAATATTTAACTGTTGTTGTGGTCAGACAGCGCCACCATGTGGCAGACTGTCACAAGCGCTGGTGTTGACAATTGAGTGTCGGTGCCGAGCACCGAAAACCACCTACTCAAATAAAGCGCTGCTTTTATCCCTTCTTCCTTTTAACCACAAAGCCAGTGCATGTCAAATTAATCTCAGCTTGCATGCTTCTAAGGTGAATTAATGTAATAGCATCCGTTTGAGCCTTCTGAAACTGAGTTTTGTCATGTTCCAGCATAAGCAGGACTTCTCCTTGAGGTGGGAGCTGACCTGAAAAAATATGACGATGTCTCCCCTGCAATACATAGGTTGCATTAACTACCAGCGTGTGTAATTTAAAGTACAATTCCATATTCCATATTCCCTAAATACACCTCTTACTTAAGAAAATATTCAAAACACTTCACCAGTCGGCGTCTTCACTGAAACTTTGCTTTATTACTGCACAATCCACTGCTCAGGCAGGCTAGGGTCAGAGCTATTGGGCAGGTATGGCCTAAGCTTCCCAAAATTGAGTGCTGGTGAACAGCACCAGCACGCATCTGCACCTATTAGGCACTACTTCCCTCCAAGACCTGCAGATTATGAGTAGGGCTCTCGTTTTTATGGTATTTATGTTTTTTAACATTTCCGTCTGCATTTATCAATATTTATTTATCCGCTATCTTATTGGCATTTATCCATGTTTATGTTGTAATTTGAGAATAAACGGAGTCATAAAATGGTATATTTCCACATTTATTTAATTCTTAGATGTGTGCTCACACGTCAATGCCGGTCGTGTTTCTGCAAATCAAGCAGTCACATATAACAAAACACTACACCAAAAGGTGCATATTAGCTTTATACTCCAAATATATGTTAATATATGCCTGCATTAAGGAAATCTCATTCTGTTTTTTAACTCCCCAAGCTATCTGCTTAGCTTTGGGCTGGAATTCATGAAAGACAACATGGAGAGTATGTCACAAAATGCTCAATTTTCAGGTTTCTTTCAGTTCTAAAAATAAATAAAGGCAGGAAACACATTATTTTCTGTCTGTATTTATCTGTAAAAATCAGTAAAAACGGAAAACTGGGAGCCTTAATTATAAGTGTATATCTGTTTCTTTAGGCACATCTAGTAGTGTCTGCATCATGCTCCAACCGGGCATTTCAACTGGTCTGCAGCACTTTGAATGGAACCACACATCTACTGCATAAAAGGGCCGCTGTACTTTTAAGTGAAAAGCACCTGTGCCTCCCAGCTATGCGCCTATATGAACAACAGCTCCAGCACTTTACAGAGCACATCCTTTTGATATAAGGCACAGTACTTACAATGCCCAATGTGGCAGCTTTCCTTTAACCGAGAAGTACATGCACTTCTCAGAATAGTTAAGAACAGACTACTCATGCTCTTCAGCTGATCCGCTAAGCTAAAGCATAAAATAGAAGTTTGTGCCATTTCGGAGTTGCAGCAGAAGATTTCCCAGCACTCCTCACTGGGGCCACCATCATTTTAAAATGGGTGATCAGTGCTGCTGCAGTTTAATGAGTCAACACTAACACAGTTCAGCAGGGCTGCTGTAGTATGCAATGCATGGGAGGAGGTTGGCCCTACTCTGAAGTGTTGCTGTTCTTTAAATGGGCCATCCTAATGTATAGAAAAAAGCAGTTCTCTTTAGCATCCCTGTATCTCCAACTGTCACCAACAATGAGCATTCCAGAATGATCTTTTGGTTTCTGCTTGGGTTTTGAATAGGGGCGGCTCCGCCATTAGGGCGGAGGAGCGTTGGCCCACTGCTTTCTCACAGTCCAAGAAGCAGAAACATAAAATGGTATTTTAAATACCATTTTATGTTACTGCTTTTCACACTGTGAGAAAGCAGAAGGGTATGCCTGGCTTGGGGGTGGGCGGGTGGACGGGTTGTGGAGGAGTGGCTTGCCCAATGTTGTGGGTCCTGACTGTTTGATCGGCCCTCTGGGGCTGACCAAACCAGTCATGCGCAAACTGCTTTTTCTTTATGTAGGCCGCATGCAGCCTACATAGAGAAAATGGCTTCCCTTCAGGCGCACGGCAGGGTCCGCACCAATCAAAACACTGCCTTTGCAGCGTTGTGATTGGCTTAGGGGAGGGAAGGGAGGATGCCTGTGGCTGCTTCCTGTTCAGCAGGCGAGCAGCAGGAAAAAGCAGGACCCGGCCAGGAGTTGAGGCAGCGGCGGACCCGGTAAGGTACGTTTTTTTAAGTTTTACTTAAACACCGACCCCTGCCTCCCACATGTGAACCTGCGTGACCCCCACGCAACACCCCCGCCACCCTCACCCATGAGTCATGCCGGCTGCCACTGGTTTTGAAACCTATTGTGACATCAAGGATCCGATGGTCATTTAAATCGATAGCAGTACAATGTCTCTGGTTTCAGTAAGTATGGGTTGGATGAAACCCCTCTCATGTTGTCAGTTCACAGCTAGGCTGAAGGGATGATTTACTACTCATGGATATGAAAGGCACTTCCCAGCCAGGTCACTATACTTGTATCCAAGCAGCTTCAGTACTTCTCAGCAGTGTGGTTTTACTTTTTGGAACTGTCTAATGGTTGAGCAAGAGTATGTTGTAGTTACAAAGTCTCTTTCATCTACTGCCATGTTACAAGGTAGGGTTCTGCTTTGCTCATTGTTGTCAGGACAGTATGTTTTCTAGTTCTTGGGTTAGATTTGACTGTGTAAATTGTTCTGGATCTAAGGTGTTTCTCCATCCATGTGTCAGTTGCATTGATTACATTGTGCCAACACATTTGATAACAATGGTGGAACTGGAACACTACATCTCAGCGTTGATGGTATACCTTTGACAGCATGTTTACTAGACTGTAGGGCAATGCAGCGCAGCAAGGGAAGTTGCTGCACTGCTATGCGTGTAAGAGGGAGAGCAGAACTGTGACATGTTTTAAAGATATGGTGCAATCTGCTCTCTCCTAGCTCTGGAGCAAATGTAGCTGCCTAGTGTCAACGCAGGCACACTTGCGTCACATCACAGGGGTGCTTGCATTGCAGACAGGATAGCTTTTGTCCAGAAAGGGATCCCTTCCTGCAAAAAAAATATCCGTGGATGCAATTTGCTCTTTGCATGTGTGGTGCAGAATGCAGCAGACATGCAAAAAGGGAAAAGAGAGGAGAAATAAAAAAATGTCTTGTCATTACGCCAGCCTTGGGTAGGCACACCATCTGGAGCAATCCCAAGTTTACTGGCTTCAGTAAATATGGATTTACATCAAAATACACGGGTAGCTGCATGGGGACACCCATGTATCACCCAGGTAATGACTCCCACCCGCAAGGTAACTCAAGGGAGTACTATGTGCTGCTTTGCATTACTTTTTTCTTTTTTACACAGCTACACAATTAAGGCTTTGTGGCTTTTAAATCCCATAATAGAGTTTGCACTAGGACTCTACCAAATAAGCTACGCTACCCCAATGCAAAATATTAGTAAATCTGGGCCCCTGAAAGCGTTTTTTACCTTTGAAAGGTATTAAAGGTGTATGGGCTAAATCCTCAATGTCTCAAAACATCAAAATTTAAGTTGGTTCTTCTACATTCGATTCTCGCATCTATGTGAAAATGAAGAATGGTATAATGAAGAAATACAAAAGTTGAAATTAAAATTGAAGAACGCATGTTTTTCGTTGTGTATTAAGTTGAAAATGAAGAAACTATAAGAAACGATACCTTAAAAACGTCTTCAACCTTAGTAATAATCCCAGTATTTATACTACTGCTGCCTCTACCTCTACACCTACAGGAAAAGTTCCACAACAACCTGTACACCTACCTTTTTACCTACATCTGTTCTTACCTCTTCACACACAGGTACGTCTACTCCTTCACCTCCCTGTACACCAATGGCCTTCAAACGTTTTAAGAAAAATATATTTGAAATAGCGTTTTGTTTTTTAATACCTCACACTAAGTGTTTGCAGCATAAAAACATAGAAATGAAGCCACATGTAAAACTTGAAAAACATTGTTAACAAAGAAACAAAAAGTGTAAGGACCTTTAGGAAATTTTAACAAAAAATGTCTGTTCATTTTTGCCTTTTTATTTTCGCCACTCTTTCAAACCCAGCTCATGTGCAACACACTTCCAGCCACTCCTGGCATTTTAGCCTAAAAGACTTTGCATGCTGGAATTATAGGGCCCCTCTGTAAAGGAATGCACATGAACCTCGAGTCCCGAAATGTAATGCACTCTTGGGTTAAATATCTGGACTGGCTGAAGGTGTTTCACAAGAAACGGGCCACGTGCAGCTCTGCACATAATTAGCCATTCAAACGTTGCAGTGGTTTACAGGTATCCCTTTTAAAAATGCATGACCAGCAACATGCTACTGGTAGACATGTCACCTTAAAAGTGCCCACAGTGAGGTCACACATGTGGGAGAGGGGATACTTTGAGGGTTATTTGCAGCCACAACTTTGATATCTACACCCACCCAAAACAAGACTGACAAAAGACGCTACTGATGGCGCGCTATATAGCGGCTTCCGGCCTCTCTCTTTTTCGTTCACTAACATTACAGGACTGTTTGCGTAATGATGTTTGTTGATGTTCCTCTCCCTACCCCCACATCAACTCACATCCCCTATGGGATCCATTGTTCTGTTGTTTCATTCACATTTTTCTTTCGCCCAGCACAGCATACAACATGGGGGCAGTGGGGCTGCCTACTTAAGCAACTGGTTAACTTAATTTTGAGTGACTGCATTTTGCTCTCTCACAAGGACCACATCTGCACACAAGCTAGTTCCCTTCAGGGCCAGTGTTTTTGTTTTTACTTTATAATCACTTTAGGGTGGCGTTTGCGTTTAGAGCCTGATTCAACAGCAGGGTACGTCTGGTGCGAACACAGGGCGTATTCCAATTTTATCATAGCCCATCTCCTGTCAATGCTGTTCTAAATTACTTCTGGAGTACTTTGCGTTTCTCACTGGTATTGTTTCATGGGGTAGAAGATTGTGTCTATTTAAACCAGTTTTGTATTAAGTTATCCTCTTTATATTTTTTATTTCTTCCTTTCTTTCTCTTGCCTTCTTTCTTTCTTGCCTTCTTTCATCCCTGCCTTTTTTCTCCTCTTTCTTTTCCGCTCACTTTCTTTCTCTTCTTTCTTTTTACCCTTCTTTCTCTTTCTTTCTCATCTCCCTTTCTCTTTCTTTCCTTCCTTCCTTTTTTCTTTCTTTTTCTTTCCTTCTTTCTTTCCAGCCTTCGTTCTTTCTTTCACCAACTCAAGCATGCATGAAGGGGCAACGTATCAGCCTACTTCAGCATCTTGCAGACTTCATGAGTTACAACATCTGCCCTTACAGAAGGAACACATCCACACACAAAGTAGTTCCCTTCAGTGCCAGGGTGATAATGATTTTTTTAAGATCCCAAAAACTTTTTTAGACCCACAGAAACTGTTTTGCCTGCAGCAAATGATTTTTGTTTAGATTGATGAGGCCCCAACATTTCCCAAACAATAAAGTTTTGAAAACAACATGATAAAACAAAACAAGAACTGCCAGAAGTCTGGCTGCCAACACCAGACCTATTTGCTTTGCCAATGCTTGTTATAAATTATTGTCAGTTTGTTCTTTTTTTAAAAAAAATATCGAAAATGCATATTGCATAACATTCTTTTTTCAATAATACAGAAATATAAAAGATTTTTTTCCACGTCTTCGTTATAGATTCATTTTTATTTTATTCCATCATTAGGAAGTCTTTATTCAAACACACACACACACACTGTGCAGGCTGTTGCTGTCAGGAGAGACGGGCAGAGGGTTTGTCTATCAAGTAACATAAGTGTGAAGAGTCCTCTCCCAGATTGCCTGATATTTAAACCAGTTTAGGAGACAAGTAAATGTGCTTTTGACATGAGAGAGGTTGTGTAGCATTACACGGGGAGTCAGCACTTCATTGTGGATGGGCAGCCACCGCCAGGCGAATTACGCTTCAGGAGGTTAACAGACCTGGAGTGAGCGATGAATGGTTTCTCCAGGGGTGGATAGGGGTCACGTGACTCCAAGACTTAACGACACATACTATCTAGTTCTGGACTTTGTTTTATGCAAATCATTGGTTACAGGTATGCCATAGTAAAGGGTTAAACTTACCTATTTCACAACTACAAGCCCCATAATGCACCTGTACATTAAATGACGTGTGGCGCTAGAAATAGCGTTATTCTCGAAATGTGTAGGTATGCGGCAACCGTACGAAAAACACAATCCAGTTACACTATAAAAGTGATACCTCTTTTAAACAGAAGCCCCATTGTACACACACACACATATATCAATCATACACCCAAAGAATCCATATACACATGATACGGAAAAACAAACTCCGTAACCATACAACCCTCCGCCCTCCACATAGGCACTCGCCTATGTACTACATACAGAAAGGCCAGAACTACTTGCTGACACAGTGCCCGCTATTGCTGTGTACTTCTAGCTTGCTTACGTGTTCCTGGATATGAAATATTTTCGGTAATCATGTATCTTACCTCCAATGCAGTGTGATTACAATGTATATATTACAGTGTATGTAACAGAGCTACAACATTAGACAGCACTACTGTGGAGGCTCCAATCTGCATCAATATAATGCCTAATGAAATACATATATAGGTGCCAGTTTACACCACTGAGCATTCTAGAGGACTAAAATTAAAAGCGCCAGAATGCAACTTGTTGTCAGCTTAAAAAACAGAGCTGGCTGAACATCTTGTATTCCCCAAGGCCATAGCTGACAAGTTTCCCAGGCCCATGCTTGAGGTGCTTCTCCAGTTCGCGTTCTTTTTTTTTTACTTTGAATTCTGGGTATTGTAGTACTGTTTGAGTTATGGAATTTACAAGACTACACACCACAGAATTCAAAGAAAGACGCGTGCAAGAGCAGCGCGTCACTGTGGACCTGGGAAACCTGGCAGGGCTGAACGTCATTCGGGGGATGGGGTGGGTATGATCGCGCAATCACTTGCCCATGGGCTGCCGGTCACCGGTTACCCTCTCTGGCTTGGCGCGCAGTGACGGCTTCAAGGCCTCTCCCGGTGGGCATGATTGATGGGAGGGCCCGCCTACCGGGCCACGATGCGTAGCCCCGGTAGGCGGGGCTTGGGGTGCGCAAGACTTAGGTTTGATAACTCTACACATACTGCAATTGTTTTGGGAAAATGTATCAACAGGGGTCGGGATGTTAACATCATTGCTTACAGCGTGGGGTTGTATTTTGTTGTACCCGCTCGCGCAAACACTGCTGAATGTGTCATAAATATCCTGCACCCCTTTGGTCATGAAATTTCAAATATTTGTAATAGAAACATAGCAGCGCGAGGGCGGTATCTGGCAGTTATAGTCTGGGGTAATTAACAGGGCTGAAATACTTGCTACAATATATAGAACAGAAGCGTCCTGGACAGGTCTGGAAACACGGTGTCCTGGCAGGCAGGGTACAGGTAGGGTGACCAACCGTCCGTAAATTTCACGGACAGTCCGTAATTTCGGCCGTCTGTCCGTTGTCCGTGAAGGATTCTTTAACGGACGCCATTTGTCCGTAATTTTAACCGGGCACCGATGCACCACCCTAAAGCCGGCACACCTTCCACCCACCTCCCTGCTTGACTCCGATGCTGTTGAGGTTGGGTGTAACAGACTCCGATGCAGTACCAAAGCTCTGATACCCAGCAGCATTGGAGAGGCACAGGGGGAGGGCAACCCTCACACCTTCAGCCCTTGATGAGCTGTTAAGAGGTGCTTGAAGCTGACCGAGAGGGAGGGGCTGCAGCTTCAGGAGCTGGGGCATCTATTCAGATGCAAACAGCCCTGAATGCGTCATGTATCTGCAATTTAGAGGGGCCTCACACATTCCCTTTGTGCCCAAGGCCCCAAACATCCTAGAACCGGCCCTGATTACCCCGAGGCAGCACGTGGTTCTCTTCACAGAGCTTAATTACTGTCACTAAATTGTAAGCAAACCTCAGTTCTTCAAACATGCAGTCTATAATGTAATAAAATAAAGAAATGGCGCAAACGCACCCACACTGATTAACAAAGTATGGAAGACAATCGGTTCAATCAGTTCTCTTGGGGTATCTCCTTTAAATACTGTACATCACAGTGGGGGATGGCAAAACTAACTTTTGGAAAGAGAGCCTGTCTTCTCATTGTCTTCTCCAGGAGGGGGAGAGGAGCCCTACCCCACCCTGAAGAGACCAAGATGATACTAGAATACTGCATGCCCACCCCTGTGCCCACCCTGGTGGCTCCTGTCCCCCCCCCCCCAGTGATGGCTCCTGTCCCCCCATATGGTGGCTCCTGTCCCCCCCCCCCCCCGCCTGTGATGGCTCCTGTCCCCCCTGTGGTGGATCCTGTCTCCGCCCGGGGTGTCTTCTGTCCCAGTCCTGGAATGGCTCCTGCAGCGAGGGTGAAGTTCTTGATGGGCCTCTTCTCAAAAAGGCTCAGCTCAAAATTAATATGAAAAGGTGGGCAAGTGAGTAAGTGAAGGGATGGGTGGATGGCTGGATGAATTAGTGAAAGGGTGAATGGATGAATGAAAAATTGAATAGATGGACAATGAGAGAGGTTGAATGGATTGATGAGTGAGTGGGAGGATGGATGAGAGAAAAGGTAAATAAGTGGATGTATGGGTGGAAGGGTAGCTGGATGGGTAAAAGGGTGGATGGATGAGTGAAAGGATGGATGGATTGATGAATTGATAAGTGCAAGGGTGAACGGATGGACGGATGAATGAAAGAGTTGGATGGATGAGTGAGTGAAAGGGAGGGTAGATGGACAAAAGGATGAATAGATGAGTGAAGGAGTGAAAGGATTAATGGATGAGAGAAAGGATGGATGAGAGATAGGGTCAATGGATGGATTCATGAGTGGATGACTAGATGGATGGGTGGGTGGATGGAAGGAAGGATGGCTAAGTGAAATGGTCGATGGAGAGAGAAAGGGAGGATGGATGGAGAGAGAAAGGGAGGATGGATGGATGGATGACTGAAAGGGTGGATGGGTGGAAGGATGAGTGCCTGGGTGGATGGATGGGTGAGTAAGTGAAAGGATGGCTGGATGGGTGAAAGGGTAAATGGCTGGATGGATGTGTGAATGGATGGATGGGTAGAAGAGTAGATGGATAGGGTGAAAGGGTGGATGGATGGATAATGGATAGATGAGTGAAAGGATGGATGAGTGAAATGATAGATGGAAGGATACATGATGGATAGGTTTGCAAATGGTTGAATATGTTTGGATATGACTGGGCCTACTTATATACTATTGCGCGACCTCCTCTGATGTGTCTGTAAAACTTACCTATTGTCCTGAAGTTTTGTCCTGAATTTTGACCTCCTGTCCTGAATTTGTGTCCTGAATTTTGACCCTTTGTCCTGAATTTTTACACTCACCGTCCTGAATTTGGACCAATGCCAGTTGGTCACCCTAGGTACAGGTAAAGGAAGGATGGAGTGAGAGAAAAAGGCTGCCCAAACTCCCTCACCCTGAAGGTGACGTTGAGGATAAGAAGCCGACTTTTGAACTAGGGAGCCAGCAACCCACGTGATGTCACCGAGCTTAAAAATAATGCACCTGACCGCGTGTAACGTAACTGGCGCACATATATAGCTCCTCAATGCCCTTAGATACGCGCTATATAACTGTAAAAACAAATGCCCGTGCTTGTCCGTGAGCAGGTGCTCTCGAGCTCCGGGCGCAGCCAGACAAGGTGCGGGCTCAGCTTTCCTTTCTGAATGTTGTGACTAGACGCACAAATACAAATCCCAGAGGCTCCCGGGGTAAAGGGACACTGGTGGAGGGCGGAGCCAAGACCACACCTGCAGCCCATCCTCTGGTTCATGGCGGGTCACATCTCGAGGAGCACCTACCTCTGGAGTGTGGCCCGCCCTCTGGGTCCCGCCTCCAGCTGCAGCTACCTCTGGGGTGTGGCCCACCCTCTGGGTCACGCCTCCAGGTGCAGCTACCTCTGGGGTGTGGTCCTCCCTCTGGGTCACGCCTCCAGGTGCAGCTACCTCTGGGGTGTGGTCCTCCCTCTGGGTCACGCCTCCAGGTGCAGCTACCTTTGGAGTGTGGCCCGCCCTCTGGGTCCCGCCTCCAGCTGCAGCTACCTCTGGGGTGTGGCCCGCTCTCTGGGTCATGCCTCGGGGTGCAGCCACCTCTGGGGTGTGGTCCGCCCTCTGGGTCACGCCTCCAGGTGCAGCTACCTCTGGGGTGTGGCCCGCCCTCTGGGTCACGCCTCCAGGTGCAGCTACCTCTGGGGTGTGGTCCGCCCTCTGGGTCACGCCTCCAGGTGCAGCCACCTCTGGGGTGTGGCCCGCCCTCTGGGTCACGTCTGCAGGTGCAGCTACCTCTGGGGTGTGCCCACCCTCTGGTTCATGCCTCGGGGTGCATCCACAGTCTCCGGGTCATGGGTGGCCGTCCCATGCGTGCAGCCACAGCTGGAGTGCAGGCTCCAGGCGGGGCCAAGCCGCGGGTCCAGAGCTCCTCCCTACAACAGAAGCTCCTTTCTGCCATGAGCTCCACAGCCACCAGGAAAGTGACACCGATGAGGACTGTGCACCCCCCCCCCCCCCCCCCCCCCCCCCCCCCCCCGCGAACAGCCCTCCTCCCTCTGAAAACAATGTCCAGAAGTGACACTGACCGCGAAGAGAAGTGCTGAAGTCACTTTTATGTTTAAGGGAATTCGTTTCTCCGACTACGGACGCGTGGGCCTTAGAACGCGAATAAATGGAGGGAGGGTCGGGTTAGTCTGGGGACGGAGGCGTAGTGTGTGCGTGGGGGGGGGGGGGCGGCGAGGGAGGAACACTGGCCTTTGGTGACCTACGGTCGTCAGGGGCCGGGGGACAAAACCTGTGCGATGTTGCCGCTTTGAGGCGTGTGAAGAGAACTCCAGGCGCTGCACCCCGCGTGATTACGATTATCAGATGACCCCCCCCCCCATATCAATTGGGCAGAGCTCCGGCCCTAGGCTTGCCTTTAACAAATCATTATTTTAGGTGTAACAAATGAAGTGCACCAGGACTACAACTCCCAGAAATCATTAGGTCGCTTTAATAAAACCCAAACATCGAGCATTGCGTCATTGGCAACATGCCGTTATTTGGAAGCCCTATGCTGTGGAACAGGAAGGGCGCCCGGAGAGACGCATGCTGTGACGTCTATGCAGGGTGTACAGGTGTTGCAACTGGTAGGAAAACAGGCACCAGAGCAGTGCCTAATTTGAGCCGATGGTTTCCGGTGCCTATGGCAGTCTGCCACATGGTGGCCATATTTGTCTCGTTTATAGAAACGCATAACAACAGTTGTTTATTCATTCAGTATTAAGTAAAAATGACTAATAGCTGCTCTTCTAGCTTGGGAGGCCTGGAATAGTCAGAATTGTCACACTTGTAGGAGTGTGATGGTTAGGAGTTGTGCTGCTACTGCAGCCTGCGGCGCTGGCAGAGGCAATGCGCGGTGCACGCAGCAGTGCCCTCCTGGAGAGGGCCCTGGCACGTGTATGTTTACAATTTAAGCACTGCACCCGATCCTGCGGGCCAATTTTCCAGTCAGTCATTGAATATCAATGTGCCTATGTGGGTTACTCCTTCGGGCACATCCCCTCCGCAGCACATACAGCGCAGTTCAGTAAAGTGCCATGAGGCACCAAGTAACAGAAAATAGCGCTTTATGTACAATTTAAAACAATGGAAAGGAACGTATTAGTGAGAGCTGAAAAAATATGCACTTTGAGGTGTGTTTGAGGGGCAGGACCCTATCCCCGTGCGAGGTGCGAGGTGTCTGAACAGTCCAGGCATTTTATCCCCCACCCCCTTTGCCCGCTAGCACCGGCTCCCCTGCGTGTATTTCTGTATTATCTGGACACTGAACAGCCAATAATAAGAACAATGAGGCTGACATTAAAGATGAGTGATTATATAAAATATTTTTAAGCAAATCTTTATGCATTTTAAGGCGTGTTTAAGCACACGTGACACACGATAGCTCGTCAAATTATGTCAATGCTAAAAGCATGGAGGAGGGGATTCGGATAAGCATACAGTGCGATTGTGTATGTAAACGTTTAAAGGGGCCCCAGTGAATGATATCACAATACCTCCCGAGAGCCCAACTGACATTAAACAAAGGAACTTTTTAGAATGCTTACTGCCGGTGATTGTTAGAGGGGCACGACTGGGTGAAGAAAACAACTTTTCTATACACTGAACGGCCCCTTTAAGAAAAGTTCATTGCCCGGGTGTAATACCATTTAAATCCCCAGCACTGCATTCATGGACTGCAAGAAAGGGCCAGGCAAGCATTCGCTTTACCAGCTGCAGCCAGGGTCATAATAACGTGTCCTTTATAGCTTATTATTGCCGTTTTTTAATAGGACTTGCAGGTTGCAAGAATATTGCAGGAAACAAGAAAGCAAAGCTGTGTGTGGGGACAGGGGACGCCAATTAGATGAAACACTTGGCAGAAAGAAAGAGAAATGGTGAAACTGAAAAAAAAAATACGCAAGATGCAAATGGAGTGTCAGAAACAGAAAGATAAAATACGATGTCCAGAAACAAAAGGTATACGGATAGGAAAAAGGAAAGAATGCAGGAAAACAGAATGAAATAGGGATGAAAAGAAAGACAGCGAGAAAATTGCAAACAAAAAAAACTTAAGGAAGAAATATGGAAATTAAGAATGGTAAGTGAAGGCATAGAGCTAAGAAAAAGAAAGTAAGAGCACAGGGAAGGAGACGTCTTTAAAGAAAGGAAGGAATAATGAAAAGGGGAAAAAATACGGGGAGATAAGGAAGGGAAAAAAGAATTGTAGATGGATGGGAAGTATGAAAGATGCGAATAATATGAAATAGGACCATAACTTAAACCACAAATATACCAAGAATGAGAAGCAGTATGGAAGAAAAATGACCAGAATGAAAGGAACATGTAGAGGACAGAAAGATTCATATTAACAAGGAAAAAAACAATAGAGGATAAAAGAGACAAATAAAGGATGCATAAAGAATAAAAGTAAGCTGGAAACAAAAAAGGCAAAAATTAAAATTGAAAAAAGGCAAGAAGTAAAGGCAAGTTGGACTAAGTAAAGGCTAACAAATATGCAGCTGTTCTGCATGAGACGATTTATTTTAAAATTGTACCGGAAAGCATCATTTTACATCATTTTTACTCAGGGAAACAATGCCTCTGAGCCTTCACAGAAACGATGGGGCTCGATCACTTGCTCGCTCAGTGTCATATACAGTCGAAAGTATTTTTATTTTTGCGGCTACTCCTTACCACAGTCCAACGCTGTGAGCTAAAAAGCCAGCCTGGATGCGCACCCCACTGCTGATCTGTTGAGGTATATACATGCTGCCGCTATTATACACACAAATAAGCACGTTGTATTGTAAAAGTCCACCACTGAATTTCTTTGGTCTCTTAGAGACACCAGTCCTCCCCGGGCGCACCCAACAGTAACATTTAGGAGGGGAGGGGGGGGGGGCTTAAACGGCTGGGGTGCTGAGAAACACCGGAAAGACTTAAGTCGGTCGGTGCATGGGCACTTTGTGCGCATTACTATGAAACAAACCACGTTAGCGTTGGGTTCCCATGCAAATATATTGATACCCGTATTTTCTGGTTTTATCCAGAGATGTACTTAGCAGGGACATTAAAATAAATAAATAATGTTAAGGTTGAATACATTTGCCAGGTGAACAACGGATAACCCATGATTAATGTTCATAATACCCCCATCAATTCTCGGGGCACCATCCCACCTCCTGGCCAAAACTCAAAGAATCAGACAATGTGGGTTCAAACGGCAATGCTTTATTACAGAAAATGTGAAACGCCGAAACATGACCCAACAGAGCACATACAGAGAATTCCTGTAACGAGAAAAGAAAAAAAATGTTACGAAAATGAGTGCCTTGTAGGTCCAGGAAATACATCTACATTAGGTTTAATATCTGCCCAGTCAATAAAACGTTGCTTATATATTGCTGTCAGATTAAGAATGGGAAGAGTGCGTTAGGGGAGCCCTGAAGCTAGCATTACGTGTGCCCTTTGCTGGAGCAACTGCCACAACATTATGCAAAACATGACGAGCTAACACAGTTTTTGTAGTGAACAGTTCTTTACATTATCTGCATGTTACTGAATGTAAATTGGCAAACCCGAATATATAGGATAGACTTTCCCACAACACTTGTGTAGAATAATAATGCCATGTTCTAAATAATCTAAATGTGGTTCGTTTCCCAATTTCATTATATATTTTTTTCCCAAATAGCGCTTAGACCACCTATAAGATTCATGGCACTTTCTAGACCCGATACAAAATACATCATTTGTTGGCTTACCTCGTTTGTGATCTAGTCGCACAGCAGATTTACAACCTCAAGGAGTGGTAGAGGGAAAGCAGAAGCAGGGTTGGAAAAGGAAAAGAAAGGTGTTAGACACTTCCAGTAAGTACTCACACGAACATTTCATTAATGCGAGCCGCACTTACATATTTGACACGTCTAAACAAAATATGGTTTGACACTTATTTTAATAACATTGCGAAATTCCATCATAATGGAAAGGATACGAACATTTTACCAGTGTTGCGCGCACATGTCCAGCAAGTTGTAAACATTCGGCTACCGGCATTTATTTACTAAGCTAACTGTAGAAAAGAGAATAATTTCTCTGTATAAAGTAAAAAAGCACAAAAGTCCAATTTGCAAAAATACAGTAAACAAATACAACAGTCCTAGGACCAAAACTCGTTAATATTTGTGACGTGGTGAGTACCTAAAAACAACTGAAAACACCACTTTATGACTCCTGCAATTGAGAGAAGAAACATGCTTGGGTTCTCACACTATCAATATAAACGAAAACAACGGTATTTTCAATAGCATGTTCTCACACGGTTAATTCGCTAGCATGCATTTTACATATGTCACTTTTACCACCACATGTTAAGTAACAGGGTTGCAGATTCCTTTGACTGCTATCAATTCGTAGAGCGACAGAAGAGGACCCCATTCGCCCAATTTCCCCATGCCCTATGCCTCTTTAGACCCAATTCTCAAAGAGGTATATGCATAGGAAAATCGAACGACGAGTAATCAGCGTCCCGACCGCTGACCCGGAAATAAACGACGACACGCGCAGTCCTGACGCACTCCCAATGAGGCACCGGCGTCTGACGTCTTATAACGCAAATTAAAGAACTTTTTTTGTGCTTCTTCTGTAGGCTCCCCGCACCCACAATTGAAAAAAAGCATATTTAACAATATACAGTAAAACATTAACGTGCAGTTAAAATATTAAAACAAATACATATTTAAGTAGCTGACGTGATTCCTATTATCAACAAACATCTCAAAATTCAGACTAAAACCTTAGAGTGCAGTTAAAATATTAAAACAAAGGCACATTTACATAGCTGATGTGGTTCCTATTATAAAGGAAGGTGCACAATAGATGTTAGACATTTGCATTCATAAAACGTCACATTTTAGCATAAGAAGACTGAAAACACCTGCTCATTATTTTGGCGCAAAAAGCAAACCTGCGGACAACGTGCTAATTAAGCGTGTATTCCTAGAGCAGAATCGGCGTGCGAGCCGGCAACTCAAGCGCAGCGAGGCTTACCTGACAGGGAGGAAGGCGCTGTGGCGAGGTCCTGCCTCCGCCTCCGCCATTTATGCCCCGGCAGGACCTTGAGCCGGGATTAACAATACAGTGTAGCTGTTTTCTCAGCCAGTAATCAGCCCGCTTCCGGCCAAGGTCCTGCCTGCACCTGCGGGATTGGTGCATGAAAGCCCCTTTCACAAACTGCGGACACATTGTACAGTAACGGGGCCCCTTCGGGGAGGGCCCTCTCGCGGCGCAGGGTCGGCGACGCCCGGCCAATTGGAAGGGCCTGGCCGGATCCAGCCCCGCTGGAGGGACGGAGGATGGGAGATTATCTCTTGTTTTCCCTCTCCCCTACGTCAATCGCCGAGAACATTTGAGCAGGGGGGAGAGCTGCTTCGTGAAAGTTGAAGCACAGTTTCCCTTTTTATCGCCAACCGCGGCCTTCATCACGAGTAGGGTTGACTCGGAGACGAAGGCCTGCGTGCAAGGCTTATCTGCGTGAAACCGAGACTCTGCCGCTGGGTGCCAAGGCTGAACGACTGACATAATATTTCGAGCAAAAAAGCATATTTTATACATGGAGCCCGGCTGACAACTCAAAGCCATTTCTACATTTTGTTCTTTAAAGATGGCTTCTAATATGGTCAGACACAACACTACATGAACATTAGTGGGTGATGGTGTAAGGCACTACACGGGGCCACACGGCAGCTATTAAAAGGGTTGACACGAGCAGGCTTAAATGCACGTGTCAAGAGAGCGTAGACAGGGATGTTTTAGCCATTGCTCTGTGTCAGGTGTTTATGAGTTTTAGAGGTGTATAGTTAAGACTGAGTTTGGAATAACAGGGACCATCCTATTACTCTAAGGGTATGATTGCTAGCTGTCAGTATTTTTCTTTTCATTAAGGGGGGTGTGGTGTAACGGCCAGAGCTGCCGACTTTGGAGCTGGGGACCAAGTTCGAGTTTCGGCATCGGCTCAGCATCCTGTCCTTTTGGGCAAATCACTTAATCTCCCCGCGCAACCAAAAATGAATGTGTACTTGTGTAAGGTAACTGGTGCTCATGTAAAGGGCTCTGACAACTTCGGGTCGAGTTCGTGCTGTACAAAACTGCAAAAAACAAGGAGTAGCGTGAAAAAAGTGCTGGTTTTAACCCTGGTGCCCAGCACACACTCATTATGGACACATCACTGTCCTAGTTTTCAAAGTGTAGCAAGGCAGGTGGAGTAGGACTACAGCACAGGCAGGTGCTAGCCTATCCGTGCTAGTTTAAGAGATGTAAACCCCTCTCCCAGCAGCCTGTGCGGTAGGCAGCCAATGAGAGAGCATCTTACTAGTGCTGCCCAGTCGTTAGGCTGCTGCAGCACGGGTGGACATCTGGGAATGTGAGATGCAGCAACAGAAAGCCTGTCACTGTCCACGCACCTCGTAGACAGCTGCAGTTACATGCGGACGGAAAGAAAGTGCTTGTGTCGACTCCTCAGCACTTCATATGGAACCAAAGGAGTAGAGGGCACTCCGAATGTGCAATATTTGTCACAAATATTTTTATCATCGATGTGAATAAGAAAAAATGATATAAGGAAAGGCCTACGTAATTTCCCATCTTTGCTACAATGCCTTGATTAGCCTAAGACACCGAGGCACACAGATGATGCTATCTGAAGATGAAGTTGGGAATTGTATCAAAGTATCTGCTCCCATGTTTTCTTGAGCACATACAACATTCAGTTAGGATCTGCGAATTTGCTCGATTTTATCATGTCATCAGCAGTGTTGTTTTGCAGAAGCAAAAATGAACTTTTGTACTTCTCTCTAGAGCCAATATTAACCTTTGCAACAACAAAACATCACCACCCACAACAATATTAAACAGAGCAACATGACACATCCTTACAATATAGAACTCAACGGAGCTTAGTTTCAAGTCCTCTCCATTGTGGTGTTTTATGTAACCTGGCACCTCGTTTCTGGTGTCAGTAATAAAAAGTACACTTACTGTAGCACAATTAACGAGGAGGTTACTGTCTCAGCATTGATAGGGGGTGTTAATGATTGCACAACTCGATGGAACTAATTGCAATGACCTAGGAAGGATAAAAGGCTGACTGGACTCTCATTGATTGGAGACTGTGACCTCAAGGTTACACCTCATCACATTAATGGGTGAATTGCTCCATTGAGCCAGCATACCAGATTCTGGTGTTAGATGAGTCCTCACTCCACTCAAAGGTTCATGTGCACGCAGAACTACTAGGCCTGGAGTCCTTCAGACCAGAAACCCAATGAATTCCACACCAGTGACGGCTGACACAATTGAGAGGTGATGGGGCGGGGGGAACGAAGGAGGGGAAACACGCAAGGAGGTAATAATACATTTTTTTAAAAACCACTTACCTTAACCTGCCGGCTGCCTCCAGCGTCGCATTGCACCTCAGTGAACTTCCTTGTCCCAGCAGGCACTGGGGCAGCGTCATAGACTCTCTGTGCAATCCCCGCGCTGCACTTATATGAACACAGCACAGGGATTGTTCAGGGTTGGCTGAGAAGATGCTCCGCTCAGGTCAGGGAGTCTGTGGGGTTTATCCAGCCCGGCTGCTCAATGCACGCTGGCTGGAGGATTCTAAGTGCGCATGTCTATTTGGCCGGCCTGAGACATCTGGCCAAATACACACATGCACTTAGAAGTGCACATAGCAGTCCTCCTCCCCGATTCCACGCGTAGGACCGCCCCCACCCTCGCATATGCTGGCTCAGAGCCCGTAAGTGAAAAATAAAACAATAGTAAAATATTGTTTTATTCACTTGCTGGCTCTGAGCCAGCGGGTGATGCTCGTCTGCCATTGCGGAAGAGCCGCCACACCCATTTCTGCCTATTTGGGCCTCATCAGTGAGCTTCAGCTTCTCTCTTATGGGGTCATGGTCTTGCTCCTGCAGGAACAGTTAAGCACAATTTACCAGGCCCGGTTTCCTCCAGAAGAAATCCCAGACCGGTTTCATCCTACGTCGACCTCATCAGTTAGGGGATCTTGACTCTTATGGCATAGTGGGCATGGGGACCACGTCTGGGGATACCTACCATATTTAGGGCATATAACATCACAGGAGCAAACTTCTGTGTATATATATGTATCTATGTAATTATAGTACCAATGGTGTAGAGTGACTCATGTAAGTAGAGTGAGACTGCATTTTGTGTTTCTTTTTACATTTCGACGTCTATTAGCAAAGTAACTAGTCACTGGATATGTATTGTGCTGACATTTGAAGAGGAAGGACAGCGGAACGTCCTCGCTTGCTTTGTGATCCTCTGTGAAAAGTGTCCTCATGGGATTCCAGTTTGTAACATTACATTTCAAAGGCATGCCTTTCACCCTCAAGTTGCTGCAAAACCTTAAGAAGAAGGTGTGCTTGTACACTACATGTGCATTAAGTGAAAACCACAGCTGATAAATGAACCAGTTTCCAGTATGACCCGCATCAGCCAGTCCTGACTTTATTCTAAACTGCCCTGGGCATGCTGGGACTAGAAGTCCGTACATTTAGTGGGGATATGCAAACAAAAAACCCTAAGCGCAAGCTGCACAGTGGATAAAAAGCTAACACCGGATGTAGTTGTTACACAAAATAGAAGGCCATGTGGAAGCTATGGCATCACAATAGTATTGTGGAAGTTTTCAAGAAAAAATACTCACTCAGGAGGCCAGGCTATTGAACTGTGAACAATTCTTGATCTGTGGAGGCGATCAGGTATGCAGGGCAATGAGGTAGATAATGGGGAAAGGATGTGGCCTAACGACTAAAGCGTGGACCTCAAAACTGGAGAACCGGGTTCGAGTCTCGGCAGGGACGCTCAACATCTTATGATTCTGGTCAAACGACTTAATCTACCGTTGCCTAACAAAATCAAAGTGTCTGTCTGGAAGGCAACTGGTGCTCTTGTAAAGCGCTCTGATACCTTCGGGTCGAGTTCCAGCTATATAAAATCCCCCTTTCCCCCCCAAAAAAATCACCTCTTCTGCAGAAATTAGAAATATCATGTAAACGGTGAAAGTGGACCACATCCAATCTCAGCCTTGGCCTGGTGTTTCCCTCAGGAGTGAAGTTGTGCTACATCTCTGAAGTCAGATGCTGTGGGGGTGGAGGGGCTCATGGAGTTAACACAGTCTCCCTCCTTGTCTTTTGCCACTGTGCACACACCCCATGACCAGTGAGTGGCCATCTTGCATTGGAATTCCTTTCCCCGGTCTGCGGCCATCACAGACTAGGGGGCATATTTAAAACAGATGGCGATAAATATCGCAAAGCGCGCTTAGCGCTTTTATATTTATCGCCGTCTATCGCTGGAATTTATCGTCATGCTTGCGCTGTATTTACAACGCATAGCGCAATGGCGATATAAATTCCAGCGATAGCGGGGTAATCGCCGTTTTGCAGGGAACATTGCTGATATGTTTGTTGATACGACCATGTGGTCGTAACACAATAATCCACCCCCCCATGTTAGGTATGGGTTAGTCATGATTTTAGCAGACGTTAGTTTTTGGCGAAAACAGCGGTTTTCACCCAAAACTAACGTATGCTAAAATGCATAGGCCACCTTGTAAATATCGCGATGTGCACATCAGCGATATTTACAAGGTTGTACTGCCCAGTGACGCCCACTTTGCATCTCATTAGAGATGCAAAGGTAGGCGTCGGAAAAAAGGGTGCTAACATGCGATAATGCATGTTAGCACCCTCTTATAAATAGGGCGATATTTTCATATCCGCTTTTTTGGCTTTAAAAGCCAAAAAAGCGGAGATATGGCCCTTGTAAATATGCCCCTAGGATCCTAGTACAGAGCTCCCTGGTAGGTCTGCCTCGGGGTATGATTCTCTTCCTGAGTGCTCCGAACAGGGGAGTCTTCCCAGAGGTGGCATGAGGCCTTTTCTTGTAACCTGTCCTCTGCCTCGGTGGGTGTTGTAATATCCGTCTACGTCACGCAGACCCCTGGAGTT
Source organism: Triturus cristatus (assembly GCF_964204655.1). Taxonomy (NCBI): domain Eukaryota; kingdom Metazoa; phylum Chordata; class Amphibia; order Caudata; family Salamandridae; genus Triturus; species Triturus cristatus. The sequence goes on along the minus strand of NC_140580.1, from coordinate 458,996,941 downwards.
CCAAAAACTACCGAGAGAAACAGAACAGGGTGAAATACAACCACTTTGGCATAGTGGTAAGGAGTGGGAGCCTCAGTTACAATAGGGCCCTAGAAACACGAACAGAGACTCATCCTAGGATCTCTCTTCCCTCATGGGATGCAGGTTTGTGGAGCTGGATGACAGCATAAAATACACAGGACCAAATGGGAAACAAATATGTCTTTTTCTAATACCTCTGGATAACCTTCGGACCACACCCCTCCCGGTCCACCAGTTCTTGCATGACAGCCCCTCTGTAATGGACATCCAGAGGCTATAAGGCTCAGTCTCTTCCTGGGGGCGTGGCTGTCACAAGAGGGGTGCCTAGGGTTCTTGGTAGCTGCTTGCCCTCGCCCAGCTCCCCACAAGGCACACCCCCCCACATCCCTTGACTCTGGCTGTTTCATTACACACTCGGGAAAGCAAGATCGGCCTCAGCTATGTAAATATGTAAATAGTACTTATGCAACCCCAATCGCTCCAACTTCAGTATGCAATTTGTATTTTTTGTGTGAACACGTGCCATGTAAACATATTACCCTCGCCACGAGTAACTGTAGTAGTCATACTTTTAATAACCCATACCATGTTACTTGGAGTTCCTTATGTAATGCACTTTGCTCCTTTGTAAAGCCCTCTGACACCTCTGGGTAAAGTACGCGCTATATTAAAATGCATAAATAAATACCACTGGTTTAATGAGACAGACATGGATATGAAAGTGGCCAGTCTGACCAATTTGACTTTCAAGGATTGGTTACTTTTCCCAGCTAACAGGGACCTAAATATATCTATGATGAATTTCTTTGTGAGAACATGGACGTGGAGAAGAGTAGCGGAGGGTATTCCGGCCTGGACACTGGGGTGATAGACTGTGGCTTGTGGTCTGTGTCTGGTAACATCATTCTTTTAAAAATGGTTCTCTTGTGTTTGGTCCTGTTTTGCTTGACAGCAGTGTCAAGAAAATGGGACCAAAACCCAGGGAACGAATTTCCATCACAGCGTCACCAGATAATCATATTGTGTTAGGTTTGCCTTTGCAAAAAATTCAGTGGTCCCATCCTTGACCAGAGGCATTGGCAGTGGAGTTCAGATGACTGGTTAAGCACTTGAAATTGGATCCCCACTTGTATCCATATTTTTGGGACTGGTGCGGATTAACCCACTGTGTATATCTGATACTGAAATGAAATTCATTTGATTCTGATATTTTAAACACATTGATCACTCACCACAGTGAAGGGCACCTTTGCATTTTCCATCCTTCACTTTGAATGTTCAAATTATTTTGCTAAATCTAGTTTTAAGAGACTATGAATCATGTTTGAATTTATGTAGTACGTAGTCGTTCTGCACTATGGGAAATACTGATTGTTTGCCCCTGTACATAAAACACACAAACAGGGCCACTTGAATTATGCGGGAGGGGAGGGCCAAATCATGTGGCAGAGTTGTCCAAATTATGCAGCAAGAAAAGAAATATTATGTGGCATAATGTGATGCATTTGATGATAGTATTACTTCATTATTTTGACATTTTTACACTTGTTAAAACTGTCTGGGCACAGGTTGCACCTCGTTAGTACCAAATTATTTCCCCAAAATAGGCAAATAGTCAAACTTTGAAAAGGGCCTTCCACTGCACCGCAACATGTGTTGCTACATTTTTAGTAACTTTTCAACTGTTTGAGCTAGGAACGCATTTTGTTTGGTAAAATCTGCAGATTATGGAGCAGAGGATGAATTATGTGGAAAATGAGTCAAATCCATAATTATGTCAAAATGCATTGGCCACAGATTCTTATATTTCCAGTGGTCCTGTGTAGAATACAATATTCTGAAACAGCGATTGGATGTGTGTGATTGATTCACATTGGACGATGTAATTCACTACATTGGTCTAAAATCACTAACAATTTTTAGCAATATGAGGTACGTTTGTTCACACGAGGTCCAACCTCCCTTGCTTCAAAAGGACCCAGCCCTATTGGTAGCATAATTCTTAGCATCCCTTTGTACTTTAGGGAGACTTTGGTGGCTGTACTTTAGGGAGACTTTGGTGGCTGTGAGTGAACATGGTTGTAATTGTGTGACTATATCAGAGTGTCAATATCCCGAAAACCTGGGGATTGGGTGCCAGACACATAGGTTTAATTCTGTGATAGTAGGGCCGAGATATCATATATAGGAATGCGTCTGTATCAAAGTCGAAAGGACAGAGTTGTTATATGCAAACTCAGAAAGAGGGAGAAGAAACAGCCAGTCCACCCAGGTTCATCATAAAAAACAACAGAAATGCACCCTGAAAGTTTAGTTGTTTTTCCCAGTTCCCCTCTGAATGTGCAGAGTAGTTTCTAAATGACAAGCTGGCTTCCAGCCCCCGGACACTCCATCTGAGATGATTATATTGTCAAACCTTCACAATTTGAAAATGTTTGGAATAGAAATGTTAGCCGTTCAGAAGTTTAAGAGATTGCCATACGTGAGGCAAATCAAAGTTAATAAATCCCCTATGGTCGTGAAAGAAGTATTACTGTGTGCAAGCGTAAGTCAGGCTCAGATTTCCCGTAAAAGCAACCTAACAGCAATCGGCTGTAAAAGTGTTTTCCATCAGATGTGCCTTTGTTGCAAGTGCAAGAACTCCAGACTCTATAATGCGATGCCAATACAGAGTCATGATGCCAGATAACATGGCAAGTTGACTCGGTTTGCTGGGCAACAGAGCAGTAGTCCAGGAAACATTAGACCATGATTCTCATGGTGACTTAGGTCTTGGCGAGGAAGTATCAATAAATATTTACAGAATATTTACTTATGTACCTATTGGAAAAAATGTTGCTTCAGTCATATAAAGAGCAGATAACATTTGTCCCTGTGTAAAACAAGCATTTGCGATACAATAGGTCTCGCATTTGCCAGAGTCTAAGCTTTTGGCATTGTAATGAGCATGCCTTTTATTTATTTGTTTTCAAAACCCACACATAAATAAAAAGCATTGTAATCTACAATGCCAATAGCTCAAACTCTAGCAAATCCGAGATCTATTGCATTGCAAATGCTTGTTGTATATACCCTATCCCGAACCCCAAGGGCGGACTGCTAGGGCCCGCTACGATAGCCGTTCCCTATCCTGAACCCCAAGGACGGGCTGCAAGTATAGGAGCATTCCCCCCCCACAGTAGTGCCACGGGTGGTTGTTGCCCACATATCCTCGCAAGTTTGGCTTTAAACCCGTCCTTGCACCAGACACGCCTCTCGCCACTCACTCGTGCACACAGGTGTGGCACTGCAAATTGACTTACACGAGCGTGACAGGGCATGCATGGACGCCCGGACTCCACAGCCCCCGAGCAGGAGCCCCTCACGGGCCCCAGCTTCGGTCTGTGGGTATCCGAGGTGCCGAGCACACGTGCGGTGAGGAGGCGCCGGGACTGGGACTCACAAGGAATACCTTCAGGCGCCTGAGCTCTGTGGTCTGTGCTGCAGTGTTCATTGTCACAAGGACACAAGCACTAGTGACGAGCTCATTAATGGCTGGGCTTTATAGTTATCACTGTCCGTGCACTCTTACTTGTACCAGTGTTGTGAGTCATTCGTTTGTCGCTGTCATGATTATTATAATTATTATTATCCACGTAACTCTATTATAGCGGACGTCACTATTATTGTTATTATCTATATCACTGTTATTAACATAAAGACTAACGTCGCTCTCATTATTATTATGTCATTGTAATTATTATCGTCATCATCACTCTGCTATTCTCAAGCTGGTTGCTGCTGCCGTTTTCATGGAGAAAGACCAGAATAAGTCTTCTATTTTCTTTCTCTGCACTCATCCGAGCGGTGCCGGAGATAAAGTCTTGGCGGAACCGGGAGTCGTGTTTGAGCCGCTCAAACCCACACCTCACGTCCGCGAAGGCGACGAAAGAAACGTAACAAAGAAATGTGAACTGCTGACGAGCTAGACGTGTGCCTTTATAATATGGGCGAGACCTCGAGGCGCTGAGAGCCGTCCTGCACCGATATCAGGTATAGAGGATGTGGCGTGTGCACAAGCGTGTGCAGTGTGTCTGGAGAAGTGAGGGTGTGCCGAGTGTGATCACACGTATCTGTGAACTCTTCGTGCACCGATACAACATGCAGCAGGGAGCCTGGTGTGTGCACAAGTGTGCAGTGTGTCTGACGGCTAGACTGCCGACTTTGGTGCTGGAAACCAAGGTTCGAGCCTCGGGGTCGCGTCCACATTCTGTGGTTCTGGGCAAATCACTTACTCTCCCCGTACCTGAATGTGTCCTTGTGTAACGTAACCGTGGCTCATGTAAAGCGCTCCAATACCTTTGGGTCGACTTCGCGCTATATAAATCTGCATTTAAAAAACAAAAGAGGTGAGGGTGCGCCGAGTGTGATCACACGTATCTGTGAACTCGTCGTGCACCGATACCACGTGCAGCAGAGACCTGGCGCCTGCACAAGCGTGTGCAGTGTGTCTGAAGAAGCCAACCTAGGGTGAACACACATTGTACCTGTGGAGTCGTCGTGCACCGCTACCACATGCAGCAGAGGGCCTGGCGTGTGCACAAGTGCGTGCAGTATATGTGAAGTGGCGACAGTGCACAGATTAGTCATGCATATATCATAAATAGAGGACCTGTGTGTATGCAGAAGCATGCACTGTGTTTTCACTGCATTTGCATATTATATCTTGGAGTGAAATGCTCTACTTAAAAACTAATTATTAGGATACTAGGTATGTACATATAAAAACATGCGTGGCCCTTTGGAACATTCACGCCTTCTTCATGGACACATTAAACTCGGGTGCACGGCATAAAACCAAGTACTGTGTGTTTCATGTACAAACGGAGGCTCGGGTTTTTGAAGTGTTTGCAAGGGCTGTTTCAGAGAGAATAAAACAGATTTATCACCATAGGGGCGCTGGGAGCCCAGAGTGTCTTGGTAACATGTATGTGTGAGGGAAGTACACAGTAAGTACGCACCGTGTGTGTTTGCTGGGGACCCACAACACACACGTGTCACAGACGGACGCAACATGTGTTCGTGTCAAAAAGAGTGTTGTACATGTAATTCATTCGAGTAACAGGGTTTTTACTGCACTGCAACCCTCACCAGCTGTTCCACCGTACAGCACTCTGATACCGTGATGGGCATGTTAGCGCTTTATAACACATAATAAATACAATAAATACATAAATAGAAGGATATCTGAGGGCAGGGGTACCAAGGTTCACTTAGAAAACTTAAGTACAGTACCGGGGCACCCCCTCCCCTTTTAAAACATTCTAAACGTGTCCTGTCTCATTTACAACAAGCGGCACTGAAAGCGATCGTGAAAGCGATCGCTACTGTAAAAAAAAAAACATGCCCGCTAGTGGTGCGCGCGCGCCACAGCGAGCCATATGTTTTCAATTATCGCGCCCGTGTCTGGGCACAATAATTGAAACCACATGGGCTTTGGTGCGCGTAACAGACACCAATAGGCCATGGGCGGAGCAATGCGGCTGCCTTTGGCCTATTGCATGCTCTGTTTAAAAAAAACACGCACTCAAAGCCCAATCACGGAAGCCAAAACTAAAAACACACGACGAGCGTGTACAATTCCAGGGTCCATTTCTGAACCCCGGACAAAAGGACTCTCGCTGCGCGAGCAGAGTTGCGCACTGCATCGCTAGGCGCGAGACCTAAAAATGTATATGAAAGTATATGGAGAGAATCTTACACAAATGTCAAATCTGGTAAATAAATAGAACCCATATTTGCATTTGACTCATGGCTGTAACTATTTTAAAAAAGCACCGGGTTAGGGGCAATCATGATTACAGTGTGAAAGGCTCGATCAAATTTCTATTGGAAACAAGCCTCAGGGCCAGTTTCAGGAGTAATTGGGCCTTTTTGGAGCAACATGCTGTTTATGTCAAATCTTAAGGCATGAGCCACAGAAATTAATATAAGAGCTGCGTAAAACGTTTCTTCAAAAGTTCAAAAGCCTCATGGGCCTTAGAATCCAACACATAAGAAACTGAGGCCTGATTATGATGTCGATCGGGGTTGCCTCTGACTGACATCGCTGCGGATGGGGAACCTACTGACCTCAGGTCGGCGGTTCCAACTCCGCAATTAGGATGCAACCGCACATGGTGCCATCGCAATCTTCCATTTTTCAATGGGAGCATGTGCGGCGGCTCAAAACAGCCCGTAGAACCATGTGGCAGGCACATGGTGCCTGCCACACAGTGCAGGGATGGCCCAGAGCCACATGCGGAGGGTCAGGGGGGAACGGGCCCCAAAAGACACTTTCTGACAGCAGTACCTCGTCGGAAAGGCCGACTTCGAACTGCTGCTGGAAAGTACCATCAGAGTCCTGACGGTGGGAATGCCGTCCTTAAGGGATTATGAGGCCTTTCAGACTGGCTTGCTTGAGCCTGTCGGAACCCAGTCAGATTCCCCGGCCGGTTTAAACTCCGACAGCCATCATTGTAATACAACGGTTGGAGTTTAAACCTATAATGTCGCTCGGAAAGCCTCCAACCAGTGGGCGGGGGCTTTCTGACATACATTGTAATTAAGCTCTGAGTGTCTTGCAAAATATTCTTTCTTCTTGGGCCAGAACACCCTGTATGATCCACAAATGAGCTGATCCTAGTGTCTCAAGAACACGGGTAAGCTTTGTTTCTCTACTGAAGACTGTCCTCCATGGTTCACATTTTCTCCTTTTCTCCTCTCTTCCTTTACCCTTGAACTAATTTTAGGACTAAACCATAATGTTGATGGTCATTCTTGAAAGAGCCACCACCTGACAAGTGTTTTTCATTTATTCACTAAAACCTAAAAGAGTACAGTAATTTGGATATCTTCCGCTCGAAGGTCAGAGTATGAATGTCATGGAATCCCTAATAATAAATTCATCAATTTGTAAATCCCTAACCATTTCTGAAATATATTGTCTATAAAAAATAGTTTGGAATGCTGCAATGAACATTTTCTATTTGTCTACCAAAGAATGATGTTTATCTATCGGCCAGTTAAATCTTAAAGATAAGAAACCCCACTGAAAACGGGGGCAAGAGAATATCACAATTACTTGGTGAGTAAAAACCCACCCTTTCCCACATCCATATTCATATGTGTAATATGCCACTCATTACATTCGTTATCAACTCAATGGAACATCATCCTTTACTGACTCCATGAATTATCAAAGGTAACCTTATCCCTTTATTGGTTATTGAAATCAGTGTGAGAAGTTGGCCTGGTATATGCTGTCCACTAGCTCTAGTGGGCACCTTGTATCAGTCCAAACAACCCCTTATTGGTTATAGGTTAAAGACAATCTTTATTGAAAGCTATCCTAGTGGTAGCTATGGAGAGCATCCTTCAGGCTAAGTCTTGAAGGAATGTAAAGCAGCTTGTTTTACCAGTCTATAATCTCTTGAGTCACTAAATGAAAGATATCCACACCAGGTATATATAAAATATGTATTTATTACTAAACACACCCTCCTAGTCTCTTTATGAGACTAGAGGTCAAAACACATAAGTTACTCTTCAATATTCACAGTAAAATCGTACAAATACACGTCAGGCCCCAGGGGCGAGCCAAACCATATACTAAAATAGTGGTATAAGAACTACGACTTAACTAGACACAAGGCCTAGAGCCTGTAGAATCGCTGGGACCCCAAGGAACCACCCAAGGTAGTGACACAGGGGACCCACGGGGGCCGTGTGCAGTGTGTGAACACAGCCGCAAGCTCCCGTTAGCTTCTATAGGGAAAGTTGCGGATAGATTTTTAAAGATTAGGGACACTTAGAATTGAGTCAGGACCAAACGCTTTTGGACTTAGGAAGTTCTAGGCCTAGCACCCACGGGAGCACCAGAGTACTCGTGTTACCTCACCCAGGGAAGCCGGGTGCATAGGTGTCTATTGGTGTCGGGTTGCGTCGTCGATTTCAATGGGATCTGGCGAAGAAGTGCAGCTGCCGTGAAGATGCGAAGTGTCCAAAGAGATCCAAGCCTGGATCGAAGATGAGAAGAACCTGAAAGCAGAGGGGACAGAGTCTGGGTCACTTGCCAGTGACTAGGAAGGCGATGAGCAGATGCCCACCGATGTCGGGTGATTTCAGGTGAAGGAGGTGAAGCTTGACTCTTCAGCCACGAGGACCAGGAGGCGTCGAGGACAACCAGGAGCTGGATTCAAGCTGTCCCACGAAGGATGTCGAGTGCTGCAGCGTCGGTGCCCGGATTGGACACAACAAGCCTTGGCAACAGCAACCCACGCAGAAACGAGAAAGATGCTTCGGTGCAGACCAGCAATGTCTGTGAGACTCACAACTTGGATGGGAGTCAGGGGACATCTGGAGCAAACAATAAAGCCCAAGGAAATGCAAAGTTACCCCCTCAGGGTCCCACCAGTCAATGGACCAGGGATCGCGAAGGGACATCGAGACAAAACAGAAAATGGCGGGCCACGGGTCACTCGGAATGACCAGGCCAACAATCTTCTGTGGGTTCAGTGCTCGAGGTGGGGGCTACAAGTCAGCCCAAGCATGACTTCAAGTAATGTCAAGAAGTCAATGCTCTTGCAGAAATGCACGGTGTTCCAGTTCCATGCTACTCACGAGGGCTGCGAGTCTCAGCTTTGCTGGGGACTCGGGTCGGCCTCTGAGATGTCTGGAAATCCTCTTCCTGGGCTGCAAATCTTTCGGAGTCCAGCGGGAGCTTCGATGAAGCAGACTGGCAAATTGCTTTGTTGGTGCCTGCCAAGCAGGGGAGTCACTCCTTGACCCCAAGGAAGATTTCTTCAGTCCTCTGGTCTTGAGCAGAGCGTCGAAGGTCCAGGATTCAGCATCAGAGTTTTGTCTAGGGTAATCTAAAGTCCTAAGGACAGGGGTCCCATACTTATTCTAAGGTAGGGGGTTGGACATACCCTGGGTCCCACCTATGGGAGGGTTTGGAAAGAGGGGTGGCTACACCCTTTTCCTTTGTCCAGTTTCGCGCCAGAGCAGGGGCTGGAAGCCCCTGAACCAGTTTGAGCGGGACTATGCACAGGGACACCAAGTGTGCCCCTAGTGCAGGACTTCAAAGTACACAGAGAGTGCTCCCACCCAGCCCCAATACACATAAGCCTGTCTGGGAGGTGGTTACACCTCCCTGTGACAGGAAACCTATTGTCCAGGCCTCCCCTGCCAGAGTTTCGGTCAGCAGCTGGAGGCCAGATCCGTGTCTGTGTCTGCAGCATCCATTTTGTGATGCCATGGCTCTATTAAGTTTCTACCGGGTATACCAGTGCTGTCATGTCTCTCCCTCTAGAAGGGTGGGATCATACTCCCACACCAGTTACTGGTGTGGGGGTATGATTCCAAGGAGTTTGACACCAAACACAACATCTTTCCGTGCAGCCAGTCCAAAGTTAGCATTTACCATTTGGTTATAATGCACTTAAGAGTATATGGTCAGGCTGCACTACCAACAGCATCAGAGAAGGGTCTCCGAATGCTGCAGAGGGGCTCTGCTCATGCAGGGGCACCCTCTCACATAGGAACCAAGCACTCTGCCTTCAGGATTGATAAGGCCTGCCATAGGAGTGACTTATAGGTTTATATGTGGGTATATGGTGAGATATAGTGAACCTATATCTCAGTAAGGGGTGCTTGCACCACCTTACCCAGGCTGCAGTAGCAGACCTGTGCTGTCATTTTGGGTGGCTTTCCAGGGGTGGCATAATTCATGCTTCAGCCCCTGGTAGGCCTCTGGGGTACCTATGCCCTGGGTACATAGTATACCACATACTAGGGGCTTACAAGGGCACCTCAGCTCCAATCTGAACTGTACCTAAAGTACATGGAATCATTTTAGAGAGGAAGCAGCTAGGCTGGGGCCCTGCTTAGCAGGGTTCCAGCCAGACTAAAGTCGAAAAACAGTGAAACACCAGCAAAAAGTGGGGGTAAACATGTGAAGCAGATCCTACTCTCCTACAATCAGTAAGTGAAATTCTGGTTTAAATTGGTTTATTTTCTGTAGAACTAACACAAGAAAGATACTTGATTAATGATTGTGTACCTCAAAATGAAGAAATTGAAATCAAATATAATTTGCTTTGTTAAAAAAAACATTTTATCTGAACATAATGAAATTTTTGCAGCTGTTCTCTGTAGTGTAAGTCAACAATGGACACTCACCGGAACTCGAATGTTCAATTTTATTTACCTTGCACAACTAGAATGTTGATTAAGCAACGGATAATGGTAAAGCTGCGCAGAGTGGTTTGGTGCTGAAATAATCATAAAAACCTTATTTCCCAGGGACCAGTGAAGTGGAGCTTACCTTTGGAATTTAAACCATTTGTTGTAGGTATTGTATTGGATATTATCCTTCATTTTCCTAATTTATCCCATTTCACCATGTATACACACTGACCCCACTACCTACTTTAAGGTACTATCCCCCCCACTCCACACGGACAGCGGACATATTTATTCAATGTCAAAACCCATGCATCGCTTCACATTTCTTTCTTTCTTTCTTTCTTTCTTTACTTTCTTTCTTTCTTTCTTTCTTTCTTTCTTTCTTTCTTTTTCTTTTCCCCCCAAAACTCTATATAAATGTTATTTTTTAGAACATACTTAAATGTGCTGTGGTTCACTTCAGCATTTTTGGACAAGCCTGTAGATAGCTGAATGTGTTTTCACCTAACAGCGAATGGCACATAATCTAGACACAAAAAATATCTGTAACATTATTCTTAAATTCCCACCCACAGGCCTAGACACTCTTGAGATGGCACACAGGTTGGAGGAAGGTATATGCAATTGGTGTTTATTTAAAATGTTTTAAAAAATCGTCTTGTGAAACATATTTATCAGCAGGATGGTGTTTACAAAAGTCATGGTATGTTGAGTTAGGTTGGGAGAATTTTTAATGGGGGCAGGTAGTTGCTGTTCAATACCATAAGTTAGGGGGAATGTCTCTTCATTGGTTTGAAAAATAGGTTGTGCACTGGACGCTTGAAAGAGACACCTCTATCAGAGGGCTTGTTTGAGCTGTATGGTAATAGAATCAAATAGAAACAACTATTTTCCACTTTGGTGTGCTTTTAGAACCATTTTGGAGTAGTAATTACCATATAATTAGTAATAAAGGGATATTCTTAGAAAAAGTATTGAGTGCAGAACAATCCATGTATTGTGTAAACCTACACAGAAGGTAAAGTTGTAAGACAAAGAACCCAGCTAATCTTTGTAAATGAGTCAAAATAGAATCTGATAACGTCTTGATCATTTGTACGAATAGGTGGGTCATCACCAGTTCAGGCAAAATATGAATGGCATCAGAATTAATTGAATATGGCCAAGTTATGGGTCCCTTAATTTGGTACCACTTGATGGTGAAAAGTAAAAATTACATCCCTAGATCAAGTCCAGATTGTGTTATATCAAGCTTGCTGAAACAGTCGAGCTGAATAAGATTCACAATTCAACTTAAAAACAGTAGACCGTATATATATATATATATTTCAAATTCAGAAAACGACAAATATACTAACTTAACCATGAGTTTTCTTTTGAAACAAGTATGCATAATTGACCCCAAAGGAACACACGATCCAAATTCTAAGTTTACAACGTAGTCATAAATGTCCCATGATAAGAGTATCTACAGTCAAACAATATGGTGCAAAGGATCAGCAAAACATAACCATAGACACAATATCCAAGAAGCCTTCTTGATTCACCCAGCAAGATGCCTCCTCTTTACTGCAAAACCACAGGCCAGATCTGATACAATTCCAATAGCAGAGGCCACTCTCACTCCCTGTCCTTGAATACCTGTAATTCAACTACCAAAATTCAAATTCAAACCATTCCCACCTCCAATGACCAATGAGCATCTTTGACCATTCCTCACTGAATCCATACACACTGATACAATTCTAACATTTTCTAATTTATCTATAAAACACCAATAATCAAAGTCTAACAAACCTTTATTGAGTAATTGAACACAATAATTAATTTAAAGTATATGAAAATCCTCATTATTTAGTGTTGAGATTAATGATCATTAAATGTTGGGAATGGAAATTTATGTAAACAATTTATTCAGATTTTTAGCAATGGATTTGAATTTAAATGTGTCGATTTTTTATGTTAATTGGAAGGCCTGGAAAAGTGATTATATTGCAAAACATGTTGGCTGGATGTCTACTTTTTTGAGGTATGCAATATTTGTGAAAATGACTGACAGAATACTACCAGAAAGTGGAATTGTATCAAACATTGGACAATTGTTATCTGAAGCTGCAACACTGTTGGACTTTGTTGATATATTTTCTCTCAGAGAAATTATGTACTAGCTTAAAGTTATACTGGAAGGTAACCCGTTTTCTGGGCAGAGCAGTAGGCATTTATTTTTCTTTTTTACATGTGTCAAACTAAAGTAATTATATTTTTTACTTGTTCATTTGAGAGGATGTAGAGGCAAAAACAAGACATGTTGTACATTTATTTAAGGCACAGATGACACTATATTCGTATATAAGGGTATTTATGTGCTACTAAACCAGATGCTTTTTTGTGAAGGGATCTCTTTAATGTCCACAGTTCATCAACTGCCCTTAATGACGGATTAAAACATGTGGCCATTGATGCAGCAGCTGCAGAAAAGAATGATCAAAATCCTTAGAACTCTGGTCGTGTGACTGAGAGCAACTGGGATAGGTGTGACAAATGATGTCCATGCTGATGAATATAAAAGCGGTATATGGCATATTCCTTTCACATGTAGACATTGGTAGATCAACTAAAGTGCTAGAATTGAAAATGAGGGTTAATGTTTTGCAAACAGATATAGCTAGTAGCATATGCCATATGTATTAAGGTCACAGACCTTCCTGGCTGACACATGGTAGGATGTCACTGCTCTGGCCTTATAGATGGGTTGTGGTATTGATACCAGGAGCCATTGTACCACTGCAGTAGTTGAGAGAGCCACATAAAGAGTATTAAAATATCACAACACAATTTGTACCAGGCCATGGAAACATATTAGAGTTACGCCATAAATCAACATCCACAAACTATTCTCTTGTGTGACAACTGCTGGGAGAATGGTGTTAGTTATAAGCAGACATTGACATGACATGAAGAGTGTCAGGTATTGTGAGGAAGGCTGTATCACTATGATTGACTGCAGTGGGGACTTGGGTGAATTAAGTGAATGGCAGGAGATATATACATATCCTTACAAGTAAAGCAGCACGATTGAAGGTAGCATCTTGTGACATAAGGATACAGACATTAGTCTTATTAGGCCTGTTAGTAAGACATGCTGATATGCTGAACATGAGGTTCTTATTGTGTTACGGAATCACATTTTCACTCTCTTCGCACTTATGCAGAGGGAAGTATGCTTAGACAAATCACAATTTATATGGCACCAGACTTAACTGGCTGTCATCCGTCTAGCGTCTGTGGCAAAGCCACATGTTTGCGTAGTCAGTGCAGCAGCAGCAGAGGTGATGGCAGGTGGCACAGGGCAGGACACCACTGGGCCTGAGAATTAAATGAGCATATTTAGGCTCAGTGACTTGCAATTTAAGTACATAGTCTCACCATTTACATACAAGATATATTAATGGAAGTGCTGTGCTATGATAATCAAAGATATACATTTATTTAGAGTGTAGCTGTGACATTGATAGCAGTGAGGTATTCCTGGCTGCATGGTAGGAATGCATTGAACTGCAGAGGCATCTTTGTCACAAATTGAAAAGTGTGGCGTTGATGGTCCAGCTGTCAAAACTAATGCATTTGAGATGAGGACTGTGTAAAGGAGAGTTAGAAAGCGACAAGTAGGTATATATATATTTCACTTGAAAGGGGAGACCCTTTATATAAGTTGATAGTGTGGGACATGTGACTACTGACAGTGAAGTATTATGATGTAGTTGAAAGATAGAGGGGTTTTATTTGTACCTGGCCTGATTTTGGAATTCGCTGGAACAGGAAAGCCACATAGCAAACCAGGATGCATTGTTAAGAAGATATGTTCATCTACGTGATACGGAGACAGGACCTGGGACTGCCACCAGGAAGAGCCATTGCCAATTGTAACTTGGAAACTTCTCCTTCATTCACATCCACTCGTCTTGCCTTTTCTTTTTTACACCCCCAAAGTGCATAACTCCACCCACAATGTATTCACAGATTATTTGAGCTCCTACTACATGGCCACCTTTTCTGTTCCCCTAAGGGTGTATGAAGCGATCCACTACAAAGTTTGCTACAAGTTATGTCTCCTCCTTAGTGAAATGCTTCTTTGTCTGGGGTGCATCCCAGATGCTAAAGCTGGTCTCTGTCATCCACAAGGTTAGGCAGTACATGTTATATATATATATATATTACCTAGTGATGGTTGACACTAGGTAGTTATAGTTAGATCTACTTTTCCATAGATTCTTCATTTTTTGGTTGGCTAATAACTTTGGCCCCCTTTAACGATTCTTCACTAAACTTTCCCCAAAAATGTTTATCCATTCAGCTTCTTCCAGGAAAGTTTTGTGGTGATCTGTCAAACAGGAGGGGAGGGGAGGGCAAGGGGGGGTCTAAAAATGGAGGTCCCAAAGTGCAAAATCTGTAGGCATTTTCCATAGACTTCTTTAGCCAAGGCTACAGCATAATCCGCAATACAGAGTTATACCAAATTTGGCAGCAAACTAGATCTTGGGCCTGTGCTTTTTGTTGTAAATCTGTTCCATAATTTTCATTTAAGGGTGAAAAATAATTGTATGTTTTGGTAGTTGGGCTTGCGAGAGTCTCTGAGACTCTTGCGGGAGTGGCAATTTAAAAATAGAGCATTCTGATTGTCCCAGGGAGCATTATTTCTCTTGGGCTATCTCGCTCCTGCAGCGCTATCTATAAATTGCGCCCCTGCCAGGCAGTACTTATGACCTCACAGATGATATAACTCATGACATTTTCTATGACATCATTTATGACGTCACAAGCATCTCAAATGCAATCATTGATGACATCACCCATGACATCATTCAAGCTTTTTTCCCACCAATTGCTGTATAAATTACTATGGCATTAGAGGTCCAACAGTAAGTACAAATAGCTCAGTAAAAGATCAGGCTTCATCACTACCAACACAGAAACAACTCTCCTAGGAGTTGAAAACAAGTATAATGTGCACCATTGACCCTATAGCATGCACTTTGCAGGTAGCGCAGTTCACATTAACAATCAACCACAGATATATGGGAAACCCTCATTAAGTACGGTGTTCAATCTGTATACAACTGTTCAGAGAAAGCCAAAATAGTGAATGCCAATTCCAAAACAAATGCCCTACTACAGACAGCTTTTATCTATATCAAACCACTGACACACACCAAACCTACAATAAGAAATGAAGAGAACTGAGTACTCTAAACAGTCTTTACTCTATGGAGAGAGTTCATTCTATACCACACTGTTTTTAAACACTAAAACCCTCATAAGAAATACAAAACAGAGTACTCAAAAGAATCTACTAAGAAAAGTGAACATTCCATGCTAAAGTTGTGAAAAAATACACTATTTGCTAAAAAATAACCAAGATGTGAAGGTGCTAAAGATCATACTACCTGCACCCTTCATACTGTGGGGAAAAATGTACAGATAGCCATCTTCTGAAGCAAAACAAGCATGCGTACATAGGTTAGTACTTGGTGCACACACTTTGCTTTGTTAAGTATAAATGATCATGCTGACACTATTCTCTTTAATAACTGAAGGCTGCTTACAAAAGTTTGTATCTACTACGTAAAAGTTGTGTGTAGGAGAGTAGGGTCTGCTATCCTATGGTCACCCCAAATTTTTGCTTTTTGCTTCACTGGTTTTTGACATATTGAGGCTGTGGGCCTGCCAATCAGACCCCCAGCCTGCTGTTCTCTCTACTAAATTTACACTATGCACCCTAGGTGCATAACCAATTGGAAGTGGATCACCCTGTGAGCCCCTGTACCAGTGTACACTAGGTACCCAGGGCATTGGTGTATCTAAGGCCTACCAGGGGCTGAAGCATGTATTGTGCCACCCCTGGCCTGGCCTAACAAATTTGACCCAACTGGCTGATCACTCAGCTGGGGTAAGTTGGTGTAACCACCTCTTACTTAGGTGTAGTATACCTATACCTAACCTTAAATGGGACACATGTTAACCTATAAGTCACTCCTATGGCAGGCCTTAACAATCCTGAAGGCAGAGTGCTTGGTTCCATGTGAGATGGTGCTCTGGCATGAGCTGAGCCTGTCTGCAGTGGTCGGAACAACTTCCTTCTACTGTTTCCAGATATCGTCATACCATATACTCTTAAGTGCATTATGAACCTCGCGGTTAAATGCTATCTTTGGTTTGGCTTTATCAAAACATGTCGAGTAAGGTGTCATACGAATTGGAATACTAACCTGGCGACGGGGTTAGCATTCCACCCTTCTAGAGGGACACGACATGTACAGTACCTGAAACCCGGGTAAAATCAGACATAGCCTCAGCTCCACAAAATGGATGCTGCCACCACAGACACAAGTCTGCCCTCCTGCTGCTGGGAGTCCTTCCAGCTTGGGAGGTGTGGACAAAGGGTTTCCTACCAGGGGAGGTGCGTGCACCACCCCAGACAGGATTTTGTGTATTGGTCAGGTAGGGCTTGAAAGAAACCAGACATGCCTGAGGCTCACAAGGAGCCTCGGTGCATATGCCAGTTCAAACCGATCCTGGGGCACACCAGTCCCGGGCCTGGGGCGAGCTGGACAAAGGATTGGGGGTGTAACCACCCCCCTTCCTGGTCCCACCCTTAGGGAGGGACCTAGCAGGTAGTCCGGCCCCTAGAATCCGAATAAAGGTAGGAGCTGTGTCCTAAGACTTTAGACATCCTGGAATCAACTTAACTACAAGAAGAAGACGGGAACTTCGACGCTCTGCCGCACAGAGGACTGAAGCCAATCTCCACTGTGGTCGGGGAGTGACCACCTTGCTAACGCAAGCACCATCCAGCGAATCAACGTCTGCTTTGCCGCCGCCTCCCGCCGGAGCCCGAGCCCAGAGACTGACAAGACCTGGACCTCCAGACCTCTCACCACCCGATCCACAGTCCCTGAAAAAGAGGAACCCGTGGAGGTATCGAGACACGTGGAGCCAGCCATCTTGAAAAGACCACGACAAGCTGCAAGCGCAACAACCGAGGCTCCCTCTGATCTGACCTCTCCCCAAGAATTGGGAAAGAAGGCAGACAAATGGGTCAGAACCAGGGTTAAGCAAAAGAACCAGAACCAGGGCCAAGGGGGTGATCAGAAGAAAACAGACCAAAAGGGTGGAGATCAGAAATCTAAAGACCAGAAGTCTTCAACAGGGCCCCAAACTAGTACTAAAGAGGGTGGGTCCCATCCTAAAGGGAAGAAGAAAGAAGGTCAAAAGAAACCCTGGTGCAATTCTTGCAAGAATACAACTCACTGGACTAGTGATTGTAAAAAGGGTGGAGCCCCCAACACTGTTGCCCCTAAGGCACCTGCTCCCAGTACTACTGTTAGCAGTGTTGGTCCCCAGACAAAGGGTGTAGTGGGAATCACTATGGGAACTGAAGGAGATTCTGACTTAGACAGAACCCTGACACAGGCAGTCCTGATCTGTGATGGGGACATAAATTTGTCCCTGACTGTGAGCCCCAGTAACCTGGGCAAGTACAGACAGACTCCTTTAATTAATGAAAAAGCGGCTCAAGCCTACAGGGACACATGCGCCAGTGTCACTATGGTGACACCAGGCTTTGTGGACCCTGGACAGTACATACCAGGTGAGAATTACCTGGTGACCAATGCCAGCAATGCCACTACTTCACATAGTGTGGCAGTTGTTAACTTCTCATGGGGAGGGGTAACTGGCCTCAAAAGGGTTGTGGTTAGTGCAGACCTCCCAGTAGAATGTTTGTTGGGCAATGACCTAGAGAGTTCTCTATGGTCTGAAGTGGAGTACAGGACACATGCAGAGATGTTAGGTATATCACCACATGTCCTTGCTGTGACCAGGTCACAGGCCAAAAAGTGCCTTACTGAACCTCAGGTCTTGGATCCTGGAACAATGGACCAAGCACCTACCAAGAAGAAGAACAGGAGGGTCAAGGCTGTGCCTTCCCCCCTGCCTCAGAGTGATGATCAACCTTCCCAGGAAGCTGATCTAGAGGACCCTGAAGGAACTGTCCCTGAAGAGCTTGAACCTGATCAGGTTGAGTTTCTGGGGACAGGGGGACCTTCAAGGGCTGACTTGAGGCAGGCTCAGTTATCCTGTCCCTCTCTTGAACCCCTCAGACAGCTGGCTGCTGCTGAGGCTGCTGGGAATGCTCAAGGTACCCATAAAGTGTATTGGGACGAAGGGCTCCTTTATTCAGAGGCTAGAGACCCCAAGCCTGGTGCAACCAGGAGGTTGGTTATACCTCTGCAATTTAGGGGCTTCCTTCTTACCTTGGCCCATGATATTCCTTTAGCAGGACACTTAGGCCAGAACAAGACTTGGGACAGGCTTGTCCCTCACTTTCACTGTCCTCACATGAATGAAGATACCAAGGAGTTTTGTCGCTCCTGTGTGACCTGCCAAGCCAGTGGCACAACAAAGGCCCCCCTGATACCACTACCTGTGGTGGGGGTCCCCTTTGAAAGAGTGGGAATAGATATAGTGGGTCCCATGGATCCTCCCACTGCATCTGGGCACAGATTTATACTGGTGGTAGTGGATCATGCCACCAGGTATCCAGAGGCAATTCCCCTTAGGACCACTACAGCACCTGTTGTGGCCAGGGCCCTGCTGGGAGTATTCTCCAGAGTGGGGTTTCCTAAGGAGGTGGTTTCTGACAGAGGTACCAACTTCATGTCAGGATACTTGACAGCTATGTGGAAGGAATGTGGTGTCAACTACAAGTTCACCACCCCTTATCACCCACAATGCAATGGGCTTGTTGAGAGATTCAACAAGACCCTAAAGGGTATGATCAAAGGATTACCTGAAAAGCTCAGGCGAAGATGGGACATCCTTCTACCCTGCCTTCTGTTTGCTTACAGAGAGGTCCCACAAAAAGGAGTTGGTTACAGCCCCTTTGAATTGTTGTTTGGGCACCCTGTAAGAGGCCCACTGTGTTTGGTGAAGGAAGGATGGGAGTTACCTCTCAAAAAGCCTAAGCAAGACATAATGGACTATGTACTTGGTCTCCGCTCCAGGATGGCTGAGTATATGGAGAAGGCATCCAAAAACCTTGAGGCAAGCCAGGCCTTACAGAAAGCTTGGCATGACCAAAAGGCTGTCTTGGTTGAGTTTCAGCCAGGACAGAAGGTATGGGTGTTGGAGCCAGTGGCCCCAGCAGCACTCAAAGACAAATGGTCTGGACCCCATACAATCCTGGAAAAGAAGGGAGAGGTCACCTACTTGGTGGACCTAGGAACTCCCAGGAGTCCCCACAGGGTACTCCATGTTAACAGGTTAAAAGCATATGTTGACAGGGCAGACATGGGCTTGCTCATGGCTACAGATGAGGGACAGGAGGAAGAGAGTGACCCTCTCCCAGACCTGTTGTCTCAGAACCCTGAGGATGGTTCAGTTGAAGGAGTGACCCTTGGAGGCAACCTCACTGATCATCAGCAGAATGAATGTAGACAAGTTCTACAATCATTTCAACACATGTTTTCCTTGATACCTAGCCAAACTGACTGGTGTACCCATGTGGTGGACACTGGTGACAGTCTGCCTGTAAAGAACAAGCTTTACAGACAACCTGACCACGTCAGGGACTGTATAAAGGCTGAGGTACACAAAATGCTGGAATTAGGTGTCATTGAACCCTCAGAGAGCCCCTGGGCTAGCCCAGTGGTTCTGGTCCCCAAACCTCACACCAAAGATGGCAAGAGAGAGATGAGGTTCTGTGTGGATTACAGAGGACTCAATGCTGTCACCAGGACAGATGCACACCCTATTCCAAGGGCAGATGAGCTCATAGACAAACTAGCTTCTGCTAAGTTTTTGAGCACATTTGACTTGACAGCTGGCTATTGGCAAATCAGATTAGCTGAGGAGTCTAAGGCCAAAACAGCATTCTCAACCCCAGGTGGGCACTACCAATTTGTGGTGATGCCCTTTGGTCTGAAGAATGCACCTGCCACCTTCCAAAGGTTGGTGAATCAAGTCCTTACTGGGTTGGATGACTTTTGTGCAGCATATCTTGATGACATTGCTGTCTTTAGCTCCACCTGGGAGGATCACCTGATCCACCTGAAGAAGGCTCTTGAGGCTCTGCAAAGGGCAGGCCTCACTATCAAGGCTACTAAGTGCCAGATAGGGCAGAGTAAGGTTGTGTATTTGGGCCACCTTGTAGGTGGAGGCCAAGTTCAACCACTGGAGAGTAAGATACAATCCATCAAGGACTGGTCTCCTCCAACCACCCAGACTCAAGTTCGAGCTTTCTTGGGCTTGACTGGGTACTACAGGAAGTTTGTTAAGAACTATGGGTCCATTGTGACTCCTCTTAATGATCTGACATCCAAGAAGATGCCCAAAAAGGTTCAGTGGACAGTAAGCTGTCAAAAGGCATTTGATGACCTGAAGGAGGCCATGTGCTCTGCACCTATCCTGAAAAGTCCTGACTACTCCAAAGAGTTTATTGTCCAAACAGATGCTTCTGAGTTGGGTGTGGGAGCTGTGCTGTCACAACTTAATGTAGATGGTCAAAACCAACCCATTGCTTTTATTAGCAGAAGGTTGACCCCCAGAGAGAAGAATTGGTCAGCTATTGAGAGGGAGGCCTTTGCTGTGGTGTGGGCCCTGAAGAAGCTGAGGCCATACTTGTTTGGCACTCACTTCAAGATTCAGACCGACCATAATCCCCTCTTGTGGCTAAATCAGATGAAGGGTGAAAACCCCAAACTGCTTAGGTGGTCCATTTCCCTACAGGGGATGGACTTTACAGTGGAGCACCGGCCAGGTACTGACCATGGGAATGCAGATGGTCTCTCCAGGTACTTCCACTTAGGACATGAAGACGAGACTGGTCAAGGCTAGTTTAATGTCCCTGCGTTTGGGGGGGGGGTTGTGTAGGAGAGTAGGGTCTGCTATCCTATGGTCACCCCAAATTTTTGCTTTTTGCTTCACTGGTTTTTGACATATTGAGGCTGTGGGCCTGCCAATCAGACCCCCAGCCTGCTGTTCTCTCTACTAAATTTACACTATGCACCCTAGGTGCATAACCAAATGGAAGTGGATCACCCTGTGAGCCCCTGTACCAGTGTACAGTAGGTACCCAGGGCATTGGTGTATCTAAGGCCTACCAGGGGCTGAAGCATGTATTGTGCCACCCCTGGCCTGGCCTAACAAATTTGACACAACTGGCTGATCACTCAGCTGGGGTAAGTTGGTGTAACCACCTCTTACTTAGGTGTAGTATACCTATACCTAACCTTAAATGGGACACATGTTAACCTATAAGTCACTCCTATGGCAGGCCTTAACAATCCTGAAGGCAGAGTGCTTGGTTCCATGTGAGATGGTGCTCTGGCATGAGCTGAGCCTGTCTGCAGTGGTCGGAACAACTTCCTTCTACTGTTTCCAGATATCGTCATACCATATACTCTTAAGTGCATTATGAACCTCGCGGTTAAATGCTATCTTTGGTTTGGCTTTATCAAAACATGTCGAGTAAGGTGTCACACGAATTGGAATACTAACCCCTCGCCAATTCTGGCGACGGGGTTAGCATGCCACCCTTCTAGAGGGACACGACATGTACAGTACCTGAAACCCGGGTAAAATCAGACATAGCCTCAGCTCCACAACATGGATGCTGCCACCACAGACACAAGTCTGCCCTCCTGCTGCTGGGAGTCCTTCCAGCTTGGGAGGTGTGGACAAAGGGTTTCCTGCCAGGGGAGGTGCGTGCACCACCCCAGACAGGATTTTGTGTATTGGTCAGGTAGGGCTTGAAAGAAACCAGACATGCCTGAGGCTCACAAGGAGCCTCGGTGCATATGCCAGTTCACCGGTCCTGGGGCACACCAGTCCCGGGCCTGGGGCGAGCTGGACAAAGGATTGGGGGTGTAACCACCCCCCTTCCTGGTCCCACCCTTAGGGAGGGACCTAGCAGGTAGTCCGGCCCCTAGAATCCGAATAAAGGTAGGAGCTGTGTCCTAAGACTTTAGACATCCTGGAATCAACTTAACTACAAGAAGAAGACGGGAACTTTGACGCTCTGCCGCACAGAGGACTGAAGCCAATCTCCCCTGTGGTCAGGGAGTGACCACCTTGCTAACGCAAGCACCATCCAGCGAATCAACGTCTGCTTTGCCGCCGCCTCCCGCCGGAGCCCGAGCCCAGAGACTGACAAGACCTGGACCTCCAGACCTCTCACCGCCCGATCCACAGTCCCTGAAAAAGAGGAACCCGTGGAGGCACCGAGACACGTGGAGCCAGCCATCTTGAAAAGACCACGACAAGCTGCAAGCGCAACAACCGAGGCTCCCTCCAAGTTGTGCTTTGGGATCTGAGAAGCCCAACACCCGAGCAGCATCTGCACCAAAGGTGAGCCCTCCAGCATCTCCACGATCTGCGTGGGGCCCTTCTGCATTTTGCCACTCGACGCGCCTAACCGGTTGCTGGCCCGCTGGCTAGTGGCCATCTTGGCGACGAACTTCAAGAACTACACCACTGGTCTGGTTGCTCCAGACTGGCCCTTGCTCCCCTCCGAAGGAGCAGTCCCTCTGACCTTGCTGGTCAGAACCATCAGCTTATTTCGTTTTCCACAACAATTGCTTTTGCCAAGGCTTGTTTGCTTCGATCAAGTTGCTGACACCGCCGACAGCGAGAGCCTGCGTGGGACAGCTCGTGAACCGACTCCTGGACATCGTCAACCTACAGGGACCACGTGGCTGCAGAGGCAAGCTACACCTTTCCTCCTGTTTGCACCCGACATCGCCTGGTACCCACCTGGTGCCACGCTGGTCACTGGCTAGTGACTGTGAACACTGTCCCCTCTGCTTACAGGTCTTCTACAACTCCGATCCACTCTGGGATCCACCGCATCTCTTCCGGACCGACCGCCTGCAGCATCTTTGTCTTCAGGCTCCATTGAACAGATAGAAGAAACCCGACGCACTTCGAGACCTATGCACCCGCTTCCTGTGGGTGAGGTAAAGCTGGCACTCCGGTGCCCAAGTGTAGATTAACATCTCTAGTGTCTGTGTTTCCAATCTTGAGTTCATAGTCCATCCGGAAGATCCTTTTTGCAGTAACTTTGTAACTTTTACGCACCCATTGAAAACCTATGGGAGCCCGCGTGTGACTATTTGCTCTGCACACGCAACCCGTGGACCTCCTGGTCACTAACTAAAGTTAGCTCCTTGTAGGCCCAGCGATTCTAGAGGCCCTAGGCCTTTTCCCTTTTCTGTTCGTGGTACTTATACCACTATTTTAGTATATGGTTCGAGTGGCCACCAGGGCCTATCCATATAAAGTGCAACTTCTGTGTATTCTAACGTATTCTTGTTTAACGATTTGTGCTCCTGTGCTCATAAAGAGTCTGGGGGATACTTTGAGAAATAAATACATATATATTTTCAATATATATCTGTGTGGTGTCCTTTCATTGGTATAAAGGGGGGTTACATTTGGTAAAACAGCCTGCTTAACACGTTTCACGAGTTTAGCCTCAAAGACTGCTTAGCGTACGCTACCACTAGGGCAGCTGGTCCGAAAAGGTTGACTTACAACCACACCATAAGGGTTGCTTGGCATGGTACAAGGTGGTCACTTTAGCTAGTGAACATCATATACCAGGCCAACTTCTCACACTGTCTCCTGTTGGAAATGTTTTCTGCAGAACCAAAAAGTTCAGTGGAGCAAATTGAATACAAGTCAACTGTCAATTGCACACCGATTTACTCTTGAATGCAAACATTTATAACATGTTCAATTCCTTTACACAGCTACGGTGCATTAGGAGAACATGAGTTTTGTAAATACATACACTTATTAGCTGGACCCAAGCTGTACAAAACTACGTAGGAAAGTAATATGGTAGTTACCCCCCACTATGTAAACTTTAAAACAAATAAGCACATTCATTGGATGAGGTCATCAATGATGTCATCAATAATGTCATTTGAGATGTCACCAGTGATGTTATAAATGATGTCATAGAACATGTTATGAGTGATGTCATATGTGAGTTCATAAGTAGTGCATGGCGGGGGCGCAAGTTACAGTTAGCGTTGCTAACTATAACTGGTGAATTTCTGTGTTTTTTTCAGTACAAAACATTAATGTAGTCAGTGACAAATTCACCTAACTGTAAAGTTATATTAACCTTTGGCTTTTTCAGTGGGGATGCATGGATGCTTAGTTTGGCTAAAGAGGAAGTTAGTCTGAACCATCAGATACAGTAACACTCTTACACAATAGGGTATATATACCTACATGCTATTTTGCAGTTAAAGGGCGTTTTACCTTTTTAATTATGTACACATTCTCAAACCATGCCAGGAATAGACTTATAAGGTCATCAATTAAGTGATAAAAGGTAGATTAATCTATCGCCAGTAATAAACTAGCAATCCCTAATATTGTCCATAGCACTACGATACTTTACTGAACATCAGTCTCAAAAAGTGAATGGGAAGTAATCCTCTGAAAAAACATAGATTATCTACATTTAATAGCAGGACTCAATGGGTCTACATTCCATATTACAGAACAAATTATGTGTCCCTTGCATTGTTCCATGAAGTGTCCTGTTGATTATCACTGAATAATCATGCCTACATTAATGTTTTCATAAGAGGACGAAGTGGGTCCTAGATTCTTCACCATGTAGTGATTTATGTTCTTCTTGTACTATTTTTTAAAGGAGATATCATACTTGTGATTAATGAATATAAGCGCTGGAGATATAACTAAAACCACCAAATAACTATGCTATTGAAATGTCATCGTAATCAAAAATTGCAATGACATTCTCCTGGCTGATTGGTATATACAGTTTACATAACTTCACAGCTTCAAAGAGGTGCCCATTTGCAAATTGCAGATTATGGCTATGGTCCAGCATTAGATCACATGGACACAGTGCCCTTTTGCAAATATATATGTAGCAATATGCAACATGCATGTGGCATCTTCACATTATGCCACGTAGTGCATTGATGTGTGTTGAAACCATTTGCATGCCAGGCACAGGTATGATATGTTGACATTCTAGCATCGCACCACAGAGCAAGGTTACGCAACAAAATTACATGCCATTGATGTAGAATGGATATGTATGGTGCCAAGATAAGAATCTCCTTCAGGTTTCTGTCTATGCAGATACTAGGAGGACCGTCCTAGGCGTGGAGAGTGGCAGTATACCAACAAACAGGTATTTAACAGGGGATACACTTATAGGCTCTTACAGACCAATTTAATAAGAAGTAGATGGTTACACAATGATGTACCATAAAAATAAACTAAAGGACTATACCTACCAATAGTCGCAATACCATTACCAAATAATCAGTCGGTTGGCAGTGAAGAAGATTCAATCGTTTATTCAAACAAAATACTCTATAGAGGAGCCTCTCCGAACCTCACTCATCAGGTGCGCCGAGAAGACTGTTGGCTCGTATTCAAACATGAGGTTATTTACTTTTCGGTTCAGCACATACAATCACTGTGAAAGGAAAAACTCCAGTTGGCCCTCGAGCTCCAGGAAAGGACCATATATGGCACACATCAGACCAGTACAAAGGCTTGACTATCTATTGCTGATGAGGTCAGGAGGGGTGACTCCCTTTTGTCTTGGTGCCTGGGAGCGTAGACACGGCGCCTCCAGGAATGCGCTTATCACCCCCAAAGCCAGATGCGACCTTGAGTCTTAGAACAGTCAAGTAAACAGCCTACCTTCAGCTGCTACCAGTAACTCAGATGAACTGGGGCCTGACAACTGCACGTGATCAACACGTGATCACGGCCCGTGCTCGAGCCTATGTTCGGAAGATGGCGTCTGTATAGTTCTCGGCCTACTCTTTTAGCAATAGATATACAGGGAGGAAATAAACGAGTTTCCTCCAAGCAAAAGCATATATATAAAACAGGGAACGTACTCATAGATGCATCATGCTAACATAATATAGGTCCGATACTCCTTATATACAGGAAATCTACTTTTTTATCCCTCAGAACGGCCCTTTTAGCATAATGTAGCTAACTAAAAACGGTTCAATCTTCAAATATTGCCTCATCAATCTGCATTAGGTCTTTGAGCTCCTGCTGAACTAGTTGAGCTTTTACCGCTGTTGGGGATGGACCAGACACAGAGGAAGTGAGTTTTGTCGTGCAATAAGAGCAACATGCAGGTCCACATTGTACACAAACGCAACACGTGAATATGATACCGGCTATACATGCCAGCACCATCAAAATTTTCCATCCCCAAGTAGACAGCAAACCCCAGAACCAACCAGAGAGAGACCACATACCAGTTTCTACGTGTATCTCGGAAGCTAAACGATGTAGCTTCTGTATAGCCAAATGAACGGAGGGGGCGGAGTCAGGAATATAAACACAGCAAGAGCTGCATATCACACGGCATGCTCCTCCTCGATCTGCCAAGATAATGTCCAAAACCATACGGTTTTGAAGCGAAACAAGTCTGGTCGCCTGTAGCTCTACTGTTATATTGGTCAGCATTCCTGCAGTAGTGTTAATTACCCCTTCAACTACTCTAGACAAACGTTGTACTTCTTGGCTAGTAATTATAGGCCCCCAAATGGGGAACACTCCCTTCATAATGTCAGTAAAATGCTGCAGTGGAGTATCGGTCTGATCTATATCGGTGGTATCTATCATCCTTTTATTTCTCCTAATAAGCACACTACGTTTATCTAGTCGGTGATCCTTGTGATAAGTAGAAGGGGCAATATAGACTGGAGGGGACAGGAAGGACAGGTAGCAACGTCCAGTCCAGCCTTGGGGAAGCCAAGTATAGGCACTTTCTCCACAGACAAAATATACGTTAGGAGGGGTTAACAATGGGGGGGCTACTAAAGGTATGCAACTGATAAGTGTAATTACATCGGCTTTCTCCTACTGGGATATACCCTGCTCCTTGAACACAAAACGTAGAGGTACTGTTAACTACAGGCACTGGAATAGCCCTATCTTCAGTAACATTACGGTCCTGAAAGCGTCGATAATATTGAGTGAAATTGAATTCAACAAAGTCCAAAATTTCATTTTTCAACCAAGTGGTATTTTCATGCATTATATACATATTCATACAGGCATTCGGATCTAAGGTTCCTTCTCCATTATTCCCATCGGGGTTGAATCCTTGATGTACCTCAATATATGATAAAATCATTTCATAATCTCTCTCTGAAAACTTTTGAGCGTCCACAGTGTAATGCATGTACATCATAGAAAGCAATTTGAACCAAGCTTCGCGACTTCCCAGATGAGACAAAGGTAGGGATATAAATAAGTCATGCTTGTGCATAACAGATGGTAGAAGACCACAAACCCAACAATTTGTAGTATTGGTGGCACCGTGTGCTTGATGAAGCATTTCAATGAATGCTTTTTTCACATAGGTCTGACGATGCCTTTCCTTATGAGGGGCCAAAGTATGAAACACATGTTCTGGAGGTGGGGTAGTTGTTCCTAAAACAGTATATATAGGGTGGCGAAATTCTAAATATATGAATACTCCCAGTAATATAATTAGCAATATTGCTATAGTAGCTATAAATGCAATTTTAACACGATTGGTCCAACAAGAAAAAACAGGCATATATGTAGGAAAATAGCGTGGTACAAAAGGATGTTCCTCTTCAGGAACAAAACGAGCAAAGGGATACATGCT
The DNA here is from genome assembly GCF_964204655.1 of Triturus cristatus. NCBI lineage: Eukaryota > Metazoa > Chordata > Amphibia > Caudata > Salamandridae > Triturus > Triturus cristatus. Next base: position 458,968,992 of record NC_140580.1, on the reverse strand, counting down.
AACTAAAAGTCCAACAATAAACTAGGGCAATGCAGTCCAACCTGCCAGAGGGTGCTTCTTTCCTGTGTCCGTTTAGAGCCTCACAGGCAGGCTCCTATCGTTCATCACAGATAATACCAAAACAAACGTCTCACGTTGAAGTTATGTTCTCACACAACTCTTGAAGAAAACACAACCTGGGCCCCTTTTCAACATGAAATTCAGTCTTTCTTTCTGAACAGAGCAAACAAATGTTCAAGGCTCTCAGCGCGTTCAGTCCAGTGTCTCGCTCAGTACACCAGAAGCGTATCTAACAGGCATTCATAGCACAGGTCTGTACCCTATCCCTCAAGTCTCTCCCTATCTCCTACCATGTTCACCTGGTGTACCGTGTTGTTTTCTGGGCCGCAGGTTGTATCGAGTATGGCCAGGCACTTCTTGATCACAAAACAGAAGATGACGAATCCGGTAAAACAGGGGTACTGCGAGCCTCTGGGTTAGCTGTAGGAACAACAGAATCTGGGGCGATCAATTATGCTGATGACAGAGCCCATTCCGAGCCCGGTACACCTTCTCCTTGCCCTTCTCCAATTACCTGGGCGTCAGAAAAAGGGATAAATTGAGGAACTCACTCACTTTCCTGAGTCAGAACCCCGTCCTGGATTCGCTGATCATATGGAAGCGAGAGGGGTAGTTTTTTCAGATGTGACACATGTATCCAGTGTCTCTTGCCGTTCACCTTTACCGCCGTCCGCGTGGCCAACAAGACTTGAAACGGTTCAGACCAACGAGGATCTAAGCTGGATTTTCGCTGATAGTTACGGGCCAGAACCCACTGTCCTGGTTCTAAGCGATGTCCAGGACCCACCAGCAGGGGCTGCAAAACTGCTGAGACCTGTTGATGAATGGAACGAAGATCTTTAGTCAAAGCATACAAATAGTCTGTCAACATAGGATACTCTATATCACAAAACGTTCTGGGTCTCGGGACGCCCCAAACATTAGCAGTGCGCCCAAAAATGACCTGATACGGAGACAAACCAGAACGAGAATGTGGGGTAACTCGTATTGACGTTAATGCCAGTGGCAGAGCATCTGGCCACCTCAATCCAGTACTTTCTTGAATTTTTGCTAATTTGAGCTTTAATATCCCATTATACTTCTCGACCAACCCAGCAGACTGCATGGAATTTCTGTTTAATCTGTAATCCATTACATATATGTGTGATAAGTTCTGCATTAAAATGTCTTCCGTTATCACTCCAGATCACACGAGGCAATCCGTAGCGAGGGAAATACTCCTTTACCAACGCTTTTGCCGTTGCCAAAGCAGTGTTTTCTTTTGTCGGGTAGGCTTCCACCCATTTACTGAAAGCGCATACCACGACCAGGACATACTTCAAATTGTTTACACGCTCCAGTTGGATATAATCCATTTGAAGCACCTCAAAAGGCAAAGATGGTGGTGCAAAGTTTCCACTCAGAACAGGCTCCCTGCCCCCTGGATTATGTCATAAACAAACCATGCAATATTGTACCAAATGAGCAGCGGTCCTAGAAATATTGGGATTGTACCATACAGGATCTAATAATGCACAAATGCCTTTCACCCAAATATGAGCTGATCCATGTGCCATTGTCACCACCGCATTCACTAATGCATTAGGCCACAGCCACCGCTGCTTTTCTGTCAGATCAATCCAACAACCATCTGCATCTAATCTCCCAATTCGCTCTTTCCAGTGAGCCAGTTCAATAGGGGTAGCTTCTTTCTGTATTTCTCGGATACTCTCCATGGTATTATCAAACATCTTTGTTTCAGCCACCCACCTAGATTTCAAAGAGTCAAAAGCATCTTGACAAGCATCAGTCCAGGGTAAAGGTTCATGCACATCTTAAGTGGTTAAATACAGAAGAGGTTTAGTAAGAAGGGAAAAATTAGGGATCCATTGGCGACAGTAAGAAGTTATGCCGAGAAATGCACGAACATCACGCTGAGTACGAGGTACAGACATATTAAAAATGGTAGTCACACGCTCAGGGGTTAGTCTCCTCCCCTCCTTCGATAGTAGATGACTGAGATAGGTCACCTCCTGTCGACAATATTGATATTTAGAAAGGGATACTTTATTGCCATTAGCAGCCAAATGAGACAATAATAGTACAGTGGCCTTCTTACAACCTTCCTCGGTATCAGAGGCCACTAACAAATCATCTACGTGTTGCAAAAGCACATTACCAGGGGGCAAGACCAAATAATCCAACAATGTTTTCAAAGCTTGACTATAAATACTAGGACTCTCTGTGTACCCCTGGGGAGCGCGGCAGAACCGGAAGCTGCGACCAGATAATGAGAAGCCGAAAATATGGCGGCTATCAGGATGAATCGGAATGCTAAATAAAGCATTTTTTAAATCAATCACAGAGAAATATTTAGCAGTAGGAGGAATCATAGTGAGAATAGTGGTGATGTCTGAAACCACAGGGTATTGGGGCACCACTATTTTATTAATTTCACGCAAATCAATCACAAAACGATAGGTATCATCATAGTCAGGATCGCTTCCAACAGGGGCTCTTTATAAGATAGGCAAAATGGGGCTGTTGCACACATTAGCAGCTGTCTCTTCCACCACACCCCTTTTTACCAAATCTTGTATGATGGAGCGCAAAGCCTTCTCGCCTGCCGGAGAAATCTTGTACTGAGGAATACGAGGAAGCCGAGCATTTTGCTTCAAAGTAATAGAAACGGGTGGAATCTTTAATAATCCTATATCCGTGTCACCAGTGGCCCACAATGTTTCTGGAATAACAGGAAACTCAGGAGGGAGGGGTTCATTTTTAGTAAAATACTGCAAAGTATGCTTCCCAAGGGACTTAATAGTCAAATAAACACCATCAGGTGAACAATGAATCTTAGCATGTAATTTCTTCAACAAATCCAAGCCCAACAAATTTTCACCACAATGGGAGGTCAAAAGAAACGGGGAGTCTATCGTAACAGGACCAATTGTGAAAGGAATAGGTTTGGAGATGGGGCTCACCACCGGAATTCCAGAGAATCCTACCGAACATTATTGTGCCCGTACAGAGCAGCCCCTGCGACCAGGGAACGAGAAATAGAACTATTCATTGCACTTGTATCAACTAAAAACTTTTCAGATGTTCTCATCAAATGCGCCTCTACATAAGGTCCTTGCTGGTCAACTGGTACTGACACCTGGCCCTCACTCTGTCCATGGCTGTCCTATGTATAAGCATACCCTTCGGTCGCGTCCATTGCACAGTCCTCATTATAATACTGCCTACCTCTTGGATTATCAAAATAATTATTTTCTTGTCCAACTTGCGTCGCCTCTTCTCGTCGCATATCACTGCGATCAACACTTCCCCGACCTCTTCCTCTACCTCTCATAGCCCCGTTCTGGGCCAGCAACAACGGACACTGAAATCGCCAATGCCCTTCCTCCTTACAATAAGCACACTGATTTATTCCCAAAACAACAGCCGGCTCTCTGCCTCGTCCAGTTCCTGCCCCCCTCAGGACGAACCCTCTACCGCCTCTCTCTCTGCCTCGTCCTAGCGCAACTTGGTGCAACAACACCCGTGTTTTAAGATCCTTCGTTTTCTTTTCCGTCTTATCCTTACTCTCATTTTCTCTATGTTTGTAATATTGGGCCATACTCAATATTACCGAGGGCGTGGAAGTGGTCCAGGTACTTTCAGCAGCTTGTAGCCTTGCAGAGACTTCCGGTAACAAATTGGTCACAAAACAATTAACAAATAATCGTATACCGCCTTCCAACGATAAATCCCGTCCACTAAAATCAATGAATACGCCCTCAAATCTAGTGAAAAAATCAGAAACACTTTCATCTTTCTTCTGTTTACATGCGGTCAGTTTGTCCCAATCCACCTTACGAGGCGGAATTAAGGAATGCATGTACATGATAATACGGCCAGGTAATGCCAATAATTCAGGTTTCTGCTTATCTCCAGGCTTACGATCCTTATCCCAATCTTTTATCTGCTCCCATGTTCCGCCTAATTCTTGAGCATGGTCCTGATCATTCACCTGACGCCATACGTCAACAGGAACTAATAATGCAAAAAATAGCTCTATAACAGCTAAAGTCATGACGGCCGAAGAGGCCGCTTCTGTGAGTTCTTTATAATAAGCCGTGGAATTCTTACAGGGGTCAGGTAATTGTAATTTTAGCGCGAGGACTTCACTCCTCTTCCAGGGGGTGTAAACCCATTGCTCCTGTACTCGGGAGTCTACACGAGGTCTAGTCACCACACCGTGGCCATCCGTTAGTTCCGGTATTTCAGGATGAAAGATAGGATGAACTTCTCGCATAGGATGCTGTGTGTCCCACGAGGGACACTTTTGATGCATCCGTTCTCGATAATTTAATAAAACCTCCACATTTCTATACACTTCAGACTTATGAGCCCGGTCCCGGATGTCATACATTACTTGGGGGGCCATCCCTCCTGGAAAACACTGTTCCCAGAGAGTAATAATACGTGCAGCCATGTGTTTCAAGGCATGTTGCTGCATAATGGGCTCATAGTCTCGAAGTGTGTTCCATATATCAGTTATAGTATAAATAGGCTGTCGCATCCACTGGGATGACTGATCCTCAATCATCTGTTTCTCATTCGGTCCTACAGCCGAACGGGTAAACAACTTCCGTGCGTCGAAATCCCCCGAAGCACGAAATGGAGTCAAAACAGCTGGAGATGGGGCCGTGCTCGCAGAAAGGGAAGCCCACACAGGGGTGGGGGGAGACAAAACAGCTGTGGACATAACAGAAGACGGCATGGTAACAGGCCATAAAGTAGCCGTCTCAGACACTGAGGGAGACAAAACAGAAGACGTTCCCGGAGAGGCAAGGGAAGAGGAAAGGACAGGGGCAGAAGCTGAAGAGGCCTGTACTAGAGTCGGGGGAACAACAGGATATATACGCTGCGGAGCATAAGGTGGAGGTGGACGAGTATCCAATAAATCCTCTATCTCATCCTCCACTTCAGTCCTAGCCACATAGGTCTTATCCACTTGCAATCTAAATTGTCTGTCTGCACAATCAATCCTTTGTTCAGTTTGTGCTTTATCATAAGCTATAGCTTCCTGCGTAATCGTCTGATTTTCTTTCATGCTACATACTTTCTCCTCCCGCATATGTCTACGCTTTGCTTCCTTCTGCCCCATGCTTAGGGAGTCAAACATTGACTGTCAGCTTCGTTTAGAAAATAATTAATCCTGCAGAAAATTGATCTTTTTCTCATCAAAGGACCCGGTTAAGGGCCATTGTAATTCCACATTATCTTTAGTATATTTATGCCATAATGTATTAAACAAAAGAGGTGTAATACCATGCTTTACATACATATCATAACTTGGGCTGCCCTCAGGCGGGGCAGGTTGACTTTCAGCCAAACGCGTATAATTAGGGCGGCAACAACATCCAAAACAACTCAATTTGCTAAAACACTGCATGGTGATTCTCGTCACGCGTTCCTCATTCGATCATGAAAATAAACTTCCAAACATGGCCATGTTCAAACATTTGCAAAACATACCACCTCACGCTCATTCAAACGTACACAAGACAATAACATATGTATACATACAAAGATATTCAAATTGACGTCTTTTCAAACAAAGAACAGAGCCCGTCAACTCCTGTTCATGGAGAATCAATCAAATTCAGATTCCAAGACCGACAGATACCAAAATCAAGCAGTCCAAAGACTACCAAGAGACCGTCAGACAGGTATAACAACAGACCAACCTACAGACCATCCCACAGCCTTCCTGGTTCACTCTTTGGACTATTCTGACTAAGCCCGCTTCATTAGTGTTGGACTTGGCCCTTTTGGCAGGCTCACCCCTAAACTTTTTGCCATTATCTTAGCTTTTTCCCTACGGAGTACTAGTGGTTTTAGGCCTCTAGGCGCTTTCACACTGTGTCCCAGTGGAAAGCGCATGCGCTCTGTGTATGGTTTAGTGAGACTGACCTACCCTCCCATAGGAATGCATGGAGAATGTGTGTGCCCATGGTAGTTCCTGATGCGTGGGGAGTGCAGGGCCGAGTTTGGTATGTGCGAACTCGTGAGAGTGAATGCTGCGCGATGATGTGTGCGGCGTCACTGTGGCTAGTGTAGAAGTGCCACTTCTAGACACTAGCATAAATGTGCAGTGACTGTCTGGCGTGTGATTGGCTGGTGTGCCTGGCTCCAGGAGTCAGGATGGGTCTGCCCCAGTGGTGAGTGGAGAGGTCTGCATGTTGATGAGTGGGAGGAGTACAACTGGGACCTGAATAGGGCTGGGCTTTCCCCACACAATGCTGGCTCTGCCCCCTGTGGTGCGACTGATGACCCTGGCCTGTTCTGTGAATAGGGAGAGGGGCTGAGCAAAACAAAGTGCTCAGGAACCAGTTGCATCTGGTTCGCCCCTTCCCTGCACCTGGAAACAAAGGTAACCTGTGTATAAAAAGGGGCTGTAACCCCAAGTAAAATGTTCTCTGCTGATCCTAACTGGAGGGGCCTGCTGCTGCTGCTGGGCGCCAGGAGAGACCGCCACTGGGGACTGCCTCCCTGCCTGGAGGGCCCTGTGAGCTGGCCCCTGGGCCCAGCCCTTGCCCCCCTGCCTCCTAGAAGAACTTTGCTCCTGAACCTTGCCTTCAAGCGCCTGGGAAGCGCTATATCTTTATTTGCTGGTGAGCGCTCTGTTTGGTGGCCCAAGAGGAGCAGCGCTGCTGGTGTTCCACTGCAGCCCCAGGCTGCGATCCTTTTTGAAAGGATGTGTGGGGATTCCCCCGTGATTGTACTTATTAACGGCACGGGAGCCCACCCCGCATTGCGGTGCTCGTTGGCGGGTGCCCACCCCGCTTATTTCCTCATCTTTAACGTTAAACTGAAGGCGAGAGCCCACCCCGCGCTTCGGTGTAAGGAGAAGAAAGAAGATCACCGCCGCGGCCGGGCGTACCAGGAAGTCAGGCGCCTGGTGTTGGGACGTGGGTGGGCTTAACCAGGAAGCGGACGGGAGCCTACCCCGCACTCCTGTGATCACCGCCGCGAAGAAGCAACCTCGGGATTCACCGCGGCAGCCCGGGGGAGGAAGACCAAGCCGGGAGCCGACGGGAGCCCACCCCGTGCTCCGGGGAACTGAGGAAGGCCGTCCAGAGAGAGAGCGAGAGAGCCCCCGAGGAGCGGGAGCTCTCTTGTGACTCGTACTGTCCCAGAAGAGTCCGGTGTGCCTGGAGCCTCGAAGGCTCCCCAGGAGAAGTACAGACCTGCAAGAGAAGGCGGAGGGGGCACAAGGCACCTTGTCGGGTGCCTGGCCCCGCCGCGTATCAGCCCCGTGCCGGCCGCCACCAAGGAGCGAGACGCCACTGCGGGAGACCAGAGGGAGCACCCTGGAGTACAGGTGAGGCGCCCTGTTGTGCACAAAGTCCCCGTGTGGCTGGGGACATTTCCTGGCGCCCCCAGCCTGTTCAGTGCCAGTGAAGGCACAGTGCAGTTCTGCCTCGCTGTTTCTGCTGCGTGCGCAGCCCAACCGAAGGGGGCATTCTCAGTTTAGAGCTCAGAGAGGCTCCAACGTTTAGGGCATTGTTACTTCCAGAGCCTAGGTGGCTCCAGTGCTGCATATGTTATTTAAAAGGCACAGTGGTGCCCAGGCTCATTTTCCCAGCTGCCCAGCAGTTAGTGGGCAGCTGCAATGTTTAGGTTGTGCCCTGTTGTTTCTGGTGTGCGCAGTCCAGCCCTGACTCTGTGGACAAAGGGCGTTTGAGCCCCTGAAAGGCCAAGTTGGCCTGGGGACAGTTTTCTTGTGTTGTGCCCTCTCCTAGGGTACATGATTATTTTTACATATGTACTTTTGTGCCTGTGCATTGCCTGTATGCTTATGTTCTAATTCTAACGTTGACCAGTAGTTACTGGTTGTGCGCTACATTTCAGATTGGTTCTACCTTTTAATGTGCATTACCTTGATGCTATTTTTATTTCTAACTGTGCCTATGCGTAGGAGAGGGTTTTTCCTAGTATAGGTTATGCTAGTGTGTTCATGGTTCCCTGCGTGACATATGCCTAAGGTGTTTAGGGTTACGTAGGGTGTACTTACCTTTTACCAGTGGTTACTGGTTGTGCGCTACATTTATTATTTGTTCTACCTCTCTACATTTACAATTTGGTGATTTGTGATGATTCGGACAGTGGTCCATGTGGCCCTGTCTTGTGTAAATAGTCCCCTGTAAATTCCGCCCAGTGCCAGTGGCACAGTGTAAATTGTGTGAATATTATCTAATGTGTTTATTATAATACAAAGGCTATTTTTTTATATATAACCTTGTGTGGAGTTTCTTTTGTGGTGGGCCTTGGGTGTTGTTGCTGGGTGCGCGCGCAAACGCTTTACACATTGCCTCTGGGATAAGCCTGACTGCTCGTGGCAAGCTACCAAGGGGGTGAGCAGGGGTTATCTTTGGCGTGTAACTCCCCAGCCCTGACTTAGACTGGTGGCTTCTGCCTGGCTTTGGCGCAAGCCCTAGCCAACCAGAAATACCATTTCTAACAATTAGCACCACTTCAGATGTGTTCCCAAGGCTACCCAGGTACAGCCACAGGCTTTTCCGAGAGCAGTCCGGCCGGGCGCGCACCGCACGTGCCACACCGGGCATCCGATCGGCGTCTATATTATTCACAAAAGGTCCGTGGAGCATCTATACGTGCAGCCACCACAGTGCTGCCCCGTCAGACCCTCAAGATTCTCCGTGGTACACTGACCACCAAATACTTACACAGTTAACTGCTTCAAAAGCACTGCTCAACAGTGCATGCCAAGAACATCAAAACAATTCCACTCACCTGGTGCACACAGGTACAATTGCGTGTTCTCCACTGCCAACTCCTGAAGACCAACACGGTCAGTTCCTGGGTTACGCCCGTAGGACTCCGGTGAAGGGTCACTAGCAGCTGGGGATACTCTGATCATGAGAGCGGAGTAAGTTCATACCAAAGATGGCTAAATTTCAAAAGGATCCTTTTTCCATCCACCCGCTCGACCAGAATTACCCCTTGTCCTTACCACCCGTTTACGGGGAGGACGACCCAGTCACGGAGTCCCACCAGAGTCGCCAACTGATGTACCATAAAATTAAACTAAAGGACTATACCTACCAATAGTCCCAATACCATTACCCAATAATCAGTCGGTTGGCAGTGAAGAAGATTCAATCATTTATTCAAACAAAATACTCTATAGAGGAGCCTCTCCGAACCTCACCCATCAGTTGCGCCGAGAAGACTGTTGGCTCGTATTCAAACATGAGGTTATATACTTTTCGGTTCAACACATACAATCACTGTAAAAGGAAAAACACCAGTTGGCCCTCGAGCTCCAGGAAAGGACCATATATGGCACACATCAGACCAGTACAAAGGCTTGACTATCTATTGCTGAAGAGGTCAGGAGGGGTGACTCCCTTTCGTCTTGGTGCCTGGGAGTGTAGACACGGCGCCTCCAGTAATACGCTTATCACCCCCAAAGCCAGATGCGACCTTGAGTCTTAGAACAGTCAAGTAAACAGCCTACCTTCAGCTGCTACCAGTAACTCAGATTAACTGGGGCCTGACAACTGCACGTGATCAACACGTGATCACGGCCCGTGCTCGAGCATATGTTCGGAAGATGGCATCTGTATAGTTCTCGGCCTACTCTTTCAGCAATAGATATACAGGGAGGAAATAAACGAGTTTCCTCCAAGCAAAAGCATATATATAAAACATGGAATGTACGTATAGATGCATCATGCTAATATAATATAGGTCCGATACTCCTTATATACGGGAAATTTACTTTTTTATCCCTCACCAACCCTAATAAGACTGGGCCAACCATCTATCTCTTATAAACATTTCTCATGACCAGATTATTGTGTGCCCCTAACTCGAAGCAATCAGTGGTTATTTTTTCTTTTATAAGAAGAAAGACCACTAACTTAAAAAAGGGTTCATAAAGAACTTAATTTCCCATTTTCATGTCTCACAATCTCAAACTATTGGGTGGCCCTGCCTCTAAGAATTACTTGGTTACTATCCTCTAAGAATCACAATGAACTTTGTTATCCAGAATTCCTCACAAGAGTATTATTAAACTAATGAGAACTGCAAAGTTTCTTGAGATGTACATTTTGTATAATTATTTAGTCTGTTACAAATTGTGTATCTAGTTGGCAGAGGTATGCACCATGTCCAAGTAGGGACCACAGTCCTAGTCAGGGTAAGCTAGATACCCACTAAAAAATAACCTCTGCCCACCATCTAGTAGCTTGGCACAGAGCAGTTAGGCTTATCTAAAGAGGCATTGTGTAAAGTATTTATGTACACACACACACACAAAGCAACACAATAAATACACCACATTAGACTCAATACAGGTTTTGAAAAATCGAGAATATTAATCTGAGTAAATCAAAACAAAACTGACAAATCCTATAAGTAGAACTGGAGTTATGATTTTTTAAAGAAGAAACCAAAATAGTGCTTAGAAGCCAGTAGCACTAAAAGGTTACTTGAGGTCACACTAGACCGAGGTAAATCCAAAGTTCAGACCGAATGCTATGAAGGGCAGGCTGGCTACAGGACCTAAACAGGTCCTGCTGACAAAATACCTTGGCTGTAGCAAAGCATTGTTGTCGAGAGTACAATGCACCGGTTCCGATTCATGCAGTTGGGCCGATATGTTGAAGTCAAGCCTCACAGTCGGGACCTCGGATCGCTGCCGTGTCAGGGTTGAGCCACAAAGGGATATCTTTGGATCAGTACTGTATCGGCATCGAAGGGGACTGAGTCGGTTCCTATATGCGCAGTGGTGATGCGTCGGTTTTGTAGCAAAATAGAGGCAGAACCCACTTCTGAGGTCCAGGACTGGAGGGGGCACCCCAGGCAAGGGTAGGACTCATGGATGGCAGAGTCCAGTAGCATCAGCAGACTAGCAAGAAGTCTTTTATGACCCTATGGCTTCTGAAATCAGGAGACAAGCCAGCAAGCCTTTGGAGTCGCTCTGGGTTCATGTGAGATGGGTCCAGTCCTTGTCCTCAGCAGGGTAGAGATCAGCAGGCAGCAGGGCAGCTCAGCACAGCAGTGAAGCACTAACTTAGAACAGTCAGTCAAGCAGAGTGGCAATCCTTGTAGCACAGTAGCCCTTACTTCTGGCAGAGCTTTCACAAGTCCAGTAATGTAAAGTCCAGTAATCTGGTATGGTCAGAGCCCCAGTACTTATACCCAAATGTGCCTTTGAAGTGGGTGCGACTTCAAAACAGCCCATTGAAGTGCACAGGTCCCTTTTATCCCAGACCTGCCTGCCAGGCTATCTCTAGGGGGTAGTCAGTCCTTTGTGTGAGGACAGCCTGTTCAGAGGTATCTGCAAGCCCCCCTTCTCTTAACTTCCCAGGAAAGCTATCAGAATGCCGATGAGTCCTCTGTCACACTCATCCTTCCTGTCTGTGTGGCTGTCTGGAGGGAATGCACAAGTGTAGCTTTTACCTAGCCCAGACGTATATTGGAGACAGGCTGCAGGTACACAGCGCTAAGCTAAGAGCAGAGAAATGTTCACTCTCTAAAAGTGGCCTTTCTGAAATAGTAATGTTAAATCCAACTCTACCACTAAAGAGGATTTATGATTTTCATTCCAAAGATATGAAACATGATTCAGCTACTCCTTTATAGTGAGTAATTGCAGCTTAAAGGTGATATAAGGAATTGCCAATGCTAGCCTATCAGAGGAGTAGGCATCACCGTAGTGATAAACGAATGAAGCTGTTTGCACTACCAAGGCATGTACAACTTAGAAGTACATGTCCTGCATTTTACTTACAGAGCACCCTGCCCTTCGGGCTAGCTAGGGCCTACCTTGGGGATGACCTATGCGTAATAAAAGGGGAGTTTAAGGGTTGGTAAGTTATTGTAAATGCCAAGTCAATGTGTCAGTAAAGTGCACCCACAGACCCTGCAATGGTAGGCCTGAGACAGGTTTGAAAAGCTACTTGTGTAGGTGGCACAACCTGTGCTGCAGGCCCACTATTAACATTTAGATTACGGGCCCTGGGTATATGGTATACCACTTTACAAGGGACCTATAAGTAAAGTAAATATGCCAATCATGTATACATCAATGTCATAATGTTTCGGGAAGAAGCACATGGGCTTTAGCACTGGTCAGCAGTGGTAAAGTGCTCAGAGTCCTGAGGCCAATGAAAAGATAAAGCAAAAAGTGGAGGTAAGCAGGCAAAAGGTTGGGGGAAGACCAGTTCTAAATCAGTAATTAGTGTCAATTCAAGCCGACTGTCTTCCTCATTAATATAGATTCATTCCATGCTACACAAAGCATTTAGATGTTTTATCTTCTAGCCAGCTGTAGATCATGGTTTACAAAATTTAGATGAGCACCTTCTTTGCAATATTCTTGAGCACATGTGTGGCAGTGTATGGTCATCAGTGATAATAGAAGCAGTCACTTATTACTATAACACATGTTTTGTCCCTCTTTTTTTCCTTACAGGACTTATTCCTGGAAATTTGATCATTCTGACAGATATATAATTCAATATTTTTTTTGTAGCCCACGTAGTTAAGATTATAGGCTAGAGTACAATTTATAGAAGATTCGCAAATGTCCTGATGAAAGCCTAGTGATGTGTTTGCACGCTAGAAAGGGAAACAACGTGTTCACAGTTTATCAAGATATGATGGAGGTGTCCTAAAATATTATTAGGCCCGTGCTCTATACCTCTGTACCCATAAGTCACATGTAGAGTAGTATACCATATACTATGGCCTGTAAATGAAATGCTACTAGTGGGCCTGCAGCTCTTATTTTGCCACCATTGTGCTTGGTCAGTGGAGTTGCGGCCACATTCCACGAACCGCTGTGTGGCGCAATTTTTTCTCGTGCATGTCTCACCAATGGTAAGTTAAGGCGAGCGAGATTTGACATCCTCTAGCGTGAGTTTCAGTTGCTAGGAGGGCACCTGGTGAGAACTCCCCAATACAGGCATCGCGACCATTCAAGGTCAGAAAGCTGCTGCTTGAGTAGAAAATCTACTCCAGCATCAGCAAAATCATCTACTGAAGCAGCGTCCTCCGGCGCGCTGTGTGGGCCATAACCATATATTTTTCAGCAGCACTGAACGAGCTCCCGGTGCTAAATATCAGCGCGAGCAGCGTAATGTGCCTAATTTTGCCTGTTTGTGGAACTCCACAGAATCTCGCAGAAGTTTCATGTAGTTCTGCGCACCCCTACTTAAGAAATATTCCATGTCTGCCATTGTACCCTGAATGCAGTTGTAAAGTGTTAACTGGACTTGGCATTTAAACCCCTTGCCAAGCCTTAGACTCTCCTTTTATTGCATACCAATCACCCATAAGGCAGGCCGTAGGAAGCCCTTAGGACAGGGTGCATTCTAATTAAAAGTTAGGAGATGTATTTTTAAGTTCTACAGGTCCTGGTAGTTAAAAACTCCTAAATTTGTTTTTCACCACTGTGAGGCCTACCTCTCTTTTAAGGTAACAGATATGTATTTCATGCTTGGAGTCTGAGAAATTGTACTTAAAAATACTCTTTAATGGGATAGTCTGATTTTAAGTTACAAATTTGCAAATGCCACTGTTAGAACTGGGGGTCTCTAGTAGGCTGAGGCAGTTGCCTTAGTCCAAATAGGGACCCTTGCTTCTAGTCAGGAAAAGGAGGGACACCCTCTTTGATAATCCCTGCTCACCCCCTGGTAGCTTGGCACGAGCAGCCAGGCTTATCTTCAAGGCAATGTGTAAAGTATTTGCAACCACACTCTCAGTAACACAGTGATAACACCACAAATCGACACCACACTGATGTATGAAAATAGCGGTATCTTTATCAAGAAGACCAAACGATAAAAATCCAACATATGCGTATTCGTAATATTTCACTTTGCCGGTTATTAGGCCAACAAACACTTGTAGGTTCTTGCGGTAATAATGAGCAGTTCATGATGTTCAAATGCAGTCCTAATGCAATGCTATGCAGTTCGTATTGTCAGACTAATGCAGTTCGTAATGCAAGAATAATGCAGTCCTCAATGCAAGTAATCAGGCAGTTCGTAATGCAAGAATAATGCAATCCTCAATGCACGTAATCAGGCAGTTCATAATGCAAGAATAATACAATCCTCAATGCACGTAATCAGAGAGTTTGTCATGCAACTATAACGCACTCCTTAATGCAAGTAATAACGCAGTTCGTAATGCAAGAATAATTCAATTCTCAATGCATGTAATCAGTCAGCTCGTCAGGCAAGAATAATGCAATCCTTAATGCAAGTAATCCAGTAGTTCGTAATGCAAGTTATGACGCACTCCTTAATGCAAGTAATAAGGCAGTTCGTAATACAAGAATAATTCAATCCTTAATGCATGTAATCAGGCAGTTCGTAATGCAGGAATAACACAATCCGTAATGCAAGTAATAAGGCAGTTCGTAATGGAATAATAATTCAATCCTTAATGCACGTAATCAGGCAGTTCGTAATGCAGGAATAACACCAGGCCAATCGACGCGATTAGCGCGGGCACCACGAGGCCCCAGCCACAGTCAACAGTCCTGAACTTCCGAGGGCGGCCCCGGTCCTGCCGGGCAGGTCCGGGCTGCTCGAGGACTCAGCTTGTCTAATGCGATGCAGCAGGAGAGAGACGGGAGCACTCCTGTACTCCTCCTGCTCCTCCCCAGGTCACACACGCTTGCGGCTCCCGACCCTTAGCCTTACCTGGGGGATGCGCTGCCTCGCTCTCTCTCTCTCCCTGCTCTTTGGACGTCCTGCTGGGTGCTCCCGATGACAACGCAGCTCCAATGCAAGGTGACGCTGTAGCCAGACAGGTTACGGCGCTGCCTTCTCCGTTGCTGACGATCTTGGGCAGATTCCTCTTGCGAACAACGATCACAATTACCTCACGACTTCCTTAGCTTTTATGAAATCCTTCAGCACGTTGCGGCTCGGGGGGACGGCGGTGATCTTGAACCGCAGCCTCCGTTACGATGACGGCTCGGGCCACAAACAGCTACACAGCAGCATGGACGATGATTCACTCTACGGGGGCACTGCAGTCACGGGGCACTTTCCAACCAGTGCCACGGACCCCACGGCTGTCTCAGGCTGCACATGCAAAAATCGTCGTTGAGACTTGGTTAGGCTTCGGGTCACACAGTCCCGGGGCAATGCTTACGAAGGTCTCAGGCTGCAATCGCAGATGCACACAGCGTTGCTGAGACTTACTTGAACTACGGGTGCACACGATCATGGGGCAATCCTCACGAAGGTCTCAGGCTGCACGAAGCACATGCACACTGCGTTGCTGAGACTCACTTGGACTCGGGGTGCACACGATCACGGGGCAGTTCCTACGAAGGTCTCAGGCTGCAAAAAGCACACGCACACAGCGTCACTGAGACACACTTGGAAACTTTGATGTTCCTGAGTTTCCACAACAGGGAGCCAGCTCTCCTCGGGCCCTTGAAGACACGTAACTTCGGGACACAGCACACAGCAAAGTCCTTTGAAGCATGGGGACACAGCACACAGCAAAGTCCCTTAGCTTCTCATTGGTTAAATCAGCAAACTGCAGGCCAGCCCCAGAACACACAGCAAGGGTCAGTCCTTCTCTTTAGTCTCTTCAGCTGTTCTTCCTTGGCAGAGGTTCCTCTTGACCGCCAAGTAGTTTCAATTCTTTTCAGTCTTGATCAGTCCAAAGTCCAGAGGTTTCAGCTCTCATAGTTATACCCCTAAATGTCTTGGAATTATTTGTGTTCAGGGGGCACTAACCCCTGTCCAAACCAGTTCTGGGTGCCTCCCTGCCAGTGACACCTTCTTCCTTTGATAGTGATGGTCTGGTTCCTCAAATCACACAGCAGAAGGTGGAGCCATTGTTTTATGGCAGCAGCCTAGGTCTCTTCACCTCCGGGGGCTACTCCTCCCCCCTACACTCCAGATGCAGGTCAGCCTGCTGCTGTTTCACCGACTCCTCCCCTGGGTCAAGACATTTCCCAGATCCTATCACATTCAAATCCAGACAGTCAATCCACAACCAGGCAGAGACACACAGAATTGTCAGAACAAAAACCCATCCACTTCTAAAAGCGTGGTTTCTAAACACACAATTAAAAAACCACCTTCACAAAAAGATGTGTTATTAAATTGTACGTTCAGGCACACAAAACTTCTCCTCTCCATCTTAAGCCTATGGGAAGATAGGCTGGAAACATAGTACACAGGCTTCCCCATTCTGTCCTATGGACAAGATGGCCTTGCAACAGTGAAAAATGAAATGGAGAGTATTTCACTGTCAGGACATGGTACACACCTCAGTACATGTCCTACCCTTCACAGACACTGCAACCTGCCCAGGGGGGTTCCTTGGGTCTACCATAGGGGTTTGTGATGTGCAGAGAAAGGGAAGGGTAAGGCCTGGCAAGTGGGTGCACTTGTCAGGACAACATGGCAGTTAGCAAACTGCATGAAGGCACTGCAGTGGCAGGCCTGAGTTCTCTCTCCAGGGCTACTTATGAGGGTGGCACAACTAGTGCTGCAGGCCCACTAGTAGAGTTTTCATTACCAGCCCTGGCACACATAGTGCACTTTAATAGGAACTTTACTAGTAAGGGACCCATACCAATTATGGAGAACCAATTACCATAACACTTTATACCGGGAGCACTTGCACTTTGACACTGTTCAGCAGTGGCAAAGTGCCCAAAGGATCTAAGTGGGCAACACTGTGTCAGAAAAAGGTCTAGGGGGGAAGGCAAAAAGTTTAGGGTACTTTAGTCAAAAAGGGCTAAGTCCAACAGCCACTTTTAGAAAGTTGTCATTTTCCTGCCTCAACCTATTTGGTGCCTGCAGCCTGTCTTGGGTCACATGACTGAGTGAAGTAGGCAGTTGACTTTGTACATTCCTCCCCAACAGCCGCACAAGAGAGGGACTTGCCACTCCTGCATGGTTCAAACAGCCAGCTTGGAGTCAGAGCAGGGGAGCCAAGAAACCTTAAGGACTTCAAATAGAATTCTCTCGAAACTTCTCCTACTTCAGAGAAGGCACCATGTATACAAAATGGACCTTCAGACCCACTCTTCAGTTCACTTTCTGGATTTTCAGAAGGACTCTTAGGAGAACTACCTGCTGCTGTGTCCTGCTGTGTACTCTACAGGGCTGCTTTGCTGCACCTGGAAGACTGCTTTGCTTCCTGTAGCCTGCTTCGAACCCTCAGATGCCAGCCTGCTGCTTGAGCCCTGCCTCATCACCTAAACCCAGAACAACCAAAGTTACACCAAGGGCTAGTTTGCTGGACTCCTGTTCAGAGACTCAGGAACATCTTGAACCAGCACCAGGAGCCAGCCTAAGTGAGTCCTAATCCCCCAAGTGGCGCCCCTCCATTCCTGGACCCTTGATGGTGGCTCTAAAGGTACCCAGATAGCCAAAATCCAAATTGGGACTTAAAAATGTGTTGGCTAAATACGGCTCTGAAAACCGAGAGGAGATCAGGCCCAACCTGCTCATCTAGCTGCCCAAGGGGCATCGCTGGTCGGCCCGACATTTTGTGGTAGCTCCTGCTACACTCTTCTCCACAGCAGCAAATCTTTTTAGTTGTCCTTTTCCAAAGGGGTACCTGGCCTTGTGGAACTCTCGTCGGCTACAGCCTCCCGCCTCGGCCGCTGGAGATTTTCGACTTCTAATAAAGTGACTAAGTCTGATCATAGATATCTTCACAGTGACTTCATCCAGTAGCTCCCTCTTTTTAACATGGAGATGGACCTGGTCAACATTGACACCCTCAGCAGGGCTGAGCTGCTGAAGCTCTGAAAGGAGATGGGGCTTAAGACAGGCAGGAAGGCTACCATACTGGATCTCCAGGCAGCCCTCAGAGCCTTTGAGGAAGTCCACAGGAGGCAGCCAACTCCAGAGGAGGATGATGAGGACTGGGAGGCAAACCTGAGTGATGAGGAGATTGAGGACCCAGACCTGGATCCTGAGCAGCTGAATAATCATAACTCACCCCCAGAGTTCACACAAGATGGGGCTGGGAGCAGTGTCTGCCAGGGTCTTCCCCAGAGGAGATAGAGGACAGAAAGGAGAAATATGAGCTTAAGCTGCAGCTGGCCAAGATTAAGCTGGAAGCAGAGCCGAGGAAGGCTGAGAGAGCCTTTGCAAGGGAAAGACTGATCATGGAGGAGTGGAGAATGGCTCTGAGTTCAGTCTCAAGAAGCTGGACATCAGAACCAAGCTGGCAGAGTCCAGCATTGTTGGCATTACCTTAGTGCCCACTGGAGAAAGTAGAGGCCCCATCCCTAAGGATCTGGTACCTAACTTTGTTGTGGAGGATGACCAAGACAACTGGGTTAAGGCATAGGAGGTTGCCATGGAGATGAATATAGGGCCTAAAGAAGAGTGGGGTGGCAATCACTGGAGCCATATTCCCAATGAAGACAGGGATGCCCTGTTAGCCCTAGGGTAAAGAGACAAAATAAAGTATCCTTTCCTGCAAGACGCCCTGTCCAGGAAACATAGGCTCACCCCCAGCGAGGCATAAGCAGAAGTTTAGGGACAGGTAGAAACTGCCCCAACAGATCTGGGTGGATTATGTGGATCACTCTAGCAAGGCCCTGGATGGTTGGGTGAAGGGCAGTGAAGTGACTGATTACAAAGGGCTGTATAACTCTTTGAAGACAATGTTACCATGTTTAGTGGAGAGAGCACAATCACTTTATTATCGGTTAGCACTCGTAAAGTGCACAGAGTCCTAGAGCCAACAAAAACGAATTTAACAAAAACAGGATGGGTGAAGGCAAAAAGTGTAGGGGTCACCTCACAGTGAGGGCTAATTCCAAAAGCAACCCCTCTCCATCCTAAAGCCAGGAGAGACTTGATGGGATTCCCTGCTTAGGTGATAGAACATGGACAATGGCACTCCACTGCAGAGGCCCGTGTCAGTTCTATGCCCCTCTGAATTCACTTGAATCCCTCTGGCTACACTCTCCTGAGCCTCTGAACCAACCCATGGGGAACCCTTCTACTCACCTGTTGACCTAATCTCTGCGACACCTAACCTTAACTTGCTCACAGATGCATCCCAGTAGTCAGACAGTGCCACCATGGCCAGCAAACTGATGTGGCCCATTCCAGTTCTTGGAGCACGCTTCTGGCCCTAAGCTACGCCCGTAAGGACAGTAATCCGAGGCCACTGACAGATGTCAGTGTCAATAGCCAGGCCATTGAGGGATGTATGACCTCTGAGGTTTCTCGGTAGGGGGGCAATACTTTTGCCAATCTCTTCCCTACCAGTTCAGGGGTGTTAGCCTGAGACTGGCCACTTGACTCAGGGTCTGTCCCTGGGGCTTTGTAGGGTTCCGGGTTTGAATCCTTCTCCCCCTCCCAGATGTCTGTTCTTCCAGGGTCCCCGGGCAGCTAGCAATCCTAACTCTTCCATCAATGGTGGCAACTCATTCCCCATAATGCAGTTTGTGGGCATCTGGGGGCTAACTCTGACCCTACTCTGGGTCAAATCCCTGCTCCACTCCAGGGATACCTGGGACATGGGGCAGAAAAACCCTGTCCATGGGTTTAGGTGGCTGGCGTAATGCTCGGGAGAAACTAACCTTTCCACTCTCAGGGTCTGGCTTGCCCCAGTTTCCCACACAACAATGACAGGGATCCCATTCACTTCCACTAGGCGTAAGTAATGACACTCACACTCAGGGATGACAAGCTCACCCTCTCAGTCTATCTCCCGGCTAAGCGAGATCATGGCATGGTACATCACTACTTACTCCTATTGCCACAATGGCCACACTTGTTGAGGTCCCACCAGTGGGTGGTTTATTTGGACAGAGAGAGCCCCCTTGATTGTGTCTTAACTGGGAGCACTTACAGCACTTTCCCACTGAAAACACAATGTGAAAGTGTGCATGCCTTCCTACACATGTTAGGAAGTGGTGCTTACCTCGTGTCTCCAAATATGAGTCCAGCCTGCCATTACAGGCTAGTATGCGCACTTGCTCCTATGGTGCTCCTAAAGTACGTGTCCAGTCTGCCATTGCAGGCTGGCATGCGCGTTGCACCGATGCTGCTCCTAAAATACAGGTCCAGCCTGGCATTGCAGGCTGGTGTGCGCTTTGCACAGATGGTGCTATTAAATATGCGACCAGTCTGCCATTACAGGCAGGTGTACACGTTGCACCGATGGTGTCTTAAATACGTGGCCAGCTTGCCACTGCAGGCTGGCGTATGCTGCACCAATGGTGCTCTTAAATGCGTGACCAGTCTGCTGTTGCAGGCTGGTGGGCACTTTGCACCGATGGTACTCTTCAATACATGTCCAGCCTGTCAATGCAGGCTTATGCGTGCAATTGTGTGCTTACTCAGACAGGCCTGTTGAAATCACTAACCATCCTGAGAGGACCTTTCACTTCTATCCTAGTACACTGAGGGGATGTCCTAAGGTGTGAAGCAAGTGAAAGGTAAAAGGCACGGTAGGTACACATGTGTATCCCCTTGCCATGTAATGAGGAATAACCCTGTGTGTTTTCGCTACCTATGAGGGTTGCCCTTCCCATTAGCCTAACATAGGGAAGTGGCTGATGGTACTTCAGACTGCAATAGTGGATCGCAGTGGAGCAGCCTCATGATGTTTCATATCATTGGATTTGCAGCGGCAACCCCTTGCCAAAGGTCAGGGTGGCTTTGGAGTGATTCACGTAGAAATGCCACTACTAGACATTAGGCATTTCTATGCTCCGAAACTCTTGGTGTGCCTTGGTGCTTGGCTCCAGTCCACACTGGAGGTTGGGAGAGCACATCTGGGTATTCCCCAGCAACAGCTATAAAACACTGGTGTTAAAAGTAATCAGACGTAGATATTTAAGATCATTTATTCCTTACAGCACGGCAAACATCCATCCCTCAGCGACTCCAGATGCAACTGAAGCACTCCTGGAATACTAAGCCTAAGCTCTTAACAGAATTTAGAACTCAAACAAAAGTAAGCATGTTGCATGCCATAAATAAGTGGTTACATGTATTAAAGCAACAGTGTATAGAAATAAGTGGAATGTAACACATCCCCCTTATTTAATAAACAGCAAACAAGGCAATGCAAAGATAAAAAAAACAAAAGAACAGAAGAACAGAAGAACATGATTCCAGGTTCATATGTACTAAATACATGGTATCAGACAAAATCCACATGTTTTTTGGAACTTGTCTTAGTCAATTATAAATTTAGACCCTTGAAGACTCAGTATAATTTCCACCATCATAATTGGAAATTCCACTCTGCACACAATGGTGCTTGTGAATCAGAAACTCATCTTTGTTGTAATCCTCATCAAAATTTGCACAATACCCATTGGGACATTTAGCTAAATGCTTTTAGCTCAAAAATTCTCGCAGCTGAGAACCAATCGAGGGAAATCTTCTCGATTGTGCACAACCTGGCATTCTCCGACAGAACCACTCTGAAGCCCACCCCTTCCCAGGAACTCTGTCACTCCCTAAACGATTTCTTCATTCAGAAAATAGCCACTATTAAAGCCAATATCCCTCTTCCCTCTCCTACCTTTGTGGACCCCCAGTGCCCTCCCCCCAAGGGACAACTCACCACCTTCCCTTCCTTGACCAAGGAATCCCTGACCTCCATAATTCCCCTTGTCAAATCCGGCTCTCCGTTAGATCCCTGTCCAGCCCACATCCTCCGTCACATCTTTACTACTTGCCCAGACCCCCCCCTTCACTTCCTCAATTGTTCTCTCTCCCAGGGCGTGGTTCCCAACCCACTTAAAACAGCAGTCATTGTTCCCATCTTGAAGAAGCCGGGCGCAGACCCCTCAGTCCCTGCCAACTTTCGCCCCATCTCTCTCCTGCCTTTCTTGGCGAAAGTACTCGAACGCCATGTCACCTGCGCTCTGAGCTCTTTTGTGGAGAAGTATGGGGTTCTTGCCCCCCGCCAGGCCGGATTCCGCCCCGCACACTCTACGGAGTCCGTAGTCCTTTCGGTCCTGGACAACCTCAGGGAGGGAATGGACACTAACCAGACCCAGGCCCTGGTCCTCCTCGATCTCTCAGTCGCCTTTGACACGGTTGATCATACCATCTTGCTTTCCCGTGCCAGGGCGGCGGGGATCGGGGGCACCGCGCTGGTATGGTTATCCTCCTTCCTGAGGGACCGCACCCAGGCAGTTCGCCTGGGTGATTTTTCTGCGGACTTTCGGAAAGTTCAGTGCGGGGTCCCCCAAGGCTCCTCCCTTTCACCTCTCTTGTTTAATCTTTACATCGCCCCTCTTATTTTCTCACTGCAGTAAATGGAGGACCTCCAACTCTGTTCTTAACTTCCAATCTATCATGATTCATATCCGAGACTGGATGAACCACAACCATCTGAAACTCAACCCAGACAAGACTAAACTGGTGTTGACGGGTGGCGCATCCAGCCCCTGGTCCTCCTTGTTTTGGCCCCCTTCTCTTGGCTCTCCAACGGTCCCCTCTACCTCAGTAAAAACTTTAGGCATTAATCTCAATTCTCAACTCACCCTTCACTCCCAGATTAGTTCTGTGGTTTCTTCTTCTTTTCTTTCACTGCGCACTATACGCAAGGTGTCCCGTTTTTTTTCTTTTGACGCCCTAAAACTGATCACCTTGGCAATGGTCATCTCCCGCCTGGATTACGGCAACGCCTTATATGCAAGTATACCTGCATATAGCTTAAGGCGTCTGCAGCTGATCCAAAACCAGGCGGCACGCCAGGTGTTTAAATTACCAAAGTCTCACCACGTCACTCCCCTCCTTAAGTCCCTACACTGGCTCCCTGTCCGCGCGTGGGTCCAATTTAAGCTAGCTTCCATCACCTTCCAAGCACGACTGGGCACGGCCCCGGCTTTTATTTCATCTGAGATCATTCCTTATGTTCCCTCTAGGGACCTGCGCTCATCCACTCAATCCCTTCTCAAAGTTCCGCGGTTCCGGAGGAAGAAATGGGGAGGATCGAAATTTGCGACCCTTGCTCCACTCTTCTGGAACTCCCTGCCTCTCGAGCTCAGAGCCTTAACTCTTTATCCGCAATTCCGAAAACAGCTCAAAGCTCACTTGTTTACAACATTTTTTAACTAGCCCATTAGCAGTTCTGTTTCCCTTTAACTCAGCTTCGGCTTCCATCGCCCTGATTCCTGTTAGTTGCAGCGCCATGAAACCGTCGGTGAACGTGCGCTTTATAAATAATTTTAAATTCAAATTCAAATTCATAGCTACCCTCCTCATGTTCCACACTTTCCCACTTTGAGTAATAACACTATTGATGAAGATTCTCTTGATTTGCATGGCTTAACCAAATTTGCCCTTTTATTAGCAAAACGAGGTTTCAAGATCCTGACCCAGTCCCCAACTTTAAGCTCAAGAATCTTTGTCTTTCACTTGTTATCATACCAAAATGTAGTTTTGTCCTGTTTCCTTTTGTCTCTCCTGGCAATGTCCTTTACACACTCTCCCTCTTCTCCATTTTTCAAACATTTTTCTTTTAACCACCAAGGATATACACTAGAAGCAGGGTCTCTACCCTTCAACAGTCTAAACGAACTGACTTCAGTAGTGGTATGTGGGGCAATGCGATATTGCCAAATTCTTTCTCTCAAAGCACTCAACCACTCACTTTTATGCTCAATAGCTTCTACCACATATCCTTTCAGAACATGATTAAAGCGCTCAACCTGGCCATTTTCATGTGGCTCGTACAAAGAGGTCATCAATCAATCAATCAGGGGAATTGTAAGCGCACTACTCACCCGTGAGGGTCTCAAGGCGCTGGGGGGGGGTAGTCCACAGATCTGCTTAGCTGAAGAGCCAGGTTTTGAGGGTCTTTCTGAAGGTGTTCATGGAGGGGGCGTGTCGGATGTCTGCCGGTAGCTCGTTCCAGGTCTTGGCTGCAATGTGAGAGAAGGAACTTCCGCCTGCTCTGGCACTGTGGATGCGCAGGGTTTCGGCAAGTGCGAGGTTGGAAGATCTGAGGTTTTTTTTGGGTACGTGGAAATTGATTCTGTCATTGAGGTATTTGGGTTCGTTGTTGTGTAGGCATTTGTAGGCGTGAGCGAGGATTTTGAAGGTGACTCTTTTCTCCACGGTGAGCCAGTGGAGTCTTTGTAGGTGTTGGCTGATGTGTTCGTGCTGGGGGATGCCGAGGATGAGTCTGGCAGCCGTGTTCTGTATTGTCTAGAGTTTGCGGAGTAGGGATTTGTTGATGCCGGCGTAGAGTGCGTTTCCATGGTCCAGTCTGCTGGGAATGAGTGCGTGGGTGACTGTCTTCCTTGACTCAGGGGGGATCCATTTGAAGGTCTTGCGGAGGATGCGGAGGTAGTTAAAGCAGCTGGCGTTGACGGCATTGACATGTCAGTTCATGGGGAGTGATGAGTCGAGTACGATGCCGAGGTTTTTGGCGTGGTCTGTGGGGGTAGGTGGGATTCCTAGGGAGGTCGGCCACCAGGTGTTGTCCCATGCTGAAGGTGTGGTTCCAAGGACGAGGACTTCTGTCTTCTCAGCGTTGAATTTCAGGCAGCTGTTGGTCATCCAGACTGTGACGTCTTGCATTCCTTTCTGAAAGTTGAGTTTAGCGGTGGTGGGGTCTTTGGTAAGGGAGAGGATGAGCTGGGTGTCGTCAGCTTATGATACGATGTTGAGTTGAGGCCGTGTTGTCGGACGATGGCTGCGAGGGGGGCCATGTAGATGTTGAAGAGGGTCGGGCTCAGTGATGACCCCTATTGGACTCCACAGGTGATTTTCATGGGATCGAGAGGAAGGGTGGCAGTCTGATCCTTTGGCTTCTTCCAGTGAGGAATGATCGGATCCAGTCTAGTGCTGTTCCTTGTATGCCGGCGTCATGTAGTCTGGCGACTAGTGTGCGGTGGGAGACGGTGTTGAAGGCCACTGATAGGTCGAGTAGGATGAGGGCTGCGGAGTGGCCTTGGTCCAGGGGGGTGCGGATGCCATCTGTGGCGGCGAGTAGGGCAATCTCGGTGCTGTGGTTACTTCAGAATCTGGATTGGGACGGGTCAAGAATGGCGTTCTCTTCGATGAATTGTGTCAGTTCCCTGTTGACTGTTTTCACTGCCACTTTGGCTGCGAAGGGGAGGAGCGAGATGGGTCAGTAGTACTTGAGGTCAGTGGGGTCGGCTGTGGGTTTCTTGAGCAGGGGCCTGACTTCTGCACGCTTCCAGTCATCTGAGAAGGTGCCTCTTTTGAAGGTGGTGTTGATGTTTCATGTAGTTCGGGTGCGATAGCGGCCGCGGCTCTGTGGTGGATATGAGGAGGGCAGGGGGCCCCCGAGTGGATGCCTTTCATGGTTGAGGCGGTGTCTTCGGTCATGATCGGTGTCCAGTTGGAGATGCTAGGCTTGCTGGTTGCTCTGGGGGGTGGGGGGGGTGGCTGTGGCATCTGGTGGATGGTCGACAAAGGTGTCGTAGAGGTTTTTTATCTTGAGGTGGAAGTAGGTTCCAAGCTTGTCGCAGAGGTCTTGGGACAGGGTGATATCTGTGGCTTCGCTTCGTGGGTTGGTGGATTCCTGGATGACACTGAAGAGTTCCTTGGAGTTGGTGGAGTTGGCGAGGATTTTGCTGTGGATGAAGTTCCTCTTGGTGGTACTGATTTGGTTTGGTAGTCCGTCATGGCGTCCTTGTAGGTGGAGTAGTTTTTGGTTGTCTTGGTGTTTCTCCAGTTCTTCTCTAGGCGTCTGCAGGTGCGCCTGGCTTCTTGAAGATCAGTGGTAAACCAGGCGGCTTTTCTGGGGCGCTGTTTGTTGGGGTTGCGTAGCGGGCAAGCTCGTCTGTGCAGTTGGAGATCAGCGGAGGTCAGCACATGTTTTATTGCACTCTATTGTCCGTGATCAAAGTAGACGGGCATTCTACCCTTGCAAACACTTCTTTAAAAAAATCTATTACTGCACCAGAGGTAGCCTGTGAAACAAATTTAACCACTGTCCATTTGGAGTGATAGTCAACTAGAACAAGTGCAAAGCGGAACTTATCTGGCTAAATATTAAAAGGGGCTGAGATGTCAAAAGCAATCTTCGGCCATGGTTCCCTTGGCCATTCTACAATTTTAATTTGGGAAGTATTCACCTTAAAGATTTTTTCACTAGACACACACATATCACACTCTCATACAATGTGATCAATGAACCTATGCATTCCAGGCCACCAGAAATAGTTTCTTACTAAACGTTTCATGGCCTACATCCCTGGGTGAGTCTTGTGTGCAACTATAAGAATTAATTCTTGTATACCTTTTGGAGGGACACACTTACCACCTTTAAACAGTAAGTTCCCGTCTATCTCCAATTCATCTGCCACATTAAATAATGGAAGTAATTCGGAACTTATATCTTTCTTTCTTAGCCACCCTTCCATCAAATACTTTTTAATGTTACCCCAATTATCATCCTTAAGTACACACTCTTCCCAATTACTTTCAGTAATTTCATTGAACTGCGCTGGCATCACATCATTGATATTAACCACAATATCACAATCTTTGACTATGGCTACCTCACTTTGACTCCAAGGTAGGTAATAACAAATCTGCAGATACACTTTTTATCCCGGTACATATTCTGTTTTGAAATTGTATTCCTGGAGCTTAGATGAAAGCCTAGCTATTCTTGCTGTGGAATTCCAACCTCCACCATAAGACAAAATATTTATTCATGATCCATCCTCGAAGTGAACTTGCTGCCCCACACATAAATGCGATAATGTTCAATAGCCCACATGCACCCAAGCAATTCCCTCTCAATAACAATATATTTACGTTCTGTTTCATTTAGTGTTCTTGACGCAAATACAACATTCCACTTCTCTTTTCCACTTTTGTGTGACAAAACACCTCCTATGATACAAACCATAATTATGTATTCCTTCCTCATACAGAACGGTTTTAACGTTGGTGTCCTGACAATTACTGACTTAATATCCTCAAACGCTTTCTGTTGTTCATTTGACCAGTCATAAGACACATTATGTCTCAAAAGTTTCCTCAAAGGTTCCTTCTTAGTGGCAAAGTTCTCTACAAATTTGCTGTAGTATTCACACACGCCAGCAAATGACAACAATTGTTCCTTATTAACTGGAGCTGGCGCATTTAGTATAGCATTCACATTTGATTTTTTGAGAATAACCCCTTCGCCAGATAAAGTGAGTCCTATATACTCAACAGACTTCTTAACCATATTGCATTTATGTGCCTTAAGGGTAAGGCAATGTTTTTCTAACCTCTTACAAGTGCATGTCATGTTCTGTTTCATTTTTCAAGAAAATTAGAATATCATCTTGAAAACACTTCACATATTGATCCACATCTTTGAATATCTGAAACATTACTCTTTGAAACACAGAAGCGGCAGAAGTCAAACCAAAAGGCATTCTTGTGTATTGATACAGACCTTGAGGAGTAATAAATGCCATCAATTCTTTTGACTCTTCATCCAACTCCATCTGATGGTACGCGGACCTTAAATCTAATGTTGAAAAAATCTCGGCCCCTTCCAGCATAGATACCACCTCATTTATATTGGGTACTGGGTGGCAATCCACAATTCTGTTAGAATTTAATGCTCTCAAATCTACACATACCCTCATGTTTTGGTCAGGTTTATGCACTAAACCAATGGGGGAAACCCATTCAGCTGATTCAATGGCTTCGATAATACCCTCGCTAGCTAATTTCTTACGCATGTTCCTTAATTCATCTCGAACATTAATAGGAACACCCCTCAATTTTTGTTTGACTGGAATAGCATTGCCATTTAATTTGATTCTGAGAGAGTAGTTTTCTAATATGCCCAGCTTGTCAGTAAAAACATTTTTGTACTTCCCAATAAGTTATAATTCTTTCCAACCATTGCCTAATGTAGAAAATGTGTTCTGTCCATTTTTCTTCACACAATAACACTGGTTCCCTAGAGCGGGGATTTAATATGATGCCTAGTTTCCATGGGTCTCTCCAACCCAAAACATTTACACCCTTCACTGCAATATATAACTTAATGTGTGCATACGTCTAGGGGTGAGGCGTAGCGGCTGAGAAGGAAAGCTACTTGGAGGACGTGGCGTGCACCTGGCTGTCGGATGTCAACAGAGAATATTTAAGTTTGCCGATTGACGCGGAGGATATCAAATCTGCTATTCTAGCTCTACCCAATGGGAAGGCGCCGGGGCCGGATGGCCTTATGGTCGAATTTTATAAGACATACGCGGATCTGGTTACCCCGTATCTGTTAGAGGTGTACGCAGAGGCGCATGATTCGGGAACACTACCACCGTCGTTTCGGCAAGCGCTGATTATAACGTTACTCAAGAAAGACAAGCCCCCAGATAAATGTGATTCTTATAGACCCATTTCCCTGATCAATATAGACGCCAAAATACTAGCCAAAATTCTAGCCATTAAACTACAACCCCTGATGCCCTGCCTGACTTAACCGGACCAGTCGGGTTTTATTCCTGACCGACCTACATCGCACAACCTGCGGACTATCTTTTCCATGTCTCATATATTGGAGCCGCGCATGTCTGCCGCGGCGGTCCTGCTGGACGCAGCCAAGGCTTTTGATTCGGTGGAGTGGAAATATATGTTTTTTATTCTTCAGCGTATGGGATTCCTGTCTATATTTATACAATGGATCAGGGTGTTATATGTGAATCCATCTGCTAGGGTGCGTGTTGGCGGTTTGACATCAGACCCATTTGATACTAAGCGGGGCACGCTTCAGGGCTGCCCTTTGTCTCAGCTACTCTTTGCGCTTATATTGGAACCGCTGGCGTGTGTTATTAGGCAGAGACATAGGGAAACATCACTAAACTTTAATTATCGCCCAGTTGCCATCTCGTTATATGCAGACGACATGGTGCTCTTTGTTCGCGAGCCTTTCGCGGTATTTGGCTCAGCTGCTGTGGGAGTATGTAAGATTCGGCCGCCTGTCTGGACTAGTTGTTAATTGGGAAAAATCTGTTGTTATACCCTTAACGGAGTCCACGACTCAAACTGATATGGACTTCCCGTTGATATGGTCCGTAGACCCAGTTAAATACCTTGGAGTCTGGATCCACCGAGACCCGGATAGAGTTATACGTGAGAATTACGGGCGGGCCTACACCAAGTTGGGCCAGCAGGTGGCTCTATGGGTAGCTCTGCCGCTCTCTCTGGCGGATTGTATTGCTTTACTTACCGCAGTTTTTGTATTTATTTACGAACATCCCGATTGTGTTGTCGAAGGTTTTTTTTAGCAGTCTTCGTGGGACCCTGCTCCGGTTGGTTTGGGGAGGCAAACATGCCCGGGTGAATTGGTCTGTCCTTACTAGCGATTATGATAAAAGTGGGTTCGGGGCACCTGACTTCTATGTTTACTATCTTAGTGCGCAGGCCCAATATGTGTATTATTGGATGAGACAGCACGTGTTTACTCCGCATGTCGCGGTGGAGACGCCTGTCCAGCTCCGTTACACAGCATGATCACGCATCGTACACGTGGCATTCCGAGAATGGAAATCAATGCGGTAGACACGACAATAGCTGTCTGGCAGGAGATTGCGCGACTGGCACATAAATTACCTATATACTCACCACCCATGCATATAGAACATCACTCCGCACTGTCAGTGACCCATGAGGCACCGTCGATGCGGCTGCTTAAAGAGGCGGGTTTTCAGCTGATGCGAGATCTCTATCCGGAGGGGTCGTTTCTTACACCGGACACTTTACAATACATAAGTGATCCTACGTTGTTGTTCAGATTCCCGCTGCACAGACTCAGACACGCGATTAGAGCTCATTATGACACCTACCCTCTTGAACCTCCTACACTGATGTCCTTACAATTCGTGCTCACTACCCCCACTAATAAAAAACTAGTCTCCAGGTTATATAGGTTAATAGAGGAAGAATGTATGAGTCAACCAGACAGAAGTTGGGAGAGATGGAATGCCTGTTTGCCTGCTCGGATATTGGAGAAAGATTGAAAGTATATACTTGACACTTGTCATGAATGGGAACTTGCGTATCATACATTTTAAATATATACACCAGGCGTATTGTACGCCGGCACGCCTATACCGATTTGGGTTGCGTGAATCTAGCTGATGTGTGCGTTGCGGCCAATCTTGCTTGGGGATGTCGGAAGGTGGCTGAGTTTTGGACACTTGTTGTGAGAGACATAAAGGACATGGCAGGCATAGAGCTACAGTGTGCCCCGCTTGTCTGCCTATTGTCTTGAGTTCCACATGTAAAAGGAGTGTGTGGTAGATTCGTACGATTGGCGCTACTTATGGCTAAACGACGTGTGGCTATTACGTGGGGCAGGAAGCGTAGTCCGAAAGTAGATCACTGGATCAAAGACCTGGTCTACTGCAAAGGTAACATGGAGACTTACGCAGAAGAGTTGCCCACGGTTTCTAGGCCAAAGGACATATGGGAGCCCCTGAGACAATTCCTTCAGAAGAAGGCAGCAGAAGTAGAGCAGAGCGACATGAGCCTGTTGCTGCGGGGTGGGGTGCGGGCGACACGGGGCTGCGGTCTGGGTGAATGGAGGGAGGATGCTCTAACATTTCATTGCGACTTTGAAGGTATCGCTCAGGTTTGATGTGAGGGTGGTTCTGGTCAGTATTATAATTTTATGTTTTTATGTATTTTGTTGGATTTGTGGGGAATTTTTTTGTTTACCACTATACACGCATAATGATGATATGATACATGATTGCATTTTTGATGTGAAAGTATTTTGTTGTCTTTGAAAATTAAAATAAAAAAAATAAAAAACTTCATGTGTGCACTACTTGCTTTAAGAGTCAAAGGAACATCAAAATACCCTTACATTTCAATTTTAGATCCATCAAAGCTTTCAGTCACAATGTCAGATGTCTGAATCTGATTACCTTTACACGCTTCACTCAATTTTTCCCTGTAATACTGTTGAGTGATAATCGTCCAAGGAGACCCAGAATCTACCATAAGTTCTAATTCTGCACCCAGGACCTGTACCAAACACTTTAGAGATTTCATTACCATTCCTTCATTTGAAAGGAGTTCATTGTTGATGATGGATACCAAAAAACCTTTTTCACTCTCAGGTAATTCACTGTGCTCAACTACACGTTTAACCTTGCTTGTCTCAGAAATACATGAAACCATCCCTCGTGTTTGATTAGTATTTCTCCTACTATCTCTGCACACATTGGCAATATGGCCAATTCTACCACATTTCTTATATTCTCTGTTTATGGCAGGACACACCGAGAAGGATGCTATATGGGATCTACTACCACACTTGTAATACGCATTTTGTTTTTCATATCTATCATATCTTTTACCATTACTACTATTATTGCATTTTGAATTATTGAATTTAGCTTGTGAATTATCATTTGTGTGGTCTTATGTACATTTAAGTGTACAAACTACTTCTACCCCTTCTATCTTGACAGTATTTTGTCTTATAGTTTGCATCCATGTTTCACTTTTTTCTAATGCTTTAGCTGTAGCAATGGCTTCTGCCAACTTTGGATACCCCATGACCCATCACTTCTCTTGTATTTTCTTATTCCTCAGATGCCCAATGATCTGATCTCCCATTATTCCAAAATTACAATGCGTACTCAGTGACCTTAACTCTGTTAAACAATCATCAAATGACTCAGCTTCTTTTTGGGCTCTCGTATAAAATTTAAATCTGTTCAGTGCAATATTTGTTGTGCGTTTGAATCTTTGTTCCATTCGTAACATAGCCTCTTTGTATACATTCATGTCATCTTCTCCTTCAGGTGTCAACACTTGTGGTAGAGCACTCAAAATTAGTTTCCCTTCTGAACCAAGACAATGTAAAAATATGCTTCTTTTCCTTTCTGCTCCCATGCGTTCTCCATCTATTGCCTTCATGTATGTTGAAAACTCGTCCTTCCATCGTATCCATGGTATGGGAGGATCACCTTTACTTTGCAAAAAAATTCCAGGAGGTTCAAACTGCATAATGTCTTAGTTTGTGTGTGTAGAATAATATACTTGCTTTAAACTCTTTCCTGCCCAGAACACAAAGAAATTTATTTTGTAATGTTGTCTGTTATTATATTCTTTTTATCAAAATTAGTTGAAAAAATAATCTGTGTTTTTTTTAACAAAATGCACTAAATTTATCTAAGCGTAGACTCACTGTTTGTGTGCCGTGTGAAATTGAGCTTCGCAGGTGTCTACATTTCGATCCTTGTTTCCGTTGCTATGGAAACATAATTATGGGTGAGCTGGTAGTAAATACATATTTCACAAAAGATGGCCGCCGTGTGACGTTGCACGTAAAGCTAATGCGTGTTGATGTCACCATGTGACGCGCATGCTTATTTGTTATGTGTTGAAGATAGAAGGTTGTGGGAAGACCTGCGTCCAAGGTTCTTCACAGGGAACCCTGCGTGAAGATAGAACATTGGACCAAGGTGAGCGGTATTTACTTTAAAAATTGCTCGTATCCCACGACGATTTACACCACATCAAAGTAATCCCAACTAAATGAGTCCAAATAGTGCACACCTGACAAGTGCCGGTGGCTGCGCTTACCTTCTCCGAAGCGCACTTTCCTTTTTAAAAAAAAACAAAAAAATACGAATCCAGAAAGCAGACAAAACTCAATAAAATCGTTTGGGTTCAGGAAACACTCCGCTCCTGTGCTGAAACTGTGACAAGAGTGGTTCCTCAGCTGTTTGCCATTTGTTAAAAGTAATCCAGACGAAGATATTTAAGATAATTTATTCCTAACAGCACGGCAAACATCCATCCATCAGCGATTCCAGATGCAACTGAAGCACTCATGGAATACTTAGCCTAAGCTCTTAACAGAATTTAGAACTCAAACAAAAGTAAGCATGTCGCATGCCATAACTAAGTGGTTACATGTATTGAAGCAACAGTGTATAGAAATAAGTGGAATGTAACAACTGGGCATTCAATTGGAACAACCGACCTCCACCATTTGCTAGCCTGGCTGCAGAGATTGTAGGAGGAGGTTTTGACACTTGGCTTCCAGAGCCAGATGGGGGCCCCACTAAAGATTAAGATCTTTGTTCCACGGCCTCATGGTGGACAGGATGGAAATTTAGACGAGACATATGTGGTTCACAGGGAGACTCTTTGAACCACCCCCAACTTCAAAGGCACACTCCAGTATAAATATTGGTGCCATCCTGCAGCAAAGGGTGAGATACGCTAATGGGGATGTGGGACTGCAGAACCTGTATCCATGTGGTGCATATTGCCAGAGGACTCTGTTGTGCACAAGGAGGATTACTGTAATTTAAAGGACTGCATGCCCTTTCTGAATACTGGCTGGTCTAGGCCGACTACCTGATGCTGTGTGCTCTCCAGGGGTTTGTCAAGCTTGCCTCCATTCTCTCGGAGGTCTCTGGAACATTAAAGATCTCCAGAGAGGGACCCACCCCATCTACCTTTGACACCTGAAGTACGGTGCCCTCTGAAGTTCCCTCATCGTCTACTGGATGGGCAGCATGGGTGTGGAACTAAGAATTGCACCTGGAGACCTAATCGCCTGGTGGTGAGCCTGTAGTCTGGCCTGCATCTAAGGCATGTGGCCCCTACATCGTGTGGACCTTGGCGCGCATAAGCATCTAGTTAGAAGTGAGTGGATTCACCGGTTGAGGGACTCAGTGTGGCCCACTTCGTGGATCATGCTGCATCTCTCTTGTGCGACACTCCGAGTGCATGCTCATTACGTGCGGTGTCAGATTCACTGGTTGCGACTCTTGGAGGTGGAGGCATAACCGTAGTAGTGCTTTATTGTACATCGTGAGGCATGCTGAACTTGCGCATGTGTATGTGTGACGGGAACTGTCTGGTGCGACCAATATTGACGTGCACTGGATGTTATTCTTCAATTCCAGGGAGGTTAGGAATTTGCAACTCTTTGATTGTGTGAGTCACCTGAGCTGTCTTGTGTGGCCAAAATTGTTTTGCACAGATTTTGCAACTCTTTGTTTTGTGTGACCAGAACGGTCTGTGCGACCTGTATCACCGCCCAACGAACGCTGTGCCCGGATTGCCTGGGTGCGACTCTGATCAATGTGTACCCAACGGGGTGCCTCCTCCTTCTGATAGGACCCCCTGCTTCATTCTCCATTCATCTACTGTTTCCTCATTTACACACTCAGCGCAGTGGACTAACTGTCTTCTTCTCACCCAGCCCACCCCTACAGCACTGTGTTGTGAGGTAGCATTGCCCGGCTTGGGCCTGGGTGGTGAAAGTGATTGATGGGGCTGGAGTAACACCTCCTAGAACTATCAAAAGCAGGTCAAGAGAATTTGTGACCCACCCTGTACTTTGCAGAACTGGGCTGGTGCCAGAAGGCCCTTGGGGACCCCTTTGGCATGACCGTCTATTGCCCCCGGCCCGTGTCTGCTCCACATCCTGTGGAGGAACTTCATGAGTGGCTGTCAACCCCTTTTGCCGACTGCCTCCTAATTGGCCTTGCTCCCTACCCCCACCTGCTTCCTAGGAGTGACAACAGCCACGTACGGCCCAGTTCCCGGAGGATGACAGGGGTGTCTCCAATCTGTGGGTGTAGGATAGTCGGGCTGAGTTGGAGGGCGGTGGGAGGCTTGGGAGCACAGGGTCTGCAGAGTGTAACCAATTAACTTGCTGGGTATCAGTTGCACCGCATTAGGGTGCTGAGTGCGTATGTGAGCGAGTGCTTCCATACGGAATTGTCTGATATCCACTGCCCCGCGTAGCAATGCGGAGTGTAATTGTGTGTGTGTGGGAGTGACAGTGGGGAACTGCCCGTGATTCATGACACTGGACGGCAGTTTACCCATACATTGATTTCTTGCCAGAAAAGCATTATGTTTGACATTGGATTTCCCCGCATGGCCTCGGCCCGCGGTGCTGCTGAAACGTGGTAAACTTTTGTGTATGTACCTATATCTGATTTCGTTGAGGCCCTGAGAGCCCCCTCGAACTGTGTGATATTAAAGTACAAGAATTGCTAGGGTGGACCTGGGGGGGACAAATTGTTGCACCGCATAAGAGTGGTGGTGGGTGCATATTAAGATCTTTTCCATGTGTGTATATATATATATATATTTTTTTATATTGCTTTTGTCATTTGAACACTGCTAGGCCTAGTACTAACAGTAATAATTCTGAATGTGATTTATGCCCAGAAATACATGATGTTCACGTTTTGTTAATTATTATGTGTGTTGAATACAAACGTTGTTTACATACATCATATGTGAAGTCTCTTTTGTGATGCTCAAGGTATTCATCGTGAGTGAGTGCTGTGCCATTGCTTTTTACATTGCCTCTGTGGTAAGCCTGACTGCTCAGTGCCAAGCTACCCAGGGTGAGTGCAGGTTAAACAGTGTGTGTAATCACCCACCCCTGATGGGAGTGGTAAGTTCTGCCTGGCTGGGGCATCGCCACAACCAACCAAAAAGTGCCAGTTCCAACACCGTCTTACTCTGAGACTTGTCTGGGTCATGTTTAATATCCCCTCACTGTTCTGGGGTGAACCTGAATCACCCTTCTTGGTTGGTCATCCCTATGTACTTTCTTGGAAACTCTGATTCTGACCCAGGGGTTCACCTCCCCAGCAAGCTTCCTGGGTCTATTGACTTGTTGTCCACAAGGTCCTGGTGCAGCTCTGTGAAATATATACTGAGCATGTGCTCCCTGAGAATAAAGTTTTAATCATTAGCCTTGGAGCTCCTCACCCATCCATTCAGTGCCTTGCTGGAGTAGTCCAAGAAATCCACCCAAGACTAATTTGGGAGTTTTTGACTGTTCCTGAACCTCTGATGGTACTTCTCAGGGGTCAGCCCAAATTTAGAGATATGATCTGCCTTCATGGAGTTATACCTGGTTTGGTCCTCTACTTATACTGGAGGCATATCTTTCCACACCCCACTACCCCAGTGCTCCTCTGAGTCTCCTCATAAGCAGAAAACCATTTAACTATGTCAACTCCCACCACATATTTGGGCACCAGATCTTTAGGTGCGCAGACCTTTTTCTCGCCTTCAGACACTATGTATGCTGCCTCCATTGCTGCTGGAATCCGTTTCTTTTGCCTTTCATGAGCCAGTCACACCATAGCAAATGTTCATCCATTTTAAGTTTAGGCATCTGTAGCGTGAACTCACTCTCTGCCTTCCTGTCTGCCAACTCCTCTAGGGACAAGCTATGTGAGGACACACTGCCTCCTGCTCTGGCAAGAACTTCCAACTCAGGAGATAGGTCATCCTAATCCCCCGAAGGCTGTGTTTCAGGGCTGCTGTCCAAGTCCTGCTCTTCCAAATCAATATCCTCATTTCCATCCTCTGTGGATGTTATCAACTTTTGAACCTCCGTCCAGGCCCTCAGAGATTTCTGAAGCTCCAGATTCTTGGTGTCCTTCTTTATTTGCTGTACTCTTTCCTTACAAAACTGTTTGAGCTCAACCACATTGTAACTTCCCAGGTTGGCCAGCTCAAACTCTGTTTCTGCAGTTATGGTCTCAGAAAGTCCATTGGAAATGAGAGTAGATTTGAAAAAAGCAAAAGAAGCCAATAAAGGAGAATTAAAAAAAAATATATGGTCTCAAATTATTTATATGGGATGGCAGTGTAAAACAAAATTACTGTATGGCACTGCACAAACACAAGCCCAAATCCCACCGCTGAACACCAGTGTAGGAAACTGAATTACTGGTTGAGGAGGGTGAAACCCTACTCAGGCAGCAGCCATGATACATGTCATATTGAAGTCACAAGCAAACCCAAAATTAACCAGTACTTAACCCTCAGGTAGCTTAGCACAACACAGTCAGGCTTAACTTAGGAGCATTGTTTGAAGTATTTAAACAGCACTTCAAACAGTAACACAGTGAAAACACAACAAGAAAAATCTCACATCAATTTACAAAAGTAGAGTAGAAATTAATAAATAAAACAAGACCAAAACAACAAAAGTCCAATGATTGGAACCGGAAATACACAATTTTAAGAGTTAAGTTGAAATAGTGCCTAAAAGCACAAAGCACCACTCATGGCTATCTGGTCGTATAAAATAGGGAGAAAGCTACAGCTTTGCCTGCTGAAAGAGTTACCTCCTCAGTCAAGCACAAAGGGTTCTGTTCACGGTGGGAGGAGCCGGGAGGAGAAGGGAGAGCATCAGAGATGGCCTTCAAAGTAGCGCGAAGGGCCTGCCGCGCTTCGCAGATGGCAGTTGCCGCAGTGCAAAGATTCTATCAGCGTCGTGGACGGTCGTGACAGGAGCTTCGAGTTGGCAGTCACTGTGGCGGTCGAGGCTGTAGCTCAAGGAGTTGCTTTCACCAGAGCTTCACATTGGTGATGTGCCCGAGCAGCAAAGATTTGGTACAAGCAGGTCTGTTCGCATTCTCGAAGAGCCCAAACTTCACGGGAGCTCAAATGAGGCCACACCAGGGTTCTAGGACCTGAGGCAGACCACTTAGGGGTCAAAAACCCACTCCAGCAGAGGCAGCAGGGCACAGGCAGGTCCAGTTGCAGGTCAAGTTGCATGTTCAGACAGCAGATCAGCTGGGAAGTGCAGGGAGCCTCTGGCATATGCTATGTACCTGTAGATCAGAATAGGAGTTCAGCTGGCTGATCCTTGGAGCCTGGAATGGAGGGTGCAGGTCCAATCTTCCTTCTCAGCAAGCAGGGTAGGAGGCAGCAGAGCAGCAGAGTAGCAGGGCAGCAGAGAGGCAGTCCTTCTGGTAGCAAAGCAAGATAGCAGTCCTTTTTCTGTAGTATCCACATTTCCACGAGTGTACTGAAGAATTGGTGTCTGAGATCCAATTATTATATGTGGTACCTCCTTTGAAGTTAGAGAAACTTCTAGAGGTTTCCTTTTGAAGTGTACAGGTTTCCTGCCTCCCCAGCCCCACCTCCAGACAAACTACAAGGGGTATGCAATCTTTTGGGTGAAGGCAGGACACAGCCTATTCATGGGTAAGTCGGTATTAGACTTGGCATCTTTTGGCGTGTTTCCCCTGAGTTTTTGCTTTCTGACCTCCCGGTTTTGACTCTGTTTGTGCTGGCTTAGTGTTTCTGGACACTTTTCTCTCTGCTGATCAGTGGTAAAGTGCAAGTGCTCCTGTTGTAAAATGTGTTATGGATTGGTGTTTCCGTGATTGGTCTATTTGATTTATGTGTCAGTCCCTAGTAAAGTGCACTGAGTGTGCCAGGGCCTGTGACTCAAATGCTGTTGGTGGACTGCAGCACTGGATTTTGCCACCCACACAAACAGCCCGTAAATGTAACTCGGGCCTGCCATTGCAGAGCCTGTGTGCAGTCTGGTACTGCCATGTCGACTTGGCATTTGCACCCACTTGCCAGACCCTAATCTTCCCTTTTCTTACATGTCAGTCACCCCTAAGGTAGGCCCAAGGTACCCCTGTGGGCAGGGTGCAGGGTATGTGAAAGGTAGGGCATGCCCTGGTGTGTGTGGCATGTCCTGATAGTGAATTACTGCCAATTTCGTTTTTCACTATTGCAAGGCTCACTGTTCTCCATAGGACAGAATGGGGAGTTTGTTTATAACATCTTATAAACATAACTGGCCCTGGGAACTAGGTAGGAAAATAAAATTTAGTATGCCTTAACTCAGAATCTAAAGATGCATCTTTTAGTGAAGGTAATTTTTACATTCTGGGTTTGAAAATACCACTTTTAGAAAGTAGGTATTTTCTTGCTCAGCCATCCAGCAGGCCTCTGCTGGGTATGTGGTTTGACTGTCTGGGCTTTGAATGACAGGGGCTGGAGAGCAGCAGTGGCTCCGGATAGTCTAGGTGGGTCAGGAAAGGGCTGAATAGACCTGGGCTGCATTTAGAGTAGGGGGAGGATGTTTCCTTTCACCTGAATGGACCTGGTCTGCCTCTGACAATGCTGTCCCCACCTCCTGCCAGGAAGAGGAGCTGGAGAAGCGGTGAGGAGGAACTACCATTTTGTTGAGTGCTTTGCTGTTTTGGCCTGCAGTGGCTGTTTCTGTCTTGGACAGTGAAAGGACTGGACTGAACTTTCTACAACTTCCTTCTTTGAGTATCTCCAAGGGCTTGAGGTAGAGCTTGCCCCCTGTTCAAGAAGTCTCGGGAACAGCAAAGACGTCAAGTCCTTCTGCCCTCAGCACTGGGGACTGAGTGTTTTGTGCTGCAACAGAAGGAAAAGCAACCTGACGCCGTCTATGACACCACTGCCGACTCCGTGTCCTGAAGGCACTGCAGAGTGCACCACCGCAACGCGACCCTGGTCTCACCAACAACGCCTGCTGACGTCACCACCGAGCCGCTGCTCGCACAACAACCTGTGGGCACCGCACTGCGCACCACGCCGCCGCCTTGGTATCCCCGATGACGGCGCTCCACGTCAAAATCGACGCCACTGCTTGCACCGTGGTTTGAGGGCACCACTTGTAGAGTTACACGACGCACCACCCTCATACAGCACCACAGCCTTGGCCTACCGATGCCAGTGCCATTGACTCAGTTCGTCAGCCGATGACAGCGCTTTAGCAAAGACGACGACGCTGCTTGTACCATGACCTGCCAGCACCATGACGAGCACCGCATCACTTCGCACTGCGACCCTCGTCTCACCGACGACACCATTTGATGCTGCCACCGAGCCGCTGCTCGCACCGTGACCTGAGGGCTTCGCACGCCACACCGCTGCACTTCGATG
This sequence comes from Triturus cristatus, assembly GCF_964204655.1. NCBI lineage: Eukaryota > Metazoa > Chordata > Amphibia > Caudata > Salamandridae > Triturus > Triturus cristatus. Next base: position 458,929,225 of record NC_140580.1, on the reverse strand, counting down.
CCTGCTGACGCCAGCGCTCCTGACTTCAACCACAAGGAGTTCGATCTGCAACGCGTGGGACTTCTAGGGTCCGACAACTCCTGCCCGACCTCCGGAACCGACGCCAGTAGATGCCGTGCTTTCAGAATCTCGACGAGAGGTCGCCGACACCCTGCATTTCTGAAGGTACTGTTTTGCGGGTCTTCCCGACACTGAAGCTGGCCCACGATGCCCTGGTCAGCCAGAACTGTTTGGATTTGTTTGTTCGCGACACCATAATAGCCCCAGAGGGAGCTAGCGACTTCAAGGAACTGTCTTTCAAGGTTATTTTGATAACTGAAGATTTCTAAGCACTGTATTGTGGATTTTTTTTTATTGTTTTTGGTCTTGTCTTAAGTATGTAAAAATATTGTATATTTTTCTAAAATGGTGTGGTGTCCTTTTGTAGTGTTACACTGTATTACTGTTGGTTATGTGCAAATGCTTTACAAATTACCTCTAAGATAAGCCTGACTGCTCATGCCAAGCTACCAAGGGGGTGAACAGGGGTTATTTTAGGAGTGTAGCTCCGTTATCCTGACTAGGAAGAAGGGCCCCTTGTTGGACAAAGGTACCTACCTCTGCCAACTAAAGACCCCCATTTTTAACAGTGGGGCTGCACCTAACTCCGCCCTTCCATCCTGCCAACGATGACCCATGCAGGCACACCTAAGCTCTCTATTGTCTAGGAGGAATATACAAAGACCAACTGCCAACTACACTCAGTCATGTGACCCAGAGAAAGGCTGCAGGCACTAAATAGCTAGGGCAGAAAAATGCCAACTTTCAAAAATTGGCATTTTCATAATTGAAACCAAATATCTGACTTTACCATAAACCAAGATTTTTCATTACAATTCCCAAAACACCAAATATGAACTGTTTAGCTCCTACCATTTGGAAGTGACAGCTTATTAAATGTAATAAGGTAACTCCAATGTTATTCTATGGAAGACGTAGATGTTGCAACAGTGAAAAACAAAAGTAGGAGTTTTTCACGATCAGGATATATAAAAACTTAAAAGTACATGTCCTACTTTTTAAATATATTGGCCCCTGCCCTGTGGGCTATTGAGACTCTACCTCAGGGGTGACTTATATATCTATTAAAAAGGAAAATTTGGGCTTGGCAAGAGGTATATTTTGCTGGGACAAAATGACAGGTTAAAACGGCATGCACAGGCTGCAATGGCAGACCTGAGACAGGTTTGCAAGGATACCTAAGTGGGTGGCACAAGTGTAGCAGGCCCACTAGTAGAATTTAATTTAGAGGCCCTGGGTGCATGTAGTACCACTTTACTAGGGATTTATAAGTAAATTAAATATGCCAACTGGGGAGAAACCAATGTTATCATTTTTTAAGGAGAGAGCACACACACTTTAACACTGGTTGGCAGTGGTGAAGTGCACAGAGTTCTAAGACCAACAAAAACGAGATCGGAAAAATACGGAGGAGTAAGTCAAAAGGTTTGGGGGAAGAGCACCTTAAGCCTGACTGGTCTTACACACAGGATGTGGACTGTAGTCCCCTGTCGACAAGATGACTATAGCGTGCACTTGGTAGAACCCTCCAGATCCCAGAGCCATGCCCTGGTGCTCGTGGTCCGATTACGAGGAGGTCGGTGAGTGCTGATTGCCACAGTAAGCCGTAACAAGTGGAAGTGCTATACAAACAATTAGTGCAATGCATCATAACATAACATGACGTGAACCTCTTTGTACACCATTTCAATAATAACATAACACAAATAGTGCTTTACAATGAACAGAGAATGGGAGCATGAGATTCAACAATAGTTAAATAACAAGAAATCGATGAATATACTAAAATCTTTAAATGGCGACCTCATCCGAAGTGGTAAGTTTTGACCAAGCAGTGCAAAACTTGCTCAAGTGTAGCAGACATGAGCATTTCCACAAACAATGCCAGAACAGTGTGATACGTAAGTAGAAATATGGAGAAGTAAGCTAAGGTCAGGAAAAGCACAATTCACCAGCAAGGCCAAACAATGCATGATAAAAGCAGGAACAATCTTAACCATTGGCAGCCTTGTAGAGAAACACAAGAACTACCTTAGAGATGACTTCACAGACATCTGAAACAGAAGACGGCATACGTGTCTGCTTTCAATTTAAGTAGGCTACAGGACATCTTGAATAAGAGGAACTTTCATCTGAAAACCAAGGTAATGCTAGTTTAAGGTAAAGGTAAGGGTTGTAAACTAAATACCTACAAAGTGAGAATCAAGGCTCTAGGTCACAAAATAACATTTTGCTTACAGAATACACGCGGCTATTGTACACGCGAATATACTGCACACCAGATTCATAAGGAAAACAAATGCAAGACACTTTTGGTTAAACGTGCAACTTGGAGAGTGACTGCACATTGGCCAAAGCTTTAGTATTGTACAGACCTTTTGCTGCACCATCATGGTCAGCACTTTGACGCATGGCAATGTTGCAGTAATTCTGCATGAGAGCTTCCTCTAGAGGACTACTCCGGTTGAGACATTCCAGCATCCAGAGGTGTCAAGTGATAAAATATGATTAAATATGGATCCCTGATAAACCGTTCCCCGAAATGCTTTGCGGGATTTAGACAAATAGGATACATTCTAAAAGTGCATGAATCGATACCTTTTCTTTAAAAAGATGAGCAACAGGCACAATTAAAAATGTTGAAACGCTCTGTAGATTTGAAGGAATTTGCACTTGGAGGCTAAGCATTAAGTTGATATCCATAGCTTGAGATTTAGCGGGGCAGATATAACAAACATAATCTAGTATGAATGATTGGTGGCCAAATTGCGCAGACAACAAGAACATGCATTAGGAGCAAAAAAAGACACATTGCCTGATTATAAGTCTGGTAGTCCACAGACCGCCAGGCTCATGATGGCGTGGCGGTCCAGGCAATGCCGTACCGGCGGTCCGACCGCCCCATTACAACTAGGGCGGTCGGATCACCATTACATCACCGCAACCACCAAGGATCAGAGATCCCTGGCAGTGGCGCGGCGGTCTTATATGCCTGGTGGTGCCCTGAGACACCTCCAAGCATATTACAACTTTCCTCACCGCCAGCGGTCTCATAGAGGTTCTTCCTCCATTAAAGTGCTGGTGGAGAGGAAAGACTTCTTGCCCCTGTGCACGGGACTGCATGCAGAGGGCACATGTTTTGCCCCTTCTGTAGTTTTGCACCCCCAGTTCCAGCATGGCAACGAATGCATGACATGGTGTATTCCTTCCCATGCAGGGGAATGTGCACTGGGGCTCCCATGGGCATGCAGTTTAAGGCTCACCATGAGCCTTTAAACTGCCCCACCGCGGGACCGCCACGCCGCCTACCCGCCAGACCACAAAAATACTTTAAACTGGCACTGCGGGAGCGTGGCGGTAGAGTGCCACCCACTCTCGCATGTTCTTGCACCGCCAAAACTTGTGATCAGACCCATAGTGACTTACTAGAAAATACCATTACGCTTTTTATTTAAGAAGTAAAATCAAATTTTGAAGAGCTCCAACATTCCATAAAATGTTTGATCTTTACATTTTTTGTGAGAAAAATAAAATATTTCATGATGTGTGTATTTGCTTAATCTACACTTGTTTCTGTATTTATGTGTATTGTTTTGAGGTGCTCATAGTTGAAATTGCTTAGGCTGGGGTTCTTGGCTTGCAGAAGTGATTCAGTGCATGTCCCCAAGAGTCAAAAGGTTAAGAACCACTGGTCTGTGCAGTATCATACAATTTATGGACATCAACTTGTAAAATGAGTATGAATTTAATTTAAGACATAACTATGCACAGGTAGACATGCTATGGTGGGTAGTAGTAAAAGAGCGTAGTCTATATTTCTAAATCGTTGACTAGGGGATGCTCTCAGTGGTACGCCAAACAGGACATAAGAACTTAGGGCCATATGTAGGAAGCCAAATACCGGTCGGTAACGGCCGATTTTCGGTAATTATCCCGTTACCGACCGGTATTTTGGCATTTGCTATGTAGGGGGCATGTTTCAGGATTCGGTAATTTACCGAATCGGTAAAATTACCGAATCGGTAATTTTACCGATTCGGTACATACCGAATCCTGAAAGGAGATGTAGGTAACACTCTAATGAGTGTTGTGAGGGAATTGAAATTCGGTATTTAACACCAAATATAGGTTGGTGTTAAATACCGAATACATTGCAAAAAGCAATATTTTGCTGAAAAAAGAGTGCCATGTGGCAGACATACATGCCCTTAGGGCATGTATGTCCGCCACATGTGCACACATGCAGGAATCAGGGGTGCAACAGGGTGTCAATGTGACACCCTGCCACCCTTGAATGTACTCCCCCCATTACCGAATCGGTATTTACCGATTCGGTAATGAGGCATACCTTCCCATTGATTCCTATGGGCCTCCAGGTTATGGTTGGTAATAGACACCAATAGACACCAATAGGCCATGGGTCGCAGTGGCGCGTGCGCGCGCACCACTCGCGAGCTTGTTCCCTGTTGGTTTCGTCATCGCAGAGCGGGTGCTGTACGTGCCTAGTTAAAATAGCAACCTTGTAAAAAAAATAACGACAAAACATTATGGTTGGTTCTTCGTTGATTTGCAGAAGGCTCTGGTGAGTGGGGGACCCACACGCATTTCCAAGTTTCTTTACTTTCACCTGTGTTTCGGCTGGTGAATATTTGAGTGAATACTTATGTGCATCACTGACGCGTGCGCAGATCGCCTCACGGTTTATCAGCTTTGCAGTGTAGGTGCTCTTAATTACACAGAAGGAGTCTGTTGGCAACGTTTTCTTCAACGTGTGTACCTTCGAGTGCTTTGTAGTTTCGTCAGCTGATCCAGGATCCTTCTTCCGACGGCTGCGTGTACTGGTATTCCTTGAACCTGATTTTCTTTACTATCTGGAAAAATTTATTTCCGCAACTTCAAGCACGCGTCAATTTCCTAAATTACTATTGGTGTGTATGGAATTGGACCGTCTTTCATTGCATTGTTTCAATTACAAGAGAGCCAGTGACCCCTTCTTATGCAGCGTATTCTAAGTGTAAGGAATGGTACCACAAGTTCTTCTGAATATTCCTGGTGAATGGAAGGACAGCCCATACATGACAGCATACTAGTCTGGGACGAATTGAGTTCATACTGCTGTGTAATCTGCCGGCCCCCTAGAGGTGGATCGATTTTGCCTGGCACCTTCCCTCTACCCAGGGTGTAGCATTCCAGTCAAAGCTTCTGACTTTGACCCTGTAGCTGCTTGTGTTTGTAATTAGCAGTCTGGGGGAGCCAGGTTCGAGTCTCGGCGTGGGATCACCATCCTGTGATTCTGCGCAAATCACTGAACCTACCCTGCCTCAAATTATGAATGTGACCTACTCAGGGCTTTAATTGGGATGAAAAACCTGGGGTGTCACTCAAATGGGCGTCGCCAATGTGTTTAAGGGCGTGTCTTAAAAACAGTAAGCTAAAAATCTTTGCTTAGCATAGTGTGTCCCCCGACTTCTATTTTGCTGTTTCTGTCATTGCACCCAGATATATGATACAACAAGTAACATCATACCTACAACAAGTCAGGACTATGTTATGTTATGTTATGTTATAGTGTTTTTGTATAGCGCCTATCACCACCGGTCTCTAAGCGCTCACACAGAAAAGAAACATAACCTGCTGTCTCCTAGATCACTCCGCTGTCCCCCTAATTAGGGGGAAGATGTTGTCTTTTTAAACAGATAAGTCTTCAAGTTCTTCCTGAAAGACAATAGCTGCGAGTCTGTCTTCAGGCTAGCCGGTAGCTCATTCCACAATTGCGGGAGAAGTACAGATAGAGCCCTGCCCCCTTTAGATTTTAAATTAAATCTGGATTGAATCAGGTTGGAGGCCTTACCCGAACGCAAGGTTCTGCCTGGAATGTACTTCCTCAGGCGCTGTTTAATGTATTCTGGGGCTTTGCCAAAAATTGCCTTGTGAGCCATGCAGAGACACTTAAACTGCACTCTAAACCTAACAGGTAGCCAGTGTAGCTTCCGGAGAAGTGGGGTTGCGTGCAAGTTCCTAGGTAGGGAATAGATCAGCCTGGCCGCATCATTCTGCACCACCTGCAGTTTCCTCAACAACTTCTGCGGCAGGCCAAGATATAAGGCATTGCCATAGTCCAGCCTCGAGATGACTGTGGCGGCCACAATGGACTGCAGAGTGGGGGCTGATAGAATAGGTGCTAACTTTCGCAGGTGCCTCAGCACCCCCGTGCAAGACCCCACCACCGCCGAGACTTGGGGGGCCATGGAAAGGTCTATATCAATCTTTAGCCCCAGGCTTTTGACCACCCTACCAGGAATAAGTGTTGTACCTAGTTCTGGAGGCCAGAACAGGTCGCACCAAGGATTGACTCGATTTGTGATGACCAGCACCTCTGTTTTTTCCGCGTTCACTTTCAGAAGGTTATTGGTCATCCAATTTACAGTGAATCGGAGCAAATTCCTTACAGATTCCTGTGCTTCCCTTGTATCTTCCAGCTGGACCAATAGCTGGGTATCGTCAGCATAGTTAAAAGTTTGACAGTTCCTATGCATTAACTCCTCCACCAAGGGTTGTAGATAAATATTAAAGAGCAGGGGGGACAGAGCGGACCCCTGGGGTACACCCCAGGTCACATCACTTGCCTCAGATAGCTGATCTCTCAGCTGCACCCTCTGGGTACGACCTGTCAGAAAAGATTCGAGCCACTTGAGCGCTTGTCCTGTTATTCCCAGCTTTGCGATACGGGCCAGCAAGATGGTATGGCTGACCGTATCGAATGCCGCCGATAAGTCCAACAGAATCAGGGCTCAAGGTTGTTTATTGTCCGCCCTGATTCTTAGCTCATCAGTGACGGTGGCCATTACTAGCTCTGTGCTATGTTGGGGCCGAAAGCCCGCCAGCCTGGCATGGAGTAAACCATGTTCCTCCAGGTAGCTAGCCAGTGTGTTCAGGACATGTTTCTCCAGGATTATGCCCAGGAAAGGCAGCTGCGAGATAAGCCTGTAGTTCTTTAAAGCCTTGGTGTCTGCTCCTGCTTTCTTTAAGAGTGGAGAGACCCTGGCTTCCTTCAGCTGGACTGGGAGATAGCCCACCTCTAATGAATCGTTCAGTAGGCTCAACAGTTGAGTTTGAATACCAGACAGGGCCATTTGAAAGATTCTCGGGGGGCCTGGATCGGTACTGGAACCTGACTTGACTTGGCCGACAAGCTCAGCCAAGATCTCCACGTCAATACATAGGAAACTGTTCAACGTCCCTATCGACTCCTGACTAGCAAGGCAAGATGACAGCAGAGGTTCAACTGGGATCTCTGTGATGTCCCTAATAATGTTCTGTACTTTCTGAAGAAAGAACCTCTGAAAGGTGTCGCAGTCGGGTTGGTCACTAGCAGGAATCATCCCATCAAGCTGCGTTAATTCCCTTAGGATCGCAAAGGTCTCCCTTTGTTTATTCGTGGTCCCTCTAATCCTATTCTCATAGAAGGCTGACTTCCTCACCAGGATATCGGCCTTAAATTTTGAGAGAAGCATTTTATAGGTTTCTGATTCCGCAGGGCTGTAGCTAAGTCTCCACCTTCTTTCCGCCTTGCGGAGGGCTTGTTTTTTCTCTCTAAGTGAGGCATCAAACCACAGTGCTCCCTTTCCTTTTGCTCTGGTCTTCTCCAGCCGCTCAGGAGCCAATTTGTCCAGGGCGGCGCGGATCCAGGCCATAAGGGCTGTAGTATCGGAGTCTAGGTTCGACTCCCTCATCTTAGAAGGTGAAGTGGAAAGCAGCGTGGAGAGTAAAGAATCTGCCTCTATCTTCTTCCAGGACCGGACCTTTCTCCACAATTGACTGGACACTGCAGGTGAGGGGTCTCCTGGAACCCAGCACTTGATCAGGAAATGGTCTGACCATATACAGGGACTGGTCTCAGTTATTTCTCTCTGAGATATAGAGGACCAGATTAAATCTAGTGTATGGCCCTTCTCATGCGTTGGTTCCACTACTAGTTGCTGTAAGTTAAGCGAGGAAAGATTATTTTCGAATTCTACCTCTGTGGGGTCGGTAGGTACCTTATCCCAGTGGTAGTTGAAGTCCCCTACCACCATAAGGGATTTATATCTGGAGGCCAGATCCACCAAGAGTTCCAGAAAGGCATCATTGAAATCTGGCGAGCTCTGTGGTGGGCGGTACACAACCAGCAGCATGATACAGGAGGATTTAAGGGAAACTTTTATCCCCAGGAGCTCCGCACAGTCACAGATTTCAGCTACGACCTGTGTCACCTTAAGACTTTTATTAAATAGCAAGGCAACTCCCCCCCCTCTACAATCATTAGGGCGATTATACCATAACGCATCGAAATCCGGAGGCAAAGCCGCCAGTATGTCCGGCGTGGAGGAGGTACCTAGCCATGTCTCAGTAAGGGCAAGCATATCAATCTCGCCAGCAACAAGGAGTGAAAAAACTTCCAAATGGTGCTTTTGCAAGGAGCGCATGTTCAGCGTCGCAATTTTTAGCCCTCGGGACCTAAAGGGGTGTGGCGGACACTTGGATCGTTTAGGTTCGCCTTCTCCCTGCAACAAAGCTTCTTCCCGCAGCTTGGCTAGTGTTATAGTATCTAGCCCCGTATTACCTGACCGTAGAGCCCGAAGGGTATCCATAGAGTAAATATGAGGCGGACAAGGGGTTCTTGCCCCTGGGCCCGTCCTGGCGCGGCCGGCGCAGACGGGCTTACCTCTGGCGTTCCTCCGGCGCGCCGCTGCGCGCTTGCATTCTAGTCCCTTAAATAGTATATGGCAAAGAGCACTCTAAAAGACTAGAGCGCTACCCCCAGAGGCGTCTTGGGAGCGTCTCTGAGCCCACACACAAGATGGCAGTCGGGAGTGAGGCGGCACGAATTTCACTCAAATGGTGAGTAGTGTAATTTCATTTAATGTGCAGGCAATGCGAGCATGGGGGGAGTGAGGAGGATTAAAGTTAAAGATGAAATTATCACCAAATTCAGATTTGTGGAAATAAAAAATTTAGCAGCACAACAAATCACATTTTTAAAACGAGCAAAGTGCTCCGACAGTGTTTAAAAAGCAGCAGTAGTTCTAAAGCGGCAGCGTGACAAACCAATTCTTTGTCCGCGCGCAACCAACTAGTCCCCTAAATAGTATTTACCAAAAAGCACTCGAAAAGACTAGAGCGCTACCCCCAGAGGCGTCTTGGGAGCGTCTCTGAGCCCACACACAAGATGGCGGTCAGGAGTGAGGCGGCGCGAATTTCACCCAAATGGTGAGTAGTGTAATTTCATTTAATGTGCAGGCAATGCGAGCATGGGGGGAGTGAGGAGGATTAAAGTTAAAGATGAAATTATCACCAAATTCAGATTTGTGGAAATAAAAAATTTAGCAGCACAACAAATCACATTTTTAAAAGGAGCAAAGTGCTCCGACAGTGTTTAAAAAGCAGCAGTAGTTCTAAAGCGTTAGCGGCAGCGTGACAAACCAATTATTTGTCCGCGCGCAACCAACTAGTCCCCTAAATAGTATTTACCAAAACGCACTCGAAAAGACTAGAGCGCTACCCCCAGAGGCGTCTTGGGAGCGTCTCCCCACCCAGCCGAATATCGCGAGGCGGCCCTAAATCTCCCGTATTTCACATCTTTTCAGATTTTGTCAATAGTTGTCAGTTGCATAAGATAAATAAGCAACAACTATGGCTGGTATATAATATTGAAAAAGCTTCCAATTAAAGCCCTGGTGACACCACGACAATGTTGCTGCAAAGTTGTTAGAAAGAGCAGTTTAGTAATGTAGGAGTTTTTGAGACGCATACCAGGGAAGCTCTTGCGGCAGAGGAGAGGATGGAGGCTCCAGCTGGCCACGGTAATGGAAATCATTACCGCACAGACATTTGTGGTCAGTTAAGAAGCAGAGCTGCTCCACAAGGCGGAGGCCGGTTCAAAATAAAAGCTCTCTGCCCAGGTTTGCATCGGAGCACGTCTAAACGCACGCTTATATCGTAGGTGCGCCTTTTACTATTCATGTTACCGATTCATGAATTATTTTAATTATTAAATGCACCGTCATAGGGACATGGCGCCGTAATTTTGCATCGGAATCTGTACGTACAGGCCAGTGCAAGGGCAGCATCTGGCTTCCGATGTATCGGTGGCCCGCAAGAGTGCTGACTTATGCACCGTTCAAAGTTTTTAGGTTGTAGATGTTCAGAAATATAGTGGGACGTTTTATCGTGCTCCCCCACTTCTGTCATCTCATGTTTCTCCCCTTGAGTCTTCTTTCTGGCAGTCATCATCTCTTCCTATTTCTCTTTGCCGCATAAAACTCCCCATTAACTTCAACTTTAATTCTCATTCTCCCGTTCACACCGCCTCGCTCTCCCCCTCTCTGTCTCGCTCACGTCTCACCCTCCAGCCTCGCACAGATGCTCAGAATAACCCCGGAGGCCGTGATGAGGTCTGATCTGAGCCAACATGTAAGCAATATTGTTTTACTCTCTTGAATTAATGTTCTCTTAAATTCCTGCACATTTACTTCTAGCCAGGAATGGCTAAACCTTCTGTTTGTGGGCACCTTTTATCGCCTTATTTAATTATTCTGTGAATCGACTTTAAGAAGTTGCATACATTTCGAGTAACATTTGACCAAACAAATGTTTTAAAACATTCAGCAACCTCCCTAAATGAAGAAAGAAATCCTCTCAAACGTGCATGCACAATAGCGGTTCCGTGTTGTTGTGTGCCCTCTTGTGCCTCTCCTGGCCGGATAAGCAACAACGTGTTGCATTCCGGGACTTGCAGTTCCGCTTTTTGCATTGCAAGTATACTTTAAATAAATCCTAATGGGGAAAGCGTTGGGTAAAACTCTAAAGTGGCTGATGATGACACAAATGAGCAGGGCACCTTGGTAAATGTTCATTATTTATATGTTTTGAAGTTTTTTTGGTGCGCCTTGTATCAGTGTTCTGCTACGTCAGAGCACTAAATCATAAGCTAAACAGATTTGTAGAAAACAAGCATTGGGGAAGCTAATCGAATTGAAGTGCTATTGGGTTTGCCAATGATTGTTCGTGTACTGGGGAGCAAGCACAGACAAAAGCATCTGAAATATGAATGCATTAGGAAACAAGCATTTGCAGTGCAATAGGTCTCGCATTTACGTGAGTTTAAGCCACGGTTACTCATAGTGCGGCCCGCGGGCCACCAGCGGCCCGGCAAGCCTTCCTTGGCGGCCCGCGGACCTTGCAGACATCCTACCTGTGTTTAAAAAAAATATATATATATATTGTTAGCAAACACTGCCGGGTGCAGCAGCCCGGACTCTGAGACTCTGCTCTGAGGGGGCCGGGGGATTCCAGTGATTGTCAAAGAGGAGATGCAGGGGCCTAAGAGGTGAAAAAAACCAAAGCTCTATTAACATGAAAAATGGTCTTTTAAAGACCTGTGAAGTATTCGGGTGCGGCTGTGTGTGGTGCTGGGAAGCTGTCTCAGCCCGGGCTGAGGGCTGACACACACACACGGGGTGAGATGAGGGTGACGGAGGGAGGAAGAGGGAGACAGAGGGAGAGGGAGGGAGACAGAGGTTGACAGAGGGTGACAGAGTCAGGGAGACAGAGAGGCGCAGTCTGGGGGAGACAGAGGGAGGGAGACAGAGGGAGAGGAGGGAGGCAGAGGGAGGGAGAGGAAGGGAGACAGAGAGAGAGAGGGAGGCAGAGAGGGAGATAGAGGGAGGGAGACGGAGGGTGACAGAGGGAGGGAGGGAGAGGGAGACAGAGGGAGAGAGACAGAGGGCGAGAGACAGAGGAAGGGAGACAGAGGGAGGGAGAGAGACATGGAGAGAGACAGAGGAAGGGAGACAAAGGGAGGGAGAGAGACAGGGAGAGAGACAGGGAGAGAGACAGGGAGAGAGACGGAGGGAGGGAGAGGGAGGGAGAGGGAGGGAGGGAGACAGAGGGAGACAGAGGAAGGGAGGGAGACGGAGAGAGACAGAGGGAGACAGAGGGAGATGAGGGAGAGGGAGGGAGACGGAGGGAGAGAGACAGAGAGACAGGGAGGGAGACGGAGAGAGAAGGAGGGTGACAGAGCGAGGGAGGGAGGGAGGGAGACAGAGGGAGGGAGAGGGAGACAGGGAGGGAGACAGAGGGAGAGAGACAGAGGGAGAGAGACCGAGGGAGAGAGACAGAGGGAGAGGGAGGGAGACAGAGGGAGGGAGAGAGACAGGGAGAGATAGAGGGAGGGAGACAGAGAGAGAGACGGAGGGAGGGAGACAGAGGGAGGGAGACAAAGGTAGGGAGACGGAGGGAGGGAGATGGAGGGAGAAAGAGGGAGACGGAGGGAGAGGGAGGGAGATGGAAGGAGAGGGAGGGAGACGGAGGGAGAGAGACAGAGGGAGAGGGAGGGAGAGGGAGGGAGACGGAGAGAGGGAGGCAGAGAGGGAGGGAGACGGAGAGAGAGAGGGAGGCAGAGAGGGAGATAGAGGGAGGGAGACGGAGGGTGACAGAGGGAGGGAGGGAGAGGGAGACAGAGGGAGAGAGACAGAGGGTGAGAGTCAGAGGAAGGGAGACAGAGGGAGGGAGAGAGACAGGGAGAGAGACAGGGAGAGAGACGGAGGGAGGGAGAGGGAGGGAGGGAGAGGGAGGGAGGGAGACAGAGGGAGACAGAGGGAGGGAGGGAGACAGAGAGAGATGGAGGGAGACAGAGGGAGACGGAGGGAGAGGGAGGGAGATGGGGGAGAGAGACAGAGGGAGAGGGAGGGAGACAGGGAGAGAGACGGAGGGTGACAGAGCGAGCGAGGGAGGGAGGGAGACAGAGGGAGGGAGAGGGAGACAGGGAGGGAGACAGAGGGAGAGAGACTGAGGGAGAGAGACTGAGGGAGAGAGACAGAGGGAGAGGGAGGGAGACAGAGGGAGGGAGAGAGACAGAGAGAGACAGAGGGAGGGAGACAGAGGGAGGGAGGGAGATGGAGGGAGACAGAGGGAGACGGAGGGAGAGGGAGGGAAACGGAAGGAGAGGGAGGGAGACGGAGGGAGAGAGACAGAGGGAGAGGGAGGGAGAGGGAGGGAGAGGGAGGGAGAGGGAGGGAGATGGAGGGAGAGAGACAGAGAGAGAGGAAGGGAGACAGGGAGGGAGATGGAGGGAGGGAGGGAGGGAGACAGAGGGAGAGGGAGGGAGACAGGGAGGGAGCCAGAGGGAGAGAGACAGAGGGAGAGGGAGAGAGACAGAGGGAGAGAGACGGAGAGTGGGAGGGAGACAGAGGGAGGGAGACAGAGAGAGAGGGAGGGAGACAGAGGGAGGGAGAGAGAGAGACAGAGGGGGAGACAGAGGGAGGAGGGAGACGGAGGGAGGAGGGAGACGGAGGGAGGAGGGCGACAGAGGGAGGGCAACGGAGGGAGGGAGACAGGGAGAGAGACAGGGAGAGAGAGACAGGGAGAGAGAGACAGGGAGAGAGAGACAGGGGGAGAGAGACAGGGGGAGAGAGAGAGGGAGGGGGATGGAGGGAGGGGGAGAGAGGGAGAGGGAGGGAGGGGGAGAGATGGAGGGAGAACGGGAGGGAGGGGGAGAGGAAGGGAGAGGGGAGGGAGAGGGGAGGGAGAGGGGTAAGAGGTGTGGTCAGTGGACGAGGGCGTCTGCTGCAGGGACCTGTGTTCAACCTCATGGTCACAATCTTTTTTTGATTTAGCCACGCCCCTCACCCTCTGACCCCGCCCCCACCGGTGCGGCGCTCGGCCACAAACCATACTGTAAATTTGGCCCCGAGAGAAAGTATGTGAGTACCCATGGTTTAAGCTATTGGCATTGTAAATGACAAGGCCTTTTATTTACATTTTAAAAAACAAAAGCATAAATAGAAGTCATTGTCATTTACAATGCCAATAGCTAAAACTTATTTTATATGCACTGCTTAAAGCCTAAACAGGCAACTAAACAAGCAGTTACAAGTAAAGTCACCTTGCACAACAAAACACATTATACATAAATTGGTACAGCAAATGTAGTACCACCAACCTATATTTCTCATATGTTCATTCCTACATAATATTACTATATATTATCATAATACAAGCACACAAAATCCCACTCTATAAACTTTCCTCCACTTTACACAACTCAACACCACTCCACGCTACTACTCCACTCCACTACGCTCTATAATAATTTCCTCTACTCTATACTACACCACTTCACTATACCACACTACACTCCATAGGTCTACATTAACAAAATTCGAGCTAGTAATGTTGCATTATTTTTGCTACGCCAAAAATTCAAACTTTTACTAATGCGAGACCTATTGCATTGCAAATGCTTGTTTTCCCTTCTCGGTAGACTGTCTTCACGTGTTCCACAAGCACCTCATCCCCCTCGATTCTGGCACATGGACCAGTCTGTTTTCATGCACGCCCTTAATGAGGTAGGCGCAGAGCTCCGCAGGTGTCTGATGTCTCGCTACTGTGGAACTCTTCTAGCTTCAGCAAATTCCCTCCTGTTGTCCAAGGGCAGGGGCCGCGATAAAGGCAGCCATATCTTGCGGCTTTCCCATATCTGTTTATTCCCCTGTCCAGGTGCAGGGTGCGTTTATGGACTCTGAGAGCAGGATTCTCTGCCGATTAACTCTTGGCAGGCGGCCATTCTCTGGGCATGATTTCAATAGGACGGAACTTCTGTCTGCTTCGGTGCGTCTGTTCATCCGATAGTTTAAAAATGAACAGTTTTATTTGGTTTTCCTCTATTCCCTCCATCGACAAAATATGCGCACAATTTCTTTTTCTCCTTATATTTGTACGTGTTGTTACAATCTGGAATTGATTTAACTTGCATGGCAGGATTGTTTTGTATGTTGACCTTGTCTTTTAGCTGCTAGGTATTTGTGCCTAATTGACTCCTGCCTGCTTGTTCTCGCCTCTTTCATCTTATTCTTAATCAATAACAAATTCTGTGTCATACTTCGGTAGAGGGCTTACATTTTTACAAGGCGGGGATATATTCCTACCAAAGACACGATTCTGCCAATTCAACTAAGTATATATTCCCTAAAGGTCGATCGATGTTTGTGTTTCTGGTGCACCCTACCATTTATTTAGCTTTATTTAGTGCGGGTAGCTGGGATGCAGTTTCTCTGCCTATTTTAATCACTTGCACTGCTCATAAGTTAAATTCGACTGAAAGTGGCATGTTAGCCCCCACAGCTCCCACTTTCTGCTGCTTTATCTGTGGTACATTTTGTTAACTATTTTTTGCAGTTTTCCCTTTAATTTCCTGGAAATAAGGGTTCTGGCTGAAGGCATGGAGACCATTAATATCATATCTTGATACCCATGATGATAGTTGGAACTCCATTTCAGGACACATTTTGTCAATATCGAATGTGTCCAGACCAGAGGTTGAAGTGGGCATGGTCTACTGGGAACGATATTATAATGATTTTTTAAAAATTTGATCAAGATAGTTCCCACTCCTGAACAGTTAAAGCCGACCTTGAGTTGCTCCAGGCTGAAAGGAAAGGAGGGTGTCAGCTGTAAAGTAAAAGTGGAAGAGGGACAGACAGCTAAAAAAGAAAAAAGCCATCTTACCAGGGTACCGGCCATCTGAGAGGAACGTAAATATATGCATATAGTTAATGAGCCAATCTAAATACTGATTGGGTGCCCGTATAGCCTGTAATTGATGGTGTCATTTGATGCTTGGTAGTGACAGAATTATGTTGTTCATCCTCTGCAAACAAACATGCTCTGCATTCTCAGTGAATTACTACAAGATGTCAATTAGACCAAAAATATAAATTGGACAAATTCAAATCCATTTTGGGCCCTTATTACAGAAGTGCTCCTGGGGCGCCACGGGCATTTGTACCTTCTTTGTGCACCCCTGAGGCACTTTGGTATTACAGAAGGAGCTGCAGACACTTGTATGGCCCCTTATGTAATATAGATAGCGCTGGCCCACATGGTGCACCAGTGCTATCTCAAGAGGGTGCTCCCTCATTTGCAAGGGGGTGTGGCTCCCTGCAAAGGGATGGATCTTTTTACCTCTGCGCCTGTGCCATTTTATAGGCGCAGAAGTAAAGAAGCTGTCAGGAGGCGCACCGATAGTGCACCACAAAAAGGTGGTGCACTGTCAGTGCGCCCCTGATAGCAGCCCTCTGGAGGGGGTCAAGGGGGTCCTGTGGACCCCTAAGACAGCCCCTTGCAGGTGGGTGCAGTCACTCGCTGCACTCGACTACAAGGGGATTTCTGTCCCCCCTCTTTAAAGTGCAGGCGGGTTGCCGCCTGCACATTGAAACATGGAGCAGCTTTGAAGCAGCCACTCCGTATTTCACGTGATTGCACTGCCCCCAGGGCAGTGTGAGTTTGCAGCCGCCCGGAGGGCAGCGCATTCAACCTAATAGGGTACACTTTCCCTGTTTGCACACATCGCACCTGTTTGAAGATGCACTGTGGTGCAAAAAGGGAAAGTGCACCCTTTGCGTAATAGGGCACTTGATGTCCAAACCTTTCCATATGCCAGAGGTTGCTTGAAATTATTGTGGAAGATAAACAGTGTATTATGGTGTCAGAAAAAGGACTAGTTGTCTTTCTAAGATTCGTAGGTAATTAGATTCTCCCAGGAAGTGTTGTGATGTTATGTTCCTTACTCGAATGTAGTGCCAAGTGCAAGAGACCAGGGATAACCTTATGTTCAACTTTCATGCAATTTGCCATTGATATGTATTTGTGATAAGGCCAAGTCATTCTTAAAATTACAGTAATCCTGTCCCTTTGATTCCTTACTGGCCACTGCAGTCACACTAGGGGTGAAGGCTCAGTCCAGCACGTGGGTAAGTGAATTCCCCACTCAAGGCTCTATGTGCCACCAGCTCCTGGGCATAAACCCAACTGCCTACCTAACTGCTGGTGCATGTACTGCATCCCAAAATGATGTGTGTGTATTCAATCAGGGTGCAATACTTGTTCTTTGTTATGTTGTATTTCAACATCCTTTCTGTCAAAGAGCCAAGAGTGTGAGGCTCAGCCTGTGTTTGAAATCACTTCCGCAGGACAGGCTCAAGCTCTGGTACATGTTTGACTTCACAAACACCTGTGTGCAGCCACTTTTAACTTACACGTTTACACACAGTAATAATCTCACAAACCCATGTGTTCTAACATTTCTAGGGTTATGGTTCAAGTCCTCGTGCATATGTATCCCCGCTCACTCTAGTGTCTGTGTCTGGAACAAATTCCATGATGCAGGCATCTCCCACAGGAAGTCTCTGTATGTGGTTGCATGTCAAAATAACAAGTTTCAAAAATCATACTACCAAAATATTGTAGACAACCCCCAATGGGGGATGTATGACGTTACAACGCACACTATTACAACGCATGCACTTACAACGCATTTTTTACAACGCATAATCCATTACAACGCATGACATTACAACGCATGACACTACAACGCATTTTAAAAAAATACCTTTACAACGCACTACCATTACAACGCATACTACCTTTACAACGCATACCATTACAACGCATAATATTACATTACATTTAAGGTAAGTATTAGATAGTATAGGGGTAAAAATTACTATTCTAACTCCAGGGGGTGCAACAGTAGGGTAAGTGTTGGATAGTGTAGGGGTAAAAATTACTATTCTAACTCCAGGGGGTGCAACAGTAGGGTAAGTGTTGGATAGTGTAGGGGTAAAAATTACTATTCTAACTCCAGGGGGTGCAACAGTAGGGTAAGTGTTGGATAGTGTAGGGGTAAAAATTACTATTCTAACTCCAGGGGGTGCAACAGTAGGGTAAGTGTTGGATAGTGTAGGGGTAAAAATTACTATTCTAACTCCAGGGGGTGCAACAGTAGGGAAAGTGTTGGATAGTATAGGGGTAAAAATTACTATTCTAACTCCAGGGGGTGCATCAGTAGGGTAAGTGTTGGATAGTATAGGGGTAAAAATTACTATTCTAACTCCAGGGGGTGCATCAGTAGGGAAAGTGTTGGATAGTATAGGGGTAAAAATTACTATTCTAACTCCAGGGGATGCATCAGTAGGGTAAGTGTTGGATAGTATAGGGGTAAAAATTACTATTCTAACTCCAGGGGGTGCATCAGTAGGGTAAGTGTTGGATAGTATAGGGGTAAAAATTACTATTCTAACTCCAGGGGGTGCATCAGTAGGGTAAGTGTTGGATAGTATAGGGGTAAAAATTACTATTCTAACTCCAGGGGGTGCATCAGTAGGGTAAGTGTTGGATAGTATAGGGGTAAAAATTACTATTCTAACTCCAGGGGGTGCATCAGTAGGGTAAGTGTTGGATAGTATAGGGGTAAAAATTACTATTCTAACTCCAGGGGGTGCATCAGTAGGGTAAGTGTTGGATAGTATAGGGGTAAAAATTACTATTCTAACTCCAGGGGGTGCATCAGTAGGGAAAGTGTTGGATAGTATAGGGGTAAAAATTACTATTCTAACTCCAGGGGGTGCATCAGTAGGGTAAGTGTTGGATAGTATAGGGGTAAAAATTACTATTCTAACTCCAGGGGGTGCATCAGTAGGGTAAGTGTTGGATAGTATAGTGTAATATTATGCGTTGTAATGGTATGCGTTGTAATGGTAGTATGCGTTGTAATGGAATGCGTTGTAATGGTAGTTTTTAAAAATGCGTTGTAGTGTCATGCGTTGTAATATCATGCGTTGTAATGGATTATGCGTTGTAAAAAATGCGTTGTAATGGTAGTGCGTTGTAAAAGTTGCGTTGTAAAGGTTGTTCCCCCCCAATGGGCAGCCTGGCCTCACTTTGAGGCGAAACCACGGCAGGCAGCCATCCCTCCCCACACAGGGCCTTTAGGCAGCCAAGCAGGGGATGACCCCGTTATTTGGTATCATTATTCTTATTGTTTTCCTTTTTTTTAACCCCTTCGACGCTTATGACGGAACGGTTCCGTCATGCACGTCGGTTGGGCTGTGCTTATGACGGAACCGTTCCGTCATGGCCCCGCCCGCGCTCAGAACCTTCAGCACTGCGCGGAAATCCGCGCAGCGCTGAAGGGGTTAAGGCTCAGACATCGTGTTGCAGGGTTTGCAAGCTCTTGCATACTTGTTTACCTTTATTGAACCACATGTGAGGCTAACAGAGCCAATAGCAGGTACCTGCTCCACGGTTCATGAACCCTGGCTCATAAAACCCCAGCACGTTTCTTGGGCCCTTGCTGATCCTTCACCAGGGGTTCATGGACCCTGACTAACAGTTTGCACACAATGGAGCCACCCCAAGTTTCGCAAACCCCCTTTCAGGGTCGAAAGCATGCACTAACATGTGTTTTGAAATGTTTATTTTATGACATGGAGGTGCCTTTAGACCAAAGCCCATATAAGTCAGGGGATCAAGGTAAGCTACCCCTATTACTTCCCTCAGCTTGACGGAGCTGCATAAAACTTGTCATACAAAACCCAAATCGGTTTAAAGTTTTTTGTAAAGTTTTTTTGAGAATGGCCCCAAAGTTATTGTTGGACTTGGCCCTTTCTGCATACTTTTTGCCTTCACCCCCCTGTTTTCTAAACCCATTTTTGTTGGCTTTTTGGACTCTGCGTACGTCATCTCTGCTAACCAGTGCTAAAGTGCTAGTGTTCTTGCCTTTAAACATGGTAATTGGCTTATACCCAATTGGCTCATTCAATTTGCTTGTAAATCCCTAGTAAACTGGTACTGCTTGTTCCCAGGACATGAACATTAAATGCTGCTAGTGGGTCTGCAGCACTGTTTGTGCCACCCACTTAAGGAGCCCTTTTGAAAATCTCTTAGGCCTGCCATTGCAGCCTATGTGTGCAGTTTTAAACTGCTATTTCGACCTGGCAAAATAAACCTTTTGCCAGGCCTAACTCTTCATTTTTTATGTTTAAAACGTTTTTATTGAAACAAAAACAAACCATGGGGGAGGGGGATAGGAGGTCAGGATACATGGAATACAGTCAAAGAAAAAGGGTGCAACTCCAGAGGGTTGGCAATAAGTAGCGCAGTAAGTCAGGGGGAAAAACACAGTAAATGAAGGCTAGAAATACAAGCTATGGAACCCCGCCCGCGCATCCGACACCCCAAATCTAAGCAATGAAAGCCATCAGCAACTCAACAGAACACAATCCCCCCCCCCATCCCCCATCCTCCCAGTAACGAAAAAAAACCCCACCCCCCCCCCCCCGTCCTATGGTCCCGCACCAGAGTAATCCTCACCAGGAAGCCCCGCACCCCCCCCCCCCTCCATGGGAGGTCCCCGCCTCACATGTAAACTAGTCCGCCGGGGTCACCGGCGGCGTCAGCCTGAGAAGCCTAAGATACCTCGGGCAGGTGAGCTCCCGGAATTCAGTGGACAGCAGCGCTAGAAAGGGTTGCCACAGCTCTTCAAATTGGTCTATCTCCCCCGCAACCGTAAGCGACAGCTTCTCCATCCCCAGCACATGCCAAAGCCTATGCAACCAACCGGTGATGGAGGGGACGGTGGCTGTGCGCCAGTGGATTAGAATGTTCTGAACCGCAGACCCCAGCGCAATTGCGATCTGCCTACCCCTACGGGACTTCAGTGGGTACATTAGGTCATTGGGGAGGCCCAACAGGACATACGCCGGGAGTCGCGGCAGCTCTATCCCAAAGTGCTTATCCACCTCGTCCAGAACTTCCTTCCAGTAGGCGGTCAGCACTGGGCAATCCCAAAGAATGTGTGAAAGGGTACCTTCCTGCCCGCAGCTCCGCCAGCACCCCCTGTCAGTGTGCTTATGCATTTCATACAGTCTCTCCGGGGTGTAGTACCAGTATGTGGACACCTTAGTAAAGGTCTCCGTAAGGCCCGTGTGATATGCAGAGTGCCGCGCCCGATACGCAATTTTGTCCCATTCCTTGTGGCTGAGTGTCCTGCCCAATTCCCTGTGCCAGCGCTCCCTCCCCGGGTTGTAATAGTGAAACGGCGGGGGTTGTAGGTATTTGTACAGATCGGTAATTAGCTTAGCGTCGGAGGTCCGAGTAGCCAACCACCTCTCATACGGTGTAATTGGACGGGCGGCGGTGGCCCGCACCTGGGGCTGGAGGGCCCAATGCCGAACCTGCATGTAGCGCAATCTGTCCAGCTCCGTCAGGCCGAACTCCTGGCGGAGTTGCTGAAAAGGAACCACTCCTTCCGGGCCATAGATCTGGAAGAGTGCCCTGCAGCCCGCCTGCACCCAGTGGGAGAAAACCCCCGGCTCCATCCCTGGGGAGAAGTCCGGGTTGCCCACAATGGGCGTGAGCGGCGAAGGGAAGGTGGCAAGGCCCCGGGCCTCACAGACCGCGTCCCACACACGCAGGGGGACCCGCGTAACAAAGGAAGCGTAAAGATTAGGGGGGCGATGCGCGCGGCGCAGGAATGGAACCTTTTGTAAGGTGCGGCCCGCCACTGCCTGGTCTTGGAAGAGCCAATGTTTGTCGGAATCCCACCTGCTCCACTCCACCAGATAGCGTAGCTGTGCCGCCTGAAAGTACTTACGGAGGTCTGGAATACCGAGACCCCCCGCCTCCGGAGCAAGCGTGGAGAGGACCCTCTTCATGCGTGGCCTGCGGCCCTGCCAGACAAAGCGGGAGATGTCAGCCTGCATTTGTCGTATCCAGCCCACCGGGGGCTGGAGCGGGAGGGCCCGGAAAAGATATAGTATCTGGGGCAACACCGTCATCTTGACCGCCGCGATTCGCCCCAGCCAGGACAGCAGGCCTTTGTTCCAGCGGCCAAGCTCATCCTTGATCTTCCTGCTGAGGGAGGCATAATTGGCCGTAACCATCTCCGGTAATGTAGGCGCCAGTAGGATCCCCAGGTACGGCACCGTGGACGAGGACCACTGCATGGGGAAGAGCCGCTGAAGATCCCTCCTGGTATCCGCAGCCAGGGACACGTCTAACGCCATCGACTTGCTCATATTCATTTTGAAGCCGGCCACCCCCGCAAAGGCGTCCAGCTCCCGGAGGCAAGCAGGCAGCGACCTCCTAGGGTCGTCCAAGGTCAACAGGACATCATCCGCGTAGAGACTGACGGTGTGGACGTACTGGCCCATCCGGACCCCGACAGCATCCGGATTATTACGAATCCTCTGAGCAAACGGCTCCATGTAGAGGGCAAACAAGAGCGGCGAAAGAGGGCAGCCGCTGCCGCGTGCCGCGCTCGATGGCAAAGCCACCGGAGCTACACCCATTGACCCGCACCGACGCTGAAGGATGCTTATAGCAGTTAAATACCATGGTGCGGAACTTATCGCCGATTCCCAATTTCTTGAGGACCAGCTCGAGATACGGCCAGTGGACTCTGTCGAAGGCCTTCTCCGCATCGACGGACAGCAACATCCGCTCCCCCGAGATCCTTGAGGCCTTCTCCAGAACATGCGTCACCCGCTTGGTGTTGTCAACCGTCTGTCTGCCGGGCACAAAACCAGCCTGGTCCGCCTCCACCAGACCGGGGAGGTGTGGACTCAGCCTGGACGCGAGAATCCCCGTGTACAACTTTAGGTCGACATTTAAAAGCGAGATGGGTCGGTACGAGCCGCAGAGGGCCCGGTCCTTCCCAGGTTTCGGGATTACCGCGACCGTCGCCCTCAGGAGATCCGGAGGGATGGCTCCCGGTTCGGAGAAAGAGTTAAATAGCCGAGTAAGGACAGGGGCCACAACCGTGCAAAAAGTCTTGTAAAATAGCGACGTGTACCCGTCCGGGCCCGGGGCCTTGCCATGTTTCAGCCGCGCGATAGCGGAAATCACTTCCTCAACATGGATGTCCCGCTCCAGGTGGTCCGCCTGAGCCGGATCCAGTACCGGGAGGGTCACCGACTCCAAATAGCCGTCGGCATCCTGTGGCGAGGAGGGCTCCTCAGCATACAGCGCCTCGTAGAAGCCGCGGAAAGATTCCGCTACCTCCGCGTCCCCAGAGACAACCCCCCCGTCCGTGCCCACCAATTCTTTCACAATGCTACGCTGTTGCGCGACCCGGAGCCGGTGTGCTAGGAGCTTGCCACATCTGTCCCCCCCAGTGTAGTAGGCATGTTTCAAGCGTAGGGCGGCATACTCCGCCCTGTCAAGATCCAGAGCCGACAGGAGCTTCCTCGCTGCCTTCAACTGCCTCCACACCCTCGGCGTCCCCGTGCGGCGGTGGACCTGCTCAAGCTCCCGGACCTGAGCTGTCAGCTCATCCCTCTTCAGTTGCCGCTCCTTATTTTCAGCTGCAGAGATAGAGATAAATTCCCCCCGGAGGACTGCCTTCAATGCCGCCCACTGTGTCGCCTGCGAGGTGTCAGTGTTACTATTGTGGGTGAGATAGTCCCGTATGACCTCCCCGATGCGTTGCACCACCGACTTCTTGTGTAGAAGGGTATCCCGGAGGCGCCACACCCCCCGAGAGGGGGAGGCCGCCGGCCACTGGAAAACGCCGGTGACTGGGGAGTGGTCAGACAGGGTCAGGACCCCGATGTCCGCCGTCGTGGCAGCGGCACGCATCGGTCCACTCACCAGGAGGTAGTCCAGCCGTGAGTAGGTTCGGTGTGCGTGCGAGAAATAAGAGTAGTCCCTATCCGTGGGGTGCATGGAGCGCCAGAGGTCATGCAAGTCCATTTCCGCAATCCGGGCCCTCCCAGCCTGGGACAGTTCCCCCGTCTGCGGGAAGCGCTGCGCCGATCTGTCCATCACAGAATCGAAGACAATGTTAAGGTCCCCCCCCAAGATAATGTGGCGGTCGGGGGAAGCAGTGACATCCACCAGCGCGGAGTCTAGGAAGCGCTCTTGGTGATCGTTTGGGCTATAAACGGAGCCGACCGTAAATGCTATGCCTCCCAGGCGCATGCGATACGCAAGGAGCCTCCCCTTCTGTTCAGCACACTTATGCAAAACCTCCCCCCGAAAGGAGCTCGCTAGGAGAATGGCTACCCCCGCCGTCTTGTTCGCTGCCGAGGAAAAGAACTGGGTAGGGAACTTGGCAGAACGCATCCTATGGCAATCTCGGGGCAATAAGTGTGTCTCCTGCAAAAGGCAAATGTCCGCCTGCGTCCCCTCCAGCAACGATATGATCGCTCTGCGCTTCACCGGGTTATTCAGACCCTGAACATTAAGGGTCACTACCTTTAGGCCCGGCATTCCTCGCGGGGATCGGGAGCGCCATGCAATGGGCAGGGAATCAGCGGGTGGGGCGCGCGGGGCCGCCGCGCAGGACAAGCCAAAACAAAGCGGGCATAGACCACATCGGACGGGACCTTCCCAACCCCAAAACAACCCCCTCCCCCACCCCAAACACAACCCTGGCAACTAGCCACCCACAAACTCAAACACCCCATTGTCTCAGTCAAGCCCCAAGACGGGCAAGTCCGTAGAAAAGAACGAAGTGGACGTCCAGCCAATCACCTCCATCCGCTCCCCCCCCACCCCCCCGCCCCGTACCAAGCATGTAAAGAAGCTAAAGACATCTCCCCCCGGAGTGTGTGTTAGGCCATCAAGGCCACGCCAGAGGAGCCGGTCGAGTCCCCGGCCGCCGCCCTCAGAGCGTCGGCCATGTCCGCCCTGATGGTAGGGGAGTCCGGACGCCCCACGCTGGCCGCTGAGCGCCGCCTCGTTGACCTCCGCCGGTTCCGTCTCTCCGAGGACCTCCACGATGGCGTAGCTCCTTCTTCCTCCGCCGCCGTGAGCCCCAGGACACCACAAATGTCTGGCAAGGAGCGTAGCTGGTGTAACACCCCATTCCACCGAAAAATCAGGCGGAAGGGGTGACCCCAAGAGTACTGCGTCTCGTGTTCGCGCAAAAAGTCAGTGGCAATCCTAAAGGACCTGCGTTTCTGCAGCGTGATGGCGGAGAGGTCCTGGTAAAGCGCCACCGGCCGATCCCGGAAAGTCAGGGGCTGTTTCCTGCGGGCCTCAGCCATGATGCGCTCCTTCAGTGGAAAGTCGGGCAGGAAGGCCAGAATGTCCGGTGGAGGTGCCGATGACTGGCGCTGCCGGCCGACCCTATGCGCCCTATCAATGCTGATGGGAAAGTCCGCAGCTTCCCCCAGGATCTCTCGGAACAGGGCCTGCAGGTAGCCCCTCAGATCGGACCCCTCATCCGCAGTCGGCACACCACGCACTCGGATGTTGTTCCTCCGAGATCTGTTCTCAAGGTCCTCAGAGTGGGCCCGGAGCTCCACACACTGCTCCCGGAGGCGGAGAACGTCCTGCTGTAGGTGGACTATCTCCTCCGCTCGATGTTGGCCCTCCGTCTCTACCGCTTCAACACGTTCGCCAAGGCCCTCCACCTCCCTGCGCACTTCTCGGACCTCACTGGCCACCTCCCGCTTCAGTGTCTGGAAGTCCTCCCTGAGGGAGCTAAACAGTTCCTCCATAAAGGCCCTCGTGACGGGTGGCTCCCCCCCAGTCACATCCGCCGGAGCCCGGGAGGACCCCGGTGAGGGCTGCGTCCTGTCCCGCAATTGCTGGGCCCTGCCAAGCATGTCCGGCAGGGTACGGTCCCCTTTCTTCGGGCCGCCTCTTCCAGACATCGCTAGCTCCGCAGTCGAGCACAGATCCAGGCGCCCCAGGGGTGCTCAGCCGCCGGCAAGCACTCGACGTGGGTATCCCCCACGAGCGAAGTCGCTGCGTCACAGGTGACAAAATGGCGGCCCAGTCCGGTCACCGTCAGCCGCGGGAGCCCGTGCGAGACAACCAAGGGGGCCGCAGTGGGGGGGTCTCATCAGCACATCCCTCCGAGAGTCAGCCCAGCAGCAGCGGGGGTCACTTGCATCCAGCAGCCAGGACTCCGGCGAAGGCTGCCACCACTGCTCCTTCGGGGACAAAATGGCGGCAGGGCGGAGCAGGCCAAAATGACCAGGCCCGACGACACCACCGGGGCCCCTGAAGCACCCCACAGTCAAATAAGTTCCACCACCGGCCCCAGTCCGTCACGCACAGGGCCCAGATGGTCCAACCCCGTCAGGGAGTCCCCTGTACCTCGGCTAGGGGTTAGGGGCCCCCGCAGTGCGAGGTGTCGCCGTCACAAGTCCGAGTGCCGGGGCGCCCGTCTCAAGCCCTCCGCCCCGTCGGGTCCTCTCCCGCAAGGCTCCTTCGATCTCCGTCAAGCGGCGGGCCAGATCCCCTCCAAATCGCAACTTTCAGCACCAGGCCCAACCGAGGTGTCCGGACAGCACTCCAATGCGCTCCGCCCCTCGGGCTCGCCGTCGTCTCTTGAACTCGATCGAACTTTTTGGGGGGGTTCCCCCGAGGCGATCCGAACCAAAACAGCACCAATATGCACCCCTGATGCTCCGCCACTCTCCTCTCCCGCGCTGAGCCTCAGCAGGGGGAGAAAAGCGTAAGAAAAGGGCTCAAGCTTGGCCGGGCCGGAGGAGCTACGGGAGGAAGCGTCCGCTCACCCCGCCATCTTGGCCACGCCCCCCACTCTTCATTTTTTAATACATATAAGTCACCCCGCGGGTATGCCCTAAATATCCCATAGGGAAGGGTGAAGTATATTTGAGAAGTTGGACATATACTTTTAAGTTGTACATGTCCTGGTAGTAAAAAAACATTCAATTTGTTTTTCACTACTGTGAGTCTTACCTCTCCTATAGGATAACATTGGGTTAACTTATTATATTTAATAAATGATAACATTCAATTGGGAGCAGGTAGGGAGGTTGAGTTTGGTGTCTAAAGAATTGTAATTTAAAAATGACAACGTTGGATTTTAAGTCAACATTTTGAAAATGGCATTTTTAGAAAGTTGGCATTTTCTTGTCCTAACCATTTGGAGCGGGCAGCCTGTATCCTGAATCACAGGACCAGGTGTAACTGGCAGTTGGTCTTTGTGTGTTGCTCCCTGACAATGACACAAAGCGGGAATAAATGTTGGCAGGATGAGCCATCTCTTACTTGATGAATGGGAAGAGCTCTCAAACAAAGGGTTTGATACTAATCTTTCGTGAAAGCAGACAAGCTGGTTCCAGGGAAGGGAGGCAAGAAATTCCAAACACCTCTGAGGGTGGAAACCTCCAGAAACTTCTTCTACTTCAAAGTGGACACCAGCTATACATAGTGGACCTTCAAACCCAACTCTTCAGTACACCTCTGGACCTGTGGAAGAATCAGAAGAACTGCTGTGATGCTCTGCAAGAAGGATTGCTACTGTGATGCCCTGCTGTCCTGCTTCGAGAGTAAGAAGGCCTGGATCTGCCTCTTGAATCCAGGACCACCAGAGTGACTGCAAGAGCTTGTTGGCTTGCCTCCTGATCAGGACAGAAAAGGCTTCAGCAACCTTGAACAGTCTGTCTGATGTAAGTCTTGGCACCCAAGTGGCGTCATCGCAGTCTTGGACCCTTGGAAGTGGACCTGAATGTGCTCTGCCATCCCAGCTGTGGTCCTGTGGGAAAAACTGACACAGCACGATGCATCTCCTCGCAGCTCTGCTTCGAAATCAATGCAGCGCAACACTCCGACTGGACTTTGCATCACAGCCCGCAGTCTCCTTGGAGCAGGCCTTCACATCGCAAGCCCCCCATCAACGTCATCCTTCATGATGATGCAGAACTTTGCATTGCAGCCCCACAGTTTCTTCAGAACTGCCGCTGGATGAAGCAGCCTCGATGCATCCTCGACGCAGGACTGTGCATCACAAGTCCTTCATGGACAGCATCTTCGGCGACAATGCACAACGCTGCATCACAGCCCTGCAGCTTCCTCCGAACTACTGATGTGCAACTTATCCTTGGTACGAGATTTCGCAAAGCTCCGGAAATCAGGATTTAAGGTACTTTGGGCCAGATGTATGACCATTCACTTTAGCGAGTCGCAAATTGCACTGATTTGCGACTTGCAATTTCCAACTCGCTAAAGTGAATGTACAACAGTGTCTCGGACACTGTTTGCGATTCCCAATGGGGTCACAAATTGCATGCCTCATCAATATTCATGAGGCAAGCACAATTTGCGACCCCGTTGGGAATGGCTAGCACTCACAGGGATTGTAGCCTACTGGGGTCAGCAGACCACCATGTCTGTGACTGTTTTTTAAATAAAGCAGTTTAAAAAAAAAAATGCAGCCCGTTTTCCTCAAAGGAAAGCGGAATGTGTTTAAAAAAGAAAAATTAAACTTTTCAGTTTCATTTTTTAAAGGTTGTCAGTGGTCTCAGGCAGTGGTCCCTGAGACCCCTGTCTGCCTTTTTTCGCACACACTCACAAAGGGGAAGGGGTTCCCTGGTGACCCCTTCCAGTTTACGAGTGGTTTACCACCTACTTGAAGTAGGTGGTAAACTGCAAGTGTTTTGCAACCGCAAATCCGGTTGCAAAGCAATGGTACATACCATTTTGACTGGCTATTAGGAAGGGATACCCTTGGCATGCCCCTCCTAATAGCGACTTGCAAACGCTATTTTGCGAGTCAGTGACTCGCAAAATAGCATTTGTACATACCACCACCATTTTTTTGCAATCGCAAACGGGGTGATTTCCCTTTTGCGACAGCAAGAAATGGTCGTACATCTGGCCCTTTGTTCAGAAAACCTAGCTTGGTCCCTGTATCCGGCCTACGCTCCATCACTGTCAGCCTGACCTTGTGACTTTCTCCCAGTCCCGGCGTGACCAGATAACCACATTTGACGCTTTGTGCTTGTAAACACTGTTTACACTTAAATCTTGAAAAATGCCCACCCACCAAAGGGGGATAAATTGGATTAAGAGCTAGGCAACTGCATGTTCAAGTGCATAATTTTGGCCCATTTATTCAAATATTTTCCTGCCAAGGGCATGAAGGTGTCCTGCCTTGATCTTCAAATCCCCGCCTTGGTGGTCCGCTCAGTCCTGTTGCTCACTCAGTATTATTGCAAGAGTAGTGTCACAACGTTTGGGGATGCTTTGTGTTCCCAATCCAGCCTTGATCATCTTGTGCAGGACCTACTATAATTGTGAGCCATGCCAGCATTGTATCTGCCTCTACTTTACCTACTATGTGTGAGTAAATCTTGTGACTGATGCTCCCCTTTATGCCAAAGAAGCTTATCTTGTGGGTCACTCTGCTCTTCCGGTTCAGCTGCACGAGTGCCTGTCTGTTTTTGGGAGAGAGACTTGCACTGCTGCCACCTCTGCTACACCAGCTCTATTTATGATTTTAAATTGTTCTGCTGCTACACGTCCTGTACATATTCTGTGCAAGAGTATCTTCCACTGATGCTGCATGGTGTACCCCACACCACACTGCTACGCGCTGCATCCCATAACATGATAACCGCACCTTGGTGGTCATCAAGTATTGCATGGAGACATTTGCCACATTGGATCAAACAAAGACAAAATCCTTTCAACCACACACCCTACTCGGTGTATCGTGCTACCCATGTAGGCAAGTGCTGCAGCTACCCACATGGGGGAAGTAAGCACTATATAAATACAGAAATACAGTACCACTATCCGTCACCTGCTCTTGAGTGTGAAAATGGAATCCATAGTACATGCCCATTCAAATGCTGGTTTCTTTGCTGAGACTTCACACAGCTATGTGTACAACTCTCTTTAAAAGTATATTTTAATAGATGAAAATCTCTGATACGGCAGATTCAAAAGAACAGCAGTGGAGTTGAGAAGTTCTGGTCCTCAATGAGAAATTTGGGACTGAAGTTAGAGAGATTTCTGCAATTCATCATATTCAACAGCCGAATCTTCAGAGAACTTTGGGGGACATAAAGAACTACCTGACAAACTCAAGGAGAAGGGGGTTTGTAGAGGTGGAACTTAAGGAGGCCGGGCTTGGGTTCACATGTTTTGTGCTGCTGTGGGTCTCTCCAAGTGCAAAGCGGCATTTACAACGTGAGAATATTGAAAAAACGACATTGCAAACTTGTCAGTCGATGCAAATATGGCCCGTGCCAGATTTTTGCTCTGAACAATGGAAAAGTACGTAGGGAAACATAATATGGCAGAGACACCCTATTCCTTGAGTTTGTGTCCTTACTCAAACATTTTTTTTTTAAAAACTTGGGGACTGATAACATATATCCTCGATTTACAGGTAGCGCCAGTATATTATTACATTTGGGAGAAAACCCCAGAGTCGTCCTGTGTCATACATTTCTGTTGGCATGTATTGGAGTGAATTTCGGTAACAGAAACATTGGGACGTCTGAAGTGAATAATTTCTTAGAATATTAGAATAAATAAAAGCCATGTTCCCTTTTTTAGGCCCAGTTCTCATTAGGTTTTGAAGCTTCGAGTTGGCTCACTGAAATCACGAACAAGGCACGATAAATGTTGCCATGTGCCAGGAGATACACTCTCGTGACAGAGACGTTTTAAACCATTGGCAAAGTACCTTTCAGGGGGACCCCTGATAGAGTCAGATCTGTTTTGCAGAGTCTTTTCCTGAAGACCTTTAATGATTCTAAAATAGATTGTGTAGTGTCCTGCATATGTAATGTAATGTATTTTACACCTTCTGCTCAGCCAGTGCCTGTGCTCTGTGCTCAATAGAATGTTGGAGTCATGGTGTGCCTCGGAATGTTGGAACACAGAGAGGTGAAGTGTACAGATTGTTTAAAATATCGTTTCCCTTTAATTTATTTGTAATATGGGTGATGTGTCATTGTCTATTACAGACATTTTGTCGAGAAATTGTTTCATGCAACACCCATCAAAATATTCCTTTTGAACAAAACAGGAAATCACATATGAAAAATGGGAGGGTGTCAAAGAGATTATTTGCAGTAATGTTACTGAGGTACTGCTGTGTTAGGATACAGAAAACACACCTCACTATCCCTGAATATTAGATGTAAACACATTTCGAATTTGGAGGAGTGTGTCTGTGCACTGCCAATGACCTGGCCAAAGAGGGCGTGTAAGAGGTGACATTGGATCATAAATTTAAAGCTGCTCTGAACAGGGGCCCCCAAAATATGTTTGGCCCAGGGTCACCCAAAATCCTTAAAATGTCCCTGCCTGGTGAAAATCCCTGACGTCAGTAGCTCTGGTCCTGAGCAGTCGACTGTCTTCTCTGTGCTCAGTATTTGAAAAAAAATTGGCAAATAGCTGGCTGATGAAGGGAAGAATGGAGAGATAGGTGGTCAAATATTTGTCCCAAATCTACTAAAACACAGAGCTGATTATGTTAAAGGTTGAGACTGAAACTCCGCTTACTGAAGTGACGTATGCGTACCCAATTATTTCACAATATTATTTAAATATTTTGGCTATCAGTGAGCAAGACATTCTTTTGTGTCTCAAGGATGTTACCAGCCAGTAATGTTTATGCTTTTCAACATAAAGCATATTAAACATGCTCTTTTCTTGCAAAGAATTTTGGTGTGTTTTGGGACTTTCTTTCTTGTCTCTACAGAAAGCAAACAAATACATAGCTGGCCACGAAAAAAAAAGTCAAAGGAATACGTCAAAACACTTCGAAATGTATTCCATGTCACGTTAATGATGGTTTCAGGCCGAGGTTGGGATGCATTAACCCCTTCCCCGCTCATGACGGAACCGCTCCGTCATGAGCCACGGTTGCCGTGTGCTCATGACGGAGCGGTTCCGTCATGCCACGACCGTTGGCGGCCGCTCCGCCCACGCGGCGCTGTTTCCCCGCCTGTGCGGGGGGACAACGCAACTGGGCGGAGTCATGACGGAACCGCTCCGTCATGAGCACAGCTCAACCGTGGCTCATGACAGAGCCACTCCGTCATGAGCCACGGTTGAGCTGCCCCCCCGCACCCCCCAGCGCTGCGGCGGAATTCCCGCCGCAGCGAAGGGGTTAAACAGCTGAACCACTTCTTCCTCAAATTTCACATTGGGACGAAAGAAAAATCCAAGATGAGTTCACGTTATAGTGCATAGAGTATTGCATTGCTTTCCCAATTGCGCCTCAAAGTTTTGAGATTGTATGCCTATACCATGGAGATCATGGTACGGAGCAAACACTGATGATGATGTGACAAGGGAGCCGCAAACTGGTGGAAGTCTCTGCAATATACCTATATGTTACCTATTCCCTTCTGATAGGTATACAATCTAATAGTACAACCACAATAACACCGGTGACAAGAAACATTAGGGGGCTGAACTGCCTCAAGAAATCCGGGCAGACACTAGCATATTTGAAGAGACACTCGATAGGAAACCCATCTGACAGATACAACAGAGTCCTGTTTTGCTTTGGAATGGGGCACGCATAGATACTTTACTTCAAACAATATGCACAGTTGAGGATTGGCAATTCTAATAAGGTCCCACTTCAGACTCTTAGCCACAATTGCTGACACAGAGGGCCAATATATCCAGGGTCAGACTGGCCTATAGGGCATCAGGCAGTGCCTGACTGGCTGGTCTGAAAGACCAATGTATGGACCATTTTATGGCTGTTTGTGGGCCTGATTTATGGTCTGCTGAGGCAGGTTTTTATTGTTTGTTTCCCTGATATTAAAACAAACATTACCTGCAATAAGCTGAATACCATGCAATTTTCCATACCTTGCAGAATCCATGTATGCTACACTGTGCCTTTACAAGTGCAAAGCTGCCCCAATTTGCAAACATTGGACACTTTTTTAGCTATCTGATTCACTATTATGGGCCACTTTTATGGTGGTGCCAGGCCTATTTCTGTTCTAGTTCGACCCTGGATATATCATATGCCAAGGTATGACTGGAAATGAATGATTACCATTGATAGACACATATGGGCCTAACACAGATACTCCTTCCTTTTTTGAGTTAATGCAATGGTGTGACACTCTAGAGAGTCATACTGTACAGTGGGGAGGGGACTACAACACTATCCTGAACATAAGCGGAGATAAATCAGTTGCATCCTTCTTCTCCCTCTCCGGAGCAGCGGAGGCACTACAATGAATAATGTGTAGTAATTCACTAGTGGACGTATGGTGTCACAAATATCCTGACTGTAGAGATTTTTGTGCAGAGACAGAATATCGAATAAAAAATATTGACTTGCACAAATATCGAGTGGCAAATATCGTAGGTCTGAAATATCAACATACAGATTCACTTGGTCAAGAATATCGATTTTAGGTAAGTAATATCGATGTAAAAAAAATCGAAGTGTTTAATATCGTTTGCATTTTTTTTATATGTATGTTGTATTTTTTTGTTTAAGAATTGTTTGTATTTTGAAAATATGTGTTACATTTTTAGTAGTTATTCATTTTTTTTAATTTGAATTTTGCGTTTTTAGTTCCGTAGCGGGTTGCGGGCTTATAGGGGAATAGGGTGGGAAGTAATTTAATTGTATTAAATTTAGTGATTATTTTTATTTAGTAATATTTGTTTTATTGAGATGTTATAGTGTTAAATGTGTAATTTTATTTTGTATGAATTAATTAATAATTGGTTGTTAATTAATTTAAAATAATTAATTAGTAATTAATTATGGTAATTGTGTAATTAATTTTAGGTGTGTGTTGTGGTGTTTATAGGTGTTAAGGGTGAGAAGTAATTTATTTTTAATCGATGAATTAATAATTAGTTGTTAATTAATTATAATTAATTAATTGGTAATTAATTATGGTAATTGTGTAATTAATTTTAGGTGTGTGTTGCGGTGTTTATGGGTGTTAAGGGTGGGAAAACAATTATTTTTAATTGCTGAATTAATAACTGGATGTTGAATAATTTTAATTAAGTAATTGGTAATTAATTATGGTATTGTGTAATTAATTTTAGGTGTTGTTTTGCTGTTTATAAGAGTAAAGGGTAAGAAGTAATTTGTATTTAAATATTAATATATAGTTATTAATTAATGTTAATTATTTGATATGTGTTTTAGGTAATTGTTTAATTTTGTGTCTGTTGTTTTTACTTTTAAAGGGGTAAAGGGTGGGTATTAAATACATTTTAATTACTTTATCATTAGTTGTTAATAGTAATAGTTTTTAATTTATAAATAAGTTTTAATTGTGTTTTATTATTTTAGAGTTTGATATAGGTTTGTGTTGTGGATATCATAGTGTTAAAGTGTGTGCAGTCAATTAATGTTGATTAGTTTTTTTTATTAATAATATGTTTTAAATTGATTATTAACTATGTTAGTTTTGAAGAAAAAATTAATTAGAAATGCTGAAGTGTTTTGTTATTGGTGTGGTGTTATAGGGTAGGAAATACAATAAATTAACTTATGTATTAATTCATTTATTATTTTGTAAATATTTTCTAGTTTAAACGAATTGTATTTTATAAATGTAGTTATTATTTTATGTTATATATTATTTGTAGGTTTTTTATTTGTAATTATTATTATGATATTTTTAGATTTTATATATTTAATATATTTGATTTTTTATTTCTAACTATTGTTTATTTATTTTTATATTTTTTTATATTTTTTAATGTTTTTTATTTTTGTTTTAACTGTTTGAGTGTGAATAGTAATTTTGGTCTCTTCGCTATCTAACACTTTCTCTACTGTTGCACTCACTGGAGTGGGAATAGTAATTTTTACCCCTCCGTTATCCAACGCTTTCCCTACTGTTGCGCTGTTTGAAGTAGGAATAGTAATTTTTACCCCTTCGCTATCTAGCACTTTCCCTATTGTTGCGATGTTTGGAGTGGGAATAATAATTTTTACTCCCCCGCTATCCAATACTTTCCCTACTGTTGCATTCTTTGGAGTGGGAATAGTACATTTTACCCCTCCGCTATCCAACACTTTCCCTACTGTTGCGATGTTTGGAGTGGGAATAGTAATTTTTACCCCTTCACTATCCAACACTTTCCCTACTGTTGCGATGTTTGGAGTGGGAATACTCATTTTTACCCCTTTGCTATCCAACACTTTCCCTACTGTTGCACTCTTTGGAGTGGGAATAGTAATTTTTACTCCTCCACTATCCAATACTTTCCCTACTGTTGCATTCTTTCGAGTGGGAATAGTAAATTTTACCCCTCCGCTATCCAAAACTTTCCATACTGTTGTGATGTTTGGAGTGGGAATAGTAATTTTTACCCCTTTGCTATCCAACACTTTCCCTACTGTTTCACTCACTGGAGTGGAATAGTAATTTTTACTCCACCACTAGCCAATACTTTTCTTACTGTTACATTCTTTGGAATGTGAATGGTAATTTCTTCCCCTCCACTATCCAACACTTTCCCTACTGTTGCACTGTTTGGAGTGGGAGTAGTAATTTTAAACCCTCCGATATCCAACACTTTCCCTACTGTTGCACTCTTTGGAGTGGGAATAGTAATTTTTACCCCTCTGCTATCCAATAATTTCCCTAATGTTGCATTCCTTGGAGAGGGAATAGTAATTATTTCTACCTCCACTATCCAACACTTTCCCAACTGTTGCTCACACTGGAGTGGGATTAGTAATTTTTACCCATGCGCTATCCAACACTTTCCCTACTGTTGCACTGTTTGGAGTTGGAAGAGTAAATTATACCCCTCCGCTATCCAACACTTTCCCTACTGTTGCACTCTTTGGAGTGGGAATAGTAATTTTTACTCCTCCGCTATCCAATACTTTCCCTACTGTTGCATTCTTTGGAGAGTGAATAGTAATTGTTCCCCTCTGCAAAACAACAATTTCCCTACTGTTGCATTCAGTGGAGTGGGAATAGTAATTTTTACCCCTCCCCAACCCAACACTTTCCCTACTGTTGCACTCACTGTAGTTGGAATAGTAAATGTAATTATTTTGCTATCCAACACTTTCCCTACTGTTGCACTGATTGTATTGGAAATTTTAAGTTTGTGCTTTTTAATAGTCTAATGTTTTAAATATTGTAGAATGTAGTTTTTTAAAATATTAAATTATTCATTTATATATTATTTGTATACAATTTGAAAGTTTTTAAAATACATTAAAGATAATAGTTAATTATTTTCAAGTAAATATTTATGTATAAATTATGTTTGTGTGTTTATTTTTTTATTAAGTTTATTTGTTATATTTTGTTAAAGTGTATATTAAACTGAATTTATTTTGTTAAAATAATATTAATATTGAATATATTGAATACATTATTTTATTTTATATATCTTTTTAAATCGATATTTTTGCATTCTATATTTTGTTTAGCTATTTTTAACATCGATTTTTTTGTAATCGATATTCTATCAGTGAACCAGAGATTTTACATTGTATCCCTTGGTGCACAATGCACAGTGATGTATAGATTTCTGGTTAACAACAAAAGTAGCTTGTAGTACATATATATTAGGGCCACCAAACTCCCTAGGACATTATCCAAAAATTACCAAGCGGTACTGTAGAACTCACACTCAAGGGATTTCTCACTTGGATGTTCCCTTACTAGAATCAGGCCAATACTAAAGAAGCCGACGGCCGACCAAAAAGTACTCTTAAACCATCGGCCCATTTCTTTACTTCCCTATTTTGGGAAAATGCTGGAGTCTCTTGTGAATCAACAGCTGGTAAACCATCTTGAAAGCCACGGACTTTTAGATTCCTCTCAGTCCGGCTTTAGAACAGCGCACAGTACGGAGACAGCACTGATAGAGGTTACTGACAATATTAGACTAGCTCTAGATAAACATCAATCAGTTATCCTCATCTTGCTTGATCTGTCTGTCGCCTTTGACACCATCTCTCACAAGATTCTTGAACAATGGCTTTGGGAGGTTGGTGTCAGAGGGAATGCTCTTAAATGGTTTAGCAGCTACCAATCAGAAAGTATAACTACTGTTCAGATGGGAAACATCACCTCTTGTGAGAGACCAGTAAAGATGGGTGTCCCACAGGGCTCTATTTTGAGCCCCACCCTTTTTAATCTTTACATGACTCCTTTAGCTGAGGTGATCAGATTATATGGTTTTGATGTCATATCCTACGCAGATGACACGCAGATTCTGGTCACCTTAGGCCCAGACCCCAATGATACTAAGCAACGTTTTAAAAACTGTCTGATCCATGTTGATAAATGGATGAGTTCAAACCATCTCCAGCTTAATGGGGGCAAGTCCGAGATCATGCTCTTTGGTAAAGCTAGTGACCATTGGACGCACGACTGGTGGCCACCTAGGCTGGGCTCGTGTCCTGCTCCAAAGAACGTGGTCCGTAAACTAGGATTCTATATGGACGACTGTCTAGCCATGCGGGGTCACGTTAATCATGTCGTAGGCACCTGTTTCGGTGTTATGCGTAGCCTACGAAAGGTTTTTAAATGGCTTCCCTTAGAGGCACGAAAACCCTTAATGCAATGACTGATCCTTAATAGAATGGACTATGGCAATGCTTTATTGCTGTCAATAAATGAAGATCTTATAAATAGACTTCAGGTTGTACAGAACACGGCTGCCAGATTAGTCTTCGATCGCCCATATAGATCTCCTTCTGCAGCATGTTTAAACACTCTTCACTGGCTCCCAGTGAAAAAACGAACCCTTTTCAAAATACTATGCCTAACTCATAAGCATATGTATGGAACCAGTCCACAATACTGGCTGCCAAAGTTACGCTGGTATCAACCGTCCAGGATGCTGCGCTCTAGTGATATGCCACTGCTGACCCCCCTCAGAATTCACACTATTAGGCAAGGGGGTTGAGCGTTTTCTTCTTTGGCACCAGCATCCTGGAATAAAATGCCTTTCTATCTTCGCAGTACTCCAGGACACAGCAGTTTCCGCAAAAAGTTGAAGACCTGGCTTTTTGGAAATTAGATCTAGTCCGTCTATCAGAGCTGTCTGCAACCGCCATGAGACTCGTGTGAGTGATATGTGCGTGATACAAATGTTCTTGACTTGACTTGACTTACAACGCTCGCTTGAATAGAGGTTTTAGGGACAAAATTCGACAAGGAATTGTGGAGTACTTCACCTTGAATGAGAGGTGAGTGGACTGTGTCTCCCTGCTATTGGAGGCATTTAAGGCCAAATGAGAGGCCTTTGTATTTCAAAACAATCTGGAACAGTGGAATTGATACAAGACCGACTTCATATTTTGAAAACTGAAGAGGCTAGAAGAGGATTATTCTCAGACTCCTGGTACCCGTTCTCTAGTATTGTTTCATAGAACTTCGCTGCAATTTAGAGAAGGGGTGGGCCGAGAGGTTAGATATTTACAAACATTTGCCTGTGCTTGGCACCATGGGGTGAGAGAGTGTCCTATCTGCATGCTAGCTCAATTATTGATTCCTAGAGGGGCATACAAGGATGTAAGGAGTATAACTAGTGGAGACTGAAAGAGATGCACACATGTTTAACACTAAAACTGAATGCATGAATGTATAGATTGTGTGCTACATTTTCGATAGCCACATACTAACATATGCCACATGTCTTTGTTACAAATGATGCTGGGTGTGCCCTCTCGCCTCATCCCCTCACCACCTTCTGACATCTAACCACAGTAAATCAACAGAGGTATAGTAGATGGAACACAAATAATCTAGCTATTATTGAGAGCATTTTTTGTATCTTCAAGTTGTGCTTCAGATGTCCTGGCCATACGGGATGATCCCCAGAAGTAGTGTGTGAGATCATTGTAGCCTGTTGCATGTTGCACATCTCCTTGCGATGGGGCTTACAAGCAGACCTTAGCCCTGAAGAATGGCCCCATCCAGGTTCCAATGGGGGACACTAAACAGAGGTTAGGGTCTGTAGGAGTGTAACTGATTAATTTCAGATGAGTTGCGAGTTTGGCTGCTGCATCACGGTGGTTAGATAGAGATGAGTCAATAATGAATTGAGGATTGCATCACTGTCCACATATACCATCCTGAGACACCACTGTTGCAACACCATGATGTCACATTTCAACTTGCAAGTCTCAGTGTAATATCCATCCATTAACACATCAAACACTTAATCATCTAGTATATTTTATACATATTTTCATTATTCACACTTACACACTTGCAGTGTCAAGTCTCATCATAACACCCCACATGTAGTGTACGGAAATAATATGTAACACTTGTAAGATTACATCTACTCATATTCACATGCATGTACTTCTATGTAATATTATTAAATTACCTTAACATTCGGACATCCCTGCCAACCTTGACAAAAGCAATGGGACATACGCAAATAGCAAGCAAGAAGGACCATTCCAGAGCTATCAAAGGATCACCATGCAATTCTCCTTCATTGTGCTGCTCCTTTTACTACAGATTTCTACTAAATACCTGAGGATCAAGATGAGATTGTTTTAGGAGAATTTATAAATCATCGGAGATGTGGGTCTCCAGGAGTGTCCTAGGCTCTACCTAGGAACCTGTGTCACTGATGAGCTGAGCAGCACTGTAAGAAATGGGGTTGTTCGTTAATGGGAGGTTTCACTGACCTTAGGCAACAAACACAGTCTTTGTTCGTTGAAAAACTAAAGTTACTAAACAAGCATGAGCGCAACCTACTGGTAGCTATGCACAGCGAGACAGGCATAACTTAGGGACAATGAGTGAGTATTTATGCAGTATCAAAACAGTAAAAAAGTCAAAACACAACACAAGAAAAATCCTAAACCAATTTAAGGAAATAGAGTACATTTAAGTAAATTAAATATCATCAAAATGACGAAAAGTTAAAAAAAGGGGTGCCAAATATATGGCTTTTAAACTTTTAAATAAAAATTGTTCCAAAAAGAATTAAGCGGCAACTTGAATGGCAACGGAGTACCCTCTCCACCAAATTGAGGGTCCGTTTGCCTGATTTACAGACCTGCAGACCTTAAATATGTCAGCAATAAATACTACTCCATCTCTGTCACTGATATACTCCTCCAACAGCCTGACAGAGTAAGAGCCATCAGAGATCTGGCAATTTGATTGTCCACGATTTTCACTGCCCCTTACTGCTAGGTTAAACATGGCAGTAAGGGGCAGTGAAAGCTGCAAAATGACCCTCACACTATGGGAAACAAATGTGAGGCCATTCATTTTTTTTATTTTCAA
This sequence comes from Triturus cristatus, assembly GCF_964204655.1. NCBI lineage: Eukaryota > Metazoa > Chordata > Amphibia > Caudata > Salamandridae > Triturus > Triturus cristatus. The sequence goes on along the minus strand of NC_140580.1, from coordinate 458,889,332 downwards.
AAACAATGTCCCAGTTTGGGATGTTGTTTTTTGAAAATACAAAAACATGTTAAAAGTTTGACTGATGGTACCATCCATCAAACTGTTAATTCATTGACAGGAACATAGTCACAACAGTTCCAGCCAATGTTAAGAGATGTCTGCTGGGCTGGCACACATCTCTACATTGGCAGGCGGAGGGCCCTCAGTATGGCACTCTGCTATACAGATGAATGTACCTCTGTCTGCCAAAGTCTAAATCAGGCCCTAAGTCTCAAAAATGGAAGTCCAAAATGTTCATTGGAGCAAGGTGGCAGTCTTGTAGCTGGGGAGGGCTCCAAGAAGTCAGATAGTCATTGGATGAGGTCCCAGTAAACCAGTTGTTTTTTGGCGGGCAAGCTTGAAGCATGAGAACTTCAAGTTTTATGCTGAAGAAAGATCTCTCGCCGACCTGATATTTTGGTGCCTTTGCCCGTTCAAAATGTCTTCATTTGCACATGGTCACTTTTTTGGAGGTGATATTATTCCAGCAGGGCAAAGCTGCAGGTTGTAGCCAACGGAGGACTCCATGGATACCTTCTCAGTGAGGTCCTACTGAATTGGGTTTGCTGGTACAGAAAAGTTCTGAGCAGCAGAAACAAGAATCGCTAGCCCAGCGGCAACATACCATAATCAGGTCAGCTTGGTGGATTGCCCTTGTCCTCTGGAGGTATTTGGAGCAAAAAAGATTCTATATCCCAGGTTCTCAGAAGTGATTGGAGAGGTTCAGCAACACAGCCAAAGGAGATGATTTTTTAATTGCGGGGAATGGCCCCTTGGGCAAGGGACGCTCCCCATTAGTGGGGAAGTGTTTTGGCTGTTTTCTGACCACTCCCTGGGCAGAACAGACATTATTTAGTCTGATGCAGCCGCGGCCCGTGGAGGGAGTTCCGTGGGGCGGTAAGGCGCAGGGTGGGGGGTTCTAAAAACCGGAATATGGATAATTGCAGGTAAGTAAACAATTAAATAAATAAAACAAATTTCGGAGCACAAAATGCGATGCAGCGCGCGCTACGAAATTCGTTTTATTTATTTAATTGTTTACTTACCTGCAATTATCCATATTCCGGTTTTTAGAACCCCCCGCCCCGCCTTACCGCCCCACGGAACTCCCTCCACGGGCCGCGGCTGGTCTGATGTACACCCAAGGGGGTGGAAAACCAATAGACACCAGGGAATATGTGTGCTAACTGGAGTTAGGCTGACAGTCTGCGTGTACTGGCAGTTGGCTGGTGGTGTGCGTGGACTGATGCTTGGCTGGTGGTGTGTGCAGAATGGCGTTTGTCTGGCCGTGCTCGTGGATTGGCACTTAGGTGGCGGTGTGCATGGTTGGCAGTTTGAGTGGACTGGTGTTTGGCTGCCAGTGTGTGTGTGTGTTGTGAGCAGCAGCAAGTCACTACAGACACACCCACAAACCACCACTGAAATGCCAGTCCATACATTCCACCATCTTACGGGCAGTGTGATTGTTGTGTCTGAACTGGCATCTGGCTGGTGGTGTGTGTGGGCTGGCAGTGTGTTGGTGGCTGGTAGCCAGTATGTGTACTGATTTGCCTGAGGTGTGTTTATAAGTTGTCTGATGTTTGGGTGTATGGTGATGTGATTGGTGTGTTAGACCTGTTGGCGTATGAATGTTTTGGGTCCTTGATTGGTGTAGTGTGTAAATGTAAATGTTGTATTGTGTTGGACCCGCAGCTGGCAGAGTGAATGTTTTTCTGTGTCTGACGCATGAAAGGTGTGTGAATGGATGGTAAAGCGGTTGGTGCCTTGACGTGGCTTTACAGCTCACAAGCTGGAAGTCAGTGGTTCTCTATTCCGATGTTAAAGTTATTAACAATGACTTTTCCGGATTGTATTTCGTTAAGTCGTTGTTGAATAACGGTTTTTTTATGAGCCATTTACTTACCCTAGTGCCAAATGCAAACAGTATGTATGTGACTGACTAGTGCATGGTGTACAATAGTGTTTTAGTGTTGTTTTGCTTTTTACTGTCAGTGCATAATCTGCCTGCAGTGAACACCTTCTGCCCTCAAACTTTTTTGGAAACTGATCACTAAAGAAATAATATGTGGTATATGTTTTGTGTGGATCTCACAAAGGTTACTTACTCAGAAGTCCTTGTAAATTTGATTCATTGACAAAAACATATTTGTTCCTCACATTTCTGTGTTCTGTGAGAAAAAGTTGTGGGATCACTGGGTCAGCACAAATTTTCTACCACTCAGTGTTCCCCCAGTTCTCCCAATAACAATGCTACCTCCCTTCTGTGGGTGGGCTAAGTGCTCATGACAGGTAAGGGCCCAAAACATATGGGGTGACATCAAAATGATCTATCACAAAACGACCTGGTTTTCCAAGCGGGACACCTGCGTTTTAACTTCCGTGCTTGGCGGCCATCCACGGAAACCTACCACATCCAGACTTTTCTGAAAACTAGACAACTGGGGGAGTCCAGGGAAGTGTGGCTTGTGTGGATCCCCAATGTTTTCTTACCCAGAATCTCCTGTAAACCTCAAATGTAACTAAAAACTCACATTTTCAACATATTTCTGTGTGGGAAAGTTGTGGGATCACTGGGTCAGCACAAATTTCCTACCACCCAGCATTCCCCCAGGCCTCCAGATAAAAATGCTACCACAATTGTAAGGGTGGGCCAAGTGCCCGCGAAAGGGAAGGGCCCAAAACCTATTGTGGCAACATCAAAATGATCTATCTCAAAGCGACCTGCTTTTGCAAGGGAGGCACCTGCGTTTTTGGTCCAGGGCATGGCAGCCATCTAGGGAAACCTACCAAACTGAGACATTTTTGAAAACTAGACACCTGGGGTAGGCCAGGTAGGTGTGACTTGGGTGGATCCTCAACATTTTCTTCCTGAGAATCCCCAGAAAACCTCAAATTTAGTTAAAAAGTTACATTTTCTGCAAATCTCTTTGTGGGATATTTTTGGTATCACCGGGTCGGCACACATATCCTACCACCCAGTGTTTCCCAATAAATGTTGGGCCCTTCCCTGTTGTGGGAACTTGGCACACCCACACAAGTAAGGCACAGTTTTTCTCAGGAGACTTAGAGGTACGCTAGCTGGCAGGAAATTTGTGGCTGAATGCAGATTCCAGGACTTTTCCTCACAGAAATGCAAGGAAAATGTGGGTTTTTTTGCAAAGTTTGAGCTTTTCAAAGGATTCTCGGCAGAAAAACATTACAAGTCACCCCACCATGGACTTCCTTGGGTGTCTAGTTTACAAAAATGTGCTGGTTTGGTAGGTTTCCTTAGGTGCCGGCTTTGCTGGGGCCTAAAATCCACAGCTACCCACACTGTAAAAAACACATTGTGCTTCAGCGGACACTAAGACTAACCACACAAGTGAGACATTTGGGGGAATGCTGGGAGGTAGGAAATTTGTGGCTGCCCACAGATTTCAGGAGTTTTCCTCATAGAAATGAAATGAAATGTGTTTTAGGCAAATGTTGAGGTTTGCAAGGGATTCTGGGTAACACAACCTAGTGAGAGCCATGCAAGTCACACTACCCTGGAATCCTCTAGGTGGCTAGTTTTAAAAAAATGTATAGGTTTGCTAGGATTCCCTATGTGCCGGCTGAGCTAGGGCCCAAAAACCACAGCATGGCACTTTGCCAAAAAAATGGTCAGTTTCCAGAGGAAAAATGTGATAGGTCCACATTGCGTTTTATGTCGTTTCCTTTCATGGGCATTATGCCTACCCACACAAGTGAGGTGACATTGTTTTCAGAAGACATGGGGGAATGCTTGGTGGAAGGAAGTTTGTGGCTTCCCACATATTCCAGAACTTTCCATCACAGAAATATGAGGAACGTTTGTTTTTAGTCAAATTTTGAGGTTTGCAAGGGATTGAGGGTAACACAACCTGGTGAGAGCCACAAAGTCACCCCATCCTGGTTTACCCTAGGTGTCTAGTATTCACAAATGTATAGTTTTGCTAGGTTTCCCTAGGTGCCAGCTGAGATAGGGCAAACAATTCACAGCTAGGCACATTCTAAGAGAAAGGGTCAGTTTTCAGTGGAAAAATGTGCTGTGTCCATGTTGCGTTCTGGGCCATTTCCTGGCATGGGAACTAGGCCCACCCACAAAAGGGATTAAAAAATGTTATCGAGAGATTTAGGGGAATACAAAATAGTAGAACAAATGTTATTACCAATTGCCTTTCCCTGCATTTGCTTCTTCCAAATGTTAGACAGTGTATAAGAAAGGAGTCTTTTTAGAAAAGCCCTCTAATTCATATGCTAGTATGGGTACCCACGAATTCAGAGATGTGCAAATAACCCCTGCTTATAAACTCCATGCCTTGTGCCCATTTGAGAAATACATAGGTTTCTTTAATACCAATTTTTCACTATTTATATTTTACCATATGAATTGCTGTATAGCCGGTACACAATAAAAAACCATTACAAGGTGCAGCTCAGTTATTGGCTCTGGATAGCTTGGGGTCTTGGACACACTACAAGCCCTATATATCGCAGAACCAGAAGGGTCTAGCAGATGTAACCGTATATTGCTTTTGAAAATCTGCCATAGAAAGAAAAAGTTACAGATAAAAATATAGACACAAATGGCCGTTTTTCCAACTGAATTTTAAATATTTATTTATTTCAACTGTTACTTTTTATAGGGAAAACTAGAAGGATTTACACAAGTGACCCCTTGCTGAATTCAGTATTTTGTCTAAGTTTCAGAAATGTATAGCATTTTAGGATCCACCATGGGCTTCACGTTTGTTTCCAACACTAACTAGAAGGAGACTGAAAGCACAACAATTAGGAAAAATGCCAAAACTGTGTTTAAACATATATTTTTCTGATTCAAGTCTGACAGTTCCTGAAAGCTGGGAAGCTGATGATTTTAGCACTGCAAACCTTTCCTTAATGCTATTTGCAGGAACAAAAATAGATGCTTTCATCTGCAGCAATTTTTCCCTATTTTTATCAAAGAACCCAAAATGTAGCTGTATTTTGGCTAGTTTCTCGGTCTTCTCCTGGGTACCTTTAGAATCCCCAGGATGCTGGAAAAAAGGGCACATATTTGGCATGGATACCATATGTGGACAAAACGTTATGGAGGCCTGTTAGACCTGGCAACCTTGGCGTGGTTTCCCCTGACCTTTTGCCTCTACCTCCTGTATTTTTGACACTGTGCTGGATTTCGATTTTGCTGGTTTAGATGCTTTGGGCACTTTGCCACTGCTGATCAGTGCCAAAGTGCAAGTGCTCCCAGGGCTGGTGATTCAAATGCTACTATTGGGCCTGCAGCACTGATTGTGCCACCCACATGAGTAGCCCTAAAATGTGTCTCAGGCCTGCCACTGCAGTGCCTGTGCACAGTTTGTCCACTGCCATGTTGTCCTGGCCAGTGTACACACTTGCCAGGCCTGACCCTTCCCTTTTCTTACACATTGGACACCCCTATGGTAGGCCCAAGGTACCCCCCTGGGCAGGGTGCCATATGTGAAAGGTAGGATATGTACTAGTGTGGGTAACATGTCTTGATAGTGAAATACTGCCAATTTTGTTTTTCACTATTGAAAGGCTATCTTGCCCATAGGATAGAATAGGGAATGCTTTGTAACATGTCGACCTGCATATCTTCCCATAGCAGCAAGATAGAAAGGTGGAATCTGGTATCCCTGAACTAAGTTTGGAAATAGCACTTTTAGAAAGTGGATATTTTCTTGTTCAACCTTTCTGTGTGCCTCTGCCTGTTTGTGGATTGACTGTCTGGTTTGTGAGGGACAGGGGATGGGGTGGCTCCAGGAGGCTGGGTGAGTCAGCACTAGGCTGAATAGACCTATCTGCATGTAGAGTGGTGGGAGGAGTAGCACCTCGTTCTGAATAGGGCTGTGTCTGCCTTCCACAATGCTAGCTCCACCTCCTGTGGTGCGTCTGATGGCCCTGGCCCACACTCACAAAGGAAGAAGATGTGCACTGGCAGAGTGCACCCAGAACTGGTTTTGACTGGGTCCAGGACCCCTCACACATGAAGAACAAAGACTTTTGGGGTATAATTATCTGAGTTAAACCCATAAACTTTAGACTAGGAAAAACTTTTTGCTCAAGAAGGAATCCCTGCCAAAGAAGAACAGCCAGGTAGACTGAGGAAAAGTGCTGTCATTGCTGTGTGTCTAGGAGCTGACTTGCAGTTGCTGGTATTGCTGAGGAAGAGGACTAAGGGACTTTCTGCGGTGTGCTGTGTCCCCCTTGCTTGAAGAGGAGCTGTGCTGAGTGCTTTGTCCCCTCTGAAGTGCACCTGTCTCCAAGGGCCTGAGGATAGCTGGTACCCTGTTGAAAACTCAGGGATATAAAAGTTTTGCCAAGGACTTCTACAACTCGCCCTACATCATGCCCCGCTGTCCCTACTGTCCCTGGGGCTATTTGTGTGTCCCCAGGACGTCGTTGGTGCCGCTGCGAAGCCCGGCTTGCTGGCACGCTTGTCTGCTCTCCACAAGTACTGAGAGCACTGCGTGCATCACCGCCGCCGGCCTGTGATCAAGACAAAGCACTGAGGGTCGGTATCTCTTCACCACCTGCCCCCGATCGCCAGAATTGTTGTCCGTTTATTTGGGAATCCCTGCCGTTTCTCTAGCTGCTTGCCCGAGGCCAGGTCCATGATCAGAAAGGAGCTACGTTGCCGTGAGAACAAAGCCGGAGAGTTGCAGAGTAACCGGGACTCCCACTACTACGTCACCTAGAAGCAGAGCGGAAGAAGGAAGTCCCGTCTCCACCACAGCCGTGCCACAGGAGGAGAAGGGCTCCCTTCGGAAGTCCGCAAGGAAGGAGGAGACACCGCAAGAGCAGCCCCAGTTAAACACTCCCAGCCGCGCTGTGTCTGTGCAGGCCGGGAGCGGGTGGAGAGCCGGCGGGGGCTGCGAGTGACTGAGCGGGTGCGCAGCATTGGCTGTTCGTACCGCGGTGGCATCTGTGATCTAAAGCAGCATTCTCTGTTTTGGTTTTATCAAGTACCGCGGGGGCATCTGTGATTGAAATCAAACATTGAAAAGCAGCATTCCCTGTTTTTACAAAGAACAGCGGGGCAACATTTAAGGACAGCGTCCTTTTGGTTTCATAAAGTGCAGCGGGGGCAATATTGAAGGACAGCGTCCTTTTGTTTTTACCGAGGGCAGCATTCCGACTACGAGCTGTGGGACCAGAGCCCGCATTCCACAGCGGGGGAAGTCCGTGGCTCACGAACCGGACTGTGCAGGCGCTCGCAAAGGGATTAGCGCTACTGTTGTGAGATAATCAAGAGGTATAGTCTCTGCACCCGCTTTCTTTAAGAACTGAACTGGTGGGCCCACGTTTTTGAAACTAAAAGAATTACAAAAGAACCTTGCTAAAAAAGAGAACCTTTTCCAAAGAAACATTGCTAGAGAGAAACTTTTTTTTTTGTATGTTGGTTTTATGTTGAGTCTGCCTAATCAGATAAAGAGATTTATATTTTCATAAATAACTTGTGTGGTGTCCATTTGTGGTGTTTCACTGTGTTACTGTGAGTGTTGGTACAAATACCTTACACATTGCCTTGGGGATAAGCCTGTCTGCTCGTGCCAAGCTACCAAGGGGGTGAGCAGGGGGTTATCAACAGTGTGTATCCCCCTTACCCTGACTAGAAGCAAGGGTAACTATTTGGACAAAGGTACTTACCTCTGCCAACTAGAGACCCCCAAATCTAACAAGGCCTAAGCCAGAACTTTCCCAACTAGCCAAAAAAAGGCTTGCATTGGGAGGGGAAAAAAGCTAACAGGTGAAGGGGTTTAATATGTGTCATCCACATTTTAGACTCACAGATCGATAAGGAGTATGACAGTGTTGAGATATTTCTGAAGCAAGATATTTCCTGGTAGAACTATCTTTATTGTGGTCGATTCTAAATCCCCTCAATATTTTTAATTTGTGTGTTTTACATAACTTGTATGTTATGGTTTGGACTTTGTAAACCATGCAATCTGTTTTTAAGAAGCACCAATATTCTATTAGTTGCCATCTGGGTGATTGTATTAATGGACTCTAGAATTATGTTTTCTCGTGCTACTGCAACCAATAGGACGGATTTAGGGGTCGAGCATGGTTTTAGAGAGCCAATAGAGGACTACAGTATAATTTCTCAATCTCTCTTCTACATCATTTTGTTACCATTGCATTTTCCAACTGACAACACATTTCTAACCTGAAAAAACTCTCCTACATCTTTCACTCCTTCAAAATCATAACTTGTCATAGAGCGCTCTCGCAATGTACTGCCATAATTTGTCTGCCTCTCACATGTGCGTATTTTTCAGATACTTGTGAATTTATACTTTTATATGTGAAGTTTTCTCACTAATAGATTCAAAGTCCTCTGACATCCTTCACAACTAAGTACACAACACATAACAACAGTACAAATAAAAAAAAAAAATACATTTACATTGAAGCAAATCTTTAGATAACTAGCACTTCTATAAAATATTCTGTACATGTTAATATGCCTCTGAAATAAAACAATACTCTCACTATGAATATGATGAGCAGAACACATCTATCTTTGGATTTGCTTTGGCACAAATAATAAATATCTGTGAAGTATTACTGTCTAGGTCTCAGAAGCTTTGGGGAATATTTTAGCGGGCACCGACAAGAGGGAGAGGACTTAAAAATACAGAAGCAAACCTTTAACACATATGCCTTCATTGCGCTCCATTGTCACTCTCATTTGCTTGCTTTCTATTCATTAGTGTGTGTGGCCTTTCCATCCTCTTCTTGTGCTTTTCCATCCCGTAGAGCACTTTTCTGTGTGGGGAACTCCGCTATGAGTGTGGCACTCTTCGCACATGTAAGTATACGTTTTAGTAGTAAATTTGGGAGAAACAGAGGAGACTGGCTGGAATATGGTGAATACTTACAGCTAGAAAGTGTAGGGTAGGATTCAGGAAGGAACACGCAGGCACCCACAAAAGAGTAGGTCCAGTGCTTTTGACAAACTGCCCTTCTTTAGATACTATAGCTTAAAAAGTCCCTAAACAGTGGTAAATGTATTCCAGCCCAGAGCTGGAGTGAGTCTAGCACCACACAAGACGAACAACGGGTACTGCAACACCCTTCCATAGAAAATAATAGAGGTTGGGGCAAAAAAACAAGGTACAGCAATTAATGGTCAAATAAATTACACTATTGTTTAATTATATTATTTTTAAATATTTGATTGACCTTTTACAAATGTAAAAATGAATTTAACATTAAATCTCTATTACGACAAAATTCAGACTGACATAATTTTACTGATAAAACCATGACGCTGAACATCCTGTGATTCTGGGCAAATCACTTAATCTCCCCGTGCCCCGTGCCTAACAAAAAAATAAATGAATGAGTCCTCATGTAATACAACTGGTGCTATGTGAAGCGCTCTGATACCCGATTTGGGTCAAGTTTGCGCTATATAAAACTCTGTATCCTTCCACTGTTCCCTTCATATTCGATGTTTTTTTTCTTTTTGTTGAATGCACTACTTTTTTCTTTTTTGATGAAGGGCTGTACAGGAGTGTTTTTATTCCAGCTGTCTCCCTTCTGTGCTTCTGCCCCTCTGCCGGGCTCGTTCATGTTGCTCTTTCGTTGGCTGTGTGCTTCTGCCCCTCCTCTCTCATGTGTGATACTCTTGTGTGCTTATCCCCGCTTTGCTTTTTCACTCATGTGACTCACCCACCAGCTCCACATTGCACTCTCTCATATCCATTTGCCCACCGCATGTTTCTATCTTTTCTTTTGCTTCCCAACTACCTGCACTAATTTATTTATTTATTTTATGTTTATTGATCTAACTCGGATCGGCAAAAAGAAGGAAAAAAACATGCCCTCATGCATAGGGGGGAAGCCTACAAAACAACATGGATGGCCACATATGCTATTTTAAAAACCTTTTTAAAAGCCATGCTGCACAGCATTAGGGATACAGTGCAGCATGACTAAAACCTTTGGCTAAGTCAATAGGTCACAGAGGTGAAAACTATTGGATTTGCCAATGCTTGTATTCAATTATGTGCACATGAACAATGGCAGCTCATTTGTCCATAAGTGAAAAATAAACTTTTTTAAGAAAAGGTAGTGAATTAAATCAGCTTCTATTTTAAGAAGGTCATGTAGGTATTTGGCAGGGTAGTGTGGAACATCCTGTGGCTCTTCAGCCCTAAAATAATGCACTGGCGATAATTTAGTGCTGAACTGCAACAGGTTTTACCACAGCAGAAAGTAGCACAGTGCACGCTATCATCTGCGAGTTTAACGTTGGCCAAGATACCAAAGAAGATTGGATGAGATTGAGAGATTGATAGATTAATGAACTGATAGGTATTATAATTACATCTTTGCATTGAAGCCCATGGTAGGTATGACTATGATCTGAGGTTTGCCCCATAAATTTTCACCGATGTACCGGCCATCTGTTTATTTGTGGGGCACTCTTTCTTTCAATTTATGCCTGCCGCTCATATAGTGTTTTCATGGATGGGTATTACAATGTAGACACCTTACCGATAAACTAGGGTCAATTTATGATTGTCTATAAATACAATACTCCTCCATGTGTTTTATAAATTTAACATCAGGGATTGGGCGGTCAGCAAAATTTAACAAAATATAATAAATTAATCCTATATATTTTTACAATGTAGAACTGGCTTCGAAATTCCATAGGGTTCAGATAAGCGGGGCTATTAAATGAGCGGGCCGTTTTAAACTCCTTTAGATAAACTAAGTATTTGTACCATCACTCGGGTAATGAGTTAAGTACAAAACTTTATTATTTACAAAACGTCAACAAAATGTGGACCCTATCTTTAGGTTCATATACTTTACGGTTGCCACTTTAAGAAGAGCGGGCCGATTTAATTATAGAAACAAAAGTCGCGTACTTCTGACGTAAGACTCCAGGTTTTGCCGGAGTTCTCGACATATAAAAGACGCCACAAATAAACAGTGGACCTATGGGTTACTCACCCGGTAACGAGAGATACGGGGAGACGGCACGACATCCTAGAGGATCAGATAACGCTGCATTACGATTAGACAACGCCGCATTACGAAGGTAAATATAGGACGGATAGAAACTTAACGTGGGTTTTGGGAGAACGGTTTTCTCTTTATTTGGTTAGATATATTCTCCGCCTTACAACTCGGGCTCCAAATATATTTGGTGGTACATATTTATACACATTCCCGAACCTGTAGGAGGGGGATCACAAACTTTACTTTCTAACATGTTCTTGAAAATAGGATTATAAAAAGCTCCCTTGACCGGACAAAATTAATAATGATCATCATACTACAATACCCTGGATCCCTTTGGATCACATATTTAGAGATAGATATTTAGCGAACCATATAAATCCCAAATGATATTAGACTTGTGATCTATATCCGCGATATGTTGACTATAAGACACTTAATTAATATTGCAGGTGCATTTTTGAAATATATCTCCGAGGAGTCTGCGTTGGTTATTGGCAATCCTGCAGTATCTATGCGGATTTTTTATGAATCATTTGGCCGGATCCTATTGGGCTGAGTTCCCTATACTCCGTATTAATGTGCAATAATTGAGGTAAGCGGGAAATCCCTTACGACCCTATTCAGATAAAACTTTGTCGATATTAGGACTGAATCTAATAGTTTTCTATATTTCTTATATTTTCCATTAGATCCCTATAGTTTCAACAAACAGGGACTCCAAGGCACTTCATTAAGAATATACACGTAACAGATAACATTCATATATCTGTCTTTTCAAGTGGACTACACCCGCAGTGGGGGTACGTATTACCGTTATTCTTCATGTAATACAAACACTGTGGTATGAATGGACATAAGGTTTCATTGGTCAATTCTGATGCATCCTTGCATCTCCATGTTTTGGCTCTTGTATAGGAAACCTATAAAGAGTTTGTATGACCGGTATGGGTATGAATCTGAGAATCGGGGGATTCGTCTCCGGTGGCCGCATGTACTCATAGACAAAGACTAGATTGGGCTCTATGCCCGATAGGTGTGTGTTAGTAGCGGGATTCCCGTTTTATCAATGTAACACTTGATATAGAAGTCGTTTAAAATTCTATTGTTAACTTTAGACGATGTATGTAATAATGTATTTAGATGACTTACAGCAGTATGACTACAACTGTGATTGTTGTTCTTAAAGATTTAAAAAAATATATATATATGATAAATCATTTTTATGGTTTTAAATGAGCTTTTTCTTTTATTGCTTTATTAGGTTTTTAAATTGTTTAGAAATATTGGAGAGTTTTTATCTTTGTCCTGAAGAAGGTGGGATCTTAATAAGAATTTACCACCGAAACGCGTCGACGCCTGTACAACTCAGAATTGGTCTAAAATCCAGAAACTGTCTCATATTTGGATCTACTGTATAAAGAATAGACCTGTGATACATACATATTGATTTACACTGGAATTACACCATTCTGTGATGAATATATTGATTTCACACCATATCCTTGCTCTCTAAACATATATATTTTTTTATATATATTTTATATTTTTTATATGTTTATGTATTTTATGTTGAATGTCTGTATGAACTCTATTATAGGATTGCAGATATGTGGATATATCGTTATTAATAAACTACAACACTAATTTCAATTCGATATTGTTTCTTTGTCTTTGAGATATATGCGGCTATTGTTTTGGGTATTTCAGACCCTTAGTTGAGTTTGTTTGCATGTTCTGAGTGAACTTGATACGATTGTGGTCTAGGTGGCTACACATACCCAAGAGAATTTCTCTTTTTACATATTTGTGGTACCCTGACTCTTGGGCAGTGGGGTCCCTCCCATATTTTTTACTTACACAAGATTACTGTTGAGCCTGTAAACACATTGAGCCATATTCACGTGGAAAAGTAGAGGCGGTGTCCTACAACGCCAGCTGAGCAACCTTTAACACTTTTTTGATTTTCTCAACACAGATGTAGTTGCATGCCTATAAAGCCACATCAGGGGCAGGTTTCAAGGCACACTATTGTACCTGTCATGTGACTTTTTAAGGCTGCCTATTCCCCAGTGTGCATTTGTACAAGGCCTGCGCATAAATGTACATAGTGTACAATTCTGCACTGTGTGAGAAGCAGTCAGATTTACAAAAGAAGATTTTTTTTCTTTGTTTCACCCTCGGTCATTTCAGCATATTTTATGGTCGTAGAGAAGGAGTAAGACCAGCTATTTTACATGTTGTTAGAAATAATGATTTAACTCTATTCACTGTTGTAAGGCAATCGAGTTGGCGTATTTTCTAAATGTTTTCAAGCTAAATGCAGCAAATCATCATTGGCTCGAAATCAAGACCACCACTTAAAAAAAAAAAAAACAATTAATTGAATAGGATGTGAGTCACTTTCAGGTGCCAAAGTGTTGTTGTTACAAAATACTTCTTCCAAGTGGACTAGAGATGTGGGGAACTTGCTTCTGTGGTGAGAACAATAATTGCAGTTTCCAAACCCTGCCAGAGTTCCAAGGACACAGTTCTGCAACTCCTGGAATAAACACCCCGGACATTAGTCAGCTTTTCTCCGTTTGAAAATGATGCCAGAAGTAATGGTTGGTTGGCTATAGAACATACTCCCTCTGTTCAAACGAAGCTTGGGGAATAACAACATTTGATATTTATTTAATATGGTGCAACGTTAAAATATCGGTGCTGTTTGTATCTCTGTTCAAATTGCCCTCAACAAGATATACAGTTCTAGAATGCACAATCCCTCTTATGGCTGTTCTGGTGGCTCCTCTGTCAGACACACACTACAAAGATGTACCAATGTTGCCACTCTGTGGTTACCTCTGTTTAGAATTGTGATGTGGCATGGGGAGCACACATGGCATGACGTACCCCTCGACCTTGTGAGTCTTCAAGGAGGACGAGATGACTGGGTTCGAAGGTTGAGTCCATTCATTTCAATGAAGATGGAACATTTTTATGAGGACGTTTCTGAGGGTGGGTGGTCCTCTGAAGTTAATGGGGGGCACTTGGCTTGTTTTGCGTGTGAAAATGAGTCCAAGGAGGGTGACAGCTTCTAAATGAGGCTGAGTTTTGATGCAAGGCTAGGAATCCTCATGTCCTCTGTTAATTTATAACCAAGGAAAAAGAGAAAACAAAGGAAACTTGCACACAGATTAGGGCACAGGACACCTTCACAGCCCACAACAGGAGAGACCCCATTGCCCTCGCTTATGCATAGGATAACTCTAATTTCTGCAGATGCTGCTGAGTGGCATTACGACACATGCGATGACTTGGACAGATGGACAGAATCAGCAGCACTGACAAACGGAAGTGAGGGTCTTCACTGAGCGGCTTACAGCATCTCACTGGGAAGCAGATACATAGGATGCGAGGGGCTGACAAGGGTGACGCATGGGGTGTGGAAGATATATCACTGACTTATTTGAAAAGTTTAACGTTTGCTCTTTTGTGGCGCCTTCAGTGTGCTTTTCTGCATGCACTGTAGTGTTTACTAGTGTTAGTACCTCTGATCTGAGGCAAGGTGTAATATGTTGGTGAAATTATGATCAGTCTACGCCGTAATGCTTTCACTGCCTCTGACATGGACATGGGTTTTGTGGAAGTTATAGGTAAGTTAGTAGTGAGGGCAGCGTTAGAGAAATCATGGTGAGAATGTGAAAAATCATCACCAGAGGTAAGCAGTTAAGTCCTGTTGCTGTATTGGTTACAGTTTTCGACTTGTTTCAAAATGTTGTTTTCCAGAAGGTTCTTTCGGAGGAGATAAATAGACATAATTTTCTTGGATGGTGTGGACGTGTACCTGACTTGGACTACCACTATCATTCTTAACGGAACTGAAATAGTGTGGTAATGTTAATATTGTACAATGCATCATCAGAATTGTCATAGAAAGTCGGTGTCAAGAGTGATCTCACTTCAAGTGTCTGGCAGCCTTGCTCAACCATCTTATGGATAAATAAATGAACAAATACATAAAAGTCATTTAAAAGAGAAACCTATTAGGCACATACCTCATTTCCCTCATATCACAGTCGAGAGGGATAATAATGGGTCACGCTCCACCCAGAATTCATACGTTCAAAAAGCCCCGTTGAGAAAATTCAATTCATTAATTAATCAGTAGGTCCTGACCCTCCCTCACTGAACCTACATGAGGGAATAGGAGTAACTGTACTAATCCTCCAGGAGTTCCTTCGTGTATGTGATGGATTTTGCTGCTTAAAGATCATGTGTATTCATGATTATGGGTGCAGCATCTATGTGCAGAAGGAGACTCCTTACGGGAACTAATATCAGTGACTCCGGCACAGCTTATTCAGTGCCCCGGGCTCCTCACCAATAGGGAACTCCTGTGTCTGTGTGATGAGGTCAAAGGGAATGAGACCGATTTCATTTTTTCGTTCGTTTGAGCCTGTCTGTGCTTTGTCAGTCTCTGTTCTAGCTCTGTCTTATTCATTTCAGGTCAGGCACAACTTCCCTGTTTGCACCCGGCACATCTACTTAAAGATGCGCTGTGGCGTAAACAGGGAAAGTGAGCCCTATTATGAAGAATGCACTGCCCTCGGGCAGGCCTGAATTCGCGCTGTCCCCAGGGCAGTGTATTCAACAGAAATATAGAGCAGCTGTTTAAAAGCTGTTTAAAAGCTGCTCCTTGTTTCTCTGTGCTGGTGGCAACTCGCCTGCACTTTCAAAAGGCATTAAAGATCCCCTTGCAGGCAGGTGCCGTGACTGACTGCACCAGCCTGCAGGGGGATGTCTTGGGGGTCCATGGGACCCCCTTTCATCCCTTGAGAGGTCTGTCCTTAGGGTGTGCACTCACAGTGCAGCACCTTTTTTGTGCCACAGTGTCAGTGGGCCTCCTGAGGACAAATTTGCTTCTGCACCTGCAATGGTAATATGGTGTGGGCGCAGAGGCTAAGTGATTCCCTCATTTGCACAGGGCCACTCTCCCATTCAAATAAGGGAATGCCCTCTCTTGATAGCGCTGGCACTACATATGCACCAGCACTATCTGTATTACAATAGGGGCTGCAAAAGCATCTCTGGCCCCTTCCGTAATACTAAAGTGCCCTGGGGGCATGCAAAGCGGGTACAAATGCCCATTGCGCCCCATGATAATTTATGTAATATGGCACCTACTGTGGTCGGGCACAAGATAGGTGCAATTTAATTTCTCTTCTAGACAGAGTCAGCCTAAATATTGTTAGATTCATTATCTGCCCTTTCAAAACATTACTGTCTTTAGTTCATGCCCAGGCATGCAACAACGTGGTCCCCTGAAAATAGTGCCAAGCAACAAACAAACTGCAGCAAACAATCTGCTCCTACAGTAGAACTACATAACTTACTACAATGTGCTATTCACAAACTGCACTTTCATAGTGACTTACACTTTTGACTAAATTGACTAGTTTTTTTTATTCACAAAGTGCACTTTTGTAGTAACTTACATTTTAGTTGTAGGAAACTTGCTCAAAACTGTAAACTTACCCAAAAGTGTAAGTTACCTTTGTGAATCAGTCCTGAGGTGTTATTAAATTAACCAATTCAATGTTCACCTGCCTCCCATAGGGAAACCATGGGTCCTAGAGAGGGGGACACCTGTTTTTTTTATTTTTTTTACATCATTTTGTCAATTTTTACCTGTCTCCTCCCGCTCCCATAGGTGGCCAATGATCCTGGACGGACACTTACTGTTTATTTATGAATTTATTAAATTGGTGTCTGCCTCCCTCTTGCACCCAGACGATCACCATGAGCCCTTGAGGGACACCAGGTATGTTTGTATTAATTTAATCTATTTTTATAATATTGTTACGATGATGAAGACTGTGATGACAACCTGTATTGCAGTGAAAAGTCTGGCCAAGTCTCACTCTCTTTCCTATGTTTAATGTCTTCAAGTGCAGAAGAGGATATTGACTGAGACAAAGAGAAGTCTGTGAATTAGCTGATACAGAGTCTACAGACCTCTCTGCTAACTACTTCTGCTTGACAAACAGTAGAAGAATTAAAGAAGTACTCCCCAAAGAGGGAAACACCTTCCAAGAAACCAGCCAATAAGGAGAAGTTGTCTGTTGTCCCTAATGCCATCAAGGCCTTGCCCTTTTTTCCAGCAATGCAGCATACTTTCTGCACCCTTTTCTGTGCAGGAAGACCCCGAGAAGAGGTTTCCCACTGAATGAACCATGCTACCACCAAAACCGAAGCACATGTATCTCAGCCTTTCAGTGACTACAGTCATAGCTGAGAGCAGCTATTTTACATGTTGTTAGAAATAATGATTTAACTCTATTCACTGTTGTAAGGCAATCGAGTTGGCGTATTTTCTAAATGTTTTCCAGCTAAATGCAGCAAATCATCATTGGCTCGAAATCAAGACCACAACTTAAAAAAAAAAAACAATTCATTGAATAAGATGTGAGTCACTTTCAGGTGCCAAAGTGTTGTTGTTACAAAATACTTCTTCCAAGTGGACTAGAGATGTGGGGAACTTGCTTCTGTGGTGAGAACAATAATTGCAGTTTCCAAACCCTGCCAGAGTTCCAAGGACACAGGTCTGCAACTCCTGGAATAAACACCCCGGCCATTAGTCAGCTTGTCTCCGTTTGAAAATGATGCCAGAAGTAATGGTTGGTTGGCTATAGAACATACTTCCTCTGTTCAAACGAAGCTTGGGGAATAACAACATTTGATATTTATTTAATATGGTGCAACGTTAAAATATCGGTGCTGTTTGTATCTCTGTTCAAATTGCCCTCAACCAGGTATAGAGTTCAAGAATGTTCTGGTGGCTCCTCTGCCAGACACACACTACAAAGATGTACCAATGTTGCCTCTCTGTGGTTACCTCTGTTTAGAATTGTGATGTGGCACACATGGCTACCCCTCGACCTTGTGAGTCTTCAAGGAGGACGAGATGACTGGGTTCGAAGGTTGAGTCCATTCATTTCAATGAAGATGGAACATTTTTATGAGGAAGTTTCTGAGGGGGGGTGGTCCTTTGAAGTCAATGGGGGGCACTTGGCTTGTTTTGCGTGTGAAAATGAGTCCAAGGAGGGTGACAGCTTCTAAATGAGGCTGAGTTTTGATGCAAGGCTAGGAATCCTCATGTCCTCTGTTAATTTATAACCAAGGACAAAGAGAAAACAAAGGAAACTTGCACACACATTAGGGCACAGGACACCTTCACAGCCCACAACAGGAGAGACCCCATTGCACTCGGCTATGCATAGGATAACTCTAATTTCTGCAGATGCTGCTGAGTGGCATTACCACACATGCGATGACTTGGACAGATGGACAGAATCAGCAGCACTGACAAACGGAAGTGAGGGTCTTCACTGAGCGGCTTACAGCATCTCACGGGGAAGCAGATACATAGGATGCGAGGGGCTGACAAGGGTGACGCATGGGGTGTGGAAGATATGTCACTGACTTATTTGAATAGTTTAACGTTTGCTCTTTTGTGGCGCCTGCAGTGTGCTTTTCTGCATGCACTGTAGTGTGTACTAGTGTTAGTACCTCTGGTCCCACGCAAGGTGTAATATGTTGGTGCCATTATGAACAGTCTACCCATAATGCTTTCACTGCCTGTGACATGGACAAGGGTTTTGTGGTAGTTGTACGTAATTTAGCATTGAGGGCAGCGTTAGAGAAATCATGGTGAGAATGTGAAAAATCATCACCAGCGCAAGCAGTTAGGTCCTGTTGCAGTATGAGTTGCAGTTTTCGACTTGCTTCAAAGTGTTGTTTTCCAGAAGGTTCTTTCGGAGGAAATAAATAGACATCATTTTCGTGGATGGTGTGGACGTGCACCTGACGTGGACTACCCTTCCTTCCCTCATATCACAGGAGTCGAGAGGGATAATAATGGGGCACACTCAGCCCAGAATTCATACGTTAAAAAAAGCCCCATTGGGAAAATTCACGTCATTAATTAATCAGTAGGTCCTGACCCTCAATCACTGAACCTACATGAGGGAATAGGAGTAACTGTACTAATCCTCCAGGAGTTCCTACGTGTATGTGATGGATTTTGCTGCTTAAAGATCATGTGTATTCATGATTATGGGTGCAGCATATTCAGTGCCCCGGGCTCCTCACCAATGGGGAACTCCTGTGTCTTTGTGATGAGGTGAAAGTGAATAAGACAGATTTCATTTTTTTGTTCGTTTGAGCCTGTCTGTGCTTTGTCAGTCTCTGTTCTAGCTCTGTCTTATTCATTTCAGGTCAGGCACAACTAGGCCTGTATTACCGAAACGGTGCGCTTTCCCTTTTTGCACCCGGCACATCTGCTTAAAGGTGCGCTGTGGCGTAAACAGGGAAAGTGAGCCCTATTATGAAGAATGCACTGTCCTCGGGGCTGGTTTCCTCGCAGGAACTTGTAGTTCGTTTCTCATCCCCTCAGCTTCCCTAACTCCCCCCCCCCCCTTTCTATGTACACAGACTCGTTTGTGGTACCCGGCGCCCGGACTCCTTAAACTGATCCCGGTAGCAGCCATTACTGTGATACCCGGCGCCCGGACTCCTTCAATTGTTCCCGGTAGCAGCCATTATTGCCGATGACTACCGATTGCCAAACATCTCCGTGGTAACTATAAGATTTTTCCTTTACTGCTTACTTGACTTATCCTCACATTTAGGCTTATTAATCGCGTTCCCCTCCTTTTCCCTTCCCTCCCCTTTACCAGGACCCAGATTATACGCTGATTTATGCACGCCTTTGTTCCATCTTCAATCGGATTCCTTTTACCTGTATTACGCCCAGGTATTCCTTTCTCTATTCCCTTGGGTCATTCTTTACTATGGGTTTTTCCTTCAGACCATTATTAATCCTACTTTTTTTCTTTGCCCTTTACAGCACACACTGTAATTATGACCATTGTCCTGATGATGGCCTGGAATCAATCAGGCTGAAACGCCGTCGACTACTCCCAGCAAAGAATTTTTGGCATTTTTTGTGGTCAATCTAATTTGCTCATTGAAAAACCAGATTGTATATATTTTTGCCTTGATCACATTGTTATTATATTATTTGCGCCGTTCACGCTGTCTTCACCCATTGTGTCACTGCGCCGTTCACTATCACTAGCACGCCCAGTGCTCACTTGAGTGTTTTGGTCATTTGCACCTTTATTGTACTGTAGTGCTGTAATAACTACCTACAATATACATCCATTTCTTATTTCTTTGTGGTCTCCCTTCCTTTTTTCCCCCCTTCCCTTTGTGATTTATATCACTGATTTGGTACTTGTTATCTTTTGAATGATATCCAGCTGAGACGTTGTTGTTTTGTTATAAACTATTGCCCGGTCTCTGCTGGGAAAACGGGCTTACTCCTGTTTATTGTCCCTCTGTCCTCGGGGCAGTCACGAACTCATGCTGTCGCCGGGGCAGTGTATTCAACAGAAATATGGAGCAGCTGTTTAAAAGCTGTTCCATGTTTCTCTGTGCCGGCAGGAGCACGCCTGCACTTTCAACAGGGATTAGACAACCCCTTGCAGGCGGGTGAAGTGAGTGACTGCACCCGCCTGCAGGAATATGTCTGGGGGGTTCCTTGGGACCCCCTTTCATCCCTTGAGAGGTTTGTCCTTAGGGTGTGCACTCACAGTGAAAACCTTTTTGTGCCACACTTTCAGTGAGCCTCCTGAGGGCATATTTGCTTCTGCACCTGTGTTGGTAATATAGTGTGGGCACAGAGGCAAAGTGATTCCCTCGTTTGCATGAGCCCATGCCCCCTTTCAAATGAGGGAACCCCCTCTATTGATAGCACTGGTGCTACACATGCACCAGCGCTATCTGAATTACAGAAGGGTCTGCAAAAGAATCTGCGGCCCCTTCTACAATGCTAAATTGCTCCGGGGGCACGCAAAGCTGGTGCAAATGCCCGTTGAGACCCAGGACACTTTCTGTAATACGGCCCCTAGTGTGGTAGGGCACAAAATAGGTGCAATTTAATTTCCTTTCCAAACAGAGTGAGCCTAAATGTTGTTAGATTTGTTATCTCTCCTTTCAAAGCATTTCTGTCATTAGTTTCTGCCCAGGCATGCAACAATGTGGTCCAGTGAAATTCGTGCCAAGCAACAAAGAAACTGCAGCAAACAATCTGTTCCTACAGTAGTACTACATAACCTACTACAGTGTACTATTCACAAACTGCGCTTTCGTAGTGACTAACACGTTTGAATAAGTTGACTAGTTTTTTATATTCACAAACTGCACTTTTGAAGTAACTTACATTTTAGTAGTATGTCTCTACGTCCATTATTTTCTATATGAGGGCATTGCTGTACCAGTGGATGGCCATGTGTAGTGCTGGACTTACTACAAAAATTACTATAAAAGAACAGTTTGTGAATACCGAAATAGTAAACTTACTCAAAAGTGTAAGTTACCTTTGTGAATCAGGGCTAAGGTGTTTGTAAGTTACCTTTGTGAATCAGGGCTAAGGTGTTTTTATATCTATTCAATGTTAACCTGCCTCCTATTGGGGGACCAGGTGCAGAGACAGAATATCAAATAAAAAATATTGAGTTGTAAATATCGTTGGTTAGAAATATCGACAGCAAGAATATCGTGGTCAAGAATATCTACTTAAGGTAAATAATATCGATTTTAAAAATATCGAAGTGTTTAATATCTTTGCAAAAATATAGATTTTTAAAATGTTGTTTGTTTATTAATGTTATGTATTTTAGTATATATTTTATATGTATGTGTTGTATGTTTATGTGTATAAGAATTGTTTGTATTTTTAATATATGTGTTACATTTTTAGTAGTTATTCTTTTTTTTAATTTTAATTTAGCATTTTTAGTTCTGTAGTGGGTTGTGGGTTTAGAGGGGAATAGGGTGGGAAATAATGTAATTATATTACATTTATTGATTATTATTTATTTATTAATATTTGAGATATTATAGTGTTAAATGTGTAAAGTAATTTATTATTAATTAATAATTGGTTGTTAATTAATTTAAAATAATTAATTGGTAATTAATCATGGTAATTGTGCAATTAATTAGGTGTGTGTTGTGGTGTTTATAGGTGTTAAGGGTGGGAAGTAATTTATTTTTAATTGATGAATTAGTAAGTGGATGTTAATTAATATTAATTAATTAATTGGTAATTAATTATGGTAATTGTGTAATCAATTTTAGGTGTGTTTTGGTGCTTATAGGAGTAAAGGGTGGGATGTAATTTGTATTTAATTAATTAATATATAGGGGGTCATTAGGATGGCGAGCGGATCGCCACCTCCGGCTCGGCGGTAGCGATCCGCCCACCATCTCAACTAGATTTACCCCCGCCATATTATTTTGGCGAGGGTATTGCAGCGGACGCAAAGTGTGTCCACCGCTTTTCTGCCAGTCAGCAATCATTCCGATTGCCGGCTGGGCGGAGTTGGGGCATAATATGGTGGCGGTGCCGGCACCGCCATCCATATTATGATGTAGGGTTTCACAGGCCTTTCCATGGCAGCAATAAAGGCTGGCGGGGAATTGCTTTGGGGGCCCATTGCTGGCCCCCGGGGTGGTGGGGGGCTGCTCTTGGAGGGTACCTATGGTACCCCCTTTCATTGCCATGCACAAGGTGGCAGGTACCGCGTGGTGCCTGCCACATTGTTCATGGCAATGCACAACATTCCAGTTTGGCATTGAGGCCAGTGCTGCTTATAGCAGCACCTGCCCCAATGTCAAAGATGCGGAATGCGACCGCCAGGGTGGCGGTCGCATCCTAATTGGCGGTACGGGACCGTCTTTTTCATCGGGGCAGTAAACCCCACTTAACACCAGGGAGTTTATTTTAAATGAAATGGAAGCAACCCCTTGGGCAGGGGTTGCTTCCGGGGGCAAATCTTTTTTAGATGTGTATTCTGCCCCCTGGGGTGAATTGGCCCGTTTTTTTTTGGTCCTTTCTGCCCCCAGGGTAAGGGAGCAGAAAACCCCACAAGGCACCAGGGATTTTGTTTTGTGTGTAATGGAAGCGACATGGTTGCTTCCAAAGGGGTAACATTTGGTTAATGCTTTTTCTGCACTCCTGGGGACGGGTCTGTCCCTTTTTTTGGGCCTTTCTGCCCTAGGCGGGAGGGGGAGGCAGAAAGCCCTGCTAGGCACCAGGGATTTATTTCTTTTGCAAGAGGGCACGTTTCTGTCTGCTGTTTTCTGTCCCACCTTGGGGACAGATCGGCCTGGCAGACAACCTCACCCGATCCCTTGGGCAAGATCACACCCCATTTATTTCAGGCCTATTTGAATGCCCATCTGGCAGATTGACCATTTGGGTAGTGACATAGCGTGTTATAATTCTAATTGTTTTATTTCTTGTGAATTGCAGTTGTAATGCTTTCTTCTCTTTTTTTGTACTAGTTCAAGGCTTTTGCTCTTTAGACTTTTCCACGTTGCGGTTTTGTTACTGGTGGGTCTGCTGTTTGTGTAGTTGCATGTGTTTGGTAAGAGACATTTTTTTTGTACAATGTAAATGAGTTTCATTTCCCTACATGAATGTGTTTTTTGCAAATGGTGTAATAATAGCAGTATGTTTGGCTTCTGTTTTTTGAGTGTTAAAATCTTTTTGCATTTGTGCTAGATGTGTATTTTGTTGCCTTGTGAGTATTTGGTTTTGTTTTTTTCTTTCTGGTGAGATATCATTGTTTTTTGCTGTGTCTCTGCAGAGTAGGTGCTGGTGAGTGTTGCTGACTCTTGAAAGTGAATCATATAGTTTTTGAGTATATAGATCTTTGTGATAAAGGCACATATTTTTTTTACTTACTTATTTTGCACAGTGTTGGTTGTTGTTGACTTATTTGTGCAGTCTCCTTTCTTAGTAAGGATAATGGCTAGCTGCAGGATTACTGCTCAGCAGGTTGTTGGTATGCTGTTTGAGTCTTCCTCTGACCATGGTTCAGAGACTGACTCTGCATCTGAGGCAGAGGAGGGAGTGGAAGATTCAGGCAGTGAGTTTTCTCTCCACATGGAATCATCGGATGATGAAGCTACTCTCAGTGCGGATGAAGCTACTCTTAGTGTGGATGAAGCGCCTGTTTTAGAGGAGGACATTGATGTGCCGATAGTGCGGCAAGAGGCATCTGGGCTGCAGCCTGGGGCTGCAAGGCTTCCAGTTAGAAGTGATGACCTCTAGGTTGCCCTAGGCGTGGTGCAGCTGGCATTGCCAGACTTTACTGGTGTTCCAGGGTGTAAAGTGAATACAGAAAATGTTTTGCCAATACTTTTTTTTCAATTGTTTATGGACGATGTATTTTTTGGCAGAGATTGTTAGCAGGCTAATTTGTAAGCCGAACAGTTTTTGAGGGACAACAGTGCCAACCTTAGGCCCCACTCTAGAGCTAACCGGTGGACTCCCACAAATCTGGAAGAGATGAAGAAGTTCTTGGGTTTAACTTTTTTATTGGGCTTGCTAAGGAAGCCATCAATGTCTTCATATTGGTCTACTAGTCCCTTGATGGCAACGGCTATATTTCCGGCAGTCATGAGTCATGATATGTATTTGCTTCTGCTTCGGATGCTGCATATTGTTGATAATGGTTTAGTGTTGCCACGAGATCACCCAGATTGTGACTGTCTTTTACGATTCGGCCTGTCATTGATCACTTTGTAGATCGATTTTTCTGAGATCTATGCTCCAGGGAAAGAAATAGCAGTGGATGAGTCTTTGGTCTTGTTCAAGGGCCGTTTGGTTTTTAGGCAAAACATTCCTAGTAAGAGGGCACTCTATGGAATTAAGCTGTATATGCTGTGTGACAGTAGGACTGGATATGTAAATTATTTCAGGAATCCAGGATGAACCCCCTGGTTGTCTGTCCACTTTTGGAGTGACTGAGAAACTTGTGTGGGAACTTGGTAGAGGACTTTTTAACAAAGGTCACCATTTATATGTAGATAACTTCTACACTGATGTGCGGTTGTTCAGGGAATTGGCCAAAGTGGACACTGTTGCTTGTGGCACAATCCACTCTAGCCGTAAAGGTGTCCCAAAAGAACTTGTTTGTCAAAAGCTTGTGCGGAGACAGTGCAGTGCGTTGCGTTGTGAGGAACTTCTAGCTGTGAAGTTTTCTGACAGGAGAGATGTCTACATGCTGACTACCATCCATAATGAAAGCACTTCACCTGTGACTGTTTGGGGTCAGGTTGCTGAAGCGCGCAAACCTGTGTGCACTTTAGACTATAATAGGCACATGGATGGGTGTTGATAGAGTAGATCAGAGGTTGGAACCTTACACTGCTCTTCGAAAAGCTTACATTTGGTATAAGAAGTTGGCTACCCATCTTTTCCACTTGGCAACCTTTAATGCTTTTGTTGTATTCACGGATTGTTGTCCTGAGTCAAAGATGACTTTTGCTGTTTCAGGAGTCTGTAATAGGCAGCCTTGTTGTAGTGGAACACGCAAGTGTTCCTAGAGTTGGAGTGGTGGAGGATGTGGCTAGATTGAAAGATCAAAAAATCAAAAGGGGGGAATGGATCACTTGACCTGAGTAACCAGGGTTTGCGATATTGTACAATGTACAGATAAAAACCCTCATTCACGTTAACAGGTTCGAAAAGCGGTATATCTTGATTCTCCGATATGTTGTTAATAACGTGACAGCATAATCATAGGGTTAGTTATATGCTTCCTCCACCTGGAGGTTGAACCACTGGTTATTTCAGTAGTGATCAAGAGATAGGTGATTGTGTTGAAGTGAAGTGAAGTGAAGTGTTATTAAAATCTCGTATAGCCAGAGCGTACTTCTAATCAGACTGGGTTCTAGATAATTAAAAAATCCTGGCATGCACAGGAAGACTAGTAAAGTTATGGTCTAGTGCACTGTGGGGTGTCCATAAAAAGGTCGACATGTTTCAGCCCTATAAGTTGCCCCTGGGGGTCAAGTGGGCTTTCTTCAGGACCTAAAAAGTGAAAGGGAGGCCGTCTGTTGTTGAGGTCTCCTGCGAAAGGGGGATAAGTTAATCCACTTGATAATTGTTCAATTAGAACCTGTATTGGTTAAAAAAGGAGGGGGGAGAAAGAAAACACTTATAGTTTCGTTCTCGCTGTGCTGTCTTTCATTTAGAAGAAAAATGCATGTTAGGAAATAAAGAATGCAGCAACTAAAAAATGGCAAATCTTTAAGGCATTCGTTTTCACTATGTTATGGCAAACTCTACCCTCATTTTGCAAGTTGAAAAATAAAAATAAAAATAAAACCCAAAGGTTAAATCCATTTTATCGTATGGAGGTGAGTATACAGAAGTATATCAATAAAGGTATAATTACAGTATTGTAAACTCGAGGAATTCATCATAGAGAATTTCAAGGGAGAATATTTGGTCTTTGCAGTGTTTGATTAAACTGAACAGCGATGTATCTGATTAATCTGAACAGCGATGTTACGTAGCCTTAATTGTATTCAAGTTGTGAGCCCTAACCTTATGTATGACTAGATGTGCGCAATGCTCGATACGGTTACAAAGTGCTGCAAGTGCAGCGCCAGCATCGGATGTTCTTTGATCAGAAAGAGCTATGGAAAAGTTAATTGGTGGATGAATTGGGTTAAGATGTTATAAGTCCACTCTGGAGACTAGAGGACCCGCTATTATTAGGCCGTTACAGGGTGGTCACATATCCGCCCCACGCTTATGGTTGTATCTCCATGTAGATAGCGTAAGTAGCGATGTTGTGTTGTACATTAATGGCGTTTCGTTAGTAAAGTTCGATTGTCAAAGTTCACGGTTTAGTCTTTGACGTGATCGTTATTGTGTGTGTATGCCAGACTTTACGGTTGAACGCTGTTCAATATCACCGTTTATTAACTGCCCTTAGTTTGTGAGAGAGATAGCGTTTAGTACGGTGAAAGGGTGATGATAATCACTGCGCGTTAATAAATACATGCGGTATGTTAGTAGCAGCGCGCACAGTATATTCCGGCAGTAGAGGGTGCCGTGCACATCGTACCTTGAATCACTGATTGCGGGCTTCATCGGGCAGTGAGAAAGCCATGTCTGCTCTTAAAAGACAAGGAAATAGACTTTTCAAAAGAAATGTTAAATGATACGTTACAGTTGTAGGCGTCCTCTTGTTCTTCTCTCGTACCTCAGTGGCAATATAGCACAACTTGTGCTGGCTCTTCCTCTAGTGACCCAGTTGTGTTCTGGGTGCAGACTAGTGGATTTAAGTTGTGGTGTATGGAGAGAGAAAGAGGACTATGTGTGAAGTGGTGTTTTGTTCATCACTGGGCAAGGCAGAGGAATGTCTATAGATTTCTTGGAAATATAAAATATCACATTTGGTGAAATGGCAATTGTGCATTTAAGAGGGGTAAGATTATACATTCTTAAAAAATATATATTCTTAAAAAATATATATATATAATATATATAAGAGCCTCATAAATGTAGATGAATTGGATCTCCGTTATTTAAGGAACAGTTGGAGATTTAATGTCTGATGCTAAGCCACGGAATGTTATCATTCAGCCCTTGTACATTCGTTTTGAGACGGTGAACCCATCTCTGCTCTTTTTCAAAGAGTACCTGTTCTGCGTTGTGATTTTTTGTTGTCAGGGTCTCTAGGATCACCCATTGTAAGTCATTGACTGTGTGTCCCATTTCTAGGACATGGGCGCTCATTTTTGTAGTATTCTTCTTGCACTTTACATTGCTCTTATGTTCGCATATTCTCTGCTTCACTTTGCGACAAGTCATTCCTATGTAGCGTAATGTGCAAGGAAAAGTAATCATGTAGATTACATGTGTCGTATTGCAATTGGTGTGGAGTCTGATTGTCCATTTCAAGTTTGTCAACAGTTGTATGGTTTTTGTGGCAGTTGTTAAATGACAAACAGAGCAGGAACCGCATGGATAGTGCCCAGTCACGGGTGGATTATTCCATAATCTTGATTGAGGTTCATTTCATGTTTGTGGTGGTGGTCTCGTGTGGACTAGCATATCCTTTAGGTTTCTCGTTCTCTTATTGGCAAACCTGGGTTTCGCTGCACTTGGCGTGAATGTGCTTCCCATTGAAGTACCGTGACGTTGTAGGTACATCGTATTGTTGTATTCAAACAAATGCCAGAAAAGGGCAAGAAACCAACAGAGAGACAGCCTCCTTGAAACCACGGGGAAAGAACCAGAAAAAGACATGGTCACTTGTGTCAGTACTTATAGCATAGCCTTAAACAATATTTAAAAGATTGTAAACAAAAATTGGCGAATCTTGACCTCTGGATCCCTAAATTGGCTGAAACCCAGGTTTGGACACGGGACCACGAGGACGCCTACAACTGTAATGTATCATTTAACATTTCTTTTTACAAGTCTATTTCCTTGTCTTTTAAGAGCAGACAAGGCTTTCTCACTGCCCGATGAAGCCCGTAATCAGGGATTCAAGGTACGATGTGCACGGAACCCTATACTGCTGGAATATACTATGCTACTAACATACCACATGTATTTATTAACGCGCCGTGATTATCATCACCCTTTCACCGTACTAAACGCTATCTCTCTCACAAACTAAGGGCAGTTGATAAACGGTGATATTAAACAGCGTTCAATCGAAAAGTCTGGCATACACACACAATAACGATCACGTGAAAGACTAGACCGTGAACTTTGACAATCGAACTTTACTAACGAAACGCCATTAATGTACAACACAACATCGCTACTTACGGCATCTACATGGAGATACAACCATAAGCGTGGGGCGGATATGTGACCACCCTGTAAGGGCCTAATAATAGCGGGCCCTCTAGTCTCCAGAGTGGACTTATAACATCTTAACCCAAATCAGCCACCAATTAACTTTTCCATAGCGCTTTCTGATCAAAGAACATCCGATGCTGGCGCTGCACTTGCTGCACTTTGTAACCGTATTGAGCATTGCGCACATCTAGTCATACACAAGGTTAGGGCTCACAACTTGAATACAATTAAGGCTACGTAACATCGCTGTTCAGATTAATCAGATACATCGCTGTTCAGTTTAATCAAACACTGCAAAGACCGAATATTCTCCCTTGAAATTCTCTATGATGAATTCCTCGAGTTTACAATACTGTAATTATACCTTTATTGTTATACTTCTGTATACTCACCTCCATATGACAAAATGGATTTAACCTTTGGGTTTTATTTTTATTTTTAAACTTGCAAAATGAGGGTAGAGTTTGCCATAACATAGTGAAAATTAATGCCTTAAAGATTTGCCATTTTTTAGTTGCTGCATTCTTTATTTCCTAACATGCATTTTTCTTCTAAATGAGAGACAGCACAGTGAGAATGAAACTATAAGTGTTTTCTTTCTCCCCCCCCCTTTTTTAACCAATACAGGTTCTAATTGAACAATTATCAAGTGGATTAACTTATCCCCCTTTCACAGGAGACCTCAACAACAGACGGCCTCCCTTTCACTTTTTAGGTCCTGAAGAAAGCCCACTTGACCCCCAGGGGCAACTTAAACGGCTGAAACGTGTCGACCTTTTTATGGACACCCCACAGTGCACTAGACCATAACTAGTCTTCCTGTGCATGCCAAGACTTTTTAATTATCTCGAACCCAGTCTGATTAAAAGTATGCTCTGGCTATACAAGATTTTAATAACTCTTCACTTCACTTCACTTCGACACAATCACCTATCACTTGATCACTACAGAAATAACCGGTGGTTCAACCTCCAGGTGGAGGAAGCATATAACTAACTCTATGATCATGCTGTCACGTTATTAACAACATAGCGAGAATCAAGATATACCGCTTTTCCAACCTGTTAACGTGAATGAGGTTTTTATCGGTACATTGTACGAATATCGCAAACCCTGGTTACTCAGGTCAAGTGATCCATTCCCCCCTTATGATTTTTTGATATTCAAGTAAAGAAGCTGAGTGGATCACAAATCCTTCTTTCTCCCACCTTGTTGATTACAATAGATTGAAAGATCGCCATTTTCCTGATCACATTCCTCCCACACCCTCCAAAGACTTTCCCAGTAGGAGATGTAGGGCCCGATTCACAGAACTAACTTAAGACAAAATCCTAAACTTACTACCATTTTGGTATTCACAGAAGGCACTTACTCATTTTGGTATTCACAGAAGGCACTTACTCATTTCGGTATTCACAGAAGTTAGGAGTCCTAACTTTAGGACTCCTAAATGCCTTCTGTGAATACCGAAAGTCTTAAAATTAGGATTTTTCTCAGTTTAGTAGTAGTATAGTTAGGACTCCTAACTTTAGGACTCCTAAGTGCCTTCTGTGAATACCGAAAGCCTTAAAATTAGGATTTTTCTCAGTTTAGTAGTAGTATAGTTAGGACTCCTAACTTTAGGACTCCTAAATGCCTTCTGTGAATACCGAAAGTCTTAAAATTAGGATTTTTCTCAATTTAGTAGTCCTAAATTTAGACTTAGGACTACTAAATTGAGAAAAATCCTAATTTTAAGACTTTCGGTATTCACAGAAGGCATTTAGGAGTCCTAAAGTTAGGAGTCCTAACTATACTACTACTAAACTGAGAAAAATCCTAATTTTAAGACTTTCGGTATTCACAGAAGGCATTTAGGAGTCCTAAAGTTAGGACTCCTAACTTCTGTGAATACCGAAATGAGTAAGTGCCTTCTGTGAATACCAAAATGAGTAAGTGCCTTCTGTGAATACCAAAATGCTAGTAAGTTTAGGATTTTGTCTTAAGTTAGTTCTGTGAATCGGGCCCCTTGAGTCTGTTGGCGAAGAGGTATTCGGAAGGAGACTCATATGTACTGCCCCGATAGTCCTTCTAACCCTGCGCTGTGTGTGCCTGCTTGTTTTAGAATGTGCCACATGCAAAATAATTTTTGGGAGCATCCATACGTGGTAAAGTGAACTGCCTGGTGTCTATTGTTTTATATTTTTTGTTCAGTTTCAAGATTGGCATTTGTGCAATGTATTTAGTTTCAGATTTTGTGTTAGTAGATTTGTATCTATTTGCAATTTGTTTGTGTTTTCTGTTTTGTATAAAAAAAATCCTAAATGTGATGGCGGTGTGTGTAGGCTGACACTTGGCTGGTGGTATGAGTGGACTTGCGCTTGGCTGGCGGTGTGCGTGGACTTGTGCTTGGCTGGCAGTGTGCGTGGGCTGGTGCTTGGCTGGCGGTGTGCGTGGACTGGAGTTGGGTTGGCTGGTGATGTGCATGGACAGGCACTTGGCTGGCGGCGTGCGTGGACTGGTACTTGGCTGGCAGTGTGCCTGGACTGCCGCTTGGCTGGCGGTGTGCGTAGACTGGTGCTTGGATTGCTGTGTGCATGGATTGGCGCTTGGCTGGTGGTGTGCATGGACTGGCGCTCGGCTGGCAGTGTGTGTGGACTGGCGCTTGGCTGGCGGTGTGTGAGTAGTGACTTGCTGCCGGTCACTACACACACTGCTAGCCAAACGCCACTCCACGCAATCCATGAGCTGGTGTGGGCGTGTGAAAGTTATGGGCCCTTTAATGGCGCTGTCAGCTGTTGTGAGTGTTGTAATGTGCTGGGCCCGCGGCTGGCAATGTGAATGGTTTTGTATGTATCACACGTATGAAAGGTGTATGAATGGCCTGTAAAGAGGTTGGTTCCTTGTCGTGGCTTTACAGCTCACGAGCGGTGAGTAAATGTTTCAGTTTCCCTTCCTTTCAACTATTAACAGTGCATTTAATTTTTGTGAAATCACTGGTTTATACAATTGTATATACTGAACCATCACTCACTCTTGTGCCAAATCCAACCAGTATGTATGTATGCTTGAGGAATAGGTTGTTGTGCAGAAATATTTGTCTTTTCTGTCTTTCTCAAGCAGGGTGTACCTTGTCCCTTTTTGTGAATGTTGTAATCTGTTGGTTTCATGCCTGGTTGGTGTGAATGGTCTTGTGTGTATCACATATGAAAGGTGTGTGAATGGCCTGTAAAGCGGTTGGGGCCTTGACGTGGCTTTACAGCTCACGAACTGTGAGTCACTGGTTCAGTTTGTTGTCCTTTTAATTATTGACAGTGCATTTCATTTTTGTGAAATCTCTTGTTAATAAAATTTTATATACTGAACCATCACTCGCACTCGTGCCAAATCCAACCAGTATGTGTGTGTGTGCTTGAGGAATAGATGGCTGTGCAGTAATCTTTGTCTTTTTTGGTCTCCCTGCCAAGGTGTACATTCCATCTAAGAAAAACCTACCAACTGTAGATATTGTCGTAAACTAAACACCCATGGGAGTACATGGTGATGTTTCTCTTGTGGATCCCCAAAAGTTATCTTACCCACAATGTCCTGCAAACCTCAAAATGTGACTGTCATATATTCCTTGCATTATTGCACCAAGATTTTCACGCTGCAGAAAGAAACAACAAATTTCCTACCCCCCAGCCTTTCTCCAAGTATCCCAATAGAAATGGTACCTCACTTGTGTAGGTGGGCCAAGTACCCGCGGCAGGGAAGGGCCCAAAACCTATTGAGGCGACATCAAAATTACCTATCACAATCCAACCTGGTTTTGCAAGGGGGGGTCCCATGAGTTTTTGGCTCTTGGCTCGGCGGCCATCTAGGGAAACCTACCAAACCCACACATTTCTGAAAACTAGACACCCGGAGGAGTCCAGAGAGGTATGGCTTGTGTGGGTCCCCTAAGATTCTCCTACCCAGAATCCCCTGGAAATCTCAAATTTAGCTGAAAAAATTCACTTTTTTCTCACATTTGTGTGGGAAAGTTCTGTAATCTGCGTGGATCCACAAATTTCCTCCCACCCAGCGTTCCCCCAGGCCTCCCAATTAAAATGGTACCTCACTTGTGTGGGTAGGCATAGTGGCTGCAACAAGAAATGGCCCAAATCGTACTGTGGAGACTTCAAAATTACCTATAACAAAACTACCTGTTTTTGGGGGAGGGGGCACCTGGGGTTTTGGCCACAGGCTCGGCAGCCATCTTGGGAAACTACCAAACCCAAACATGTCTGAAAACTAGACACCCAGGGGACTCTAATGAGGTATGGCTGGCGTGGATCTCCAACGTTTTCCTACCCACAATGCCCTGCAAACCTCAAATTTAGCTGGAAAAAACACATTTTCCACTTACTTTTGTGTGTAATCACCATGCCAGCGCAAATGTCCTACCCCACAGCGTCCTCCTTAGTGTCCCGAGTAAAATGATACCTCACTTGTGTGGGTGTCCAAAGCAGAATTGGCAAAAAAAATAGTTTTTTTTAAATGTAGCGCTTAGAATTCTCGGTGCTATACCCTTAATCCCTATGTTTTGGGCTCTTCCCAGTCACAGGCCCTTACCCCACCCACACAAGTGAGGTATCATTTTACTTGGGAGACTCAGGAGAACGCTGTGGGGTAGGACATTTGTGCCAGCACGTGATTCCACACAAAAATATGTGGAAAATTTGTTTTTTTCAGCTAAATTTGAGGTTTGCAGGGTATTTTGTTTAGGAGAACATTGGGGGATCCATGCAAGCCATACCTCATTTGACTCCCCCGGGTGTCTAGTTTTCAGAAATGTTTGGGTTTGGTAGTTTCCCAAGATGTCCGCCGAGCCCGGAGCAAGTTCAGAGACCTCTCTGCTAAGTACTTCTGCTTGTGATACTAAGTAACAGTAGCAGAATTAAAGAAGTATCCCCCAAAGAGGGAAGGTCCTGCCAAGAATCCAGACAATGAGGAGAAGACGTATGTTGTCACTACTGCCATCAAGGCCTTGCTTTTTTTCCAGCATATTGTTGCACCCTTTTCTGAGCATGAAGACCCTGAGAAGAGTATTCCTACTGAATCAACAAAGGTACCACCAAAATCGAAGCACATTAATCTCAGCCTTTCAGCGACTGCTGTCATAGCTGAGAGCAGTGAATCTGAATTGTCCCAGCAGCAAACTGAATCTTCACAGCAAACTGAACAGCAAGATAGAAGCAGAGCAGGAAGTTGATATTGCTGCAGAAGTGCAGGGGGTTGTGACAGCTCTTCCCTTGGACACATTGTCTTTACTCTCTTCTCTGAGAAAAAGGAGCACTCCCTCATTTTCTCCAAGCCCCTATCAGATGATCATGACAATTATTGGGCCCGAGTCCTGCCATGGGAGACAAAGGAAAAAGAAGGTTGCTGAAAACCTTTGGAGTGACGAACATGGACCAGTGATTGTTCATGCTGAGAGCGACAGAATAAGTGCAGATCACTTCTATTCAACCTGCTCCAATTTATGTACCACCAACCCAACCTACTTTCTATTTTTAAAAATCCAAGGTCTGCAGCAACCACCATCTTACTGTATCTACAGCCCACCCTAGGAAAAGGCAGCTGCAACTGCCTAGCTTCACCACAAAAAAGCTCTTCTTGCTTTGGCTCTTTAAGAAAGCTCACCTCCACTGTTTGGGATTTCTTGACATTTATGTTGCATGAGGAACACATTAGAGATTGCACAATTTACTGCAAACCAGTGTGTCATGGGCAGCTTGGTGGGCAATCCAGTACTGAGAGCTGACTGGTCTTTCTGAAGAACTGAAATGCAATCATATGGGAACAGCATCTGAACATGATATATGATGCTGAGAGAGAAGAAATCATCCATCAGAAGTAAGTGGTGGTGAGGAAGAAGAACATGGCACCATCATGTAAAGGGGCCTTAACACTCTTAGGGCCTGATTACAATCTCGCTAGGAAAGCCCTCCTTACGACTTGGATCTGGAAGGCTTTCCCAGCGAGACGTGCTCCGGGAGTCCGAACGAGCGGGTATGATGCTGCTGCATGCTTACGAACTCGGTTCGCTCGGACTCCCATTGAACTCTATGGGAGCCCGTGTGCAGATGCGTACACAGGCTCCCCTAGCAGAAAAGGTGTGGGTGGGTAAAAGCGTACACCCTGTGGTGGGCACCCCATGGTGCCTGTCACACTGTGCATGCCTGGATCAGGGGGACACATGGGCACACCCCAGTGACACAGTCGGCAGCCCCCGGGTGAAGAGTGGCCTGCTATTGGACCCCGAAGTACACTTCCAGCAGCCATTTTGTCTCGCTGAGACTGAGGCGAAGCGGCTTTCGGAATTGTGCATTGTAATCGCTTGGTCGGAATTCGGCTCCATTGCGCGGCACGATTTGGCTACGAACCAATCGTACGGAGTGGTTCGGGTCCAGAAACGATTCAGTCAGCGCTTACACGATCTTCACATCTTACTACGTTGTTCAGACCTGTTTATGATTCAGTCGGAAACAAGGGCTACGAATCGGATCAGGCAAAGCCAAATCCGATTTGGAGGTCTTCTGAACGACATTGTAATCGAGCCCTTAGTGTGAAATCATTATCTGCAGTGATCTCTGCATGGCTCAAGGAAATGAGGGATATTGTAGCCATCTCAAAGCATTAGAGCAGCCTACATGTGACCCTTGAGGTGGTGCTCTTGTCACAAACAATCTGCCAGAACAAGCCACTATCAAATATATGACATTTGAAAGCTGTCTAAATGTTAGCACTTGATTTCCTCCCTTTTTCTTTGGTGGATGGGAGGAGCTTCTTGAATTTGTGGAGACCATCTGTCCAAAATGGATGGTCCCAAGCTAGACAGGTCCCAAGCTGGACTTTATTTTTTCAACTTTTGCCTTGCCAACGCTGCACCATCAAGTGCTGGAACTGGTTAGTGAAGCAATAGAGAAGAGCACTGCTCAGTCCAGCCAACTCACGACCAACAAGTGGACCAGTTATCAAGCCACATGTGCCTCACTTCTCATTGTATCTTCTTAAAGGGGGATAAGCAAAGGCTAGCTGCTAGTCTCACCATTACTGATGCTTTTCAAGTCATTTGGCTGCATGCAACTGCGGCACAGTTCTCCATGGAGAAATCACATTAGGATGCCAAAATGTACTAACACACTCTATGAATTGCTTCAACCCAGAGGTCTCAGCATTGGATTAGTTGTCACTGACTTTGGCAGCATCATTGTCAAAGCCATGGCTGACAGTGGATAATTCTAAGTCCTATGTTTAGCTTATTGCAACAACTTAATTGTGCATGTAGCAGGAGTTGCACTCAATTCAGCCATTTCCTCAAAGCCCGGCAGCAGGGTGAGAATCATTTAACCTGCTAATAGAGCCCCTGTAAAAGCCTTCATACAGGAGTTCCCAGCCTGTTGGAGCTCTGCAACACCTGTTTGAGAAGTGCAGTTCTGTTAATGATCATGTACTACAAAGGAGAGGGTTTGCAACCAGCAATACCATGGCAATGGAGGTTGACAAACTGAGGTTAATGGAGTACCTAACCCTATTGTTACTGCCTTTTGAGATTTTGACACAGGACATCTGCAAGTAGGATTGAACAATGAGCCAAGCCATTCCATTTTTGCACTGACTGCAGGGGCATTTATAAAAGGTGAAGCAAACATACACAAATGTCAATGAAGAAGCAGAAGCTTTGATCAATAGCTTAATCATTTGAGTGATCAATTCAATTTCAATTACTGTTTATTCTGTTACTTAAAACCATAAAAGATACAAGGACAGTAAAAGACTGGACAAATTGAATACAGTACAACATCTGCCGTTAAACAGTGACAAAATAGCTAAAGATATCATAAATTAATTCTACAATCTATACCTAATCATATATAAAATTATAAAATATATAACAATATCATTGGTTCATAATACAATCTAAACACATTGATGATTAAAACATAAGGATTCAAAATAAATTAATCCACTGTTAATATAAAAGAATACATTCAACTAAGTCCTGGTGGCCTAAAAATACCACTGTTGTCATTAGGGTTGGGTAGAATGTTTCAATTCGCCTGCAGTATTGGTGGAATTTGGTGACTCCATGGTACTCTTGTATTCCGGAGTTCTGGACAAATTCAGCAAATTGCCACATGGCGGACTTTGGTCCTGCGAAGCTGCAGAAATACAAGCGTGAACAAGATTTGGTGTCCCTGCACACAGTTTTCTCACCCGGGTTAGATTTTCTTCTCGCATGGTGCTGCTCACACTGATTTTTCCGTGCTGCTCGCGCTAATGGCACTACATTGCAGCGCGAGCAGTGCAACATGCATATTTCTACCTGTTGGTGGTACTCTGTGGAATCTTGCTGTGTTTTTATGTAACTTCACAGATTCGGCTCAGTGAAACTCCGTGATTTCCACCCACCTCTGGTTGTCATAACATTTACATAGCCTATGTATCTCAAAGTCTCCCAGCCTCAGTTAGAAAACAATCCACATTCAAACACATAAAATTCATTAGACAACATTTGTAAAAAGGTCATGGGCAGGTCTTCCTTAGGAAAATTGTTTCCCTTTCAGTAGAGGTGAAATTCACCACTGTTGCAAGGCCCTACAATGCTCACAGAGCATTACAAAATGCATAGTGTCTTGGTCAGAGGAGTCACAACTACATGTTCCTAAGTATTCAACTTTATTCCAACCATGAAGCTCTCCTAAAAGGCAGTACACTAAATGTAATCTAAATCTAGTTTACAGAAATCAACGGTGCTGATTTGTGACCACTGAGAGGTATGGTTTGATGGTCTTGCATGATTTCAATGTGTCATAGGCTCATCTCCCTCATCTCTTTCTTTTCTTGGCCTAAGGATATGTGATGCCTCTTTACCCATAGTAAATCAGCACAGACGATCCGCTCCATAACCTTAAATAAATCTGGGCATCCTTAATCAATCAATCAGTCATTTATAAAGTGCTGCATTTCACCCATGAGGGTCTCAAGGCACTGGAGTTGCTAACTGCTTCATGGTGATCTGTTAATTCGAACAGACAGGGCTTGGGTCTTTTCCTGAATTGTCAGAGTGATGGGGAAGTCCTGGGGTGCAGGGGAAGGTCATTCCAAGCTTTGGCTGCCAGGTGTGAGAAGGAGCATCCTCCGCTGTTGCCTTAGCAGCTCCATGGGGTGTCTGCAAGGAAGAAAGAGGCGGATTGTAGGTGTCTGGTCGATTGGTGCTGATATATGCTGGTCCTTTGTTGTGCAGGGCTTTGTAATCGCAGATTTGATATACCTTAACCAGAGAATACTACCACCCCTGCCCAGGTTCATACAGTCCTTCAGAATGGGCTGATTCAGCCCCAGCTGATAACGAAAGCCATCTCAGCAGGGGTCGCAGGGTGAGCAGGTCTGCTATATATCCTGGTTCTTCATGCAAGATGTAGGAGGGAATGGATTGGGGAACAGTTTATAAATGCCTCATAAACTTAATTTATATTACTTCCAGCTCTGTAGCCTCTCTGTATCCCTAAATATTGCTGCCATAGCTCACTGTGAAAAAGCATTTAGATTTTTACTAAAGCCTTGATGGGCTTCACACCCAGCCTGGAGGGAAAATCAAACAAGACATGGCCACCCTAGCTATTGAGTATCATTTAGCTTTCACCAGTGTTACCCAAGAGCCTATTTCATCAAATAAGATGCTGAGGTGGGAAAAAGCCTTTACCTTGGTAATCTCATGTCCCTCTGCAATATATTTCTCATGTCCCGTACTCCTAGGGCCCATATCCATTAATTGTGATTTGTTATAGTTGGTGTTTAGGCCCGAACTGTTTATAAAGGCAACATAGGACTTAAGGAGCTGCTGCAAGTCAATGGCGGTCCCCGTTATCAACACCGCACCATCATCATAGATTAGAGGGGGGATAAGGTTGGGCCCCACGCGTGGGAATATCTCTAAAACGTGCACATTAAGTTGGTCACAAAATGTTTATATTAAATATGAACAGCAGTTGTGCCAAAATGCACCCCTCCCTTAGCCCCCGCTGAATCTTGAAAGGTGTGGTACAACTTTCAACCCGATCATATCTTACTACAGCAGTCAAGTCCCTGTGTACTTAGTGCAGAAAGTCCACTATGTCCCTATCACCTTCCATGTTAAGGAGCATTGCCCGTAAAAGTTTTCTGTTAACTCCGTCAAAGGCGGAAGTGAGATCCATAAAGGCCATATGAAGCAATCCACCCTTAGCAACTGTGTATTTCCCTATTATCATCTGTAGGTTTAGTTATTGCTAACTTTAATTCTAGGAGTTTTTGTCAAGGCTTCCAACAAATTCTGATGGGCCTCCGAGCATTTGTGGTAAAACAATTTACAATTAGATTTCCTGTTCTTAACAACCGGGTAGGTTAAAAAACATTGCAGTTTGTGTACAGACCCTATTATAGACAGGTAATAATGCCTCTGGGTGAAATGTGGCCTCTAGACAGATATTGATGTCCTGTCCACTAGTGGTAGTTGAGTTAGCTAGAAAATACTCTGGGACCTCCATATTCTATTTCAGTCTGCAGCCTTGTTGGGTGGACTTTACAGCCTGATTCGCTGGACCTTTTTAACTCAATGCTTCCTTCTCTTGCCTCCACTCTATACTAAGAGGCAGTGGGTTGTGATCATTATGATGATTCCAAGTAACATTAAACTGTTTAACAAAATTGACTAGGTAAGCAGAAATAAAAATGTAATCAATAGTGGATGTTATTGTTCTACCTATAAATGTAGAGATGGTTTCTACATCTCCCGGCCTCTTCTAATGCAAATCTGTAAATACCAGGTTGTGATCAGCTAAAATAGAGCTGAGAAGGTCACTTATCATCAATTTGACATGGGTTAGAACAAGTGTATATGTTAAAATCCCCTAGTAAGACCAGTGTATATGGAGGATGTTGCTTGTCAGCATAAGCATTCATAATTATCGCTGGCCGTTGTTAATATGCCTCACATTAGCAAGGGAGCTGCATTTTAAGCAACTTTTGTTAACAAAATTTGAAAAAAAAACACCTATAGTCTTAAAGAGTAATGATGTACCCACCTCCGAAGCATGTGATGAGGGGCCCCTGTGTCTCCCATATCTGACAAATATACATTAGCCATGAGGTGAACGTGTCCCCTTGAATTGTTGTTAGTCCCCTGCGCTGCAGGGCCTTGCCATACACCCCTAGTCCTTGTGTTTTGTAACTGGTGCTCATGTAAAGTGCTCCAATACCTTCGGGTCGAGTTCGCACTATATAATACTGTAAATAAAAAAAAAATAGGACCTGCCCCCATTTTTGCAGGCACTGTAGATGTTATTCAAGACTCAACAGTATACACATTGACACAACTCGAAGTAATATGAGAACGGATTCTTCTTGCTTCTTTATTACTAGCGAGTGGCGCACTGCAAGGGGAAGAGTGCTGTTCCTTAGTTTGATCTGTGAGAGGGACTGAGAGAAACCTTTACTGGAGGAACATTCAAGATGGTGGGTTTGTGTGAGAACCCAAATAATATTTATAATGTAGATTGATTGTAACAAACATTCAGACCTACCAACCTACAAAATAAACTTACTATGTGAGAGGAGGGAACCAGGAGTGCGACGGGCCTTGGGAGGAGGTGAACCCTTGAGCCCAATACCGCTCCATCCATGAAAGTGCATCTGAGGGAGCATGGCTATCAAGAAGGGGCCTGGACTTTTTGTGTGTCACTCTTCCAGAGGTTATGCATAGCAATTAACAGTGGCAAACTGATTCTTGGACTATAATCATGGACATCCTTTAGGGGTCCCAGCTGCAACCCCTGGCTTGCTCCTTGTGACCCCTGACACTGACTTTGAAAACCCTGGCCTGGGAGATCATAAAGGCAGTGGCAGGAATTTTAACAGAGGCGGCTCCTCCGCTAAGGCGAGGAGTGTTGCTCCACTGCTTTGAGAGCAGTGCATAGCAAAAATAAAAATGGTACTAACGGAACGTTATTATCATTCTATTTTTACGTTTCTGCTTAGCTGCAGGGAGGTGCGGCGCTGGACTGGCCGGAGCAGGGGCCAGGGGAAGGAGTGGTGAGAGCACTCTAAAGTGGGCATGATGGTTTGGCCGGACGCCTTGGGCCGGCCAAACAGTCATGCGCACTTTGCATGTTCTCCACCGGCTGTATTGCACAGCCTGAGTGAAGAACCAACAAATATGATACCTGCCAGAATTAATTCAAGAAAGGCCCTAACAAGGGTCCTAATGATAATAACAAACCATCGTGGCAGATGGACACAGGAATTATGATAAAAAGGACACAATTACAACCAAGTTAGGTTTTGATCAAGCAAATCAATTAAATTTATTTTTCTATATTTTTAAATACCATTTTGTTATATGTACAAATATATCTGACAATGCATCAATCCAAAATTCGAAAAGATATCAAATTTCTGTCCCACAACTCTCATCCAAAACACAACAATCATACTGTCATACACTACACAACAACATAATCTAATATGTCAAGACACACAATTATATTCAAAAGGTAAAAAAGGCATCAATATGATGAGTCTGCCACATATTAGTTATGGTAACAAAAAGGCAGTTAGCATCCAGAATGTAGGGGTAGTGGGGTTCCAGCTACCCAGTAGCCTTAAATAGCGCCTGAGTGAAGAACACGCCCAGCGTCTCAGTCCCTCTCTGAGCGCCGAACCAGGGCCCTCAGACCAATCACAACGCTGCTGTAAGGCAGTGTCGTGATTGTCTGGGTGAGTCTGGGAGCCTGGGTGACAAGCGACCAGCTGGTAAGTTTTCTTTCTTTTTTTTTCTTTTCTAAACCCCCCACCTCCCCCTTTGCCCCACCACCATTTCCTACCAACCACCACTTAATTTTAAGAGAATTGTGCCCTACTTACTTTTTGTTGCTTGTCCAAAACTGGGATGTTTTCATTTGTTTGTATCCTCAGTGTCTCTGAAAAGGATTTTTGGGGACACC
Source organism: Triturus cristatus (assembly GCF_964204655.1). Classification (NCBI taxonomy): domain Eukaryota; kingdom Metazoa; phylum Chordata; class Amphibia; order Caudata; family Salamandridae; genus Triturus; species Triturus cristatus. Next base: position 458,847,584 of record NC_140580.1, on the reverse strand, counting down.
CAGGGTGGACACAAATAAAAGTGGTGGGGCCACCTGCAGCGTGCTTGAGGATTATGCTTATGTGTGATATAGTTATAGTTAGGACCGTGTTTCCATAGGAAATCTGAAAATTCTATTTGGAATAACTTTGGCGCCGATTGACGAATAATCGCGAAATTTTCAAAATAGGTGGGGCGCTCCGCTTCTACCCTGAAAGTCTCGGGGGTATTCGTCAAGCGGGGGCTGAGAAAAAAGGGGGTCCCAAAACACGTTTTCCCCATGCATTTTTCCATAGGGACCTTTAGTCCAAGGTACAGCCCGAACGGCTGAACAGAATTACCTGAAATTTGGCAGAGAGGTAGTCCTCAGGTCAGGGATGTGCCTTTTGCATATCTGGAGTCAATCTGTTCAGTAGTTCCTGAGAAAATTGCAGTTAAAAGTACATATATATCTATAGGCGCGCACCGTGCGTGCACGGTGCGCGCACGGTGACGTGCGCGAGCGCAATTCTAATTGGTTGTTAGATGTCAGTAAACATTCGAATCGGTCGAACTCAGGAAGTGTCGGCCGCCATTTTGTCTCTCGCAGTCTGAGGCAGTGAAAAACAAAGGTGGAGAACGTGAAAAGGGGGCAGGGTGGACAGCTCCTGACCCCTAGCCTTTGTCAGGGGGTCACTGAAGGACCCCCAAGGGTGAATTATTTTTTTTTTTTGCGAAAAATCACGGGGTGCGCGCACCGTGCGCGCACGGCACGAACAATGCATGCGCATGTGCAAAGCGCAGGGTGCGCGCACGGTGCGCGCACGGTGCGCGCACGGTGAAAAACCTGAAAAAAAAATATTAATATATACATAACTTAGCATTTAAAAAACCGTACAAATTCACTTAAAAAACCATAGGTTTCACACACGTTATAGTTAGGAATTAGCATTTAAAAAACCTTGCAAATTCACTTAAAAAACCATAGGTTTCACACATGTTATAGTTAGCTGGACATTTCCCTCGTAAAAAACCAATGAAATTCCCCCGTTATAGTTAGTGCAGGCAACTATAACTCACGCGACCGCAATCCTCTGCTGATGACGTCAGATATTACATCACTGATTACATATGTTTCTTTCTGAAAAATAAATATTTGTAATATATGTATAGCTAAAGATTAATGGAAGAAGACATGGGTAAATAGGTGTCTAAATACAGTGATGTAATATCTGACGTCATCAGCAGAGGATTGCGGTCGCGTGAGTTATAGTTGCCTGCACTAACTATAACGGGGGAATTTCATTGGTTTTTTACGAGGGAAATGTCCAGCTAACTATAACATGTGTGAAACCTATGGTTTTTTAAGTGAATATATATATATATATATATACAAACAATCCCGCTTCCTTAGATGCTTCCAACGAAGATGTATATATATATGTATTCATTTATTATTTTATGTATGTACAAACTAAAGGTTCCAAAGCAGATACAAATGTATCGCTGCACCCTCCCACACGAACACATATAAATATATATGTTTATAATATATTATATGTATAAATAATGTAATATATATATATATATATATATATATATATATATATATGAACAGATTTACACCAGACCTACAAAAGGCACTTCCTTGACCTGCGGACTACCTCTCTGCCAAATTACAAGTAATTCTGTTCAGCCGTTCGGGCTGTAGCTGTGTCTAAAGGTCCTATGGAAAAATGCATGGGGAAAACGCGTTTTGGGACCCCCCTTTTTTCTCAGCCCCCGCTTGACGAATCCCCCCGAGACTTTCAGGGTAGGAGCGGAGCGTAGCGCCCCATTAGTTTTGAAAATTTCGCGAGGATTCGTCGACCGGCGCCAAAGTTATTCCAAATAGAATGTTGCGGATTTCCTATGGAAACAGGGTCCTAACTATAACTACCTACTGGCGACTGCCAGTAGGTAATATATATATATATATATATATATATATATATATATATATATATATATATATTCACTGAAAAAACCATAGGTTTCACACATGTTATAGTTAGCGGAAATTTTACTGATAAAAAACCAATGAAATTCCCCCGTTATAGTTAGTGCAGGCAACTATAACTCACGCGACCGCAATCCTCTGCTGATGCTAATACTGTATTTAGACACTTATTTGCCCATGTCTTCTTCCATACATTTTTAGCTATACATATATTACAAATATTTTTTTTTCATAAAGACACATATGTCATCAGCAGAAGATTGCGGTCGCGTGAGTTATAGTTGCCTGCACTAACTATAACGGGGGAATTTCATTGGTTTTTTATCAGTAAAATTTCCGCTAACTATAACATGTGTGAAACCTATGGTTTTTTCAGTGAATTTGCAAGGTTTTTTAAATGCTAATTCCTAACTATAACGTGTGTGAAACCTATGGTTTTTTCAGTGAATTTGTACGGTTTTTTAAATGCTAAGTTACTTTACGCCATTCGTGGCGTGCGCGCCCACTTAACGCAGTTCGTTCCGTGCGCGCACGGTGCGCTTCGCGCACCGCGCGCCCACTTTACGCAGTTAGTGCCGTACACGCAAGGTGGGCACGCGGTGCGCGTAGCGCACCGTGCGCACATGGAGGACATATTATGCGCTTCCTTGTGATAGGTAATCTGTTAAATTTAATTTGTAAGTGATGACAATAATACGCCATGCACAGAGAGTGTTTTTTTTTTTTTATTAAAATTTTTAGCGTAAGCGCACCGTACGCGTACGGTAAGCGTAATCGGCGAAATTTTCAAAAAATAAAAATTTACCGTTTTTGGCCTTAGGGGATCTTTGAGGACTCAACTAACATGGCTATGTGCATGGGCGCTGTCTAAATAGCCCCTTTATATGTTTTTTGCCTTTGTTTACAGCCCCCCCTCAGAGTGCGAGAGAGAAAATGGCGGCCGCCGCTTCCTGGTTTCGACCGATTCGAATGTTTACTTAGATGTAACAGCCAATCAGAATCGCGCTCGCGCACGCCACTGTACGCGTACGGTAAGCTTACGGTAAGCGTACCGTAAGCTGGCTCAGATATATATATTGATTTAAAGGCTATTTTCTCAGAATCTACTGAACAGATTTACACCAAACCTACAAAAGGCACTTCCTTGACCTAGGGACTACCTCTCTGCCAAATTTCTAGTAATTCCGTTCAGCCGTTCGGGCTGTAGCCCTGTCTAAAGGTCCTATGGAAAAATGCATGGGAAAAACGCATTTTGGGACCCCCCTTTTATCTCAGCCCCCGCTTGACGAATCCCCCCGAGACTTTCAGGGTAGGAGCGGAGCGTAGCGCCCCACCTATTTTGAGAAATTCGCGAGGATTCGTCAACCGGCGCCAAAGTTATTCAAAATAGAATGTTGCGGATTTCCTATGGAAAAGGGGTCCTAACTATAACTACCTACTGGCGACCGCCAGTAGGTAATATATATATATATATATATATATATATATATATATATAGTACTAAAATGGACTTGGATCTGCTTAAGACACCTGTTACATTATTTTATTAATCTTGCACTTAATGGTTCATCTTTCATTTATTGTTGCTTTTTTTGAGTTCTGTGGTGTTGCTATCTTAATGTCATTATGTCAATATGGTCATATGGCAACACCTTCTCTAACATCATCAGGGTCAAAAAGTAAAATGATACCACTTCCTGTGATGTCATCACGAATGATGCCACTTCCCCTGCCCCGGATATTTTGGTGAATACATGCCAATAGTTACAATTTTAAAAAAATGTTGTTAATTAGAATAAAAAAACAATACAAATAAGGATTAGAATGTTGCAGTGGATTTTGGCGAGGAACAGCTTCTGAGGTAATTCCGCCATTGGTTCGGCACCGTGCTTGTGTGCACCAATGCAGCACCTTGTACTGCCCTACAAGGAGATCATCTCCCTGTCTCAGAAAAAAAAAAGGGAAACACAACGGTAAAGTGGAGGATGGTCGTTAAACTGCCATCTCTTTTGCTGTCTGGCTACCAGTGATGACAGTTTTCAGTTGTGCATCCTAGTGAAAATTCAGATATTTGCTGGGACCTTAATTCATATATGCTTCTTTTATTGTTCTAAAACATACTATGCAGTCTAATCCTTGATGCTTCGATTGTGCACAGAAACACTTCTCATATTTAAAATTTATAGAGAACATTTCTTCATGCATTCTTCCAGCATGGGTTTATGATACAAATATGCCTCAGTCATAATTGTATCCTCAGGGCTGTGCTTACTTTAGTTAGGTTGTAACCGGATTATTTTACAGTGATCTCGCAATGCAGAGAAATGGGAAAGGAAACTTTACAGACTACAGAAAAGGGAAAAGAGGAACTTTGCAATGCTTGCAGACAAAAAATATAAAAAGCACACACCTCAAAGTAACACATAAACACACATGGAAAGTTTTTTATGCAAGGTAGTAATATAGAAGGTCTTGCTAAATTGTATTTATTGGGACTAGAATTGTTCCCTCAATGAAAATATAAAATGTCCCTCATAACAAATTTCTTGCAAAAAAATTGGAATCAATCATAAACGCAGTTTGCCACTCCGGTGTTTTGAGCTGGATGGGACAGCCAATACCCATTATTTTTCACCATCCGAACGTGGCCAAGTGATAACAGACAACATTTGCAAGAGAGCATCAGATTGGAAAAGGAACAATATCTGTCAATGAGGTGAAATTCATCCACCCATGATTCCTCATTTGAAGCTGGAAAGTTCAGCATCATAGGGCAGCAGGTTTTGCCTGGGGCAAAATTACGGAACAGTCGGCCATATGTATGAACATCGGGTTGTAAAATTCTGGTCACAAATTGTGACCAGCATTCTTGTTGCAGTAAAGATTTTTAAGAACCCACCTATGTAATAATAGGTCTGTTCTTAAAAATCCAAATCGTGGTGGGTCACAATCTGACCTACCTCATGAATATGGCTAATTGGGACTCACTATGATTGGAGGCTATTCAGTTGTGTAGGAAAGATGAAATGGACCTGGTGCGAGCAAGGAAAATTCCCCGTTTCACTATTGTTGGGGGTAGTGAAATACTGCAATAATTAGGACTCAGTGGGCCTCTCAGGGCTCTGAGCCCCAGTGCCACTGCACCTGCTGCACTAATGGTAGCTATGCCTCTGAGGCCGTCACAGGGCTGGTGGTTTGCTAGGGCATTTAAATAAGATATTGTTTGTTTTAAATGCAGTTTCTTTCCATAAAAAAACTGGGGTTGCATTTAAAATTAAGTTTTCTTTTTTGTTTAAAGTTTGATTAGGAGTTTGATTAAGATTCTTAAACTTTTTTTTACATTCCCAAAGTGGAAGTTGCGGAGGCATTGTTACCTCCTTTAGAGTTTTGGTAAATATTCAGGGGCAGATTTACAAGAAAGTGACGCATCTGTAGAGATGCGTCACTTTCCCTGCGCCAACATGCCAAATCCTTGCGTCACCGTGGATGCGCCGTATTTACAATACGGTGCACCATGGCGCAAGGATTGACAGATGCGTCAGAAATTCTGACGCATCTGTTGACAGATAAGTCACGCATTACTGGAGTCGTGTCGCAAGCACGACGCAACTACAGCAATGCTCAGGGGTGCCCTATGCCTAACATGCTGCGTCACTCCTTACGCCTGCTTCAAGCAGGCGCAGGGTTTTGACACATCATGGACGTAAAAGTGACGCAGTGAAATCTTGTAGATTTCACTGCGTCACTTTTATGGGGCTTCCTGCGACGGAAAGCCCACCCTGCATATATTAAACCTAACGCAGGTTTAATGTGGTGCAGGGCTTCACAACGTGACGCATCTCCCTAGATGCGTCACGTTGTAAATGGGTCGCAACTTTTACGCTGCGTCACAGAAGTGACGCAACAACAGTGCAAAAGTGACGCAAAGGGCTTGTAAATCTGCCCCTCAAAGTTTGTGATCGGATTTTGGTCACAAACATTGTTACTTCGATATTGACCCAGTATTTAAAAAGTATACTTACAACATGCCTTTTCCAGATACCGAATCTGTATCCATTTACATCCCATTTTAGGAGTCAGAGAAACTTTTCTAACTCCTACAGTAAGATTAGTAAATAGGAAAAGGCATTTTAAAGGTCACAAACTCCGAATTGGAGCATGTGAGACAGTTAAGAGGCTTAGTACAGCTGGTCCAGTATTCCTGACATACTTGTAAGGAGAACCTGTAAATTCATTGATTTGAATAATGAAACAAATTGCTAACCTGCACTTCATGGCACCTTCATAGATGACCAAGATTTATTGGAACCTATGAGCTCGAAGACTTTAAGAATTTTGAGAACATCCTTTGAGTGTCTCCAAACATTTCACAGATCATGGTATAGTAGCACTGAGGGACTGGGCGCTAAAAGCAGCACTAGAAAATGTGTTCATATATTTCCCATATTGTGTTTTTAGCATTGACAGCGAGATTGACCAAGTCACAGAGGATTTAGGGGGAGGCAGATTATATATGTGTTGTCACAAAATGTGATGTATTCCGTATGGGCTGTTTGCCAGGCTTGAAAGCTGATGAACCCACCGTCCTTTCACCACAGAAAGCAGCCCCTGAATCTTCACCTACCAAAGGGGGTTCATGTGTCCCTTATTGCCAGACCAGCCATATAACTTCAACAGAATCTGAATGCCCATGCGAGAACAGCACTTTTCAAATTAGTTTGCCAAAAGAACATTGTCATCCTAACACAGGCAAAAACACAAATTGGTGAGGTGAGGGCACAGTAAATAACACATAGCTGCCCTGTATGTTCTTAATGTAATCGATGAAACAAGGTTGCTATATTATTAATTTTGATCAATGTTTAGGTTCTATTCTGCACTGTCCTTTGTCTCAGCATTATTACCATAAAGGTGAGAGGCGAGCCTTTCAGTTACGAACCCTCCCGTGGGTCGTGGGGACATGCGAGAGCAACGTCTCTAAACACATATCTTTTCCCTTGGGAAAGGAAATCGGAATTCATTAGGAGAGTAAACGAAGTCTTCAGTCAGTTAGTAAAATGTTACATTGTGTATGTCTGAAGCAAGAAATTGTACTTTTCGGTTCCTACTGTTGCAAACTAGAATAGTTTCACTCAAGAACATTTTTTTTTTCATTCCTCTTCCGGTAGCTGGCATGCATTACATTTTCCGCCAAGAAGCAGTTCAGATAAAAGGCATGTAGGAGCGAATACAATAAATAATAACTTCACTTTTATTGCTTTTAGAATTTACATAATTTTATATCAGTGTCACAAAGTAATAGCTGTTTTATTTATAGTATTATTTTAGGAAGAAAAGGGATATGTCAATTTATGCCGTCTGTGTCTAAAGTAGGTCCAGGAGAGTCAGATTCACGCCAGATTTTCAGGATATCCATGTAAGAGAAATTTACGAACAGGGAATCTCAGTGAAACTTTTTTACCTATTCTGCGGTAATTGTGACATGAGTCCTGTCCTCGTGGATTTACAATGGACTCGCCTTTATTATGCTTTTACAAGGACTACAAAACTAAAATGATTTAAGGTGTATTTCGCACTTGAAGCTACAATTGTGCACCCTCCTTATTATCACTAACCTCCTGCAGTTAAAAACCGTGACTCGTACACCAGGTCATACAATAATTCTGCATACATGTAGGGGGAGATTTACTAAGATTTACGCCGTTTTGGGTCACAAAATTGACGCAAACCGGCACAAAATAATTTCCCCCCCAATTACTTTCCAATGCTAAACGTGTTTAGCGCTGGAACGAACAGTAAAGTAATGCGAAGCAACCCATAGCGCTGCTTTGCATTACTTAGCGCCAAGGGGGTGTACCATTGGTGGAGCATTGGCGTTCCCATGCAACCACCCATGGTTTCTCACCCTAAACCCAATTTACAAAACAAAGTAAACGGTTTAGCATGAGAAAACTGCACCCTTTTTAAAGTAGGTGCAAGGAAGGAGAAATGCTTTTATTTCTCCTACCTTTTCCGACTTTGCATGTGCTGCACTGTACAGCACGCATGCAAAGAGGGAAAATGCTTCACGTTACTCTAAACATAGTATTTTATTCTAGGATTCCCTTCCAGTACAAAACCTATGCTAGACTCACAGACACATCCTTGCACCATGACGCAAAGGTGTCTGCATGGCACACGGCAGCTGATTTCAGTGCTGGCGCAAGGGAGAGGGGAGGAAAGTGCCTTATTTCAGTAAATTGGGCGCTCTCCTCCTCTTTCCTATTCACGCAGCCCAGCATGTGCAGCTGCTGCAGTGTGCAACGTGAAAACATGGTAAATCTCCCTCTTAGTTATGTCTCATGCCATAAAGCACTTTAGTGCAGGCATTTGAATGTTGGGCGTGGGACATCCAATCGCGTTCTTCAGAACACAAGCCAGATCTTAACCATCTCTTGTATTCATTTTATGCCTTAATAGAAGTTTTAGCAAAATCCGCAACTCACATTAACCATTATACAGTGTGCAGTAAATACATACAAAACAGAATACAATAAAATCTTTTAATCAACCAATTACTACAGTGAAGTAATTTAGTTTTTTAATGTACATGTTCTCTATACTATACTATACTAGAAAGTAGAAATCCCTTATTATCTAGCTGCCTGTAGCTTTTCTTGCATTTCCTTCTCTGACTCAATGCAGGCCATGTGCATTTAGACATTGTTTACTGCAAACACAACACACGTGTAAGAAATTAGATTTCTGATTGACTTAGGTGTGCACCAAAGTCAAGCAGCAACCACAATCCTAGTTAGTGTAAGGTACCTGCAAACCCTAAATTAACCTGTTTTCACCCTCTGGTAGCTGGGCACAGATCAGCCATGCTTAACTTGAAGGCCGAAACTTGTTTCACCTCAACAACACGGGTTTATTTTAGGACGGGATACTACATCCCATGTGAATACGGCTATAGCAGCGTTTGATATTGCCAAAGTTAGAACCACCCCACTCGGTATGATATTATTAGATGCAGAGAAAGCATTTGACCGAGTGGGATGGGATTTTCTCTGGGTCACACTATCTACATTTGGCATTAAGGGTAAATTTTTACATATGATCAAATCACTATATCAATATCCTACAGCTAGGTTAGCTTATGCAGGTTTACAGTCTGATATGTTTCCAATTTCGCGGGGTACACGTCAGGGTTGCCCTCTCTCACCTCTTTTATTTGCTTTATCAATAGAGCCATTTATATTAGCACTACAATCGCAAACTCGGATCATACCTTTTATACATAACTCAAATGAACTAAAAATTACGGCATACGCCGATGATATAGCTGTATTTTCAACGGATGTTAAAACCGCATTAAATGAGGTGGTTAAAGAAGCGGAAAGGTATGGTTTGGTCTCTGGCTACAGACTTAATTTTAATAAAACTCAAATAATAATGAATTACAAAGACGTTGGAATAACGACAGGGATATGCAACACGGCTACCTACCTAGGGGTCAAGATAACCACTAGAATAGATAAAATAATAGAAATAAATTACGAGACTCTTCTTAAGGAGACTGCAACATTGCTCAAAAAATGGCATAAGGTTCCTATAGGTATTGGGGGCCGTATAAATATAATCAAAATGAAAATACTACCTAAATTTATTTATTTATTTCGGTCTATTCCGCTAAGATTAAATATGTCCTTTTTTAAACGATTAGATGGTATCTGCGGCAGTTTCATATGGGGTTATAAAAAAGCCCGTAGGGCTATTAGACTACTTAAACTCCCATATAATCAAGGAGGTCTGGATTTTCCGGATTTCAAATTATACTTTTGGGCAGCTTTTATCAAACGACTGAGAAGTTTAATACACCCCGTAGGATGTAACGCACCCTTTTTCTTTAAGCTTATGCTCGGCAAGGAATACGAAATGTTTCTGTTCAGAATTAATGATCCAAACTATTTTAAGAGAGTCAGATTCAAGGTGGCACGAGATGTTGTCAATATATGGTTTGCAATTATTTCTAATTGTAATACATCATTTTATCACGATAAGCTGCCCATATGGGGCAACCCAGGTTTGCCAGAATTCTTTCAAGATATGGAGGGTAAACGCTGGGCTAGCCTGGGCATAAAATACCTGGGCAATATATATGATCACAATGGGTTTATGACTTTTGAAAAAATACAGACTATATATAAAATAACGCCAGGCATGCAATTTAAATATTTTCAAATCCGAGATTATCTTATCCGCAGAACGCAACTGACAAACATCTCAGGTTCGCTTATATGGGATTATATGCATAAAGATAACTCAAAATCAATAATTAGCACTGGCTACAAAATCTTATGCTCATTTAAGCCAGACGACTGTAACAGATTAGCTGAGCGCTTGGGATACAGTGCAGGGGCATCAGTGACAGCTAACACCATATCACGTGCTCTCTCTAGGCTTAATAACTCTGTATATTCTTCTAACCTTAGGATACAACAATTCAAAACAATCTGTCAATTATATTACACCCCAGAAAGAATATCAAAATGGTCCTCCCATGGCTCTTTTAGCGAACGCACAAAATGCCCAAAGTGCAATCTACAGTCTGCTGATCTAAAACATATGTTTTTTTAATGTTTTGCACTAGAGAGGTTTTGGTCAACGATAACCGATCTGATTTCTCAAAAATTAGGGAGTGTAGTGACGATCTCAGCAACAGAGGTATTAGTTGGAGCCCAGAGTACTACAAGCAGATATGAAGATCTAATCTCAATACTATTGGTTAGCGCAAGATTAACAATCGCTCGTGCATGGATTTTACCCACACCTCCATCGACCATTGAATGGTGGGGATTAGTTAAAGAAACATATGATATGGAACTAGCATTGTGAAAAACGAGAGGGACGAAGGCACTATGTAAAGTAAATAAGATATGGGGTGTACTATACTGAAAATGTTTGTAAAAGGGGTCCCCTCTCTCCCCCCCTTTCCCCCCCCCCCCCTCTCTCCCCTGCAATGAGGGCTAATAGATATATAGGTAGATATGAAGGATAATATATTCATATAAATGATATAATTACCTGTTCCAATGCTTGTACTTATTTGCCTAAAACTTATTGAATTGTATAATATGTATTAATTTTTCTTTTTCTTTCATGTTGGTAATAAAGAAATTTATTAAAAAAAAAAAACAAAAAAAAAAAAACTTAGTTTAATAATAAACATCGTGTTTTCCAATAAAAAAAAAAAAGTAAGGTACCTGCAGACCCTAAATTAACCTGTTTTCACCCTCTGGTAGCTGGGCACAGATCAGCCATGCTTAACTTGAAGCAATATGTAAAGTGTTTGTGCAACACTTCAAACAGAAAAGCAAGGAAAACACCACACAAGAAGATTCCCAGACCAATTTAGAAGACTAGAGGTTAATTTAATTAACAAAATAAGACCAAAATGACAAACATCGAATAAGTAGACCCAGAATTAACAATTTTTAAAGAATAAACTGAAGTATAGTGCCTAGAGGTATAAAGCGCCAACCAGGGATATCTGCTCGCACTATACCAGGTTGAATTCAAAAGTTCAAGCAGCCGTGATGAGGCGTGGGTCGGATACAGTCCCAGATTAGTCCAGCTGAAGGTTTACCTTCTCAAGTTTTTTGCCAAGACTTCCGTTCACAGGAAAGGAGTTGACCAGAAGTAAGGAGGGCATCACTGGAGGTGGTCAGCAGGGTTCAAAGAGCCCACTGGGTATCACAGTTAGGTGGGCTGGAGCCTTGAGGCTGAATGCAGAGATACTTGCTGAGTCAAGAGACACACTTGTGACTGCTCATGCTGGATTTCTGGGCAAGTGGCGTGGTTCCAAAGCAAACTGGCTCATTCACCACGAGCCCAAAAGCTTGTCTCAAAGAGCAGAAAGGCAATTTCCAAGGTCTCAGGACCTGAGAGGCACCTCATGGGGGTCAAGAGCTAATTGACGACGGGTCTAGGAGTTGTGGGTAGCCTCTTATGTCCCTGAGGCTCAGATCAGGAGGCCAACAGACCGTTGAATCACTCTGGGATCTTGGGTTCATGGTGGATTCCAGGTCCAGTTATTCTTTCCCAGGCAAGAGGGCATCAGGCAGTAGGTCAGCAAAGCAAGGCAGCAGGTCCTTCAGAATAGCAATCCAGCAGAGTGGCAGTCCTTTCCGCAGCACAGCCGGCCTTTTTCCTGGCAAAGTATCCATAAGTCCAGACGAGTACTGAAGTGGTGGCATGTTAGGTCTTTCTTTTACACACAGTTGTGACTTTGAAGTGGGGAGACTTCAAAGAGATGCCTTTGAAGTGCACAGATGCCCTTCCTTCCAGCCCAGGCTCCAGACTCACTACAGGGGGTTATGGAGCCCTTTGTGTGTGGACAGGACACAGGCTATTCGGAGTAAGTGAGGCTCCTCACTCCCATCCTGTCAGGATATCTCTTCAGGTCAAACTTAAGCTCTCCTTGTGTGTGACTGTCTAGGTGGAATACAAAAAGCCAAGTTATGACCCTCACCAGACATTTGATCAGAGACATGTTACAAGCACCAAATGGCTAAGGGAAAAAAATGCAAATTTTCTAAAATTGGCGTTTTCAGAATTGTACTTTAAAATCAGACTCCATCATAAGTTAGGATTTTAAATTAGGATTCCAGAGACACCAAACATGAACCAGTCACATCTTCCCATTTGGAAATTATGCTTATAAAATTTAATAAGTTAATCCCGAAGTTATCCTATGAGAGATATAGGCCTTGCAGTAGTTAAAAACGAATGTAAGTTTTTACACTACCATGACATATAAAACTAAGAAGTACATGTTCTGCTTTTTAAATACATTGCACCCAGCCCTCTGGGCTGTCCAGGGCCTACCCTAGGGGTATGTATTAAAAAAGAGGGCTTGGGCCTGGCAAGAGGTTTAACTTGCGAGGTCGACATTGCAGTCTAAAACTGCACACACAGACACATGCCTGAGACATGTTTAAAGGGCTACTTAAGTGGGTGGCACAATCAGTGCTGCAAGCCCACTAGTAGCATTTAATTTACAGGCCCTGGGCTCATATAGTACACTTTAATAGGGACTTGTAAGTAAATTACATTTGCCAATTGTGGACATGCCAATGATACCATGTGTTAGGGAAAGGGCACAAGCACTTCAGCACTGGTCAGCAGTGTTAAAGTGTGCAGAATCCTAAGTCAGCAAAAACGAAGTCAGCACAAACACGAGGTTTGAAAGCAAAAAGTTAGGTGAAACAGCTCCAAGGATGCCAGGTCTAACACATATCCCCCCCAAGCTGGAAGTGGGGAGAGCTAGCCAACCCCTTGGGAATTCTCTTCACTAAGGTGGAAGAACCTGGAAAGACCTTCGTCAAAAGCGTGGTCTGTTCCAGGACATTGTTCCACTGTAAAGTCCATTCCCTGTATGGAGATGGACCACCTCAACAGGTTGAGATTCTCACCCCTCATCTGCATTAACCTTCTGAGGGATCTGTGATCTGTGTGAGCCCGAAGTGAGTACCAAACGGGTATAGTCTTAGCTTCTTCAATGCCCAGACCACAGCAAAGGCTTCCCTCTCTCTTGCACTCCACCTCTATTCTCTGGAAAGTAACCTGCTACTGATGCAGGCTACTTGCTGATCCAGGTCCTCTACATTTAGCTGTGAGAGCATAGCCCCTACGCTATGCTCAGAGGCATCTGTCTGTGCAATGAATTCTTGGGAGAAGTCAGGGGCCTTGAGCACAGGTGCTGTGCACATGGCCTGCTTCAGGCTGTCAAAAGCATTCTGGCATGCTTCTGTCCAAATCACCTGATGTGGCTGCTTCTTGGTAGACAGCTCTGTCAAGGGGCACCAATGGTGCCATACCCCTAGACGAATCTCCTGTAATATCCAGTGAGGCCTAAAATGTCTCTCACCTCTGTCTGGGTCTTAGGGGTTCCCAAACCAGAACAGTTTCAACTGTGACCTGGAAGGACTTCACCTTGCCTCCTCCCACTTGTTTACTGAAGTATACCACTTAATCCTGCTGTATTTAGCACTTACTGGCCTTGATAGTCAGGCCTGCCCTCTGCAGAGCCTGAAGCACTTTCTTGAGGTGGCATAGGTGGTCCTCCCACCTAGAACTGAAGACCGCAAAGTCATCTAGGTAGGTGGCACTGAAGTTCTCCAACCAAGCCAGCACCTGGTTGACCAACTTCAGAAATGTGGTAGGGATGTTTTTCAACCCGAAGGGCATTACCCAAAACTGGAAGTGCCCTTATATGGTAAAGAGTGTAACATCTCTTTGGCCCCCACAGTTAAGGCAATATGCCAGATGTTAGGTCAAACGTGCTGAGGAACTTGTCAGCTCCTGGTTAATCTTTGAGATCATCAGCTAGGGGATGGGGTGTGCATCAGTCTTGGTGACCACAATGAGCCAATGGTAATCCACACAGAACCTAAGTTCAGGCGTGACACCTAGCGGGGGCAGCCTTGGGAACCAACATTACTAGGCTGGACTAAGGGATGTTTGAGGGCTCAATAACCCTTAACACCAGCATTTTGGAGACCACCTCCTTAATGCTGGCTCTCATTTTGTCAGACAGCCTGTGAATTTTGTTCTTTACAGGCATGCTGTACCAGTATCAATACTACCATATAGTGAGTCCTGGTGTAAGGGAGGAAAAAGAGGCACTCTGTTGGTCTAGGGACAGTGTAGGGGAGAGTCTGACACCCTGCACTGGCCCATCCTACTCCTTAAAAGAAAAGAAAGGAGGTTGGTGAGATGTTCATTCTCCTCTTCCATCCCATCATCAATAACTAGGAGCAGGGTTAGCTTAGACCTCTCAAACTGAGGCTTGAGGCAACTGACATGAAGGACCTTCAAAGGATTCCTGGGAGTATTGAGGTCCACCAAGTAGGTGACATCGCTCTTGCACTCCTTCACCTCATAAGGCCCAGCCCAGCGGTCTTGTAGGACCCTGAGCTCCATGGTATCCATCATCCACACTTTTTTTACCAGGTTGTAACCTGGTCTGGGTGGAGTTTGCGGAGTTCTGCTAAGCAGAACTCCATGAAAGAAACTCTGCTGCACTATGCGGAGTGCCGGCACTATTGTTTACGTAGCGATGGGGATGCAGAGTGTGTCCTTGCGCTCCATATTGTGCACACACAGCACCACGCAGTTCTCAAGTGCGTTTTCACGTTCTAAATACCACGCTAATGGCACCATGCTGTCCGCATGGGCACATCCATCTTGTTTTTCTGCTCACTGTTATGGTGTGGGAAACAGCTGTTACAGGGTAATGGCATGCGTTACAACGCATGCCATTACCCTGCATGCCGTTGCATCACAGGTGTGTAGCAGGGGGTAAAAGTTGTTGGATTTAACTCCAACATCTTCCCTACTGTTTTCACACACTGGAGTTGGAAGAGTAAATTAAACTATTCCAACTTCCAGCGCACCCTCAACAGCAAGTCGGGATAAAGATTTGCGTTGCAACGGCATGCGTTGTAAAGTCATGCGTTGTAACATCATACGATCTTTTGGTGCTGACCTAAATCTTAATCTCTCTTTAATCTCTGTAATCCTTCTCCATTAAAATGTATCTACCCCCAATTTTTTTTTTTATATTAGTGTGTGTGTTTTTGTATTCTACGTTTTTGGGAAATTGTTTTTGTGTTTTTATAACATTTTGACTTTATTTCCCCTTACTTCCTTATTTCGTACTTCTTTCCTTCCCCTTCTTTTTCCTTCTTTTTTCTACCCCACCCCGCACTATGGCAGAGGGATCGCTTAATTGCGGGTGGCGGTATCGCTCAGGTGTGCAGTTCTGGGCGATCTTTGCAGAGAAGGAGGTGGCAGCACTAGTTTTCTTTGTGCAGTGCCACCTCCCCTCCAGATTGGCAGTAGGCAGCAGGCCCAGTAGCGGATACCCCTGCGGGAGTGTCATCAGTGCTGGGGATGGTGCTCCGGTGCTTGTGGCATACCAGCCAGGTTCGGTGCAACGCCCAGCAGGTGACGCACCACTGGGTGTCATTCTGGACTGGTAACAGGACCTGCTCTACAGGCTATGCGTCAAAATTCTGGGATTCATGAGTATTAATTATTTATTGTGTTTATGTTCTACAATGCAAAATAAAATATTTGCCGAATAGCATGCTGTTCACACTCAGAAGTAAGTTAAGTTTTGTTTACCCTGGTCTATTATTGTATGATCCAGTTTCTTGTTTCTGCTAGGGAGGTCCTCAGCGCTATCTAATCATAATTATTGGTGCTCGCTTTGGATGATTAATTAAGAAGCCATTGCAGAATGTTCTCCTGTCACTATATTGAATTAGTGAGTAGCGCGTTCTCTTTGTGACTTTGTTTATGTAGCTCGTACAGTTCCAAGTTATTTATTTCACAGTGATGTGTAGCATGCATCTATGCATTACAAAATAGAGAGACTGAGTTGGTCCATCAAGGGGGTTGAGAAATGGGAATAGAATCAAAGATTATTCACTGCGATCCATTGGTTCCAATTGAAGTTTCCGTTAAGAACATTTGGAATAGGGATTTCAGGATTGATTAGTATGGACACCACAACAATGGTCGATAGACTCGAATCAAAACTAGTATTAGAATAGGTGATCTGTTTTAGAGAAGTAAAATGTGACTGCATTTGCTTGTCATAAAAAAAATGTGTGGAGATTATTAACTGAATCACGAGTCTATTTGTTTTTAATCTTCTCATTTTATTACAACAGCACCCAAGGGCAAGAAGAAGGACGTTGTTGAGGGCCTGGGAGAAGCTGGTCAGCCGGCGATTACCACCAGGTCCACTGTCAAGGGCTCTGCTGACACCCGAAAGTCCTATTGTTTATTATAATTATTTCCCTAATGTTGGGTTTTATGATTGTTGTGGATTTAGGGTACAATGAATCTTGGGGTATTGGAATGTTGGTGCAGTCTGCGTGAAGATTGCAGGCACAAATAAGCTAGTATTATAAATAAAATTCACCATGAATGTTTGTTAAGAAGGCTTTCTTTTTCCTGCTCATGCTCTAATACAATTGAGTTCATGAGAGAGTGGCCATGGTCTCATGGAACCCCCAATGTAGTTTGCTGCTGTCTCATTCTTGTATAGTTACAGTATACCAGCAGTTTCCCATGACAGTGCAGCATGGCTGGAAAAGAAGGATGAGGTCCCACTCCCATCGCATTTGCCAACTAACACCATATGTCTTTCATTGACCATTATTCCACCCCTGACTTGGTTAACTTTGTGAACTAATCAAATGCTCAGCATGATATTTTTGTCAGGAGATACTGCAGTGCCAACTGAACTGTAGTGCTGTATTGAAGTTGAATTTGGGGTGGCCTATCTGGCATCTAAAATATGTATAATGTTTTATTCTAGCCACACAGAACACCAGCGATGCAGGCTCTAGTGCCGCTGCAGGAGGAGACCGGTCAGTTGAAGGGGGAGAAGTGGTAGCACAGATAATTTCTTGCAATTACTATACTCCCTAGCTAGTACCAGGGTATTGTCATCAACATATCACCGTGAAGTGAGCCCCCACAGCTTTATCATCTACAGCTGTGGTTGAGTTTTTAATGTCCTCTTCTATCTGCAAAACCACACATAAAGAGCACTGATGGCTTGAGGGAAACATGAACAGAAGGTTCAAAGAAAGGAAGTGGTATATGAGTGAAAGGGTGGGTGGGTGAAATGATGCGTGGGTGGGTAAAGGGATGGATGGGCTAAAGAATGGTTTGAAGAAAGGATGGCTAATGGCTATTGAATCGATGGATAAAGGGATTGGAAATTTTGGTGAAAGACTCGATGAGAGAAAGTAAAGCTTAATCATGGTGGCTATGGGTGAATTAGAATGAAAAGATGAATGCATTTTTGGATTGTTTGGATGAATAAGCAAGGTAGGGCCGGGCAGAGCTCATGGAGTTGTACTCCGTGAAATTCCGTGGAGTGACATAAAAACTCCACTTGATTCCATGGAGTTCTGCTCACATGAGAAGTTCCTATATTGCAACTCATAAAGGGGCCATAAATCTAAAAAAAAAAACCACTTCATATTCAAGTGAGGCAATCAGAGAGATAAACTAAGTTTACAGCCTTTTAACTCAGTTACATCTCCCTGTAATGCTCCGCCCAATCTCTGATCACCTTAAAAATAGCAATTGGATTCACATTATAGTAATTTGTATAATGCCAGCAATTAAGCTAATATTATATTTGAAAGAGAAAAATGCCAACTGTGGGAGTAATGGAATGAGCGGTAACATGACCAAATGGTGCAGCCACAAAAGCAAAGCAGTCACAGCGGACTCCACTCACCCGCACTTCGAGTGATTATTCAGTATGTCTCTTGTTGCAGTCTACTCTTCAGTCGGTTGCCGCCATGTCCAAGCAAAGCCTTCATCTCAACCCATCTTTGGCCCTCTGCACCCCCCTCCAGCCCAGGCCTCACCTCCACACCTCATCAGATCTACTCCGCACTGCCTCCGGTCAATGCCTGGTGCTAGTCCCTTTTTCTATGTCTCAGCTCACCTGAGTCACCTTTCCTCCTATTCACCACAGTCCAGCGCGTAGTCCTAGCACTTCTCTCTCTGCAGCAGTTGCAGAGGTAGGGTATCATCCGGCAATGACAATGTAATTAAATTAAATGCACAGATACCAGTCCCTTTTGCCCTGTCATTAGTGTGTGTAACCTCAAAAGCTTGTTGAGGGCAGCACAACATTAATCATTAAAGTTGCTGACACAACTGCAGATTTTACATAGACTATGACTTTCTGGATGAGCTGCAGGTGGTCACCCATGAGCCCAGGCCCAGGTCCCCCCTTTCTGCCCTTGTTTCTTGAATGTCCAGTCCACATCTCTCTGCCCCATGTCTCCTCTCTGCCTGCGGTTACTTACAACTGTAGCATGATGGGAAGGCGAGAGGAGACGGAGCAGAAGATAGAGTGTTGCACTCTCCTCACACCAAAGAGAGGAGAGAAACTAAAGCAGCATGGCCACAAGGGAACCCTGCAGACTCTGCACATTATGATATAGTTGGGTGGACGGACAGCAAACTCCGCTCCCCAAAGGATAGAGGAGCTTGTCAGAGCGGAAAATCCTCAGGGTCAGTTTGTTGCTCAGAATGATCCACCTCTTGATATTCCCAAGCAAGACTATGTGTTACGGCACAGGTCAGTTGGAGGATCAATTGAGGGAAGGAAAGGAAGGGAACAGCAGGAAGAGAGACCTCATAGAGTATGTACACCACAATACATCAATGAACCATAGAATACAACTCCATCTACCTGTAACACAAAATACACATGCAGCTTGAAGCATTCTACATATTCTGTGGCTTCGGGGTAGAAACATCAATCCCTTCATCATGGTTGCTGTGTAAGAATATATAAAAGAACATTCATAGAACGTAGAAATACAGTGTATATCTATATAATCTAGGTAACGGTTATCACCAAAAGAAACCAGTGTATTGCTTCATATGATGACATACCCTTTCTAGACTCCAATAGATTTCACAGGGGTTGAGTGTAGTCCCATACCACTCCTGAAACCACCCCTGTTAAATAGAGCCAGAAAAATAGCAAACATATAAATCACTTTCCAGGATTGCAGAATATCACATTTATCCATAAAAGACATGCGTGATTTACTTAGCCACAAAGCTACCAGTGGTTATAATTCACCAACAAATCATAAGCCCAATAAGTGGAAGGTAATAAGCGTTTACTCTCCACCTGATGCAAACGAATAGTATTTCCACCGCAAGAACCACAGCCAGTGGTTCACCAATGGCGAGAATTTCACAGAGTTGTCATGCCATGCATGTGAGGGTTATTATTCCGGCTGCATGAACCACAGGTAGTGGTTTGCCAACAGCGGGAATCACAGAGCGTTCAAAAAGGCGTGCAGGTGGGGAGAGATCGGAAACCCTTCCTCCGCATGAGCAGTTACGCTCGCCAATGGAAGACAGGAGGTTTCCCACCCCGCACGCTAGGAACAAGTGACTAAGGTTCACGGTGCAGAGCACCCTTACCAGACCACCGGGGAAGAGCAATCCATTCGCCTCGAATCCGGCACCAGAATTTCTGATATTGCAGCAAGTTCCCTACACTCCTTTATGGGCGGTGCTAGACTAAGCAGTGTGTCGGTGCACACTGCATCAAGGGAACTGTAGTCCAAGTCTTCTTCCGCATATTTCCTTTGCCGAGCAGCAAGAATTGCTAGCGCACAGCGCAATTGCGGTCCTGGTTGACCACACTAGCGCGCTCGAAGCAGTGCGGTCATTACAGAGCGTTACCAAACTTCGTGCTCCAAGCGGAGCACGAAGTGGCAAAAACTCAACGAACTCCGAGGGCGGAGCGGAGTCACTGCCCACCCCTACTAAAAAGGTCATATCTTAGATAACTGCTGCCCCTTTGCCCAACTTTCCCAAAATGCTGAGAATCTCCTATGCTGCATCCATGGTCTATACTGCAGAGAGAAATGATAGAGGTGCGAGGAGGAAAACATACAGGAATAATCATACATAAATATATGGAAACGCAAGTGCACTTCCTCTCTAGACCCTCTTCGGGTAAAGGCAGAGATTGGGTTGGAAAGAGAGATTTGTGAGCTGGCATGCGGAAGTATGTCTTGATGGGGGAGTGATACTCAGTTGGGTTGAGGTTGGCTGAGATTGACTCCTATTGTTCCACTATTTCGATCATCTTTATCTATCTGATTATTTTGTTTGTTGGAACAATAAAGCACACTAAAGGCAAAATATCATAGAATTGAGCATTTATTGATCTCTGGTATCCCAACTGCTGGTAACTGCTGTTGGTGATATTCCAGTGCTCCAACACCTAAGCTTCACCTCACATCACCATAACTTGATTCCCTATTGTACATCTGAAACTCTGTGTGTAACAAACTCTGTGCAAGGGGACTTAAGCTGGGCATATCTCTTGCTGAAGTATCCGCTACAACCCCATCAGACATAACTGCTGACACTAGCATCCAATAGAAAGAGTCAGGTGAACACAAAGGCATACCATAGAAAAAAAATGCCTTCCCAGAGATAAGACAAGAGTTATGACAGATGTGAAAAGTGGCAAGTCGAATCTCCTAGTCCCCAGGCTCATATGTTCCCAAAACAAGGGGAGGGAAAAAAGCTCAGTCTAATACCTTAAAAGCAATTTAAGTCCATCTCCATAGTCTGAGATAAGTAGCCCTCTAATTTGAAATATCTCAAATATCATATATTCCCAGCGACTGGAAATGGATCAGGGAGAGCGATGTCATGTACAAAGAAGTTAGAGAAGTCAATTGTTTGAGTGCTCCTCTTAGTTCTCGTCAATTACTTTACCTCCTATATTCTATATGTTATTTGGGCTGGACAATACTTAAAACTCAATAGTGTGGTACAACACTGAAGCAGGGTGTGGCTGTTGTTATGCACTACTATTTTTTCATAAGAAGTACCAAGCAGTGCATTCCAGAAAGAAAAGAGTACATAGAGGACCAACGTGAACTGATGAACCTCACACGAAAAAAGGTTTTAGATCAGTGGTTCCCATTCATGTTGTAGAATGGGAACTTCTAACAAATGTTGCAATCATTTAACATTTCCTTAAGGACACTAAATATTACCCCATCTCATATGTTTCCCATCTAACAGAAAGCCCGCAGTTCTCTTTTCTTTAATGCTAACCTACCTCCTTTAAGTTGCTTGAGCAGAGACTTTCCCATAATCAAACACCCTAATATATTGTTTCTCTTTTCATCAAATCAAGTCAAACCCGTTCTAAAATATTAACAAATTGTTCGTGAATACTTTTTTAAAAACCATGAATGCAAAAAGGTTAGAAATGTTGCTAAGGATACAGGACGCAGGACAGAGGGTGGCAGGGAAAGCTGAGGATGTCAGTTAGAAGGGAGGATTTACTCTCAATAACATAACATTTATCATTTGAAAAGTATGTCCCCATATATTATTGTCTGCATTTTCAGAAAAAAGACAGCAGTCTTGAATATATCATGTCCGAGTAACAATACCACGTGACACTATCAATCAATCAGGGTTTCAAGGCGCTGGGGGGGGGTGGGGGGGGGGTGCTGCTGCTACTGGTCAAAGAGCCAGGTCTTAAGTTGTCTCCTGAAGGTCAGCAGGTCCTCGGTTTGTCGTAGGTAGAGGGGAAGGGTGTTCCAGGTCTTGGCATCGCGGTGGGAGAAGGACATGCCTCCGGAAGTGGTTCTATGGATGCGCGGGACCGTGGCCAGGGCGTGGTCAGCAAAGCGGAGTTTCCTGTTGGGTACGTAGAAGGAGAGTCGACTGTTGAGATAGTCTGGTCCGGTCTTGTGGAGTGCCTTGTGTGCGTGGATCAGGAGCTTGAAGGAGATTCTCCTGTCGATGGGGAGACAGTGCAGGTTCCTCAGGTGGGGGGTGATGTGGTCGCGGCACGGGACATCGAGGATCAGGCGTGCAGAGGCGTTCTGGATTCTTTGCAGTCTGTTTATGAGCTTGGACGAGGCTCCGGCGTAGAGGGCGTTTCCGTAGTCGAGTCTGCTGCTGACTAGGGCCTGGGTGATGTGTTTTCCTTGTGTTTGTCTGGATCCATCTGTAGATCTTGCGGAGCATGCGGAGGGTGTTGATGCAGATGGAGGAGACTGCATTGACTTGTTTGGTCATGGTGAGTTTCGAGTCGAGGATGACTCCCAGGTTGCGTGCGTGGGCGGTGGGGGCCGGGGGGGTCCCCAGTGATGCGGGCCACCATGAGTCGTCCCATGCTGAGGGGTTGGACCTGAGGATGAAGATCTCTGTCTTGTCTGAGTGCAGCTTAAGTCGGCTTTCCTTCATCCAGGCGGCGACTGACTTAATTCCTTTACTTGTGTGCCTGTGTGCTTAACGCTTACCTGGGGCAGTGGCGGAGACTCGCTGGTTGCTGGTGGGACGTGCGGACTGGGCGCCTGTGTCCGGGCTTGTTGCTCCCTCCCGCGCCGTGAACGGACTTCATCCCCCACAATTCCCGGCAGGCTTAACGCCCCCTGACACACCCACTTCCGCGCCCGGAGGCGCTCAAATCGAGGAGGCTCCCTCGGTGGAGCGGGAACCTGCGAACTTTACTTGTGTGCCTGTGTGCTTAACGCTTACCTGGGGCAGTGGCGGAGACTCGCTGGTTGCTGGTGGGACGTGCGGACTGGGCGCCTGTGTCCGGGCTTGTTGCTCCCTCCCGCGCCGTGAACGGACTTCATCCCCCACAATTCCCGGCAGGCTTAACGCCCCCTGACACACCCACTTCCGCGCCCGGAGGCGCTCAAATCGAGGAGGCTCCCTCCGCGTCGCGGGACGCGCGCGGGCGGCGCTGGGCTAAGCCCGGGCAAAGGGCGGGCCGTCTGTGGCCGTCCGGGGCAGGAGGAGGCAGGGCTGGGCCCTCCCTCTGAAACTTGGCACCAGGGCATCTGCCCCATACCAGGTACTGCTGTTGATTTATTTATATCGCTCCTTGCTTATTGCTGTGGATTCGGTCTGTGTTTGCGTACATTGGTCGTAATCTGGATATTGTTTGCGGTTGCCGCAATATACCTTGTCGTCTGTCTGCGGCTGGGATCCCCTTTTGACATTTGAAAAATTGCAGACAAGAGAAGTGACACCAACTGCAAATGAGATTTTGCGAGTAACTAACTGTGCCTTATTATCTGGAGTAGCGTCGGTTAAAGGCCGCGAGACTTTGCTGGCTTATACCCTGGTAACTTGGCCACTTAGGTATCAGTCGCAGTTGATTATCAACCACGTTCAATTCACTACTATGTCAGGCTCAAAGAGAGACAAGGTGGTTACGGGGGCAGGCTCCATGAACAATTTCCTTGTCAAAATGGTGAATAAAATTAATGATGACAGAAGGGCTTCCTTGGGCAAAGTAGCTTCTTTAGACTACGACCCCCTTCCAGCAAGAGCAGCTACACCGGAGGCTTCACCAGAGGGGGAGAAAATATCGCTGACTGTATGTTAGGAGATCAAAACGCAAGCAATCCAGCCAGCGTAGTAGTAGCTTCGATCCACCAGGACCCTGATACTATAACGATTGATCCTATAGCGCTTGAGAAAGTATGTTCTGATTCCGAGGAAGAGGTGGATGTAACGGAAGGAAGTAAAGGAAAGAGACCTGTCAGAACATGCAGAAAGCAGCAAAGTAAGAGGGGGGGGTAAGATCATCCACAGGAGAAGAGGGGAAAACCACCTGCCTGATAGTCTCATCTCCCCTAGAACCAAAGCAAACGTAGAGAATACAAAGGAACCCAGTATCACACTGAGCCCTGAGCAGTTTGGTTTGCTAATTAAACGCATAGAGGCCGCTTTTGAACTAAAACTTAAGGATTCCATTGACTGCCTTGCAGCCAAATTGGATACCGCGAATGCGGAGCTTAAAAGACTAGGAGGTCTATTGGATCAACAGTTGGCCAAACTATCTAAGGCGAACCCCCACTCCCTTCAACTAGCTCAGTGAGTCCAAATGTTATGGGAAAAAATGCCACAATAGCCCCCAACCCACCTCCTTTGTTTCCTCAGGTTAATTGCACGGTAAACAACCTTACTGTTTCCCCAGCCATCCGTCCCCCATCAGTAGACCCGGACGTAGATCAGGCTGGGTGCCATCAGAGAGCTGGTCTCTTATACAATACTAATGCAGCACAAAGTAGGCGCAATAATTCTATTAATCTGCCCCCGGATTGCGCCCCCTATGTCGTTGTGTTAGCCAATGTTCCGGTGTATAGCTCAGGCGCTTCCGAGCCACAAGAGGAAGCGCATGATTCCCTTAAAAATAAAGTGGTGGCGTGGCTAGGTGCTAAATGTGGTTTCCCTACTAAACGTGCTGGAGACATTATTACGACGAGGAGAGTTAACTGGATTGGCCCCTCAAGGAAAACATGTAGAGGGGATTGTGTGGTCGTGAACTTTAAATACCCACAACATGTGGCCACTGTCCTCCTACGGGCAGCATCTCTGATGGAGGATAGTAATGGTATCCGAGTGCGCCCGCTAGGGTATTTCTATAACCATGACTATTTACCCTCTCTGCCCAGACAAAGACTAAATCCATTTACCCCGGTGGGGCCCAGATTGGCTCATCAAAGTTCGTTTCAGGGTCGAGATAACCTCTTTACCTTTGATCCCTCCATTACAACTTTTAACAGATTCAATGCGCTCTCAGGCCTCGATCTCTGTGACTGACGGGGTGAGGGAGAGGGTACAGTGGACGATGTCGTAGTGGACCCAACACCAACGGTCCATGTACCTTCTTCTGATGCGGTCAACAACAGTTTAACAGAAATCATAATTGATAAAGGGGACACGGTTAGTCTGTTATCCTGGAATATTGCTGGGTTGCGGTCTCAGAAGGGAGACCCTAATTGGGAAAAATTTGTAAAGCGCCACGATATCATCGCCATGCAAGAGACGTGGGACTTGGAGTGCGATTACTGGCTAGACGGTTTCACATCTTATTTCGTACCTGCTTTGCCTTCCCCCGCAGGCCGGAACAAAGGAGGTCTTTTGACGTTGGTATCGGTGAACATTAAGGGCAAAATTATCCCGATAGATTGTGCCTCCCATAGTTTCCTCATTTTGGAGTTAACATTAGAGGATGGCTGCAAATTGCTTTTGGTTAACTGCTACAATGCTCCGAACAGTCATCCAGAATTTATGCATTTTACATGGCTATCAGACTTCTTAAGTTTTTACAGAGACAAGCAATCCACTTTGTGTCGATTTATTTTAATGGGTGATTTTAATGTTCATTTGTGCTCACACTGTGTCCTAGTGGAGGAAGATGGGCCAGATAGCGTCTCCCCTCCTCACCTAGAACATACACAGAAGGGTCTGGTGCTTGAAAATGTATTGCGGGAAAATGAGCTGTATGAATCAGAATTTTATGATAAAAGTACACGGGTGGCCACTTATACGGGAAGGGCTAGCGATTCGATAATTGATTTTATTTTTGTCTCAAGAGGTTTTCTGAATTATGTGATTTCATATAATGCAATTGCTATGCCTATGAGTGACCATAATCCTGTGGGGTTGGTGCTAGCAAATAGCTCCTTCTTGGAAAAATCAGCTGTCTTCCATCGGACTATATTGCCTGTAAAGGATAAGGATCAGGGGAGAAGAATTAAATGGGAGATGGTTGTACCGGACAACTTTTTCCTAACTCTATCCTCCTCAGTTTCTGAAGAACTAAATGTGTGTGCCAATCCGTCAACTGGGAGCAAGGAGGTTATATCTTCCTTTGAAGGTATTTGCCGGTTTGTGTCTTCTAGTCTCACAGCCAAAGGGCAGGGGGGCAAACATAAACCGGCTAAAGGCTGGTTTGACAAAAATTGTAGCAAAGCACATAACTGCCTTAAGAAAGCCCTCAATACTCGCCCAAGGGACAAGGCTTTAGTGGCGCGATTAAGAAAGGATTTTAACACGGCCACTATTTTGCGTAAAAATGAATTAAAGAGCAAAGCCTGGGAGGATTTAATGGATAAAGCCACCCTAAAAAACAGTGCTGAGTTTTGGACAATTATTAATTCCCCATTACTTTCAGGGGTCCAAAACTCAGTGCTGGAATTAAACATATCAGAGGAGGACTGGCTTCGACATTTTGGAAAAATTTATGATAGTAATAGGGAGCTGGAACCTTTCACAATCCCTATTAATGAGATCCCCCAGGAGCCTGTGAGATTTGATACTAGTGAGGTACTTAGAGCTATAGAGGAGACAGCAGGACGCAAGGCCCCGGGCCCCGATGGTGTGCCAGCGGATATGTTTAGGGCAAATCCGCTGTTTTGGGCCAATATCTTAACAAGAGTTTTTAATGCCGCTGTTGTAGTGGGATTCCCTCAGACCTGGTCTTTAGCCACAATTGTGCCAATATTCAAAAAAGGGCAGAGAGGAGATCCAAAATGCTATAGACCAATATCGCTGTTGGACTCCTCGGTAAAAATCCTAGGAAAGGCTGTCCTGGCGAGAATTTCCGCGTGGGCAAAGGGGAACAACATCCTGTCCGATGCACAATTTGGATTTAGGTCAGGGAGGAGTACAGAGGACCAATGCCTCAACCTCCACCTCATACTCTCTAAATACACCAGAGCAAAAGGGGGTAGTTTATTCCTTGGCTTCATGGACTTGTCCACAGCCTTTGATCTTGTTAATAGATCTAAGCTGTGGGCAATGCTCCTGAAGATGGGCCTCGATAGTTCCTTGGTACACTTTCTGGCGGAGCTCCACAAAGATCTGAGGGCCCGCATTAGAATGACCACCGACGGAAAGTGTACCGAGAGTTTTAGATCAACTAGAGGGGTCCGTCAGGGATGCATCCTGGCGCCAATGTTGTTCACGCTTTACGTGAACTCTTTGGAGGGCGACCTAACGGCTGCCACAAAGGATATCCCGAGCATGGGGGGTGCACCAATTCCGGTGCTCCTCTATGCCGACGATGCGGTGCTAATAGCCAGGACCCCAGTTGCCCTGCAAAAGTTACTTGACTCCTTTGGTAATTTTATGTCTAGTCTCGACCTGGTGATCAACAAAAATAAATCACACACCATGTCAGTAGGATGTGGTAAGCGCAAAGAAAAAACCTTCTTTTGCGATGGAGAGGTGATCACAAGTGTGAAAGTCTTTACATATTTGGGAGTGATTTTTGACCAAAGGGGAACTTGGACACCGCAGTTAACATCTAAAGCGAATGCGGTGAGAAGCTCATATGCTGCAATCCTGGGGTTTTCCAAGAGATTGGGGGGGAAACCAATGGAGGCTATTCTGGCCGTCTACAAAGCCAAGACAGTTGCAATTGCTAGATACGGGGCAGCAGTCTGGGGTTATGTTAATTCTAAATGCATCCAGACAGAGGAAAATAAATTTCTTCGTTCTTTGCTGTGACTACCCCAGTCAACTGCCACTCACTCTGTACATCTTGAGCTGGGTATGGGCTACATTCTAGATATAATCAATCTAGCCCCACTCTTGATGTGGATTAAGCTCTGGCTTAACCCGAACCTCAGCCTTAACCAGCGGATCATCAAAGATTGTCTTGCACTAGATCACAGGAGGGATATTCAGTGGCTGTCTTATATTGAATCTATGGCCGCACTTTTGGACGCCCTGAAATTTTTATCAGCCCAGAAACCCTGTGTAAAGCTGATTTGCTGTGGGTGAAGACCAATTTCTTTAGAACACGTATGGCCGAGCGTGAAGCGGATGATTTATGTAAACCCTCTGTGAGGGCTTATGTATTGATAACCCCATCTTTTGAGTTGGCTCCTTATTTATCAGTGGTCACCAATTCTTTTCATAGATGGCTACTATCCAAATTTCGGTTTAATCAAATTTATATGGTACTGTGGGACGAGAAAGATTGGTGCAAGCTCGAGGAATCGTCGTCCATGTAAATGCGATGGTTTCTCTATCCAGGATAATGCCCATTTTCTGTTCTTTTGTTCTTTTTATCACGAACCCCGTACCAGATATTTAAAATCAATTTTGAAGGAGCTGGGATTTATTCAGTACAAGCCTGCGATGTTATACTTACAGATGTCGCTCTCCCCCATAATCATGTATTGCACTGCTAGCTTTTTGGCCGCATCTGTCAGATGTAAGAGAATAAGGTTAAGATCGGAATCACAGATGAGGATAGATACTTGAATCCACGTTTATTGTGATGCTGAGCGTAATCTGTAATGAATTCTGTGTAAATAATGCTTTTTTAACTTGCTTTTAAATCTACTAATTGTTTTGTACTGTTTTAACCTGTTCTTAAATCATATGAATTGTAAGATATTTGCTGTAGAATACTTTTATGATTTTAATTAATCGAATAAAGTGGACTTTGACTTGACTTGACTTCATTCCCTGGTGGAGGTTGGATTTGGCGGTGAGAGGGTCCTTGGTGAGGGAGAGGATCAGCTGAGTGTCGTTGGTGTAGGAGGTTATGTTGAGGTCGTGCTGTCGGACGATGCGTGCTAGTGGTGCCATGTAGACGTTGAACAGCGTTGGCTGAGGGAGGATCCTTGTGGGACGCCGCAGATGATCTCAGAGGCCTTGGACCGGAACGGGGGGAGGCGGACTCTCTGAGTTCTGCCTGAGAGGAAGGAGGTGGTCCAGTCCAGGGCCTCCTCACGGCTCCTTGCGTCTTGGAGTCGCATGCGTAGTGTGCGGTGGCAGACGGTGTCGAAGGCGGCGGAGAGATCCAGGAGGATGAGGGCCGCTGTTTCACCGTTGTCAAGAAGGATACTGATGTCGTCTGTGGCGGCGATGAGGGCGGTCTCGGTGCTGTGGTTGCTGCAGAATCCTGATTGGGAGGGGTCCAGGATGTTGTTGTCTTCGAGGTGACGGGTGAGCTGGGTGTTAACTATCTTCTTGATGACCTTTGCTGGGAACGGAAGCAGGTAGATGGGTCGGAAGTTCTTGAGGTCGCTCGGATCCACCTTGGGTTTCTTCAGTAGGGCGTTGATCTCTGCGTGCTTCCAGTTCTCAGGGAAGGTAGCCGTCTCGAAGGAGAGGTTGATGATTTTGTGCAGGTGGGGTGCAATGGAATTGCTGGCTTTGTTGAAGATGTGGTGTGGGAGAGGGTCGGACCGGGATCCGGAGTGGATTGTGCCCATGGTCTTGATTGTGTCCTCGATGCTCACGTTGGCCCAGGTTTTCAGGGTGTCGTGGGCGGTGGGGTGCGCTGGGTCCGGTGCAGTGAGGTCTGCAGGGGTCGTCTGGGGTTTGAAGCTGTCATGGATGTCGGTGATTTTCCGGTGAAAGAAGGTGACGAGGAAGTCACATAGGGCTTGCGATGGCGGGATGTCGTTGGCGCTGGAGCTGGGGTTGGAGAGTTCCTTCACGATGGTGAAGAGTTCCTTGCTGTTGTGTGTGTTGTTGTCAAGGCGGTCTGCGAAGGAGGTCCTTTTGGCGGTCCTGATGAGGTAGTGGTGGTTGCAGATGGCGTCTTTGTGTGCGGCGTGGTTGTCCAGCGTCTTGTCATTGTGCCATATGTTCTCCAATTTCCGGCAGGTGCGCTTTGAGTCGAGGAGTTCCGGGGTGAACCAGCTGTCTCTTTTGCTGGTGTCTCTGTTGGTGGGTTTTTTCAGCGGGGCTACGGTGTTGGCGCAGTCGTTCATCCAGTGTTCGAGGGTGAGTGCACCATCATCGGGGTTGGTGGGGTTGGTCGGAGGGTTGAGTGTGAGGCTTGTCTGTAGTTGTTCTTCAGTGACTTTGCCTCAGCAGCGGCGGGGGGTCTGTAGGGTGCAGTGGTGTGTGAGGGGTTTTCGGAAGGAGAAGTGTATGCAGTGGTGGTCTGTCCAGGTGAGTTCGGAGGCGTGGCTGAAGGTGACGTGGGGGCTTGAGGAGAAGCTGGCATCAAGCATGTGACCGGCGATGTGGGTTGGCGTCATGACGAGCTGTTTCAGTCCGAGGTTGGTAAGGTTGTCGGTCAGGGTGGAGGTGTTGTTGTCGTTGTTGTTCTCCAGATGATAGTTCAGGTCTCCGAGGAGGATGTAGTCGGTGGAGGTCAGCGCGTGCATGCTGCTGAGGTCGGCGATGGAGTCGCAGAATAGAGGCTGGGGTCCTGGCGGTCTGTAGACAAGGGTGCCTCTTAGGGTGGTCTTGGGGTCCGTGTGGATCTGGAAGTGCATGTGTTCAGCGGTGCTGAGGGTGTCGTTGATGTTTGTTGAGACCCTGATGGTGTTTCTGTGGACGATGGCGATTCCTCCTGTTGGTGCGGTCTCTGCGGGGGATCTTGTACTCATCGGGGACGGCTATGGCGATGTCTGCCGAGGAGGCTTCGTTCATCCAGGTCTCGGTCAGGAAGGCGACGTCCGGAGATGCGGTGTCGAGTAGGTCCCAGAGTTCGATGGCGTGTTTGTGTGCGGAGCGGGTGTTGATCAGGATGCATCTAAGCTGGTTGGGTTCCGTCGTGGCAGGTGTCTCGGCGCTTTCAAGGCAGGTGAAGCTGCAGTTCAGGCAGGTGAAGGGACCGTGGGTGCGCTTTGGGGCGGCCTTGTAGCAGGTGTGGGTCCTTCCTGGGTTGAGAGCGACGAGGGTGTTGACGTCGTAGCGGCGGCGGTCTTCGTGGCTGCTGCGGGGGGCAGGGGTTCTGGCGCTGGGCGTGGCCCAGGCGCGGACAGGCGCAGACGGGCTTGCCTTAGGTGCGGAGCGTGGCGATCTCGGGAAGGAGACGGGCAGGAGCAGGGATCAGAAGGGCATGGAAGGCAGCAACGGGGCACAGAATCAAAGGGGGCAACAGCAGAGGAAAACGAGGCACAGATTCAAGGGGGCAGCAGTAGAGTAAAACGGGGCACAGAATCAAAGGGGGCAACAGCAGAGGAAAACGGACCACAGAATCAAGGGGGCAGTAGCAGAGTAAAACGGGGCACAGAATCAAAGGGGGCAACAGCAGAGAAAAACGGGCACAGAATCAAGCAATGGGGCACTGAATAGAGCAGTGAGCGGGGGGCAGGGGGGCACAGAGGAGGAGCGGACAGGCAGAGAAGGCACAGTAGAGCGGATACAAACCAAGGCCACCACTGGCCACCAGGGATGAGGCGCAGGTGGAAGCCTGCGGGTGGTGGAGGGCCTCGACTTCGGCGGCGAACAGGACACTTCAGCGGGGGTGCAGGCGGAGCTGCAGCGGGGGGGAGCGACCTACCAGGAAGGTCAAGGGTTGCTCTCCTCACCGCGCAGCGGCCGCCATATATGGGGAGGAGGGGAGGGAGGAGCAGCTGTGAGGCGGGAGGTGTGTTAGCAGGGGCAGCGAATTTGGCGCAGAGGGGGCAGGGCCACAGGGGAAGCAGCGGTGGGGGCAGGGAAGCGGAGCGGGGCGATCTCGGGAAGGAGACGGACAGGGGCAGGGATCAGGAGGGCATGGAAGGCAGCAACGGGGCACAGAATTAAAGGGGGCAACAGCAGAGTCAAACGGGGCACAGAATCTAGGGGGCAGCAGCAGAGTAAAACGGGGCACAGAATCAAGGGGGCAGCAGCAGAGTAAAACGGGGCACAGAATCAAAGGGGGCAACAGCAGAGAAAAACGGGCACAGAATCAAGCAATGGGGCACAGAATAGAGTAGCGAGCGGGGGGCAGGGGGCACAGAGGAGGAGCGGACAGGCGGAGAAGGCACAGTAGAGCAGATACAAACCAAGGCCACCACTGGCCACCAGGGATGAGGCGCAGGTGGAAGCCTGCGGGTGGTGAAGGGCCTCGACTTTGGCGGCGATCAGGACACTTCAGCGGGGGTGCAGGCGGAGCTGCAGCGGGGGGAGCGACCTACCAGGAAGGTCAAGGGTCACTACACACTCATACTTAAATATAGTCTGCCCAGAGTACAAAGAATCAATAACACATTTGCTGAAATGTTCATAGCAACCAAGTATAGCATGATACAAGGCACTTATTTTACATTTTCTATTCATTTAACTGTCCCACGGATGTTAGTCCAGCCAGCCTCACTTTTTCATGCATGAGAATTACAATCCTAGCCAATACTGATATTATAAATTAAGCATTCTCTTGGCTCAACACAACTTCTCCATGTTCCCGTAGCAGTGCCAACCTATAAGAAAATTTTATCTGTTTCAAATTTAAGAACTTCCTTGAAGTCTTTGACTAAAATTCCTCTAAATATATTCTCAACCCTCCTTGATTACTTTACACCCACTTTACTGAATAGCAAAAATAATGTGTGCAACCTGGAAGTTTAATATAGCTGATACATACAGAAATATTAAATAATTCTCATATCTCCCCACTGGTAGACTAATTATTCATTTCATGAATATGTTTTGATAATGTGACCTGTTTGAATGTTCCATTTATGATTATTGGTTTGTCCTCTATCAATTCAGCCGCATTCCAGAGAACATAGATCTGGAAAACACTTAAAGACTCAGGAGAATTCCTTCAGACATTCAGGATTTAAGTAGTTGTTGGTTTGTAAAAAGAAACCTGTACAAGAAACAGAAAACTGGATCTACAGTTTTCGAATGACATTAATTCAAATTTTATTATATCAACTAACATTGTTAAGTTTTCTTCTTTTCTCAAGAATGGAGGATCTGCCCTGAAATTGCTGCAGTAATTGCTGGGTTTTCCAAACATTCTCATCACTGACTGGGAATCCCAGCCCCTATGAAATCACCATCCAAATCCAGCAATGATTTCAAACAAGCTAAAGAGCAATAATCAAAATAAATCCAAACACAGAATTATCAAACTCAATGTTGGACATAGGGCCAAAAAGATATCTCAAATAAAAATAAAGAGTGTGGAACTTCTTTATGACTGGATTGGCTAAGATACCTAGAGATTGACTATAACTTTGAAAGGTGGATGCATTTACCAATTCCAACCTAAATAAAACTCATTATCAATTGATTCAGCAAATTGAAATAAACTAGAAGTGTGAATATCACCTGCAGGAATTAAAAAAGACACAGACTTACAAAAATGTATTGTACTATAAAAAAGCAGTATGAAATATAAAAAATAAGATTTCTGGGGACATCAACAGTTGTGTGACATTATCTGAAATGATCCTGTATATAACCTATATAAATCATTAGCATCCTCTTGAAACCTTTTCCTCTGGAATCTCACAAGTGCCTTCATTATTGCTTCTGGGGTGCCTCTTGGAGACACTCTAATGCCAAATGAATTATAATGTTAGGCCTGTCATCTTTAGGGTGGTCTTCCCCCAAACATTTTGCCACCTTACCTCCTCTTTTAACTGATTCTTTTTGATGCCTTACCACTGCTGACCGGTGCTAAAGTGCACGTGCTTCTCCCCTATACATGGTAACATTTGTGTATACACAATTGACATAATAGATTTACTTGTAAGTCCCTTGTAAAGTAGTATACCATATATCCAGGTCCTGTAACCTAAATGCTACTAGCTGGCCTGCAGCACTGATTTGCCACACACACACAAGTAGCCTTGCAAGTAGAGTTCTAAACCTATCTCAGGCCTGTTATTGCTGAGCCTGTGAATGCATTTTACTGCCACATTGAATGCATTTTACTACCACGTTGACCCTTTTATTGCACATGTCACCCAAGGTAGGCCCTAGGTAGCCTATAGGGCATGGTGCTGTGTAAGTAAGAGGTAGGACATGTACTGTTAGGCTCTGCATGTCCTGGCAGTGACAAACACCTAGATTCATTTTTCACAACTGTGAGGCCTAATCCTCGCATAGGTTAACATCGGAAATTCTTTAATACACTTTTAAGCTGCAATTCCTGATTAGAAAGGAGTAGCTACCTCATGTTTTATATCTTTTCAATTGTATTGATTAATCTTCTTTACTGGTAAAGTTGCATTTAACATTACTATTTTAGAAATGACACTTTTAGAAAGTGAGCATTTCGCTACTCTTACTGCTCTGTGTGCCTTCGGCTTGTATCCAATACACTTCTGTAGTGGGTGACAGCTACACTTTGTGGATTCCATCTGACCAACCACAAACACAGGAAGGTTTGGTGTCTCTCTATATTAATCTGCATTCTGATGGTTCTTCTGGAGCGGAAAGGGAGGGGGGAGCTGACATTAACACCTGAATAGGCAGTGTACTGTTTCCCACACAAAGGGCTGATTGCCCCTTCTGATAGTCTGGAGCCAGGGCTGGTAACCTGCTACTGGACTATATCATCAGAGCTGTTGTGCTGCATCAAGGACTGACACACTGCTGGACTGCTGACCTGGAAGTCCTACTTTTCTCTTGTGCTTCCCTGCTACCTGCTGTCCTCTGACTCCATTGAGGAGAGCTGGACTCTACCTGGCACTGAAGTGGTCTCCAAGGGCTTGCTGATTTGCCTCCTGTTGCTTTTGATGCACAGATATCAAAGTATTTACCCCTGCACCTGTGCCTGGTTTACTGTAAGTGGACCAGATACTTACATCATGGAAATCAATGCATCTCCAGTCTGCGTGTAGCAGAACCAGCGCATTGACCCGGTTGCGGGAGTATAATCGGTGCATCACTCTCAAAACCAGTGCATCATATTGAGAGCCCTGATGCATCGGAACCGTGCACCGATGCTGAGGCAGTGTGGAGAACTGATGCATTCTTCAACTGCATGGAGAAAACCAGCGCATTGCACTGTGGAACCTATGCATCGCCGCTCAGCGTTTCATCTACGGAACCGACGAATCCCTACCCCAGAGAAATCGACATTCATGCAACACTCGACTGCGCTCCACATCTCGCTATTGCAACCAGGATAATGTACTTTGTTCAGAGGGGCCTGCATGGGTCCTGCAGTCGGCCTGCACTCCATCGCGATCTAACCAAACTATTAACTTTGCCCCGGTGTCGCACAATCAGATAGCCCCCATTGCTTCTAAGAGCTAGAACTCTTTTTATTCTTTACAAATTCATAACTCGACTTCATTCCATTGCACGTTTGTTGTTTTGGTCTTGATTTATTTATACAATTATTGTCTTTTGTTCTAAATATGTGTGAAGTCTTTTTGTGGTGTTTTCATTGTGTTACTGAGTGTGTGTGAGTGTTGCACAAATACTTTACACACTGTCTCTCTAGATAAGCCTGACTTCTGAGTACCAAGCTACCAGAGCACAGGTTATCTTTTAGTGTGTATCTAGCTTACCCTGTGATTTGGACAAGTTGTATACCTCTACCAACTAGAGACCTCATTTCCAACATGTATTGATTTCAGATTATTTTACAATTTTGGTGATTTTTTTAATTCTCCTAACAGTTTCCCCATACATCCTTGTACTTGAAAGTTCTGCTAAGTCACACAAGGGAGGGCAACACTCAAAGCAATCCTCTCATTTTTTTTTTTTTGAAACCGTTTATTACAAAACTCAAAAAATATACAAAGATGGGCCTACAACCTTCCGGCCGGCCGCTAGCAGACAAAAGGAGCTTATGATACACATTGTAGAGCGTGTGTTGCGGCTGAGGAAGATGCACAAGAGTTAGCAGCGTTGATAGCCACACCATCCGGACCCCACTGTACGGTTTCATTTTAAACTGAAAGAACAACCAGAAAAACAAACCCACAAGGCAATCCACAATCAGAAATAGCAGCATGTGCTCCCCTGAGAGGGGGACCCTACCAGTCCATAGGAGTATCAAGAAGGGGAAGAGATCAGGACTAGGGCTGGGTAAACTCAATGCCCGGAACAAGGAAGATGGGTCGGCTAAGGGGATGGGGCAGGCGACGGATCAGGCAATAACGGCGGAGCACAGATTCCCCCGCGGTAGGCGTTTCAGGGGCCCCATACTTTCACCCATGTCCCAGGCTTACCTCTCGCCACATACACCACCTTTTCCCGAAACATGCACCAATCCATATGTTCCTTCCAGGCCGAGACAGTCGGGGACCTCTGGGATCCCCACAGTTGAGCAATATCGCGCTTGGCCACCATATATCCCAGAGTCACCCACCACGTCTGTGGCGCCGAGTAGTCGGTAGGTTCCCACACATTCAACAGGCATCTCCTCGCTTCGGGTAGCAGCACCACATGCGTAACCACACGCAGGACCTCATGCACCCCACGCCAGAATCGCTCCACCTCCGGGCATTCCCACAATATATGCAGAAAGGTCCCCGAAGCGCCACACCCACGCTTACACAACCCGTCCACAGCATAGCCCATACGCAGGAGCCTTGGCCCCGTCATGTAGACTCTGTGGAGTATCTTGAGCTGGACGAAGCGAAGGCGGGCCGGTATGGCCACCTCTTTCGGGGAGGCCACCGCAGAGGTCCAGTCCTCGTCGTCCAGCTCCAGTCCATCGGCAACCCAAGCCTCACGAAGGGCAGTCAGCAATCCCGAGCGGTCATTGATCAGTTTTTTGTAGATCAGTGAGATCGTGCTGTCCGGAACGTGTCCATCCAGCACTCTATCCTCCAGGGGGGAATACTCCGGGATGGATGCAACGTCCGGGAAGACGGAGCCCAGTGCGTGACGGATCTGCAAATACCGAAAGTACTCCCTGTCGTGCAACTGGAATTCCGTCTGCAGCATCTCGAACGTTTTAAATCCTCCCCTCGTCCAGAGATCCCCCACTTTGCTGATGCCTATCATGTCCCACTTCTCAAAGCCCTTCGAGGTCCACAGGGAGCCCAACTGCTCGGACGCGTATAGTGGTGATGCCCGGGTCAGACGGTCCTTCCACCCCATCGCCACATTAGCCGCGTGCCACACTCGCTCCATGACACGCGTGGGGCCGGTCAGCCGAGCGTCGGGCGCGCTGGAGTAGAGCGCTCGATTATAGTCCCCACCCGGGAGTAGCATCTTATCCATTTCGAATGCCGGGTTTAAGGCGGGCCCGTACAGGCCGTGATTAATAGCAGCCAGCTGGGAGGCCCAATAGTACCGTTTGATATCCGGGAGGGCAATCCCTCCGTCATACCATGGGAGCGTCAGCTTCGCCAGGGCAATACGCGGCCTCCCGTCCCAGAACAGGCGGCGCTGCAAACTCTCCACCTCGCGGAAATAGCGCGCTGGGACGAGGTCCATAGTATTCTGCAAAGCGTACAGGAAACGCGGCAGAGACATCATCTTAAACAATGCCGCCCGGCCGAGCGGCGAAAGCGGCAAGCGCCGCCAGCGCGTGACATCTTCCTTCAGGCGCAGGAGGGGGGGAAGCAAGTTCCGATCATACCGGGCCTCCGGGTCCAGAGTAATGAAGACACCCAGGTACCGAAATCCCTGCGGGGCGATCTGGATCGGACAGCCCCGCGGGAGAATAGGAGCCTCCCCAGAGAGAACATACACGCACGATTTAGCCCAGTTGATGACAAGGCCGGAGTTACGACCAAATGAATGCAAAACATCAACCAGTACTATAAGTGATTTACGTGGGGAAGCCAGGTACAGGAGAATATCGTCAGCATATAGAGACACGCGGTCCTCATACTCGGGGGTCCAACGGAGACCACGAATAGAAGGTTCCCACCGCAGCCACTCGGCCAGGGGCTCCAAGGCAAGCGCAAAAAGGAGCGGCGATAAGGGGCAGCCCTGCCGCGTGCCCCGGCCCAGCTCGAACGGAGCCGATACTCTACCGTTCACCACCACCTGCGCCAATGGGCCCGAATACAGCAATTTGACCCAACTGATGAACCCTGCGCCAAAGCCAAACTTCGCAAGCATCGCCCAGATGTATGGCCATTCAAGTGTGTCAAACGCCATGGTGGCGTCCAAGGACGCCAAAATGGCCGGCTCCCGTATGTACTGAACACGTGCGAGCACCCCATGAAAACGCCGCAAGTTAAGGGCCGTGTTACGATGGGGAATAAAGCCGGACTGATCCTGGTGAACCAGGTCGCCCACCACGCCGACCAGCCGATTGGCCAGGACCTTGGCGAGAATTTTGGGCTCCGCGTTCAGTAGCGAAATGGGCCGATAGGATGTAACCCGGTCCCGAGGTCTCCCCTCCTTGTGGATAACCACGATTGTAGCCAGACGCTGGTCCAGCGGGAGGGAGCCAACCTAGTGAGCCTCCAGGAACATCAATCGGAGATGTGGTGCCAGCGTATCCGGTCGCAACTTGTACAACTCGATGGGGAGACCATTAGGACCCATGGCCTTGCCGGAAGCGACCGAACGTATGGCGAGGGCGATTTCGTCGGAGGTTGGAGCGGCGTCCAGCGACACTCTGTCCTCCTCCGAAAGGGAAGGCAGCGCGATATCCCTGAGCAGGGCACGGGAATCCTCTTCAGAGCGGGAAGACACCGGGGAATACACCCCACGGAAATAATCCGCGAAGCAGGAGACAATTTCTTCCGGCTCAGTAACACACACACCGTCCGTTTTCTCAATCAGCGGGACTACACGACTCGCTCTCTCCTTTTTGTCCAGCCACGCAATCAATTTACCAGCCTTATCACCCACATCATACAGTCTCCCCTGTTGCTCTCTACTGAGGCCCCTGGCCGCCTCCGTGACGAGGGCCCTATAGGCCGCTTGCTTGAGTTGGAGAACATGTAATACGGCATCCGTCACCCCACATTCTAGATTACCCTCCAACTCGGCTATCTCAGCTTCCACCCGGGTCACCTCCTCCCGCTCGCGCCTCCGGGTGTGGGAAATAAGGGACAGGGCCTCTCCTCGTAGTACTGTCTTGAATGCCTCCCACAGTGAGACAGCCGAAGGCACGGACCCCACATTCTCGTCAAAATAGCGCTGGAGGGATTTAATCAATTCAGTGCGAATGGTGGGGTCGCGCAGGTACCAGGGATTGATCGGGACCACCCTACCCTCACCCCTCGGAAAAAGATCCAGGTGTAACAGGAGCGGGGAATGGTCCGAGATACCCCGTGCCAAATGGCGCACCTCTCCCACCCGCCCAATATAGGCCGCCGGGACCAGGACATAATCTAGTCGTGAGAGACTACCATGGGCCCCCGAATGGAAGGTATACTGTAGCTGCGTGGGATGTTTTAAACGCCAGCAATCCACCAATCCCAAAGTGTCCAATAGGCCAGATAGCCACGCTTGGGCCCGGGGGAGGTCCCTAGGGGGGTGACGATCCACAGTCCCGGAAACCACCGCATTGAAATCCCCCCCCACCACCAGAATCCCCCCCGGAAGGCCAAGGAGGAGGCGCCCCAGGTCCGCAAAGGTAGTTGACTGCAGCCCCGGCGGGACGTATACTGACACAAAAACGACCACTTTGCCCTCCATCCTTCCCACCAAGACCGTGCAACGTCCCCTGTCGTCATGGAGCACCTCATCAATCTCCAACGGGAGCGAGTTCTTAACCATGATGCCCACACCCCTTGAGCCAGACGTGAAGCCCGAATGGGCCACTAGGCGATAGCCACGCCGATTCATGGCGCAGAAAGAGTTGCCAATGAGGTGTGTCTCCTGCAGAAAAACTACATCGGGCGAGATTCGCTTCAAGAACTGCAGGACCACACCACGTTTAATCCTGTCCCCCAGTCCATTCACGTTCCAGGACAACAGAGTTAGTTCCCTACCCCTCATCATAGACAGAAGCCACCATTTGTCCCCCCGAGAGCACTATAGAGCTAACACAATGATACTTTTGCCTTGTGGTAAAAACGAACAACACCCCCCCATCCCTGCCCACCCGCCCCAACAAAACTCCCCCCTCCCTGCACCCCTGCATGAGCCCGAACAGCCCCCCCAACGTGCAGTGTGCCTGTCGCCCCATATATATAGTAAAACTAGCTAAACCCCCTAGAGGAGGAAGGAGAACCCCCAGTAGACCCCACACAACCTCCATAGGAGGGGAAATTATACAGACAGACGCTTAATCGAAAGTGGCATCATTTTTGTCCAGAGTGAAGCCCAATATTACCCCCTCAGTCCCGATCCAGTGTGCCGTCTCCCCCCGCCGCCCCCCCCCCCGCCCCCTCGGTCACGATCCCCAGACAGAGTGTCGAGCCAGTCTCCGGCCGCTTCGGGACGATCAAAAAAGTGCGTGCGACCCTCTACCTCCACTCGCAGCTTGGCTGGGAAGAGCATAGCGTATTTAAGGTTCAGGTCCCGAAGACG
Source organism: Triturus cristatus (assembly GCF_964204655.1). Lineage (NCBI taxonomy): Eukaryota > Metazoa > Chordata > Amphibia > Caudata > Salamandridae > Triturus > Triturus cristatus. The sequence goes on along the minus strand of NC_140580.1, from coordinate 458,807,135 downwards.
GCGCTTGACGCCTAGGAAGCTCAGTCTCTGCTTCTGGACCGCTGGGGTGAAATCAGGGTAAAAGTTCACCTGCATATTGTCAAGCTTAACCGGCCCATGCAGTCTGGAGGCTTGCAGGATAGCGTCTCTGTCCCGAAAGTTGAAAATCCGGGCAATGAGAGGTCGCGGAGGGGCTCCGACCTTCGGCCTTCCCCTGGGAACCCTGTGGGCCCGCTCCACCGCGAAGAATTTACTCAGCCCCCGTGGCTGGAGATGGGTAGCGATCAGGTCCTCCACAAATAGGTCCGCCGCCGCTTCCTCCCGTCCCTCGGGCACCCCGATGATGCGGATATTGTTCCTCCGGGCCCGACTCTCGGAGTCCTCCAGGCGCCGATCCATAAGCGCGCTCGCCTGACTAAGCCGGCGCACCTCTGTTTGTAGTGCCGCCACCTCAGTAGTAAGGCCCGATGCGGTGTGGGCCAAAGAATCAACTCGGTCGTTGGTCTTGGAAAGATCGGCCCTCACCAGGCCAACATCCACGAGGACCGAGTCGATCTTCTGTGCCAGTGTGTCGAACCGCTGGCCCACCGAGGCCTTCATCTCGGCAATGGCGCCCATGACATCCCGCAGAGTCAGATCCGAGGGCAGGTCCGGGGCATCAGGAGGGCCCTCAGGGGACTTGTGCGGTCCACCGGGAGATCCCTTCTGGAGGGTATAGCGGTCCATACTGTTGGCCTGATGGGTGGTGCCACGCCGGGTCGACTTGGCCTTTGCCCGGTCTCCATCTTGTTTCGTGGCCATGGCCACCAGTCCCCCGGTCGCACCAGCCACGTCGTGAAGGGCAGGCAATCAGGGCCACAAGCTCCGGGGGGGGCCACCCCAGATCGGCGGGGTGGGTTACAGCCGGCGGGCAGGCCGAGTCTCCCAGCGAGGCCACACCAACACAAAGAGCCCCGCGACCCAACCCTGCAGGGGGTGCAAAAGCGAAAGCGAAAGTGCGGGGTACGCGACTCGCCAGGCCCGGCCCGCCGCTGTTGTTCACTTTGTCACTGGGTCACCCCTCAGCGCAAATCCGGGGTCTGGCGAGGAGAAGGCCGCAGACTTCAATCGGTGCTCACTCCGGTGTCGGAGGTCCGATTTGACAACGGGAAACGGGTGCCACCTCAGCTCAGGCTCACCAACACAGTCCCCTCATCCGAGACAGGATAAATTCAGGATAGTCGTAGGAGGTTGCGGAGGTCCTCGGGAGCCTCGCACCTACGCGGCCATCTTGGTTGCGCGCTAGGCTCCTCCCCTGAATCCTCTCATTTTTAAATTCTCAAGCATCCATACAGTTATTGCTGATCTTGGTGAAGCAATCATGATACTTTTCTCATATTGACCTTTCAGTGTGGGACAGCAAATGTTTTATGCCAAACACCTGATATAGGTATTGCTGGTTTGCCAGAAGAATGCACTTTTGACCTCCAAAAATATAAACACCATTAAAACATTCACTACCCGAGCATCAAGAAGTCAAAACTGGAACATAATATAACATCTCCTTTGGTTCTTAAGAACCAAATCAAATATTCTCACAATTCATACCCACAGTTATTCTAACCACTTTAATGTCCCAGTTGAAAGTTACCGTTCTTCCTCAGCAATTTCTGGCTCTCTTAGCAGACTAAGGAAAAAAAGTTCATCAATTTCTTCCAGAAATACCCGCCTACATGTTGTTAAATAGCACATTTATACTTTCTGAGAAAAATCTTGAAACCCCAAAAATGTGCTATCAATGTTGGTCTCAGGCACAACTGTAGTGTTAGGTGTTGATTTTTAAGTTTTGGTATTGCATTGGTAAAGTAATTTTTTATGTGATGAGCTACAATCCTACCATGATTATTGTTCTCTTAATATGCCAGTTACTTAGAGATTTGGCGGATGAGTCATTTTGCTGTTAGCATCTCCTTCCAATCAACTTATATGTATAGCTAATAATATCCAATGGCATTGAAAGGTGTAGTGAGAGACAATACAAGTCTGGTGGCAGTCTTCCTATAACAGTAACTAAACTCACAAAAAGGGGGCACCACGTGCAAGAAATGACAAGCACTCACGCCAGTAAGGCTATTGGTGAGGATGTTAAAAGAAGCAGAATCTCACAATGGTGGTGTGTTGGCCTGTCCTCTGAGAAAATAGCAACAACATTGTTTTTTATTATTTGAAGGTATAACCTCACACACCCACCCTGGTGTTGTGCTTTTTCATCATCCAACCTACACTCACCCAATCATTGTTATAAGGGAGCGAATGGGCTTATCAATCTAAAGTGAAAACTCTTTGTGAAAAAAGTGTGCTGTGCTGTTAGAAATGGGATTTCTGGTTGGCTAGGGCTTGCGCCAAAGGCAGGCAGAAACCACCACTCTAGTCAGGGCTAGGGAGTTACACACCAAAGATAACCCCTGCTCACCCCCTTGGTAGCTTGGCATGAGCAGTCAGGCTTATACCAGAGGCAATGTGTAAAGCGTTTGCCAACACACACACACAGCAGCAACACACTAGGCACACCACAAAAGAGACTCCACACAAGGTTATATAAAAAATAACCTTTGTATTATCCAAAACATATTAGAATCATAATGACGCATATACACTGTGCCAACTGGCACTAGGCATTAGTCACAGTGGATTATATACACATGACAGGGCCAATCTTTCAACATCTACGTTACCCCTCTAGCCAGACTCATCAGGAAGCATGGTTTCACCTTAGTGTCATACGCGGACGATTCCCAGCTCATAATTTTGACGGCCAAGCAATCTAATGACACAGCCGTTAGATTTTATATGTCCCTATCGGAAATCATGATCTGGATGAATGAGAGCTTCCTGAAGATCAACACAGAAAAAACTGAGATCATTTAGTTTGGCCAGGGGAATTCCCTGTGGAACAGCTCCTGGTGGCCCTCGAAGGCTGGTGAGTGTCCCCGCCCCGTGTCCAAGGTGAGAAACCTGGGCGTGCTGTTTGACTGTCAGTTAAATTTCTCGGCCCATGTGAATAGCCTTGTGTCATCCTGCTTCTTCTTAATAAAGACCCTGTGAAAGATCTTTCCTTTTATTACGCTAGAGTTACGTAAGACAGTGGTGGTGGCGCTCCTGCTGTCTAAGCTGGACTATTGTAATGCCCTATTGTTAGGGATAAACAAGGCCCAGCTGAGTAGGATGCAGGCTTTGCAGAATGCCGCGGCGAGATCAATCCATCTCTGCGGGAATTAGAACCCTACGCTGGCTCCCCGTCCAACAGCGTGTGGAATTTAAGGCCTTATGCCTGGTCCACAAAGCTGTTTTCGGGGGTGGAGCCAAGGATATCCAGAAAATACTGACTCCCTATACCCCCAGTCGTACCCTAAGGTCCAGCACCCAAAATCTTATTGAGGTGAGTAGGATTAGGAGAGCTAGATGGGGAGGTAGAGATTTTTCAAAACGTGCCACAGGACTCTGGAACAAGCTCCCTTGTTCTTTAAAATCTGTAGCTAACCATCAACGCTTCAGGAAAGCTTTAAAAACCTGGTTATTCTAGGGAGCTTATGCTTAAGACTGACTTTTTTTCACCCCACACTTACCAGCGCCAAGACGCTACGGCATACGAGCGCTTTATAAACCTATATCCTATCCTATCCTATCCTAATCGGGCCACTATCAGAACCTTTAGAAAGCACTAGTAACAAGTAGTAAATAACGCAACCAGTAACTACTGGTGTAATAATGACCTCAGCAATATATGACCTTAGGCATAAAACATATCCTGCATAGACATCAGAGGCATAAATACATTATGCATAAGCACCATAGCATCACATTAGTCATCTCAATACAGGCATAACACCTTACGCATTGGGCATCACATTAAGACTTTGCGCCCTACCAATCATAAAACTGACCCCAGGCCAACAGGCCTTTCTAGGGGGGCCCAAGATGCCCCCTAGAAATGTTAGGGCTTGTACAGGGGCCTTCCACTGGCCCTTTGTCTGCTAATGCAGCCAAGACCACGGTGCGCAATGCACTGGGGCAGGAGGTATGTATCTTACTCCCTCCTTGTTCCTCAAGACAGAAACATGCCCCGTGTTGTGGCTGCCCGTGCTCCTAACTGTGCAACTGAAGCCCCACTTCGGGACTTCTACAATAAACTTGCCTACACGTTGCAGCTGCCCGCAATCAGCGGTGCAGCTGGGAAGATCCAGCACTGGCACCAACTGTGCCTCTTCGCTCAGCCCCTAATTAGCGGGACTTGGTGGACACTGAGGGCGGAGGTCTTAGGCACACACAATGATCGGCCCCACTCTTCCTCCTGCGGTCCCTGGAGGCCTGCCTCCCCTTCTGCCAGTTGGGGGAAGGCAGACAGGCAACAGATGCCTCTTGCTTCTCTCTGGGCTCCGGACGTCCTCCAACATGGGGTAGGCTCCCGCCAGAAAGTCAACGGCGTCTCTCTCCAGCGGCCCTGCCCACAACCAGGCAAGTTGCCTGTTTTCTGGGTCGGGCTGCGGCAGTTCCCTTCGGCGGCTCTTCAGCGAGGGGTGGGCTTTCCGCTATTAAAAGCACAAACGTAGGGTGGGCTACCGCTAAAGGAACACAAACGTGGGGTGGCCTCCCGCTAAAGGAGCACAATCGTGGGGTGCGCTCCTGCTATTAAATAAGCATCAATGCGGGGTGGACTTCCACAAAAAGCGCACCGAAAGGCGGGTGGGCTCCCGCCTCCAAACCAGCAAGGCGGGGGAATCCCAACGTCGGGATTCCCTCTAAACAGATCGCAGCTAAGCGCTGCAAAGCCCAAGTGCTTTTCCAGGAGCAGAAATTCCACGCTCACGAGGCGCTAAGCCCCCATAGGTTTCAGGGAAAGGGCTGGGCCCAGGTAGGCCAGCTCACAGGGCCCTCCAGCAGGGAGGCAATCCCTCGTGGCGGTTTCTCTTGGGGCCCAGCAGCAGCAAGTCCCAAAGCACAAGGAAAGCACAAAATTACATGGGGTCACAGCCCCAATATTTATACAACATTTTCTTTGTCTGCCCTGGCACAGGGCTCGTGGGAATCCAGCCTCAACTGGTTCTGGGGGGTGTGGAGCACTTTGTTTACAAGGCTCCCACCCTCCTTTGTCAGGTTGGGGCTCTGTCATAAGACACATCACAGGGGGGCGGAGCCAGCATTCACCTAGGCAGGGACAGAGCTATTCAGGGTCAGGGGACTACTCCTCCTACTATTCCAAATGCAGATCTCCTATTCAGCCTAGTGCTGACTCACCCTGCCCTCCCTGGAGCCGCACACACCTCACCAGCCCCTGTCACTCCAAAGCCAGACATGCAATCCACATCAGGCAGGCAGACACATAGCACACAGAAATGCCAACTTCTAGCACATGGTCCCTTGCTCACTTTGCCACTGGATTCAAGCTAGCCTGGCTGATGACAGCTGATTAGCCAGAAACCGGTCCCAGGATGCTTGTTTCCGGTCTAGGGAAGACATGGCTTGGCAGTTCGGGCTGGACTGTTCCCATGAGGCACAGGGTCAGACTGATTTGCATATGGTCATGTCTGAACTGGGGTGGCGGAGTGAGCTAAAGAATGATGATGGATTAAACCCAGATCACTTGACTGGGTGTGAGTGCTTGCAATGTTAAACACTCCGTCCATCATACCCTTTGGTTTTGCTAACTTCTAGAAGTGTCATTTCTAAAATAGTGATAATAAATCTGCACACACCATTGCGCAGCATTTATTATCACTATTCCAAATATACCAAACTTGACCACACTACTCCTCTCATATCCGGAATTACCACTGAAACACTTATCAGGGAATACCCAATGCATTCCTATGAGAGGACAGCCTCACGGCAGTGAGAAACCAGAATGACTGTTTGTCACTACCAGGACATGTCACATATTTAAGGTACATGTCCTACCTTCTACCTACAATGCACCCTGCCCAAAGGGCTAGCTAGGGCCTTCTTTAGGGGTGACTAACATGCAGTAAAAGGCTGGTCACAAACATGGCACACACATTAGGTGCTACATCACAGCAGCAGTATTACTGCGCGCACAGGCCCTGCAATGGCAGAGGCCTGAGACAGGTTTGCAAGACTACTTTGGTGGATGGCGCAATCAGCACTGCAAGCCCACCAGTAGCATTTAATTTACCGCCCCCAGGTATCTGAGATACCACTTTGCGAGGGACTGACAGGTAAATTAAATATGCCAAACAGGCGTAGACCAATCTTACCATATTTACCACAGTGAGCACACGCCCTTTACACTGGACAGCGGTTCTAAAGTGCCCAGAGTCCTAAAACCACCAACACCATGTCAGAAAAAAGTCTAGGAGGGAGGCAAAAAGTTCAGGGATGACCCTGCAAAAAGGGCCAAGTCCAACAAGTGCAAAGTAAATTTCTTGGGGAGTCCATATAAATTGAGTGCAGGTTAAAAATCCTAAGCTCAGGCAAGACCATACAACTTTAATTAGGACACGTCAGGTAAGGATATTTAAATAGTGTGGGCAACTCAAGGTTGATAATGAACCCAGTTCATAACAGGTCAACATGTTTTTGCCGCTATTATGCCCTGATAAAGGTGCTTGGCAGTTAAAGGAGTGAACGGCAGACCATACAGTTGATGGAGCAGGTGTTGGCACCATGGCGACTGTGTGATTACAGTGCATGTCCCCATGTCTTCCATTTGTGGGACATGTTGATAAGTTAGGAAGTGGTTTAAATTATCACTATTTTAATAACCTAACCCAGATATGTCCTAATTAAAGTTTTACATTCTCGCCTAAGGTTAGGATTTTTAATTCGCTCTCACTTTTTATATGGACTCCCTTGGAAATGTAGTTTTCACTACACACTTTTTTCACAAAGTGCTCTTGCTTTATGCTGATGAGCCCACTCGCCCCCTTATAACAAAGATTGGGCGAGTGTAGGTTGGCCAGTGATGAAGTATGACATCCGGGTCTGTCTTTGAGGCCATACCTTCAACATTTTTTAAACATTTTTGATGCTCTTTTATCAGACGACAGGCCAACACACAACTTTTGTGAGATTCTCCCTCCTTTTGACATTCTCACCAACAGCCTTACTGGCATGAGTGTTTGTTGTTTCTTGAGAGTGGTGCCTCTTTTTTGTGTGTTTTGCTAATAATATCAATAAATCCTGGTACGGCCTGCAAACTGAGGTGCTTGTGAAAATGGTATACCTTTGAGTGAGGTCTCAGACTAATCATAAACTATTGTGCAGGTGGTTGTTGCTTTGTTCAATTCAAAATGATTTTCTGCATGTGTCTTAATCTGCTTATAAAACCTGTTTAGGGGACTGAAACCAAAGATTGTTTGGATAATATGGTCACTTCAATTGTGGAACATTTCAAGCTCTTTGGTGCTAAAATTAATGTAACAAGCAATAACTATGAAATTGTTTGCACATATATTTATGTGCTGCCACCAAATGTGCTGCACAAATGAAGCATCACAGATCGTGAACCTGATTCTCATTTGCTGAATGCATTTGTCCCATTTACCGAGTAAGTGTCAGATACTTTTCGAGATTGCTTTAATTTAACCTACTCATAGAAGCATTAAAATAATCACACATTACAGATGAGTTACAGCTAAAACTATTAAAAGGTGGTACCATGCTCACGGATCCTCACATAATTGTTTCTCTGCTGTATTTTTGTACTAATTGAACTACGTTCTCTCATATCTGCAGACCCGAGTCATAAGAGACCTTTCACAGCATTAGCTGCCTGTCAAGAAGGCCATCCACAAAAGAGAGGTCTATATTTTGAGGGTGTTTATTGGCACTATAAACTGTGATAAATATGCACTTATGACCGTCCATCCTTGTGCCTTGAAGGTGAGCTTCCAGGCATTATGTTGCACATTATAAATAATAAACATAGCATAACATGCCAGGAGGCAGATGCTTCTGATGAGCTATCTTAGTAGACAGTATTGTAGTAACTAGTGGTAAAGCTCAGCAGTGTCCCTCACCAGTGGTGGCTGGTGAACTTTAAAAATGATGAGGCGTAAATGCCTGCCTTGAGTTTAACAGAGCAAGGAAAACAAGCAATCCTAAGCTCCTCTATGAGAATTAGAGAGGAGAGTGCTCTATCCCTCCTTCAAAGGCTACAAAATGCTGAAATATGGCTCCAAATGGCACATTGCTAGCACAATTTCCACACAAATCGGTTTAAGATCCAAAGATTCTGAAGAGACATTAAGGAAACATTACAATACTTTCATGGTGAGACAGTGAAGCCCTACCCTCCTTAGGACTGTTGGTAGTTCACCATCTCTAAGGAAACTTTCTGAAAATGGTGAGAAGGCCTTGTGTTTTCAGCACAGTTCTCTAAGTATTCGATTTCTGAAGATTATCCAGGTGTCACTATCATCTTTGATCACAACTTATGTTGTATTGCTAGAAATGTGATCAAATGAGAACTTTGCTTCTCCTTACTATTAAGTAGAGGCGGAGCTGAGCCAATGCTCTGGCTTGGCATGAAGAGCCGGTGACCAGCCATGAAACTGGATGGCACGTAAATCGTGCAAGAAACAAGAGGTTTTTGTACAGTACACATCCAGAACTCACGTATTTGAAGATGCTCTAATATGTGATAATGAAGTAAAAACGAGTCAGGGCGAAATAAAGTAATTGCCTGAGATCACACAATTTGGTCAAGCAGAGAAGCCGGGATTGAGAACAGTGGATCAGGTTTTACAAAGTGCAATTCAGTCACTTGATAAACAGCTTTTTCTCCCACTTATTTTACATCAGTGGTTAATGATCTAGCTTTAATTTTGGGAGATGGGCGAGGGCATGGGTGGGAAGCAGAAGCCAGACACCGTTTTCAACCTGTGCCTCTAAAGAGGTTTTACAATCTGTCTTTAGTCCTGCAGGTAGCATGGCCGTTATAGTTGTTAAGTTGCAGAGTGGAAAGTTTCACTGTAAATTTAGTTAAAGTAAAATTAATCTTTAATTATGTTTTCTCTGAAAGGTTTGCTTGCAAATAGCAAAATAACTCTTTACCTGCACATTTGCCTCCGAGAGCAGCCTTGAAGTCCGCCACATCCACCAATGAGTATCTTATCTGTGATCATCTTCGAGAAAGGCATCAGGAAGGGGAGTTGAGTATTTTTTATGTTGTTTGGAAACGTCTGAGGTCATCAGAATGACGCTGAGCTGTTACGCCCGGCGCCCATGAATCTTCTATCACCCTGTGCTGCTTCCCTTCCCTATGTCCCAATTGAGTAGCACATCTCCCTGTGTGAATTAGGGATGGCGAAGAGAGCGCCCTGACATGCGCAGATAAGACAGTTTGTTGTTGGAGCTGCACGTTTATACAAAGAATGTGACAATCTTAAGAAAAGACTGTAATGTTACGCATTTTGCTTAAGAAGCACAGGATGATTTTTTTAAAACAAATCTAATCATCCTGCTGCTCCTTAAGCAAAAAGCGTAACATTACTGTCTTTTCATTACAGTGTTACGCTCTTTGCTTAAACGTGCAGTTTTGAGGAACTCGCAGCTACTTTCTCCATTAAAGTGGGGGGCGGAGCCCTTTTGCCCATTATGAACAAGCAGCCACTGTCCCTCACAGTGTCAGCCAGGCGTGGCTTCTCCGTAATACCTGAGGAGCGTAGCACCACTGCCAGTAGATAAAAAATAAAATGATAATAAAACAATTTAGTCATTTTATTTATCACTGCCTGAGCAGCCTGACAAAGCCATGAAGTCTTGGGTGGGGCCAGAGTGAGCCATGACAGGGAGGAGTGGTAGGCACTTATAAGTGCACACGTAAGTTTGGCCGGCTGTCTCTGGCCAGCCAAACAGACATGCACACTTATGTTTCTCCAACCCATTTGTGTTGCACAGCCGAGTTGGAGAAAAGCAACAGGCTCCCTGTGCCTGAGCGAGCATCAGACCAGCCCACTACAGCCAATCCAGGTGCATCGATCATGCTAAGTATAGCATGAGAGCAGCGTCTGGATTGGGTGGGAAGCCTGTGCTGTAGCCTATGGACTGCCAGGAGGGGAGCTGGAGAGGAGCTCAGAGGTGGCCGGCAGCATCAGGAAAGTCTTTTTTTTATGTATTAATATTCCCCTAAACCCCCTGCGCTGCCCCTCCACTTTAGGTTGGAGTTGTTCACCACTGGTGTCAACATTTCTTAAACTGATGATGAGGCTGACCATTACGTGAGTGTTAAGGTATAGATTGCCAGTTAACCAGACCCATCAAAAGCACTTGCTAGCTTTGATTATTCCTGGTTTGACGATAATTTCTGTGGGGGCTGCAACTGTAGGAGAAGCAGCATAGAGCTATGCAAAAAAGTGATGAGTGGGTTTCCTAAATAGATCTCAACCACTGTTAATTACTTGGTGCTGCATCCCAGCCCAAAGTTTTTTCTTACCACAAGGTCACCTCAGATTAGACCCATCTGTAAGCAAACCAGCTGTGATCCTGCTCCAATGGGACAGTCCAGACTGAACTACCAAGCCAGGTCCTCTCTGGAGCAGAACACAAGCAACGCAAAACCAGTTTTGCCCTAGTTGGCTGATTTGCTGTGTGCAGCTTGGCGACCGTGGCAAAGTAAGATTGGGACCCACATTTGGGCATACCTCTCCCCCTTATTGTATCACACTGAAGTATACAAAACAGTCATGGGTGGGAGTCTTGAAATAATCTCAGTCACTGGTAATTACTTTCGACCGCATCCCACTCCATCGTTTTCGTTTGCCCACAATGTCACCTCAAATTACACCCAACTGTATAGAAATTAGCCTTGATCCTGCTCCAAGACGAACAGTCCAGCTCGAATGACCAAGTCAGATACACTCTGAACCAGAACAAAAGCAACCCAAGAACCGGTTTTGCCCTAGTTGGGCATCATCAGTCGGCGCAGCTTAGCCCCAGTGGCAAAGTGGACCTGGGACCCATATCTGGGCATACCCTTCGCACTTAGGGCGTCACAGTCTAGTAAACAACAAAGTGAACAACAAAGTGATGGGTGGGATTCTTGAATTAATTTCAGCCACTGGCACATACTTGGGATCACTTCAGAGTTCATAATTTTTTTGCCCACAATGTCACGTTAGCTTAGACTTAGCTATATGCAAATCAGTCATGATCCTGCCTCAATAGGAACAGCCCAGTCCAAACTGCCAAGCCAGATCCTCTCTGAACCAGAATGCAAGTAACCAAAGGATTCAATCAATCAATCATTTGTAGAGTGCACTACATACCCGCAAGGGTCTCAAGGCGCTGGGAGTGGGGGCGCTACTGGTTGAACAGCCAGGTCTGAAGGTCAGCAGGTCTTCGGTCTATCGTAGGCTCAGTGGGAGGGTGTTCCAGGTCTTGACGGCGAGGTGGGAGAAGGATCTTCTGCCGGTGATTGTTCTACGGATGCGAGGGACGGTGGCGAGTGCGAGGTCGGCGGAGCAGAGCTGGCGGTTGGGGATGTAGAAGGAGAGTCATCCGTTGAGGTAGGCTGGGCCGGTCTTGTGGAGTGCCTTGTGTGCGTGGATGAGGGGCTTGAAGGATATCCTTTTGTTGACCGGGAGCCAGTGCAGGTTTCTCAGGTGGGGGGTGATGTGGCTATGGCGTGGTACGTCGAGGATCAGTCATGCAGAGGCATTTTGGATGCGTTGCAGATGTTTGATGAGCTTGGTCGGAGCTCCCGCGTAGAGGGCGTTTCTGTAGTCGAGTCTGCTGCTGATGAGGGCCTGGGTGACTGTTCTTCTTGTGTCTGTCGAGATACACCTGTAGATCGTGCAGGGTCGGTGGGTGACGGGGGTGCCCCCAGTGCCGCCGGCCACCAGGAGTCTTCCCAGGCTGAAGGGTTGGAGCCGAGGATGAGGACCTCCATCTTGTCCGTGTTCAGCTTCAGTCGGCTGATCCTCATTCAGTCCATGAAGGCATTCATTCATTTGTGAAGGTTGGATTTGGAGGTGATGGGGTCCTTGGTGAGGGAGAGCATCAGTTGAGTGTCATCGGCATAGGAGATTGTGTTGAGGTCGTGCTGTCGGGCGACATGTGTGAGCGGGGCCATGTAGATGTTGAACAGTGTCGGGCTGAGGGAAGATCCCTGGGGTACGCCGCAGATGATCTTGGAGGCTTTGGATCGGAATGAGGGGAGGCGGACGCTCTGGGTTCTGCCGGAGAGGAAGGAGGTGGTCCATTCCAGAGCCTTGTCTCGGATCCCTACAGCATGGAGGCATGCGCATAGTGTGCGATGGCAGACGGTGTCGAATGCGGCAGAGAGGTCCTGGAGGATGAGGGCCGCAGTCTCACCGTTGTCCAGCAGGGTCCTGATGTCGTCGGTGGCGGCGATCAGGGCAATCTCGGTGCTGTGGCTGCTGCGGAACCCTGACTGGGAAGGGTCCAGGATTCTGTTTTCTTCAAGGTATTGGGTTAACTGTCTGTAGACGATCATCTCGATGACTTTGGCCAGCAACGGAAGCAGAGAGATGGGCCGGAAGTTCTTGAGGTCTCTAGGGTCCGCATTGGTTATTTTTAGTAGGGCGTTGATCTCGGTGTGTTTCCAGCTCTCTGGGAAGGTCGCGGTCTGGAGGGAGAGGTTTATGACTTTGCGCAGATGGGGCGCGATGGAGCTGCTGGCTTTGTTGAAGATGTGGTGCGGGAGTGGGTTTGACAGCGAGCCGGAGTGGATTGTGCTCATGGTCTTGATGGTGTCATCGAGGCTCACGTTGGCCCAGGCTAGCAGGGGGTGGTGGTTGATGGTGTGCAGAGATTCTGTTGTGTTGATGTCTATTGGGGCCATCTGGGTGTTGAAGCTGTCGTGGATGTCTACTATCTTGCGGTGGAAAAAAGTTGCGAGGGAGTCGCACAGGGCTTGCGACGGCGGGATGTCGTTGGTGTTGGAGCTGGGGTTGGAAAGTTCCTTCACGATGTTGAAGAGCTCTTTGCTATTGTGTGCGTTGTTGTCGAGGTGGTCTTTGAAGGAGGTCCACTTGGCAGTCCTGATGAGGTGATGGTGGTTGCGGATGGTGTCCTTGTGGGCTGCATGGCTGTCCGGAGTCTGCTCACTGTGCCATTTCTTCTTCAGTTTCCGGCAGGCTTGTTTCTCCCTAGTTGGGGCTTGTCAGTTGGGTGCAGCTTGGCTTCAGTGGTCAAGTGAGACCGGAACACACATCTGGACATACCCGTCGAACTTAGGGCTCGGACTGAAGTATGTAAAAAAGTGATAAGTGGGATGCTTGAATAAATCTCAACCACTGGTAATTACTCAGTCTGTATTTCAATTCATCCTTTTTGCCCATAATGCCACCTCATATTAGACCCAGCTATATGCAAATCAGCCTTGATTCCTCTTCTTTAGGAAAAGTCCAGCACCAACTGCCAAGCTACGTCCTCTCTGAACAGGCACAAAAGCAAACCAAGACTGTTTTCTCCCGAGTTGGGCCTCATGTGTTGGGTGCAACTTACGTCTCATGGCAAAGTGAGGACAGGACACACATCTGGGAACACCCGTCACACTTAAGACATCACACTGAAGTATACAAAAGGCTGATGAGTGGGATGCTTGAATTAATCTCAGCCACTGGTAATAAATTGGGGCTGCATCCCAGTACATTTTTTGGCCTACAATGTACATACATTAGACTCAACTATAAGAAAATCAGCATCGATACTTCTCCACTAGGAACAGTTCAGTCTGAACTGCCAAGGCAGGTCACCTCTAAACCAGAACACAAACACCTGTAGACAAATTTTGCCCACACTGCAGTATTGAAAAAAGTGATGGGTGCAATGCTTGAATTAATCTCAGCCTTTGGTAATTACTTGTGGCTGCATTCCAGTCCATCTTTTGTTGCTCACAATGCAACCTCAGGTTGGACCGAGCTATATGCAAATCAGCCTTGATCCCTCTTCACAGACCAGCCCAAAGTGCCAAGCCAGGTCTTCTCTAAATCAGAACACAAGCAACCCAGGACCTGTTTCAACCTAGTTGGGGCTCGTCAGTTGGGTGTACCTTGGCTACAGTGGCAAAGTGAACACTGGACCAACATCTGGGCATTCAGCTGGCACTCAGGGCATCGCACTGATGTATACAAAGTAGTGATGGGTGAGATGCTTAATTACTCAGGGCCTCACCTAAGTCTTTCTTTGTTTTGCCAACAATGCCACCTCAGATTAGACCCTGCTATATGCAAATCATCCTTGATCCTTCTCCAATAGGAGAAATCTACTTCCAACTGCCAAGCCAGATACTCACAGAACCGAAACACGAATAACCCAAGACCAGTTTTGTACTTGTTGGGGCTCATCAGTTGAGATACAGCTTGACTTCCGTGGCCACAAGAACACAGAACTTAACGTCTATTCATACAAGTTGCACTTAGGACAGGGCCAAGACTGATTTGCATAAGGTGGGTCTCTGTCTAGAATGGCACAGTGGGCATACAATTATGGTCTGAAATGCAGCCCTGAGTGATTTCCAGTGGCTTAAATGAATTCAAACATTGCTTCCATCACCTTGTTGTTTTTGCTGTAGACGCCCTAAGTGCAACAAGTATGCCCAAATCTGGGTCCTGTGCTCACTGCGTCCTAGGTCTCTAACTGTACCTCAGTGATGAGAACTAAGTAGGTATACTGGTCTCGGCTTGCTTGTGTTTCCATTTAGGAGGACATTGCCTGGCAGTTCGGGCTGGACTGTTCGTAATGGACAGGATAAAAACTGATTTGCACAAGGCGGGTCTCTGTTTACAACGTCATAGTGGTGGAGAAAACGATGGTCCAAAATGTGGCGCAGAGCGATAGCCAGTGGCTGAGATTAATTAAAGCATTGCTTCCATCACCGTGATGTTTTTGCAGCAGAGGCAGCATAATACTTCATCACTCAAATTAAATCATCTTCATCATTGATGATTGGGCATTGATTCACAATGCAATATCAGCCTGATGCTGAGCATTATATTTAAATACAAAAATTTGATATTTGTTATGTTACTAGGATGATGAGGATGATGATTGTTAATATATTTCTTGAGTGCCCTGTTACCTGGGATGAGGTACTGGGGCTTATAATTGCCAAAATGAGATAATACAAAGCTGCACTTCGCTCATCGCTTATAAAGCGCAAAGGCTCGGCCACCAAGTCGGGTACAAGCAAATTTTGGACCATTACAAGATTGCCATCTGAAGAGCATCTTGTGTGCACAGGACCATACCGATGCAGTTTTCTCTGCGGGTACAGAGGCCGAACTCAGTAAAAGGCTTTATGCTCCTACCAAACTGATTTAAAAAGGATTCTTTTGCAGTTTTTCTAGAGCTCTAAGGGCAAGGAGTTGTCGTCTAGTTGGGTTGGCCTGTGTGTAGATTTGCAGGGACTGGGTGGAATGGTGGGGAATGCAACTGCTGAGATCACCTGTGGTCTGCCAAGCAGAAGATATTGCGCCATCCATGGATGTTCGCTCATGGGACATCTCAGGCTTTTTTTGTGCATTCATGAAATGAATTCATATTAAGGAAAATGCCCGCTAGGTGCTTTGGGGGTAAGGTTAGTTTTTTCACTTCAAGTGATTTTGAGAGGGAGCCATTAAAACCTCAGATGGCATGTCATGCTGGACAACGCCAGCGCTTATGAATCAAAAGTTAAAACAAATCTGAGTCCAATCCAGAAAGTCAAATAAGAGTTAAATGGTTTCGACATTTTAGATGCGAGGAGGATAGCACAAATATGGGACATCAAAGTAAGTGAGTGTAAACAATGCATCTGGGAAACGTGGCCGCCGAATTTACTGTGTGTCAAAAGGAGAAAAAGTCACCTCACCCTATCATGCATATTGCCAAAGTGCAGGGAGACCATCACTGGCTCAACAAAGGTGTAAATGTCATTAATCAATAATGTGTGCCATACACTGCGTGCCTCTTCACTAAGGATGCTTTTACAGTAGAAAAGTCATTCAGTTTGCAACTGGAAATGACAACTTTTCGTTGCTTTCAAGATGGATGCTTATTTGACATTATCTTTAATAACTGAAATATTTTAAGTTCTAGCAATGGCATTGTACTTACAATTTTTGTATTTATTTATTTTTTGTATTGGGACGTTCTCTAAAGCTCTGCTTGTAGCTGTGTACTTACTTCGGAGCACTAGTTTGGCATCTCCAATAAATGCTTTCGTGATTACATTTCCTACACTGCAACTTTACTGTTCGCTACCAGAGCGAAGGAGGTAGGAATCTTGAAAAAAAAGTGATTCAGTCAGAATTTAGTCAAACAATATCTCGCCTGGAATTTTCTAAGTGATTTCACTTTTTGTAATCTTTGCGTTTCCATTCCTATGGCGGTTACATTTCCTTACAACACAAGCATTCTAAATGTATGGCTGTGTGAGGCAATAAGCGAAATCATCCTGATTTACATTTTGCAATTTCTGGAGGAAGACAGAGCTGCCAAGGACATTGGTAGGCTTCCGTTCTAGGAAGTGAAGGAAAGGGGGCTCTGAAGTGCAAAAACTAGGCATCTGCCAGTTTAACAAGCATTGGCAAACTTGTAGGACCTGTTGGTTTTGCCAATACCTTTTGGTGATGCGATAAGGTATCGGCAAGATGTGTGTAGCATGGGCAAAGGAATAAAAAAGTGTGATAACGTGGCGCCAGAGCAGGCTTGTCATTTTGTAGGCATGCATGCCTCATTACGCACAAAAAATGACATAGGAGATTTTTTAATTTTAATTTACTGATCTGTGATGGAACGGGGAATACAAAAAAAGGAAATTGAAATATCGTTAAATCTGTTGTTTTCAGGTGCAGGGTCAGGCAGCAAATTATTGCCTTGTCCACGCCGCCCAAAAAATAAAAAATAAAATAATTTTAAAAAAGACTGTGTGAGTGGGGGCAACAGTAAGCTGATGGTTTAGAAGCTACGAGGAGTAGGTATGGGAGGGAAAAAGTAGCAGACCGGGGCACACAAGTGAAAACGCAATAAGTAACGTGGTGGGAGAAGCGAGAAGAGAGAAAAAGAGAGAGAGAAACACAAGGCGTGGGGTGAGTGAGAAGCACATGCGCAAGGGAGACCAACACAGAGCATGGGTGAAAGAAGCACATTACTTTAAGAATTAGGGTCTTGGCTTGGGAATTGGGAGCAACAACGAAAAACACCATTTTGTTCTCAAGGGGAGATGTGCTCAAATGAAGTCAGCCTCTCCGCTGAGGAAGGGAGAGTGGTGGGACTGGTTAATTCTCATAGACTCAGCAGACCGTGCTACCGTGGTTGGCCACCGAGTTCTCTGTTGTGATGGCAGATTCGTTGTCTGTGGTGGCTGCAAACATGAGCAACCACCCAACGTTGGCTCACGAGTGATTGGTGATCTCTTATCCAACACAGCATGATCTCAGGCACAGATGGTATGTTCCAGGCATGCACACCACTCACATAAATAAAAATAGGATTGAAGCATGTGCAATATTGGTCTTTATTGAAGGCAGTGAGCCATACCTGGCCTGATACATTAGAAGAGTGAAAAATAGACACTAAACCTGTTCCAGCAGCACATGAGGGAGAGCAGCACGGGGTGGGGAAAACGTAACACAAGGGAGAGAGGACAACCCGAAGTACAAAGGGGGAGAAGCATATGAGGGAGTGAGCAGTCTAAAGATAGAAACAAGCCAACCAGAGAGATGATAAAGAGGCTATGTTCCAGAGGAAGAACAAACAAAAGTTGTGCAGGCTGGGACAATGAAAGCAAGCAAATTCAACAAGCAAGCAAATAAGCAACAATAAAGCCAAGCAACGGTAAGCAATTGGCAGGCTGTAAGCTTCTATAAGTTCTTGTGAAGCCTACAATGGGTCTTCTTTTATACACAGTCAGTTTGCACTGTCTGGAAAGCTTGGTCTAAAAATGCCTTAAAAGCTCCAAACCATAAAGTCATAACTTCAATATATTACAGTCTATGCACGTCTTTGATGCCCTAGCTTGTAGTTTTTTAAAATTTGGTGTGGTGTGTGGACCACTATAAATTGGTACTTCCCCATCCTGTCATACTTGTGTTCCATTGACTTGTTTAGAGATGGTAGAATTACAGAGTTTCCAATGGCACAGCTTCTGTAAGTTTCGTCACTGTGAGTAGTTGACCTGGCAGTCTCTCCACCACTGGGAGACCCCATCATAGAAATGGTTGTCGTAGCCTATCTGGAAAGGGGTGGCAGTCTTTTCCATGTAGGGAAATGGAAGAAGTTGGCCTGGTATATGCTAGTCACTAGTTAAAGTGGCCACCTTGCAGCAGTACAATTCGACTCCTATGGTAGATAGGTTTAAGACAACCTTTTAAAGAAAGCTATCCTAGTGGTAGCTGTGGAGAGCAGACTTCAGGCTAATTCTTTAGAGGAATGTAAAGCAGCTTGTTTTACCTTATAATCTCTTGAATCACTAAATGAGAGGACACCACACAGGTATATATATATAAAATATATATGTATTTATTTCTAACACACTCTACTAATCTCTTTATGAGATTAGAAGTCAAGGACATATGCACAAATCAACATTTCACAACAAGTTAAGCACAAATATTGCTGGGGCCCTAGGGGCGTAACAGACCATATACTAAAAAAGAGGTTTAGGAATATCGACTTGAGAAGAGACAAGGCCTAGGGCCTTCAGAAGCACTGGGGCCTCACTAATCCACCCAAGGCAGGTAAATAAAGGACCCACAGGAGACGCATGCAGTGTGAGAACACAGCCGCGGATCTCAATAGACTTCAAAGGAGCAAGTCGCGGTTGGAATTTTAAAGTTTTAGGATACTTCAGAGAGTCTACAGGCAAGTCACTTACAGGGTAAGTAGTTCTAGAGCCAACACACACAGGAGCACCGTAGTACTCAAGTTACCTCACCCAGAGAAGCCAGGTGCATAGGTGTCTTTTGGTGTCGGGTCACGGCATCGTTTTCAATGGGAGCCAAAGAAGACTTTCTGCTTGTGAAGACAGAAGAAGTGTCCGGTCGAATCCAAGGCTGGATTCAGAAGAAGGAAGACCTGAAAGCAGAGGAGACAGTGTTCAAAGTCACTTGCCTGTGACCCAGGGCCAGGAAGCTGGATGCCCACAGTAGTCAGGTGATTTCAGGTGATCATGGATGGCTTGACTCTTCAGCCACGAGGTCCAGGAGGCATCGACGATGACCAGGAGCTGGATTCGCTGTGTGCCATGAAGTCTGCAGCTTACTAAGGTGTCGGCAACTGGATTGGAGCCAACAAGCCTTGGCAACAGCAAGTCTTGTGGAAAGTGAAGAAAGTCAGCGCTGCAGACCAGCAAGGTCTGAGGGACTCACCCAGCAAAGGTTAGTCAGGGCAGGCCTGGAGCAACCAGGGAAGCCCTTTGGTTCTGTAGAAAAATCTTCTGGCGACCCACAAGCCAACCAGCAAGGGATTGCAAAGACACCACAGGAGGATTCACTCAACAGGAGTCCACGGTCACTCAGGACAAAGTAGGCCTCTGATCTTTGGTGGAAATCCTGCTGGAGGTTTGGACCACAAGTAGTCCAATGCACAAGTTCGTAGACGGTCGTGAAGGGGTTGCACTTGAAAATAGTGCCCGGTACCCAGGTATTGCAGTTCCTCATCACTCGTGGGGTCCACTTGCCTTAGCTTCACTGGAGACTCACGATGGCCTTGGAGAAGTCAGGAAATCTACTTCTGGGGCTGCAGGGACTTCGGATTCTGGCGGGAGCAGGAAAGTTTGCGACAGTTGATTCATAGTTTTGGTGCCTGCCAAACAGGGGAGTCACTCCTTGACTCCAAGGGAGATTCTTCAGTCTTCCAGAGGTAGTGGAGCGTCGAAGGTCCAGGATTCTTCTTCAGAGCATCGTCCAGGGATATCTAGTTTGCAATGGCAAGGTTTCCCTAACTTATACTAGAAGGAATGGAGGGACTAGCTCTATGACCACTCCTATGGGAGGGTCAGGGGAGCGGGTGGCTACACCCACTTCCCTTTGTCCAGTTTTGCACAAGAGCAGGGGCTGGTAACCCCTGAACCGGTTTGAACTGGCATATGCACAGAGGAGCCTACTGCTCCCCCAGTGCAGGACTTCAAAGCACTCTAGGAGTGCACCCACCCAGCCCCAATACATTAAATCCTGTCTGGAAGGTGGTTACACCTCCCTGTGACAGGATTCCTATTGTTGGGCCTCCTCCACTGTGAGTTTCGGTCAGCAGCAGGAGGGCAGCCCAGTGTCTGTGCTGGTGGCATCCATTTTGTGATGCCAGGGCTCTTCAGGATTCTACCGTGTTTCCACAGTGGGTACATGTCTATCCCTCTAGAAGGGTGGGATCATACTCCCACACCAGTTACTTGTGTGGGGGTATGATTCCAAAGCGTTTGACACCAAACACGACATGTTTTGATGCAGCCATCCCAAAGGTAGCATTTACCGCTAGGTTATAATGCACTTAAGAGTATATGGTTTAACCGCATCCACAAACAGCTACAGAGAATGGACTCTGAGAGCTGCAGAGGGGCCCTGCTCAGGCAGAGGCACCCCCTCACATGTAAACCAAGCACCCTGCCCTCAGGATTGATAGGACCTGTCTTAGGGGTGACTGATAGGTTTATATGTGTGTGTAAGGTGAGATATAGGGAACCTATACCTCAGTGAGGAGTGCTAACACTACCTCAACCAGGCTGCAGTAGCAGGCCTGTGGTGTCAGATTTAGTCTGCTTCCCAGGGGTGGCATAATACATGCTTCAGCCCCTGGTAGGCCTGTGAAGTACCTATGCCCTTGGTACCTAAGGTATCATATACTAGGGGCTCACAAGGTACCACAGTAACCAATCACTAGTGCATCTAATGTGCACTCCAAGTTGTTTAGAGAGAGCAGAGAGGCTGGGGCCCCGAATAGCAGGGTCCCAGCCAGACTATAGCCAGAAACCAGTGTAAACATCAGAAAAAAAGTGGGGGCAACATAAGTGCAGATCCTACTCTCCTACAGGAAATTAATCAATAATGCCTGTGTGTATGGAGAAATCTCCCTGTGCATTAGGGCCATTGCTTTTTTGGTTTTCAAAAACTACCATCTGCTTTGGGAGTTTATTTAAAAAAAGTTTTTAGAGCCAAAACAGCAAGGTTCCCATCCAGCAAAGTGCTCTGCTGCCACTGTAACTGCTATACCAGCAATTGCCTCAAAGGTGTTTAGAACTTCTCTAAACTGGAGTGAATTTCAAAATATGGTCCAAGGTTATTCACTATAGAAGCCGAGGTCAAAGCATCAACTGTCCTGGCAGTTTGACAGGTTACCTGCTAAGGTGCAAATGATCCCCTTAGACCTTCTATGTATTGGCGTTTGGGGTGAGGGGGGGTGGGCTGCCAGGTCAGCTCCCTTGGTGAGGAATGCCTGCCCTATTTACAGATTCTTGACTTCGTGGTGTGGATCTCTCAGTTCACTGTGGACCTGCCTCACTAGATGCTCCACTGTAGGCTCACTGATGTTTTGAGTGGGAACCATGTTCTTTTGACTATGCTCGCCATCATCCGACAGTAGAATCTTTTTTGGTGTCAAACTATCAGTGACTGAGGCTGAGGGCTTTTCTCCCTACTCATGGGGACCAACAGTTGATTTACTTTTCCTGGTCTGTAAGCCTCGCATGGCAATCCCAGGAAGGGAAGTTTACTCTCTACCATAATTATGGATGATTACCATCAGTATGATTTGGTGACCTAGTAGAATACGGGCTACTAGATCAAGAGTTTCCATTGGCAGAACCAGAAAGTTA
Source organism: Triturus cristatus (assembly GCF_964204655.1). Classification (NCBI taxonomy): domain Eukaryota; kingdom Metazoa; phylum Chordata; class Amphibia; order Caudata; family Salamandridae; genus Triturus; species Triturus cristatus. Next base: position 458,785,405 of record NC_140580.1, on the reverse strand, counting down.
TCAATGTATATAGGGATGTTTCACATGTCAAAGAACCCAATAGATCTTCCTTTAACAAATACATCTCATGCCACATGCTGCACAGGTGAAGGAAGTTATTGAAGCCTCTAACCTCTTTACACACCCACTCAAGAGTCCTTAAAGGAAAGATCATGAAAACAAATGGAAGCTTAACACTTTGGCCAAGAGATTTCAGTTTACATTGTTTACCTAAGTACCTCCAGTGCAAGACCTCAGAGTTGGCCATATCTGCTTACTCCTCTACTAACATATATCAAGAAAGAATAACACAACTTATTGCAGAGGAGAATGTATTGTCTTTGTAGTATAAAAAAAACCCATTCCATTCCATGATGAACATGCGAGTCTTTGTTTTCGTGCTTGGATTTTGGTAGTGAATGTACATGTGAACACATTCATTATGGTTAAAATACCCTATGCATATTTTGTTCAAACCAGTATATAGTCTAATGATGGGTTTCTGATGACAAAACTAACACCGTGCATCTACAAATTCTTAAGTTCTCACCATTTGCACCATTTCAAATTAGTTTCTTAATTTGAGCAATTAATTCATATTCTTGGCTCTCTAGAGTTCAGTAGGTCTTTCTTAGCAGCTGGAAGCTATTTTGCGTAAGTTAAAATCTGTTACTGTCACGCGAAACGATCACTCGCGGTGTCAGATTCACTTCAGAGTACCCTTGACAGATGACGCGTCCAGTGACGATGCTGCAGAATAAGAGATTTATTAGTGGTCTGGTCTGGGGGAACAATTTATTTTGAGCTTGTCACTGATCTGAAGCCAGCGTTAGAAACCCCAAGAGCAGCGATGAACCAGCTCTGCTTTATTATCTCAAACGTGTCATGCGCTTGAATTCGTATTTCAGCCCTTGAGTCAACACTGTAATTTGGAGTAGACTGACCACGCATGCGTGAGCTGGGAACAATTTGATTTTGACTCGCCAGTTCCTTTCGTAAATACCGATTGGCCAAACTGCTTACAGCCTGCGACTCGCCCCATCCCAGCCCTGGTCCATTACAGGTCATACAAACTGCGTTCACGCACTTCCATAATTGTTTTCTTCGGGGTCAGACTAGAAACCAAACTAAGCGTGCTTGGATGATTCTTGATAACTCACTCCACTCCTTGCATGCACTCCAGGTATAATTGCTTTTTAGCACATATAAGACAGACCTATACGCTTTACTCTTGGGGAAAAAGCAGTAAACAAAGATTGTGTTCTGTGTAGCAGATATAGGAGATAGGGGCATATTCTTAAGGAGTTATCGCCGAGTTATCGGCACTTTATTGCAGCCAAACTCACAATACATTTTTCACCCCATTCACAAGCTGGTGCTAACAGCCGATATCACCAGTTTACCTGCGATAGCAGCCATCAAAAACATTGCCACAGACGACCCTGGCAATTATCGCTAATGATATGCAGAGTAGTCGTTCCCGTGCAAAAAGACTCGACAACACCACTTTGCAACATTCACAACGACCAGCCAGATCGGCGATAAGATCACAAAACATGCGATAAGGCGCGTTAGCAGCACGAATTTAACACCTGCTCTGACCTGGTGAAAAGTCGGAGGACAACCTGCACCAGAAAAGGGAGCCCAGCTCAGAACCTCACCTGAAGAACAACAGATGCCATGGAGCAACTGACCATGCAGCCCGGAGCCCCAAGAGGGCCACAACACCCACCGCCCCCACACCCAGGCCCGCCACCCCCACAGACCCCCACGCCCCCCTCCCCCTGACTACCACAGCGGCAGCACAGACCTAGACAGTGGACCTCCAGGAAACACACCAGCCTCACAGACCCAGCACCAGAGGTTGACACTGCCCACTACAGGCTCAAAAGGACAACCATCCTCTGCATCCTGAACAACATTGCCCACAGGCTGACGGTGCCTACACAGTGGACAAACAACATCCCTCCGCAGACAAAGCTGCTGGCTGTGCTGCACTTGTTGGCCTCTGGTACCTTCCAACCAACAACTGACAGTGTCGTAGGAGTCTCACAGCCAGCCCTATCAAAGTACATAACAACTGTCTTGGATGCCATCATCAGCTAGGTACCCAAGTACCCTCACTTTCCCCACACTGCGCAGGAACAGCTGGAGACCAAGCAAGGTTTCTACGCCATAGCTGGCTTCTCGCACGTGTCGGGGGCAATCGACTGCACAGATGTCCTACTTGTGCCCCATGCCGACACTGCACACAATTACCGCAACAGAAAGCACACGCATTCCATCAATGTGCAGGCAATAGTGGACCACTGGGGACTCTTCACCAATGTCGTCGCCAACTACCCAGGCAGTGTGCAAGATTCCTACATCTTCCGACAGTCCATCATCAACCGGCGCTTCCGGGATGGTACCTAGGGAAATGCTCTGCTCGTTGGTAAGTACCAACTGAACACACCACACACTCCAACTCCACAATCATGCAACTTACAACTCTGGCAATGCACACGTTACAGACTCACATACAACATGCTAAACAACATGCCCACCCACCAGACATGACAGCACAACTTACTGTGGTAACCTGGGCTAGCCATGTACATGAGCCAACAACGGCATGGCACCTCAGCCACACAATAGCGGAATGTGGGGAGAGGTGGGAACCAGGCATGTGCGAACGAAGCAAGTGAACCATGAATGAGAATGTACACAATGCCAAGTGTGGCGGTGATGTGCTGGACAGACTGCAGTATGCATACCACAGACATATCCATGTCTGCATGCACTGCTGGTGTTTGGAGTGTAGTGCACAGTGGACGCAACCATGTCACCCCAGCCAGTGGGGAAGATCGCAGAAATGTAGCTTGTGACTTCCCCCCCTGTAAGCCTGTGCGTAGTAGTCTGGCCCGGTGTATGCCAGGCCAGCTTAGGGGTGTGAATAAAAAGCAAGTAGCTCTGGGCGTGGTTCTCTTCCGGAATGGCCAATGTGTCTGCCAGGGCGGCGCCTCTCACCCCGCCACGAGGCCGACGCCGTGAGCGGTGTTGCCTGCGATCCTGTGCCCCTGCTGCACCCCGGGCCGCCGGTCCCCGAACCCGTCTTGTCCGCCCCAGCGCACCCAGGCCTCACTGCTCACCTGCCGACACCAGCGTGTGTCAAATAGGGCTCACCATGTGCCAGTGCAAGCTCCAAGCCCAAGGCCCGCGACCTTGGCAGCCTCCTCCGACCATCACGGCCTCCGTGACACAGGCCCGCAGTACTACATTCTTGTTGACGTACTCCACTGCTGCCTCCGGCCTACACTACGGTCAAGTAGGTCACAGTCTTGATATCCTGATGGCCAAGTTCATATGTTCATGGGACGTTTGAGGTCACTGTACTCCCTTCGATGTAGTGCCACCAAGTCTGTGCATAGCATTCCAACCATACGTGCCTGTGGGTCAGTAGGTCACACATTTGGAACTAAGTCTTGATTTCTCAGTGGCAGAGCTCATATCATTGTACGCCAGGAGAGGATTAAGAGGAAGACGCGGTTCAGTCCGGAGCAAAAACGGATCATTGTTACGGAGGTATCCGAACACTACCGACAACTGCTCTGGTGTCACTGACTGTTCCATGTGAGCCAACGACACGTGGCTGTGGGCCCCTGCTGACCGCTGCCTCCGGCCTACACTGTGGTCAAGTAGGTCACTCATCTGGAACTGAGCCTTGATTTATTTATGGCAGATTTTATACCATTGTACAGGCCTCATCGCAGACTGCATCCCCTTTCAGCTCCAGTTCCACTAAGACTGTGCCACGACATTCTCTGGTTGAACTTTGGTGGCGTGTGAGTGTATGGACTGGGGGTTGTCTCCATCATCATGTAGGTGATACTGACTACGGTGGTAAAAATGAGGCTGTAGCATTCCACTCCTCCATTTGCCTGTTTCTGGCGGATCTGCCCTCTGCATCATGCCCTAGAGGACACCTTCCACTGTCCCCCGCAACCCTCAGCGACATTCACCTTTGACATCGACTAGGACCCGCTCAGCTCACGTGGCCATATCTCAGTGCACCGCAAGTCACTGTCCTGTGGCGGTGTGCCTATGCCAGCCGCAGTGCATCCGGGGCCACTAACTCTGTGCTGCTCAAGTCATGGTCCCTGTCGTATTGAATATTGGATGGCCTCTGGGTCGATGGACTGAGGGTCATCAACGCCATGAGTCTGTGGCCCTGCACTGTCCGCTGCCTCCGGCCTCAACTGTGGTCCACCTGGGCTCACACATCAAATCGTGTCCTGACCTTCCCGGACGTCGCATCACCACAGGATGCACATGCCACCACCACCAGGACCCCCTCCAACTAACAACTGCCAGAGTCGGAAGAGTCTTACTGCCAGACTATCAGAGTTGCTCACACCTGTTGTGGATGCCATCATCAGCTTGATACCCTGCCCAGCTCTTCAGGTGCCACTAACTCAGTGCACCATATCTCATAGACCATTTTAGTTGCATATTGGGTGAACACTGTACTTTCTCCGGCTACCACCATGATGCTTCACAGTTGTTTCTGTTATGCTGGTGTTTTCTGTTTATGATTTAATTGTGATCACTGTTCAAGTTGTTGCCAGCACCAATGACTCCATGAGGGCTGGCATACACTCACCCCACACACATCCAGCACAGGCGTCACTGTACATGTGACCCTGGCAATAAAGGTGTCAAGCGCACGTGCCTGTAGCCAGTTCAACAAACTATCCGAGTGTGTCCTTGTGCTCATGATATATGCATTAGGGCCCGTGCCCTACAACATTACATTGTGCCATGTACAGCAGACGCAGCCATGTCACCTCAGGCAGTGGGTGAGACCTTGCACATGTAGCTTTGTCGTCCCCCACTCAATACGTAAGAGGAGTGAACTGAGCCGGCGTACGCAAGTCCAGCGTGGGGGTGTGGATGATTATCCCGTGGCTCTAGGCGTGGTTCAGTACTGGAAATGTGCAAAGGCATGTGTCTCTGTCACAGTGTGGGTCTCCATTGGGGAGTGTAAGTGGTCCCTGATGGGACTTAGACACCCACGTATGTGATCTAGTTCGGCTTCCATGAGGTCGAACCCCACCCGCACCTGTTTGGCCACCCCTTTCTGGCAGTCTGACACCAGGCCTTGGAATGCGATGTGTGCTTCGGTGGGCTGCTGGGAGCCAGCCGTGGTTGTGGGTGCGTCCAGCTGTGTGGTCTGTGCAGGGGGTGGGGTATCCTCGATGCAGCTGGGCTGCCCTGCTCCTGGAGGTCGATTGCCTAAGATGTCCATGAACTGTAGTAGGGCGTCGGTGTTGCATCTCTGTAGAGTTGTCTGGTCTGCTCTGCTGGAGGTTTTGTTTGTCCCTCTGCAATGTGAAGGGGAGATGCTTTTTGACATTGTGTTGGCATGTATGTTGATGCATTGTTCAAGTTTACATACAGTCTGCACGACAATGTACATTGTGACTGTTTGGGAGGAGTGAACTATTTGATGCGGGACAGTGGACATTTGGACTACATGACGTAGGTGAGGTTGTACACGTACATTTTCATCTCACAGTTTCCTGCTATGTCTGATGTGATTGGCCAGTTTCTACGCACAAGCGGACCCAGTTGTGTCCTCTGTTCTGTAGTGTAAGTGTTGCACTGTGTACCACATTGTCGTCAATGTGGATGTGCTGTTCTGGCTATGTGTGTGTGTGCTGCATTGTGGGAGAGTCGCCCCTGCAGCTATGATTTTGCTGCCCCTTATCCCTTGGAGGCGGTGTGCCTTTGACTTTTGTGCTTTTAAGGTGCTGTGATGTTGGCAACTTGGGTCATTTGTGCTCTTGGACGGTTTTTGTACTTTTGTGCATTGTTTGTCCACAGATGTATTGCTGACGTCAGTGATTGTTTGTGCATGTGGATGTGTCAGAGTGTGACCTGCTCCTTTACGGATGTGGTCCACGCTTAGCCACCTCAGTCTTGTGGCTTGCACAGTGTCATGGTGATTGTACTGCAGCCATGCTGATCGTCATGTGGTGTCACTTGCATTGTCAGTGTGGCTCACAAATACCCATCTTTGCTGTGTCTCGCACGGGTTCATGTGTGTGTTGTGGAATTGGTGATGTGTGGGGTAGACCCCTTTGGGCACATGGTGGACCAGGGCCTACTTGATGTTTGTACGTCTGCTGTAGTGTGCCACGGGGATCAGGGACATGATCCAGGGTCATTACGTTTGTGGTGTGCTACACATCGTTGTGCATGTGTGCCATTGTGCCCATCTCCCCCATCCCCCCAGTCCCTGGTCATTACTCACCCTGTTGATGTTGTGTCAGGTCATGTTGAACTGTGTCCGGACTCCTGACTCCTTGCACCGTCTCCACACTGATGACTGTGGCCACCATTTCCTCCAGCTCCTCCTGTGGCGCAGGACTCCCACCTCCAGTCGCCATTGCTGCCTTCCTGTTGGCAGCGGGTTTCTGCTTGGTTTGGATTTTCACATCATGTCAGCGCATCTTGACCTCCTCATTGACCTTTACACTCTGACTGCATTTACGATGGAATGCCATATTTCCGTTTGTGTTGCCAATGACACGGTGGAGGTGACGGACAGTTGTTGTTAGTGTTCTGTCACCTCCATGATGACGATCCGGTTGTCATGTGGACTGTACCCCATCTTCCTCTTCCTCTTCTCCTTGGCCTTCCCCGACCCCGAGGTTCCTTGCTGGTGGTCTGTGGGGCTTGTGGGGTTCACGGTGACCTGGGCACTCGGTCCGGGTGCATCCATGGTGCTACGCAGTTTATTTTGTTTTTGGTGTGTTTTTCTTGTTCTGCTTTTATAGTGCATTTTCCTGCATGATGCGTGGGAATTGCAGGCCTGTCACTGGATATCGATGATTTTTGTATCGCGGTTGCCCTCATCGCACCTTTTTTTGCGTTCGTGTTTCCCATTTTTGCGGCGTCACGTTGATTTTAACGCGGTCATTTGACGCGTTATCGTGGGACTATCGCATGGTGCCGCCGGGTTGAGAATACTACGTTAACATGACGTTGTTATCCCGCGATAGACTGCGATAGGCAAAGTTGCGTTAGGCTAATTTTGCAATACTTATCACACGTTCTTGAGAATATGCCCCATAAAGTAGTGAAAGTGACTAACAGTGTGATGATTGAGCTTGCTTGTCAGATGAGACACAGCCCGCATACGTACCAATGAAGCACTTCCTAGAAGGTGGAATAATAAAATAAACAGCCAATGGCCATAGGTGAGAGAGGAATACGCCTCTAGTTGAAGGAAAGCACATTCTGTGTACATTTTCAAGAATTGGTGACAATAGACCTTAAAGACATGCCAACCCGAAAACATGACTTACAAAAATGACATAAAAAGACTGGACGTGTTGTGTGGTGGATGAAGTAAGCATAAGCAGAAATCAAGACTGAGCATCCTTGGAATTCAGTGGTTCCAGCATTCAGCAGTGGCAACGGGGGTGGAGGGGATAGGGGGTTCCAAGGAAACATTTGACTCCTGCAACCTTTTTTTTTTGTTTTTTTTACAAATTCAGCCCTGATGCTCATAGTACATTTTCAACGATTGCCAGGCTTTTTGTAGGTTCTGTGACAGAGATAGATTATTGTACATTGCCTGTGATTGTTACCACTGGTTCTCCTCCAGTGCAAGGGTCTTAGATACCGTTGCTCCCAATTAGTTATCCAAACACTCTCTTTGGGATCATGATTTGCCAATGGCAGCTGTGGGCAGGAAGTTAGGGGCACATGCATCAACCAAAATACCTGTCGCAAACGGGCCGATTCGGCCCCTTTGCGACTGGTATTTTGGCTTTGGGATGCATCAACCGCAATGCAAATTCGCAAAATAGGTAATTGCGAATGCATTTAGGGAATCGCAGATTGCGATTCCCTATTTAGGATGCAACAAGCCTTTCCTAAATGCGACTTCGCATTTAGGAAATGCTAATTACCATAAGCTGCAAGAACGGGTACTCGCAAATTGCGCATGCAATTCCCATTCATTCCTATGGGCCTCTAGGCCATTCCTTAATTGCGATTCGCAATCTTTGAGTCGCAATTAAGGAATGTGTAGGAATGGCAATTTGTTTTGCGATTCCTTCATGCATAAGGAATTGCGATTCCTAAATTGTGATTCCTTAAAAATCGCAATTTAGGAATCACAATTCCTTACTTTGATGCATGTGGCCCTTAGAGTTTACTCTAAGAGATGGTTAGATGCTTGTTTCCAGGTTCCACATAACATAGTTGATGACATAATACACAAAAATGCCACCGACCTCCGAGAAACCCAACGCACCCGCAGACGTCTTGAGAAGCAATGGAGGAACAGCAAAACCTCCGAAGACCAGATCACCTACAAGAACGCCATGACAGAATACCACCAACTCATTAGAGCCATCAAAATAACCTTCATCCGGAACAAAATCCTCGCTAACTCCAGCAACCCAAAGGAACTCTTCAGCATCACCCTGGAATTCACCAAATACCCCCAGCGAAGCCACAGATTTCACAATATCCCAGGACCTCTGCAATAAGCTCGGCTCCTACTTCCATTAGAAAATCAATGCCCTCTACGATAACTTCAGTGAACAGACTCCAGAAACCACCCCCTCCTCCAGCAATGACAGCCAACCTACCATCACTGCCTGGACCCCGGTCACCACTGAAGAAACCACCACGACCATGAAGAGCACTGACTCAGGAGCCCACATGGACCCCTGTCGGCTGCACATCTTCCACAGAACCGCCGCCACCATAGCTATGACGCACCATCAACGCCACCTTCAAATCCAGCACATTCCCCGATGACTGGAAAGGCACAGAAGTCAAGCCCCTCCTCAAGAAACCCTCTGCGGACCTGAAAAACTACTGACCCATTTCTGTCCTTCCCTTTGCGGCCAAAGTCACGGGGAAGATCGTCAACGTCCAGCTGACCAACTTCATCGAGGAGAACGCCATCCTTGAACTTCCCAATTTGGATTCCGCAGCAACCACAGCACCGAGACTGCCCTCCTCGCCGCCACAGCTGACATCCACACACTCCTCGACCAAGGCCACCCACAGCCCTCATCCTTCTAGACCTCTCCGCAGCCTTCAACACATCTCCCACTGACTCTCACCGCCAGACTCCACGACTCAGCATATAGGGAACCACCCTTGATTGGATGCACTCCTTCCTCACTGGCAGAAGCCAAAAAATCAGACTCCGGCCCTTCCTCTCTGAACCCACAGAAATCAACTGCAGAGTACCCAAAGGATCATCGCTCAGTCCCATGTTCTTCAACATCAACATGGCCCCTCTCGCCGCTATCGTCAGACAACATGGACACCCAACTCATCCTCTCCCTCACGTAGGAACCAGACGCCACCAGACACAGCTTCCAGGAAGTAATGAAAGACGTTGCATCCTGGATGAGCAGCAGCTGTCTGAAGCTCAACTCAGCGAAGACCGAAGTCCTCGTCCTCGGGCCCACCCACTCAGCTTGGGACATCAGCTAGTGGCTCACCGCCCTCAGCAACCCCCTCACCCCCACGGGCCACGCCCATAACCTCGGCATCATACTCAACTCCTCCCTCAACATGAACCACAAGATCAATGCCGTCATCTCCACCTGCTTCAACACCCTCTACACCCTTCGCAAGACCTTAAAATGGATCCCTCCGAATCTAGAAAGACAGCCACCCATGCACTCAAAACTAGCAGAATGGACTATAGTAACTCCCTCTAAGCCAGAATCAACAAATCCCTGCTACGCAAACTCCAAACCATCCAGAACACCGCGACCAGACTCGTCCTCGGCATCCCACGGCATGAACACATCACCCTACACCTGCAAGACCTCCACTGGCTCCCAGTCAAGAAGAGAGTAGCTTTAAAGCTACTCACTCATGCCTACAAATCCCTCCACAACACTGGACCCAAAAACCTCAACGACAGAAACTCCTTCCACATACCCAAGAGAAACTTCCGCTCCACCGACCTCGCTGAAACCCCACGCATCCGCAGAGCAAGAGCGGGTGGAAGAACCTTTTCCTACATCGCGGCAAAGACCTGGAACAAGCCCCAATCAACATCAGTTGCTCCCCGACCCTGCACACTTTCAGGAAGAGCCTCAAGTCCCGGCTCTTCAGCTCGCTCAGAGATGCACCACCCCAACCCCAGTGCCTTGAGACCCTCACGGGTGAGTAGCGTCAATCAATCAATCAATCAATCAGGGGTTTATAAAGCATGCTAATCACCCGTGAGGGTCTCAAGGCGCTGGAGAGGGGGGGGGGGGGGCAGCTCCAGACCAGTAGAAGAGCCAGGTCTTGAGGTCCTTCCTGAACGTGTGCAGGGTCAGGGAGCATCTGATGTTCGCAGGGAGCGCGTTCCAGGTTTTGGCTACGATGTAGGAGAAGGCTCTACCGCCTGCTCTGTTTCTGCGGATACTGGGGACCTCTGTCAAGGCAAGGTTGGAGGAGCACGTCTCTCTCATTGAGGTATTTGGGTCAGATGTTGTTGAGGGATTTGTAGGTGTGGGTTAGGAGTTTGAAGGTGACCCTCTTCTCGACGGGAGCTACTGGAGATCTCGTGGGTGTTGGGTCATGTGCTCGTGGTGTGGTGTCCCGAGGACGAGTCTAGCTGCGGCGTTCTGGATGGTTTGGAGTTTGTGTAGAAGTGTTCTGTTGATTCTGGCGTATAGGGCATTGCCGTAGTCCAGTCTGCTGGTTATGAGTGCGTGGGTGACGGTACTTCTGCAATTGAGGGGATCTACTTGAATGTCTTATGGAGGATGCGCAAGCAGTTGAAACTGGTGGAGGCGACGGCGTTGATCTGGCGCTGCATAGACAGGGAGGAGTCGAGGATGATGCCGAGGTTTCGTGCGTGGTCTGTATGGGTGGGTGGCATCCAGAGGGCGGAGGGCCACCAGGTGTTATCCCAGGCGGAAGTGCAGGGTCCAAGGATGAGGACCTCAGTTTTCTCTGAGTTGAGTTTCAAACAGCTGTCTTTCATCCAAGCTGCGATGTCCTTCATTCCTTCATGGAAGCAGAGTCTGGTGTCTTCGGGCTTCTTCGTGAGCGAGAGGATGAGCTGGGTGTCATCGGCGTAGGATACTATGCTGAGTCCATGCTGTCTGACAATGGAGGCGAGAGGGGCCATGTATATGTTGAAGAGCGTGGGGCAGAATGATCATCCTTGGGGTACTCTGCAGTTGATATCGGTGGGTTCAGAGAGGAAGGGAGGGAGTCTGATCCTCTGGGTTCTGCCGGAGAGGAAGGATTGGATCCAGTCGAGGGTGGATCCTTGAATCCCCACGTCGTGAAGTCTGGCTGCGAGCGTGTGATGAAGGCTGCAGAGAGGTCTAGAAGGATGAGGGCCACGGTGTGCCCTTGGTCAAGTAGTATGCGGATGTCGTCAGTGGCGGCGAGGAGGGTGATCTCGGTGCTGTGGTTCCTGCGGAATCCTGATTGAGAGGTGTCTAAGATGGAGTTCTCTTCGATGAAGGCGGTCAGCTGGGCGTTTACGAGTCTCTCGGTGACTTTGGGCGCGAAAGGGTAGAGAGAGATGGGACAGTAGTTTTTCAGGTCCGTTGGGTTCTTGAGGAGGGGTTTAACCTCCGCCCGCTTCCAGTCGTCTGGGAAGATGCCGGATCTGAAGGAGGCGTTGATGGTCCATCCTAGTTCGGGTGCAATGACGGCGACTGCCCTGTGGAATATGTGCGGTGGCAGGGGTCCGTCGGGGCTCCTGAGTGGGTTTTCTTCATGGTCGCGGTGATGTGTTCGACGGTATCGAGATTCCAGGTCGTGATGGTTGGTTGGCTTATCTGCGGTGGTGGAGAGGGGGGTGGTGTCCGACGACTGTTCGCTGAAGTTGTCGTAGAGGGCCTTGATCTTTAGATGGAAGTAGGAGCTGAGCCTGTCGCAGAGTTCCTGGGAAGGTATGACGTCCGTGGCTTCGCTGGGGGGGTTTGGTGAACTGCTGTATGACGTTGAACAGTTCCTTGGCGTTGGTCGCGTTGGTCTGGACTTTGTATCTTATGAAGGTCCGTTTGATGTCTCTTATGCGCTGGTGGTATTCCTTCAAGGCGTTCCTGTGGTTGTTTCATGCTTCCGTGGTTTTCTGGTTTCGCCAGGTTTTCTCTAGGCATCTGCAGGAGCACCTGGCTTCTTGAAGTTCTGTGGTGAACCAAGCGGCATTCAGAGTGCGTTTTTTGGCGGGGTGGCGGAGGGGTACGAGCTTGACGGCGCAGCAGGAGACCCAGCAGTGAAATTCTTTGGCTGCGGAGTTGGCATCGGTCATGGCGCTGGGGGGGATCTTGGAGGAGGGTGCTGTTGAGGTGTTCCTCTGTGACCTTGCTCCAGTTCCTTTGTGGCGGGCGAGGGGCAGGCTCCAAAACTCCCTGATTGATTGATTGATTGAATGTCCAGCAAGTGGCCTTTCTTTAATAATAAATACTTATTTATTATGCAATTGGAAATATAGTGCAATGTAAACTGAATGCAAAGAACTAGACATGTCTGGCACTTGCATGAGCCAAGAAAGAATTCCAGAAAGGATTCTCTGGTTTAGCAAATGCAAACAGGATTGGCTTCTTCATTCACAGAGCAATGCATTCCAACTGGAAGGTTATCACTGTCAATGGAAAGTCTTGGATGTCCTCAATGGCTCAGACATCTCCAGTCAAAGAGAACTTGAACTTTGGTATAACTCATGCATAACAACAATTCCGATTCTGGCAGAAGACTCCAGATTTTATAACCAAATTATGATGTTATTTTGCATGTCTCCAGCTTAAAATACCCTAGTCTCTAATAAACAATAATAGGGCAATTGAATTCCACTATTTTCTCTCTCTTAGCTGATCCTGCATGTTGGCCTGTTTAGTAACTTTACTGTGAGTCAGTCAGTATATTGTGAAACTATTGCAAGTGGTGCAAGCCTAGTCTAATACTACAGTCTTACTATTCTTTGAGTCAAGGCAACTCATTCATCTTAGGATCCTGTCAGTGAACACTAGGAAAATATCCAGATGTGTTCCTCAAATAGGGAAATCTCAAGGGCTTGAGGAACCACAGTTTTGTTCGGGAATCTTTAGCAAATGTTTATGCCACAGGCTTCTCACAGGTCTCAGAAACCTTTCTATGGTCATCAGTAAAAATATTTGACTACTGAAAACTACTCAAGGAATACTCTTTAACCAGACAACTGAACTATCTGATGGTCTGCCTCATGGGCTATTTGTATCATCCAATGCCACAGGAAGACTGGACTTTCAAAAGCCTGCATCTTACAATAGACTGGCTGCGATAAATGTTCCTGAAGTCTTGGAGCCCCGAAAGTTTCTCGGGCAACATTCATGCCTATGATATCACATACTACTTGTGAGAAATTGGGTTATTGTTTGAGGGGGGTGTCAACCATTCTGAAGCAACAACCACAATCCTTGTCAGGGTGACCCACAACAAGTTACTAAATTAACCTGTGCTTAAACCTCTGGTAGCTTGGCACAAAAGCAGTCAGGTTTAACTTTGAAGCCATGTGTAAAATATTTATGCAGCACACAAACGGTGATAAAGTGAAAACACTACTCAAGAAAAATCGCACACCAATCTAGAAAAATAGAGTAATCTTTAATAAACAAAATGATCTAGAACTACAAAAATCTGTAAAACTGGAGATATACAATTTCACAGTGTTAAGTAAAAGTCAGAGCCAAAAAGTGCAAAGTTCTAAGTGTAGTTATTGGGTCACGCCTGATCGGGACAAAGTCAGAAGTTCAGACCAACCACGATGGAGCATGACTGAGTTCAGCCCACTGGACAGCGTACCTGGTTGTATTTGTGCTGTGATACAATGTTCTGCGTTGAGTTGCATTGTGTCACACTGCTTTGATTCAGATGAAGCCGCCGATCAGGAGCTGAGAGGTGCTGCGATGCGAGGTCCTGCGTTGAATTGCATCATGCTCCATTGCTTCCGATGTGGCCGCTGATCAGGAGTTTGCGATGTGCTGCGATGAGAGGGCCTGCGTTGAGTTACATCACACTGCGACTGTTTTGAAAGAACCCTCCGCTGAGCAAGGAGGAGTGCACTCTTATGCCAGCCAAGCGGCCAAGACCTGGGTACCATCTCTTGGGGATCAGGACATCTCCAGTAGAGGCCAGCTGCAGGGCACAGGTGTGAGAAAGTGGCTCTGTATATACTGTTCCCAATAGGTACAGTGTGTACAGAATCCACAGTCCCCAGAGGTTTGGCAGAGGCTAAAGTTAGATATAACCTTACTCTCTAAAGTGGTAGCTTGGTTGAGCAGTAAGGCAGTATCAGAGGACAGTGTAAAGCATTTGTTGTACACACTCAGTCAGCAAATGGTCTCACACGCTCAATAACTGAACTCTAGGCCAATGGTTTATATAAAAAATATATGTTTGTTTTATTTTAGAACCAACAATAGGTATTAAAATATACTTTCTCAGGATGAGATGCTTTAGGTAAATACTTTTGCAATATGCAATTGACTTCTGTAAATACTGGTTACAGGTTGTTGCAATAGGCAACACAATTTCAAACACAATAATGCATTGAGCTCAATGGAAGTTTTAAGTTATTTGCAATAGATTACTTTCAGGATTACTTTTGTAACTCCAGGACTGGATCCTAGATTCAGTCCTGGGACAGTTCTTAGAAACAAGTGATAAATGTCGACTTAGATACTGTTGTGATTTTTAGGCAATATTTTGCTATTTTAAAAGTTGACAGAAGAAATTTAATAGAAAAACAGTCAATGATTCCCTATGGGAGAAAATTCAAGTTGCAGGTAAAGTATGTTCTCGTTACGTTTGTAATCCAGTACTGGGCTTCTACACTCAGTACTGGGACCTCTGTCTAAAACAGGTAAGTAATTACGTTTTCACAGTTGGTACGATTCTTAAAGAATATTTGTAGTTTGCAAAAATCGACACAGAAGGAATTTCACAGAAAAACAGTCAATGATTTCCTATGGAAGAAAATTGGGTTAACGGTAAGTACGGTTGTGAATATTTTTCAGGGTCAGTGCTGGGCACCAAGATCCAGCACTGGGATCTCTCCTAATAGCAGGTGAGTATTTGCGTTTTCGTTACTCGGTTGATTTTTGGTGAATATTTTAAGTTTTAGAAACTCCACACTTAAAAGAAATTTCAGAAGAAACCAGTCAATGTTACCCTATGGGGGAGCATTTGGTTATCGGCTTTTGGGTAAGTACTTGACTGGCAGAGTTAAGATTCTGGGCACAGACTCAGGGGTCTCCCAGGGTCGGGTAAGTACAGTTGTTACACCCTCAGCGGCACAGGGGCAGCCGGGTGCAGAGAGAGTTAGGTCCATTGTTATCCTATGGGAGGCAGGGGTGCCTTGGTTGGTGGCTGCTGATTAGCAAGCCCACGGCTGTGGGAGCTGGGCTCCTGGTCACTTGTTCAGGGCAAATGGGGAAGTAGATAGGTGTAGAGGTTACACTGCCATGGCCACTCGGGCGGCTGGGTGCAGGGTGCTTTTGAGCCTTCGGGCGCTCAATGGATTTCAATGGGAAAGCTCCTGTTGAACAAAGGCTGCAAGCTCGGGGACGAAGATTCTTCAGGTGCCACCACCACTTCGAGAGGTAAGTTGTTTATTTGGAGGATAGGTAGGTACCCAGGAGTTGGGCACAGGGGGCCACAGGGGGCCACAGGGCGCCGGGTGCAGGGGTGCCTTTTGGTATTGGGAAATCTTACCCTCTGTTGATCACGGTTGGGTGGGTACCTGGTTCTGAGGCTGCAGGTGTCATCAGGAGCGTCGAGGTGAGTCCTTGGGTGCCGGATTTGGGGTCACAGTCGCCGGGGGGACGTCCTCGGGGTCTTTGTTCACTCCGGCACAGGCCAGGCTTGGCAGGTGCAGAGTGTGCAGGGTTCGCGGTTCCGGGCTGATGCCAGGGGTTAGAAGCTGGTTTTGAGCATAGCCTCTACTCATGGGAGTCCCAGGTGCTTAGAGCCAAAAGGTAGCCAGGTCCTCCGGGGTTTGTGAGGTTGCTGGCCACAAGAGGTGCCGGGATGTAGCAGGAGCAGGTTCGAGGGTTGACAGGCCGGTAGGGCTGGGGCCAAAGCAGTTGGTGTCTTGCCCTTCTTAGTTTTTCGGAATCTGGAATCTAAGGAAGGAAGGTTCAGGGTGCCCCTAAATACTAGATTTAGGGGTGTTACAGGTAGGTAAAGGGCAGGGACCAATGGGTCCCTGCCCTGGGGTGGATACACCCCCTATCCTGCTACTCTCCTGTGGGAGGAGGGCAGTAGCCTAGTCCTGATTGGGCAGGGCCTCCCATCTTCAAGATGGCGAGCGCCCAGAGATGTGCTTCACCTTGCCTCCCCCACCTGAGGGGTGGGGTTGGCAGGCTGGCACATCCCCTGTCCTTATTTGGGGTTTCCGGCCAGGCTTCCCGCCAGAGTGGGGGCAGTAAGTGGCCTGGGGAAGCTCACAGAGGCGGCATGCCTTTGAAGCTTCCCCCTGTCCATCCTGGGGGAGGAGACCTAGCACCTCGCCCAGGATGTGCATTGTTACAGGCCCAGGAGAGCGGGGGCTCTCCTACCCAGGGGTCCAGCAACATGTCTGCTGTGTGGCAGCCTAGGCAGCCTCCCAGACCAGACGTGGATTGTAGGTTAGGTTTCAGGGGGCATCTCTAAGATGCTCTCTGTGGTGCTTGGTACATTGAATCCCACACTGGCATCAGTGCGGGTTTAATGTGCTGAGAAGTTTGATACCAAACTTCTCAGTCTTCAGTGTTGCCATTATGGTGCTGTGGAGTTCGTGTTTGACGAGCTCTCAGCACCATGTACTCTTAAATGGCAGCACTGCACTTACAGTGCCCAGGAATGGACCTGGGTACTGTAGGGGCACAGGGCTTATGCTCCTGTACCCACACCACTGGCATAGGGCACCCAGCTAGAGGGGTGGCTGATGTATGCCAGGGTAGTGTAGGTGGTGGACAAGTGTTTATAAATATACAGTTGTTTTGAGTGACTGAGTACTATGACCAAATACAACATATGACATGTGTGTTTTCTCCTGTATTCATTTTTCTTAACAGGTGTTCATTCTGTACCCCTACAGTTCCGCCTATCTCTGACTAAGCAGGTACATCTGTAGGTTGTATCGTTCCTCACATCTTTTGTGTTTTGTGGATTTTTTTACACTTTACTCACATTGTTGCAGTAGTTCTATCATATGGTCCTGATGAAAGCCATGATCATGTTGTTTAGATCATAGTTATCTGAAACATGTAGACCGCGTTTGCCAGTAACGTGCTTGGAAACTTTCCATGAACACGTTTTTCTTTGGTTTTTATGTTTGGACACCTTTAGATACTTAACCCCTTCGATGCGTGTGACGGAGCGGTTCCATAATGCGCATCGGTCGCGCTGTGCGCATGACGGAACCGCTCCGTCACGGCCCCGCCCGCGCAACGAACCTTCAGCACGGCGCGGTAATCCGCGCCGCGCTGAAGGGGTTAATAAACATATTTTTCTATGGGTAGTCAATTTTAAACTTACTGTTTATATACACTGCACCTTGTTTCACCATACTGTAGGCAGCTTCATTGATCGTTAGGAGATCTAATCCGCCGTTTCTATATCTAAAACATCCATGAGCTCCTCCTTTTTACAATAGCAAAGGAGTTGTAGCTCTTTAACTGCACCAGGTGCGGTTTAAAGGAGGTCCCAAATGATGAAGCATGCCTCTTTGGTGGGTGATGGGACTCTGTCCTTTTTATAAGGACTTCCCTTGTTTGAATATGTTGGTTTTTGCTGCCATTTGTGCTCAGTTTTGCTTTAGTAGACCCGCGGATATTTTGTTGATATACATATAGTGAATAGGGGATTTGTCCGCGCTGGTCTGTAAATTTCCCTCAGACCCCTTAACCGACCGTTTTTTTTGAGACACAGGGATGTGTGCCATGTCGACTCTTTGTTTTGTCTTGTACCCAGACACTCAGCCTGCAAGGGCAGTGTGGGTGTGTGTGTTAGGGTACAGGGCCTCTAAGGGTGGCACAATGAGTGCTGCAGCCCTTAGAGGCCTTCCCTGGTCACAAGGCCCTGGGTACCTAGGGTACTATTTACCAGGGGCTGACATGTGGCCAGGGTTTGCCAATTTGGGTTTGAGGTTTTTAGGGAAGGAACATAGGCCCTGGGCACCTGATTGGCAGGAGTCCAGGGCACACTCAGACAAAGTACATTCAGCAATTCAGCAAAAAGTGGGGGCATACCATGCAAGAAAGAAGGCACTTTCTCACAACAGGCAGGTCCAGTCAAGTTTTGGCTGCTGGACAGATGCAAGGGAAGACTCTGGAGCTTGATATGTCCCTGGATCTCACACTGGAGGTTAGCCAGCTAACCCTTGGAGTCATTCTGGTGGTCCTGAGTTCAAGGAGCAGGTCCAGGCTTCCTGCGTTAGGCAGCAGAGCAGTCCTTCCATCAACAGGACTGCAGGGCAGTCCTTCCAGCAGCAAGGCAGCAGGACTGTCCTTTCAGCAGCAGGGCAGCAAAGCAGTCAGTCCTTCTTCTGAGTCTTTCACAGGTCCAGAAGTGATCTAATGAGTGGCTCAGAAGGTTCAATATCTATACCTGGTGCCAGCCTTTGATGGTGGGGAATACCCGTACTGACCCCACCTCTAGTTCAGGAAAGTACTTCCCTTCCCTTGTCAAGAGCCGTCCAAGCAGTCTAGTGTGCTGGGGGCACTCCTTTGAAATGTAAGTGGCACCGGGAACAGCTCTGGCCCAATCATCCTGGCGGGATGGCCCATCCTGCCAACATTTTTATCTCCCTATTTGGGAGGAATACACAAATGTCAACAGCTAATCTAATCCCAGTCATGTTACCCAGGATACTGGCAGGAGTCACACATTTTTAGGATTAGAAAATGCCAACTTTTTAAACGGGGATTTTTTTTGAATTGTGACTTCAAATCTGACTTTACCATTAAAGAGGGTATTTAAATTGCAGTTCATTTGAGTGTAAACATAATTTAATATTGCTCAAACGTAAGCCTTCAAGACAATTTACCATACATGCAATTTTTAAGAATCAGGCGCAATTGCTCTGATAAATTCGAATATTTCCATCATGCACAAAATTTGTTGGAGAAGTTGAAGGAACAAGGCTACTCGAAGAAGCTGCAAAAATACTCCATGAAAAGAGCATGGTGGACTCCATGGGAATCACTTCTCGTCAAAAAATAAAAAACAGTGTCTGATCTTTTGGTTTGTGTGTCAACATATTGCCCACAAACCAAGAGAACTATTTCACAAATTAGCATTTGATTTCCAAATTGAATAAGTACTTTGAGAGTTCTCTGTTTACTCTGAAAAAAGACCACAGCATAGCGAGCCAAACTGTTTGAGTGTATACATAACCACCAACACTTAAAAGTCATTTGAGACAATTGTGGAATTTGACACCGGTTGAGGGACACCACTAATGTGGCAAATGTGCATGCTGCAATCAAACAATTGAAGGGACTGAGGGGCATATTTATAAGGAAGTGGCGGAGCGTGGCGTTAGCCTTCCTGGCTTAATGTCGCACTCTGCCACTTCAGAGATGCAGGACTGCACATTATTTACAACAATATGCTGCAGTCCTGCGTTTCCCCCTGCACTAGCGCTAAACTTATCAGCCTAGCGCTAACGCAGGCACCCTTGCCCCATAGTATAAGGGTGTCTGCATTGATGGGAAGAATGTTTATGTGCAGGAAGGTCTCCCTTCTTGCACATAAACAATCTTTAAATTAGGTTTTGTAACTTTTATGTATGCTGCATTCAGCAGCACACATAGAAGTTGCGAAGTGTCATTTTTTTAATTGATTGTTTATGTGCAGGATGTGTCATCTACCTGTTCATAAACAATCAATGTCAATTTGCTATTTCCATGTGTGCTGCGTTGTGGAATTAAAGCATTTCTCCTCGTTTCACCTGTTTAAAACCAGGTTTTCCCTGGTCTTCCTTTTGGTGCTGCCCCATATTTACGTCACCCTTGTAAATAGGGGCAGCCTCAAAATCAATGGGTGTTGCGGTGGAACACCCACTAACACACTCGTTGACCGCCGCTCTCATGCTAAATACAGCATGAAAGGGTGCGTTATTTACAAGGCAGCTTGAAGCCACGTTAAGTGGTTTAATACTGCCTTGTAAATAAGGCAAATCCCCTGTAGCCACCACAACGTCACCAAAAGTGACATTGTGGTGGTGATAGGGGCTTGTAAAAATGCCCCTGAGTTAAACACAAGAATATCAAATGGAAACATATGGTCTTTTCAAATTGTGAAACTAAGAATGTGGTCTTTGGGCATGTAGGTGGGGCATCCCAGACCTACCAACGATAGTGGAATGGGAGCGGGATGTCGATTGGTGTATGCTGGCGGAATGAGCAGTCTACACAAATAGGGGTTGCCCCAAGAAGTGGTACAACATATGGGGGAAATGGAATGCATACTGAGTTAATATTTGCACTTCCCCATCAATCCGTAGACATGGACCGGCTGGGTTACAAATATGGTGTATTTCTGGTGGTGGGAGTGGGGATGGGATTGTTTTCTGAATAATGAATATGGAATGTAATATCCAGTTTCTGATCTGATGTGATGCACATGGTTGTATTGTATGTTATCACCATGTTCAATCAAAGATTTAAAAAAAAAAAAAGAATGTTGTCTATGATTTGATTTGATTTTGATAGGCTTTATTTCGATACATAAAATATCTTAAATGCAGTTCAACAGTTAAGAAAAACAGCAGAAAAAGAAAAACACTTTTCCAACAAGACAATAAAAACAATGCTTAATAAATACAATTAGTACAGTTAAGATCAGAATTAAATTGATACGGAAAGCCTTTTTGCACGAATCAACCAGGACCACTTTAAAAATTTAGACACAGCACAAACCACCAAAGTGGATTTGTCGGACAATAAAATACGCAGGGCCACTGTGTGATTGCGAGTTCCCAACTGTCTACAAAGTGGTCTAAGCCAGTACCTCCTGGGAGAGCAATAATCAGGGCATTCAAAAAGAATATGTGCCACAGTCTCGACCCGAGTGGAGCAGAGGGCACAAAAGGGGGAGGGCTGTGGGGACAATTTCCACCGGGATATCAAATCACCTACAGGTAGGATCCCTACTCTGAATTTAAAATATAAGGCCCTATCAAAAGGAATAGAAATCATATCGAGATATGGTTCGTAAGCTACCACGTCTTTAATCCTCAAAAAGGCTACAGTTGACTTGCATTGGCGTGGATCAACAGTAAGTTTAAACGAAACCCAGTCCCAATACAAGTTCTTTAGAGTGGCTTTGGGAGGGGCAGATCGAGTAGCCCAAGCTTCACCTAAGCCCAACTCCCCCAAAAGATGTTTAACGTCCCTCAACCATTTAATCTCACACCAGCCCCCCATAGACATCACCTCGGACAGTCCCTCCGCATAGGAGGCTAGTTCAGGGACCCTCCACAAGCGGGCCCACAAGAGCAAGGGTCGTAGTCGAGCTTGATCCGCAATTGATCTACAGCCTAAGTCCAGCAAAACTGGAACTGTGGGTGCACTCAAAGGGAGAGCCATCAGATCTTTCAAAAATTTGCTCTCCGATTTTGCAAGCACGTCAAGATTGCCTATGCCCCACAACTCTGCCCCATACAAGGCAGCAATAACCCCTCTAGCTTTATAAATCTCCACAACTGGGGCAATAAATTGTTTTGTGGAAGTACGATGTTCCTTGAGCAAGGCACCACCCACCCTTTTGTGATTAAGAAGCATCTTGTTGATGTGCGGAGTCCAACACATAGAGTCGCTAAGGCGGATTCCCAGGTAATCAAACTCTGATACCCTCTCCAGGTAGGCAGAGTTCAACAGGGGAAGGCGCCCCAGTTTCCCAGGGGGATTCATGATCAAATATTTGGTCTTATCGACATTGATCACCAATCCCCTGAGGGAACAAAACTCCTGAAAGCGATTAAGAAGTTTTTGGAGGCCCTGGGGGGTCTTTGCAATAAGGAGGGTATCATCTGCAAAAAGCAGTGTAGGGATCCGAGTGCCCGCCAGGGACGGTGCATCAGCAGGTTCTTGAAGCAAATGCTCAACCACCCCATTCACATAAAGAGAGAATAGGGTGGGAGCTAACACACATCCCTGGCGGATGCCCCTACTTACAGGAATTCTATCAGTTTTCTCCCCATTCTTACCCCACCGGACCTGTGCATAATTGTCTGTATGTAGTTTTATCAGGAGTGATAGGATATAGGACGGCAACCCCAAACCCTGCAAGACCCTCCACAGTTCCTCTCTAGGTACCAGGTCAAAGGCAGTCTTGAGGTCAATGAAGGCCAAATAAAGACTGCCCTTGCCCAGTACCACCACCTTCCAATACAGGAGCGCCAGTCTAAAGACTTGCTCGATAGTCCCGGTTCCAGAGCGAAAACCAGCCTGGAAATCAGATAAAATCTTATTGTCATCCACCCATTGGAGGATTCTCCCCAGAATCACCTTCCCTACCACCTTTTGGGATGAATCAATAAGGCTTATGGGCCTATAGTTGGCGGGGTTGTCCCGACAACCCTTTTTGAATATCGGGACAACCTCCGCCCCTTTCCAGGATTCCGGTACAGATGCTCCCCCCATAATTGCATTCAATAGGGTGGAAACCAACTTCCCCCATTGCTTAGGATTAGCACGTAACAAGTCACCGGGTATCCCATCAGTCCCAGCAGCTTTTAGGGGGACCAGGGACTTGATTACGAGCTCCACTTCTCTGTCGGTAAAGGGATAAGCCTCAGTGTCCACTGCCTCAACCATCAGAGTGAAGGAGTCGTTAAGGACCCCCTCGACAGGGGTATAAAGGGACAAAAAGTGGCTAAACCAATTCTGAGCTGGGATATTACATGTCAGCAAAGTGTCAACAGGCCTATCCCTAGATCTTACCAAACTCCAAAATCCCCTAGCATTCCTTTCCATGCTTGCAGCCAAGAGGTCCGCCCAGAACTTCTCCTCCCCCTCTCTTTTTGCTGCCTTTAAAGTCTGGGAGTAGTCTTTCCTTGCAAGCCTGATAGCTACCTGGGATTTAGATTTAACAGCCCCAACCAGCGCTTTTTTCTTAACTCTGCATTTTTTTGTAAACCAGCCCTGCGATTTCGGCAGCAACTTCCTGTTGTTAGCACGGGAAGCCATGCTAGGGAGAATAAATAGGTTACTCAATGCCCTAGTTAAGTCGCAGAAGGTTAGCGTAATCTCCTCGGGCGATCGGATCAGCGACTCCGACTTGCACAGTGCTGCGGCCAGGAGTGCCCCTATATCCGCCACTTTCTCTTCGGACATAATAAGCTTTGCCCACTTCAGCCGTCTACCACAATTAGATGGGAGAACTTCGTGGGAAATAGGAGCTATATGGGACGATAATCCCCCCTTGACAGTTAACCACTGGGAAAAGAGAGTGAGTGAGAGGAGATTATGATCACTCTCAATGGTAGGTATGATCTCCATATCCTTCAGGATGCTCCATAGACTTGCGTCAAGAAGAATGTAATCTATTCTAGACGTATGATTTGGCCTATTATAAGTATGGGCACCCACTAGGTCAGACTTGGACCTCCCATTAACAGCCCTACGATCAAATTCCATGTTAAGTGAGTTGATCTGTACCGCCACTTGGGACCACCTCTTAATGGGAGGTAGCGCTAGGGCAGGAATACCCCTCCTGGAGTCCTCCTCACCACTTCCCAATATATCGTCCAGGCCCAAGGGCTCAAACGTGCAATTCAGATCTCCTGCCACCAAAATGCGAGGTTTATTGGGGCGCTGCCTAAGCAGATCTTCTAGTAAGGATATTGTGGCCGATAGTACACCACCCTTCGTACCTCTGGCATAGACGTTAAAAATGTCCAGGAGGAGGCCGCCCCGTGTGCCCTTTATAGTAATATTGAGGAGGTCGGGAGAATTGGTAGGATGCTGAACCACCTGACAATCAAGAGCAACATCAACCCATATGAGCAGACCGCCCGAAGGGCGTCCCTTGCCTGAGACTGGGGGGACAGCAGGAACAAAATAAGTCGAATAACCTACCTTGTGGCAGGGTTCCCTGCACCATGTTTCCTGGAAAATGCAAATGGAGTAGCCCTCCACAAGCCCATTCCAGTCCGGAAGTCCCAGCTTCCTTGAAAGACCTGCGACGTTCCAGCAAAGAATCTTAATATCTGGATCCGCCACAACCGACTCCCTACAGTTAAAGTCCTGTGGTAAATTAGTGGCTTTATCCAACTGAGAGGGAAAAGAAACATTGCTTTTATTCAGCACGTTAGGCACAGGAGCAACACCTGGGCAATGATCCCTGCAGACCACCCCATGGCACGTGTCGGTTCAATATCCCGACGGCCCCCCATAATACCCGGGCCAAAATGCCGGTTGAAATAAATGAGGGATAGCAGGATTCACGGGATAGATAGGATCGTTGCTCCAACCCCCACCAGAATGTGCACCATTGTAATTTGCTGCGGACCTAGGGTAAAAATAGGTTAAGTCTACTACACCAATGTTTGCCCCCCCAATTGCGTACTCTGGATTGCAAATAGTTTGGGCAACCCTAATGTCTTTAAAGTTTACCACCACACAATCTCCTTCTAGGTGCTTACGACCATAACCTACCCACCCTACCCTTCTCACTCCTAGGATCAACCCATCTAAACCTCTAGGAAGAGGTCTATTAGACTTTAACCAGTGCATGGTTTTATTTTTTAAAGCCTGATAGGATTCATATTGATCTTCCTTCAAAGTGGGTACGTTGGTAAGTATGGCAACATACGGGTGGCATTCGGGGGGCAAATTTACCGGTGGAAAAGTAGGAGACGCTTTTGGGAGAGATTCCTCTGGCTTGGTTTCTCTGGGGGGGTTAATGCAAATTCTGGACGAGTAAGCTTGGTCAAGGCCAATGCCCTTAGCAATCCCATTCGAGATTTCCTTATATTTAGAAGGTCCCTTCCTACCCGGCAACTCAGCCCGGATAGGCTTCTGTACCGGGACATTAAGAGGCTTCGGCACACTCGATTGTACTAGGCCCAATTGACTAATACCACCTAAAGTATCCGTAACCTGAGTAGGAGGTACATTAGCCACAACCGACAAATTTGCAGTGTTTGCTGTATTAGAGGCGGTAGATATATCCTGTGTGGGTGCAGCGAGCATCCGGGTGCCACTATCCCCTCCCTGTCCACCCTCCTTGTTTTTAGAATGCAGTTTGATAAGGGTTTTCAGAGAGAAAAAATTGTCCAAAGTTGCCTGTTCAAATCTATCCAACCTCTCTCCCAACTCTTTTACTCTTTCCACATTCGGGGACAATAAAGTTTTCATCAGATCTTTAAGTTGTGAAATTGTCACAGAGACATTAGATGGAACTGAATGGCAGTCTAATGTTGGATCTACACATGCGTCCTCAGTCATAAGACCTGAAGAATCCCCCCCCTTTCCCAACCCAATGATTTTCGTAGCCAGCCCCTCACCCGCTTTAGTTCCTATTCCCCTTACACCTTGTTTCCTTAGTCTCTTGTGAAGTTTAGGGAAGCTGCCTTAATGTGGGCTAGCGCTACTTTTCCTTTTAGTAGCAGTTATATTCGTAGAAACCGTTAGAGGTACCACAGGTGGTTGAGAAATATTGACTTGGGTAGTTGGAATAGTTGTGCGTTTTGGTAGAACGGGGAATTCACTGGAGCATGGGTCAGCACTACTGCTGTCGATAGGAGGGGGAATGGATATAGCTGCCAAGTTCTCCAACCTATCTATGCTGGCCCTCAAGGATACAACCCGTAACGGCTCCGGTGGAGGGGATGTCATTAGAAGGGGATCTGGACTACATACAGGCGAGGTAACAAGTGCCAGAGAACCCAATGAAGACCGTTTCGACAGAGGAAGTTCTAGGGAGAGACGCCGCTCTGTCATTACAATCTCCTTCTCTATGACAGCAGCCACCCGTGTGATAAACTGGTCCATAGTGCCTGTAACACAACTGGCTCCACCCTCACCTCCTCTCCTGAGGCTCTTCCCTGAGCGGGTGGACATTAACACAGCCTATAACAGTAACCAAATGTTAATAATGGTAGTAACACCCCTATACGTCTCAACGTATCAATGAGATTATCAGGGGGATGGCCCGACCCGGCCCTGTACAGCCCCGGACTGCCACAGACTGCCCGCCCTTTGCCCGGGCTTCGCTCCGTGCTTCGACCCGCGCGCGTCCCGTGTGCGCGGTCCTAAGCGTAGTTAAGTACGTATAGGCTGGGGGCGTGGCTTGCAGGGAGAGCGGGCCAGGTGTGAACTATTGGCCAGGCAGGGACTCCTGGGAGATGGAGTCCCTGCAGTACCGCTCGCAGCCCTACTGCTGCCACAGACATCCCCAGCCGCCGCAGAAACCACAGTCACTCCGCCGCTCCTTCCGTGAAGCGGGACCCGCGAAGCGGGTCCGGCGAACAGCGATGGCAAGCACAGCAGCTAAGTCCAGGAGATGAGGGTCCACTTGCCCAGGAATTACACAGAAGCACAAACAGTCCCACCAGCACCGGGAAAGGAGGATGATTTTTAAATGCAGCTGGTGTGCTGGGGGCGTGGCTTGCAAGGATAGCGGGTCAGGTGTGAACTATTGGCCAGGCAGGGACTCCTGGGAGATGGAGTCCCTGCAGTACCGCTCGCAGCCCTACTGCTGCCACAGACCTCCCCAGCCGCCGCAGAAACCACAGTCACACCGCCGCTCCTTCCGTGAAGCGGGACCCGCAAAGCGGGTCCGGCGAACAGCGATGGCAAGCACAGCAGCTAAGTCCAGGAGATGAGGGTCCACTTGCCCAGGAATTACACAGAAGCACAAACAGTCCCACCAGCACCGGGAAAGGAGGATGATTTTTAAATGCAGCTGGTGTGCTGGGGGCGTGGCTTGCAGGGAGAGCGGGCCAGGTGTCAACTATTGGCCAGGCAGGGACTCCTGGGAGATGGAGTCCCTGCAGTACCGCTCGCAGCCCTACTGCTGCCACAGACCTCCCCAGCCGCCGCAGAAACCACAGTCACTCCGCCGCTCCTTCCGTGAAGCGGGACCCGCGAAGCGGGTCCGGCGAACAGCGATGGCAAGCACAGCAGCTAAATCCAGGAGATGAGGGCCCACTTGCCCAGGAATTACACAGAAGCACAAACAGTCCCAGACCTACCAACGATAGTGGAATGGGAGCGGGATGTCGATTGGTGTATGCTGGCGGAATGAGCAGTCTACACAAATAGGGGTTGCCCCAAGAAGTGGTACAACATATGGGGGAAATGGAATGCATACTGAGGTAATATTTGCACTTCCCCATCAATCCGTAGACATGGACCGGCTGGGTTACAAATATGGTGTATTTCTGGTGGTGGGAGTGGGGATGGGATTGTTTTCTGAATAATCAATATGGAATGTAATATCCAGTTTCTGATCTGATGTGATGCACATGGTTGTATTGTATGTTATCACCATGTTCAATCAAAGATTTAAAAAAAAAAAAAAGAATGTTGTCTATGGGACAAGTGGCCCTTGCACCAAACGTTATATAGGAAAGATGACCCAAGAGATCAGGCAAAGAATCACTCAATATAAGTCTTGAATACAACATAAAATCTTCACAGCCCCGCTGGTAAATCATTGCATAGAGAACCATCGTTCGGAAAATGATTTCCGCTGGACAGTGCTGGCAGTTGTCCAACTTCATCCCAGAGGAGGGGAACTTGAGAGACTACTGATGCATAAAGAGGCATACCTTATACAGAGTTTTGACACAGTAATAGAGGGCCTGAATGAGATGACAGAACTTCAAAATCTGAGATTAGGGGTATGGATTAACTCTTAGAGTGTTGTTACAACGAGCATACAGAATCAGAATATAGCAGTGCCCACTATATTAGAAGAAAAGCGGAGGCACCGTGACGATAAGGTGAATAAAAGGGTAATTTCTCCTGTGAGGCTGTTTTACAGCTAAGATATGTTCCTCTACAGCTGCAACTATGCATACAATTGGTAAGGATGGATCCACACAGACCCTTCTCACACTGCGAGTCCTACAATCTCTCACTGCATTAACATTGAGATCTGTGTTTCAGAGCACTACACTTTAAATGTGAGCCAGTTTCAATGAGTTTTGAGGCAAGATTAGCAACCGAGCCGTGCGGGAGGCACTCTAATCGAGCATGGCTTGCACCACATCCTTCTACGACAGACGGTTAAGATTGAATTGCTTGAAAACCACAAGTCCCAGAATGCCTGAAAATATCACCACAGCCAACCTGGCAATACTTCAGAAGTGTTACGAGCCCTCATTGGCTAACAGATGGCCACCATGCAATGTGGTGAGGGAGGTTGTATGACGTTACAATGCATGTTTTTACCCCGCATGCCGTTGCAATGCAATTGTTTACCCCGACTTGCTGTTAGGGGTGCGCTGGAGTTTGGAATAGTATAATTTACTATTCCAACTCGTCTGTGCAACAGTAGGGAAGGTGTTGGAGTTAAATCCAACACCTTATATCCCCTACAGCAAGCCATTTTCGTTGTAATGGCATGCGGGATAAAAGCATGCGTTGTAATGCATGCGTTGTAACGGTTGTTTCCGGGTGAGGGATGCTCTCGATAGGTTTTAAAAGACAACGAGCAAACCTAATGGCGTCCACATTGGAATCGAGGACTCCCGGCAAAGGATCCCGTTGCAGTAAATAAGTAAGCTCTGCCTTCTCTTTTTCAAAAGGTTGCATGTTTAGAACAGCCACTGATATCTTTCGTATGCTTTATGTGTGTTATGTGCTGCTACTTCAGCTAGCTAATATTAGGCAGCTAACGTTGAATGCCACAGTGGTAATATGACGTCTACACTAAAAGGACGCCGAGATACTATGAAGCTATTCCAACAAGTCCTTGTAACTATTATGGCTCTAGATCCGCGGCCTCTGTTAATTTAATCAGAAGTCTTAATGGACTGAGTAACTCAAATCAAATAAATACTTTATTTCGGTCATAGGATGTTAACGTAGCATAAAACAATTTTTAAAAATATAGAGTGCATTATTTTGTGGGCAATGAAGTGAGCATACATCAATTTGCATAAACACACCTCTGAGTCCGATTGCACAAAATTAGTACATATGCTACCAGAGACAAAAATCTGGAATGGTCCGCCATGTCTCAGGGTGAATTTCATACATAAACATTTGACTAGACTTTGGATTAAATGTTATCACTAGTCATATAACAACCGAACAAGGCTACTTAGATTGGAACAGTTAAACTCGGCACCTACATCATAAATACATGTGCATTGATTGTCCGGTTATAACTGTATTAATATAGCTTAGCTAGCGGGGAGTAGCAATAGCTCATCTCTCAGAGCACAAGTACATATCCATACTCTACAAAGTCCCAAAAAAGGCAGATAAATAAAGTGCAAGTGCTAAAGTGCGGTAGGTAGAATCAGCTATTTCTAGGCAATCATATTTACAGATTGATTCAGCCCAGGACTCTAGTGATTACAATAAACATTGTATTGGGCACTTCAATGTAAAATTGCAGCATTAAAGGTATTACTGTGAAACTTGAGTATGCCTCCCCAATTTGTAAATAAGCTAGAGTTAAAAAAGAATAAAATTACTCATTCTGGCCCACAATATATCCAAAACCACTCTTTAAGAGAAAAAGACTAAAATTCATCCCTGCTTTCTTACTTATAAAACTGATTGCAAGTAAGTTTCTACTAAGGGCAAAACATATGTAGGGTGACGAGTCACTTTTAAGTACCCTCAGGGCTTCTTCAAATTTCCTATAACCCAAATTCTTACATAACGGATGGATCCATTTACTCCTTTGCCTATTGTAGGCTGTACAGAAAAATAAAGTATGTGCAATGCCTGATCTAAAGTGCATAGAGTGCAAGTGTCACTCTAGTGGGTGGCATTCATCTTCCATTTTGAGGTATTAGATCTGATTTGGAGAATTCTATAACTACATTTCATAGACAGTATCTTCACACAAAAAAGGTTAGATTTCGTCTAGGAAGTCTTCAAATACAGAGGCTGGTTTTATAATGAGAAATTGAGTTGTAAATTGACCTAAATTTGGATTGTGATGTTGGGAGTTTGCAACATAGTCCCAGTACACTGATTTAAGATGCTTCTTTGAGCTATGTTATAGTGTTGGAGGCATGTTCCAGTATAAAGGCAGAGCACATTTTTTAAACCACTCTTTTACATATCGTAAGTATGGGAGAGTTTGATTAAATCTAGTTCCAATATTTCCTTTACACTGTCCCGATAATGGCCCAGGTCTTCCGTTGTCCATACTCTTACCCAATAGAGGATAGATTTTAGTGGTGGGATATGTTCTATCT
This sequence comes from Triturus cristatus, assembly GCF_964204655.1. Lineage (NCBI taxonomy): Eukaryota > Metazoa > Chordata > Amphibia > Caudata > Salamandridae > Triturus > Triturus cristatus. The sequence continues at coordinate 458,755,029 of NC_140580.1, read as the reverse complement.
GTTTAATATTCAGATCTAGATACATTGGGATCAGTGGTGCCCCAGCCGGCAACTCTAGAATGCTTTTCATAAGCTTGTTTTCTGTTATAGCAAGGGATTTCCCTTTTTCTATACCCAATAATTCTGCTCCATATAATGTGGCAGCTTGAGCCTTGTGCCTGTAGATTTCTATTGCAATCCACCCAGTTCTCTCTCTCCCTCTCTCCTTTCCTACATGGTTTCTTCCTCTCTCTCCCCCCTCCCCTCTGCTCCTACTTAGATCGGTCCGTGAGAGCTGGCAGTAGAATGTTGACAATGACAGTTGAGGAGAGTGAATGATCAGAATAAAGAAGCACTTCCTTACCTGCTGTGGTGTCTTCATGATTATTTCAAACCTCAACAATTTCCAAGGCTGGCGTTACTGCCTTGATAACAGATCTGTTATACTTATTCAATATCGGTCTATAATTTTGTACGATGGCCATCTTAACCTGGTTTATCTGGAGTTCCCATGATATTCTTGAATTTAAAGTTATGCCCAGATATTTAAAATTATTGATATGCTCCAGTTTTTATTCCCGCACTATAACATTTTTCTTAAAAGACCTGTGTGGTTTCACAGTCATGTATTTTGTCTTACCTTTATTGATTTCCAATCCCTTTTTCCTGCAATAAATATGGAAACTATCAATTAGATTTTGGAGTCCCTTTGGTGTCTGGGAAATCAGAACGGTATCATCTGCAAAAAGTAAAGCAGGAACTGGATTTCTACACATCTTAGTTGAATCATGGACACATTGTTTCAGATGATCCACAACATCGTATTATATAGAGTGAGAACAGGGTGGGTGTCATCACACAAACCTGTCTCACTCCTCTTCTTATAGGGATCTGTTCTGTAAGATTGCTGTGTTAGCCCCTGCGCACCCTGGGAAAGTTATTCTGGTGTAACCAGGTTATCTGGATTAGAATTTCTTCTGGGACACCTTGGATCTTTGATGGTGTCCACAGTAATTCTCTTGGGAGATAGTCAAACGCCGCCTTTAGGTCTATGAATGCTATGTAAATGTGTCCCTCCTTAAGTTTTATATACCTCCATAGTAAGCACATTAATCTAAACGCCTGGTCGATAGTACTAATACAAGACCTGAATCCTGCTTGGAACAGTGAAAGTATGTTATGTTCATGGATCCAATCGTTCAATCTGTCCAGTATTTGGCAGGCATCTAATTTTTGCATTACAACTATAATGCTTATTGTCCTATAATTACCAGGGTCACATTTATTGCCATTTTTGTGGATTGGTACTATCTCAACACCATTCCATGATGGAGGGACGAGTGCCCCAGATGCAACTGCGTTGCATAGCATATTTACATAGGGGACCCATACTTCCTATTCATGCTCCAACAGGTCCCCTGGAATCTTGTCCAGCCCGGACGGACTGAGTATATTTGTATATGAGTCTGAATCGCTGCACAGCTTGGAAATTAATTCTGCTGCTCTACCTTTGGATTAGAAATGCTCGCAGTGTTGCTTTTAAAAGACAAGTTTCATGGTTTCAGTCAATTGTCACAGAAGATTTTGTTTAATGATCATAGAGCACATTGATTGCATGCAAAGAGAGAGATTGATCCAACTTCAAATTCATGGAACTAAGTGCCACTGCTCCAGTTATACAGTCAGTGTGATCCAGCTATCTAAGGGCTGCTAAATATGTTTCCGTCCCTATAACACAACATATCATAATTAGCTCTCATATCTGCTTCTTTTAGATTCATCCAGATCTCATATAAAATTGACAATTGATATGTTGGAAATCTTATGCCAGAAGTCAATACAAGGTAATCAGTAAAGGGCATAGTTAGATTGATTCCAGTCCCACCGCATACTAGAGCCAAAAGCATTAACTGTATCCTCCATGTTTTTCTTTTAGTGCCCAGTAGTTCTGAGTACTGAGGAGAACTCTGAAATTGGTGTAGGGTTCAAAACTCATCTACAGTTTTTAGACCCAGGGAGTGCACTTCAAAGACATTATTGGCACATAGGGAATGAGTTGATTAAATGACATAATAGACAAAATCCCTGTCAGCAGCCAGTCCACATTCACATTATTTATGCACCATCTGGTTTTGGCCCAATTAGGCAGGGGGGGGTTAGTAATGACTTAGTGATGTCAGCTCCCGTTGGGCTTCCAATTTCAAAACTGGGGTACACATTTGTTGTTGTTGATGCATAATAGTTTATTTGTGAACCTCATGTGATATTGTTTTGCTACATTAAATGTTATGTGGGCGATCAACACCAAAAAAGGTTGATGTACTATTTGTTATGTATGTTTGTAGTTCCATTTTCTACGACTATTTTCAGAAAACTGATAAAATGTTTGGCGGACTATGATTAAACTAAATGGTGATTACAGTAATTGATTTGTGTGAAAATAAAGGTAAACACAGATTCTTTACAAGTAAAGTCAGCACTGGCATTTTTATATTTGATAGTTTATAGTGACCTAGTCTTGCTGACAGTATAACTGGCACAACCCCTCGTTCTTCTGCAATGCAACTTGTTAAAAGGGGCATTTTTTAGAATTGTGAATTCAAATCTGACTTTGCCAATAAAGAGGATATTTAAATTGTAGTTTGAGTAGAAACATCATTTTCCTATCTGCTCCCGAACGTGTTATCACTTATTAAGTGTAATAAGGTAACCCAATGTTATCGTATGGGAGAGATAGGCCTTGAAATAGTGAAAAAACGACTTTGAGAGATTTTCACTACCAGGATAGGTACATTTTAAAGCCACATGTCTTACCTTTTAAATACAAATCACCCTGCCCTATGAGCCTTTAGGGCCTACCTTAGGAGTGACATATGTATCAAAAAGGAAGATACAGGCCTGGCAAAAGGTTTATATTGCTGGGTCAAAATGGTAGTTTTAAAACTGCACTGCAGACTGCAGTGGCAGGCATGAGACATGTTGTAAAAGGCTACTTTAATGGGTGGCACAATGAGTGCTGCAGGCTCACTAGTGGATCCATTGTAGCATTTAAGATACAGGCCCTGGGTACCTGGAGTATCATTTACTAGGGACTTACAAGTAAATTAGGCATAGGCCAATTGTACCAAGATTTAGGGAGAACGCACTTTAGCACTGGTTAGCAGTGGTAAAGTACACAGAGTTCAAAAGCCAACAAAAACAAAATAGTGAAGTTGGTGCCCTTACGCTCTTATCAAAGGTCAACCAAAGCTCTTCCACTACATAAATTACTATGGCAGGCAACTTTTTGTACTAGTACTTTCTTGAGCTTGTATCTCCTCATTTGTCAGTGAACATACTGCACTAGCGTAATTTCACAAAAGGATGGTTTTTATGTTATCCAAGAAATGATGTAAGAATGCCTTCATCCTCCTACTTCTTCTTGGGTAGGAGTAGAGGGTGTTTCAAATGCCATTTTCCACCCTTCTATTTGGATTTTTCATAGTGCAAAGTACTGAGATTAGGTTAGTATTCAGAGTAAGGAAGATTACCGATAAGTAATTGGTGCATTAGCTCCTCAGCCCATCCTCGTCCTAGTCCGTATTAAATGAGTAAATGCCAGAGTAGTAATCTCATGACTCAAGCACTACCGTGGGCTAACAAACTCTCAGTTAAGTATCTGCGAAGGTAATGCCTAAAGGAACAGAAGATTCCCACATTCAACACCTAATACAAACATATCTACTTCAGTTGTCATGGGGTAGTATTACCATAACATAAAGAACTCACTGGGAAAGCACCTAAAATATAACCAAACAACTTGGATATTTCAGTTGTTTCAGAGCCAATATGCTCAGAAGATGTCCATCTGCCAGTCAACAGGTTTTTCCCCTATTCTATACAATGCATAACTGTTAGAATTTGGGTTGTTGGTTGACTGGGATGTAAGCCTTAGTCAAACAGCAACCACAATCCGAGTCAGGGTAAGTGTCAGGCAAACCCTAAATTAACCTTCACTCACCCTCTGGTAGCTTGGTGCAGGGCAGTCAGGCTTAACTTAGAAGCAATGTGGAAAGTATTTATGCAACACTTCAAACAGTAAAACAGTGAAGCCCTCCACACAAAAAGATTCCACATCTGAATAGAAAAATAGCTCTTAATTTAATAATTAAAACAAGACCAAAATGACAAGAATCCAATAAGTAGAACATGGGATATTTATTTTCAAAGATTGTAGGTAAAAATACCACCTAGAAGCAAAAAGCGCTATTCAGGATATCTGGTTGCGCCAGACCAGGACAAAGTCAAAAAGTGCAGGTCCATCGCGATGGACCACGAGCTGGATGCAGGGACCCAGTGGGGCTCGCTGAACAAAAATACCTTAATCCTGGGTGCATCGACGTCAAGGACGCGAGATGCAGATGAGGTGAAGCGTTGGTTCCGTTCCACGTATGGTCCTCCTGAGCCACGCAGCTGGTGGTATTGCGTCGGTTCCGATGAGCTGCAATGGGGAACTTTGTCTTCATTGTCGAGGCTGCCGTCGATGGAAATTCGAGGACCTTGCATTGGGAAGTGTGTCGTGCAGTGGTGGTGGTTCTGAAGGTGATGCGTCTAGTCTGATCATGCAACAGAGGCGATGCGTCAGTTCTGATCCACGTAGCAGCGGCTATGTCTCAGTTCGACATGGGATGCGTAGGTTCCACTGGAACAAGCACCTTAGGCCCACTTCCAAGGGTCCAGGACTGGGGTGGCAACACTTGGCAGGGCAGATTCACAGAGTCCAGGTGCAGAAGCGGCATGGTTGGAAATCGTTTATGTCCCTGAGACTTCGGATTAGGAGGCCAGCCCTTGGAGTCACTCTGGGTTCACTTGATGCAGGTCCAGTCCTTCTCATCCAGACAGGGGCGAAGCAGGCAGCAGGACAGCACAGTCAGGCAGGAGTCCAACCAAGCAGCAGTAAAACAGAGTGGCAATCCCTCAGCAGCAAAACAGTCCTTTTTTCTGGCAGTCTTCACAGGTCCAGAAGTGTGCTGAAGTGGTGGTGTCAGGAGTCCAGTACTTATTCCCAGTTATGAATTTTAAGTGAGGGAAACTTGAAACATATGCCTTTGAAGTACACAGAGGTCCTCCATTCCTGCTGTGGCTCCAGACTTACTACAGGGGGGGGGGGGTATGCAGCCCTTTGAGTGGGCCCAGCTCCTCCCTCCCACTCTGCCAGGATGGCCAGTCAAGTCACACCTAAGCTCCTATTGTGTGTGGATGTCTAGGGGAATACACAAAGCCCAACCGTCACCCACTCCAGACATGTGATCAGAGACAGGCAGCAGGCACCAAATGGCTAAAGGAAGAAAATGCCAACTTTCTAAAAGTGACATTTTCAGAATTACAATTTAAAATCCTACTTCACCATAAAAGGGATTTTAAATTAGGATTCCAGAGACACCAAATTTGAGATTTTTTAATCTCTTCCCAATTGGAAATTACACTTATAAAATTCAATAAGGGAATCCCAATGTTATCCTATGGGAGATATAGGCCTTGCAGTAGTAAAAAAAAGACTTTGGGTGTTTTTCACCACCAGGACATGTAAAGCTTAAAAGTACATGTCCTGCCTTTTAAATACAGGGCACCCTGCCATCTGGGTTGTCCAGGGCCTACATTAGAGGTGATTTCTATGTACAAAAAGGTAAGATTTGGATTAGAAGGGCTTATTTTGCCAGGCCGACATGGAAGCGTAAACGGCACACACAGGCTCTGCAAGGACATGCCTGTTTAAATGGCTAAAGGGCTACTTAAGTGGGTGGCACACGCAGCGCTGCAGGCCTATTAGTAGCATTTAATTTACAGGCTGTGAGCACATGTAGTGCACTTTGCTATGGACTTAAAAGTAAATTATACATGCCAATTGAGAATGAACCAGTGTTACCATTTTTAGAGGAGTGAGCACATGCACCTTAGCACTGGTTAGCCGTGGCAAAGGTCTCAGAGTCCTCAGGCCAGCAAAAACGAATTCTGCCAAAAGTAGGAGAAGGAAAGCAAAAGGTTTAGGGGTGATCCTGCTAAAAGGGCCATTGCCAACAATAACCAATTGGTAAAGCCACCTCCAGTGCTAAAATCATACACTCACAGACACATAAGTCACCACTCTCACCAAGCAAAGTGATGAACAGGTAGACAATGCCCAAACACATCAGGTTTTAGCATCGGAGGAAACGTGGCTAGTTCCCTCGAGCAGTGGCTCTTAACTCCTTCAGCGCGGCACGGATTTCCGTGCTGTGCTGAAGGTTCTGTGCATGGGCGGGGCCATGACGGAGCGGTTCCATCATGCGCACAGCGCAACCGACGCGCATGATGGAACCACTCCGTCATGCGCATCGAAAGGGTTAACCTGTGGTATTAGGATAATCGATGTCTGTGACACCTGCTGAGGGGGTCTGCGAATGCTTAGATAATTAAATAATATTAATGGATTAATAAAGTGTAGATAAGCAAAGAAGCAAAATTGAAAATATAAAAAGTTAAAATGTTCTGTAAATGAGATAAATTTTAAATTGGGACCTGAAAATTAAATTGGTATCCTCAGAATGTAGAAAAGCTCCAGCCTTCCCATTAAAATTAAAATGTTTGATTTTTGTAATGTGTATTGTAAATTAAATAACATATTTCACTGTTTGTGCATTTGTTTGATGAATGCTTGATTCTATATTTTGTGCACGGTTTTTCAGTTCAAATCATGAAAATTGCTTAGACTGGGGTCCCCAGCCTCCGTTAACGACTCAGTGGGGACCCCAGATCCCAATAATTATTCAGTGGGCGTCCCCTGATTCCAGTAATGATTAAGCGGGTGTCCACAAAAGTCAAGAAGTTAAGAACCACTGCCCTAGACTGTCCAAAGCACTATGCTGTCCTATTAACAGCAGCCCGTGCACTATGCAAGTGGATGAAGATTGCATAGGAAATGGAAACACCAAGCCACAAAATACTCGCGAATGCCGAATCCTGTGTCGAGAAACAATTAACTAAATAGTCTTATGTTTTGTTATTCAGATTTGTAAAGTGTACTATCACCCGGGAGGATATCTTGGTGCTGGTAATCCACTTATTTAAATACATTTTGAGCACTTGTTGCATAAAACTGTCATTTAATGCAGTGAAAACCATTGCATTAGCACAAATTAGCATCAGAAGAACACTTATGACATGACAGAGAAAAACTGCACATCAAAATGTCAAACCTTTTGTTTAAGTTATCTGTAAAACAAAGATGCAGCAACTGTGCTAGAGGTCAACGGTGCTGTTGTACATGATTTTGAGAGAGACCGCAATGTCTCTGAGCTCTGAGAAAGGCTGCCTCCAAACATTTCTGCATTCTCATTATTGTACGATCACGCCGGTTATTTGCTGAACTCCAAGGTCCTTGTACCCTTGAGAACAGCACAGTATCGTTTATACTTAGATTCGGAATGTTTTTATTTCTCATGACCAGCTAGGCTCCAAATCTTTTCGAGGAGTTCACTGATAATATTCATTTAGCGCTCCCTTCTTGTCTCAAGGTTTCTGAAGAAAAGAAAACACATCATTCTTTCCTAACAAGTGAAGTTTGTAAATCTTCACGGGGTAGCACATCACGCATAGAACAGAAGTTGTCTAACCTAACTAGTCACACAGTTGCTGCAGCTTTATATTTACTTATAACTGTAAAAAAAAAGTTTTACATTTTGCAGTTTTCTTTGTCGTGTTCTTTTGATGCTAAGTTGTGCCAATACAATAGTACTCAGAGCCTTACATTACAGTTTCATGTAACAGTGCTGAATATTGATTTTAAAAAGTGGGGTTTTAGTGTACAAATGCAAGGATTGGGTTTTTTCAGTTATTAAGAAAACACAAAAAGTTCTTATTTATGTTGGAATGTTGCATGACCCACCTGTCTCCTTCCATAATAGAGAACATCTGTAGGGATAGCATAAAACTTTCAGGCAAGACCCAACCCATCCATAGACCTCCACTGTTACAAATCCAAATACCTGCAGATGCCAGACTGTACACTGGGGGTCTCATTTATAGTTTGGCAGAGAGGGTACTCCACTGTAATGGCAATGGAGTACCCTGTATGCCAAACTCACAGCCCACCTGCCCAGTTTAGAGGTGGGCGACCAGCAGCAGGGCGATGACACATCCTACACATGCTCCATCCCCAACATACTCTTCTGGCGGAATATGGGTCAGCCGAGGTTAGCTATCTGTCTGTCCACCATGCCTGGTTCTAGAGGGTGGGCCAGGCCCACCCAAGGAATACCCTGGTTCACCCAAGGCCATTTAGAACTGCGTTTTCACCTTAATGTTTCCTAGGGGTGTGCAGCCTGGGGAGAGGTGTGAAGTTAGCAGAGTTATTTGCTGCTATGATGCACAAATGACCAGCACAGATATCCTGAAAACTGAATTATGATTATGGATTTATGGGATCATATTTTTAAACTTCAATGCTTTGCAAAGTAAAAAGCTGCCAAAGTTTTTTAAAAACATGAAAAGCTGTAAAGTGGCACCGTATGGCAGCAGAAACATTTCTACTGCTGCACATGACCAGCAGCATGCTGCAGTTTTAAAGTTCTGGATATTAAAGATTTGTCAAGAGGCATCCCTCCCCTCCCCCAAAGCAGGAAGCACATAAAAAAAACAAAGGGGCTGATTTACAAGGAACTGACGCATCTGCATAGATGCGTCAGTTTCCTTGCGTCAGCGCCGAATGGCCTTGCGCCACTATGGGCACGCTGTATTTACGATACAGTGCAAGGATTAACAGTCTGTTGGCGCAAAAGTGACGCCTTGCTGGTGTTGCTCATGAAAGTGACGCAACTCCAGCAATGTGCCACAATAGATGGGTGAGTCCCATTCAAAAAGCCCTGCGTCATTCCTTACTCCTGGTCTGAGCAGGCGTAGGGATTTTGACGCAGTGAAGGCATAGAGTGATGCAGTGAAATCTTATAGATTTCACTGCGTCACTTCTACATGGCTTTTTTCATGGGAATGCCCACCCTGCATACATTATACCTGACGCAGGTATAATGTGACGCAGGGCTTTACAACATGACGCATCTCCCTAGATGCATCACGTGGTAGATAGGCCGCAACATTTACGCCGTGGCTGCGTCACAAAAGTGACGCAATGGCGGAGCAAAAGTCACTCAAGGGGCTTGTAAATCTGCCCCAAAGAATGTAGCTCTTCGGGTGCTGTTTATTGTGATAAAAATGTCAAACACGGACAGATGCCAATACGTAAAATGTCAGATCAATTAAATACTTTGTTGTTTTTTTGCCAGTGCTCAGTCACCTTCATGGCCCACCCATATTTCTTTACGGCCCTCCCAAAGATAAAATTCAAGTGCTGGGCCTGCTGTCCACCAAATTAGAGTGGAGAGCTGAGTGACTTTTTTGCTGTCCATCACTGCCATTTAAAACCTGGGCCCTCGGGCTATTGGAAGAGTATGTCGACGAAGGAGCTGGGATAGGCTTTGTTATCGAAATGGTCAAATACCATTTCTGCCAAACTAATTCAGTCCCTGAGTCTCCAAATAGCTCCAAGATGGAGAGCTCTCAAGTTTACCAAATCAGTTCGTGAGAAGGGCCTCCAGCCCAAGATATTTTCTTCACATTCATGTATTTGTAGCTCTTTCTGCTTACCCCTTATAAACTCTGGACTACAGGTACAAGAATTATGAATAAGAAAACCTGGATGGCAAGTCTTTGTTGCCCATGGATTTGGGAAGCTCTAGAGCTCTCCTCCCATGGATTCGCACCACCTACAATCTCATTGCATGTAGTGGCTGTAGAGTTGTACTGTGGCAGCTGTAGCGGCTCATGGAGGGAGTGCTGCAGGCGCTGGGCCGGGGCTGGGGAGGAGCAGGGTAGGGGGTAGTAAACTACGGAATACGGCCGAACGGAGGTAAGTAAACAAATAAATTAATTAAACGGATTTGGCAATGCAGCGCGTGCAATGAAATTCGTTTTATTGATTTATTTGTTTATTTTCCTCTGTTCTGCCGTATGCCATAGTTTACTAACCCCCACCCTGCTCCTCCCCCGCCCCGCCGCCCCGCAGTACTCCCTCCACGAGCCGCTACTGAGTGTCAGGCTAGTTCTGCATTGACCAGAAGCATCAATGAAAGCCTTTGCAAATACCAAGGACAGGATGCATCCTCTTTTTAGGTCTCGCCTGCCTATCGCGTAAGCGATTGCCCAGCGAGACTTATGTAGGGGCTTCAGAAAATGCTCCCAAAGGCTTCCCAGGCGGATCGGGTGGCGGTTACGCGCACAACCACGCGCATTCCATTTGCCACCAGCTACTTCCTGCGCGTGCGCCGCGTCACGCATTCAGAGAGATTTAGTAAGGGGCACAAGACCTTAAGAATGCGGTTGATGGCCAGTGCATGTGAGGCATTCAAGCGCGAAGCTGGCATCTGGCATCGGACCTGAAAGCAGCAGACTGCTTTCGCCAGAACTTTCGTTATAACTCACACCCCATATGCTCGTTCCCTCCCACCCTTCCTTTGATGTCCGCTTTTCTTGTTGTTTACAAACCACTCCACACACTGCTGCACGCCACACACTGCTGCACGCCGCACATTGCTGCACGCCGCACACTACCGCACGCCACACACTGCTGCGCACACTGCTGCATTACACACTGCTGCATTACACACTGCTGCACGCCGCACACTGCTGCATGCCGCACACTGCTGCACGCCTCACACTGCTACATGAAACACTGCTGCACGCCTCACACTGCTGCACGCCTCACACTGCTGCATGCCACGCACTGCTGCACACCACACACTGCTGCACGCCACACACTGCTGCACGCCACACACTGCTGCATGCCGCACACTGCTGCACGCCGCACACTGCTGCACGCCACACACTGCTGCACGCCAGACACTGCTGCATGCTGCTGCACGCCACACACTGCTGCATGCCACACACTGCTGCACGCCACACACTGCTGCACGCAGCACACTGCTGCACGCCGCACACTGCTGCACACAGCACACTGCTGCACGACGCACACTGCTGCACACCGCACACTGCTGCACTCCGCACACTGCTACACGAAACACTGCTGCACGCCACACACTGCTGCACGCCACACACTGCTACACGAAACACTGCTGTACGCCACACACTGCTGCATACCACACACTGCTGCATGCCACACACTGCTGAAAGCCACACACTGCTGCACGCCACACACTGCTACATGCCACACACTGCTGCACGCCTTCCACTGCTGCATGCCGCACAGCGCTACACGAAACACTTCTGCACGCCACACACTGCTGCACAGCACACACTGCTGCACGCCGCACACTGCTGCATGCCACACACTGCTGCACACTGCTGCATTACTCACTGCTGTATGCTGCACGACGCTGCTGAACGCAGCACACTGCTGCATGCAGCACACTGCTGCACGCCGCACACTGCTGCACGCCACTGCACGCCACACAGTGCTGCATGCCTCACACTGCTACACGAAACACTGCTGCATGCCACACACTGCTGCACGCCGCACACTGCTGCATGCCACACAATGCTGCACGCCACACACTGCTGCACGCCACACACTGCTGCACGCCGCACACTGCTGCACGCCGCACACTGCTGCACGCCGCACACTGCTGAACTCCACACACTGCTGCATGCCGCACACTGCTGCACTCCACACACTGCTTTTATGCGAGTTTATGCTACTGACATTGTAAATGAAAATGCCTTTTATTTGTTTTAAAACCAAAACATAAATAAAAGGCATTGTAATTTTACAATGCCAGTAGCTCAAACTCTTATAAATGCGAGACCTATTGCATTGCACATGCTTGTTCTTGATAGTGATTAAATAATTAACTGGCTTCCATGAGTTTGGCAATTATTCATCTTGTCCTCAAATTCCCTTTTGTATTGTTTGTTGTGAGAATGCACCACACAGAACAGGATTGTGCACCACTTAAAGCAGGTTTGCTTCACTGCTCTGAACATGAACTGAGGTGAAGGTGGCTGGCCAAGACTGAGAAAGGGAGAGTAGCTGAGATGTCATACATGTTAAACATCCTCAATGGTACCTACAAGAGTAGATCTCAAGAAGAACAACATGCTTACCTTGTAATTTCATGTCACCTCGGTTGTTTTTATTCTTTATACAGAAGATGGAAGGAAGGGGCATGAGTTGAAAAAAGAAATACTAAAGAGACAGAGGAGGGATTGTTATGTTATGTTATGTTATTCTGCTTTCAAGTAAAGCGTGGGTGTCACCCTCATGCCACATGAAGATCCCAGTGCCAACTGAAGAGGTACTTAAAGATGAGCAACATAAAACCACATCTTCCGTGGGCTATTTAGTCTATGGTGTTATCTTAATTGTCCCACAACCCTTATGCCCTTTTACCTGGCACTTCTTACAATTATTTCCATTTCTCGTTTTCCCCGAACAATTTAATGTGTATCATGGACTGCTACCGAAATTAGGCCACTCCACCAAAACAAAAGGGCCCCATTAGCGAATCAAACAGCTAAAAAAGTGGCCCACATTTACGAATCAGGGCAGTTTTGAACTTTACAAGGTATAGGAGATTGCGTGCATTTGTGCTTGCTGCAGGCAATGTTTTTTAAAATCTTTTTTTTTTAGTACAGCTGACAAAAATATAAACATGTAACAATTCTTCCCCCCCTACCCTATTGGGTGATACATTGCTCGGAGGTCAGACAAGATCCTGATTTCACTTCCCAAGGTCAGACAGCGAGCTAAAGATGGGTCCATGATATCAGTCTAAGCTTTTTAGGGCCCCCTTCCTCCCTTGGCCCTCCTTACACTCGTGTCTTCTGAAAAATCAACTTCAAACCATTTCCATGACCCCCCATACTTTAGTAAACGTATTTGGGCATCCCCATGTGATATATATCTGTTCATGTTAGCCTCTCATTGCCTCCTTATTGGGCCCAGCCTGCTTCCCCTTTTTTGTGCAACATCTCTCCGTGCAACCGTCAGGGCCACATTGCAAAAGAGGAGTGTGTATTTATCGAATGTCTGCTCCTCCCATACACCCAACATTACTACTTTAGCATTCAGTTCCAACGGTCCTCTAAGGTGTGAGATATCTTGTTATGAACTGCTTCCCCAAATTTATGGACTTTTGGACAGTCCAATAGTTAATGCACAAGTGTGCCCCTCTCTGTTCATCACCAGAGGCATCTGTCAGAAGTTGTCTAGCCCATTGCAAATAATTTAGTTCTAGTGTAGTATGTGTGATGCACCTATCATGTCCCACTAACCTTGGCAATTAATGCCTTGTAGTGGGAACAGGTTTAGTATTACCTGCCATCCTCTCCATTTGGTAACTTTCTTCCAAGAGTCTATGACCATTATGGTAGGGGTTGGTAGCTCTAATGGGCTTCTTCTTCCCATATAACCATTTATTATACCCCTGCGGATCCAAGGATCTTCTGTCAGTCCTTAGGAAGGGTTTGTCTGATCAGCAAAGCACCATTCGCCAATTGCGTTTCCCAATAGTACAGGCAGATGTTCGGAAGTGGGTGAGGTGACAGAGGGCAGCAGGGAGTGAGAGCCGGGTGAGGTGACAGAGGGTGACAGAGGGCAGCAGGGAGTGAGAGCTGGGTGAGGTGACAGAGGGCAGCAGGGAGTGAGAGCCGTGTGAGGTGACAGAGGGCAGCAGGGAGTGAGAGCCGGGTGAGGTGACAGATAGCCGGGTGAGGTGACAGAGGGTGACAGAGGGTTGCAGGGTGTGAGAGCCGGGTGAGATGGCAGAGGGCAGCAGGATGTGAGAGCCGGGTGAGGTGAAAGAGGGCAGCAGGGAGTGAGAGCCGGGTGAGGTGACAGAGGGCTGCAGGGACTGATAGCCGGGTGAGGTGGCAGAGGGTGACAGAGGGTTGCAGGGTATTGAGAGCCGGGTGAGATGGCAGAGGGTAGCAGGGTGTGAAAGCCGGGTGAGGTGACAGAGGGCAGTAGGGACTGAGAGACGGGTGAGGTGACAGAGGGTGACAGAGGGCAGTAGGGTGTGAGAGCCAGGTGAGGTGACACAGGGCAGCAGGGAGTGAGGGCCAGGTGAGGTGGCAGAGGGCAGCAGGGACCGAGAGCCGGGTGAGGTGACAGAGGGTTGCAGGGTGTGAGTGCCGGGTGAGGTGACAGAGGGCAGCAGGGAGTGAGAGCCGGGTGAGGTGACAGAGGGTTGAAGGGTGTGAGAGCCGAGTGAGGTGGCAGAGGGCAGCAGGGTGTGAGAGCTGGGTGAGGTGACAGAGGGCAGTAGGGACTGAGAGCCGGGTGAGATGGCAGAGGGCAGCAGGGTGTGAGAGCCGGGTGAGGTGACAGAGGGCAGCAGGGAGTGAGAGCCGGGTGAGGTGATAGAGGGCAGCAGGGAGTGAGAGCCGGGTGAGGTGGCAGAGGGTGACAGAGGGCAGCAGGGACTGAGAGCCGGGTGAGATGGCAAAGGGCAGCAGGGTGTGAGAGCCGGGTGAGGTGACAGAGGGCAGCAGGGAGTGAAAGCCAGGTGAGGTGACAGAGGGCAGTAGGGACTGAGAGACGGGTGAGGTGACAGAGGGCAGTGGGGTGTGAGAGCCAGCTGAGGTGATGGAGGGCAGCAGGGAGTGAGAGCCGGGTGAGGGGACAGAGGGTTGCAGGGTGTGAGAGCCGGGTGGGATGGCAGAGGGCAGCAGGGTGTGAGAGTCGGGTGAGGTGATAGATGGCAGCAGGGAGTGAAAGCCAGGTGAGGTGACAGAGGGCAGTAGGGACTGAGAGACGGGTTAGGTGACAGAGGGTAACAGAGGGCAGTAGGATGTGAGTGCCAGGTGAGGTGACAGAGGGCAGAAGGGAGTGAGAGCCAGGTGAGGTGGCAGAGGGCAGCAGGGACTGAGAGCCGGGTGAGGTGATAGAAGGTGATAGAGGGCAGCAGGGTTTGAGAGCCGGGTGAGGTGACGGAGGGCAGCAGGGAGTGAGAGCCGGGTGAGGTGATAGAAGGTGATAGAGGGCAGCAGGGTGTGAGAGCCGGGTGAGGTGACAGAGGGCAGCAGGGACTGAGAGCCGGGTGAGGGGACAGAGGGTGCCAGAGGGCAGTAGGGACTGAGAGACGGGTGAGGTGACAGAGGGTGACAGAGGGCAGTAGGGTGTGAGAGCCGGGTGAGGTGATAGAGGGCAGTAGGGAGTGAGAGCCGGGTGAGGTGTGTGTTAAGAGCCTGTGATGTGATGTTTCCCGCCAGCCTGTAGTCAGAGGGTTGAGCCAAGGCCAGGGAGCTCAGGCCTGGTCTCCGTTCTCACAGCACAGTGCAAAAATGCTTGCCGCCAGGTTGGCACTATATATAATTGATGCATGCATATCTACAGGACGAGTGACTGGCACCAAATGGGGGCTTTGATCTGACAGATCGGGGGTGAGAGTCAGAATTAAAGCCAGCGATAGATGTGACCCCAGGCCCAGTGGTGGGACACAAACCCAGAGAAGCAGCAAATTCAGAGAGAAAACGAGCTGGCTTTTACATTACACAGGGAGCGGGGGGAGGGCTGTCTCTGGGCTGGTGACGGGGACGTGTAGACAGAGTACGTGTGCACTGTCCGAGGCACAGAGACATAGAGAGACAGAGACAGATAGAGATAGAGACAGAGAGAGACAGAGACAGACACAGAGATAGACAGATACAGACAGAAACAGGGACAGACTGACAGATAGAGACCGAGACAGAGAGACGCAGAGACAGATAGAGGAAGAGACAGATAGAGACAGAGACATATAGAGAGAGAGCCAGATAGAGGCAGAGAAAGATAGAGGCAGAGACAGATAGAGGCAGACACTGATAGAGAGAGACAGAGACAGACAGCGATAGAGTGGGAGTGACTGATAGAGGCAGAGACAGATAGAGGCAGAGACAGACAGAGATAGAGATAGAGACAGACAGAGATAGCGACAGAGACAGACAGAGACAGAGAGAGGCAGAGAGATGGAGAGGGAGACAGAGGGAGGGAGACGGAGACAGGGACAGACAGAGACAGATAGAGGCAGAGACAGGGAGAGGGACAGACAGATAGAGGCAGAGACAGACAGAGACAGAGAGACAGAGAGACAGAGAGATGGAAAGGGAGCGGGAGACGGAGGGAGAGAGATGGAGGGAGACAGAGGGTGACAGAGGGAGGGAGAGGGAGGGAGACAGAGAGAGGGGGAGACAGAGAGAGAGGGAGACAGAGGGAGGGAGACATAGGGAGGCAGAGCAAAACAGAGGGAGGGAGTCAGGGGGAGACAGAGGGAGGGAGAGGGAGACAGAGAGAGGAAGACAGAGAGAGGAGATAGACAGAGGGAGATAGAGGGAGGGAGACAGAGGGAAAGAGACAAAAGGAGGGAGACAGAGGGAGACAGACAGAGGGAGACAGAGAGAGGGAGACAGACAGAGGGGGAAGACAGAGGGAGGGAGAGGGAGACAGAGAGAGGGAGACAGACAGAAGGAGATAGAGGGAGGAAGACAGACATAGGGAGACAGACAGAGGGAGAGAGAGGGAGAGAGAGAGGGAGACAGAGAAAGGGAGACAGATGGAGGGAGACAGAGGGACGGAGACAGAGGGAGACAGAGATAGGGAGACAGAGGGCAACAGACAGAGGGAGACAGACAGAGGGAGGGAGACAGACAGAGGGAGGAGGGCGACAGACAGAGGGAGACAGAGGGAGGGAGAAAGACAGAGACAGACAGAGGGAGACGGAGGGAGACAGAGGGAGAGAGAGTGAGGGAGACAGAGAGAGAGAGAGGGAGACAGAGTGAATGAGACAGAGGGAGACAGAGGGAGACAGAGGGAGACAGAGAGAGAGAGGGAGGAAGAGAGAGGAGAGAGAGAGAGAGAGGGAGGGATATATATAGAGAGGGAGGGAGAGAGAGAGAGAGACAGAGCGAGAGAGAGAGAGAGAGAGAGAGAGAGAGAGAGAGAGAGAGATGTGTGTATGCCGGGTCTGGTGGCTCAGTGGACAAAGGCGTCCGCTGCAGGGGCATGTGTTCAACCTCATGGTCACAGGTTTTTTTTGCTCTAGCCCCACCCCCTCCCCCACTGACCCCACCCCCACTGACCCTGCCCCCACTGGTGCACCCTCGGCCAAAAACCACACTGTAAATTTGGCTCCCAAGAGAAAGTTTGTGAGTACCCATGGGCTAGAGCAAGTCGTCTACCATCATCGGGGTGACAGCTGCAAGGCTCTCTTCAACCAGGTCATATTTTATTAGTAGTTTTGGTGTCATTTCACAAATCTGCACACACACACACACACAAAAAAACATGGATTTCATTTATTTTTATTCAACCCTTAAAAGTGTTGTGCAGTTTAGTCAAAGTGGAGTAGGGAAAATATATAAGAAGGGTTTAAAATGGGGGTTCACCATTTTAGGAACCATTGAGAGTTCTGGATGGGTAACAGAAAAGCCTCTAATGCAATGACTTAGGGTTTGGTATGCACTAAAATCTGAGTGCTTTTGCAAATGTATTGTTAATCTGTTTAGTAGGTCTACTGTAGTTTTAAGACGACTTCGTGAAATCTTGAGTGGTTCACCAACGAGGCACGAAAAATAGCTTGAACTTCCGGTTCCGTTTAGTAGGCAGGGCGATGAAGTAAAACTGAATGCGATTAAAGTACGAGTTACTTACCATCGGTAACGATGTATCTGGTAGAGATGTTGTCTAGCCGCAGATTCCTTAACATAGAATATCCCCAGGTGTCAGACTGGATCCCGGAAAGATTTTTGCAGCAGCAGCTCTGCGCGCCGGGGGACGGCGCCACACAACCCTTCCCTGATGTCGTCCACGTACCTGACATCAGCGAGGCCACATAAGTCCCTCCCGGCGCGATGACATCAGTTTCCTTCTTTTCCGCATACAACCGGATCTGGAGTGAGCGGTTCCTCTGGCCTGTTTTCAGGCCCTTTATCGACACTTCACGTCTGGAACAGTGTGCGATGCCCTCGGTCTTTAAATCATGTACTTCCTGTTCGCGGAAAATGTCCGCGATGGACCCGCATCTTATTTGTATATGGTGTCTCAGGGAGCACCACGACTCCACGGACTGCGACGCATACGAACAACTCAAGCCGAAGTCCTGGCGGGAGCGCCAGATGAAGCTTCTTTTGGCATGGCTGTCCCGGTCGGAGTCGTCTCGTCTCCCGACCTCTTTAAAGACGTTCCATTGTAGTTCGCCCTCTGGGGCCCAAGGCCATTGTTCACCACTTCTTGGTAAGTTGCGACGTATGTCGCCGAAGTCATCGACCTCCACCTCCTCTATGGTCAGGGGCGCTGGTTCCTGGAATATTCCGGTCTCGCGCCCCCAACAGTTGCCCTCGCCCTACCAATCCTATCCGGGTGCCAGGGCGACTCGGGCCCAAATGGAGGCCTATGCCTCGGCCTTGCAAGCCTCACTTGGGTCCTCTCCCATTCCTGGGGTGTCCTCGGGGCATCCGCTATCTGTGGGGTCCCCGGCAGACTCGCCGGGGGGTTCTCCCCCAGCGTCAAATGAGTCCTTGCCCTCCAGGGACGTCGGAGATATGGTATTGTCAGGGCGCGGCTCAGCTGGGTCCCCCTCTATGATCCCTAGGTGGTCGTCAGGGTGCGGCCCTGCTGGGTCCCCCTCTGCGACCCCTTGCACCCCTGCCGCACCGCATAGTCCCGCGGGGCTCCCTGTGGCATCGCAGGAGGTTGCTGGTGCTCGAAGCCTCGCTTTGTGCACACCTCAGCCTTCCATACAAGCGGACGCCAGTCTAGGCCCGGGGTCGGCGCCGATCCAGCGACGTAGACACGTCTCCCCGGCTCTGCCTCCACTTCTTTCTCTGGAGTCAGGGCCTTCTGTGGTCGAGACCGAGTCAGCGCCGGTACGGTGCCGGAGGTTTGCCTTCCCTGGATCCAGCTCCTTCTCCTTCCTCTTCTTCGGAAGGGGAGCTGGTCGTAGATTTGGTGCCGGACGGAGTTCCTCGGAGCCAGACGGAGCCAACTCAGCGCCGGATAGAGTCGGGTCAGCGCCGGACGCGGTGCAGTCGGTGCCGGCTGCGGTGGTTTCAGGTGCCAAAAGGCTGAGAAATAGAGATAAAAGTAATGCCACCATCTGCAGAATCTCAGATTAATGCTGCTATGCTGTGTGCAACTTGCTTCTCCTTTTGAGAGACATAGATGAAAGACACCTGGGTGCAAATACAGGGACGGCACAAGGCATCAGGTGAGAAACAGAGCTGTGTGGTAGGCTGAAATCTTCGCACAGCTCCCTTTCGTAGGGAGATAGATGAAGTACAGTTGGAGGTATTAAATGAATAGCATGTGGTTTTGAGCAGGCTCTGTGTGGTAGGCTGAAACCCACAGTCCCCACGATTAGATATGTTAACAAACATCAGTTGGAAAGTGACTAGGAAACGGACAAAGAAAGGAGACAGGTAGCTGCATTCTCTCAGGCTAGAGCACACACATAGCATGCTCTCTCTTTTCTTGCAAGGTTTATGAAGAAGGGCTAGAAGTCAGCAAGCACACAGCAGGTGATAGTGGACATGGATGTTGACCTGGAACCAGGCTTGGACATGCAGCACTTAAGGCTGCTGTTTCCATTTTGTACTTCACTAAGACTCCCTTTTGTAAGGAGGAAGAAGAATACATATGAGGGATGCTATATTACCAATAGGCCACATTATGGCTGAAATAATGTGGCAAAGTAGGCTAGAACTTGTATTCCTTTAGGGTGGTGCACTGATGATGTACACTGCATGGGCTTAGTTTTATAGTGAAGTGTATGCAGTCATGTGCAGTGCCCGTTTAAGAAGCCCACTGACTGTATTAAATAACAGGCAAACAATTTTGGTCGGCACCATAATGTAATGTTGCCAAAAAATGGACCCCATACAGGCACAAACTCATGCCTGCAAAAGAGTGAAGCAGTTAAACATAGTGTGTTGTTTAAAGAGAAGAGAGGTGCAAAAGAGGTTGGTAACTGGAGGCCCAAAGATTGGAGCTTTCTCATCAGATGTGTCCAGGCTCCTTTGCTTTGGAGGACTGACTCTTTAACACTCTTTTAAAGTACAATATGAAAGGTACACAAAAAGACAAGTTTTGAATTAAAAACATTGAAAGATTTCAAGTTCACTAGAAATGCTGGACTCTATAATCGCTTTCCTTGAGTAGTCCCTTTTGTGGTTTGGGCCTGTTTAGATGATTAGAGCACAACCGTACAGAGCATACCATGGTACAAGTGAAGAAAAGTGGGCTTCCAAATGAGTATGGACTACCTAAAAATGACAGAATCAAATAGACAAACTAGAAAAATCAAAGGTGAGATTGCATGTGTTGCTTACTAAACAGGTTGCTGGTTTTACTAGTATCTGAGGTTGGAAGTAGGCCTCCCAAGACTCCTTGAATCTCCAGGTTGACTGATCAAGCAGTGAAGACCTATCAAAAAACTATGTGTAAAAGTTAAACCTAGCTATAGTATAAAACTCACAGTTATAGTTGGGGTAGAGTGAGAATCCACAGTTTTTGTAAAACGTTTAATAAAAAGATCTAAAGTAAGAAAGATTAATGGATAATGAGCTTGTTAATCAATATGTTTTCATAAAACGTCCTGCAACTGAAAACTCACTAAACTGGACAAGAGAAAAAGTTGCAAGAAAGAGGTACATTTTTGCATTTATTTTACAGAAGAGGGAATGATCTCTGCAGTGGAGAGACTATGGAAGAGAATCTCAGAAAATTGTTGACTACTCAATTAGGCCTGCCATAAGTGAAGGGACCTTAATGGTGACCTGTGATTCCGATATGAGCGACTTAGAACACACAAGGGAAATACATTTGTCCCTTAGGTATTTGGGACCTGCATTGTAGAGGGAGGCATGGACAATGCATAGGGTCTCAAAGGAAATTCTATCAGCTGTTGATATCCAGTGAAGACTAGGCAGGGATTTGGAAAAGTAATTTAAAGCTGATTTTGTACTCATTTTAAATCTGTTGAGGAGATATCTAGGCATTCCCCAAAACAGGGCATTGGTGTAGTTGAGCTTTGAAGATGTAACTGCTTAACTCACAAGTTTATGGCCTTAACAGTGAAGGTAAGACAATATTACCCAAACAGTTCTTACAATCAAAAAGAAGGATCCACTTGTTAAGTGTGAGAAGAACATCTCAATGTGCAATTAAAAGTAATTCCAAGGTTATGTATCTTTCTTACTGAGATGGGGGACAATAAGAAGAGCACCACCAGGAGAAGGTCCAAAAAGATCAAGGATCTCCTAAATCCATGACCTCTGTTATGCCTAAATTTGCTAACACTGATCTAGATCCAGTCACTGCTGCAGACATGCTCCTTTGAAAGAGGTTGTGGGGGTTAACCTGTGGGCATTGCATGCATGCCAGAATTCTAGTGGCATTTGCACTAAAGAGGTGAAACCAAAATGTCAAATTAAGATTGCAAGTTTTGCAACATACACATTGAATAAGTGGGACCAAGGAGACACCACACTTTTAGAGGTTACACTCAGATCACAATGGAGGGAAAAAAACCATTTGGGGACTGATTGTCAAAAAAGAGCAGATTCACGTAGAGATTAGAGATTACAAAAAATGGCTAAATCTTGGATTCTGTTATTCAGGACTGGATGGATACTGGTTTCAAAAGCTGGTGACAGACTGCGCAATATGAGAGCTTTGATACCACCTTTGTCTGTCTGATATCATCCAGTGAGATCACTAGTATTACTTCAGTTCAGTGGACCAAACAAAAGCCCAATTGAGTGATGTCAAAGGCTGCTAATTTTTCTAGGAAAATGAAAAGTTGTGAATTCACACATTTTCCTACAGTTTTAGCTTGAAGATGATGAAAGGAGAAGGTTCTTCATTTCATTAGGGTCAGCATAAGGCTTCTTCAAGAGTGGCAAGATTAAGAGTATATAAGCTGCTGAGAGAGAATACCTAGTGGTTAGCACAATGAGGGGGCCTCTGTAAAGACCACAGTTTATAGATGTTGAGACGGACATGGGAGCAGTGGCGATACAGAACTGCAAAACAGTAAGGTCTGTTTTAATCAGTTGAGAGGAGCGAGAAATGTGTTAAAGAATATTTGTATGATGACTCATAGTGCATGGTTGCCTGCATTGTGGTGAATGATTGTTTATGTGCAGGAAGGTGTCCCTTCCTGCACAAAAACAATCTGAAATGGGAATTTGTAACGTCTACATGTGCTGCTTTGTGCAGCACACGTAAAAGTTGCAACTCATCATTTTGAAAATAATTGTTTATGTGCAGGAAGGGGCACCTTCCTGCACATAAACAATCATGCATGACGTTTTGCTGTTTTTATGTGTTCTGCACAATGCAGCACACATAAAAACAGCAAAAACGAGAAGAAATAAAGCCTGTTAAGACCAGGTTTTCCCTGGTCTTAATTTTGGCACTGCCCCATATTTACGCCACTCTTGTAAATATGGGGCAGCATCAAAATCAATGGGCGTTGTGGCCGAATGCCCACCTCAACACCCATTGCCCCCCTTTTCACGCTAACTATAGCGTGAAAAGGTGCCTTATTTACAAGGCAGTTTTAAGCCACATTAAGTGGCTTAACACTGCCTTTTAAATAAGGTGAAGTCCGTATCACCACAAACACGTTAAAAAAAGTGACGTTCTGGTGGTGATAGGGCCTTGTAAATATACCCCTAAGTATTTTAGCCAGAGTAAAAAACTAACATTTTACTAGAAAATTATGCTTTGGCATATTTAAAAAAAGAAAGAAATGAAACAAACCCTTCACTAAATTTTAGATGAAAAAATAAACAGTCACAACTTACAAATGTTTCTTCTCAACAGACTGAAACAACTGAAAACTGTGCCAAAAACAACACAGAGCAGAACTGCAAAGCAAAATTCTTCAACTAAATGAAAGTAAAGACAACATAAAGAACATAGTTTAAAATTTACACCTTCAAATAAAAATGTGACAATTAATATAACATCACTTCTCTTTTATAAAATTAATGTATATTGTCTGTACCCTAAAACCCACAGATGTAGAGCCTGATTGCGAAGTTTGGCAGTCCTGGAGCGGGCGGCATGCCACCGCCCCACTCCTGGGCCACCAAAACTCAACGTTGCCCACCTGACAGATTACAAGTAATCTTGTGGTCTGGCAGGCGGCGATTTGACAGTTACTTGGTGGAGATGTTTAAAGTCTTGTTGTGAGCCTTAAACAGCCCTGCTGCTGGACCACCAGTGCACTTTCCTGCACAGGAAGGAATGTACCAAGTCGTGCATTCCTTCCTGTGCAGGAACTGTGGGTGCACATCTACAGGGGGGCACAACATGTGCCCCCCTGCATGCACCCCCGTGTACAGGGGCACAGGGCCCCCTCACTTTCCTCACCACCAGCAGTTCCAGGGAACACAGTTCCCTGGCAGTTGCAGCGGTGCAATGGCAGTCTGACCACCAACAGAAGGCAAAACAGGCACGGAATGCAGGGGCAACGAGGGGAACAGAAGGCAGGCAGAGCGGGCACAAGCAGGGTCAGCGAGGGGGAATAGAAGGCAAAACGGATACGATCAGGGGCAGCGAGGGGGAACAGAGGGCAAAATGGGTACAATCAGGGGCAGTGAGGGGAAACAGAAGGCAAAACGGGTACAATCAGGGTCACCGAGGGGAGAAGTAGGCAAGCAAAAACGGGCACAGATAAGAATGCAGGCAGTACAGGGAGGACAGACAGCGACAGAGATACAAACCTAAGGCCTACCACTGGCCACCAGGGATGAGGTGCAGCTGGTAGCCTGCGGGTGGAGGAGGGCCTCGACTTCTACAGCAGCGGAAGCTAGGGCAGGGTCAGGACACACAGGCGGAGCTGTGTGGTGGGGGAGCGACCTACCAACAAGGTCAAGGGTCATTACTGAACAAACAGGCCAACTACCTGGCATGCCAGTCCTAAAATGATTAATTGCCAGAGAAACACCAGTATCACCTAAAAAATATTAAAACATAGACAATTTCCAACACTTAAAAATGACACATAAATACACCTTTCTACTACATGACAAACACAATAACAATAAAAAATAATAATTTATACTAACCAATAACAGTTTACTAACCTTAACTCAATGTAGAACAACAGTCCCCTGCACACGCTAACACTATATCAATTATATCAATGACAGTGAGACAAAAGCTTGAGTTTTTCTGGAACATGAGCTTAAGTTTATTCACAACAGCCATAGCCAACACGTGTTTCGTTGCGCTCACGGTTGTGCGCAGCGACTTCTTCAGGGCTATACTCAATACGTGAAGATTTTTAAATCCGGTTGTATTTCCGTCCCGAATGGGTTTCAATAGGTTCCAATGTTAGACACCCAGTTAAGACTGCACATATCTTGTGTCCAGAAATAATCCCGCCTATTCACAATATATGTATCCTGACTGTGTTTCCCAATGAGGAGTTCCTTTAATGTGGATTTAGTGGTAGTGCAAGTTTATTCAGGCATGAATAAATAAAATCTGTGGTGCATTGCACCCTCTCGATGCAGGTTATGGTAATGAAAATAATCGGCATCCATATCCTCGCCTTTAATAATATGGGACCTTTGCCTATGGGATGAACAGAGCTCCTTCTGGTGTGTACGCTGGAGACCTGCAAGGATATTGCTGCCGGTTATTTTCATTAACACAACCTGCATCGAGAGGGTGCACTGCATCACGGATTTTATGAATCACTGCTCTACTCTCCGTGGTATTCCGGTTTCCCGGAAAAATTGGGGGGTGTGCTCCCTAATGTGCGTGAGAAAATTGCTGTCTTTCAGCACATCCATTGTCAATTTCCACAGCAGGATTTTTGGTCTAGTTCACCCAGTGTGGAGAGTCAGGAGTAGGGGTGAATGGTCTGACAGATATGTTAGGTAGGCCTAGGACGCATACCAGTCCAAGTCCTCCCTCTTTCCCAACTCCTAGTTTATATGACTTTATCACCTGTGTACAGGCAAATAGTAGGAGAAGACCTTATCTCTCAGGTAGTGATGTCTCTGAACACCTAATAGTTTGAAGTCAGTGCCTGTTCCTTGTGGGGCTTAAGGCCTTCTTTTGGCAGGGATTTGTCCAGCTGCAAACCTTAAACATAATTAAAGTCCCTTCCCCACTTACCATGTATGGTGCCACTGTCCACAACACCTCTAGGAAAGAGAGCTGTCATCAATGTTAGGGGTGTACGTGTTCACCAGGCAAGTCTCAAAACCATCTAACAACCCCACCACTATCATTGATTTGCCTTTGGGTTCGCATGTACTGCTCGCTTATCAAAAGAGACACATGGCGGCAACCACAACACTGCCCCTTTAGCATAATTAGAATATGCAGCAGCCTTCATGCAGCCTCTCCATTGTCTACATGGCTTCGCTACATCATCCTGCAAAAGGTGTGTCTCCTGCAACATAACTATACAAACCTTATACCATTTAAGAACGGATAACATTCTGAAACTTTTCAGGTACCCATTGAGACCCCGTACATTCAGGACATTAGTAAATTAACCATAGTCATCAAGGTTGCCCATGTGAAAAGTCCAGCAGGGTTGGCCCCTGCCAGCAGCCCTGCCCTGTTCCCTCACCTCTCCTCCCCTTCCAGAATCCCAGTAAAGTAGGCGTCATTGCTCTTGGTCCCAGAAACAAAACATAAATAACAGTCCCTCAAAGGAAAACCCTTCAACCCTCCCAACAGGCAGTTCCTACATTCCCACATATGTGGCCCACCTAGGTGTATCGGCCAACACATTCCAATCTAAAATGCAATCATGTACCTACCCAAACCTCATGTTCCCTTGATAATCCATCGCCCCAAAGGCCTGTTCTGTTGCCCCCCCTTGCGGAAGGGGGTGAAGCCCTGAAATTAGTCTTGACTAACCAATGAAAAGATTAGCAACAAGTTCTTGCAAGCTGCCTGCAACCCACCTAGGGCCTCTCCCTCCGGATAGGGAGCCCCCAGCCGATGCAAGCTCACCAGCAGTGTTCTTTCATAAGGAGGCTAGTCTGAACCACCAGGAGGGGGATGTGACCCAACCAACTGAACCCCTGTGCCAGGCATGTGAGGCCATCCCTCCCCCTCTGCAGCCCCAAATCTGTTTGTAAACAAGAGTGGATAAGCATAAATCCCACTAGGAATTGTTACAAAGTGTTCCAGGCCTCCAGACAAGCCAGATTATATGCTTACTAAGTCAGTGTTTGTAGCCTCACCTCCTGAGCAGTCCAGCACCGCTGTACCCCTCCATACTCGGGAGACATTATCCCAGCTGCAGCTGCACCATTTATTAAGCATCTCCCCATCCGTGGGGGCGGTCTCCTGACTGTCCAACATGTCGGGCCCTTTCCAGATGTCTCCAGGTCATCCAATGCAGATCCTCCACCCTTGGCTATAGTCCCATCCTCATGGACTGTGATGCTGGGTGTCAATCTTTGACCCACTACCTGGGTTCTCTACCTGCACATAGGTCCACGTTTTCTCTCCCTGCTCTACCAGGGTAGCTCAGAACCTCAATCAGGCCTGCTCTCAGGTCTGTGTATGCCTGTCAGACTTCCAACCAGGCCAAGACTGCCTCCAGGTTGTCAAAGAAACGTTTGTCGTGTGCAAGTACTTTTAAGCATGCCCCGAACACCAACATATGTTGAGCTTCCATTTTCCTGAGTTCTTGGTTCACATTCATCTAGGTTTTTCTGTGTGTTTGTACCAGTTTGGTGTGTTCTGGGTAATTTGATATAGCATAATTCTCAAAGGTGCTGTGTTTCACCTGTCTAGAGGCCAGCAGCATGCAGTCTAGATATTTGTGGTTCAGGATTCGCACTATTAGAGCTCTCAGGGGCACCGTAGGAGGGGACACTAGTGCAAGCACCCTATGGGATCGCTCAACAACAAACCACCTCGACAAGCCCTTCAGGGAAAGCTCACTATTTATCCAATTCTCTGGAAAGGTCTTCACATCCTTCTCCTCTGCTCATTACTGGAACAAATTTGTTACTTCCTAGAGTACATGCTTTGGAAAGGACTGGCAAAGGATGAGGGCATGGACTTGCCTACTTCCTAGATGTTATAACCAATCAGATGAATAAAAATCAGTGGTCATATAGAAAAATGCAAAGTAATGGATTACTTAATCTTCCGGATTTGTATGCTTTACCTACTACACCATCTCATCCTATCAAAACTGACCAATGGGACAGATTGGTCCGATCAAATTGGTGATGTTAAGGGGTGTCAACTAGAAATAGATGGAGTATAATTGCCTATAGTACAGACAGGGGCAGTTCCAATCTTGCCCACCTTCTCGACCCATCTTGTGGTACAGAGACTGAAGATTTGGACTTCCAGCAACTAATGGGAACTGGGACAATTACTGGTTTGCTGCCAGCTGGGATGCTTGTGTAAGTTGAACCTTTCCGATAACAGCTGTAGCATTTGTTGCTGCAGTGTGGACAGGGGCAGTCACACCTGTTCATGAACTGGAACTGGTCATTTTGGCAATTACTGAACTTACATCTATAGGATTTGTATGAGGGTTATATGCTTTAAAAAACGAATTTCTCATGATATAATCTTCCTCAGCGGAGGAAATATTTCCTTTAAACTTGATTCTTACAGCTTTATTAATGCTTATTAAAACTATAAGTTGTAAATCAAATTGGCATGAAAATTACATATAAAATGTGATAAAGATACCAACTGAGATAATAATTCTGCTGATCCATTCATTTGTTGTAGTCATGTTATCTGTTCCAAAATTCGTTTGATCTGAACATTTTAAGCCCGAACAAGTCCAATTGGTGATGAATAAATGCTAACTGTTATCTTATTCCAGGTCCTCATATGATAATAGTTTATCCACTAAATAGTCTTGTCCCTTTCAGCACAGAACAAGATCCATGGGAGGACCTAAAGGGAACAGGAAATGGTAGCTGAGGTTATTCTGGAGAATTTTATTCAGTAGCAGAAATTAATTTGAGGCCCAACCCGCTTACGCTACAGTAAATGCAAACAATACTAACACATTTACTATTCTCAATGAAAATTTAGCCACAGTGCAAAAAATTTTATATTTTGAGGGAAACTACTACTCCCACTCTGAACTTAACCAGACTGGGGAAGGTCATGGACTTGGGCGGTTCAGATTTAATATTGTAATTCCAACCCTATCCACATTGGGGAAAGCATTGGAGTTTGGGCAGTTTAGATTTACTTTTCCAACTTCAAACGGAACAATTTTGGGAAAAGTGTTGGATTTTAGGGGGAACACATTTTCTATTCCAACTCCAAACTTACCCACTTGGGAAGTGGTACATTTTGGAGAGGGGAGTTCAGATTTACTATTCCCACTCCAAACGTAACTACATTAAGGAAACTGTTGTACTTTGAAGAGTTCAGATTTACTATTTTAACTAAAAACATAACAACAATGGGGTAAGTGTTGGACATTGAGGGGACCTTATCTACTATTACTACTCCAAACTTAGCCACATTGAGGAAAGGGTTGGACTTTTGGGGATTCAGATTTACTATTCCCACTCCAGACTTAACAACATTGGGGAAAATGTTGGACTTTGAGGGGGTTAGATTTACTATTCCCACTCCAAATGTAACCATATTGGGTAAAGTGTTGGACTTCGAGGGAATCAGATTTACTATTCCAACTCCAAGCTTAACATTGAAGAAAATGTTGAACTCTGAGGGATTCAGATTTACAATCCCAGTCTTATCTTGACCACTTTGGGCAAAGTATTGGACTTTGGGATGGGAAAGTCAAATTAGCTATTCTCATTCCAAACTTAAAGAAATTAGGGGAAAAAACGGTACTATAAAAGGTATTATTCATAATGGACATTACACTGCGAAGAATATATTACAGAAACCCATTTTAATTATCCCAAACAATAAATCCATCCAAAGATTACTGCCAAAATAGTCCCAAAAAAACAAATAATTAATATAACTTTCAAGTTTATAACTATTAATTTAAAGGAATCCAAAAAATAGTTTAAAAAGAACAGTTGCTTAAAATATACAATTAACTAACATACATTTAAAACTCCCAGTGTTAAAAAAATACACAACTCTCCAAAGCACCTAGATTTAGAACCAATATATAAATTAAAATGATCAAGGAATCAAAACCTTTTATAAAATTATTTTTAAAAAACATGCAATTAAAAAAATATAACAAGATTACAATGAAATAATAAAGAAAATACCATAAAGATTTGAATTTAACATAACTCAAAAACAAAAAAAACCTAAAATGTAAAGATGTAATTTAATTGATATTTTTTAATTAAAAAAATAAAAAGATGCATCAAATTTAATATTACAACATTTAAAATGTTCTCAATTCTAAATGACTCCCCACCCTAGTCCTCTATAAAACCAGCATCCAACTTCTAAAATTATTATACAAAAATAGACGTTTAAAAAAGACAAGTTCAATATATGACAAAATACACAAAATAGACATACAAATTAGGAAAATTACAACTACATAACACCGTTTTTAAACAACAATATTAGAAAATATTTCAAAAAAACAATAATCTTACCTGCTAAATTCTGACCCACAATATTTTTGACATCACAATATTAAAGACACATAGGGTTCTATTTGGATGGCAACCGCCGCGATGTCCAAAAAGGCATGTCCAGCATATCCCTGCACTGCGTGGCAGGCACTGCACAGTACCATGGGTACCCCCCAGTGCACCCACACCCCTCCCCTAACACATTGGGGGCCCGAAATGGGCCCCCCGGAGACATTCTCCGCATGCCTTTCCATGGCGGTTCCACCGCCACGGAAAGGCTGGCTACCGCCGGCATCATAATCATGCCGGCGGACCTGGCCCTGCACCAGCCCCATTTTAGCGGTCCAGCTCCGCACGCCAGGCAAGCGTGTGGACTGCTACTGGAGGAAAAGTGTCGGGCGGAAAATCTCACCACCGCGGTCGTCACCACCATGCTAATGGGACCGTATGTTTTCTGGGTTGCGATTGCGGGCGAAAGACCGCCGCCGGCCTGGCGGCTGCCACCCCCGGCCCAGCAGCGGACATCCGCCTGCCATCCTAATAGACCCCTATATTTGTGTTTCACTAGATTTTTTCCACAATAGTTGTCTGAACACCACTCAGCAGTGTGACACCCAATAAATAGAGCTATCAGTGAATATCTAATAGAGAGCACTGTGCGGCTGGAAATTAAATTGAGAGCACTGAGGATAACTCTCTTTCCACAAACCAGTAACTCCTGAAATGCTATTTGCAAGGAGATTATGATTATTGAGCTCATTACAACATATACATAGTATAAATGATGCACAATGTTGGGAAAACGGGTTTTATAATGGTAATATCAAGAGTGTCATTGTTCATTTTGTTCATAATACATTTAATTTCTGTAGTGTTTATCGGAGGGCCACATAGAGCTCTCACCATGCTCGGTGGCTGAGTCTGCTTCTGGGTTGCTGAGGAGGCATGCAGGATGCAGTCGCTGAGGGCCGTCTAGAGCTTTTGCTGCTGTGCTGATGGCGGATGCAGCTCTTGGAGCTCAGTTTGAGTGGGCCGTGGGGAATTATTATTATTATTAAAAAAATTTTATAGAGCGCGTAGTCACCCTGAGGTATCCCAGCGCTAAGGATCCCTACACCTGTGGGGTCGGGAGTGAGAGAAAAAAGGGGGGGGGGGACAGCAATTTTAAACAGAATTTTGAGGGAACAAGTGTGTTTTGAGTCGTTTCCTAAATCGCAGGTAGTTCGGTTCTTTCCTCAGGTCTCGGGGGAGAGCATTCCATAGGCGAGCTATGTGGATCGAGAAGCGTCTTCCACCCGTGCGGGCTTTCTTGAATCTCGGCAAGATCATGAGGGACTCTTTGTCCGATCGGGAATAACTGTTGGATGGTAACAGTTTAGTACGGTGTGCATGCCTTCTTCATTTCAGAATGCGATATGAAGATGCAACACAGTGGCTGATTTCTTGGAGACTATTAAAGCACAAATGAGAGAAAGTGATGTCACAGTTTATTTCAAATGAACTGGTACTTTCTACCCAAATGAAGTGACACTCGTTAAGCGAAGCCTATGGGAAAAAGAGACTACCATTCAAGTCAGCTAAAGGACCAAAACATTGCTTTCACAATGGCTTCGACAGCATCTTTTTCTAAAGCTCCCCTCAATATGAACAACAGATCAACACTATGGGATTGATGCCTCTTTCAGAAAGTATGCAGACAGCAGTAGATCAGAGACCTAAGAGCTTAACCCCGCAACTGGTTCCACTATCAAACCTTGTTACAGATGTAATGAGAGAAGGTGAAGCTTCCTGCTCAGCCTCCAGCCCCAACAGCAGGAGTGATACTCTATTATTGGCACAACCACAAGATAATCACTTAACCCCCCACGCTCAGCTGAAAGTCTCCAGGAAAGCAGCTTTGGAACCTCTATTAGAGTCTTCAACCCAACCAACATATCCAATATACTTGTCTTCAAATAAAATCTTGCCCACAGATGGAATGGCACTTCACACCAATGAGGGGAGCAATGAAGGCAGACTCCTTACTCCCGGAAGCCCCAATAAGCTAGCACAAAAGCAAACGAGTATAGTTCGAAGTCCCTCCTCTAAACTCTGCAGCTCACAATTTACTTCGGATAAGACAATTATTTCTGCTGAAAGGGTGGTACCAACTAATGAGAATGCAACTTTGTCAATACAATCATAGCTGCCAACCAGTAGCCCACATCTATCTCATCAC
Source organism: Triturus cristatus (assembly GCF_964204655.1). NCBI lineage: Eukaryota > Metazoa > Chordata > Amphibia > Caudata > Salamandridae > Triturus > Triturus cristatus. The sequence goes on along the minus strand of NC_140580.1, from coordinate 458,723,285 downwards.
TTTCTAACCTTGCCGTCATTCCAACTTTACTGCACTCCCCTGGAGTAGTTCAGGTTCTGCTGCAGAACCTGGGGGAAATTAAAGCCTCACAAAATAAAGTGCACAAGGCGATAAATGAGGAGCTTGGTCTAATAAATGCTCGCTTATCACAATTTAATCTTCGAATGGAGCGAGGTCACCAAAGAATCTCTGATCAGAAAGACTATCATAAAAATCACATCACCATGATAATGAAATTCCATTCAGATATAATGGAGCCACAATCGCAACTGAAGGAGGTGGAAAACAGATCTCGTCAATCTTGTCTACATTTTGTTGGGATCCCAGAAGGGTGTAAGAATGGGCAAGATGTTTATTTCAGACATAATTATCCCAGATCGTTCTGAAAAGAAATGAATCTCACAATTATGCATGCCCACTGATTTCCCAGCTATCAGCTTCCTAAAGCAAAATATCCTCACAGCATTCTGGTCAATTTATGAGACTATTGCATAAAAGAATGGATATTGACGAAAGCAATACAAGATAAAGCCTCACCTTCCGCCACTGGCGTGTAGACTGGATATCCCACCACGTGCCGCTGCAAGCCACAAGCCCGGGGCCCGCGGACATGGCACCTTCCACACCATGCAGCCACGCTCCGCAGACCAACAGGTCTCACGTTTGGTGCTGGGTCTTGAATACTCCATGGCAGAAGACATACCAGTGCACACGGCAACATCGCAGGCTGCACACCCGCTCAGTTACGATTTGTTCAGCATTACGTACATCAATTGTTTGTCTTTTGCAAACCCGATCAGCCCAATGGGTGCCACTAAGTCTGTGACCCAGAAGCAAGGCCACGTGGCGGTAGGCCCACGTTGCCCGCTGGCTCTGGCCTACACTGCTGTCCAGCAGGGCACACGAAACCTGAGTTGCCCGGACTGCCTGGACGGGGCATCATTGCAGGGTGCACACCCACTCAGCAGCTTAAGGTGCCACTGCCTCAGTGCACCCAAAGTCACCATTCCGTGGCGGGGTGCCTGTGCCTGCCGCAATGTGCCGGGTGCGACTAACCCTGTGCAACCCCTGTCAGCGCCACGTGGTGGTCGGCCCATGCTGTACGCAGGCCTGGGTTGCCACTAACCCTGTGCGCAACACAACTCTTGTGCCCTTCATAAACCGTGGGGTCCGTCATCCAGTCACCACGGACAGAGGAGAATGTGACGTCGACGGCCCCTTATGTTGGTGGAGTCACATGGCCTGTGACGCCTGTGCCAGATGGGTGTGGTATGCGTGCAAACCTGCCCTCAGGGAGTGGTTGTGACATGCTGACTACTAGACCAGTGACCTGCACACCACCAGCGAGTTCGCCTGCGAAGGGGAGCATTGAGGGCCCCCCTCTGAGCGTAAGCGGAGTGGTCTTGACTGCCATATGCTGGACCAGCGCAGGGCTTGCAACAATGACTCGTGGGCTCTGTGCGTGGTTCAGTTCTTGTCCGGAGCAGGAAGTGAGTGATGCGTGTGTCCCTGTTGTAGTGTCCATGGGCGCCTTTACACAAAAAGCAATGTAGCACCCTCTGACTGGCATCCCACAGGATGAGCAGCATTGACGCAAGGGAAATCACTGCCCCTACATTCATACACACATGCATACATGACTGATGAAGGACATGACACAGCAGTGCGTCAATGGATGTTTATTGCACATCCAGTGCAGTTATGCAGCTGGAGCGGTTCAGGGCAATGCCCAGCACACTACACAATCTGGGCCCGTGGAGGGCCAGCCAGGGTCCATCCAGGGATGACAAGTCCTGCTGAAGGGAAGGGTACAGTCCGCAGCCTGGTCGCCATGTCATTGGTAATCAATCTGGAAGTGGCAGTTCATGTCGCTGTCCAAGGTGAGTGCATCGGAAATGTATCGTGGGTCAGTGGGAGGTCATGAGGCCATGTGCGGGACCAAGCAGAAACAGGCCAGGTGGCAGTAATGAATGCTAGTGCCTGGTCCTTCTGACCACAGTCCCATCCATGTCCTCATCCCCGGGTGTGTGCACTGCCCCACCTGTGGGTGTTGTAGAACCGGCTGCCTCACAGTGTGCCACTGACACATCAAGGGCCTGGTGGATACGTCTGCCGCACTGTGTGCCACTGACACATCAGGGGCCTGAGTGGATCCGGCTGCCGCACTGGGTGGCACTGACACACCAGGGGGCGGGGATGTGGATGGTGTGGGGGCAGCAGCATTCATCAGTGCCATGCCTTGTGCCGGCAATGCCATGGTGGAGGTCTGTAGAGCATGATAGATCCCAGCTACATTTCAATGATGTGCAGCGGTGGCTGCCACCCTTTCCGCCTCCATTCGCACCATGTCCTCATGATCTTCCGTAAGTGTGCCAGCTCACGGCTGGCATTGCTGGAGCCACTCTGAGTGGAAAGCTGTTCTTCTCTCCACGTCATGACTCCAGCGATGTCAGTCAGGGCTCGTTGGAGACCATGGGGCAGACATAGACACCCAACGATGGCGTTCAGTGTGGCAGCCATGATGCCGAAGCCCAGCCGCACCTGCTCAGCCGTCTCCATTTGGCACGCCAGCACACGGCGTTGGAAGGCCATGTGTTGTTCCTGGAAGTCTTGGGAGGGTGCCGGGGCTGTGGGTGCCTCCTGCTGGGTGGTTTGGGTGTTGGGTGGGGTCTCATCGATGTAGCTGGGCTACCCTGAGCCTGGAGGTGAGTGGCGGATGAGGTTGATGATGTCTTGGATGGTTTGGGTGTCAATGCTGGTGTTGTCCTCCTCGTCATCTGTGAAGAGTGGCTGGGACTGCTCTGCAGGAGGTGTTGACGGTGCCCCTGTGATGTGAAGGGGAGATGGTGTATTACAATGTGTCCACATGTGTGTAGACACATGGTACAGGTTGACATTCAGACAGCAAAGCATTGTACATTGTGATAGTCTGTAGATCTGGGCGATGACCCAGAGTCATTGTGGGTGTGCACTGTGCTCTGCTTGATTGTGCATGTGTGCCATTGTGCCCATCTCTACCCATCCCTCCAGTATCTGGTGGTCACTCACCCTGTTGCAGTTGTGTTGTGTCCTGTCGAGCAGTGTCCGGTCCCCCGACTCCGGCCACCGTCTCCACACTGATGACTGTCGACACCAGCTCCTCCATGTCATCCAGCTCCAGCTGTGGCGCTGGGCCCCCACCTCCAGTCTGCATTGCTGCCTTCTGGTTGGCCGAGAGTTTCTCCTTGGTCTTCGCTTGATGTCATTCCATCTTCTCTTGAGCTTGTCCATTGTCCGCTTGTGCTCTCCGACGGCATTCACCTTGTCGACGATGTTCCGCCAGATTGCAGTTTTGCTGCCCAGTAACACGTTGGAGGTGACGAAGAGTTGTTGATGGTGTTCCATCACCTCCCTGACTATGATCCTGTTTGCCTGCGGCTTGAACTTCGTCTTCCTTGTCTTCTTGTCCATGCCCTTCCCTGTCCCCGTGGTCCCAGGCTGGTCGTCTGGGGTGCTTGTGGGGTTGCGCTCGTCCTATGCGCCTGCTCCCTCCATGGAGCTTGGATGTAGGTAAGTTTGTGTGGGTGTTTTTTCTGCTTTTATGGAGATTTTTCCCACCTGCCAAGTGTGTGTTGCAGGCCTGGCGCTGCTTATCGCTGATTTCCTCATCGCGCTTTGGCCCATCGCAGGTTTTTTGGTGTTGTGGTTTGTGTTTTTATCTCCATCGAGATGGTTTTATCGCAGACATTGTCCTCGGTTTCTGCAGACTATCGCATGCTACCGCCTTGTTGTGAATCCCACGTTGTCACAGGATTATTTTACCGCGATGGGCTGCAATATTGAAAGTTGCGTTACGCTATTCTTGCGATAGTTATCACACGTTCTTGTGAATATACCCCTAACTTTTACTACACAGAAAATTCTGGTAGCTAGGTTAAATTTAGCCGAAGCAAAGCAGAATTTTAAAGACCATTTTACGGCACCTGCAATAGCTAATACATTCTTACAAAAATGTTATGAGGAAAGTGAGCATATGGGTAAATACCTAGCTTGGTCGATAAGACAAAATAAAATTATCATAACTTGATCAAATCGATCTGTGACCCAGATATGGGCAAAGTAGTCAGAATCAATAGCTGTGGTTTTCTTGAAACATTATTTTAAACCAGTTGTCTCCAACCAGTCGATCTCGAGCTACAAGTACCTCAATGACACCTTCAGAGTAGCCCACAGCCTTAAGTTCATTTGTAAAAAAGCACAGGGTCACATTTTTCTTTTAAAGTTAAGGGAAGGCTGTGCTTATTTTACATTATTTTCTTCGGGCTGCAGATAGCAGGGCCTTATAACAAGCAGTGCTGGAGTCAGATTTATGACCCACATCTGAGAGGTGAAGAACTGAAGCACTGATGTATTTAACTCTTAAATAAGTCCTTGTCAACTCAATATTGGAGTGTAAGAACGAAATTATGTTGCTGAATGCTCTTAAATGGGAGAAAATTAAAATGAAAGGTTACCTTAATGATTAGTTAAATCTTCAATTTAATTTTCTTCAATGTCAAAGTGTCATATTTATAAACAGTAGGCCTCTTACTCCTAGTAGCTAGTAGACACTGTGCCATATTTATAACAGAAAAATACAGTCCTCTTTATAAAATTGGAGAAATTTAAAGTGAAGAAAATGTTTTCTATGAAACATTAAGTCTTAGGGCCTGATTACGAGTTTGGCATTGTAGGAGCATTGTAGGAGCAGGCTGCCACACCAGTACCCAACTCCCACGTTGCCAAGCTCGACCGCTGACCGCCCACCAGATTAGGAGTTTTCTACTGATCTGGTGGGCGGTGCTTTGGCAGTCCCATGACAGTGCCTTTCAAAGGCTTATATCTGAGCCTTAAAAAGGCACCGCAACTGGAACGCCAAAGCACGTTCCTGCACGACATGGACTGTGAAGTTCATGCTGTGCAGGAAACAGGGGTGCATGCAGACAGGGAGGCACACCATGTGCCCCCCTGCATGCATCCCCTGGCCCGGAGGCAACAGGGGGCCATGAAGGGCACTCCTAGTTTCCTCACCACCACAATTATGTCTTAATGTTTTATGAAGTATGTTTCTTCACTTTCAATTCCTCCCATTTATACAAATGGCTGTATTTTTCAGTTATAAATATGACAACTTGTCTACACAGGCCACAGGGAGCAAGATGTTTTTGTAAATGTGACACTTGGAAATGGAATTAAATTTAAATGATGAGTTTTATGGAATCTATATACACATTAAGTTAACTTTTCAGTTTAATTTTCTCCCATTTCACACAGCATCTTGCCCCTAATGGCCGGTACACAGAGTGCCATATTTTTAACTGAAAAATTCCGCCATTATATTAAGTGGAAGAAATTTAAAGTGAAGAAAAATATTCCGTAGCAAACACTGTAAGATGGCCTGGCTTGGCAGTTCGAGCTGGATTGTTCCCATGAGGCAGAGGGTCACGACTGATTTGCATATAGCTGGGTCTGGGTCTCAATGTGAGCTAAATAACGACAATGGATTCAACCCAGATCTGTGACTGGGGGTGAGCTCACAATGATTTTCACTGATCAGAAGTACAGAAAAGGATGGAGACCACTGGTCTAGATATAAGGTGCCACACATGATAATTGACAGGTTCCATAGGATGTGGCAGGAGATTGACATCCATAGATTCATCTTCATTTGCACATATTTAATTGTACGGCTTTGTGGCAACACCTGAGCGCTTCTATTATCAGCCAATGGGACAGCCTTGGTTATCGTAAGCTGAAAGATTTCTTTCAAAGCAATACATTTAATCAATGGAATCAATTGTTAGGCATTTACCCCCTTATAGGTCCTAATTTGCGGTTTAGTTTTATTAAAATTAGGAACTTCTGCAGTGGCTACAAAGCAAGAAATAAGGTGGTAGCCGAAAGCATTAGACATGCTTTTTTCGAATCATGCCCAAAGAGTGCAGGCAATTGGTATTGTATACTTCGTCAGAAACTGTTCAAAGAGGTTGTCCCTGCTTTTTTACATAAAATTGCATCTACAACTCACTGTAAGATTGATGCATCTTAATGAAGATTCTACAACCAATTGAACTCTAAGGCCATTTGTTCAGTTAATTACAAGAGAATGTCTTTCTTCAGTTGATGGATGTTGTATCTTACTCCTCTATTCCTCAACAAAATCCATTTATTAGTCTCACCAGAATGATTTAGATGCGGAGACGGTAAGGGAGATAGGTTTCATATGGGTTTTACTTGCCCTCTGCTTTATCATTTCTGGAAAGAGATATTCTTGTTAATTAGTCAAAAATTACATTTGACTCTACTGTCCGATGGAAATGGAGCTCTGTTTGGTACAATTTCACAGTATCAAGAGATCTTTATCGGGCAACAGCAGCTCTTTTTTATTACCACGCCGGTTGCAAGATCTTTTCTTTTAGCCAATTGGAAATCTGCAGAAGTTTAAACTTTCAGTCAATTGTTCACAAAAATTGAGCATGATGAGCATTTGCTTACAGCATGTCAGATGTAGACTAACGAGTACCAGGACATTGGCGGGTCAGGGTCAAATAAGAGTGGTCACTAGCCAGAAACATCACTCAGCTCACCTTTACTTTCTAGATGGATCTTGAGCAGCCAACATCTGGTTTGTTGGCTGGAGGTGACCACTTTTCTGGTTTGCAACCTGGGCAATTAAGAGGGTTTATTGTTGCTCTGTGTCTGAGTCCATAAATTCCTTCAGTTGGAAGTGGGCTTCCAATAGCCACTGGCAGGTCAGTGGAGCTACACCAGGATATGAGGCTCTGTCCTGCATTCAGATCATTAGACAGTATTCAGCTCCACAATGACAAAGCACCAGAGTATGGTCCAAGCAGGCTGTGTTTCACTCACTTCCAGCTCAGAGGCTTTGCCTTTTATAGTTGCTTAATTCTCAACATTTATACCAAATTAATTGCTATTGCTTACTCCCATCCCCAAACTCTCTTTTATTCTGAGAGGAATTCTTTTGATACTCTTAATTTAACTAAACAATTATTTTTGAAACTTTGATTAATTGAAATTAATAATAATTCTCATGACTGGAGAGCAAATATTAGCGGTGTGTAAGTGGCTATGTTTAAAAAAAGGGTCAACGTTGTATGAATGAAAGTTAATGGGATTGTGCATCCACTAAAAAAAGACGAGAGCACTTCCCCTGCCAAGTCCACTATGTTCCTGAAATTGACTCCACACAAGGACAATTTTGATATAATAAACCAGATGCTAAGTTCTGGGATTCCTACTCTAATATTTATTTCATTTTAGTATTTTACTCACACAAAGCATTGCTGTGTCACACCAAAGACACAGAAAGCCCAATTAGAAATGTATCAACCCCTACCATTCGTCGCAGCAGAATTTGGAACCATGTCATCAAAGACGTTTGTTAAACACAGAAAGTGGAGCTGTAGGGGAGCAAGACTGCAGCACTCTTTTCTGACATGCAACCACACTTTGAAAAGGGACTAAGGGCCTGAATTAGTTCTCTGTGGACAGGTTACTCTGTCACAACAGTGATTGATATCCCATCCACTTTAATATATATCGCATTACACCCTATGGGATTTATATTTCGGTGGACGGTATACCTATCAGAGTTGTGATGAAGTAACCCGTCTGCCGAGATCTAAATCAGGCCCTAAGTTATGTACTCCTCTGCTCTCCCAATGGTTATTGAGATATTGTAGTCAAAGCCTTAAATCTAGTCACAACCTTTCACTCCAATTCCTAGGGACTGCTTCACAGTGTTTCTTGCCAGTTGGACCCATCCACACTGCATAGGCCACAGTCTTTCATCTGCCAGTGAGATACGCAGGGATATGGAATTGGGCTTCCTCTTCATAGCTTTCAAGAGGGAGGTACATTTGGCAGTCAGTGCTGACTGTAGAATCAAATTGTGTGGACGCCTCATGCTTAAGCACATTTCAGCATACCCATGGATACTCACCAACCAATAATGTAGCAAAGTTTGCATGTAGATTAATGTAAGGAATGAAAAGGGCCCACCATTCCTGGGTTTTCGTTTGCAGCGCCCACCCTCTTCTGTTCTCTCTATCCCATACACATCCCCTTAATAAATGCATCAGACTTTAACATATTTCATGCACACATCCTACTGTGCATGAATGGAAAAAGGTTTTGTCATTTTCTAGCTCAGGTGGACAGCCCTCTGCTAATCCTATGCTTATAAAGTCTCCAAGAAAAACAGACATTTGAGGTAAGCAAATTCAGGGTGTCTGTGGTGATGTAGGGTGCTCCATATAAAAGAGCAGCTCTCCACCTAAAACTTTGGAACTACCCAGAGTTCCCTGCTTTCTTTTGTGCATAATTTATGTGCCACTCTAAGTCTGAAAAGGTATTCTCTTTATTTACACTGGGTGATCCCTTGTGTCTGGACAAAGCTATACCTCTATGACAAGCGCTAATACTGTGTCTAGAGTGGTGAAAGGCTTTTGTCTTTTCAGCTCAGCGCGAATGGCATTAGCTAATCCTAGACTTAAATACTTTGCTGTAAAAATGGCAAAATGCTTTGTCACTTTCTAGCTCAGCATGGGTGGCTCTGTGCTAATCCTATCCTAAAAAACTAGACATTTGAAGTGAGCAGATTAAGAGTGTTGGTGGTGTTGTAGGGTGCTTCATTTAAAGGAGCTGTTCTCCGCCTAAATCATGGGAATCTACTTAGTCACTGCAATTCAGTATTACTATTAGTTCAACCATGGCATATGTAGGCTTTTAGAAAACCCACCCTGGCTATAGAATATGCAACTAACCTAGAATTAGCATACACCCTTGTAACAAAAGTCAATGAACACTATATTGTACCAATTGAATGCCTCGCATTCAAGAGAGAGGCCTCAGAGTGTCAGGCGTCAGAGTGTTACTGCAGCACTGTAGCGCTGCAGACCCGGACCCGGACCTGAGGCTCCCGGCTCCAAGTTCCTGACTCCGGCAACCTTCTGGACCCCTGGTGTGGTCCCAGGGGGCAGAAGCAGTGAGCGGCATCAGCACTGGCATTGGCGGAGGCACAGCAGGAAGCAATAGTGCGGCATCCCGGCAGCGCTGTCAGTGCTCATTCACGAGTCTGGGCATGCTGTACACTTCAGCACGAGCTGCCCCAGCCCCCGCTTCCCCCTGCCTGTCTCCCCCTCTCCCTTACCTCTGCCCACCACACTAACCCTGAGTGGCCACCTCCTAAGGGGAATAGGAGGGACAGGAGGTGCAGGAGGAATAGAGGAGAAACAGAGGAGCAGCACAATCACCAACACCAAGTGGGCCCTCATAGTCCTCATTGAGACTCAGAGAAAGAGACACTGACGGAGATGCGGAGAGACACAGAGAGAGACGCAGACGGAGACTGAGAGAATGGAGTAGGGAGCTGCTGCACCTCGGCATAACTGAGGGCTGGGGAGAAACCATACAGTGAGACAGGTGAGCGGTGGGTCAGACGGGCGAGGCTAGTGCCGCAGTTGCTTCCGATTGCACAGAGGCGGCTGGCGTTAGGCCGGTGCGGCTTGCGTGTTGGCAAGGATTGCTCTGCTTCCATGCCGGTCTCTGCCCTCACTCTCTCTTTTCCCATCTCCACTCCACCTGACAGTCTACATACCCACTCCCTTGCCTTTTTTCTCTCCTCCAAAGTATCTACTCCTCCATTGCTGCTTTTGAACCTGCGTCAAAGCAGGCTGGCATTTGTTTGCTTTATATAAGCTCCCTTCCCTGATATGACCACAGCCCTTGAAAGGTCTACTTATTAGGCAAGTGAGCCACAGTTCTTCACAACCTCTCTATTGGATATTAAAGGGATTTGTTCTAGGCTACACTGCATATTTGTGATTGATGCTTTACGTTGCTGCCTCTGATCGCGATCCAAACAAAATGACTGTAAGAAAATTAAGATCAGGTCACCTGCTACAGGGCAGAGCTTGCTCAAAGACTAAATCATACCCCCTCCAGAATAAAGACGCTCCTGTAACATTGCTAAAGGGGAAAAAACAATTATTCCGTCTATGGGAGAGGTAGAAGAAAGAGCATTCACAAGCAGAAACTAATGTACCCACCTAATGCAAATGGGCGGACCAATGTGATTATAAATGCTGATATAAATGTTGTTACGAATGTTGATGTGGGTATTGCGGGTAAGGTAGGAACTGATATGGGCGGGACCCTAATGGGAGCCCAGAAGCATCCAGTACGGTGCTCTGGGGGACTAAATAGTTCTCCCTGACATCTGCTAGCATGAGAGGTGTCATACGAAGACCCACATAGAAACACTGAAGAACCTCCCCATCCGTTATTGGTAAAGAGCATCCCGAATGAGGACTTCAACCTACCTGACTTGGATTTGGAGCTCAGTAATAGATACGTCTGTAGTGATGTTAGCAAGATTATAGAGACTGTAGACATGCCAGCTATGATAGCGCCGGTGGGGTTGAAATGTTTTAGCAGTAACCCCTCTAATAACTCTTCTTTGATTTCTCAACTTTCTCTGACCCCTGATATAGCTGTGAGTAATATCAAACCCAGTCAGCCTCCGAAGGAAGAGGCAATAGTATCGGATTCATTGGTATGTCTAGAATGTTTCCTATCTTCTATGCTAAAGCTGCTTGAAATTTCTTTGAGTGGGTCTGATTGTGTTCTGGAAACAGTGATACTGATTGTGTTCTGGAAACAGTGGATACTCTTAAGAAGTAAACAGGATAAGGAAATAGATTCCAGTGACCAAATAGAACTAATAGAAATAGAAGGTGTTCAGGTGGATGTCGGCTGTCAGACTGTTTCTAATAGCCAAGGCAATATTTTAAAATGTGAAAAATTGGTTAAAAAAGCTTTTATACCAGAGAGTCTTCATGGACATATATCCGAAGTTGTACTTCCTGAATCCACATTTGAAGCTACACAACCCATAACAGATACCACCCTAAAGATAAAGAATTTGGAGGATCTGTTGAGAAGGGCAGACCAGGTAATCTTTCCTATTTTTGAAATCCAGTCAAATAATGGAAAAGAGGGTACTCTAGGGTCCTCATGACTAAAGGAGAAAGAGAGGAGGGAAAAGCCAAAAGGGAAAAAGAAGAAACCCTTGCATAAATTATCTAAAAAAAGACAAAGGAGATCAAGGGGCATATTATCAAGCCAGGCGATAAAATTATCGCCGCTTTAGCGGCAGAAAACTGCCGCTAAAACGGCGATAATGGGCTTGATAATATGCTCTATGGAATTGCAATTGAAGCTCAGGTTAGATGTCCTTCACATTTAACATGGGCTTCAATTGGAATTCCATAGAGGATATTATCAAGCCCATTATCGCTGTTTTAGCTGCAGTTTCTGCCGCTAAAGCGGTGATAATTTTATCGCCTGTCTTGATAATATGCCCCTTAGTTTTGGAGAAAATATAGAGGTTAAATTTACTACGGAGGCTCTTACTCAATCTCTCCAAGTTTCTCTTCAAGGTAATGAGCTGGTTTGTGCCAGCATAAATTCACTGGTCAATATATCTATAGTGGAGCCAATGGCGACACAGAGGATGCCCTCCCTCTCCGTTTTCCCTTCCTCGGACCTCCCCGCTTCCGAAACTGGTTTTTCTAATGGTTTGGTGTAGGGGCTCGTAATAACTACAATGGTAGATCAAAGGGCACCCATCATTCATAGTCCTTCTCCACCAAATACTTTGATGGTCGCCCTCGTTAATGATGGCAAAAAAAAGAGTGGTTCTGCAGAGTTAGTAGGTATTGTTCCTGCCTGGCGTAATGTGGATACCAATAGATTGGATTTTATCCCACTGTTTAATTTAGACCTAATATTAAATAGGTCCGCACTGCTTAAATGCTTCCTTGAGTTCGAGAATTTGAAGCTTATCCAGGGTAGTGATATAAACTTAGTCTTTCTTTAAGCTTCTGAAGTTAATTTCAAATCGAGGGTAATTTTGTATTCTAAAATTAGTGCAAATTTGATATTCAGATGTTCAGAAGGCTTTGAAAGTAGGGGGATTGATGCTGTTCCAATTGTAGAAGAGGAGCGAGACAGTGTTCCGTGTAATAGGTTCTCAATATCCCAAACTTTAAGTATCAGTGGGGGGCCAGAGATAGGTTCAAAGGAAATACAAATTTGTGTAGATAAACATGGCAGACAAATGTTAATTAGAATCCCCCACACCCCTCCCACCAGGGAAATGAAAATAATGAGATCGCCAAATGGAATTGGGTACATTGTGCACTGTCAAGTGTCTCCCAAAGTAATCACCTAAAACATCCATCCTACTAGCAATGAACTAAAAATTATATCCTGGAATGTGGAAGGAGTGAAAAATAGTAGGGAGAAGTTATACTATACTATCTCAAGGCTGATGTGGGATGTCTTCAGGAGACTTGGTGTACGGATCACCCAACATCGGTGGGCTTTCGTCTACCGTGCCCCTGGTCACTGGCAAGTGACCCAGACTCTGTACCCTCTGCTTTCAGGTTCTTCTGATCTTCGATCCAGGCTTGGATCACACCGGACACTTTTTTCCTTCCCGGCAGCAGCACTTTGCAGTAGATCGCCATTGAAATCAACAACGATCCCTGACACCATTTGACACCTATGCACCCGGCTTCCCTAGGTGAGGTAACTCAAGTACTCCGGTGCTCCCGTGGGTGGTTTCTTGGGGTCCCAGCGATTCTACGTGCTTTAGGCACTGTGTCTAGTCAAATCGTGGTTCTTATACCACTTTCTTAATATATGGTTTGGTCCGCCCATAGGGCCCATTGTATATTGAGCGATTTACTGTTGTTTTAGAACTGTATTATTGTGTATCTTGGACTCTAATCTCATAAAGAGATTAGTAGTGAGTGTTTAGGAATAAATACATATATTTTATATATATACCTTGTGTGGATCTCCTTTCATTTAGTAATTCAAGAGGTTATAATCTGGTAAACCAAGCTGCTTTACACTCCTTCAAGATTTAGCCTGAAGGCTGCTCTCCATAGCTACCACTAGGATAGCTTTCAATAAAGGTTGTCATTAAACCTATCATCAATAAGGGTTGTTTGGACTGGTACAAGGTGCCCACTATAACTAGTGGACAGCATATACCAGGCCAATTTCTCACAATCTGTATGGTACATGTTCTTTGCAGCAGGCACATTAACCCTCTGAGCTACCTTTCCATGAATCAGAACTTCCACTAGACAAAATGATCTCTCTCTAGGAAGAACATTAAACACCAGAGTCATCATGACATTTTTATTGTTGCCGAAAATTGCTGGAGGCCAGGAAGGAGGCAGCAAGCACTTTTAAAACCTTAATATACTTGCAAACATAATGCCTCCACCCAAAGTCAGCACCCGGTGTGGTCACACCGGTTGCACTGCCCTAGAGCTGGCCCTTCTCAAGTGTCCTGTGACCTCAGTGACAGAGTCACTGTCGCTCTAGGGTGTGCTGCGTCATAGGCCTGTCTGCAAGACTGGAGGTGAACTTCAATATGGATTGTGGTGGACAAACCTTGAAGGTTAACCCACACTTCCCACTGCTAGGGTCCACCTGCTGGTGCTAAGACACCAGGGCTTCTAAGGTCTTGCGAAGCCTTCTAAGGTCTAGCATGGGATTATGCTCTCTCAGGAGAGTGGTCTGGTGGACTGGTTATTAAGGCTGAACCTGGTTCCCCAGTTACAAATTCAGTAGCTCTGGCCATAGTGCCACATCCTCTCCCCCACTAAACACCATACTGCCCGAGTTAGAAAAACTCACACTGCCTTCAACTACAATCCAATTGTTGCCAGCTATAAACACCTGGATGTGGCTCAATTTAAATGATGCAGAGCAATATGCAGCCTACAAAAAAAAAGTGACAACATCCTGGAAAAAGCAAACACTCATAGGGAATGCAAAATTTTGCAAATCATGTGAATTGTAAGCAGGAACAACATGGTTACCTTAGTGCGTTTACACTCATTATTCAGAAATCAGTGAGTGCTTTTGCCTGAAAAGTTAAGGACATGACTACAGGGCCCTGAATGGACCAATTTCAATGCCCATTGCATATATCCTTACAAAACGTAAGCAGTATGGTAAAAAGACCACATCCCTGGACGCAGAGCCGCAGTACACATTTTGTTTTCCAATCCACACTTTGCAGTACCTCCAGGATTGGGGCACTAGTTGCAAGCCCAGGGAAAACAAAGACAAGAAAACAAAAATAGCGCTTCACTGGCAAACTCTGTAAAAGTGGTGCTAATGTGTTTGGGTGTGAATAAAATCAATCTGGTCAGTTTGCTACCAGCAGGCGCGCAACACCCATTGGCACACACACAGCTGCACCCGAGCACTTCACAGGTCTTTTAAAGACCATTTGCATGTTAATGAGGCCTTGCTGTTGTTTCACCCCTCCGAAGAGCCCCTGCAGCTCCACTCTGCCTATTGCTTAAAGATTAAGCCCCCCTCCCCCGAAATTTCTTTGCCCCCCCCCCCCCCCGAAATTTGGCTCAAGTAGCGCCTCTGGCTACCAGTCTGTCTTACTTTACTTAGTTATTTTTCCTATTTTTAACCTTTTATTTCAGACGCTGCACATTTCCAGCAAAAATTATTTTCTTTTTTGGATCCATTTCACAGGGGAGGAAATAAAAGAAAGGAGAGGAAAGAGTGTAAAAACCCAGTCTTGAAATCTCGGTTTTCTGTAAGAGAAGAACTGCTAGATAGAAAGAGAGAAGAGGGAAAGAGTTGGGGGGAGGGGGGAAGGCAGCTGAAGCTACAGCATAAGCGGACACTGTATTTTTCTTCTCTGGGTTTAGAAGAAAAAGACAGAGTCCTGTCACTTCTCTGCCGCCCGTCCTCGAACGCAGGGGCGTAGGAGACACTAAAATTCTGGGGGGGACAGGGACAACCTTATGGACGTTCCAGTGACCCTATACAAATCACCGCCCGTTAAACAAATACAATCACATACTTTCGAAGTGAAATATTGAGAAAAGCAGGCATGTAGTCACAGTTTGCATGTATGGTTTATTGTTATTTACATTCATATAGTAATGAGACCAAATGTTTAAAAAAACATATATGAATCTTACATCTTCAGGCACAAAGCAAACAAAGGCCGCTGAACTAGGGTGGGGGCGTCGTGTTTGCAAGTGCATTATGGTTTGAAAAGTACCTGCTGCTGCATTCCTGGTCTCCAGCAATTTACAGGCAACAATAAAAATGTGAAGATAACTTTGGTGATTAATGTTCTTTATTGAGAGAGATCTAAGGGTTGTCTAGTGGAAGTTTTAACTCGTGGTAAGGTAGCCACAGTGGGGTAATATGCCTGCTGCAAAGAACGTGTACCATGCAGATCACAAAAGGCATATCATGCAAATTGGTCAGTGAGTTACTGCTTTTGTCTGAGATAATCTTTTGGTATTTGCAATTTATAAGTTAAAATCCTAACATTGAACAGTGAGCTATTAACCATAATCAAAGAGCTGCATAAAAACTTCAAGGTATAGATTAGAACGTTATGATTTTTCCCCAGTCTTTCCCTATCCTAATGTTGGAAAATGGGTTCATTGGGATAGAAATCAATTCTGATTATTAAAGAGAATCCCCCAACCATGGTGTTATGTTTTAAATTCTGAGTTTGTGTTTCTCTAGTGTTGCAAAGCCACCCTGTGCCCTGGGCACTCCAACTTTTTGCTGACTGGTACTGGTGGTACCTGACTGACGGACCCTGGCCTCTGCCTAAACAGCCAGTGCTATTCTAAAAGAGACACTTAAAAATACAGTGAAAACACGTAGATAAACTAGGGTGGAATATGGGTTAGGGTACCCCTATGATTGGCATGACCTCTCCTATAAGGCCATAGTACATAATAGGGCAGGGGGATTAGAACTACCTTTAAGTCCCTAGAATATAATAGGGCATCGCAGTTTAGAGGCAACAGCCCTTTCTGTACTTGCATGTGTGCACTGCTGAAGACGGAGGTCAGATTAAAAGTAGCCCTGTGTTGTAGGACTGCTTTTAAAATGCAAATTGTGCCCAAACTCGACTTTTGGGTTTGGGGAACTTACAAATTGATCAACTACAATGTTGGGGCAAAATTAAGTTAAGTGGAAAAATGTTTTCCACTTAACTATGGCTGTATCATATTTGCCACATAATACATCATCTGCTGTATAATCTAACGATTTCCCCAAAAACAATTTTGTAGCTCAAACGGATCACAAATTACTAAAAGAAATGTGACTTATGTTGCTGTGAAGTTTGGGGCCCTTTGCAAAGGTTAGTAAAGAAAACAATTGGTCCCAGACACTCCTAATTACACTCAAATTAATACCTGTAGGAGAGTGTAGTATGCAATCAATTCATACAACAGAAAATGTATAATGTAAAGGCACATTCAACAGGGAAAATCTCATAGATAAGAGGCCAACCAAAGTCAAGATTGTACCTTCAGAGGCACCAACGGATGTGGTACGTCTCCTACTTGTTCTTAATTAAGAATTGAACGTCTCACCGGGACCAATGGCAGCATGTGATTAGAAGGTCTCACGCCGCTCCATTTCAGTGGTACCTCATGGTGATTTCTCCCCCACCCTGAAGTAATTTCAGGATATTTTGACAGAGTAGTCTGGAATTTAATTTCATCACACCACGATCGTGTTCGGGTTCCCTTTCCTTTGTCCTGAGGAAGACCCGCAGCAGAGGAGACTACTTACCCTTTTGCGTCAGGGTTGAAACGTCGACATTTCCCCAGTGAGCCTACACCCAACAGCTACTCCCCTCCTACTCCAACCACAAATGAAGTACCAATGAGGTACCAATGGGTGAGGTGGACTGGCCTCAAGGGTCTTGTGACCTCACTGACAGATTCACAGGTGATATAGGGTGTGCTTCTTTGTATGAAGTGAACTACAGTATGGATTGTGGTGGACAGGCCTTCAAGGTTAAGTCAGACTTGCCACTGTTAGGGTCCACCTGCGGTGCTAAGACACTGGGCTTCTAAGGTCTATCGGGCCTTCTCAGGTGTAGCATCGGAATAAGCTGTCAGGAGGGTGGACTGGTCATGAAGGCTGAACATGGTTCTCCAGTTCCACATTCAGCAGCTCCAGCCAGGGTGCCACATCCTCTCCCACACTGAACACCATACTGCCCCACTGAGAGAAACTCGCACTGCCTTCAGCTACAACTCAATTGTGCTGCGACTAAATTCAAATTATGCACTAGACAACAGTAAAATGCTGCCTGAAAAAAAAATGAACACTGCCCTGGAAAAAGCAGACACTCATAGGGAATGCAAGAATAAGCAAAGCATGTGAACTGTAATCAGTAACAACATGGTTACCTTAACGTTTTTAAACTCATTATTCACAAATCAGTAAGTGATTTTTCCTGAAAAGTTCAGGACATGGCTACAGGAGCAGGAAGGGACCCGTTTCAATGTCCATTGCTTATATCCTTTCAAAATGTAAGCAGTTTGGTTTAAAAAAGACCACATCCCCGAACACAGAGACGCATTTTATAAGCTAAAATAATTAAAACAGTTGAAAACGATCATATTAAACGTTTCCACTCTACCCATCAACCAGGTATTGCAGTCCCTTTAGAAATGGTGCACTTCCCCACCCTGGGAAAACAATGTTGTTCAAAGAAAGAAGATAAAAAGAAAGTAGCGCTTTCACTGGCAAACTCTGTAAAGTGGCGCTAATGTGTGTGGATGTAACTAACAATCAGGCCTGTCTGCTGACCACTCTGTATTGCTTTATTTAGGTATTTAATTATTTTTTCTCTCCGTCCCAAGGTTTTCGGTCAGAAAATGAGGATATTTCCAGCCTAAGTGTTCCAGCTTTTTTGCATCCATTTCACAGGGAAACAAATAAAGAAAAGGAGAGGCAAGAGAGAGTAGGTAAGAGCTGTCTTTTGAAATCAGCATGTATGCAGGAGCGAGACAGAGACAGAAAGAGATGGAGGAATAAAGAGAGGAGGGCAGCTGCCAGAGGCAGGTCAGGAGTAGTGGACACCGTCCTTGCCATGAAGGAAAAGACACGGCGTTTTTTTTTTCCCCTTCTCTGCCCTTCCCAGAACGGATGAGCCTTACTGCAGCATAACAAAAGGCAGAGCGCGGGTGGCCTCTTTGACTCCAGGCAGGTCAAGTGCAGGGCCATTAGGTGGCGCGTTCGCGCGCTAATGGCCCAAGCGCTACCTAATGGCCCTGCGAATAACAGAAGGGAAAAGGGAAATTCTTTTGTCCCCTCGTCCCTCCCACCCTTGTCCCCTGTGTCCCCCCCACTCCAAAATCTGGGGGGGATATATCCCCGCGTCCCCCACACTTCCTACGCCCATGCTCGAACGCCGAGCTTTATAGGCGATGGTGATTTCTTGCGTCCCGGGACGCAATTTCAAAATAAAAAAGTAGGGGAACGGAATCGCTGGATTTGAAGAAGTAGGGGCATGCCGTGCCCTGCCGTTCCCCCCCACCTCAACCACTGTGCGGAAGCCATGCTCCCGCCCTGTAATAGCAAACATAAATGTCCCACGGATGCACACCCCGGGACACAGTATGAACTGCACCTGGGAGGTGGCACTCCATAGGGCCATGATGCATTGGTTACTGCATAACTACAGAATTAGTATAAACACATACTAACACTACTTGCACACGTGTTGTACAGCGACCAGAGCGTAGTGAAGAGGCAGAGGAAGCCCAAAATCCAAAAATGTAAATCCTACCAGGTCGGATGACATAGTTCCATGAGCTGACAACCCTGGGATGAGTAGAAACAGCTTCACCAAGAAAACGGGTATTCAGCAGAACGCAAGGAAGCTCAAAATATTGGTGAGTGCTGCCTTCTTTTTACCTTCTCGAGCTCGTCGCTAAATTTATGTGGGGAAGAAGAAGACAGCAATGAATCCGATAAGTAGATTTATTACAGAAAAACAAGACAACTTAAACAGCCACCAACAGGAGCAGACAGCAAGGCAACCGTCTTCTCGAGCATCGTGTACAAACTCCCCAAGATTCCCCTCATGACAGCCCTACATTCTAACATTACATACTTACATTCTAGTAGCATTACATACTAACATTCTACTATGACTTACATTGGAATACCACACAGAGCACATGACTTTACAGCAATGAGCTCATGGTTTCATCCACGAGTCTTGAGACCAGTAGGGGTGAGTAGTTTGCTTCCCACTCCCTGTATTGTATAAAAGCAAACTAACACTACTTCCACAGGCAGGCTACAGTACCCAGAGCACATCACTTTACAGCAATGAGCTCACGGTTTAATCCCCGAGTCTTCAGACCAGTAGGGGTGAGTAGTTTGCTTCCTACTCCCTGTATAGTATAAACGCATACTAACACTACTTACACAGTAATACTACAGCGGCCAGTATGCTACAGCACCCAGAGCCCATCACTTTACAGTAATCAGCTCGGTTTGATCCCCGAGTCTTCACACCGGTAGGTGTGAGTACTTCGCTTCCCACTTTTGGTATAGTATAAACGCACGTAGAAGTCAGTAGTTCACTTTTTTTTGTTGCATATTTATATAGCGTGAACTCGACCCGAAGGTATTGGAGCGCTTTACATGAGCACCGTATTTACACTACACATTCAGGCACAGGGAGATTAAGTGATTTGCCCAGAATCACAGGATGTGGACGTGACCCCGAGGCTCGAACCCTGGTTGCCAGCACCAAAGTTGGCAGTCTAGCCGACGCACCACTTCCCACTCCCTGTATGGTATAAACGCCTACTAACACTACTTGCACAGGTATGCTGCAAAGACCAGAGCACATCACTTTACAGCAATGAGCTCGCGGTTTAGGCTCTCGGTTTCATACCCGTGTGTAGCAGCATCTCATCTCAGCACCATGTCATTCTGAGCAACACCGCACTTTCAGACCGGTAGGAGTAACTACTTCGCTTTGCACTCCCCACAGAGGTTACAGTGCTCCTATCCTCCTGTTTCCTACTCTTTTTGTCCTTTTTTCCCCTTACTCGTTTCTACGGAATCACAAAATGGCTGCCAACACTTCCTAGTTGCAATAGCTTGCAGCCAATAAGCAACCAGCTCGTGCTCGTAACACCTCAGCCAATCAGATGGCAGAATTTGCAAATATCGATATCTGCAAATTTCAATATTTCTCCAAAACTACTGAATGGATTTACACCAAATAAACAAAAGCGTGCTTTCTAGACCAAGACCCTTCTCCCTTCCAAACTTGGGGTAATATCTTTCACCCGTTCGACCTGTAGCCTTGTCTAAAGTTTCCTATGGAAATTGCATGGAGAAAAAAAGTTTTGGGACCCCCTTTTTTCTCACCCCCCCCTTGACAAATCACCCCCAAACTTTCAACATGGGAGCTGATATGAACAAAGAATTAGTTTGGAAAATGTCATGAAGATTCATCAAACGACGCCAAAGTTATAAGCAAAACAATAAATGTTCTTCCTATGGAAACTTGGTCCTAACTATAACTACCTACTGGCGACCGCCAGGAGGATGTAGCCCACCGCGTCAACGCGGGTCCGTGACGACACCATCGGTGCTGCCATTAACGGGACGGAGGGAAGCTGACGCTTTTGCAGGAAGAAGTCAGTTTCAGGCTCACTTGGCAGCTAGAAAGCGGAGCAGTTACCTTCAAGGAATACAATGCATCTCTGAAGGATTTATTTGGACTTAAGAGAATGCACCCACTGGGGTAGCATGGGAGTGAACTGCATCGCCCAGAATGCCATGTGGCCACGCCCATCGGGGCAGGTGCGAACAATTTAAGTCAGTTCACAACCGAAAACGCTTCTCTTCTTGTCTTCCACTCTGCCACTGAAGAAAGGATTAGTTCCTGAAACGCGTCTGGCACGAATTTTGATGTTCATTTTTTGAAGTGTTCCTGCTGGCAAACTGTCATTAAAGGTATCCGAGCTTACTTACCTCCGTGTGGCTTGATTCCGAAGTGGGTTCCTGTAGGTTATGGATTTATAAACGGCCTTTACCCGGTCGAGGATGTAGCCCACCGCGTCAACGCGGGTCCGTGACGACACCATCGGTGCTGCCATTAACGGGACGGAGGGAAGCTGACGCTTTGGCAGGAAGAAGTCAGTTTCAGGCTCACTTGGCAGCTAGAAAGCGGAGCAGTTACCTTCAAGGAATACAATGCATCTCTGAAGGATTTATTTGGACTTAAGAGAATGCACCCACTGGGGTAGCATGGGAGTGAACTGCATCGCCCAGAATGCCATGTGGCCACGCCCATCGGGGCAGGTGCGAACAATTTAAGTCAGTTCACAACCGAAAATGCTTCTCTTCTTGTCTTCCACTCTGCCACTGAAGAAAGGATTAGTTCCTGAAACGCGTCTGGCACGAATTTTGATGTTCATTTTTTGAAGTGTTCCTGCTGGCAAACTGTCATTAAAGGTATCCGAGCTTACTTACCTCCGTGTGGCTTGATTCCGAAGTGGGTTCCTGTAAGTTATGGATTTATAAACGGCCTTTACCCGGTCGAGGATGTAGCCCACCGCGTCAACGCGGGTCCGTGACGACACCATCGGTGCTGCCATTAACGGGACAGAGGGAAGCTGACGCTTTTGCAGGAAGAAGTCAGTTTCAGGCTCACTTGGCAGCTAGAAAGCGGAGCAGTTACCTTCAAGGAATACAATGCATCTCTGAAGGATTTATTTGGACTTAAGAGAATGCACCCACTGGGGTAGCATGGGAGTGAACTGCATCGCCCAGAATGCCATGTGGCCACGCCCATCGGGGCAGGTGCGAACAATTTAAGTCAGTTCACAACCGAAAACGCTTCTCTTCTTGTCTTCCACTCTGCCACTGAAGAAAGTATTAGTTCCTGAAACGCGTCTGGCACGAATTTTGATGTTCATTTTTTGAAGTGTTCCTGCTGGCAAACTGTCATTAAAGGTATCCGAGCTTACTTACCTCCGTGTGGCTTGATTCCGAAGTGGGTTCCTGTAAGTTATGGATTTATAAACGGCCTTTACCCGGTCGAGGATGTAGCCCACCGCGTCAACGCGGGTCCGTGACGACACCATCGGTGCTGCCATTAACGGGACGGAGGGAAGCTGACGCTTTTGCAGGAAGAAGTCAGTTTCAGGCTCACTTGGCAGCTAGAAAGCGGAGCAGTTACCTTCAAGGAATACAATGCATCTCTGAAGGATTTATTTGGACTTAAGAGAATGCACCCACTGGGGTAGCATGGGAGTGAACTGCATCGCCCAGAATGCCATGTGGCCACGCCCATCGGGGCAGGTGCGAACAATTTAAGTCAGTTCACAACCGAAAACGCTTCTCTTCTTGTCTTCCACTCTGCCACTGAAGAAAGGATTAGTTCCTGAAACGCGTCTGGCACGAATTTTGATGTTCATTTTTTGAAGTGTTCCTGCTGGCAAACTGTCATTAAAGGTATCCGAGCTTACTTACCTCCGTGTGGCTTGATTCCGAAGTGGGTTCCTGTAAGTTATGGATTTATAAACGGCCTTTACCCGGTCGAGGATGTAGCCCACCGCGTCAACGCGGGTCCGTGACGACACCATCGGTGCTGCCATTAACGGGACGGAGGGAAGCTGACGCTTTTGCAGGAAGAAGTCAGTTTCAGGCTCACTTGGCAGCTAGAAAGCGGAGCAGTTACCTTCAAGGAATACAATGCATCTCTGAAGGATTTATTTGGACTTAAGAGAATGCACCCACTGGGGTAGCATGGGAGTGAACTGCATCGCCCAGAATGCCATGTGGCCACGCCCATCGGGGCAGGTGCGAACAATTTAAGTCAGTTCACAACCGAAAATGCTTCTCTTCTTGTCTTCCACTCTGCCACTGAAGAAAGGATTAGTTCCTGAAACGCGTCTGGCACGAATTTTGATGTTCATTTTTTGAAGTGTTCCTGCTGGCAAACTGTCATTAAAGGTATCCGAGCTTACTTACCTCCGTGTGGCTTGATTCCGAAGTGGGTTCCTGTAAGTTATGGATATATATATATATATATATATATATATATATATATATATATATATTACCTACTGGCGGTCGCCAGTAGGTAGTTATAGTTAGGACCCTGTTTCCATAGGAAAACCGCAACATTCTATTTTGAATAACTTTGGCGCCGGTCGACGAATCCTCGCCAAATTTTCAAAATAGGTGGGGCGCTACGCTCCGCTCCTACCCTGAAAGTCTCGGGGGGATTCCTCAAGCGGGGGCTGAGATAAAAGGGGGGTCCCAAAACGCGTTTTTCCCATGCATTTTTCCATAGGACCTTTAGACACAGCTACAGCCCGAACGGCTGAACAGAGTTCCTTGAAATTTGGCAGAGAGGTAGTCTACAGGTCAAGGAAGTGCCTTTTGTAGGTTTGGTGTAAATCTGTTCAGTAGATTCTGAGAAAATAGCCTTTAAATCAATATATATATCTGAGCCAGCTGACGGTGCGCTTACGGTGCGCTTACCGTACGCGTACGGTGACGTGCGCGAGCGCGATTCGGATTGGCTGTTCGATCTAAGTAAACATTCGAATCGGTCGAAACCAGGAAGCGGCGGCCGCCATTTTCTCTCTCGCACTCTGAGGGGGGCTGCAAAAACCAAGACAAAAAACATCTACAGGGGGAGTATATTCAGTTCTTAACCACCCAGCATACATATATGTGTCCCCAAACAACCCCCAAGGCCAAAAAAACAAATTTATATTTTTTCGAAAAATCGCCGATTACGCTAACCGTACGCGTACGGTTAAAAATTAAAAAAAAAAAATAATTATCCACACTTTCCCCACCTCGTGTGCAAATGGTGCCCGTAGAGCACCATTTGGGCATGGCATATGTATCAATGGAAAGTACAAATGAATAACTTTCACAACGAAGCGCATAATATGTCCCCCATGTGCGCACGGTGCGCGAAGCGCATCGTGCGTACATGGCCCATCCCGCGTAACGTGGGCACGCGGTGCGCGCAGCGCACCGCGTGACCACCGTGCGTGCACGGCACTAACTGCGTAAAGTGGGCGCGCGGTGCGCGAAGCGCACCGTGCGCGCACGGAACGAACTGCGTTAACTGGGCGCGCACGCCACGAATGGCGTAAAGTAACTTAGCATTTAAAAAACCGTACAAATTCACTGAAAAAACCATAGGTTTCACACACGTTATAGTTAGGAATTAGCATTTAAAAAACCTTGCAAATTCACTGAAAAAACCATAGGTTTCACACAAGTTATAGTTAGCTGTACATTTCACTCGTAAAAAACCAATGAAATTCCCCCGTTATAGTTAGTGCAGGCAACTATAACTCACGCGACCGCAATCCTCTGCTGATGACATATGTGTCTTTATGAAAAAAAAATATGTGTAATATATGTATAGCTAAAATTTAATGGAAGAAGACATGGGCAAATAAGTGTCTAAATACAGTATTAGCATCAGCAGAGGATTGCGGTCGCGTGAGTTATAGTTGCCTGCACTAACTATAACGGGGGAATTTCATTGGTTTTTTACGAGTGAAATGTACAGCTAACTATAACTTGTGTGAAACCTATGGTTTTTTCAGTGAATATATATATATATATATCTTTCTGATCTCTTGCAGGATGTCCTAGTATATTTGCTTGAGTCTTATTTCATATTATTTGTTGCTTGTTTATTCATCAATATTACATATATTTGTATACACTAAAACAAAAAGGTTAAACTAATGTTATAGTTAATAAAAAGATCAGATTTTTTTAAAAACCTAAACACTTTCACTGTTAAAATCAAAGGTTAATGTAACGTTATAGGTAATTGATTTTGCCAGTGACAACATTAATGATTTAAACAAAAAAAAACACAGAAACTCACCAGCTATACTTAGAAGCGATAACTATAACTTGCGCCCCTGCCATGCATTGCTTATTACCTCACAATGGACATTACTCATGACAGGTTCTATGACATCATTTAGGGGGAGGGGTGAACGCGGTCCCCTTCCCTGGGTTAATTTCGGCCCGGTGACTCCAAGGCCCAGCATCATGTTTATGGGAAGGGAGGTAGATTTCAAAGATCAGGGTCCCCTGCTATAAATAATTCAATGGGGCAAGGAACACAGTATAATATACAAAAGAAGAACCCCTGCCTAACCTCCCAAATTAAACAGCATGCATCCTAAAATAGAATGAGTGTGCAACAGGCTCAGGACATCTTTGTTGAAATATAGAATATTTTATATAATCAATTCATATTTTTCACAGCTTATTTTCTGTAATAGGGGAAACATCTCCCTAAATTGTCATCCAAGCCATACATCATGAAAAAGCAGGTGTCTAGGGGAGTGCAAACAATGTTAAAACAGAAAGAACAATCTCATCTCATTCATACGCATGCATATCTCACACACACTAATTCATATCCCAAACTCTATAATTTCACAGGTATATCTACATAAAAAGTAGCTTTCAATCAATCTTCAAGGGTCTTACTTTACACTAATCCTACTATAGGCAAGGATAGCAATTCACAATATTACAACTGTCTTATGTCATCTTGCATTGCATAGACTATTGCATTGGATCATCATATCACATATACTCTTGTATGGCATTCAGTTGTTATCTATTCAGATGTTATCCTCTAGGTTATTCCATATTGAGTTTTTCATTTTCTTTGTTATTCCGTGTTGTAGCTTAACGAATAATCATCAACAGGCATTTTCGCTAAAATGCCTGCATCAGGAATGCCACAAGTTAGACCCCACATAGCATCCAGTTACCAATGGGGAATAGCATATGGTGCGCTACTGTATCGCTGAAAAACACCAACATACGTACTAAAGGAAGGATTCCAACATAGTCCAACTTATAAGACAGGTGGGCTTAGGTCTGTGATTTCCCAACACCCCACTTTATGCTTGTAGTTTCCTTTAGTCAAAAAACAAGAAGGATGGATCTGAAGGGCATAGCCTATCAACATGGATTCTCAAAAGAGTCACTGGTGAGAGATCTGTGAAATCCACCTGAGGTCAGCTTAAAACAAAAAGTATGCAGTCCCCCTCTCCGGGTCAATTTCGGCCATTGGAACCCCATTCCCAGGGTTTGATGCATTTTTCAGGTGAAGGGGGGCACGCGTCCCTCACTGGCCTGATTTTGGCCTCATGGTCCCCATCTCCCAGGGTTCAGTGCATTTTTCAGGGGAGGGGACCCCATTCCCCGGGGACTACATTGTGAAAGGTGGGTGCCCTTGTGCCCATCCAGGGCACCCACCATACTGTCACTGGGGGCCACAGAGGGAGCCCCAAGTCATCTATGCCCCAGCCGGTTCCCTGTATACAGCGGGTGCTAGAATTGCTTCTGCCCTTAGGGAGCAGCTCTTAATGCTGCTCCCTCTGGGTGGCACAATCTTTTGATATCTTTCCCTGCCCGGTTCATGACAGACAAGGAAATAGCTCTCAGCTGGAAGGACATTTTTGAAGCACCCGCCAACTGGGAGCAGACTTGGTGTTTGCTCCTGCTTGGTGGGAGATTTGAAAATGCTTCCACCGATCTGGAGTGAACACAGGTTTCCCTGTGTGAGCAGGGAAACCTCTATGTCCCGGGGTGGGCTCCCCGGGACATAGCATCTGAGTCGACTCCACGGTCATTAATGACTCAAGGAGGGTAACTGTGGGCATGAGCTCCCTGGGGCCTTTCAGGCTTAGGGAGGGGGCCATGTGTCCCCCCCTCCCCATTTTATGAATTTTAAGCCCGGGGTGGGCTCCCCAAGGCCTCTTGAAGCTCAGGAAGGAGGGCTGCAAGGCCCCCCCCCCATAAAACAGTATTTCGACCCCAGGGGTAGGCTCCCGGTGCCAGGTTCCCCGAGGCCTTGCCAGGCTTGGAGAGGGGTGAAGTCCAGCCACCGCCCCATATAAACAAATTCCAACCCTGATGGTGGGCTCTCGATGGTGGGCTCTCCAGGGATTTTGGAGGTTCAGGCAGGGGGAACCACACTACCTCCTCCTCATTTTCACAAATTTTGACCCCGGAGTGGACTCCCCACAGCCTCTCCAGGCTTGGGGAGGGATGATGCACTGCCACCATCCCCACATAAAAAATTCTGGAACCTTGGGGAGGGGTCTACACAGCACCCCCCTCCCCCTTTATTAAATTAGTCCTGGGGGTAGGATCCCAGGGGCAAATGTTATTTAGATGTGGCCGAGCTGCAAATAGTTTTTTTTATCCCACAAGTGCCTCGTGGTATCAAGGCATTTTTTGCCATTTTGGGTGTTTTCTGGGCCTCAGAGGGGGTCCATCTGGGTCACACCCATGCGGCCAATGGGATCAGGGTGCCCCTACCCTGCCCCCCATATATCTTTATTTTTGTATAACTTCAGGACGGGGGACTAAGTCCCCGAGTCCTGTAATGGCTGCCAGTAACATTTTTCTCATGTTGCTGGCAGCCAATCAGAGCGCTCGTGGGAGTCTAACTCCTGCTGAAGCTCAATGTCCCAAGATAAAAAAAGCTCCCTGGGGCAACCAGAATGCTCTATTTTTTAAATTGGCGTTCCCAAGAAAGCCTCTCGATACTCTTGTGGACCCAACTGCCTAAATACAATATTGTTTTTCCCTAAATTTCTCCAAAGCTACTGAAAGATTTTACTTTAAATCACAAAAAGCGAAATCTGTGGATCTAGAATTAGCTTCCTGCCAAATTTGGTGTCATTTTGTTCAGTAGTTTTTGCTGTAGCTCATCTTAAAGAAGTCTATAGAAAATGCAGAGGTGGATGAACCTTTTTGGGCAAACATTTGTAAAGATTCGTTAAACGGGACCAAAGTTATTAGCAAAGCAAAAAAAACAGACTTAACAATAAATATTACTCGTGATCAAGGAGACTTGCTCTCCGAAACGCGTTGAGTTGCACTGTCAGGAATAAACCTGCCTAAAAGCATTTGGGGCCGTGGTGTGTTGTTTTGACAAAGGAGACGATGCGTGTGTTGAATATTGAGGGACTCGCCACCCCACCACAGTCAGCCGTCATCAAGAGGCTTGGGTCTGGTGCGATCTAAATTCACTGGAATATATATATATATATATATATATATATATATATATATATATATATATATATATATATATCTATTTATATTCACTGAAAAAAACATAGGTTTCAGGCACGTTATAGTTAGCAATTAGCATTTAAAAAAACCTTAGAAATTCACTGAAAAAACCATAGGTTTTAGGGAAAGTTAGAGTTAGTTGGACATTGAACTCGTACAAAACCATAGAAATTCCCCCGTTATAGTTAGTTCAGCTAACTATAACTCGCGCCCCCGCAATGCACTACTGATGACGTTTCATATTACATTAATCATGACATGGTCAGTGACATCACTGATGACATCTCAAATGACATCACTGATGACATCACTGATAACATCATCTAGTGGCTGTGTGTTTCTGTAAAGTTTAACTATGTTTAATATATATAGGGAAAGGCGTATTGAAGAATGAGTGTGTGTATAAGTGTCTGAATGGATGATTTATTTAGTGGGTGTGTAACTGAGTCTATAAGTGAGTGATTAAACGTGTCTTACTGAATGCATGGGTTGGTGAGTAAACTGTAAATATCTGTATCCATCTGTTGGTGTGTAAGCGGCTGAATGGGTTTGTGAATAGCTACATGAGTGTCTATATGAGTTATTGATTGGTTGTCTGAGTATCTGTATGGGTGGCTGAGTGTTTGAGTGGGTGGAGTGTGTGTGACTCTGTGCATAGATGTGTGATTGGGTGATTCACTGGGTGCATGGTTTCAAGAGTGCACCTGTGATGGACTGCATGGGTGGGTGAGTGTGTGTATGGGTGTGTTAGTGAGTGAAAGTATATCTCAGTGGTACATGTGCGAGTAACTACATATTTAAAAGGCAGTATATATGTGTGTTAAAGTATTTAAATGGCTATAAGTGAGAGTGTGTGATTGTGAGAGTGGCTGTATGGATGAGTTTCTGGTTGTATCAGTGATTGTATAGGAGCGTAAGAATGTTCTAGTATTTGTATGAGTAAGTGAGCAGGTGTGTGTATAACTATATAGGCGAGTAAATAGGTGTGTGATTAGTTATTTGCATAACTGACTAGATGTATGAGTACCTCTCTGGATGAGTGGTGGTGTGTGAGTGTCTATACAGGTGTATGAGTGCATATGATAGTCCTGTACTGAGTGACCATAAGTATGAGTGACTGCACAGATGAATGAGTGGATGTGTGTGTAGACCTAAGAATCAGTGAGTGGGTATGTAGTTATTGGTGTTGGAGTTTCAATGGTTTTGAGAATGGCCGTCTGTAATTTAGAGTGGTTGTATCAAAGGTTATATTAGGGTGTGAGAAGATGCATCAATTTATCACATGGATGATGTCATCAGTGATGTCATCAGTGATGTCATTTGAGATGTCATCAGTGATGTCATGAGTGATGTCACTGACCATGTCATGAGTGATGTAATATGTGATGTCATCAGCAGTGCATTGCGGTGGCGCGAGTTATAGTTAGCTGAACTAACTATAAGGGGGGAATTTCTATTGTTTTGTACGAGTGCAATGTCCAACTAACTATAACTTTCCCTAAAACCTATGGTTTTTTCAGTGAATTTCTAAGGTTTTTTAAATGCTAATTTCTAACTATAACGTGCCTGAAACCTATGGTTTTCAGTGAATTTCAAAGGTTTTTTAAATGCTAATTTCTAACTATAACGTGCCTGAAACCTATAGTTTTTTTCAGTGAATTTCAAAGGTTTTTATACTGCTAGTTTCTAACTATGCCTACAGAGGTAGGACATGTGAAGAAAAAAGAAAAAAAGCTCAGAAAGAAGCAAAAGAAATGCCGAAAGAAGCAACAGAAGTCCACAAAGATGAAGAAAAGTGCAGAAAGAAGGAAGACGTGCAGATAGAACCGACAGAGGAGCAGAAAGAGGCCTTGTTGCAAAATCATCCTGGGCCCACAACTTTTTCAGATGGGTACTGGTAGTAACTGACTCTGACTAACCAGTCCTAGAGCCAGTGCTATGCTAAAAGATACTTAGAATACAGTGAAAACACCTACATACACTAGGGAACACTATGCGTTGGGGTACTGACTGAATGATTAGAGTACTGCAAGGAGAATGCCTTGGTGAATTTATAAGTGGTTGGGTTTTGGTGCAGTGAATGGATTAGTACATGGTGCTGAATGGGTCACTAGAGGAGTGCAAGGGGAGTGACAGGGTGTCTGCTGGAGTGTATGGATACTGACTAGGGAATTGAAGGTGTGAAAGACCAGTGTGTAGGTGGTTAGAGGACTGCATGCATAGTGGATATGGGTTTGAAGCAGTCCATGTGCTAAGGCCTGGCTCAGTGCATGAGTACTTGGGTACTGACTGAATGATTAGAGTACTACGAGGAGAGTGCCTGGGTGAATTTATAAGTGGTTGGGTTTTGGCGCAGTGAATGGATTAGTAGATGGTGCTGAATGGGTCACTAGAACAGTGCAAGGGGAGTGACAGGGTGTTTGCTGGAGTGTATAGATACTGACTGGAGAATTGAAGGAGTGAACGACAAGTGTGTAGGTGGTTAGAGGACTGCATGCATAGTGGATAGGGGTTTGAAGCAGTCCATGTGCTAAGGCCTGGGTCAATGGATGAGTACTTGGGTACTGACTGAATGATTAGAGTATTGCAAGGAGAGTGTCTGGGTGAATTTATAAGTGTTTGGGTTTTGGCGCAGTGAATGGATTAGTACATGGTGCTGAATGGGTCAATGGAGGAGTGCAAGGGGAGTGACAGGGTGTTTGCTGGAAGTGTATGGATAATGACTGGGGAATTGAATGTGTGAAAGACAAGTGTGTAGGTGGTTAGAGGACTGCATGCATAGTGGATAGGTGTTTGAAGCAGTCCATGTGCTAAGGCCTGGCTCAGTGCATGAGTACTTGAGTAGTGACTGAATGATTAGAGTACTGCAAGGAGAGTACCTGGGTGAATTTATAAGTGTTTGTGTTTTGGTGCAGTTTTAAAAAAAAATTCAGATGGGTACTGGTGGTAAATGACTCTGACTAACCAGTCATAGAGCAAGTGCTATGCTAAAAGACACTTAGAATACAGTTAAAACACCTACATACACTAGGGAGCACTATGCGTTGGGGTACCCCTGTGATTAGAATGACCTCCTCTCTAAGCCCCTAGTACATAATAGGGCAGGGGGATTAAAACTACCTCTTAAAACACGCCACAGGGCGCGTTTGCACACTGGTGAAGGGAGGGGGGGGGGGCTGAGCTAACGTGTGCAAACACGCCCTGTGGCCGTTTTAATTTGTGGGATAAAGTCCCCTTGAATCCTGAGTGTCCCTTGGGTCCAACTAGCTCACCAGGTATCTCCAGTTAGCGCCACAGAGCTGCATTGCAGAGAGGCGTAAAAAAGGTCACGGCCTGGACCACCTCTGTGCAACGCTGCGCAGTGGCGCTTACTGGAAGCACCTGGTGGACTAGTTGGCCCCTAAGGTCCCTCAGGATTGAAGGGGAATTATTTCCCCATCTCAAAACCCGCCACAGGGCGTGTTTTCACACGTCACCTCAGGCCCCATCCCCTCCCTTCACCACTGTGTAAACGCGCCCTGTGTACGTTTTAATTTGGGAGATTAAGTCCCCTTAAATCCTGAGTGTCCCTAGGGTCCAAGTAGCCCACTAGGTACCTCCAGTAAGCGCCACAGAGCTGCGTCGCAGAGAGGTGTAAAAAGGGGCACGGCCTGGGCCACCTCTCTGAAACACAGCGCAGTGGCGCTTACTGGAAGCACCTGGTGGACTAGTTGGCCCCCAGGGTCCCTCAGGATAGAAGGGGAATTATTTCCCCATTTTAAAACCCACCACAGGGCGTTTTTGCACACGTCATCTCAGGCCCTATCCCTCCCTTCACCACTGTGTAAACGCGCCCTGTGTCCATTTTAATTTGGGAGATTAAGTCTCCTTGAATCCTGAGTGTCCCTAGGGTCCAAGTAGCCCACTAGGTACCTCCAGTAAGCGCCACAGAGCTGCGTTGCAGAGAGGTGTAAAAAGGGGCACGGCCTGGGCCACCTCTCTGAAACACAGCTCAATGGCGCTTACTGGAAGCACCTGGTGGACTAGTTAGCCCCCAGGGGCCCTCAGGATTGAAGGGGAATTATTTCCCCAACTTAAAACGCGCCATAGGGCGTGTTTGCACACGTCACCTCAGGCCCCGTCCCCTCCATTCCCCACTGTGTAAACGCGCCCTGTGGCCGTTTTGGAGATTAAGTCCCCTTGAATCCTGAGGGTCCCTAGGGTCAAACTAGCCCACTAGGTACCTCCAGTAAGCGCCGTTGCAGAGAGGTATAAAAAGGCTCACGGCCTGCACCACCTCTCTGCAACGCAGCGCAGTGTCACTTACTGTAAGCACCTGGTGGGCTAGTCGGCCCCCAGGGGCCCTCAGGATTGAAAGGGAATTAATTCCCCAACTTAAAACACACCACAGGGCGTGTTTGCACACGTCACCTCAGGCCCCGTTCCCTCCCTTCACCACTGTGTAAACGCGCCCTGTGTCTGTTCTAAGTTGTGAAACTAAGTTCCCTTGAATCCTAAGGGTCCCTAGGGTAAAACTAGCCCACTAGGTACCTCCAGTAAGCGTCACAGAGCTGCATTGCAGAGAGGTGTAAAAAGGGGCATGGTCTCTGAACACCTGCCTGCAACGCAGCTCCGTGGTGCTTACTGGAGGTACCGGATGGGCTAGTTGGCCCCCAAGGACCCTCAGGATTGAAGAGGAATTAATTCCTCAACATAAAACGCGCCACAGGGCGTGTTTGCACACATGTCACCTCAGGCCCGGTCCCCTCCCTTCACCACTGTGCAAATGCGCCCGTGGCGTGTTTTAAGTTGGGGGATTAACTCCCCTTGAATCCTGAGGGTCCCTGGGGTGCAACTAGCCCACCAGCTACCTCCATTAAGCACCACAGAGCTGCGTTGCAGAGAGGTATAAAAAGGGGCGTGGCCTCAGAGCACCTCTCTGCAACGCAGCCCCCTGGCGCATACTGGAGGTTCCTGGTGGGCTAGTTGGCCCGCAGGGAACCCCAGTATTCATTGGGAATTTGTTCCCCATCTCCAAGCGCGCCAGGGGGCGCGTTTGCAGAGTGCAACAAGAAGGGGGTGTGGCCTCCGCGATCCTGTTTTTTTTTTTTTTTAAGAAGGGCGCTGTGTGGCCCCCTTATTTTTCTAATTTATTGGCCCTGGGGCCCCCATCCCCCAGGGCTTGCCCCCTAATTTTAAAAAAATATATATATTTGGAAGGGGGCCGCGTGGCCCCCCTCCCGAGGCCTTAATCGGCCCCTGGGACCCCATCCCCTGGGGTACGGCCTTTCATTTTTTTTTTATCTTTTGGAGGGGGGCTGCGTTGCCCCCCTCCTCAGGCCACCTATGGCCCCGGGGACCCCATACCCCCGGGGCCTGCATTTGTTTTTTTTATTTTTAGTTTTTTTTTTTTTTTTTTTAAACCTTTATTCATCAAAAATAAGGACACAGCTATTCAGCCGACAACCCGGAGGTTCGGCAGCTTCAAGTGAGCAGTACAAAGAAGCGTCCACAGTGCATAGAAAGGAGAAGCAAAAAGGTTCTATTTTAAATAAACACAAACACAAACCAAACCCAAGCAAGGCGAAGTACACTGAATACATCTGGTGATTGCCCCTCAGGGGAGACCGGACCCCCCTCGTCTATCAGTCACAGCGCTGTGATAAGAGGAAAAAGGGGAAAAGCAGAGACCCAAGAAGTCAACTAGCTGGAAAGAATGCTAAGGAGAGAGCTGCTCCTCGGGGGGATCCAGATCAGGGGCAAGACATATGCCCCCCCTATATTGGTTCCACCGCCCCCAAATGGCATGCCACTTCCGAGGGCGCCCTCTAGCGCAATATACCGTCTTTTCCCTGAACATATTCCAGTCCATGCTTTCCTTCCACGCAGCCAATGTGGGGGGTCCCGCGGAGCCCCACAGGCGCGCGATGTCTCGCTTAGCCACCATGTTACCCAGAGTCACCCACTGGGTCTGTGCCTCATCGTGATCAGCAGGCCCCCAAACATTCAGGAGACAACACCGCGCCTCCGGCTGCATAACAATGCCCGTCACCTCCCCCATTACCGCATGGACTCTCCTCCAAAATTCCATGATGATGCCACATTCCCAAATGATATGCAGGAAGGTACCCACCATACCACAGCCCCTCCTACATAAGCCCTCCTCAGAAAATCCCATATGCACCAGCCTTGGCCCCGTAACATAGACTCTGTGGAGTATTTTGAGCTGCACCAGCCGCAGACGCGACGGGATCGCGACCTCCCTAGGAGAGGAAACCGCAGACTGCCAGTCCTCGTCATCCAGCTCAAGTCCGTCCCTAATCCATTGATCCCGCAGCCCCAATAGCAGGTCAGCCCGAACATTAATCAATTTCTTATAGATAAGAGAGATCGTACTCTCTGGCATATGGCCATCGAGGATCCGGTCCTCCAATGGAGAGGACTCAGGCACCTTCTCACCTTCTACGCGAACTGACCGCAGGGCATGACGCACCTGAACATAGCGGAAAAACTCAGATTTCCCCAACTCATACTCCTTCTGCAGCTCTTCAAAGGACTTCACCCTCCCCTTGATCAGCAAATCTCCAACCCTGGAGATACCGATCAAGTCCCATTTCTCAAAACCTTTTGTATGCCAAAGCTTCCCCAATTTGTCAGACTCAAACAACGGGGTAGCAAGGGTGAGCCTATCCTTCCAGCCCAGCGAGTCAGTCGCCAACTTCCACACCCGCACCGCCACCCCAGTGGGCCCTGTGAGGGACGAGTCCAGCGATCTCGAGTACAACGCTCTGTGATAATTACCGCCGCGCAACAACCATCGGTCCATGGCGTAGCCGGGGCTTAGAGCCGGACCATAGAAACCATGATTAATCGCGCTCAACTGGGTGGCCCAGTAATAGCGTCGAATGTCCGGAAGCGCAATACCCCCGTCGTACCACGGAAGCGTCAACTTAGCAATCGCAATGCGCGGCCGCCCATCCCACAACAACGATCGTTGGAGGCTTTCAACCTCCCGAAAGTAACTGGCCGGTAACAAAGTCAAGAGTATTCAGCAAAGCGTAGAGGAACCGGGGAAGAGACATCATTTTGAACAAGGCGGCGCGTCCGAGGAGGGAGAGCGGCATCCTCCGCCAGCCCGCAACATCCCGCCGCAAACGCGCCAGGGGAGGGAGCAGATTCCTCTCATACCGCAAAGTGGAGTCAGTGGAGATAAAAATCCCCAGGTACACGAAGCCCTGCTGGGCGATCTGGATCGAACAAGTTCGCGGGACAGGTGGAACGTCGCCGCTCAAAACATACAGATATGATTTATTCCAATTGATGACGAGACCAGAGTTCTTACCAAAGGATGTCAGAACGTCACAAACCACTATAAGCGAGTTCTTGGGCGAGGCGAGATATAATAGGATGTCATCGGCGTAGAGCGAAATTCGGTCCTCGTGATCGGGCGACCATCTAAGTCCACGTATATCCGGGTGCCAGCGTATCCACGCCGCCAGCGGCTCGAGGGCAAGGGCGAACAACAAAGGCGACAGGGGGCAACCCTGCCGGGTGCCCCTCCCAAGCTGGAACGGAGTCGACGCCCGCCCGTTTACCACAACACTCGCAAGGGGACCCTCATAAAGCAACCTCACCCAGCTCACAAAACCAGGGCCAAAGCCGAACTTGGCAAGCACAGCCCACAGGTATGCCCATTCCACCGTATCAAAAGCCATCGTGGCATCAAGAGACGGCACAATAGCTGGCTCTCGCAGCGTGCTCGCCCTGGCAATCACTCCATGAAGGTGCCTAAGGTTTAACGCAGTGTTACGGTGTGGGATAAAACCCGATTGATCCGGGTGGATCAGGTCTCCAAGCACCCTGACCAAGCGGCCCGCCAGGATTTTAGCCAGAATTTTCGGCTCAGCATTAAGGAGTGATATTGGCCGATAGGAGGCACACTTGTCCCAGGGTTTACCATCCTTATGTATCACAACAATCGTCGCCAGTCGCTGGTCCAACGGAAGGGACCCACTCCCCCGCGCCTCCACGAACATGGCGCACAGGTGAGTAGCGACCCTATCCGGAAACAGCTTATACAAGTCAATCGACAAACCATTTGGGCCTGAGGCCTTGCCCGAGTTCAGCGCGCGGATAGCACCCGCCACCTCATCAACCGTTATATCTCCATCGAGGTCATCTCTATCTACGTCAGAAAGGCAGGGCAGAGCAATGTCACGCAGGAGGTCACGCGAATCCTCAGTTGGCCTATCCGAAACCGAGGTGTAAACCATACGGAAATAATCCGAAAAACACTGTACTATACCCTCGGGATCAACAACCACCTCTCCCCCCTCTCTCGTCAGCTCCGGCACCACTCTATTAACTAGTTCTTTTTTGTCCAGCCACGCTAGGAGTTTCCCGGCCTTATCGCCAACATCGTACAAGCGACCCTGCTGTTCCCTACTGAGGGTCTTGGCGGCATTCGTCACCAGGTCCCTATATTCCGCTTGCTTCAAGCTCAGATTATGCAGTGAGGCCGCTGTAACCTCCCCCTCCAGGGCCACCTCTAAAGCCGCGATCTCATCCTCAACCTGTATAACCTCGCCATCTCTCCGTCGCTTGGCGGCCACTACCAAGGAGAGGGCCTCCCCCCTCAACACGGTCTTAAATGCTTCCCACAACGACACAGCCGAGTCAACGGAACCCTGATTGTCCTTAAAATAGTGATCAACTGTCTTCAGCAGCGCACTGCGCATCTTGGGATCACGAAAGTACCAGGGGTTAATAGGAGCCACCCTGCCCCCTCCCTCGCGGCCGACATCCAGCCGGACCCACACTGGCGAATGATCAGATATGCCCCGCGCCATATGCCTAGCCTCAGACACCAATGAGGCGTGCGCAGCCAGAGTGAGCAGATAATCAATCCGAGAGAGACTACCATGCGCCCCGGAGTGGAAGGTATATTGGCTCTGTGTGGGGTGCCGGAGCCTCCAGCAGTCTACCAAGCCGAGTGTATCTATAAAGTCTGGAAGCCACTTCTGAGCCCCCCCGGTGTCCATGGGCGGGTACCTATCCAGCAACCCAGAGCCGACAGCATTAAAGTCTCCCCCCACCACTAGCATACCCTCCGGGAGGTCCAACAAGGCCCTGCCCAGATCTGCAAACGTGGAGGCCTGCAGGGCAGGAGGGACATAAACCGAAACCAACACCAACGTTCTTCCCTCCCACCTCCCCGCCACCGCCACAAACCTCCCCCCATCATCAACAATGGTGGAGTCCACCTCGAAAGGTAGTGAAGCTCTAACCAGGATGCCCACACCCCTGGAGCCCGAGGAGAATCCCGAGTGAGCGATGAATTTGTAACCTTTTCTATTAAGAGCATAGCAAGTATTACCTATAAGGTGTGTCTCCTGCAGTAGGGCCACATCCGGCAAAGACCGTTTCAAGAACTGCAAGACTATCCCCCGCTTAATACGATCTCCCAAGCCATTAACATTCCAGCTAATAATATTTAAGCCCCTACCCCCCATCCCCACACACAAAGAGGCCCACCCCACACCCGAAGAGCCACCAGTGAACAACCCTGACAACCATTACTACGCCTTGCAAAAACAAACCCCCCAACAACAACCCCAAAATCCCAACTCTACCCCCCACCCTGCACCCCTGCTGCAGCTTACAAAGCCCCCCCAACTTGCAGTGTGCCTGTCGCCCTACCATAACACAAAACTACAAAAAGTACCCTGAGGGAGGAAAGAGCTCCCAACTTCCTCCCGCAACCCTCCGTATTGCTGCAATCAGCTCAAGTCATTGTCCGGAACCAAAGCAAGTCAGTCTGGCTCCAAAGGCATCAACCCTGCCCATCCCGGTCACCCTCCACGTCTGTGGCAGCATCCCCGCCAGTCCGTCGTCGGGGCAAAGCGTCCAACTAGTCTCCGGCCATAGCAGGGGACTCGAAGAAGAAAGTCCGGTCCTCATACACCACACGTAATCTGGCAGGGAAAAGCATAGCATACTTCAGGTCCCTCTCCCGAAGACGTCTCTTCACCCCCAGGAAACTCTGCCTTTGCTTTTGCACCAACTGGGTGAAGTCAGGATAGAAACTCACTGATGCGTTCTGAAAAGGGACCGGGCCCGTCACCCGCGATGCTTGCAGGATAGCGTCCCGATCTCGGAAGTGAAAGAGCCGGGCGACAATCGGTCTCGGAGGGGCTCCCGCCCTGGGCCTCCCGCCAGGAACTCTGTGAGCCCGCTCGACTGCAAAGAACTTCCCAAGGCCCTTAGGCTTCAGATGGTTAAGCACCAAGTCCTCCACGAGCAGATCTACAGAGCTCTCGTCCGAGGATTCCGGGACCCCAATAATGCGCACGTTGTGGCGCCTGGCCCGGCCCTCAAAGTCCTCCAGCCGGCGGGCGGTGAGGTCGTTCTCGGCCCGCA
This sequence comes from Triturus cristatus, assembly GCF_964204655.1. Classification (NCBI taxonomy): domain Eukaryota; kingdom Metazoa; phylum Chordata; class Amphibia; order Caudata; family Salamandridae; genus Triturus; species Triturus cristatus. The sequence goes on along the minus strand of NC_140580.1, from coordinate 458,684,831 downwards.
GCTTACGAACTTTGGTCTGAAGTTTTGAGACATCATCAGCGAGGCCTGTGGTCTTGAGATCAAGGGACTTAACCCGCTCATTGGTTTTGCCCAAATCCGCGCGGATCAGGTTGACATCCACCAAGATAGTATCCACTTTATGCGCCAGGGCATCAAACTGTCTCCCAATCGAGGCCTGCATCCCCTCGAGCGCACCCATGACATCCTGCAACGAGAGCTCCGAGGTCGGGGATGAGGCAGCCTTCTGTACGTCCAGCGACTGGCCCGATCCACCAGGCGATCCCTTCTGCTGGGCATAGCGATCCATATTGTTGGATTGGATATAGGCTCCCCGCCTGGTAGCCTTGGGTTTCAGCCTATCCACCTCTGCTTTACCCGACATGTCTGGCACCGAGCAACCCGGTGCAGAGAGACGACCCTCTCTCAGTCAGAGGGAACAGGAGAAGCCGGATCTGCAATAACCAGTCAGAGTAGGGCGCAAGGCGTCCAGAGGATAGTAAAGCGTCAGAAGGCACTCCCGGGCCTAGGCAAACAAAGGGCGAGAAAGTGAAACTGAAAGTACGGCGTTCTCCGTCCGCCAGTTCACACCTCACCAAGCCGCTGTTGTTCAATTAGTGGCCGGGCATCCTGCCAACTCCAGCCCCTGGCATCCCTCGGAGATAGGCCTCAGTCTTCCGCCGTGCACAACTCCAGTTCCCGGTGGGCGATCCGAACCCGGGCAGCATCAATCGCCTCAGCAACGAGTCATCTGTAGGATGCCGTGCATGTAAAACAGGATTTAAGACAGGATAATCGACGGAGGGCGCGTGGGTCCCGGGAGCTCAAAGCTCACGCGGCCATCTTGGTCAAGCGCTAGGCTCCTCCCCCTATTTTTAGTTTTTTATCTATTTTGGGGAGGGGGCCTAGTGGCCTCCCGAGCCACTAATAGCCCCGAGGACCCCATCCCCCAGGGCTGGCCACCTCGTTGGGGACCGTGGAGGGTCCCCAATCCCCCCACCGTCCCAGCCGGCTCCCCGCCTCCTGCGGGAGCCGGCATTGCTTTTCCACATGGGGAGCAGCTAACATGTTGCTCCCCATGTGGAAAAGCAATCTGCTTTGCTTCATTGAAGCAAGAGCAGGTTTCCCTGCTCTCGCTTCAATGAAGCAAAGCAGTCATTGCAAACTACAGTGTCCCGGGGGTAGGCACCCCGGGACACTGCAGGAGCCGGGCCTGGGGGGTGGCGGTCCCCAGGGCCACGACAAGGCACCAGGAGGGGGGCTGGGCAGCCCCCTCCCACTTAATTTAAAGCCCCGGGGGGTGGTGGTCCCCGGGGCTTGGGGGTCCGTAACGGACCCCTTATGCTAAATATTTAGTGCCCTGGGGAGGTGGCAGTCCCCGGGGCGTGTGGGGGGCTCAAGCCCCCCCACACAGGTTTATGTTTTTTTTAAAAAAGCCCCGAGGGGGTGGCGGTCCCCGGGGCTTGGGGGGGCCTTTGAGCCCCCCACCTATGTATATTAAAGCCCCAGGGGGTGGCGGTCCCTCGGGCTGGGGGGGCTGAGAGTCCCCCCATAATTCAGAAAAGCCCTGGGGGTGGCGGTCCTCTGGGCCCCCCATTCCAATATGCATATTGCCCCCGGGACTTGGCCCCCCCCGGGGGCTAATTAAAAACGAAGCGCGGAAGCCCGCTCTTCGGTTTTTTTTTCACTGCGGTATGCGTGGATCCTAAGCGCATCCCGCGATTTAAAAAAAAAATAAGAATAATTTTCTTTGGCCTTGGGGGTCCTTGTGGGACCCCCTGAGCAGGCCTAGGGGGTCAGGGTGTTTCTACCCTGCCCCCTTTTTGCGTTTTTTTCACTGCTTGGCTGCCAACACTTCCTGGTTTGAAGTGTTGACAGCCAATTAGCATAAAGTTTGTGCTCAGGAGGATCCGCGGCCCTAGATATATCTATGTTTTTACTTTTGAATTCCTCAGGAACTACTGAACAGATTTACACCATTTAACCAAAAGGCACGAGTGTGAACCAAGGGCTACCACTATGCCAAATTTGGTGTAGTTCCGTTCAGCAGTTCGGGCTGTAGCTGCGACTAACGGTCCCTATGGAAAATTGCATGGGGAAAACATGTTTTGGGACCCCCCTTTTTTCTCAGCCCCCGCTTGATGAATCACCCCAAGACTTTCAGGACAGGAGCGGACCGGAGTGGGCCACGAGTTGTGAAAATTTCGCGAATATTCGTCAACAGGCGCCAAAGTTATTCCAAATAGAATGTTGCAGATTTCCTATGGATAATAGGTCCTAACTATAACTACCTACTGGTGACCGCCAGTAGGTAATATAGATCTATAGATATATAGATATATATAGATATATATATCCACTTCAAATGCCTGCCACTCGATTTGGACAGACTCCAGCACGCTCGGGTTCGCTGTGAAATCCGGGTTTATTTGGCACACAATACAAATGTGACGCGTTTCAGTAGCAGCCGCTACCTTCCTCAAACCAGTTGTGGTTGACATTTTTTAGTTGTTATATATACATGGTCCAGGGTTTTTACACAACCTTAAAGTGACAGTGCATGAAAACATCAACTCATTTAAAGAGACTTTGTGCTCATTCTTAAAAGTGGCTAGTGCATACCGCGGCAGCATTATTCATCTTTCTCTCGCCTCATGATGATTTACACATATTAACACACATCATTAAACTGATTCAGATCATGGGCAAGTGCCCTAATCAATTAAAAGGTCTTAAAACAGAATGTGCATACATTAAAAACACTGTTATAACCATGGTGGGTAAAAGATGCGTCAGCGGCTATAGTACACTAATAAAATCAACATAATTCTCACATTTACCCATGCTAAAAACCTCATGTGAACAACATCTATGTATACTGTGTTTCGCATGGCATATATATACATACTTAGATACATATTTACAATATTACACAGCCCACTCAATAACATAAGTAAGTAAACAAGATAACAGTTGTGATTTCAAGCTGAAGTCCTAGCAGGTGAAATTACTATCCGAAAAATGCAATGGCAAAAACTATTGAATAAAATAAACCCTACATTGCAAAAATAAATCACAGAAAAATAAAACATCCAATGCGAGTCCAATTATCTAAAGAATCCATCCAAACCTGGAAAAATTAGAAGAAAATAAAGAAACAGTCCCGGAAAACCAAAACAACAAAGAAAAAGAAAAAAACTTCTTTTGGTTAACAATAATCAACTATTTTTCCTTGAAAAAATATACAAACACATCTCTGACATCTGAAAAAAACCTGTAAAGAAAAAACGTATTAATGCACCCAAAAAACACTTCCAGCTCTAGTAAAAACTAAAGCACAGTAAAAAGCATTAACATCAATGCTAAACACGCAGAAAAAACTTGTAAAATGTATTCAAATATTAGATTTTACAGTAATGCCTGTCACAGTACCTTAAAATAACCAACACATGCTACGCTAAATGAAATACACTTAAACAAGAGCCTATTACAAAGACTAGCCCAACTAAGGGCCTGAGTTGGATAGCGGGAGGTTGGACTGCGGCTCTCTATCACAGCAGTCAGGAGAGCGCCTGACAAGCAGGTGGCGGTCTGACCACCAAATCACGATAGAACCATCATGCTGGAGATCTGAAACTCCTCTTCACACAGCCACTTGTGCTGCGGCCCAAGCAAAGGGCCACTACACAAGCTGCAGTGTAAAGGAGCACTTGTGCACATCCATGCACCGTGTGCCATGCACTATTTGGTGCATGCCACATGGTGCATAGAGGTGTGTGGGGGCACTACATATGCCCCCAGGGCCATTTTGTAGTGGCCCACGAGGCTTGGGGCCTCTGTTTGGGGCCCGAAAGTCCCTTTCCAACAGTCTTTTCATGGCAGTCGGACCACCATGAAAAGGCTGTTGGAAAGTGTTGGAAAGTGGATATTGGTAGGTCTGCCACTGGCAATAAGGCCACTAACACATGATAGGGCTCAGAATAGGTCTTAGAAAATTAGTCCCATGTTCAACCCTTGGTAGCTTGGCTGCGAGCAGGCAGGCTTAACTTCAAAGACAGGTATGTAAAGCATTTAAAAACACCAATTCAGTAAATAATTAAGACACAACACATAACAAAACTCCAACACCCATTTATTAAAATAGAAAATATTTTTATCTTTAAAATGACACCAAAACAGCAACATTCCAATGTAGGCAACCGGAGATATGAATTTTTAAGATTTATCACTTTATAGCACTTAGAAACATATAGCACCATTGTTAGACCTGGCACCTTGGCGTGAGTCTCCCTCCCTCTTTTTGTCGCTGTGCCTCATGTGTTTTTATGGTGTTGGCCGCTCAGCGCGCTGTGCCACTGCCAACCAGTGTCGCGGTGAAAGTGCTCCCTATGTAAATTGTATATGTTGGTTGGATCCCATGATTGGATTGTTTGATTTACTGTCAGACCCCAGTAAAGGGCGCCAGGAGCGCCAGGGCATGTAAAGGCAAACACCGCTGGTGGGCTTGCAGCACTGGTTGTGCCACCCACGGAAGTGGCCGGTAAACTATGCCTAAGGTCTGCCATTGCAGAACCTGCGTGCAGTCTGGTACTGACATGCTGACTGGCAAGAGCCCACACTTGCCGGTCTCTGAAACCTTCCCTTAGCTGCATGTTAGTCACCCCTCTGGTAGGCCCACGGGCAGGGTGCGTTGTGAGCATAAGGTAGGACAAGCCTAGATGCGTGGCATGTCCTAGTAGTGAATTACCGCCATCTTGTTGTTCACTACTGCAAGGCTACCCTGTTCTCATAGGCCAGTATGGGCGGCCTGGATTGTTACACCCTATGATCCTAACCGACCCAGGGAACATGGTAGGAGATCGAGTTTAGTATGCCTGAACTCGGAATAATAAGGTACATCTTTTCCCAATGTTTATTTTAATATTCCGGGTTTGCAAATGCCGCTTTTAGAAAGCTGGCCTTTGCTTGCCTAAACATTTCAGCCCACCTCTGCGTGATGTGTATCTGATGTCTGGCTGGTATGAGTGACAGGGCTGGGGGGAACCCAGATGGGCAGGGCTAGGTAGCCTGGTGGTGAATAGGACGATCGACAGGTAGATGGGTGGGAGGAGTACTCCTAGGCTCTGAATAGGACAGTGCTCTGCCACCTCAATGCCGGCTCCGCCCCCTGTGGAGCGTCTGAGGACTCTGCCCTGCACTCTAAAAGAAGAAGCCTGCATCGCGTAAACAAAGTGCTCAGAAACCGGACTGGACTAGGCAAGGGCCCCCCTGGCCTGGGAGAACAAAAGATTTGCTGTATAAATGTAGGAGCCCTGCTCCTAAGAAACTAGATCCGCTTTTGACCAAGAAGAATCTCTGCCTGAGGAGGAGGCACCGGGAAAGCTGTAGGAGGAAGACTGTCCCTCTCCTGGGGGATTGGCCTGCAGTGGTGACCTTGCTGCCAAAGGGGAGAAGAGAAACTGTTGCTGAAGACTTTGCTTTATTTTTACTTTCAAGACTTGTGCTTTTCCAAAACGATCTCCAAGGGCTTGGAACTGAGCTTGCCCCCTGAACTGAGCCCCAGGACCATTGGGCTCTACCTGATCTTCACTCGCCTGCCGCTGGACTGTGGTGCCCTTTCCCTCGCCGGAGCTGTGACCCTCATGCCCCAGTCCCTCCCTGAGCCGTGACCAGGACTGCTTAGCCGCCCCCGCCTTGGGAAGAGCCTCGCTCAGTCGGAGCCGCTCCCCCTACGCTGTGCTGGGCTGCCCCTGTCACCTCGCTCGCCGGAGGCTCGCTGTGCACCTTCACCCTCCCGCCGGAATCGGCGTTGTGAGCATCTCCAAGCCTCGGACGGCCCGGACGTAACCTGCGTGCCCGGCTGCCCCACTTTGTTCACCCGCCACCTGCAAACACCCCGCTCTTGCCGTGAGCCTGAAGATCAGACCCCCATCGTGAAGTGTGGGAGCCCCGGACGCCACCTCGCCCTTCTGTCGAAGAGCCGCTGAAATCCCGCACCCGCCTTCGCGTCAAGAAACAAGGTACTGTACTTACGAACTCGACCGCTAGCTCGCATCGGATCCAGGGTCCGCAACGTTCTGATTTCCCTGTCATCTGCCGTGGGCTTCCCGGGAGCCCCCCCAGCACTAATGCGCTGGGGCCTACAGTTACCTTGTGCCCGCCTAAAGAACTTTTCGTAACAAAGAAACTTTACCGTATTCCTAAGAATTGTGGCCCCATCAGTTTAACGTTACTGGGCCTTGTATTTGAATCTGCTGAATCTACATAAAAACTTATTTTTGTATACTTCCTGATTGGTGTCCGTTTGTGGTGCATGCAAGGGGTTTACTGTATGTGTAATTGCATTTGCTTAACCGTATACGCCTGAGACTTAGCCTAGACTGCTCGCGCCACGCACCTAGAGGGTGAGCAGGGGTTATTCTGGGGAGTCATCCTTCGCCCTGACAAGAAGTAAGGGGTCCCTGCTTGTTGTGGGTTCACACCTGCGTCAACCAGAGCCCCCTCATTTCTAACATTGGTGGCAGCGGTGAGGATTTACGGATTTGCATTTGTGGTTTGCGTATAGTGAATCACTGATCACCACGTAGTGAGAGCAGACCAGTAACACAGCCACAAGACTAGAAATTGTTTTTGTTTTGCCAAGAATCTCCGTTGTTTAAGCCATGCCTGGTTCACTCCCCGCTGGAAGGGCAGCCTCTATAATCTCTGGAGTAGATGACATAGATTGGGGAGAAGGCGCACTTGAGGACTATACAAATGAAGAATTGAAAGGTTTTTGCTCCAAGTTCAGAATTGCCCAAACTGGATTGAGAAACAAGACCCAAATCGTGAAGGCGCTGAGGGCCTGGTATGAATCAAGGGCACCAGAGAATCAGGTGGAAATGGTTCCACCAGAAAGTGTCCATGAGTTTGGCAGAGGCCTGTCGCCAGAAGAGTTGGCAGACAGGGCAGCAACCCGGGCACATGAAGTGGAGATGGCAAAACTTCATGGGCAGATGGATATGGAAAAACAAAGATTAGACATGGAAGAAAAGAAGCTACAATTAGAGCATGACATGAAGCTGAGGGAGCTGGAGCTGAAAGCAAAAAGTTTGGAGCTTAATCCCTCTGGTGGCAGCACACCGCCAGTAACGGCGGAACCAAGAGTTTATATTCCAAAGGATGTAGTGAAGGAATTCTTCAAGAATGATGACATCGGGCAGTGGTTCAGAGCCTACGAGGTAGCCATGTCTTCCCACCGGGTCCCTGAGAGAGATTGGGGAGCGGGGTTGTGGGGACGGTTCCTGAGTGAAGGGCGGGACACACTGTTAGATTTACCTGCTGATGTTCATAATTCTTACGCCCATATGAAGGAAGCATTGATGACTAGGTATGGGTTGACCCCTGAGTTATATAGACAGAGGTTCAGGGGTTGCACTAAGATTCCCAATAGTACGTATGTGGAGTATGTGACTTTCTTTTGCAGAGCGCTGGATGGTTGGGTAAAGGGTAGTAAGGTAAATGATAATCAAGGGCTTCTTGATTTAATGGCATGGGAGCACTTGTCCAGTAATTGTTTTCCTGAGCTACGCCAGCACCTGATAGATAGTAGGCTGACTAACCCTAGGAAGCTTGCTGAGGAGGCGGACCGCTGGGTCAGTACCAGGGTCCACAAGGGTCCCGTGGGAGATTCCGCCAAAGGTGGGCAGGGTCCCCAGCAGAAGAGTGGGGGGGACAGGGGTAAACAGAAGCAGTTCCCAAAAGGGCCCCAAAGTAGTCCCCAAGGGAACCAAGGGAAGGGTTCTCAGCCTCCCCCACCCCAGAAACCGACCGGGGCCCCGACAGGTCCTCCTGTTCAGAAGGGGCCCGTAAGATGTTACAGGTGTAACAATTTGGGGCATTTTGCCTCTGATGTAAAATGTCCATTGTTTGGTAAACCAGCACCCACTGGTGCTCCTCCCCGGCAGGTGACTAGTGTAGCCTTGGGGGAGGAGAGGGATGTCCAAGGTGGGTGGGGTCCCGCAGAGATGTCCCTGGCCTCGCTAGGAGACCGTGAAGTGGTCCCTCCAACCCAGCTGCCTGAGAACACTAAGAAGTACAGGCAGTGGGTGACCATAAATGGCCATAGAGTGGAAGCTCTTAGAGATACAGGAGCCAGTGTGACAGTTGTCAGGTGTCACCTGGTGTCTCAGGAGCAGGTGGTCCCCAGTGCATTCTATCCCATTGTTGCCGCTGACAACACATAGAGGCACTGCAAGGTGGCTCAGGTTCCCTTCGAGTGGGGGGGGGTCTCTGGTACTCTTCAGGTAGCTGTGAGGCCCGCCATGCCTGTAGACTGTTTGTTAGGGAACGATTTGGAGAGCTCACCTTGGGCTAAGGTGGAGCGGAGTGCTCACCTGGAGATGTTGGGTATGCCGGATTGGGCGTGTGTCACCACATGGTCCATGGCAGCCGGTAGAGGGACTCAAGAGGTCCTGGAGCCTGAGAGGGAGGCCCAGGAACCGGCCTCAGAGAGAAGGAGTGTCAGGACTCCAAAGGATGGCTTAACAGTAGCGGGCACAGTGTTGGGCGGAGGTCATGGATCAGGAGAAAGAGTACGGGCCAGAGGCAATGGCTGGACCAGGTTGAATCGGAAAAGGAGTCTAAAGATGGCCGCCGCCTTCTAATCATCGCGGCGGTCTAGTTTATTTCTTCCCCACAGGTGCTCAGAGGCAGTTTGAGGCGCGCGCCCTGGAACAAATGCGCACTTCACCAGAGAATTCACGAAGTACGCAGGGTTAATCTATCTCTCCACGGAATTAGTGTAGAGAATATCTCGTCGGGCTTTCGTCCGGTTTTCGTTCGCTACCTCCGTCGGAAGTAGTTAGGAAAGAAAATAGTTAGAGTTCATACCGAGTATATTGCCAACAAGGAGAAGTTGCTGAAGCGACAGTTGGTGGCGCCTCTTCCCAAGTGATAAACCAAGGCTGGTGTAAGAAACTCGTCGAAGAATATCCTGGGCAGAAAAGAAGTTATAAGCTAAGTGATCTATAGAATTGATAGAAGATGTCAAGACATATGTGAATATTGTAAATAATATAGTCTTGGATAGAACGTACAGAAAGATAAGAAATACGTCAAAATTCCTGCAAGAAAAGGGAAGAACGTTAAAACATTTCTGAGAGGGAAATACGGTGCAGCTAGAAAGGTCTTAGACTCCAACTAGCAAGGAATTCAGTAACAATTTATGAAGAGTATCTACAGAAAATAAGTACACACACTCAAGTAAGTAGATATGCTAATTAAGAGAATAGGAGAGCGTAAGGGTAAATAAGGAAATACTTACATTCAGTGATATCTTGTTCACAGGTGAATTCCAGAGTGTTATTTTCAAAGAGAAAGAAAAGAAATATAGAGGAGAGGCACAGTGCCAGAAACGAAGGGTAGGTTAAGATCATAGGAGCAGAATAAAAATTGGGACACAGTACATGTAGGATAAATGTATAACTTGATGCTTGATTTCTAGATTCTCTCAGTTGACACGCAGTCTGCGGATAGAACCAAGAAGCAGACGTAAGAGAGAAGACCGTTTCAGGACCAGTCTCTTCTTGTTTATTATTTTATCCACTCCCCTTTCCCCCCCGGGGGTAGATTTGAGGGTCTAGATATTTAACTGGCCCGCAGAAATATCCTTGAAGGGGAGTTGGGAATCAGCATCTCTGTTCCTGTGCAAGACATCAGAAAGAAGAATCTCGTGGCCTTGACAGAGTGAAGTGCCCACGTTTTTAAACTTGCACCTGAGCAGAGATGGCTGAAGGAATAAATTTACAAACCTTAGGAGTAGTGTTAGAAACAATACAGAAGGAGTTGGTGGCAGTAAGAGAGGAAAATCAGAATCTTAGACAGGAGGTGGTCAATTCAGAAAGGAAACAGCGGAACTAGCTCAGAAATTGAGACAACCATTTAGTACAGGACGAGAAACTTTAGACCCTCCTATTGAAGGCCCAAGTAGGATAGCAACACAAGTAATTCATTCTCTGTTCCCGGTTATACCATTAGCCCCCCCAGAGCGATTTAGTGGAGACCCACAAAAGGCGCAGATATTCATCACACAGTGTTCACTACACTTCATGTGTCGCCCTTCAATTTTCCCAGATGCGCAGTCAAGAGTGGCCTTCGTGCTATCGTACTTAAGTGGAGATGCGGCGTCCTGGTCTATGCCCTTGGTTTCCCGAGATGATCCCCTGCTGCATAATTACGAAACATTCAAACAAGAATTTCTTCGGATCTTTGACAGACGAAAAATCTCTCAAGTGGTTGATAATGAATTACTAGACTTAAGGCAAGGAAACCGAGATCTAGTGGCATACTTAGCACAGTTTAATAAGCTGGTTGTGGAGACTGACTGGCCGGAGAGTAAAAGAGCTGCAGTCTTTTACAGAGGTTTGAAGGACGAAATCAAAGATGTGTTGGCGCAAATTCCGAATCGACCCACTGAAATTTCAGAGCTGGTAGACCTGGTTTTAGAAATAGACTTCCGTCAAGGAGAGAGAAAGGGAGAAAAGAGAAGAGACTTTAAAACAATGACCCCACGGTTTGACAGGGCTCGGTCAGAAGGTATCAAGATTGCGGACGGACAAATGGTTTCGGAACCAATGCAAATAGGAACAATAAGGGGTCCGTTGACCAAAGAAGAAAAGGAAAAGAGAAGAACAGGCAATTTATGCATGTACTGCGGCTCCAGTGGACACTTCGTTAGGGGGTGTCCGAAGAAACCAAAGACTCCCTTCAAGCCGAAGGAAAACTTGCAGCACCACCTGTAGCGGGAGTTGGACCGCTGGATGCTAATGAAAAATCAACTCCGACAGAACATCAAGTAGCGAATACCCTGCAATCATCTGCCCCACACTTGATCTTATCTATGGTGATTAAGTTCCGGCAAGTAACGTTGACTGGGGTTTCGGTAATGATAGATTCCGGAGCCACCGGAAACTTCTGTGACTTAAAATTTGCAGCCAAGGTAGGGTTACGAGCAATATTAAAATCTAGGAGCGAACCCGTCCGGGCTGTGGACGGAACGAATCTCTCCTCCGGACCCATAGTGAGCCATACAGAGCAAGTGCAGCTAATTTCCAGCGACGGACACCAAGAAGTGATTCAGTTCAATTTAATTGACGCACCCCAGTTTCAACTTATCTTAGGCCTACCCTGGCTTACAGAGCACAACCCAACAATCAATTGGAGCTCCAGGACAATAGTAATGGACTCGGAATACTGCAAGAAGAATTGTTTTGAGACAAAAGAAAAAACCAATGGGAGTAATCCAGCTCATTCCATATGTATGACTGCAGCGTCTGTTTGCGTGATTAATTCCCAAGAAATTCCACCAGAGTATCGAGATTTTGAGGATGTGTTCAACGAAACGGAAGCAGAGCAATTACCACCTCATCGGGTGTATGATTGTAAGATAGACCTGGAACCAGGCTCTAATCTACCTTGCAGTCGAGTTTATGCTTTAACAGAAAAAGAACATTGTCATTTAAAAGAATACTTAGATAAATATCTGGCAAATGGTTTCATCAGGCCATCGCAATCTCCTGTGTCTTCGCCTTTATTTTTCGTGCCAAAGAAGGAAGGTGATTTGAGAACTTGTATTGATTATCGCGCATTAAACAGGATCACCAAGAAAAATCGGTACCCGCTTCCACTCATTTCCGTCCTATTGGATCAGGTAAAAGGAGCACAGATATATACCAAACTCGACCTTAGAGGAGCTTACCATCTGGTCCGTATGCGTGAAGGAGATGAGTGGAAGACGGCATTTAGAACGAGATTTGGATTATTTGAATACCAAGTCATGCCGTATGGGCTCTGCAACGCTCCGGCTGCCTTTCAACATTTTATAAATGACATCCTCCATGAATATATTGATCAGTGTGCAATTGTGTACATTGATGATATTCTGATTTACTCATCCGACAAGACTAAGCATTGAGGGGAAGTGAGAGGAGTTCTACAGAAGCTCCGAGAAAACAAGCTGTTTGTGAAACTAGTAAAATGTGTGTTCAACGTTTCCCAGGTGGAGTTTTTGGGCTTTGTCCTCTCACCAACCGGAATAAATATGGACGAACGGAAAATCAAGGCAGTGGTCGATTGGAAATCTCCCGAAAGTGTTAAGGAAGTTCAGAGCTTCATAGGGTTTGCAAATTTCTACAGAAGGTTTATAAGTGAATTCTCACGGAAGATACTTCCTCTTACAAAACTACTCCGGAAGGGAGTTCACTTTGATTGGACAGAAGAAACTGAAGAGGCCTTTAAATCCCTGAAGAAAGACTTCACCACAGCACCAATACTTTTACATGCTGATCCCTCGGAACCATTCTATGTTGAAACAGATGCTTCCGATTTAGCAGTCGGGGGAGTGCTATCCCAACGACACAAGGAAACGGGCCAGTTGCATCCGGTTGCTTACAGATCAAGAAAATTGACGTCAGCAGAAGTGAATTACACTATAACGGAGAAGGAGTTATTGGCCATTAAAGACGCCTTTAAGGAGTGGCGACACTACCTCATGGGAGCTAGGCATCTAGTGACAGTTTTTACGCATCACCGAAATTTAAAATTTCTGAAATCAGCTAAGACACTAACTCCAAGACAACTTCGATGGTCATTGTACTTTGCCGATTATGACTTTGTAATCACCTACCGACCTGGGGCTCAGAACGGGAAGGCTGATGCCTTATCCAGACTAGGAACCAATAACCAAAAGAGTAACACAGAAAATCAAACTATAATTCCAAGTACCAGAATCATTGGCGCCATCACTTCAATTGACCTGAAGGAACAAATAACCAAAATCATGAGTCCAGAAGAAATGCAAGGATGGGTTGAAGAGGGCGCTGGAAGAGAGATCCAACATCAATTGCCGTATTTTAAAGGAGCCTTGTATTTGCCTACCAAAGAGTTACAAAACCAAGCGCTGTACGAGTGCCATGATGCTCCTTTAGCGGGGCATAAAGGAGAAGCGAAGACTGAAGAATTAGTTAAAAGACTTTATTGGTGGCCTCAGATGACCAGGGATGTGGAAAAGTACGTAAAGACCTGTGAAATCTGCGCTCAGGGAAAATCTGAACGGCAAGCCCCTAAGGGGTTTTTACAACCCTTGCCTACACCACCTTTTCCATGGCACACAGTTACATTAGACCTCATTGTAGATTTGCCTCTTAGTCAAGGTTTCAACACCATCCTAGTGGTGGTGGACACATTTACTAAGATGACACATTTCACGGCTCTAAAAGGGGTTCCCACAGCTAAACAACTTGCTAGATATTTCAGTACACAGATTGTGAAAATTCATGGCATCCCGAGGGTTGTTATTTCAGATAGGGGTGCACAATTCGTATCTCATTTTTGGAAGGCTTTTCTGAAGGGGTTGGGAATCGAAGCTAGGTATTCAACCAGTTATCACCCAGAGACAGATGGGCAAACAGAAAGGGTGAACCAAGAACTAGAGCAGTACCTAAGATTGTTCCTGTTGAAACAAGAAGGAGAGTGGGCAGATTATTTATGGGCTGCTGAGTTTGCACACAACAATGCCAGGAATGTCTCTACAGGCTATTCCCCATTTTACCTGAATTATGGCCGACATCCAAATTTCACTATAGGGCAGACTGATATTCAAGTTCCAGCTGTAGAAGACCTAGTATCACATTTAAAACAAGTCCACCAGACTGTCATACAAAATTTAGAACAGGCTAAGAAAAAATATAAGACCTATGCAGATAAAAAGAGACGTGAGGGCCCTCCCTTAGAGGCAGGCGATTGTGTTTGGTTAAGTACAAAGAACCTTCGGTTAAAAGGTAACAGAAAATTTCAACCTAGATTTATAGGGCCTTATCGGATAGAAGAAAAGATGTCTCACGTTACCTATCGGTTAAAACTGCCCACCAAATTGAAGGTTCATCCAGTTTTTCATGTGTCCTTGTTGAAAAAGGCTCCACTGGAACTGCGAAAAAACTTGCCTCCGAAACCCATTCCATTAGAATCTGGAGTAGAATTTGAAGTCAAGGAGATTTTAGATTCAAAGGAGGTAAAAGACAAACAGTACTATTTGGTTGACTGGAAGGGCTATGGGCCAGAGGAGCGATCTTGGGAATTGGAGTCAGATATCCATGCTCCAAGATTAGTTAAATCCTTTCATCAAAGATTTCCTACAAAGCCACGATTGAGAGGACCTCCTTTGTTGGGGGGTACTGTCAGGACTCCAAAGGATGGCTTAACAGTAGCGGGCACAGTGTTGGGCGGAGGTCATGGATCAGGAGAAAGAGTACGGGCCAAAGGCAATGGCTGGACCAGGTTGAATCGGAAAAGGAGTCTAAAGATGGCCGCCGCCTTCTAATCATCGCGGCGGTTTAGTTTATTTCTTCCCCACAGGTGCTCAGAGGCAGTTTGAGGCGCGCGCCCTGGAACAAACGCGCACTTCACCAGAGAATTCACGAAGTACGCAGGGTTAATCTATCTCTCCACGGAATTAGTGTAGAGAATATCTCGTCGGGCTTTCGTCCGGTTTTCGTTCGCTACCTCCGTCGGAAGTAGTTAGGAAAGAAAACAGTTAGAGTTCATACCGAGTATATTGCCAACAAGGAGAAGTTGCTGAAGCGACAGTTGGTGGCGCCTCTTCCCAAGTGATAAACCAAGGCTGGTGTAAGAAACTCGTCGAAGAATATCCTGGGCAGAAAAGAAGTTATAAGCTAAGTGATCTATAGAATTGATAGAAGATGTCAAGACATATGTGAATATTGTAAATAATATAGACTTGGATAGAACGTACAGAAAGATAAGAAATACGTCAAAATTCCTGCAAGAAAAGGGAAGAACGTTAAAACATTCCTGAGAGGGAAATACGGTGCAGCTAGAAAGGTCTTAGACTCCAACTAGCAAGGAATTCAGTAACAATTTATGAAGAGTATCTACAGAAAATAAGTACACACACTCAAGTAAGTAGATATGCTAATCAAGAGAATAGGAGAGCGTAAGGGTAAATAAGGAAATACTTACATTCAGTGATATCTTGTTCACAGGTGAATTCCAGAGTGTTATTTTCAAAGAGAAAGAAAAGAAATATAGAGGAGAGGCACAGTGCCAGAAACGAAGGGTAGGTTAAGATCATAGGAGCAGAATAAAAATTGGGACACAGTACATGTAGGATAAATGTATAACTTGATGCTTGATTTCTAGATTCTCTCAGTTGACACGCTGTCTGCGGATAGAACCAAGAAGCAGACGTAAGAGAGAAGACCGTTTCAGGACCAGTCTCTTCTTGTTTATTATTTTATCCACTCCCCTTTCCCCCCCGGGGGTAGATTTGAGGGTCTAGATATTTAACTGGCCCGCAGAAATATCCTTGAAGGGGAGTTGGGAATCAGCATCTCTGTTCCTGTGCAAGACTTCAGAAAGAAGAATCTCGTGGCCTTGACAAGGAGCAAGGGGCGCGGGAAGCCGGCCCCTGAAGTTCCCACGGTCCAGGAGGAAGCAGACCTTGAGGGGGATGCCCTGGAGCCTACAGGGGAACAGATAGCTGAACTGGGAGACCTGCCGGAGCTGACCCATTGGCAGCAGGAAGGGGGTCCCACCAGGGAGGATTTTTGTAAGGCGCAAAACGAGTGCCCTTCTCTCGTGGGTATGCGGCAGCAGGCTGCAGACCAGGCCGCAGGTGATCAGTCAGGATCACATTTCGTTTACTGGGAGAACGACCTCCTATATACCGAGCCTAAGGTTGCTGAGCCTGGGTCAGCCCGTGCGCTGGTGGTACCCCAGGACTTCAGAGCCTTCCTACTGGGGCTGGCTCACGATGTGCCATTGGCAGGGCATTTGGGGCAGGACAAGACCTTTGAAAGGCTTGTCACCCACTTTTATTGGCCTCAAATGCGCAGGAGTTCAGATACTCACTGCAGGACATGCCAGACTTGCCAGGCAAGTGGAAAGAGTGGAAGGAAGCAGAAGGCTCCACTCCAGCCATTCCCTGTGGTCGGTACCCCATTCCAGCGAGTGGGGATTGACATTGTAGGGCCACTGGACCCCAGGACAGCGATGGGCAATAGGTTCATCCTGGTCCTGGTGGACCATGCCACCCGGTACCTGGAAGCCATTCCTCTGAGGACAGTGACGGCCCCCGTGGTGGGACGTGAACTGATGGGAATTTTCTCCCGAGTGGGATTCCCTCTAGAGGTGGTGTCTGACCGAGGTACCAATTTCATGTCCAAGTACATGAAATCTCTTTGGCAAGAGTGTGGTGTAACCTACAAGTTCACCACACCTTACCACCCCCAAGGAAACGGGTTGGTTGAGAGATTCAACCGAACCCTCAAAGGCATGATAATGGGCCTGGAAGGACCCATGAGGCGTAAGTGGGACGTCCTCTTACCATGCCTTCTCTTCGCTTACCGTGAGGTGCCACAGAAGTCTCTGGGGTTCAGTCCCTTTGAGCTTCTGTATGGTCACCCAGTCAGAGGACCTCTAAGTCTGGTCAAGGAAGGCTGGGAGCAATCTCCCAGGAAACCTCCCCAGAATGTATATAGTTACATGCTGGCCTTCAGGAATCAGACTAGGCAATTCAGGCAACTTGCTGAGGCAAATCTGGAAGCCAGCCAGGAGGAGATGAAGCGGTGGTACGACCAGAATGCCACTCTGGTAGAGCTTCAGCCTGGACAGAAGGTATGGGTCTTGGCCCCCGTGGAGCCGTGTGCGCTCCAGGATAAGTGGACCGGTCCCTTTGAGGTGGTGGAGCGCAAGAGTCCTGTTACCTACGTGGTGGACCTGAAGTCTCCTAGGAACCCCTTACGGGTCCTACATGTGAACCGCCTCAAGCCCCACTTGGAGAGGTCCCAAGTGGGCATGCTCTTGGCAACAGATGCTGGGATGGAAGAGGAGACAGAACCTCTTCCTGACCTCCTGTCAGCCAAGGAGCAAGATGGGTCAGTGGATGGTGTCATCCTCTCTTCCACCCTGACCCCTGAGCAACGGAATGATTGTCGCCAGTTGCTGGGACAATTTTCTGATCTGTTTTCCCTGGTTCCCGGTGTCACTGATTGGTGCGTCCATGATGTGGACACTGGGGATAGTACACCTGTGCGGCACAAGGCCTACAGGGTGACTGACAGTGTGAGGACATGCATCAAGGAGGAGGTCTCCAAGATGTTTGCACTCGGGGTAATTGAGTCTTCCAGCAGTCCTTGGGCCAGCCCAGTGGTCTTGGTCCCAAAGGCTGCAGCGCTGGGAGCCACACCCGAACTCCAGTTCTGTGTGGACTACAGAGGACTCAATTCAGTCACTAGGACTGACGCACACCCCATCCCCAGAGCTGATGAGCTCATCGATCGGCTAGGGGCTGCCAACTACCTCAGCACGTTTGATTTAACGTCTGGGTATTGGCAGATCGCCTTGACCGAGGGGGCCAAAGAGAGGTCAGCATTTTCCACCCCAGATGGGCACTACCAGTTCCGGGTTATGCCATTTGGGATGAAGAATGCTCCTGCCACCTTCCAGAGATTGGTCAACCAGGTGTTGGCTGGGCTGGATTCGTTCAGAGCAGCCTACCTGGATGACATCGCGGTGTTCAGCTCCACTTGGGAAGAACACCTGCGACACCTCTGGGAAGTGTTGATGGCGCTGCGCAAGGCAGGCCTCACGATCAAGGCGAGTAAGTGCCAGATCGGGCAGGGTTCCGTGGTGTACTTGGGACACCTAGTTGGGAGTGGCCAGGTGGCACCCCTTCAGCCCAAGATAGAAACCATCCTGAATTGGGAGGCGCCCAAAACCCAGACCGAGGTGAGAGCCTTCCTAGGTCTCACCGGGTACTACAGGAGGTTTGTCAAGGGGTATGGCCACATGGTGGCCCCCTTGACAGCACTGACTTCGAAGAAGCAGCCCAGGAAAGTGATTTGGACTGACACCTGTCAGAAAGCTTTTGAGGCCTTGAAAATTGCTATGTGCACGGCGCCCGTGCTTTTGGCTCCCAACTTCTCCAAAGAGTTTATCGTTCAGACAGACGCTTCAGAGCATGGTGTGGGGGCTGTTCTTTCACAGATTAATGAGGAGGGCCTAGATCAACCCGTAGCCTTTCTTAGCAGGAGGTTACTTCCACGGGAACAGAGGTGGAGTGCTATTGAGCGTGAGGCATTTGCTGTGGTCTGGGCGCTGAAGAAGCTAAGACCCTACCTGTTTGGGTCTCACTTCCGGGTTCAGACGGACCACAGGCCCCTCAGATGGTTGATGCATATGAGGGGTGAGAATCCAAAGCTGTTGAGGTGGTCCATTTCCCTACAGGGTATGGATTTCACGGTGGAACATCGCCCTGGTACAGATCACGCCAATGCTGACGGTCTGTCCAGATTTTTCCGCCTTAGTGATGAGGAACTCCCTGGGGTAGGGTAGTTCTCCCCACGTTTCAGCTGGAGGGGACACGTGTTAGACCTGGCACCTTGGCGTGAGTCTCCCTCCCTCTTTTTGTCGCTGTGCCTCATGTGTTTTTATGGTGTTGGCCGCTCAGCGCGCTGTGCCACTGCCAACCAGTGTCGCGGTGAAAGTGCTCCCTATGTAAATTGTATATGTTGGTTGGATCCCATGATTGGATTGTTTGATTTACTGTCAGACCCCAGTAAAGGGCGCCAGGAGCGCCAGGGCATGTAAAGGCAAACACCGCTGGTGGGCTTGCAGCACTGGTTGTGCCACCCACGGACGCGGCCGGTAAACTATGTCTAAGGTCTGCCATCGCAGAACCTGCGTGCAGTCTGGTACTGACATGCTGACTGGCAAGTGCCCACACTTGCCGGTCCCTGAAACCTTCCCTTAGCTGCATGTTAGTCACCCCTCTGGTAGGCCCACGGGCAGGGTGCGTTGTGAGCATAAGGAGGACAAGCCTAGATGCGTGGCATGTCCTAGTAGAGAATTACCGCCATCTTGTTGTTCACTACTGCAAGGCTACCCTGTTCTCATAGGCCAGTATGGGCGGCCTGGATTGTTACACCCTATGATCCTAACCGACCCAGGGAACATGGTAGGAGATCGAGTTTAGTATGCCTGAACTCGGAATAATAAGGTACATCTTTTCCCAAGGTTTATTTTAATATTCCGGGTTTGCAAATGCCGCTTTTAGAAAGCTGGCCTTTGCTTGCCTAAACATTTCAGCCCGCCTCTGCGTGATGTGTATCTGATGTCTGGCTGGTATGAGTGACAGGGCTGGGGGGAACCCAGATGGGCAGGGCTAGGTAGCCTGGTGGTGAATAGGACGATCGACAGGTAGATGGGTGGGAGGAGTACTCCTAGGCTCTGAATAGGACAGTGCTCTGCCACCTCAATGCCTGAGGACTCTGCCCTGCACTCTGAAAGAAGAAGCCTGCATTGCGTAAACAAAGTGCTCAGAAACCGGACTGGACTAGGCAAGGGCCCCCCTGGCCTGGGAGAACAAACGATTTGCTGTATAAATGTAGGAGCCCTGCTCCTAAGAAACTAGATCCGCTTTTGACCAAAAAGAATCTCTGCCTGAGGAGGAGGCACCGGGAAAGCTGTAGGAGGAAGACTGTCCCTGTCCTGGGGGATTGGCCTGCAGTGGTGACCTTGCTGCCAAAGGGGAGAAGAGAAACTGTTGCTGAAGACTTTGCTTTATTTTTACTTTCAAGACTTGTGCTTTTCCAAAACGATCTCCAAGGGCTTGGAACTGAGCTTGCCCCCTGAACTGAGCCCCAGGACCATTGGGCTCTACCTGATCTTCACTCGCCTGCCGCTGGACTGTGGTGCCCTTTCCCTCGCCGGAGCTGTGACCCTCGTGCCCCAGTCCCTCCCTGAGCCGTGAATAGGACTGCTTAGCCGTCCCCGCCTTGGGAAGAGCCTCGCTCGGTCGGAGCCGCTCCCCATACGCTGTGCTGGGCTGCCCCTGTCACCTCGCTCGCCGGAGGCTCACTGTGCACCTTCACCCTCCCGCCGGAATCGGCGTTGTGAGCATCTCCAAGCCTCGGACGGCCCGGACGTAACCTGCGTGCCTGGCTGCCCCGCTTTGTTCACCCGCCACCTGCAAACACCCCGCTCTTGCCGTGAGCCTGAAGATCAGACCCCCATCGTGAAGTGTGGGAGCCCCGGACGCCGCCTCGCCCTTCTGTCGAAGAGCCGCTGAAATCCCGCACCCGCCTTCGCGTCAAGAAACAAGGTACTGTACTTACGAACTCGACCGCGAGCTCGCATCGGATCCAGGGTCCGCAACGTTCTGATTTCCCTGTCATCTGCCGTGGGCTTCCCGGGCGCCGCCCCAGCACGAAGTGCGCTGGGGCCTACAGTTACCTTGTGCCCGCCTAAAGAACTTTTCGTAACAAAGAAACTTTACCGTATTCCTAAGAATTGTGGCCCCATCAGTTTAACGTTACTGGGCCTTGTATTTGAATCTGCTGAATCTACATAAAAACTTATTTTTGTATACTTCCTGATTGGTGTCCGTTTGTGGTGCATGCAAGGGGTTTACTGTATGTGTAATTGCATTTTCTTAACCGTGTACGCCTGAGACTTAGCCTAGACTGCTCGCGCCACGCACCTAGAGGGTGAGCAGGGGTTATTCTGGGGAGTCATCCTTCGCCCTGACAGGAAGTAAGGGGTCCCTGCTTGTTGTGGGTTCACACCTGCGTCAACCAGAGCCCCCTCATTTCGAACAACCATGTTGGGATATCTGGTCGCGATAGACCGGCTCAAAGTCAAAGTTTCAGGCCGATCGCGATGGAGCCGTGAGCGGCTACCACTCACAGTAGGTCCCGGTCACAGTTTTTACCTTCGGACTTATAAACCTTTCTGGAGCTTTTTCTCGTGGGGTCCCTCAATGCTCTTTATCAGGCCGGATTCGGTGAGGGTTCGCCGGCCTCGGATTTCTTCTACTCCCGGTCAAACTCTGGAAGTCGGCCCTACGGAGCTTTTAGCAGCACAAACCTGGATGGCTTGGAAGTTCCCCAAGGGGTCCCAAAGTGTCTCAAAAACACATCAAGTGTCTGGAAGCTCCAAGATGGTCCTTGAAAGTTGAGGACTTCTGTTCCCACAATCCACTTGGACAAAACCCTTACAAATCCACTGGTATTTCTCCACGTTGTGGATCCTTGGTGGTGATGTTCCAGATGAGCTCTGTTAACCTGTAGCTTGCAGGGAGTCCACTCTTTAGTTCTTTTGCAGCAAGGTAATCCACAGGGCTGTAGTTTCAGCTGCTGCAGTCTTCAGAGAGCAGGCCTTAGATTTTGCACCCCAACTTCTCAGCCTGGCAACCTCTTGCTTTCTTAAGTTTCAAGCAGCAGATCTAAGAGACTCTGCCCCTCTCAGATACTTATTCCAAGTTCTCTTGGGCAAGCAGGAGGTCACTGCTGACCAATGGGAGCAGGGCAACTCTCCAAGGATATGACCACATCCTGGAGAGTGTGGCATTATTTTGTCCCAGAGTGCACCAAATCCTCCAAATTCATAATGGCTGATTTTCCAGCAGGGAGGTAAGAGCTGGCTAAACACACCCCTAGGATGGCTACTTTCCATGGACTCTCCCCTTGCATCTGTGCATTCCTTCCATAAGCCTAGCTCTGGCTGAGGCGAAAGGTTTAGAGTTGTAAATGACACTGGTTTCTTACCTCCTCTTTGAAGACAGTAGTTTATGACTCCTCCCCCTGCCCTGGCATTCCTGTGAAACAGCACACTGTCCTCCCAGAAGAGCTGGTTAACCCCAGAGGCTCTTTATCACCTCTTCAAAGCAGCCTGGCTAATCCACTTAACTCTGACCAATCAGGACAGACCAGTGAAGTCTGAACCTGGACCTACAAACAAGAAAGGCATATAACTTCTTGTCTGTATATTTTAGGAGAACTTCAACAATATCATATTGTTGTGTTTGTCACTACCATTCTGGTAGGTCTTTGAATGGAAGTTCTATCATTCCCCTATCAGGAGTCATTAGTTAATAACCTCTTGCCATGTTAACCTATGTGGCATGGGATTTGCAATGGGAAAAATGACTTGGGCCATTGTTCCAGCATCGGCCATATAAAAACATATTTTATAAGTACTTCACATATATCTACAGGACCCCCACCCCATGGGACAACTAGGGGAGACTTTAGGGGCTCTGAATCTGTAGAAATATTGCAGATCCTCCCTCCACAGTGCTCCTAGCCTCAAAGTCAAATTTGAGCAGCACTTTATCACAATGTGGGGAGTGAAATGTTAAATTTCACTTAACCCAGGGCATATAAAACTCATTTTATAAGGCTCTAACTTATAAATACCTGACCCCCCCCACCCCTGGGGCACCTAGGGGAGACCCTGGGGGTTCCTAATATGCCAAAATATTGTAGGTTATCCATTTGTAAGTGCCCCAACCACCAAAGTCAAGTGTGGGCATAATTTACTTTTTAAAATCAGTACGGCCACCCAGGGCTACTTTTAAACTGACCTCAGGTTGCAGCAGTGCACACATGCAAGTGCAGAAAAATCTGCTGGCCTCCAAACTGTCATTCCCTATTGTGGACTAGGGACTTCTAGGTAGTTTTAATCCCTCTGCCCTATTATTTAATGTGGTCTGATAGGGTAGGTCATGCCAATCACAGGGATACACCATACCATAGTGTACCCTAGTGTATGTAGGTGTTTTCACTGTATTCTAAATGTGTCTCTTTCAGCATAGCACTAGCCCTGGGCCTGGTTAGGCAGAGCCCAGGATCAGTCAGAGTCAGTTACCACCAGCACCATTCAGCAAACAGTTGGGGGGTGCCCAGGGCACAGGATGACTTTGCAACATAGCCCCCCCAAACAAAAGGTGGTGGGTTACTAACCTACACCCTGGAAGTCCTCATCAGCTGAGTGGAAAAACCTGGAAAGTCCATCCGCATTTGCATGGGCAACCCCAGGACTATATTCCACTGTAAAGTCCATCCCCTGTAGGGAAATGGACAGCCGTAACCGCTTGGGATTCTCCCCTCTCATCTGCATGAGCCATCTGTGAGGCCTATGGTCAGTTTGAACACGAAAGTGAGTCCCAAACAAATATGGTCTGTTGGACTTGGCCCTTCTGGCAGGTTCACCCCCAAAACTTTTTGCATTTGTCCTAGCCTTTCCCTATGTCATGTAAGTGGTTTTAGGCCTCTAGGCGCTTTTACACTGTGTCCCAGTGGAAAGTGCGTGCGCGCTGTGTATGTCTTTAGTGAGATTGACCTGCCCTCCCATAGGAATGCATGGGGAATATGTGTGTCCATGGTAGTTCCTGATGCGTGGGGAGTGCAGGGTCCAGTTTGGTATGTGCGAACTCGTGAGATTGAATGCTGCGCAATGATGTGTGTGGCGTTACTGTGTCTAGTGTAGAAGTGCCACTTCTAGAAGCTGGCATGTCTGTGTAATAAATGTGAAGTGACTGTCTGGCTTGTGATTGGCTGGTGTGCCTGGCTCCAGGAGTCAGGTTGGGTCTGCCCCAGTGGTGAATAGGGAGATTTACATCCAGATGGGTGGGAGGAGTGCACCTGGGACCTGAATAGGGCTGGGTCTTCCCTACACAATGCTGGCTCCGCCCCCTGTGGTGCGACTGATGTCCCTAGCCTGTCCAGTGAATGGGGAGAGGGCCTGAGCACAACCGAGTGCTCCAAAACCAGTTGCATCTGGTTTTTCCTTAACCCTGCAGTCTGAGAAAAAGGAAATGTGTATATAAAAAGGGGCTGTGACCCCATGTAAAGGGTTCTGCTGTTCTGCTCCTGACGCTGGGTGCTGCTGCTGCTGGGCTCCAGGAGGAACCGCCACAAGGGACTGCCTCCCTGCTGGAGGGCCCTGTGTGCTGGCCTGCCTGAGCCCAGCCTTGTGCCCCCTGAGCTCTGCCTTATTTGGAGGAGCGTTTTGTCTCCCATGGCCAAGAAGCACTTTATTTTTATTGACTGAAGAGCGCTTGACCGTCCCGAGGAGCACCTTCATTAGTGGAAACAGCGCTGGACTACGATAATTTCCGAGGGAATCCCGACGTAGAGATTCCCCCACTGTTTTTGCTAATTTCCTAGCGGGAGCCCACCCCGCATTTGTGCCTCTTGAGCGGGAGCCCACCCCGCTCTGTCTTTTTAATTTCCAGAGGGAGCCTACCCCTCGTTGCCCGCTTCACTTTATTTTTACCTGCGGGTGCCCACCCCGTGTATCTACCTGTTTTCAAACCAGAGCGGGAGCCCACCCCGCCGGTTCTGGCCCCCGTGGGAGGCCGCCGCCACCAGAAACGCCGAGGGACGCTGCGCTGCCCGCAGTGCCTCGGGAGTGCCTAGAGCGGTCTTGTGCAGGCGGGGCCTGAGGACACCCGGAAGTAATGCCTGCCTGAGCGGGGCTCTCAGGAATTGGAAGGAGAGCCCCGCAGCCTCAGAGAAGCCAGGCGGGAGCCTACCCCGCTCTGGCAGACGCCCCCAAAAGCCGCCGGTGAGGAGAGCGAGGCAGCGCGACGCTGCTGCCCGGCCGCAGTGGAAGCCGGCATCAGGGAGAAGGACCGAGCGGAGACAACGCCGGAGTCTAAGGTGAGTGGGACTCCACGTGGTTGTTGATTCTGCCTGTTCTGCCCCTTTTCTTCACAGCGGCGCCACAGTTGCGGGCCGCTCCAACGGGGGGCATAGTTGATTTGAGCGCCCCTTCACCCCAGCGGGGGCTTTATTTTTCTAGAGCCCAGAGGGGCTCCACCGAAGAGGGCATTATTATTCTAGAGCCCTGAGAGGCTCCAACGTTTGGGGGACATGTTTATTGCCAGAGCCTGTGCGTGGCTCCATCGATGGCCATAAGTGTCTTAGGCCGGTCCAGAGGGGCCCATGCTTTTCTTTGAGTATTTCAGGAGCCAGTGCGCTCCATGGTGGCATGATTATTTACAGAGCCCCGTGTGGCTCCAACGCTCTGCATATTTGTTCTAAAGGCACAGTGGTGCCAGACCTTATCTGATTCACAGCTGCGCAGCACTTAGTGCTAGCTGCACCGTTTAGGTTGTGCCCCGGCGCGCTTTTCCTTAGCTGCTTTGGCAGCCCAGCCCTGACATTTTGGATAAAGGGCGTTTGAGCCCCTGAGAGGCCAAGTTTGCCTGGGGACAGTTTTTCTGTGTTGTGCCCTCACCTAGGGTACATGGTTATTTCTACATGTGTACGTTTGCGCAATGTGCATTGCCTTTATGCTTATTTCTATTTCTAAATATTTCTGCAAAGGAGGTTGTTTAATACGTTGGGTGTTAGGAAATGTACCGTGTGTAGTATGTTTTGCGCACCCTGTGTTTTATACCTCTAGATATGATTTCGGCATAGGAGGTTGTTTAATGCGTTGGGTGTTAGGAAATATACAGTGTGTAGTATATTTTGCGCACCCTGTGTTTTATACCTCTAGATATGATTTCTGCATAGGAGGTTGTTTTACCTGTTTAGGTTTATGTTAGGGAGATTATGCTTCCCTGTGTGATGTACGTCCCTAGCGTAATTATACTTAGGAGGTAGGGTCTAATGCGTTAGACTTGTGAGACAGTTGGTATATGCTCTACATTTACAATTGGTGATTTGTGCTAATTCTGACAGTGGTCCATGTGGCCCTGTCTTGTGTAAATAGTCCCCTGTAAATACTGCCCAGTGCCAGTGGGCACAGTGTAAATTATGTGATTATCATCTAATGTGTTTATTATAATACAAAGGCTATTTTTTATATATAACCTTGTTTCTTTTGTGGTGGGCCTAAGGTGTTGTTGCCGGGTGCGCGCGCAAACGCTTTACACATTGCCTCCGGGATAAGCCTGACTGCTCGTGCCAAGCTACCAAGGGGGTGAGCAGGGGTTATCTTTGGCGTGTAACTCCCCAACCCTGACTTAGAGTGGTGGTCTCTGCCTGGCTTTGGCGCAAGCCTTAGCCAACCAGAAATCCCATTTCTAACATGGTCTCAACCTTTTCAGGGACCAAACCACAGCAAAAGCTTCTCTCTCAATGGCACTCGACCTCTGCTCTCTGGGAAGAAGCCTCCTGCTAATAAAGGCAACAGGCTGATCAAGGCCCTCTTCATTTAGCTGTGACAACACTGCCCCAATCCCTTGCTCTGAAGCATCTGTCTGAACCACAAATTATTTTGTGTAGTCAGGGGCCAGCAGCACTGTTGCTGAACACATAGCAGCTTTCAGAGTGTCAAAAGCCTTTTGACACTCTCGGGTCCAATCCACCTTCTTGGGCTGCTTTTTAGAAGTGAGTACATTTAGGGCCCCACAATGGTCCCATCATTTTGAACAAACCTTCTATAGTACCCTGTCAGTCCAAGGAATGCCCTGAACTGACTCTGGGTAGCAGGAGCTGTCCACTCCAAAATAGTTTGGATTTTAGCTTGGAGAGGCTGTACATGGCCCCCACCTACCAGGTGGCCCAGGTACACCACAGACCTCTGCCCTATTTGGCACTTACTTTCCTTAATAGTCAGGCCTACCTGCTGCATGGCCTGAAGAACTTCCCTTAGGTGGCTTAAGTGACCCCCAGGTAGAACTGTATACAGCTATATCATCCAGGTATGCTGCACTGAACTGTTCCAACCCAGACAAGACCCTGTTCACCAACCTTTGGAAGGTGGCAGGTGCATTCTTTAAGTCAAACAGCATTACTTTGAACTGATAATGTCCCTCTGGTGTGGAGAATGCTGACCTTTCCTTTGCTCCATCAGTGAGGGCAATATGCCAGTAACCTGAAGTCAAATCAAAAGTACTCAGGTACTTAGCAGCCCCTAACCTATCAATGAGCTAATCAGCTCTTGGTATAGGGTGAGCGTCAGTCTTTGTGACTGCATTAAATCCTCTGTAGTCCATACAGAACCATAACTCCTTGGGTCCCCCTGAGCATTAGGTATAGGTACCAGCATCATTGGACTGGTCCATGGACTCTCAGACGGTTCAATTACCCCCAATTCCAGCATCTTAGCATTTAATGCTGGCTCTGACATGGTCAGACAACCTGTACAGTTTATTTTTTACAGGTAGGCTGTCACCAGTGTCAATGTGGGGCACACACCACTCAGTGATGCCTGGGGTCAAAGAGAACAGGCCAGCAAACTGCTCCAGCACTTGCTTACAGTCTCTGTGCTGCTGGTCTGTCAATTTGGGGGAGAGGACAATTCCCTCCACTGACCCATCTTGCACATTAGTGGAGAGGAGGTCGGGCACAGGCTCAGTGTCCTCCTCCACACCCTCATCAGTGACCAATAACATGGTTATGTCTGCCCTGTCATGCTGGGGTTTCAATCTATTCCCATGCAGGACCCTATGAGGGTTCCTTTGGTGCCAAGGTCAACCAAATAGGTAACCTCAAAGTCTTTTCTAAGATTGGATAGAGCCCACTCCACTTGTCATGGAGGACCCTGGGAGCCACAGGCTCCAACACCCACACCAATTGTCCTGGAGTATACTCAGGCATAGTAGCCTTTTGATCATACCAGTGCTTCATGAGCTACTGGCTGGCCTCCATTTTCCTGTTTGCCTTGTACATGTACTCTACCATTTTAGATCTCAGGCCTATCACATAGTCAAGCACATTGTCCTTTGCTTCTTTAAGAGGTTTCTCTAAAGACTCTCTCAGCAGGCTCAATGGCCCCCTCACAGGGTGTCCAAACACCAACTCAAAGGGACTGAAACCAGCCCCTTTCTGTGGCATCTCCCTGTAGGAAAACAGTAAACATGGGAGGAGAACATCACATCTTCTACTGAGCTTCTCTGACAACCCATTTATCATGCCATTCAAGGTTTTGTTGAATCTCTCAACAAGACCATTTGCTTGTGGGTGATAGGGGGTGGTGAACTTGTAGTTGACACCACACTCATCCCACATAGCAGTCAGATAGCTGGACAGGAAGTTCGTGCCCCTATCTGGTACAACCTCTTTTGGAAAATCGACTCTGATGAACACACCAAGCAGCACTTTAGCCACTGCAGGAGCATCAATGGTTCTAAGAGGGATTGCTTCTGGGTACCTAGTGGCATGGTCCACTACCACTAAGATATATCTATTCCCTGATGCAGTAGGTGGGTCCAGGGGACCAACAATGTCCATCCCCACCCTTGCAAAAGGAACCTCAAGCACTGGCAGTGGTTCTTGGGGAGCCTTTGTCTTGCCCCCTGTCTTGCCACTGGCCTGACAGGTGACATAGGAGCTGCAAAACTCCTTTACCTTTTCTGACATATGGGGCCAGTAGAAATGGTTCACCAACCGGTTCCATGTCTTTGACTGTCCCAAATGTCTTGCCAAGGGGATATCATGACCCAAAGTCAGGATGAACTCTATGTACTTCTGGGGCACCCTCAACCTCCTGGTGGCCCCCTCCTTGAGGTTTCTGGCCTCAGTATAAAGCAGTCCACCTTCCCAGTAGATTTTGTGAAACCCACTGTCATCCCCCTCCACTTGCTTAGAAGCAATCCGCCTCAAGCTCTAAAGGGTGGTACAGTCTCTCTGCCTCTTACTGAACTCCTCTCTGGAGGGTCCACCTGCTCCTGTCAGCTCTGCCAAATCTGACAGCTCTGGCAGGGATGGAGTCCCTCCCTCAGAGGCCATATCCTCCCCATCAGGGTTAGATTCTTCCTGCACCTCTGGAGTTCCCTGGGCTGGCTCACCAGGCCCAGTACACTTGTCCTTGGATGCTTGGCCCTTTGTTCCAGTGTCCAAGTGTCCAGCCCCTCCCTTCTTGCTAGTCTGTGACCTAGGGGCATATGTATCAATGAAAGGTTTTGCAATTTCCAAATAGCGATTTTTAGAGAATCACTATTTGAGAATCGCAAAACGAGATTTCAGCAATAAATCGCAAATATTTTGCGAATCCCTCATATTCCTTAATTGTGACTCGCAATTTACGAGTCACAATTAAGGAATACCTTCCCATTCATTCCTATGGGATAAGAGGCCCATAGGAATTAATAGAAATTCCGTGCGCAAATTGTGAGTACCCAATAGGTACTCGCAAATTACGCATGCAATTTCAAGGGTGCAAGGGTTCCCAAAGGACACCCTGTGGCACCCCTAAAATGCGCATGTGTGCACATGTGGCACACACATATGCCATAAGGCATGTATGTGTGCCACATGGCACTTTAATTCGCAACTTACAGTTGGTGGTGATTTGTGATTTCTTATGCCAAATTCGCACAACTTAGGTGCTTTCTACATCTCATTTAAGGAATCGCAATTTACGATTCCTTAAATGCAATCGCAAAATAGGGAATTTTGCGATTCTCTAAGTTGCAATGCCCTCTTGGAATGATACATCCCAAAAAGCCTTTTCCTGTTCACAAACGGGCCAATTCTGAGAATCGGCCCGTTTGCGAACGGGAAAAGGGCTTGATACATATGCCCCCTAGTCACAGCACATACCCACTCAGGGAGCTCCAATATTTTCATATGGAGTCCTCTCTCCACCTCTAACCACACAGAGGCTTCAAGATCATTGCCCAGTAAACACTGGACTGGGAGCACCTTAGACACAGCTACCTTCATAGGGCCTGTCACACCTCCCCATTCCAAATCCATCACAGCCATAGGATGGAGTTTGGTTGTGCTGTCTGCATAAGTCACCTGGTGAAACTCACCAGGTAGCTACCTTCCCGAGGCACCAGCTCATCCAGGACCATAGTTACACTAGCCAC
This sequence comes from Triturus cristatus, assembly GCF_964204655.1. Lineage (NCBI taxonomy): Eukaryota > Metazoa > Chordata > Amphibia > Caudata > Salamandridae > Triturus > Triturus cristatus. Next base: position 458,655,226 of record NC_140580.1, on the reverse strand, counting down.
AGTGTCTCTGATAGCCTCAACTTCAGTCCCATTCACTTTAGGCCTCTGCCTGTACTTGTCCATGTTTGGAGGTAAGGCTGTGAGGGTTGTAATATTCACCCCACCCAGGGACACTAAGGTTGATTCTACCACCTGACTACCCCTCTCTGGCACACCACTCTCCACCCCTACACTGACACTGGCAATCCCTATGGATGACCCCTTAGGGGGGAGCTTCTTGGCGCAGATAGCATCTCCCTGTTTGTGCCCTGGCTGGTTACAGTCAAAGCACTTACCCATTTTGAGGGATCAAAGAACCTACCATTCTTTCCCTGATTCCACTTCCCTTTGAATTTGGGTTGGCTCGGGGCTCCCCCTCCTTGTGCAGGTTTTTGTGGGTCTTTGGAGGACTCCTTAGGTTTTTGACCTTCTTGTCCCTGGGATTTCCCTTGGGAAGGAACCTGTCCCCCGTTCTTCTGGTCACTCCCCTGGTGCTGAATGAAAACCCGGGTTCTCACCCACTCATCAGCTGCTTCCCCCAGCTCTCTGGGGTCTGTCAGCTTAGAGTCCACTAGATACTGGCGAAACCTCTCTTCTGCACAATGAATCAAAATATGTTCTTTCAAAAACAAACTATACAATTCCTCATGTGTGTCAACTTTGTTACAAACAATCTAGCCTTCCAGTGCCTTCACTGAAACGTCCACAACACAACGTCCACAAATCCTACCCATGACTTTGAACTCAATTTCTGGGTGCCTCTAAACTTCACCCTGTACTGATCTGGAGTCAGACAAAATCTCTTGATTAACCATGCCTTCATCTGCTGGTATGATTCTGCATCCTCTCCCTTCAGGGTCGGGAGCCTATCCCTCCCAGCTACTGGAATCAACCCCCACAGGAGTGCACCCCAATACCTAGATTGGACCCTACTCATTCTAAGGGCCCTCTCAAAGCAGCTAGCCACCTGTCAATGTCATGCACCTCTGTGTACTTGGGCACTATACCCTTGGGAAGTTTATGATCAAATGCACCACCCCTGGACATCTCAAACTCTTCATATTTCCACTGCCACCACTGTAAAACTAATTGAGCCTTAAGCTGTCTCTCTGCAAGGGACAGTGGTGGTTCCTGAGTAAGGGACCCTTCCCCAGTCCCACCATCTGGAATCATAGGTCTAACACTAGAGATAATGGAAGAGGCACCATTCTCACTCTCCTCTTGGGTGAGATTGAGAGGAACACCCTCCATCCCCCCTTGAATCTCCTGAGCTACCCCAGCCCAGGCCTGTAGGGACTTAAGCAAACCTGCCTTCCTAATCTTGTTGGAAGCAGGCAGCACCCTAAGCCTACACTGTACCCTAAGATCAGCCATCTTGAACTGGGACAGTTTAGCCAGGTCCAGCTCCATGGTTCCCTAGTTTTGGGTCACAACAACTAGTCACAACAGACTTAGAACAATTTGGAAAAATTAAAACAATGGATTAAAAACAGTTTAGTCCAAATTCCAAAAATCAAACTCAAAAGCTTTGTTCTAAGGCAATTTAGAGGATTTTTATAATCTTAATTCACTTTACAGAAAGGTGTACTTTTAGACACAAGTCCTCATCCGCACCGCTGAGCACCAAATGTTGGAAAGTGGATTATTGGTAGGGATAAATGTAGGTCTGCCACTGGCAATAAGGCCACTAACACATGATAGGGCTCATTCTCCCTGGCAGCACTGCCAGCTGCTCTCACGCCCGCAGTCCATCACGAGCAGAGTTCGAGCCTCGCGCCCGACTCTGCCTCAGGTCTTGTGTTTCTTTTTGCACTGTGTGATTCTGTGTTTTCGTAATTTCTGGGGCATTACTGTGATATAGCGCCTTAGCGCTTCCGCCGTGTCCTGCACTCTCCTCTCGCCCCGCCCCCTGACCCAGCCCCACTCCCGCTTCCACCTCTACTCCCGCCCCCTCCCCTACATAACGGCACCACACAGCGGGTGCGCGCGCGCATTGGGCGCGCCTAAGGCAAGCCCATCTGCTCCCGTCTGCGAACCGGCCGCGACCAGCGCCAGGGACCATGGTCTTCCTGGAACCCACCGACATGACTCAGCCACCCTCCACGCTCACAACCCCGGGGGCCACGCCGACTGCGTAAGATCCTCGGCAAACACGACCCATGGACAGTTCTCGTGCGGACACTGCCGAAGATCTTTCACCGTCGACAAGATGCCCACAGCCCGCGAAGGACCACCGACTGAACAACCCTCTGAAACCCTGACTTGCATCCTCCTCAACATGCGCTCCCTACACCGACACGCCGTAGAGATCTGGGACCTGATTGACACCCTCTTGCTGTACGCCGCTTTCTTCACGGAAACCTGGACCAACGCCACCTCCGGTCCAGACATCGCCACAGCAATCCCTGACGGCTACAAAATCCAGAGAATGGGCTGCCCACACCGCCCGGGAGGAGGAATCGCAATCGCAATCGCACACAAGACCCCCCTCTGACTCTCCACATTCAACACGAGCGACCCCCACTCCAACACGGAACACCTCCACTGCCAGATCCAGACCAGCCCCAGCACCACGCTACGCGGCACCCTCATCTACAGACTGCCAGGACCCCGCACCCAGCCCACAACCACCATCGCCGAGCTCACCGCACCCCATGCCATCCCCTCCCTGGACTACCTCATGCTTGGGAATCTGAACTTCCACCTCGAAAACAGCCAGGACACCAACTCCACCACACTCCTTGAGAACCTCGCCATCCTAGGACTGAAACAACTCGTCAGTACTCCCACCGACAGAGCAGGTCACACTCTCGACCCCATCTTCATGGGAGGATCCAACATCTGCTTCAGCCACACTACCCAGCTTCTCTGGACGGACCTCCACTGCATCCATTTCACTTTCAACATCACCACCGCACCCAATCCGGCCCCACGTCCGCCACGACGGAAGTGGAGTAAGGTCACGAGGAGCACCTGAACGCCGCCCTCCTCCAAGACCCCCCCAAGGCTGCGACAAACACCAACTCTGCAGCCAGGGAATTCTACCGCTGGGTCGCCGGATGTGCCGACAAGCTGGCTCCTCTCTGCCGCACTGCCAAACAACGCCCTCTGAGGGCCGCCTGGTTCACCACCGAACTACAAGAAGCCAGACGCACCTGCAGATGCCTGGAGAAGACCTGGAGGAGCCAGAAGACCACGGAAGCATGGAACAACCACAAGAGCGCCCTGAAGGACTACCACCAGCATATAAAGGACACCCAAAGGACCTTCATCAGAGACAAAGTCATGACCAACTCATCCAACGTCAAGGAACTGTTCAACGTCATTCAGCAGTTCACAAAACCCACCTGCGAAGCCACTGACATCACACCCTCCCAGGAACTCTATGACAAACTCAGCTCCTACCTCCACCTGATGATCAAGGCCCTTTAGGACAACTTCAGCGAGCCAGCAAAAAACAGCACCACATTACCCACCACCGCTGAGGAACCGATCCTCTCCTCCTGGGCACCCGCATCCATCGAACTCATCTCCTCTGCCATGAAGAAGACGCACTCAGGAGCCCCAACGGATACCTGCCCCCTCACATCTTCCACAGGGCCACCGCAGTCATCGCACTTGAACTAGGACGAACAATCAATTCCTCCCTCTTATCCGTCATCTGCCCGGACGACTGGAAGTATGCAGAGGTGAAACCCCTCCTCAAGAACCCAACTGACCTAAGGAACTACTGGCCCATCTCTCTCCTCCCCTTCGCAGCCAAAGTAACCGAAAGACTCGTGAACGCCAAGCTGACCGCCTTCATCGAAGAAAACTCCATCCTAGATGCATCCCAGTCTGGCCTCCGTAGCAACCACAACACCGAGACCACCCTCCTCGCTGCCACCGATGACATCCTCATGCTGCTGCTAGACCAGGGACACACCACAGCCCTCATCCTCCTAGACCTCTCTGCAGCCTTCAACACCATCTCACATCGCACGCTAGCCGCCAAACTCTACATCTGGATCCAATCCTTCCTCTACGACAGAACCCAGAGAATCAGATTCCCCCCTTCCTCTCCAACTCCACCGACATCATCTGCGGAGTACCTCAGAGATCCTCACTAAGCCCGACGCTCTTCAACATCTACATGGCCCCCATCACTGCCATCCTCAGACAACACGGGCTCAGCATCATATCCTACGCCGACGACACACAGCTCATCCTCTCCCACACCAAGAACCCAGAAATCATCAGACTCAGTTTCCAGGAAGAAATGAGAAACGTAGACACCTGGATGAAGGACAGCTGCCTAAAGCTCAACTCCGAGAAGACCGAGGTCCTCATCCTCGGACCCTGCACCTCTGCCTGGGACAACACCTGGTGGCCCTCCGCCCTCGGGAGCCCACCCACCCCGACAGACCACACTCAGAACCTCAGCATAATCCTCGACTCCTCCCTCTCCATGAACCGCCTTATCAACGCCGTCACGTCCACCAGCTTCAACTGCGTCCGCATCCTACGCAAGACACTCAAATGGATCCCACCTGACTGCAGAAAGACCGTCACCCATGCTCTTATAACCAGCAGACTATACTACGGCAACGCCCTCTACGCCGGAATCAACAAAACTCTTCTACACAAACTCCAAACCATTCAGAACGCCGCAGCCAGGCTCATCCTAGGGACTCCACGCCACGAACATATGACCCAACACCTCCGAAGCCTCCACTGGCTCCCTGTCGAGAAGAGGATCACCTTCAAACTCCTCACCCACGCCTACAAATCCCTCAACAACATCGTACCCAAATACCTCAACGACTGAGTTTGTTTCCACGCACCCAAGAGGAACCTCCACTCCGCTGACCTCGCCCTGGTAGAGGTCCCCCGCATCCGCAGAAACAGAACTGGCAGGAGAGCTTTCTCCTACATGGCGGCCAAATCCTGGAACGAGCTTCCTGTCAACATCAGACACTCCCCTACCCTCCACACTTTCAGCAAGGACCTCAAGAGCTGGCTCTTCGACTGACCCGGAGCTGCTTCCCCCTCCCAGCGCCGTGAGACCCTCACGGGTGAGTAGCACGCTTTATAAGCCACTGATTGATTGAGGATCGGTCTTAGAAAATTAGTCCCATGCTCAACCCTTGGCTGCGAGCAGGCAGGCTTAACTTCAAAGACAGGTATGTAAAGCATTTAAAAACACCAATTCAGTAAATAATTAAGACACAACATATAATAAAAATCCAACACCAATTTATAAAAATAGGAAATATTTGTAGCTATAAAATGACACCAAAACGACAAAAATCCAATGTAGGGAACGGTAGATATGAATTTTTAAAGATTTATCACTTTATAGCACTTAGAAACATATAGCACCATGTTGGAATATCTGGTCGCGATAGACTGGCTCAAAGTCAAAATTTCAGGCCGACCGCGATGGAACCCTGAGCAGCTACCACTCGCGGTAGGTCCCGGTCACAGTTTTTACCTTCGGACTCAGAAACTTTTCTGGAGCTTTTTCTCGTGGGGTCCCTCGATGCTCTTCACCAGGCCGGGTTCGGTGAGGGTTCGCCGGCCTCGGATTTCTTCTACTCCCGGTCAAACTCTGGAAGTCGGACCTATGGAGCTTTTAGCGAAACGATCCTGGATGGCTTGGCCGGCTCGCGGTTGAAGACAGGTGGCTTGGCTGACCAGGTTGAGTCAGTCCCCCATGGAGCTTTTTTCCAAAGTTGCTCTAAAGTTCTCCAAACTCCTGGAACTTCTTCCTGAAGATCCCCAAGGGGTCCAAAGGTGTCTCAATCTCACTCCAAGGTTCTGGAAGATCCAAGATGGTCCTTGAAAGTTGAGGACTTCAGTTCCCACAATCCATGTGGATAAAACCCTTACAAATCCTCTGGTATTTCTCCAGATTGAGGATCCTTGGTGGTGATGTTCCAGGTGAGCTCTGTTAACCTGTAGCTTGCAGGGAGTCCACTCTTTAGTTATTTTGCAGCAAGGTAATCCACAGGGCTGTAGTTTCAGCTGCTGCAGTCTTCAGAGGGCAGGCCTTAGATTTGCACCCCAACTTCTCAGCCTGGCAATGTCTTCCTTTCTTAAGATTCAAGCAGCAGATCTGAGAGACTCTGCCCCTCTCAGATACTTATTCCAAGTTCTCTGGGGCAAGCAGGAGGTCACTGCTGACCGATGGGAGCAGGGCAACTCCCCAAGGATATGACCACATCCTGTAGAGTGTGGCATTATTTTGTCCCAGAGTGCACCAAAACTAGGGGTGGGTGGAATTTGCGAAATCCACTTTTGCAAATTATCGGGAAAATGTTAAAAATCTCCGCAAACACGCGGAAATATCGCGAAGATGCAGAAGTTTTTTTCCCGCCCGTTCGCGGTATTTTCTGCATGGTTGCGGCTCGCCAACTTACCCATGCGGTTGCTCATGGACGCAGCCATCTTGTTTTAACTTGTCTCGCGGTGCATGATCGCGAGAAGAAAGACGTGATCGCGCGACGAATGACATTACTGCGGGCGCGAACTGTCGCGAGACAGCGCAAATGGCTACCAACAATCCAACATCTCGTGGAGAACGCGACCGGATCGGGAAAACTTGTCGGCGAACGCGGGGATTCAGGTAAGGCGATCGCGCGCATGTGAGAATGTATTATTTTACAGCGCGAGCAAGCAAAACATTTCCAGTAAAATGCGGATTGCGGAAATGTTGACATTTTCGCGCTCTCCGCGGAACGCGAAAATGTCAAATTATCGCAATTTCCGCGAGCGCAACGGAATTTTAGCCCAGGCCTAACCCAAACCTCCAAATTCATAATGGTTGATTTTCCAGCAGGGAGGTAAGAGCTGGCTAAACACACCCCTAGGATTGCTACTTTCCATAGATTCTATTACAGGTCCGGAGGTGTCAGATTATGCTTTCTCTTTCTTTACTGCAAATAAACAGCAGCCAATAAGAAAAATTTTAACACATTGAAAAGTACATTTCCAGAATGCTTAGCGTAACCATATCAACAACTATAGAGACTAGCCTTATAAATGACTCTCCACAGCAGAACACTTCCTCTTTCTTGGCTGCTCGCCTAGAGTTAAGTGCTCAACATTAGTTCTTGCCATAACTCATGTTGTACTATTGTTCGCTTCTTATTTCATGCGGGGAATATATTCTAATGTATTCTGCTTTTATGTGGCTTTAACTCACGCTTTGCGCAGTCTTGCATATTTACAGTGCGTCGCGCTGCTGCTTGTAGCGGGCACTCGGAAGGTGGCTGTTGCCTTCTCACGCGTTCCCCACCTTCTGACTGCCTTTGTCCTTAATAACTTACCGCATCTCATCCTAGCGGTCTGCGGCGCCTTCCCTCATACGGGCCCGCATTGAACTTGAGCCTCATGTCGTGTAGCCCAATTGGGCTTGTTTTGGGCTACACGACACCAATTCTCGTTCCTCCTCGCTTCGCGCGTATTTTCAAACGCGCTTCAGAGCGGAGATTGTTCTTTTATGCCCCTCATTGACGCTTCTTCTGGGCTGGATAACAAGGCAGACCCCAAGCCGTGTGCAGGCTTTTCTGTATCAAAAACTTGGCTCTTGACGCCCTTTGGGCTGATTACTTGGATTACAGCTTTGCTGAGGAGCGTTTAATTTACTCGTGTTTATTGCACCAGGGCTGCTCCCCCTTGACCGATTCCACTGGGACCTTGATTGTTTAGCACAAGTGTCTCCTGCTGTATGTCTAGCGATGGAAGACTGGGCCTACTTCGAGGAGGATGAATATTGGTAATATGAGGCGCATGGGCCCCTCCTGGAGGACAACCTCGTTGATGCCCTTGACGCATCGGTACAAGATTCCGTCAACAAGGAGGTGGAGGTAGCGGTTCCTAAAACTGTTAATAAGGCTCTAGCGGCCGCATTGAAACCCATTATGGCGCAATTAAAACATTTCGCAAAACGCCATAGAATGCTTCACCAAGACGCTGCAAACCATTCCACATCTTCTGCAGGGGGGAAAACTGCTTCTGCTAAGGCGCCCAGTTGGCCGCATGCGCAGGTCCTTACTAAGTTGCCACCCCCTTCTGCCCGGGATCATTCATATTCTGGAGCTTCAACTCCTTTTCCCTCGTCTTCCAAGGTGGTTACTGATACCGATAGTGGTACGAACACTGACTCCACTGGACACACCGTGTCTCCTAGGAAAAAGAAGGCTCAGAGGGCCTCACTCTGTTTACAAACCCCTCCTGTTTACCAGCCCACAACTCTGTTCGATTTCAACCCTCAGGACATAGTGCACCCGAGGTCATCTGATTGTGCCCCTCCTCCAGAGGTGGCTGATTACATCCACCAGAATTTGAGGCGCAGTTTTGACAGGGAGGTCAGGAACCGGCTGGGGTCGGAATGCCCTCGTCCAGATGTGCCTGATAATGTCGCGGAGACGCCCGATATAGATCCTAATATGTTGGCTTTCCTGAAGAAATTTCAGAAGGATCCCAAGAAAGGCATCGATTGTGCCTGGCTCGAGTGCCAGGATAAGTTACTGGACACTATCAGCCACTTGTCAAAGATTCTGGAGTTGGTTCTACTAGCCACGGAGTCTGAAGACCCAACTGACCCAGATATTCTTGCTGGGTGGACGCAGCGTGCCATCTGCTTCTTGGGTAACGCAAATTGCGCCATCTTAGCCGAGCGCAGAAAATCACTCTTGATGCGTATGGATAATAATTTAACTGAACTGGCGTTGGCTTAACCAGGTCCCCTGGGGGATGGTTTACTATTGGGAGAGGGCTTTGTTAAAGACGTCTCCAAATATGTCGGGACATTCACCTTGTTAGGCCATCAGTTTGTGGGGGAGTCTCCGCACTTGGGGCAAAAACTCCGCAGTGAGAATTCTCATTGCTGAGATTGAGCCCTGAGTGTGGAGACACCCTCATGACCGCGGGGTCTCCGCCACTAGTGCAGAGCCCCTTTGTGAATCAGGCCCTCAGTGTTTAAAAATACACAGCTTAACAAAACACATTGATTTAAAACCAATAAAGACATTAAAATTAAACAAATTCAGTTACTTTAACTGAGAGAAAATAGATAAAATGCATATTATCAGGGAACTCAAACCTTTTATCAAATAATAAAGATGCAATTTAAAAAATATAACAAGATAGCAATGAAATAATAACAATAAATGTTAGTGTACATAACATAACATTTTTCATTGTACCTAACTCGAAAACAAAAAAATACAAATGCAAAGATATTCCTTCATAGAAAAATATTTAAAAATTTCAAAATCTAGATAAATTGACACAATTTTAAATATATAAAAATTTACAAATGTACATTTTTAAATTACTCGCTTCCTCTATTCCCCTAAAAAACAGCATCCCACTAATAAGTTTATTATACAAAAACAACCATTTTAAAAACAAGTACAATGTATTACAAATACACAAAATAGACTTCAAAATGATAAAAATTACAACTACATGACACAATATGTTGACAACAATATTAAAAAATATTTAAAAAAACAATAATCTTACCTGCTAAATTTGGGTCGGAGTGCTACTCCAAGTGATTGCCAGTGGTTAGACTTATTGCAAGCAGCCCTCCATAACCTTTTTTGTGCTTCATGTAGCGTCATAAGTGCCATGGGTTTGCCCAGACATCGGTCCCATGTTCACTATGTCGCTGGGACCAAACTGTGCCCCACTCATCAGCCCATAATTAGGGCAAAACTGGTCCTGGGTTGCTTGTGTTCCGGTTCAGGCAGGATCTGGCTTTGCAGTTCGGGCTGGACTGTTTGCAGGATGAGCAGGGTCAAGGCTGATTTGCATATGGTTTGATCCAAACTGAGATGTCACCGTGAGCAAGAGAACTATGAGTTGAAGTGCTACTCTAAGCGATTGCCAGTGGTTAGACCTATTTAACGCAGCTTTCCTTCATATTTTGTGTTTTAATGTACCCCCCTAAGTGGCATGGGTATGCCCAGATGTGAGTCCCATGCTCTCGGTGTCACTGGAACCAAGCAGTAGCCTCAGATGAGCCCATAAATAGGGCAAAACTGATTCTGGGTTGCTTGTGTTTGGACTCAGTGAGGACCTGGATCCGCAGCTCGGGCTGGACTGTTCCCATGAGGAGCAGGGTCAAGACTGATGTGCATATGACTGGGTCCAAACTGAGGTGGGATGGTGAGAAAACAAACCATAGGTTACAGGGCCACCCTGAGCGATTGCCAATGGTTAGTCTTATTGCAAGCAGCCTCCCAGCACCTTTTGTGTGTTTCATGTGCCACCCAAAGTGGCATGGGTAAGCCCAGACGTGGTTCCAGATTTGAATAACAACAAGAGCACCCATATAAGGTTGACCAGGGACCCTGGGAATTACGTATTTATAAACAGCAAAAAGTCCCTAGGAAGGAATGAATGGAACCAACAATGAATAAGGACCCAATCAGTGCTTATTTTTAAAGACTTGTCCAGCCGGACAGCGGTCATAGATTTTACTGATATAGTAATGAAGCAAAATATCGAAAAAATACACAAAGTGGGACACTTTGTGTATTTTGTACGGGCCTGTGTCCCGTACAAATAACAAGGAGAAGAACAGAAAAAAACAAAGGTTCAGGCAAAAAACGTTTGTTGCAAATGGCAGGAATAGAAAATGAACCAACAAACATTACATGGGACACCCTTATGTATCATACTTAGTATTGCTAAGACCATATAGGGTGTTTACAAGTGTTGACGGCGTTTCGATCCTATAAACGAAATATTAGGATCATCATCAGGACAACATTGATTATGCCTGTACAGTTTAACCTGAATAGCCGTTACCGTGAGTGTGGATGAGTAGGTAATGGTACTTAGAGTTGTTAGGAGCCGTTAATAGAAGGGATCGTCGGGAAGACTGAGAGTTCCCATAAGGGTACGCAGAGTAGTAGAGAATTTGCACGAGTCCGTCAATGCGGGGGCACGATCCGAAACTACGGCAATAGCCGCGAGGGGAAACCAGGATTGTGAATGTAGTCTGATTACCGGATCGTCAAGAAGGCTGGTAGTAGTCCGCGGAGTAGCGCGGTAGGATCGAAGATACGAAACTATCCGTCAATGCGGGGAGCGAGGACCGGTGATACGGCTGCTCGTGGTTCCAGTGCTCACTGTGTCACTGGAACCAAGCTGTACCCGGCTGAGGAGCCGTTAACTATTGCAAAACGGCTCCTGGATTGCTTGTGTTCCCGGTAAGGGAGGACCTGTCTTCGCAGTTTGGGCTGGACTGTTCCCATGAGGAGCAGGATCAAGACTGATTTGCAAATGACTGGGTCCAAACTAAGATGCCATGGTGAGCAAAAGAACGATGGGTGGAGTTCTACCATGAGTGATTGCCAGTCGTTACACTTATTGCAAGCAGCCTCCCATCACCTTTTGTGTGCTTCATGTACCACTAATAGTGGCATGGGTTTTCCACATGTGGGCTCCTAACCTCACTGTGTCACTGCAACCAAGCTGTACCCAACTGATGAGCCCATAACTCAGGCGAAACTGGTCCTGAGTTGCTTGTGTTTGTGTTCAGGGAGGACCTGGCTTGGCAGTTCGAGCTGGACTGCTCCCATGGGTAGCAGGGTCAAAACTAAAGACAAAATGAGGTGGCATGTTGAGCAAAAGAATGATGGGTTGCAATGCTACCGCAAGCAATTGCCAGTGGTTAAACTCATTTCAAGTAGCCTCCCATCACCTTTTGTGTGTTTTATGGAGTGCAAATAGTAGCAGTGTGTAAGCGGTTACGTTTAAAAAAAGAGCCAAAGTTATATGAATGGACGTTAATAGGATTATGCATTCGTAAAAAAGACAAGAGCACTTCTCCTGCCAAGTCCACTATGTTCCTGAAATTGACTTTTCTTGTAATAAAGGAGATGCTAAGCGCTGGGTTCCTACTCTAATATCTATTTAATTTTAGTATTTTACTCAAACAAAGCGTTGCTGTGTCACGCCAAACACATAGAAAGTCCAATAAGAAATGTTCAGGCCATACCATTTGTCTCAACATAATTTGGAAACATATCATCAAAGAAGCTTATAAAGCACAGAAAGTGAAGCTGTAGTGGAGGAAGACAGCAGCACTCTTTTCTGACATGCAACTACACTTTGAAAAGGGACTACGTTATGTACTGTTTTTCTTTCCCAATGGGCTATGAGATATTGTGGCCAAAGCCTCAAATCTACTAGCACCCTACCACTCCAATGCACAGGGACTGCTTTAGGGTGTTTCCTGCCACTTGGACCCATCCTCACTGCAGAAGCCACAGCCTTTCATCTGCCAGTAAGATACGAATGAATTTGGCCTAGGGCTTACTCTGGGCTGCATAACATCAAGTAGGGAGGTACATTTAGCCATCAGCGCTGACTCTAGAATCAAGATGTGTTGAATTGTAATTTTGTTCTTTGCTCCATGCCATGGTGACCAATGAAATTCTCAAACTCCCAGTTCTTATGCTGCTTAAGCACATTTCAGCATGCCTATAGATGCGCACCAAACCTATGATGTAGCAAAGTTTGTAAGATCAATGAAAGTAATGAAAAGGAGCCACCATCCCTGGGTTTTCACTTTTAGTGCCTCCCTTTTTCTATTCTCTGTACCCCATACACATCCCCTGAATAAATGCATCACAACTTAATGTATTTGATGCCCACATCCTACTGTACATGAATGGCAAAAGGCTTTGTCACTTTCTAGCTCAGCATGGACAGCACTGTGCTAATTCTATGCTTTAAAGCCCTTCTAGAAAAACAGATATTTGAGGTGAGCATATTCAGGGTCTCATTGGTGTTGAAGGGTGCTCCATATGAAGGGAGCTCCTCTCCACCCAAAACGTTGGAACTACCCAGGATTTCCTGCTCCATTGTTAGCATAATTTATGCTGGACTACAAGCCTAAGAGGTAATGTCTCCAATTTCTTGTGAATGGTACTTTACCAATCCAAAACTGTGTTACTGTGCCTGGATTGCAAAAGCCTTTGTCTTTTTCAGCTCTGGTTGAATGGCATTAGTTAATCCTGTGCTTAAAGACTTTGCAGTAAAAATGGCAAAAGGCTCTGTCCCTTTCTAGCTCAGCATCGCTGGCCCTGTGTAACTCGTGCTTAAAAACTTTGCTTGAAAACCAGACATTTGAGATTCAGAGTGTCGCTGGTGTTGAAAGGTGCTCTATACAGGATCTGCTGTCCACCTAAACTTGGAAACTATCCAGAGTACCCTGCTACCTTTTTTGCATCCTACTGTATATTGATATACATTGTAAATGAATATAGGAACGTTTCTGTAACAGGGATATGTAAACACTATATGTGGGAGGTCACGTCAGTTCAGGAAAGGATTTCCCAGCCTTCTGTTCAACATTAGGCTATACTTTGTCTGCAGCTCTGACCTTCTTTTACCAGCACCAGACCTATTTCAGTTCAGTTACAAATTATGTCTGCATGATCTTAAATAAATAAATGCTGTTAAAGGCCCAAAATATACAAAAATATATAAAATAATAACTACTTATCAACTGTGAAGGGACAAAGGTCCAGAATGAGACATTGCCTGTGCCATGTCCCCAGAAATTTCCCTTTAGTCGCGACAATCGGACCAAAGATATGATCAACACACTGCCCTTTTTGAGCTACCCCATCTGGAAGTGCCAGACTACAAGATTGGCTGAAGAGACAGTCCAGTGCTAGCTCGCAGAACATCTTCTGGACTTGGATGTGGGAGGGCCCTTCAGTGTTGGTGTTTTCAGAGTGCGTGGGTTCAGGCCGACCGTTTCGTCCTGGCTAGGACTAAGCATGAAGGCCCTGAAGAGGCTCTGCTGGACACTGCTTGTATGCACAGAAGCCCACTGTGGAAGGATTCCTGAGAACTGATGAAGCACCTTGAAACCTGCTCCCCCCCTCACCGTTACCCAGGAGCTAGGTTCCATCAGAAACAACCATGACAGTTGCTAGTGTTTGTGAACATCTGATGAGACTCTTGGACACCTCACCAGTGATGGCGGAGGGGGTTTATACAGATCAACTGCTATATATTTGGATGAGGCAAGTGGTGACTATGCCAGGCGAGCACAACCTCACTGTATTGGCTTCTATTATTATTGTATTATTTTTCATTGCCAAGTGCACCTCCCCAGTAGGCTGTTTGCCAGCTAGCTGTGTGAGAGACCCTTGTTGCCTATTGAGAGCTCCATGAGCTCTTTGGCTCGTGGCCCCTGTGTCTACCTCAGTATCCCAAAGTCAGCATATCTCTCTATGCTTTTCTTTGCATTATGCTGTTTCAATATTTGTGAACATTTAGAGCTGCGAACATTAATTAACACTATTAGATACAAACTAACTTGTTTTTGACGGAAGATTGCAATCCTCTATCTGGCTAAAGTGTCTGTTTAAAGTTTTACAAACATTACCGGTTGGTGAAACCTGTGTTTCTGAATCTAAACTGTATTTACATTTGTTCTCTGTCTTTCATTTCCAGTAGTGCTGTGAGCATTACACACATCATAGCTTTGCGAACATTATTGAGTGTGTTTAGCCAGTGACACTGGTTTCATGCCTGTATAGTATATTGCCATCTGCTTTAACTAGTTACTGGTTTCTACATAACATCACCGGTTTTATCGGCACATTCAATCAATCCATCAATCAGGGAATTGTAAGTGCGCTGCTCACCCACTCAAAGCGAATTATTTCTGTTAATACTGTGCGACTTGTGAGTTTGTGTTTTCTGTGCTTTCAATTTTCTGTCTACTTTTATATCGTAATATATTAAAATGATATTTTATAATATACCGTATTATTAAAACTGTTGTGGACACTGGCTCTTTGTTGTAATTGTGATAATTGTGTTGTGCTATACCAAGACAAATACCACACACCTGCCTTGAGATAAGCCTTGGCTGCTCACCAACCTTGAAGTTTAAACGGGTCCCACTTTCTACTGAAGACTGGGCCCAGATTTACTAAAGGTTAATTCAATGCAGTGCAGCAAGGAAACATGCTGCGCTGTGCTGCGTTGCTTAAAAAAGAAGTAGGAAAAATGTGCCATATTGACTAAGATATGGCACACTTCTGCTCTCTCCTTGCACTGGTGCACTTGCTGCATCCTAATACCAACACAGACACCCTTGCGCCAATGCAGGGTACCTTCATGTATAAAAACCATCCCTAGGGGCAAATTCCTATTTGTATGTGGGCTGTAGAATGCAGCATACATGCAGAGAGGAAGTAACAAAGACAAATATATATATTTCTCCTAGTTACCCCAGCCTCGGGTGGGATCACGATTTTTGCACAAACCCAGGTTTACAGACTTTCGTAAATCCGGATTTGCGTCACAATACAAGAGCAGATGAATGGAAATGCCCATGCGCCACCCATGTAACAGTTCCTCAACACAAAGTAGTGCTATGCAGCGCAAGCGCTGCGTTACATTACTTTTTGGGTAAAATCCCATGCTACACCACATAAATCTTGATTTTCGTTGATAAGTAAATACAGAAATAAATACATTTTGTGTATTGTAATTGCACCAGAAAAGTGGAGCAATCACAACGCAAAATGTTACTAAATCTACGCCTTGGTCTCATGTATGTTGGCTACAGGAGTGCATCATTTTTTTCTTTAGAAAAGCCCAGTAGCCCCCATGACTGCAAGCCCTGGAGAACCCAGCCTGACAATAGTTGCTAGAATAATTAGTGTTATTATAGTCCAAATTATTGATACATACTTTCTTTATCAGAATCACATAGTTTGATCTACCACAATTCCAGTGTTTCCAGTGATTCCAGTCACAGGGCCAGATGTACGACCATGTCATTTAGTGACTCGCAAATTGCGCTCAACTGCGAGTCGCAGTTTGTGAGTCACTAAATGCCTTGTACAACAGTGTATGAGGCACTGTTAGCGATTCCTAATGGGGTCACAAATTGCATGCCTCATGCATATTAATGAGGCACTCGCAATTTGCGACCCCATTAGGAATGGCTGGCCCCCGCAAGTATGGTGGCCTGCTGGGCTCAGCAGACCTCCATTTCTGGGACTGCTTTTAAATAAGGCAGTTTTGTTTTTTAAATGCAGTCCATTTTCCTTAAAGAAAAATGGGATGCATTTAAAAAAAGAAAAATTTAAAGTTTTCATTTCATTTTTGAAGGGCAGGTAGTGGTCCCTGTGACCACTGCCTGCCCCTATAAAATATTTTCCCCTGCATTCGCAAAGGGGAAGGGGTCCCCTGAGGACCCCTTCACATTTGTGAGTGCTTTACCACCCTCTTGAAGAGGTCGGCAAATTGTGGGTGTTTTGCGACCGCAATTGCAGTCGCAAAACATTCTTACATAAGCCTCTGACTCGCTATTAGGAAGGGACGCCCTTGGAATGCCCCGTCCTATTAGTGACTAGCAATTCCTATTTAGCGAGTCGCAAAAAAAGTTTGACTTGCTTAATAGGGATTTACATGGCCCTATTAGATTTTGCATGTGCAAACGGGTCACAAACCCGTTTGCGCAGGCAAAATGGGGTCATACATCTGGCCCATAGAGACAAACAGGCGGACTTAGCTTAGCCTGGATGTTGAGGAATGACTGTTTAAATACTTCATTTCAGCCATAGGCCATAAACGTTTAACACAAATACAAGATAAAATGCAACAATATCATCATAAAATCACGGCATATTGCACAAGTGACTCTAATTTTAAAATTGCATTGAATAAAATAAACCAACAAGCGTTTCGTGCAACCATAGCCAACGAATAACCACTATGATTTCTACAAAACACAACAAATGAATGGCTGAAAATGATGTGATAAATGCAACTTCTCAAATACGTAGTTTAAATACAAGTGCAAACAGGGACAACATCATAAACATTAAGAAGACAAAGATAACTAAAACCATAAACAATGGAAAAAAATAATGAATAGATCAAATGCTTCATAGTGCGCCATATAACATGGAGTGTTAGACCCTATTAGATTTGTGCTCTGAGGTGTCACATCTCAAGACCCTTCCAGCCTCCCAATAGTGCATTGTGCCCAACAGTCTACACACCAGAACTGTCCAGCGCTTCCTTGGAGAGGCATAACCTGGACAGAAGAACAAAAAGTCATCCTCTGTCCTGACGGTTAATGGACAGAAGGGGCAATCAGCAGTCGGGTTCAAGAATCCTCCCCATTTTGCTGTAAGAAGTTTCAATGGAAGGTAACCAGTTCTGAACTTAATGAACAAGGATCTAGCAAGACTAAGCCTAATCTTCTCTAGATATGGTTCGAAACTTGGTGAGCACTCCTGCTGTAGGAACTTTACAGGAAGAAAAAAGTGGTACGGTGTTCCTGGGTGGCAAGTTGGCCACCTGGTGAGTACTCAGGTCAAGTACAGTGGACCTTTATCAAGCCCTCATTTTCCCCCTTGTTGTTGACTAAGTAGGAACTTTGCAGCCATACCCTCAACCCTTTGTTAATTTCAGAGCTTGTATAACATATACTCTCAAAAGCTCTTTTTCACCCTGGCAGCTGTTTCCTTAGCTAATGCCTATGGAGTATGCCGGACTTCTTCCATTTTGATAAAACTGCAGAAAGACTTCATCTTACAGATCCATGGAGTCTTGGCATATCCATCGAGCTTTAAGAGCTCTGCGAGGGCATCCCGGTAAACAAATAGCTCAGGTACTGACGGAATAAATAGCCAAAACTTCAGCATCTTAAAAGAGGCAATGGCATCAATCTTTCGCTGTGCTGTGTCAAAGTGAATGGGGACCATTGGAGAGCTCAATGGTAAGTAAAATATTGATTTAATTAATTATTTTCAGCCTGCAGAAGGGAAGAGAAATCAGCACCTCCCCAGAGCTCTACTCCATAGGTAGCCCCGTTTAAGGCAGTAGCCCTATATACTTCAAGCACTGTTGAAATACATCTTAAGTTGCAAGGGTATGCCCAGACGTTGATCCTGTGCTCACTGTGCCACTGGAACCAAGCTATACATGGCTGATGAGCTCTTATCAGGGACAAACCAGTCCTAGGTTGCTTGTATTCCAGTTCGGCGAGTACCTGGCCTGGCAGTTCAGGCTGTACTGTTCCCATAAGGAGCAGGGTCAAGGCTGATTTTCATATGGCTGAGTCCAATCTGAGGTGGCATGCTGAGCAAAAGAACGGTGTGTCGGGAAGCTACCCTGAGCAATTGCCAGTGGTTAGACAAATTGGAAGCATTCCTCCCATCACCTTTTGTGTGTTTGATATGCAAGTTGGACAACATGAACCTCACAGAAGAAGCACCAAGTTTTAAGACACAATGA
Organism: Triturus cristatus; assembly: GCF_964204655.1. Classification (NCBI taxonomy): domain Eukaryota; kingdom Metazoa; phylum Chordata; class Amphibia; order Caudata; family Salamandridae; genus Triturus; species Triturus cristatus. The sequence goes on along the minus strand of NC_140580.1, from coordinate 458,636,962 downwards.
GGTACTACATTGGTGAATAGGCAATGCAATTCAAGGCATTGCCAAAAGTAACTGAAAACACAGTATGTAGAATAACCTGGAATAGGCAGATAGATGGAATAGAATATGTTGAAGGAAGCTATGGTCGAGCTGATTGCCCTGCACAAGCAAACAGGTTGAATTAAGTGGTTCAACAAGATCAAGGCTTGGTTCATAAAAATAGGGTTGGGGCAGCTCTGGTAGGAACCTGGGACCATTATTAAATCTATGGTCCCCCTTGTTAAAAAAAAGGTTCTGGGGACTGATGTTCGCGGAAAACATTGAACTCACTGCACAAGGCACTTTAACCGTGAGTTTCTTAAATGTTAAAGGTAGTTTTGGTTTCTAAACTTTCCTGGACGATATCGAACCACCACAGGCACGAGCACTGTATACCCAGCTTAGATATGGAACCATTCCTTTAAATGCAAGGAGAAGTATTTATTTTTAGATATTTTATTTTTTAAATGACATTATAATTACATTATACATTACATTACAAAATATACTTTCTCAGACTGAATTACTTTAGTTTAAATACTTTGCAAATAAGCAATAGACCTTTAAGTACAGTAGTTATAGTTATTGCAATGAGCAACACAATTTCAAACACAATGCAACATTGAGCTCAATGGGAATTTCTAGTTAAATCCAATGAGTTACTTTATGGATTACTTTTCCAACCACAGGACTGGATCCTAGATTCAGTCCTGGGACATCTCTTGTAAACAGTTGAGTAAAAGCGTTTTGGTTACAGTAGTGATTTTTAAGGAATATTATTGTATTTTAAAAGTTGACAGAAACTTTTTCACATAGAATCACCAATGTTATCCTATGGGAGGAAATTCACTTAGCAGGTAAGTAGTGTTATCATTACTTTTTCTTACTCAGTGGTGGATCCTGGATCCAGCACTGGTGCATCTCCTGTAAACAGTTGAAAGAATGCGTTTAAGTCATACAGGCGATTTTTAAGGAATATTTGTAGTTTGTGAAAATAGACACAAACTTTTCTGGTGAAAACCAGACAATGGATTCCTATGGAAGGAAATACAAGTTACTGGTAAGTACGGTTAGAATTACTTTTCAGGGTCAGTGCTGGGCTAAACGATGTAGCACTGGGTTCTCTCCTGATAACAGGTGAGTACATCGGAATTCGTTGTTCGGATGATTTTAGGTGAATATTTTAAAGTTCCAAAACTCCACACTTAGAAGACTTTCCAAGTGAAACCAGTCAATGTTAGCCCATGGAAGGAAATTCAAGTTACTGGTAAGTACGGTTAGAATTACTTTTCAGGATCAGTACTGGGCTCAAAGATGCAGCACTGAGGTCTCTCCTGCTAACAGGTGAGTAAATCGGAATTCGTAGTTCGACTGATTTTAGAGGAATATTTGTAAGTTTCAAAAATAGACACAGAACCTTTTTCAGCAAAAAGCAGGCAATGATATCCTATGGAAGGAAATTCAAGTTACTGGTAAGTACGGTTAGAATTACTTTTCAGGATCAATACTGGGCTCAAAGATGCAGCACTGAGGTCTCTCCTGATAACAGGTGAGTAAATCGGAATTCGTAGTTGGGCTGAATTTACTTTGGTCCAGTATATATAGAGCCACTTTCCTACACCATACCCTCCATTCACCACTGTGCACACACGCCCTGTGGCGCGTTTTAGGTTGGGGAAATTATTCTTCTTCAATCCTGAGGGTACCTAGAGTCCAACTAGCCTACTAGGTACATCCAGTAAGCGCCACAGCGCTGCGTAGCAGAGAGATGTAAAAAGGGGCACAGCCTGGACCACCTCCCTGCAACGCAGGCCTGTGGCGCTTACTGGAAGCACCTAGTGGGCTACTTGGCCCCCATAGTCCCTCAGGATTGAAGGGGAATTTTTTCCCCAACTTAAAACGCGCCACAGGGCGTGTTTGCACACATCACCTAAGGCCCTGTCCCCTCTCTTCACCACTGTGTAAACGCGCCCTGTGGCCGTTCTAAGTTGAGAGATTAAGTCCCCTTGAATCCTAAGGGTCCCTAGGGTCAAACTAGCCCACTAGGTACCTCCAATAAGCACCACAGAGCTGCGTTGCAGAGAGGTGTAAAAAAGGGGCATGGCCTCTGAACACCTGTCTGCAACGCAGCTCCCTGGTGCATACTAGAGATACCCGTTGGGCTATTTGGCCCTCAGGGACCCTCAGTATTGAAAGAGAATTAATTCCCCAACTTAAAACGTGCCACAGGGCGTGTTTGCACAGTGGTGAAGGAAGGGGGCGTGGCCTGAGGTGACATGTCTGCAAACACGCCCTGTGGCATGTTTTAAGTTAGATAATTAATTCCTCCTCAATCCTGTGGGTCCCTGGGGCCAAATAGCCCACCAGGTACCTCCAGTATGCGCCAGGGGCCTGTGTTGCAGAGAGGTGTTCAGAGGCCAAGCCCCTTTTTACAACACTCTGCAATGCAGCTCCGTGGCACTTACTGGAGGTACCTGGTGGGCTAGTTGGCCCCCAGGGACCCTCAGGATTGACAAGGAATTAATTCCCCAACTTAAACCGCACCACAGGATGTGTTTGCACACATGTGAACTCAGGCCCCGCCCCCTCCCTTCACCACTGTACAAACGCACCCTGTGGCGTGTTTTACGTTGGGGGATTAACTCCCCTTGAATACTGAGGGTCCCTGGGGTGCAACAAGCCCACCAGCTACCTCCAGTAAGCGCCAAAGAGCTGCGTTGCAGAGAGGTGTAAAAAGGGGCGTGGCCTCAGACCACCTCCCTGTAACGCATCCCCCTGGCCAGTGGTGGCTGGTGAGATTTGAAAGTGGTGGGCGCAAACTTTCTGTCAGAGTGCACCGCGGTGAGCGAGCGCAGTGAGCGAGACCAAACATCTTAAGGAGGGTAAATGGTGCATTTTCAAACCAATTTGAGAAGCAGGAAGGTTAATAAAGCAATTGTGAAAGTGTGTTTATTACATTAATAAAGGGATGTAATATAACAACATGTAGATAGAAATCTTTCTGAAGCTAGGCCCTGCCAGTGCCATGCACCTCTGAGCAATATACACGCTGTGTGCCAGCAAGGCCTAGCGACAGAAACATTTCTATTGTTATGTTTTTGAAGCAGAGAGTGGTACAGAGGCGTACACACTATCAGCCAGGGAGCTCACCACAAAGACACTGTCATGGTGTGAGCTGCCACAGTGAGGTCAGTACACGGCCTAATAACCTGCACTAATGGCGGGTGTGCTTCAGAAGTGCACTAACTAACCCTCACCTGCATTCTGTGACCCACACACTGACAGCCAAGGTGCTGAATACTAAGGCTGTCTATACTTTTTTCACCTCATGCGGCTTTTCATCCACCAATGTATTCTTTCTGACCCTGCCATCCTTGTATATGTACTTTTCATCCCTGCATTCTCCATTTTCCACTATTTTGCTGTCTTTGACTTCCTCCTGCTTTACATATTGCTGCTTTTCTCACTCACTCTTGCTCTCGGATAAAGTCTGATGATTAAAAATAAGTCCCGGTCCCCCGAAAGAGTGCCGGTGGGTCCCACCCTCAAATACAGCTCCAGTTAAGCGCCCCCCCCCTCCCACAGTAGCAGCCTCTTTCACTGTGACCAGGGGGCTCTATCACCATCATCGGTGACACACATGTTAAAGAGTGGGATACTTGTCTCGACTTGTCATGTCCGTTAGAACGTCCTTTCTATCTTGTCTACCTCTTTAACGTGTTGAATCGATGACGGTGCTAGCAGAGGTTATTCGGATCAGCTGTTATCTAAAGTCCAGTATTTACAGTTTCCGTCTCAAAATGGTGTTTATTGAGGGCAGGTGAATTGCAGTTGTCGCTCCTGTATGTACAAATAGCCCTCCTGGTCACAGTGAATGAGGCTGCCACTATGCGAGAGTCGGAGCTTATCAGCTCAAATGAAGTAAATAAAGATCTTTGCAAAATCTGACTAGAATATACTTTGCAGCAAAGTTCAAAATTAATAACAAAAAGATGAACTTGCATACTTTCACTGACAGAAGTGAAGCAAAAACGGCGATAAGGAACTCGGCTGTCACCGTACAGGCGTGTCGCTGCATGCTGTACAACATCGCCTGCCCAATACACCCCCCTCCCCCTGCCGCCACCCTACCTTGCGAGGTTTCACAAACATAAAAAGATTACCGTGTCAAAAATAAAATACTGAATAGGTAACTCGAGCTGACTCGGTTACGTCCAGCATTGGAAGTAGGCTTTCTTAGACATGTTAGCTGAATAAAAAAACATTATCACTCGAAGGCTACAGAATGATTACTGTACAGTACAGAAAGTGTTTTCAAGTGCTTATGATTTCTGCGGGTACACTTACAAACCGGTTCAACATTTTGTTTTCAGTGATCTACATTTAATTTAAAAGAACGACGTGAAAAGTTTCATTAAGAGGAGCATGATGTCAGAAAATGCAAACAGATGGTGACGGCCCCTGCCTACCCTCTTTTGTGCACCCACAAGCCAAGCTAGTCAGGCATAACCCCAGCTCTGCTGTTACCAGCACAGTAACGGGTTCAGTGATGCACATTTTGACTGGGTGGCGCCCACCCCCTGTTTCAAGCAGCTTTATTGCTGTTGGATAATCCACTTCTCTACTGCTCAATATTCAGAGAAAATCCTCCGCATAAGTCTCGCGAGCCGCTGACTCGCTAACGCCCGTAAGTGACTTTGAACCCGAAACGGCAGGACTCCTGCAGTGAACGACTGATACAATCATTAACCACGTTCTCCCCTATGCCTCTCTGTTAATGACCTCCAGCATTAGCAAAATGAATATCAAAACAAGCCTGCAGCTGGCCAGACTGAGTAACATACCTTGCGTGCAGGTACACCGCATGTGGGCATGAAGTGTGGGATCAGTGCACACCACACGCACTGTACAAGGCACGAGAACAGTGGTGCATTGCAGAATAGGGATTAGCTAAGTGTAAAATAAATAGCGCTGCACACCAGTAGCATTGTGCTTGGACCTAAGCACGCCCAGCTGTTGCTGATTGATCAGTGCACGGAGGCCTGGCCCAGGATCACACCGTGTGATCGAGCGAGGACATGGCATTTTTTTTTAACAGACTCCTGACAGCTTCCCGCACCCACCGGCCTCAGGTCTACGTGTACCGATTTGTTTGCTGTGTTTACAAGCGCACCATCCTTTAAGAGTCCACCTTGAAGGTGCTGCTTGTGGACTATTAATGCCCGCTCTGGTGTGCTTCAAGTCAGCGCAGTCAGAGTATTAATGCCCGCGCTCTCCGCTCTGGTGCTCTTCAAGTGTCATCAGAGTATTAATGCCTGCACTAGTGCTTCAAGTGTCGTCACAGCAGTCACGGCCGGCATGAGGGTGTGGGGGGTTAATTTAATGACTAACACTTACCAGTATTCTTCTAAGGTCCCACGTCAAATCACGTCTCCTCTGCACCGTGGAACTAACTTCTCCCCGCTCTTTTCTTTTGCCGCTCAACAGGAAATACTGCCAAATCAGGAGACTGGATGTGACGGGGGCCGGGCGGCTGACCTTTATTTAATGTGTATTCTGGCATCTGATAGGGCATGGGGCAACTTTGCGAAAAACGCATCACCGCCCAAGCAGGAGCCTATGTTCAAACGGCTGCACTACACTAGGCATGCGCAGCATTCCTAATGGTGTGTGAATGTGAGTGAGGACCAACGCTCCTCGCTCACATGCGCAGTCAGACCATCTTGGACTCTAGCTCTCGCCTGCGTGCCCTGTGTGCTGACATGCGCACTTTAACTCCACGAAGCACAGGCCGGACCGGAAATGTAAACAGACGAATTGTGTGAAAGCTGTCAATTCGTCTGCTTACATTCCTGTTGACCGAACTACAGTGAGCAGTTTCTTTTGTGGGGCGCTGCCCCGGCGCCCTTAATGGACCATCCGCCACTGCCCCTGGCGAATACTGGAGGTTTCTGGTGGACCCTCAGTATTCAAGGGGAATTCGTTCCCCCTCTGCAAACGCGCCAGTGGGCGCGTTTGCAGAATGCTACAAGAAGGGGGCGTGGCCTCCGGCGCGATGCTGGTCTTTTTCTTTTTTTTTGTTTAAGAAGGGGGGCTGTGTGGTTCCGTTCTTTTCCTAATATTTTGGCCCTGGGGACCCCATCCCCCAGGGCCTGCCCCCTAATTAATTTTTTTAAATAAAAAATTCGGGAAGGGGGCTGCGTGGCCCACCTCCCGAGGCCATAATCGGCCCGGGGACCCCATCCCCCGGGGCATGGCACTTTAAAAAAAAAAAAAATTTGCATATAGGAAGGGGCTGCCTTGCTCCCCTCCTTAGGCTATTTATGGGCCCGGGGACCCCATCCCCCGGGGCCGGCCTTTTTTATTTCTTAAGTGCCCCAGGGAGGTGGCAGTCCCCGGGGCATGTGGGGGGGCTTGAGCCCCCCACACAGGGTATTTATTCATTTAAAAAAAGCCCCAGGGTGGCGGTCCCCGGGGCTGTGGGGAGCTGTGTGCCACCCCCACAATGTTAATAAAGTCGAGCCCCGGGCCTTAGAGGCCCCCCACATTAAACTATTAAGCCCCAGGGGTGGCGGTCCCAGGGGCCTCTGAAACCTCTCTGCAACGCAGCCTCCTGGCGCATTCTGAAGGTACCTGGTGGGCTAGTTGGCCCCCAGGGACCCACAGGATTGAGGAGGAATTAATTCTCTAACTTAAAACGCGCCAAAGGCCACGCCCCTCTTTACACCTCTCTGCAATGCAGCTCTGTGATGCTTATTGGAGGTTCCTAGTAGGCTACTTTGACCCTAGGGACCCTTAGGATTCAAGGGGACTTAATCTCTCAACTTAGAACGGCCACAGGGCGCGTTTACACAGTGGTGAAGAGAGGGGACGGGGCCTGAGGTGATGTGTGCAAACACGCCCTGTGGCGCGTTTTAAGTTGGGGAAAAAATTCCCCTTCAATCCTGAGGGACCATGGGGGCCAAGTAGCCCACTAGGTGCTTCCAGGAAGCGCCACTGCACTGCGTTGCAGAGAGGTGGTGTAGGATGTGCCCCTTTTTACATCTCTCTGCTAAGCAGCTCTGTGGCGCTTACTGAATGTACCTAGTGGGCTAGTTGGACTCTAGGGACCCTCAGGATTGAAGGGGAATAATTTCTCCAACTTAAAACGCGTCACTGGGCGTGTTTGCACAGTGGTGAAGGGAGGGGATGGTGTAGGAAAGTGGCTCTATATATAATGGACCGAAGTAAATTCAGCCGAAGCACGAATTCCGATTTACTCACCTGTTATCAGGAGAGACCTCAGTGCTGCATCTTTGAGCCCAGTACTGATCCTGAAAAGTAACTCTAACCGTACTTACCAGTAACTTGTATTTCCTTCCATAGGAATCCATTGTCTGGTTTTCACCAGAAAAGTTTTTAAGTGTCGATTTTCACAAACTACAAATATTCCTTAAAAATCGCCTGTATGACTTAAACGCATTCTTTCAACTGTTTACAGGAGGTGCACCAGTTCTGGATCCAGGATCCACCACTGAGTAAGAAAAAGTAACAATAACACTACTTACCTGCTAAGTGAATTTCCTCCCATAGGATAACATTGGTGATTCTATGTGAAAAACTTTTAAAATACAATAATATTCCTTAAAAATCACGAATGTAACCAAAACACTTTTACTCAACTGTTTATAGGCGATGTCCCAGGACTGAATCTAGGATCCAGTCCTGTGGTTAGAAAAGTAATCCATAAAGTAACTAATTGCATTTAACTAGAAATTGTCATTGAGCTCAATGTTGCATTGTGTTTGAAATTGTGTTGCCCATTGCAATAACTGTAACTACTGTACTTAAAAATCTATTGCCTATGTCTATTTGCAAAGTATTTAAACTAAAGTAATTCATTCTGAGAAAGTATATTTTGTAATGTAATTATATAATGTAATTATAATGTCATTTAAAAATAAAATATCTAAAAATAAATAGTTTAAAAAAATTAAGTAAATCAGTATCAAAAAAATAAATATAACAATGAATACATTTAAAAATTGTCATTTACAAAACCTTTGAAGTTCACTGAAAAAAACATAGGTTTCAGACAAGTTATAATTAGGAATTAGCATTTAAAAAACCTTAGAAATTCACTGAAAAAACCATAGGTTTTAGGGGTGTTATAGTTAGCTGGACATTTTACTCGTACAAAACCATTGAAATTCCTCCGTTATATTTAGTTGTACTAACTATAACACGTGCGCCCGCAAACCACTAACATGGTCAGTGACATCACTGATGACATCACTGATGACATCTCAAATGACATCAATGATGACATCACTGATGACATCATCCACGTGACAATCTGATACACCTCATCATACACTAGTATAACCTTTCAACACTCATTATAAAATATGGAGTACCATATTTGAAAATATTGACACACCAATACAATTTTCTAAAAACCCACTCAGTGATTCCTAGATCTACACACACATCTAAACATTTACCTATAGATTCACTCATACTTGCTGACAAAGATCAATAGAACACTATCAAAGATATTTATACACCTACATCAACATTGCACACCAGCATACATCCTATTCACATATACAGTCATCCTACTTACTTATAAAAACAATTGATCATACTTCCATTTACTCAGCTACACACTTATACAAACACCACTTCATTTATTCATATAGATAGTAACTCATACTTAGTGTGTTATAAAATCACTATTACAAGTATACAGTTATCCATACAGTCACTCATACAATCACTGAGTCTTATGTATACTTATTTATATACAACAACTGTCACATACACTGCCTTTTATATTTTCACTTTGTTGGACATGTATCATTGAGAAATATATTTACTCATCACTACACCCATAAAGACATTCTCTTACACAAACAACTGTTTACACATGCAGTCTTAACCTCATATACCTACTAAATCAACTATTTACTCATCTTTGGACAGTCACACACCTTCCACCCAAACACACACACATGTACTCTCCCATACAAATACTCACTTATCTAATCAATAAATAATATAGACTTTCACATAGCTACGAACCAACCTATGCAGTAGTTTATACAACAAGAGACTGAGTGATACAGATGTTCACACAGTTTAATCACTATCCCATATATTTAGTGACACACTTTAAATTAGTCACTTAAACAGTCAATCACACTGCTAGTAAATCCTTCATCCAGACACTTATACTTCCACTCATTCTTCAATGCAGATTGCTATATATATAATATACTTTTAAATATCGAACCAAACCACATTCCCTGGATGATCTCATCAGTGATGTCATCAGTGATGTCATTTGAGATGTCATCAGTGATGTCATCAGTGATGTCACTGACCATGTCATGAATGATGCAATATGTGGCATCATCAGCAGTGGATTGCGGGCGCGCGAGTTATAGTTAGTACAACTAACTATAACGGAGGAATTTCAATGGTTTTGTACAAGTGAAATGTCCAGCTAACTATAACACCCCTAAATCCTATGATTTTTTCAGTGAATATACATATATATATATATGTCAAAATATAAAGCCCAAGGGTTGAAGCCTCAAATAAATCCTCCTCCTCAAACTGAAATTTTTTTGACTTAAAATCATTTTGCCAATTTTTCCTATGAAGAACCGGTGGGAGACTGGGACCACTTTGGAGCCAAAGCAGTTTACACTGAAGTGCTGGTAGGATTCAAATTTATGGCCTGACCCGCTGAAGGAAATCTGACTTCCAGAAAGTATTTTTTAGCCCAAACATACAGGGCTTCAATGAAAGTGACACCAAGCAGACACCAATCAATGTTGAGACTTCCCGGGCATGGACACTGGCCATTGATAACTGGGCTGGGACCCCCTCTTCAACAACCTCGACTCAGATCTTGCAGCTTTCCGTGCCAACAACTCGTCGACAACCACCTTTTCTCAGGAATTTTCTTTACGTCTGTAGGCTACTCTTTGACAGGAACCTACCTCAGCCTCGTATCTGACCTGTGTTCCATCGTGGTCAGCCAAAAACCTTACCCTTTTCCCAGTCTAGCACATGCAGTTGCCAGTGGTTGATGCTTTGCACTTTTTAGTGCTACTTTTATTTAAAAAATGTGAAATTCATATCGTTGGTTCCACTAATTGGATTTTTGTCATTTTGGTGACATTTGTTCTATTAAAATATTCTCTATTTTTATAAATGGGAGTGGGAGTTTTATTATTTTGTGTTTTCTATTTTTTAACTGTTTGGTACTTCAAAATGTTTTACATTAAGCATGTCTACTCAGATTTCAATTTCTGAAACCTTTCTGGAGCTTCCAAGAATAGTGACATTATTACTTGTTATAGACTCCCATCCATGCACATAATATTCCACTTTCTCACAGTTAGCAACAGGTAGTTTGCTAAAGCTGAAGGTTTGGGGCAGTGTCAGTCATTCCTAAGGCACTTGACATTTTACTTGTTTCGCCTGATTTCACTAGGGGGTCCAAAGAATATCTTAGATGAAAATAGAGAGTTCCTGGCAGCCAAGTACCTGTAAAAGCCAGTGAGGCTGAGGTCACGTGTTACCAATGGCAACTGATGATGTTAGGAAAGAAGGTAGGTTGAGCAGTGCAACCTTCTGCCCAGATCAGCAGCGCAGGTTTCTAGCAGTGGCCAAAAGAGCATTGTACACCTGCTGAGGCGGGCGGTGAGGAGGGAGGTCACAGAATGCTGATTTATTTGTTGGACTCTCTGCTTAGACGACAAACACACAATATGGAGCCATTAACAGGCCAGCAGCAATGCCGGGAAGTGCTGGTACTGTCCAATTAAAAATGTATGTCACATCTGCTGTAAAAACATGATATATTGCAGTTAGACAGTCTGCAAAATTCAGGTACTGACTCGTTAAAAGGGCCATTAAGTGTAAATCTGTTCTTCTGCAAGTGCTTTTATTGTCCTAATACAGGAACAACAACCCTGCTAAGATGCGCTGATATTTCCCTATGAAAATGGATGACAGCAGTGGCATGCTTACGGTTCAGCTAAACATATTGCAGCCCTGGTGAGAAGTAGCACTGCTGTCCCACTGAATGCACTGCATGGCTGCGGAGGAATTCTAACATTGTTCCATTTAAAATATAGCATGCCTGCTGAGGTATGCTGGCATTGCCCTGTTAAAAGTAAAGTGTGCCTGTAGCAGAATTAGGTTGTTGTTCCAAAAGAAGCATAGGATATAATTCGGAGCCACGCTATTCCAGTGCCTCGGCATTATCTGGGTGAGGAATACCACATCGGTAATTTTGGTGCGCTAATGGCTTAAGGGGCCTATTTATGGGGAAGTCATGCAGTGCAGCACAGCAAGTTACTTTGCTGCTCTGCATGAGAAAGAAAGAATAGCAATGCTCCATATTTAAGGCAATACGGCTCATTTCTGTCCTTTACCCTACGCTAGCGCCATTTGGCCTGCCTAATGCCAATACAGGCACCCTTGCACCAGGGTGCCTACATTGCACGCAGGATTTTTTTTGTGTGGTAAGGTGCACCTTACTCCACAAAACCAATCTTGGAAGGTATATTCCTCTTTCCATTTCTCAGAATGCAGCATGCATAGAAAGAGGAAGAAACGAGGAAAAATAGAGATATTTCTCCTGGTTGCACCTCCCATGGGACGGTATAATATTTTGGCTCATTCCCTAGTTGGCAAGTTCTTGTCAATCTGGTAATGCATAAAAAACCACAGGAGTTGCATGGGATGACAAATGCAATGCCCTGTTATGATTCCAAATGTATCCCAATATTTACCTGGGTAGTCACCTAACCTTTCACCTACATTTACCCTGCCATTGTACTATATAAAGGTTTTGGTGATGGCCCTTTGCCTAGTTAGGTGCTGCTTAAATGGTGTATGATGTTCTCCAAAAAGTAGCCTCATTTATTATTCATGTGGATTGTCCGAATCACAGCAGAATTACCATCTTCTGCCTCAACCATGTATAAGGGCCATCGCTATCATCATCCTCGACCCAGATGACATAGCAAGGTAGAACCCCTGAGGGTGCCTTTTGGGTATGTAAGCACCACATCTTCCCTGGGCCAAGCAGAGGAGAAAAAGACCTCCATGCTGACACGCTGATGCGAGATGCTGAGGTTCCTGCATTCAGACACTCCAGCACGCAGTAGTCTGACATCCCTTGTGGGGTGTTCATCGCAAGACCAAGACGGGGTCCTTCACTCTCTCAAATCAGGTAATTGGTTTGGCTTTATCCTAAGGGGATTCTTGGCTATACACCCACGTACATGCTAGATACATTTAGGCACATCTAGTTAGGGGTGCATCGTAGAAGTGCGCATTATTACTGTCAATAATCCATATGCCTGCATATATTCATTGCTTTAGCACTATGGTAGAATTCTACCTTTTCTTTATTATGTTGGTGCTTATAACCGTATATATCTGTTTCTGTCCCATGGTTGTTGCAGCACACGTATTTTATACTAGAATGATGCTGGTTCAATCATTTCTTATTGAAAACGTCCCCATTGTTTGTTCTGTGTATCTCTCTGAGACAAAGTGAGCACGAGTGATTGCACAAAAAGTACTGTACTGTTTCCAAGATCCCTGAGGGGTCAGGGTTGTCATGTTCGATAGTTGCCAGTAGCTATTCACTCCTTGGTAAGAGGGGCTAGTAGTGGCACTGTGAGATAACTGGACTAACAGACTAACATATCCTTTGGAGGTGTCTGGAACCAGTCTGGACACCAATCCCTTAGTTTATGTTGTCTAAACGCGCAGATCCTATATAAATTTGTAGGAACTACATAACAGCCCAAGGAATGCCTTCCCAGGACAGAGTAACGCAATTCAGCAATTTGTGCCTCGTTGCATTATTCCAGATTTTTGGACCCATTCAGAGCCGCGCAGAGTGGCTTCAAAAATCTGTTTTGAGGTTTGCACTGATCTTGCACCACATTGCATGGTGCAGGTGCAACGCAAATGACCTCATAAATAGGCAGGGGCCTATTTATGAGGGGATTTGCATCACTCTTGCACCACCCAATGTGGTGCAAGAGTGACACAAAACTTACATGTGATTTATGAAGCCACGCAAGGCCACTTTGCATGGCCCTGAGTGGCTCCATAACCCAATGCAGCGCAAATATCTGCTTTGCTTTACTTTGCCTTGTGAAGGCATTCCATGGGCATTGAATGAGTGTTCCCACGCAACTCCCATGGTTTTTGACTGGGAATGTGCCAAAAAGATATGCCTTCTGAGATGAGGCATAACAAGGTGAAATATATGTATTTCTCCTGGTTACTTCCTCTTTCTATATGTGCAGCACACACAGAAAGAGTAATAAGCCTCAGAAATGTGCCGAAAGGTGCCCTTTCCTGCATAAAAACAGTCCCGCATGCAACGCAGGCACTCTTGCTCTATGGTGCGAGGGTGCCTACGTTGGTGCTAGGCTGCCAAAAGGGTGCCAGAGCAGGGGAAAAGGCAGGAATGTGCAGTATTGCCTTAAATATGGTTCATTCCTGCCCTTTCCCTGTCACTCAGTGCAGCGCAGCAAGGTGGCTTGCTGCGCTGTGCTACATTCTGGTAAATAGGCCCCCAAGTGTCATCTGAGGGAATAGTGTGCCATTTTAACACAAAGTGATAGTAACACAAGTGATGAGCAAAATATGTTATACACCTTGCCGAGCATGACTTTTTTTTTAAACACTACAAGAGACACCAAAATTCCAAGCAGAAGACTGTTTTCGCACATGCAGTTTTCGTAGAGATTGTAAATGAAACATCTAAATAGGAGAATGGCAGAAGGCGGAATGCACACAGCTTCTGGGCAATTTTGCGCTAGTTGTGCCAAAGTTTACAATGGTGCCTTACAGTTCTGCAGTGGCATTTGCAGTTATGCACTGTGCAAAAATATTTCTCTGACAGACAACATTTTGGACTAGCTGATTGAATAAAACGTTGGGTCAAGACTACTATAACCTTTGTTTTATGTCAATGCAAAATTGCACATGTGCAATTTATGCGATCAGGGAGTGATACTCATGCTTCATTTCGTCAAATGTGTTTGGCAATTTATCACTCAATTTAGACTTGTGCAGGAAGTAGACGATACACAATGGTCCAATGATTCAAAATACAAGTTTAAAAGAGCGTCAGCCTGGCCCGACTGACATTTGTTAAAATGGCGGCTCCTTCACAATTAAAAGGCTGCTCAGGGGAGGGAGAGGGAGAGAGAGGGAAGTTGGCTGCGCGCGGGGGCAGGTCGCGCCGGCATATTTACGAGCGCCTGTAATCTCCTGGCTGGATACTCCTTTGCAGCTGTCCGGATTGTTCTGCTTTCCACGGAGAAGTATTGGGAAGATGCCCAAGGGCGCACGGAGGAGCCGATAAACTAGGAACCACAGCCCTAAATAATAGATGGGGCGGGGGAAGCAGGCACCTCGGATCCATCGAGCACAGTCTCAGATCTTCCCAGAGAAAGGGGGATTATTTGTATAAACACTCACTCTGTGAGCCCCGTAGAAAGGGGGGCAGCAGGCACTCTGCTCCTGAACTCTGGGGCACAAACGAGTCCTTGACTGCTACATAAGATTCCGTGGTTCGAGTAAGAAACTCAGAGGAAACAGTACACAGTTTCATACACATTTACTTCATTTATGACACATAAGTGAAAAGGACACAGCAAGGAGGCTTAAATGCAGGCTCCGATCCTATTTGAAAGGCACGAGGTTAAACAGAAGTCAGAGCAAAACAATTCACTTACCTAAAACTGGAAGCAAAAGATGAAGGGGAGCAACAGAGAGAAGATTGTTCTAGGTAAACAAATGTAGAGCGAAAGATGCAGAGAAATGCTGCAGACTGCAAAGAGCAGGATGAGTGCACAGAACCTAAGAACTGCAACATATGTGAGCGAGAACGACTAGAGCTGGAGAACACACTTAGGGGCATATCAACAACAACCGGCGATAATTATCGCTCAGCGCTCTTAGCGTGAGGATAATTATCGCCGGCTAGCGTGAATTTTTATCGCTGAGATAGCGTGCTATTAGCAACGCTTATCTCAATAGCGATAAAAATCTACACGCTAACAGGCTAACGTGAGATTATCGCTGGAAACCCAGCGATAATCACACGTTACCTTGTTGATAGGGACAGGCAAACTTAGCCATGATATCCTCCTTCCATAGGATATCATTGCTAAGTCTGAAAATTAGCAGACGTAAAAAAGCAGCGTTAACCGCGGTTAGCGCTGCTTTTTTTGTCTCTAACAGGGTTAGCGACATTCTTGATAATAGGAGAAATGTCGCTTAGCGACATTTCTCCTATTATTTTACTCTGGAACGCCCCCTTTGCATCTCATTAGAGATGCAAGGGGAAGCGTAGAGTAAAAGGATGCTAACATGCAATTTAGGGGCATATCAACAACAACCGGCGATAATTATCGCTCAGCGCTCTTAGCGTGAGGATAATTATCGCCGGCTAGCGTGAATTTTTATCGCTGAGATAGCGTGCTATTAGCAACGCTTATCTCAATAGCGATAAAAATCTACACGCTAACAGGCTAACGTGAGATTATCGCTGGAAACCCAGCGATAATCACACGTTACCTTGTTGATAGAGACAGGCAAACTTAGCCATGATATCCTCCTTCCATAGGATATCATTGCTAAGTCTGAAAATTAGCAGACGTAAAAAAGCAGCGTTAACCGCGGTTAGCGCTGCTTTTTTTGTCTCTAACAGGGTTAGCGACATTCTTGATAATAGGAGAAATGTCGCTTAGCGACATTTCTCCTATTATTTTACTCTGGAACGCCCCCTTTGCATCTCATTAGAGATGCAAGGGGAAGCGTAGAGTAAAAGGATGCTAACATGCAATTTTGCGTGTTAGCACCCTGTTGTTGATAGGGCGCTAGTTTTATCTCTGCTTTTTTGGCTTTTAAAGCCAAAAAAGCAGAGATAAAGCCCTTGTTGATATACCCCTTTGCGTGTTAGCACCCTGTTGTTGATAGGGCGCTAGTTTTATCTCTGCTTTTTTGGCTTTTAAAGCCAAAAAAGCAGAGATAAAGCCCTTGTTGATATGCCCCTAAATGAGATAAGTGCAGTGAGTCTCATAATTGTAACCAGCAAGAGAGCGAAAGCTGGAGACCACAGAGACCACAAAGAACAGGGCAAACACAAGTAGTTTGAGGCCTGTAACAAGGAATAGAAACAAGAAGGTAAAGCAGGGAAGAGCAAGAAGACCCAACGCAAGAAATAATAAGCACAACTAGGGAGCGTGGGGTGAACAGCGCCAAGAGTTAGAGAAGAAACACAAGGGTAAGCAGGGAGCACAACAGCATAAGAAACACAGGACACTAAGTCGAGAAGCAAATGCAGATGGTAAGAGGAAAAGGTGACAGACCAAGAAACAAGGAAATGTGGGAGCAGATTAGTGCGATGTGAGATCTACAGGCTAAGATAGAACAGACAAAGGCAATGCGGGGCTGAGGACAATTCGCAACAAGCAGTGCTGATCTGAACACACCCTCTGGCAATAACAAGACAGAAATAGATCAATAGTTAGGCAATGTGCAGTTAGTTAGGGGTGTCAGCAGACAGAGGATCCTGTAACAGTGCATGGAACGGGCAGAGTATAGGCATTTCCAAGCCTCTGCAAGCCTTAGGTGGAAGCATATGCTTGGTTTGCATTATACTAGCCACAGATGCATGTGTTCACTTTCTGTCACAAACAAGGAGAGGAAAATCAGGTCTTGTATTATAGGTATCATTGCAGCCGCTTTTGGGTTTTCGTGTATGCTTGACCCTCGGTTCTGACTGATGTATTCCATGCAAACATGCATAGATTCTTCTATTTGCCCATGAGGATTGCAGAAGCGCGTGAACTGAAATAATAGAGGATTGGCGATAAGCTATAATATCGGTTTCCTATCTGCAGAGTTAGACTGATACCAGATGATTTCAAATCTGCACACCTGGCTAAGTAGCAGTGGCACATTGGTAGCCATTACGTCACCCAGCTATCCCCTTTCCTTTGAGGCACTGTTTTGGAGTTGGAGCCATAGATTTCTAAGGGCACATGGATGTATCCAAAGTATCACATTTGATACTAGGCTTTCTTTTCACCCTTAGTATTACCAAAGCTTTGATGCTGTCTGAACTGTGTGTGACACCGAGGCCCCTTGCACAATCTAAGTTTGTGCATGATGAAGACACACCATAACCAAGTTCAGTCTTATCTTGGACTCTTCCTCACTCCATCTTAGGCTCTTACCATGTTACAGTAAGAAAACTGATAGACTCATGCGATTACAATCGGATCCTGATTGGCAACAACATCCTGGCCAGGTTGTCTCTGTCATAAACTTGTAAGCATATAGTGCTGGATACAGAAGTTACACGTTGGCAAATAGCACATGTGAAGTTAGTGCTTGGACGAATGCCACTTGACTTGGAATTCTGCTTCTGGGGGACACCATTTCAGGGGCCATCAGAAATGTGCACATGAAATTACCCAGAAGCAGTAATCATGATCTTGGAGCTCATTTATTGTTTGGTGGGTGTCCGGCCAGCCCGCGAAGACAACAGAAAATCTGCCCCCTCCTCCCCCCAATGGAGGACTGCCCACCAGATGGAGAGAGCCTTGCCTACCCGGAGGGGAACTCTGATGCCAAAAGTTCATTCACTGGTGAAAAAGATGCATATCCAGCAAGGCTAAGTGGTGAGTGGGCGGCCATATTGAAGTTTCCTGCTCAGCGTTCCTTTTGATTCTGGCAAATGAAACCCCCAAGACAGAGGTTTCATTCTACTGAACAAAATTGAAATGCCTATTTTCCAACCCTGGACCAACATGCTTCACCTGGCGATCTCAAGCAGGAAAAATCTGTGAGAATCACCTGCTCTAAACAGGGAAGGGTGAGTATCACCATGACCTGGCAACCCTGTGACGGGTGGGTGCACTTGGTCAAGGGTTTCTGGAGACAGGGCCAGCTCAGCGTCCTCTGCCAGAAGCCTAAGGGTTCTATTGACTCCACATAAGGTGGGAGACCCACAAGATCCCCTTAGGTGCTCCATGTGTAGAGTTTCATCTTGAAACTGGAGACTGTTCTTGTCCTTCTGAAGTGTAAGTGAACCCTTTCCTCACCTCACTAGCCACCTTGGTGTGGTGCAGCCAAGAAGAAACATTGCTCTGGTGAAGGACACACAGGGCTTTAAGTGGGATGAAAAAACTGGGGGGGGGGGGGCTCTAAAAGGGGCGTGACCAATGTAATTAAGGGCGTGGCTTAAAAACACATAAGCTAAAAATCTGAGTTTAGCCTAGTGTGCCGCCCGACTTGTATTTGACTATTTTTGTCATTACATCCAGATATATGATGCAACAAGTAACATAATACCTACAAGTCAGGACTATTGGCTTTGTCAATGGTTGTTACTTGCAGAAGATAGATAAGCAGCAACTATGGCTTGTAGATAATATTGAAAAAGCTTCCATTTCAAGCCCTGGTCACACCATGACAATGTTGCTGCTCCTGAGTTTCAAAAAGAGAAGGGAAATCCAGAGAGAAAATGACTCTCTTTAACGGATTTCCCTCCCCCTACAAAGCTCACCAGCCGTGACGTCATGCCGTACTTTCTCCACTAGCGAGGAGTGAGCAGTGTGAGCACGTGCACATCGATGTGCCTGCTATCACTGCAGTCTGGAAAAAAGCGAACACCTGTGCCAGGGCAAAAAACAGCGCCCGATAGAGACCCGTTTCGAGGCCTCCTTTAAAAAACCTGCCGGTGCTCAGACCCGGTAAGACCCGGCCCACTTTAAGTCCTGAGGACACACGTATTTTGTAGGCACGTTCAGAGCATCATATATGAAGAAAATAAAAGATTTCTGGTTATCACTTCTGCATTGTAGAAAGTTGTGTTTGTTAATTCTCCATTTCAATTTATCTGTAAAAAAGATACTTGTTGATCAATCTCGTCTGTGGCTCCTGTTTGCTGGTACTTTCTCTGCCGCTCAGAGACACCCGACTCCAGTCACTCTCTTTCCTCTCTCCACGTGCTCCCAGGGAGTCCCTTCCCTCACTGACTATCTTGTTTTCGTACAGATGAGGAGACAGACTATATTCTGAGGTATAAAAAATATTTTATATGTATATTTTGAACAATATATTTGGACAGAATACAAGCTTTCTTGGTATTGCTATTATCATTTAAAAAGGCTTGGTTTACATTTTTTTTATTTCCCCTCATTTAACCTTTTGTATTAGCTTTACATGTCAGCAATATATATGAATCCCAGTGTCTAAAGTACACTGGATAAATATTGATTCATATGCAATGGCATATTTCATAAAATATTATTATTTTTCTATAAGGGCCCTGTCTTGAGGCACTCTTCTACCAGCTATGAAACTACCTGTTACTATATTGGTGGAATATTCTCCCTTTACATATCACTAGCATTACTTCTTACTCGGTATGTTGCAAGAAAGTGTAGACTTGGCTTTTCAAACAACTATAATTTCCTTTGTTACTCACCCACGTGTGCGCCGGCCGGTTATAGCGCTTTGATGCCTATGGTTTAATGAGCTTTACAAATTTAAATTACAATTTCCAAATTACAATTTGGTGGGATAGCTCAATGAGATGTTACTTAATCTTGCAGCAATTTGATTTTCTAGCCCGCAACTTTTAGCAGCTAGAACACAGCTCACTGAGCCACCTTGCTGAAACAGCAGCTCCCGCAGCTCTCTGGCAAGCTCCTAGAACTCCGCTGTTGAACTAACTGATCAGTTCGAGACGAGAGCTTCTGAATACAATGACCTCTAGAAGCAACGACTCCTGCGCCACTACATACAGTAGACTCTGGCATATACTGCTAAGTGCTTCTATGAACAAGGGGGCTGGAGAGGGGTTGTTTATAGAAAGGAGTGCACCACAGCCTCTTCACTTCTGTCACAATCTCAGTGAATGAACTCCAATGCTGTGCAACTCTTCCTGCTACAGGAACTTACAGTCCCTTAGTTTTTCAGGCACTGAATCACAAAACAACTGTACCCAAGAAACCGAATTTACAATGTATTTCTATAATAGTAGATGTTATGGGTGCACTGATGTGGGTGGATGAGAGATATAACTTGTGCACCCATAAAATGGAGGGACAGTCTCTTGTATTGAATACAGGTGCCTTAAGCAGCACGTTCTCAGTCAACCTTTTTTTCGCAGCCGAACAGATGTTCCGTGAGTGAAGCATATGCATGTGAACTGTGTAGTTGTCATCAGGGCCTATACAGCCATTCATCCTTCCAAGGTTGATAAACAGAAAACCTGGTAAGAAACACACCAGTGCAGGCCCTGCTAGCACACACCAACAATTTAATAAGCAAACTAACTCCAGTGGAGCCTCCTATCAGGACAGGCTCCAAAAATGTCACTATCACCATCCTTCTAGGACAGACCGGCTAGCACACACCAGCAATATCACTAACATTCCAACTCCAGCAGGGCTTCACTTAAGTCAGGGCAGGCCTTGCTAGCACACGCCAGCAATATCACAAACATTCCAACTTCAGCAGAACCTCAGATCAGGACAGGCCCTGCTGCACACACCAGCAATGTCACAAACATCCCAACTTCAGCAGAACCTCAGATCAGGACAGGCCCTGCTGCACACACCAGCAATGTCACAAACACCCCAACTTCAGCAGAACCCCAGATCAGGACAGGCCCTGGTAGGGGGGCGTAACTTCGACGCCAAACCAAGATGGCGCCTTTCACACGAGCTACGTCGCGGGCGCAGAGACTTCGTTATCTCGTAGCCTTCATTTCTCCGCATTCCTGTTGTCCAATGCGGACATTAATGGGGGAATGGTGGCGGGATGCATTTCTGCTGTTTTTGTGCACCAATAATGCTTTTTTTTCCC
Organism: Triturus cristatus; assembly: GCF_964204655.1. NCBI lineage: Eukaryota > Metazoa > Chordata > Amphibia > Caudata > Salamandridae > Triturus > Triturus cristatus. The sequence continues at coordinate 458,616,025 of NC_140580.1, read as the reverse complement.
TTATGCCGCCGAGATAATTTTCTTTACAGACGCGTGCAGCCGCCATTTTGAATTGGTGCCGATTGCATTTAATGCTTTTCCCTCATATTTTTGTTCTGAACTCCTGTTTTATGAGCATTAATTATGATTTTTTGTGAGTTACTCTCACCAACTCCAGAGGGGAATTTCTCCATACCTGCCTTCTTGGATCTGGACTACTGGAATTCTGATCCCCTATGAATCGCCATCAGTTAAATATATATAAATATTTTTCTTCTTTTTTTGGTGATGTCTTTAATCATCTGGGCATGCTATTTTAATGTCCTTTTGTGACCTCTTAACTTAGTTTTGCCCTTTTTTCATCACTATTGAGGACTAAATTTGACAGCATCTTTATAGTTTTGTGATAATAGATTTTTGCGGCCTATTATTCCCTTCATTGGGCGAGTTTCATCCAGTTACTTATGTTACTAATTCACCTTTCTGACTGTAAGCATGACTAAAGAAATGCATTCATCAACTAAGCTATCTTCTTCAGGCTCCAAGCCAAAGAAAGCAGAAAATGACCCTCCTTCCCCTATTTTATCATCCAATAACGCTGTGTTGGACTCTATCTTGGATGAAGTACGTGGTTTGCAACCTTTCAGGGTTACCACCAATGAAAAATTGCAGCAAATCAAAGACCGCTGGATTGTTATGGAAGTCAAGGTGATGAAACTGGAACAACGTGTGGGAGACCTTCAAGATTTGTCTACCAAAATACCTATGCTAGAACAAGAACTTCAGAAACTGAAGTTACACACCGAAGACCTTGAAAATCGTAATAGGCGGAACAACCTACGTCTTTAAGGTCTTCCGGAAAACGTTGAAGGACCTGATCTCTTGGTCTTCCTGAAAAGATTGCTTTCAGATCTTCTGGATCTTCCCGCTACTCCACCACTGAACATGCAGCTTGCTCATCGTCTAGGACGTCTTCAACCTCACTCTTCCAAACCACGTGGGATTATAATGCTCTTTCTGGAATTCACTGACTTGATGCATGTCCTAAAGGTGGCTAAGCTAAAACGTCGTCTTGTTTGGTCTGGCCATAATTTGCTCATATCACAAGATGTTTCAAATGCAACTAATGCCTGTCATAAGAAATTCTTATCTCTCCGTCCTCAGAAGAGACAGTTGAACATTCAGTATGGCATTCTCCATCCTTGTCATTGCAAGATCACCTTTGAAGGCACCTCCCCGTTGTTTGAGGATCCAGTGAAATTGAATATATTTTTGCAAAGCATTGCGAGTCGTAGCATGGAGATTTCTCCCTAATATTTTCTAAGTTGCTCACTTTTCTCTTTACTAATTTATTTACTTCTCTGTTGATCTCTTTTTTCATGTCCTCTCAAAACAACTCTAGTATCTCTAATTCATATCTTAGTTTTCTTTTACTTTATCTTACTTTTCTCCAATTCTTAAGTTTTAACCCTACGGCTACTTCTTTGACTACTTTTGTAGTTCTTACTTTCATCTGTCGCTGTTCTTGTTTTTGGTGTAAGGATGTTCCCAACTTACCTCCTAACCTCTGTATTTTAGATCTGGATCTTCTTCCTTGATCTGTCTCTTTTTTTTTCATCTCATTCCTCTTTTCCCTTTTCCCACCTCTCCTTCTACTTGATATTTCTCTTCACGGTTTTTCCTTATCACTATTTCTTCATATGTATGAGTGTTTTTCTTTACCTTTATTCTCATTCCATTTTAACTACTTCTATCTTCCAGTATTTGATGATTGTTAAATGTTGTTTTTCTTTATTTTTTTATTGGTCCCACAGCTGGTTGTTCCTGTATTCATATGTTCCCCCTCACCCTACAACATATTTAATGTTGTCTCATGGAATGTGCGTGGTCTAGGTCATCCTGTCAAACGTCAAAAGGTATTGTCTAATTTATCCAAACTCAATGCACATGTTGCCTTTTTATAGTAAACTCACTGTAATGATGTGGAGTCACTTAAGCTCAAGCATCAATGGGTTAATCAGGTTATTTTTTTTTCTCCTGCTGTTAATCGTCATGGTGGTGTTGCCATTCTATTTCATAAGTTACTAAATGCACAAATATTATCAACTGAATGTGATTCAAATGGGCGATGGGATTTGGTTGATGCCATTATATGTAAAAAACAAGTCACTTTCTTCAACATTTATGGTCCTGTCAAATCTGATCTCGAATTTTGGCATTGTATTAAACTGAAATTATCCTCTATCCCAAACCCCAATATAATTGTTGGCGGTAATTATAATAACTGGTTAAATCGTTTCTCTGATAGAAAATCTACGTGTAAATTTAGACCTGATAAAGCTCACAAGGGTTTTCAATCTGCCATCGCCTCTCGCCCTCTCTGTGACGTATGGAAAGCAGGTAATCCTGCTGCTTGTGAATTTAATTTCTTTTCAAATGTTCACCATACTATGTCCCTTATTGATTATATTTTGGTTTCTAAATCATTACTCCCTTCTATACATTCCTCTGAAATTGGTTCTATTTTTATTTCTGATCATGCCCCTGTGTTTTCCTCTTTTGATATGTCCCTCGACACTTGCAAACAAGGCTGTTGGAGTTTTAACAATTCCCTACTCTCAGATCAAACCTTTATTTCAGAAGCAACCTTTTTTATTACTGAATTTTTTCAATTTAATCAATCCACGGATACTTTTTTTTTTTTACGGAGTTTTATATAGCGCTAACTTGACTCTGCATCGGGTATCAGAGCACTTCACATAGCACCTGTTGCGTTAAATGAGGACACATTCATTTTTTGTTAGGCACGGGAGATTAAGTGCTTTGCCCAGATTCATCGGATGTTCAGCATCATTGCCGAGGCTCGAACCCGGTTCCCCAGATTCGAAGTTGACCACCCCAGCCGTTAGGCCAGCTCTTCTGTTCATAACAATTGGGATGCTTTTAAAGCCTCATTTAGAGCCTTTACTATTGCATACTCTGCAAGAAAAAAGAAATTGCTAAACACTGAATATCATGCAACCCTTCAAAAGATAAAGACTTTAGAACACAATTATTTTTCCTCAAAATCCTCCTCAAGTTTGCAAGAACTGATTAAAGACAAGTCTACCTTGAATAAGATTGCCACTGTCTATGCTTGTAATATTCTCCTTAAAATTAAATCAAAATTTAATGGAGGCCAAAATAAGGTGGGGAAATTGTTAGCCAACTATTTAAAAATCAAATCAGAAAGTAAAACTATTGGCCCTATTTGCTCTGAACAAATTAACAAAATGTTTTCCTCTGATTCTGAAATTGTAAATACCTTTCAGTCCTATTATGAACTACTAGATACAGAAGATACGACTCCTTCCGAAAAGGATTTAGAGACTTTTTTCCAGGGTATTCCTAAACCCCCTTCCCTATCTGACACTCTCTTACCCCTTGAGAGAGATATCTCCCTTCAGGAGATTACTGATGCTCTCAAATCTTTTTTAAAAAAGCCAAAGCCCTGGGACCAGATGGTTTCTCCGTTGAACCACCCTCTTCCTTTTTCCACCATTTTGCCCCTAAACTATTGGAACTTTTAAACTAATTATTTTCTAATTCTAAGGTATGTGGTTCCTTTTTGGAAGCCCTCATTGTCGTGATTCTCAAACCAGACAAAGATTCTACCCTTTGTAAAAAATTTCGACCCATTTCACTAATTAACTATGATTGTAAAGTCTTTGCAAAGATTTTAGCTTCCCGTTTAGAAAATATCATTCCACTCCTTATAAAGCCGGATCAAGCTGGTTTTATTAAAGGTAGACTTGCTTCTGATAACGCTAGAATGTTTTATGATATCCTCACCCTTGGGCGAATGTACTCTTCTCCTTTAGCTGCCCTCTCACGTGATGCTGAAAAAGCTTTCGACCACATAAATTGGCAATATATGTATTATACTCTTCATTGGTTTGGTTTTGGACAAAAGTTTATTTCTTATATCAAATTGTTATATATGAATCCATGGGCTTGTGTGTTTGTCAATGGCCATTTCTCTACCTATTTTAAATTACAAAGAGGCACTAGACAGGGCTGTCCTCTTTCCCCATACTTTTTCTCCTTTGTTTACAACCCTTTCTTGAATGTATCAGACATAACCCTGATGTAACTGGTTTTAAACTCAATTCTCATGAAATTAAGCTCTCTGCATATGCAGATGATATCCTAATTTACATGAATAAATAAGAAAGTATGCTGTTCCTAAAGAGAATTATTGGTGAATAAGGAGATAAATGTGTCCCTGAGGTCAGGAGGGAAAACCTCCTTTAGGAAAAAGACCCTCACACACCCGGCAGACTAGCTGTCATATGTCGTCAGCATGTGGCCCAGATGTAAAGTGTCATCATCGGGTCTGCTCCGAATCGGGGCGGCGCTGCAATCCCCGATCGGCGACCCCAATGGCGCCTTTTAATGGAGATCTTTATTCCATAGTTGCCGGTGGGTGAATGCAGGTGAGGGCCTTCAAGTGAAAAGTGTGTGGTGAGGGGAGTGTATTAAAAATAAGTAGTGGGGAACCTGAATAGTGTTTATTAAATGACTGGGGTCCCACTCTTACAATAAAAACAATAGAGTGCGTAATATTACAGTTAAATTGACTGTATTACGCTGTGGTCATAGATGGTCAACATGTTTCTTGCTTAAGTAAAGTAACCGCAATTCTTCAGGACCAGGTGATTCACACACTCATTGGTAGTGGTAGTGGCTAATTTGGCACTTACCACACATACAGCACCCTAATAAGTGGTGACTAGTGCAGGTTAGGAAAAATGCCTGAAAGAGAAAAATATATACAGGGACACAAACATACATGTAAGTAACAATCACATTGCGACAAGCATTATAGATCTTATCTCTTAACAACTACGATAGTCAGTTGTCATGCAAATTCACTAGTGCCAAGTGTTCAGCTATAAGGTGGTTCACCCACCGGCAACTATGGAATAAAGATCTCCATTAAAAGGCGCCATTGGGGTCGCCGATCGGGGATTGCAGCGCCGCCCCGATTCGGAGCAGACCCGATGATGACACTTTACATCTGGGCCACATGCTGACGACATATGACAGCTAGTCTGCCGGGTGTGTGAGGGTCTTTTTCCTAAAGGAGGTTTTCCCTCCTGACCTCAGGGACACATTTATCTCCTTATTCACCAATAATTCTCTTTAGGAACAGCATACTTTCTTATTTATTTGAGTATATCTGGGCTATGTATGCTGGACCTGTCATAAACAGCCCCTGTTCCTCCTCTTTTTAAGTACCATCCTAATTAACATGCCCAATCCCTGAAACTCCCTCGACCCTTTTATACAAGAGATTGCTTTATATTCTACTGTTTCTGGGTACGAACAATTTTTTTTTTAAACTGAGATTTTACCACTAAACTTATCCTGTTATCATTACATGTGTGATAAAACTAACTTCACTTGGTGTCTCCAAAATATTAAATACTTAGGAATATGGTTCTCCTCCAGCATACCTGATACATTAGCTCATAATTTCACTGCCCTAAAAATAAGCTTAAAAAAATGTATGTCTTCCTGGTCCTCGTTATTTTGATCCTGGTGGGGCAGGCTAGACACTATTAAAATGATGACTGTCCCTCAGGTTCTTTTCACGCTCTCAATGTTACCCTTTAAAATGCCTATTACTTTTCTCAGATTATTTCTATTTGTGCCAAATTCCTTTGGAATTAAAAAACATGTTCGTAATGCTTTATCTAAATTAATTTGACCAAAATTAGAGGGTGGTGTACGTTTCACATATTTTAAATTATATCATACTGCCTTCTTAATCCGTCAATTCTGAGCAATGTCTAAGGATTCTTGTATTCATCAATATAACACATTATTTCCCGTACTTCCTGTACAATACTTTTTGCTGAATAATAGCTCCAACAAAACTGTTACTTCAATTACTCCTGTTACATCCTTATTTAATGTCATTTTGGACCCCACTCCAAGGGCCTCTTTCATATAAAAAACGTTGTCCTCCCCATTAATACAAGGAATACATCTTCTATTGAATTACTATGGGAAAAAGATCTATCTCAATCGCTCTCTGTCTATCAATGGGATCGAATGTGGCATAAGATTTTTAAAACCTCTAAAGCTGCTAACATTACACAATCCCTATATTTCATATATAACAGAGTGGTTGTTACTCCCCAATTTTTACATAAAATTGACCAATTTATCTCTCCCTTCTGTTGGTCATGTCTCTCCTCTGAAGGTTCTTTGACGCATTTACTTTATTATTGTCCTAATGTATATGAATTTTGTAAAGCTATATGGTCGAAATGTCTACTGATTTTTTCATGTGATATTAAATTTGCTATTCACAATATCTTTTCGGGAACTATATCTATTGATTTTGGTCATCTCCCCACAAAAACTATTCTATTCAACCTTTTTATCGCTCTTGCTTTTAAAGTTATATTAGTCTGTTGGAAAGATAATTCTAAACTATCTTTTTTGTTTTGGTGGAACTTGATTTGTGATGAACATAGAATTGCTTCTGTTTCTCATTCCTCTGTATTTCAAAAGATTACATCTGATTTATTATGGTTACCTTTTACCACTTTTCTATCCTCACACTCATCCTTCTCATAATACCTTTATTATATTTTATATATTTACCCCCTCTTTCTTTCTTCCCTCTTTCCCTCTCCCCTTTTTCCCCTCTTTCTTCTCTTTCTTTTTTAAATAAAACAAACAAACAAAACATTCTTTCTTATGTAAAACATTCATTTACTATGTTGATGTATTTATTTTTTACTATTTCTCACTTCTCACATAGTTTTCAATGATATGGCATTTTCTAAAAGTTATTAAGTATATTCCTTGTTCCAAAAGATTTTATCAATTCTTATATCTTTGTTATTTCTCACATCTCTTTTAACCATTGTAATGTTGTAGTACTGTGTCAGCCTTCTCAATAATTTTTTTTTTTTTTAAAAGGACAGGCCCTGGTAGCAAACACCGGCAATGTCACTAACACACCAACTTCAGCAGTAACCCAGATCAGGAAAGTCCCTGCTGCACACACCAGCAATGTCACAAATACCCCAAATTCAGCAGAACCTGAGGACAGGACAGACCCTGCTAGCACACACCAGCAATGTCACAAACACTCCAGGACTGACGGTTATTTATCACGACTCCCTGTAGCCCTCCTTCCAAACAGCATCCATCCCGGCCTGTGAAGCACTCTCGTTTAGTCTTCCTACTTCCCACCCCAACCATTTCAAGGGAATTCTCCTCTACTGTCCTCCTGGCCCTAGAGGTGGTTTCTGAGAATCGGTCGGAACTCTATAAGAGGATGGACTTTGCGCGGATTAATTTACGGTTTTGGGGGATTTTAACTTTCATCTGGAAGCTCTCACCGACTCTGACACAATTAGCCTGAGACAGGTGATGGATGCGGGGGTACTTAGGCAACTCGTAGAAGGCCCTACCCATGTAGTAGGGCACACCTTAGATGGGATTTTCACCAAAAACCCCAATCTGACCTGCATTGAGACATTACCACTTGCCTGGACAGACAACGTCACTATTCAGTTTGAACTCACATACTCCAACCCCCATCAACACAGGTCAGAGCTCAAAAAAGAGATAGAAATCAGAGCATGGAAATACATCAGAAGTGCGGAATTAGGAGATCTACTTAAGAAAACGGCTTGCCCTCTTCCCTCAATAGTAGAGGATGCCACCTCTGCCTTTACTAAGTGGATAGAAACTGCATGCAATAAATTAGCTCCAGCGAAATTATGGACCCCCAAGCACTCCAAGCCATCAGCCCCCTGGTTCTCTGATGAATTGAGAAAGAAAAAACAAGAAGCTATAAGACCACTGATAAAGAGTCCTATAAGCTAAGCCTCACCCTCTATAAGAAACTATTACTTAATACTAAAAGGCTGTTCTTTACTGAGCAAATCACTCTGGCAAAATCTTCCTCTAAAGAACTCTTTAAAACGATTACAAAACTAACTTACCCTGTCACTTCAATAAATCATACTAGTCCTGAATTATGTGAAAACTTAGCCACCTTTTTTCAGCAGAAGGTGAAGGAATTTGTTCCTCATTTACGCCCACCCTGACAGAGGAAACAGGGATCGCAGTGGGGCTCATATTCAGGGACACCAAGTCCACATCAACTTTAGACCGTTTCGCACCACTGGAGTAGCAAGACTCTATTAAACTCCTAGCCTCCATTCGATCAGCATCTCCATATGACCCCTGCCCTGTGTCCATGATCAAACTAGTCCAAGAGCTCATTGGTGTGGCACTTACCCCTCTGTTCAATGCCATAATCGAATCTGATCAGTTTCCAAAAAGTTGGAAGATGGCATCCATCCTTCCGTTGCTTAAAAAACAAAATCTTGATCCCAAGGACCCTAATAATTATAGACCTATCTCTCGTGTCCATCTACCGGCTAAAATGATTGTAAAAGGCATGAATTCTCAACTTAGCATGTTCCTCCAAACAAACAAGACTCTAGATCCAACACAATATGGATTTAGGACAGAGCACAGCACAGAGCTGGCCTTAATAAAATCCACAGAGGAAATAAGGGAAGCCCTGGACCAAGGAGGGAAAGCGGTGTTGATTTTGTTGGATCTCTCGGCGGCCTTCGACACGGTCCATCATAAGGTTCTGATGGACGGGCTGTCTGAAGGCGGGGTTCAAGGCAGGGCCTGGAACCTTCTGAAATCTTTGCTCCCAGAAGGAGTTCAAATGGTGGACCTAGACAAAGACCGCTCTAAACCTTTTTCCCTTCCATGTGGAGTACCGCAGGGCTCGTCAATCAGTCCCACATTTATTAATGTTTATGTGACACCTTTGGCGGCCCTGATAAGATCTTTTGGGTTCCAACTGACATCCTACGCAGATGACACGCAAATAGTGTTGTCACTACGGGATGGGTAAAAGGCGGAAACAGGAAAGAGATTCCATGACAGTATGAAAGCAGTCAGCTCATGGATGTCATCAAATTGATTGAAACTCAATTCGAGCAAAACGAAGGTCATTATATTTGGCAATAACAGGAACCTCTAGACACCAAACTGGTGGCCGGAGGATTTAGGAACCCTCCCTGAGCCGACTAAGAAAGTAAAGAACTTGGGGGTTATAATTGACAATAGACTCACCTTAGGAGACCAAGTAAATGGGGTTGTCGCAGCAAGTTTTTACCTTCTTAGAATTATAAGGAAGATAAAGTCCTTTATACCAGCAGACAGTCTCAGGACAGTGGTCATGGCACTCATTATGTCGCGGTTGGATTACTGCAACAGTCTTTATCTAAATATTCAAATGAAACACCTTAACAGACTCCAACTAGTGCAAAATGCGGCAGCCAGATTGCTGACTAGGGCACCCAAGTTTGTCTTGGTCAAGAAAAAACTAAAACAGCTTCATTGGCTCCCTGTCAAACAACGGACACAATTTAAAGCCCTTTGCACTTTTTTTAGGCCCTCCAAGGAGCTGGCCCCGGTCATCTGTAACAGCTTTATAAATGGTACGTTCCCAGAATGGCCCTCCGCTCCATGGGAGCAAAAAGAGTGATCGTACCCTTAGTCAAAAAAGCATACTGGGGTGGCAGGAGTTTTATTACAGGTGCTGCATGCCTGGAACGAACTTCAATTCCACCTTAGAAACTGAACCAAGCTCCTCTCGTTTAGGAAGGTTCTGAAAACGTGGCTCTTCACCATATAGCCTTTCTTCATCTCAACAATTCGATAGGCAGTGACCAGCTCCAGGACACACTTGGGTAACCATTGCTCTTAAGAAATAAAATTAATATGACACAATATAACTTCAGCAGAACCTCAGATCAGGACAGGCCCTGCTGCACACACCAGCAATGGCACAAACATCCCAACTTCAGCAGAACCCCAGATCAGGAAAGGCCCAGGCTGCACACATCAGCAATGTTACAAACACCCCAACTTCAGCAGAATCTCAGATCAGGACAGGCCCTGCTAGCACACACCAGCAATGTCACAAACACCCCAACTTCAGCAGAACCTCAGGACAGGACAGGCCCTACTAGCACACACCAGCAATGTCACAAACACCCCAACTTCAGCAGAACCTCAGGTCAGGACAAGCCTTGTTAGCACACACCAGCAATGTCACAAACACCCCAACTTCAGCAGAGCCTTAGGTCAGGACAGGCCCTGCTGCACACACCAGCAATGTCACAAACACCTCAACTTCAGCAGAACCTCAGGTCAGGACATGTCCTGCTATCACACACCAGCAATGTCACAAACACCCCAACTTCAGCAGAACCTCAGGTCAGGACAGGCCCTGCTAGCACACACCAGCAATGTCACAAACACTCCAACTTCAGCAGAGCCTTAGGTCAGGACAGGCCCTGCTGCACACTCCAGCAATGTCACAAACACCCCAACTTCAGCAGAATCTCAGGTTAGGACATGCCCTGCTATCACACACCAGCAATGTCACAAATACCCCAACTTCAGCAGCACCTCAGATCAGGACAGGCCCTGCTGCACACACCACCAATGCCACAAACACCCCAACTTCAGCAGAACCCCAGATCAAGAAAGGCCCTGCTGCAAACACCAGCAATGTCACAAACACCCCAACTTCAGCAGAACCTCAGATCAGGACAGGCCCTGCTAGCACACACCAGCAATGTCACAAACACCTTAACTTCAGCAGAACCTCAGATCAGGACAGGCCCTGCTGCACACACCAGCAATGTCACTACAGCCCAACTTTAGCAGAACCGCAGATCAGGAAAGGCCCTTCTGCACACACCAGCAATGTCACAAACACCCCAACTTCAGCAGAACCTCCGATCAGGACAGGCCCTGCTGCACACATCAGCAATGTTACAAACAACCCAACTTCAGCAAAGCCTCAGATCAGGACAGGCCCTGCTAGCACACACCAGCAATGTCACAAACACCCCAACTTCAGCAGAACCTCAGGACAGGACAGGCCCTGCTAGCACATACCAGCAATGTCACAAACACCCCAACTTCCGCAGAACCTCAGGTCAGGACTGGCCCTGCTAGCACACACCAGCAATGTCACAAACACCCCAACTTCAGCAGAGCCTTAGGTCAGGACAGGCCTTGCTGCACACTCCAGCAATGTCACAAACACCCCAACTTCAGCAGAACCTCAGATCAGGACAGGGCCTGCTAGCACACACCAGCAATGTCACAAACACCTTAACTTCAGCAGAACCTCAGATCAGGACAGGCCCTGCTGCACACACCACCAATGCCACAAACACCCCAACTTCAGCAGAACCCCAGATCAGGAAAGGCCCTGCTGCAAACACCAGCAATGTCACAAACACCCCAACTTTAGCAGAATCTCAGATCAGGACAGGCCCTGCTAGCACACACCAGGAATGTCACAAACACCTTAACTTCAGCAGAACCTCAGATCAGGACAGGCCCTGCTGCACACACCAGCAATGTCACTACAGCCCAACTTTAGCAGAACCGCAGATCAGGAAAGGCCCTTCTGCACACACCAGCAATGTCACAAACACCCCAACTTCAGCAGAACCTCCGATCAGGACAGGCCCTGCTGCACACATCAGCAATGTTACAAACAACCCAACTTCAGCAAAGCCTCAGATCAGGACAGGCCCTGCTAGCACACACCAGCAATGTCACAAACACCCCAACTTCAGCAGAACCTCAGGACAGGACAGGCCCTGCTAGCACATACCAGCAATGTCACAAACACCCCAACTTCCGCAGAACCTCAGGTCAGGACAGGCCCTGCTAGCACACACCAGCAATGTCACAAACACCCCAACTTCAGCAGAGCCTTAGGTCAGGACAGGCCTTGCTGCACACTCCAGCAATGTCACAAACACCCCAACTTCAGCAGAATCTCAGGTCAGGACATGCCCTGCTATCACACACCAGCAATGTCACAAACACCCCAACTTCAGCAGAACCTCAGGTCAGGACATGCCCTGCTATCACACACCAGCAATGTCACAAACACCCCAACTTCAGCAGAACCTCAGGTCAGGACACGCCCTGCTAGCACACACCAGCAATGTCACAAACACACCAACTTCAGCAGAACCTCAGAAAAGGACAGGCCCTGCTGCACACACCAGCAATGTCACAAAATTTCTCTGAAGGAGCCCAGCTCAGCACAAGCTGTGTAAGCACACACAGACAATGTCCTTTTTAATGAGTCTAGCTCAGGACAGGCACGCACAAACAATGTCACAAACATCCTAATTCCAGCAGGGCCCTTAGATCAGGACAGTCCATGGAAGCACACACCAGCTGAAGTGCAAAGAAACTGCCTGACAAAACAGAGTCCTTTGGAAGAAATTATTAGTGGCCCATAGATACCCATGACAAACCTAGCAACAGTGTGGTAATTAAAATTGGGTATTAAAAAAAAAGTAAAAGCAAAAACATCCGATGTTCTAAAAAAAAATGTTAAGCCCTTCCTTGCGGGGGTAATTCCCACGCGGTGCGGAGGGGTGGGGGGGCGCGGCGCCGCTGTGCTTTTGACGAGCTCAGCTCGTCATGACTCATACTGGAGCTGTGCTCATGACGAGCTGAGCTCGTCACGACCCCGCCCACTGATTAATTCTCCCGCACAGGCGGGGAATTAATCGCGAGTGGGCGGGCCTCGGCCGTTATGACGAGCTCAGCTCGTCATCAGCACAGCTCCACTGTGTCTCATGACGAGCTGAGCTCGTCATGAGCACTCAACCAGTTAAAAAAACGCTGGCATCAATGCAAGAATCATTAGTAAAACTGTTCAGCTATATGCTGGTACTTCCGAGGCCAAGAATCTGAAAGCCTATTACAGACTCTTATCAGCAGATATGTAAAGAACAACAAGCATTGGCGAATCCAATAGGTCTTGCCTATGTGAGATCTATTACCTTTTTAAATGATTTTGAAGCCATGTTATACAGCTGATCAACTGCTGTGCAGCATAGTTGAAAGTCAACTAAAATATAGTGCTATGACGCGGTCAACGCTGGCTGAGTCATTGCTCTTTTTCGTTTTTACTTTCAGCTGTGCTGGACAGCAGCTGCATTGCTGAAACATAGCTAAAAAAAACATAGCACTGGGGTCTCCATCTGCAGTGATCTAATGATGAAGCATTTATAGTCCTGAAATCTTGTGGATATTTCTTGTCTCTGTATTGACTGACGGTTGTTTTTGATGGACTCTACTCAACCTCCAGCGGGTGTCATGCACAAGTATGTGATTCTGGTGGAGATGAATCTCCATAAGGAGTAGATCCTCACACAGGGTGGCTTCTTCACCATGCTGAACACCCCCCCTGCCTAAATTTAACGCAGCCATTGAAACTTTATGTGGGATTGTAGATGTGAGTCTTTGTGTGTGTGCAAGCCGGAGCATTATCCTTTAGCTGTCATCTCATAGGTTAATTAACTTTCTTCACCTAGTTCGAAATGCATGTTTACTTATTTTGCATTGGTCTTTGACACAATACAGTTTTGCATAAGTTTGAGTGTTTGTATTTTTGTCCAAATGCGTCTTTTGTGTTTTTTGTCAGTGAATTTGTGTGCTCATTAAACTCACTTTCGGTTTGATTTGGGGTTTAGTGTTTTTACAAGAAATGCGTGCCAATGAGACTAAGGTGTAACTGCAGGATGTCAGCTGTTTGCTCTGGGAGCTTGTGCTTAACTTATGAAAGAATGAGTGCCGGCTCCCAAAGCTCTGCTCCGGCCCTGCTATTAAGGCTGTGTCGTGTTGAATTCACTCCTGGCATCTTTAATCCACTGCCAGACACTGCTGCCCTTTATCTCGCTCTAGCTGTCCCTGCTTCCTTCCTTTGTGCCAGTTTTTCCGTCTTTCTCTTCCTCCTACTTTGCCCTTTGTGTGTTTTTCTCTCTTCTGCCCGCAGTCAATAGCTGAAGAAGAAAAATAATTGTCCATCTCAAAAATCCCCAACCGGCAACCACCAGGTCAAATTAAGTACTGAAGTAGGACGATAATTGCAACACATACCCTTTTTTATTAGTGAAGACTTTGGGGCATATTTACGAGGGTATATTGAAACAAGAACGTCACTTTTAGTGACGTACTGGTGGCCATATGCCCTTCTCCATATTTACAAAGCGGCGTAAGACAATTTTTGCAGCTTAATGCCACCTTGTAAATAAGGCCACTTTACACACATCACTGAGCCTGAAAGGGGCATGCAATGGGTGTTGCTGTGGGCATTCCACCACAACACCCATTGCTATTGATGCTGCCCCAGATTTACAAGGGGGTGTAAATCCGAGGCAGCTCCAAAAATTAATGCCATGGAAGAGCTGGTGCTAGAATGGCGAGTGACTGCGTTAGTGCTAGGCAGCTAAATTTAGCGCCAGCACTAGGGAAAACACAGTGGTGCACCATATTCTTGTGAATATGACACATCTCTGCATTTTGAAAATGTCGGAGTGTGACGCTGCTAAATTTGGCACAGCTCCGCGTTACAATTTATTTTTTGTAAATGGGTCCCTTTGACTTCAGATATGGTTGCCTGATGCGATAACTTTCCTTCAGCGATTAAAAATTGCTGAGACATATTCTCTTCTCTATGTCTGACTAACTATGAAATACTCTTTTGTACAGTTACAGGTTTGCTTGATCAGACCCCATATTTTTATATAAAAATACGGGATGCCTGGGTACACGCTAAACAGTCATCATACATTTGAACATCCTTTACCACAATGAGCTGAACCTCAATACAACTGAGCTGCTTGTAGAAGTGCAATCCAAATTATACCAATAGGAAACCCAAACCTAGAAGCCGAAAAGAAACAGGCACATCTGTGAAAGTGATTTCCACAGCATTGTTAGTCCCTGTTAATAGTAACATCGAACTGATGATCATAGCCCTGAACACCACTTGATATCAGTAATCCACAGAAGAAGCCACAAACTGCTTTCAGTAAATCAAAAATCATAGTAGAGAGCAGGCATTGCTACCAGAATATCCTTGCCAGAATAACGTCTGACCTAGATATTGCTCCCAAAATATAGCTGACATACATAGCATCCCTTTGGATTTAACAATATTATATATTTATACCTGATGAAACACTATTTTTTAAATAATATCCACAACAAAATAGTTATTTCAGAGAATGCTTCTGACAACAACATTCTAACATACAACCATCCGAGAAAACTGCAAACCAAAACTACAATCCATCAAGGTAGTCACTGAGGCAAGGTAGATGCCAGGCCTGCTGTGATGAACTATCACCTGAAGAAACATTTTTTCAGTCATAAGACCGGGATAAACACATAAGGCCTGCGTCTCGAAAAAAGTGTAAATGTGCATCTTTATCAATCAATCAGAAATCTTATATAGCGTGTCTAGTCACCCGTGAGGCTCTCAAGGCGCTAAGTGTGGGGAGTGGGTCTACGGTTCAGTGAAAGAGCCAGGTCTTGAGGTCCTTCCTAAACTGCAGCAGCGATGGTGATTGCTTGAGGTGCAGGGGCAGGGAGTTCCAGCTCTTAGCAGTCTCTTTATGTGTACGTGCTCCCGTCAAAGTAGATTTATGAATTTTTCAAGTTGTCAAATGTTGCCAAGACTACTCCTGGAACCTGCTGACAGTAGCAGCGTTCCTAGAGTAACCCTGGAAAGGTTTTAAGAATTGTTAATTGGGTCTAGGGAGAGGTTTGCCTAATTGTACTTTCAACCCCCACCAATTTAGGGTTGTGTTCGTCCCGTTCCCAATCTGAACCGGAATTTACAAATGCTATTGTCAGTGAGCAAATCTTTCTTTTCAGGGTGGGATTGAGTTTTGGAGGCCCTCGTGAGGACCCACAAAGTCACAAGTCTGCAGTGGTGTCTCTAAGCTTTCAGGGGCTTCCCTGACCTGGACTACCAACTCCACACTTTTTGAAGAGGATTTACCCATCGACAATATCAATATCACACAATAACGGGCTAAAATTACGTATACAAGCGCAATGTTTTGTGAAAACCAAAAGTGATTTTGAATTTGTGAGTAAAGCCCTTTTCATGTGTAACTTGAACGTTCGTGCACAAATGGTTCTGTGATTCTGGCTCATCATAAACAGGAAGTGGTATTCCTACTGCTTAGAGATTGATTTAGTAATATTATGTAGGATCTTACAAAGCACTTCACCATAGAAATAGTTAAAGCACTGCATGTGCTCTTAGCAGCACTTGGCACAAGCATACACCTGCAGACTCCAGAACTATATGTGCTTCAAGAGGAGGCAAAACCCAATGAGGTACAACTGTACTAGACCTCTCATTACATTGACAACTTTGGGACTGACACTTCAAAGACGTATTAAATCTTACTGGTGCACACTACAAATGCAGAGAACCTTTACAGTGCCTGACTGGCCATTCTGCTACTCTGGCATTTTCCTGGTGGTGTGCTGGATAGGGCAGCTTTCAAAGCAAAGCTGGTGCCATGACCCAACCATGGAGTTCCTATGTTCCCTGAATACTGCAGCCTCCTGCAGGTTGGGGTTGTTTTGAACTTTTTTGTAAGTGCTGATTTTAGATGTAACCCACTGCCTATGTGTTGATCCGCTGGGAAATGCACAGCTACAACTGCAAACATCCTACTATTGCAAACTTGTGCCACACTTGGGGGGCATAAATAAAATGTACAAGTAGCAGTCAGAGAGGTTGAGATAGCAAAAATCATCATAGACAGCTGCATTTACAGCTGTAATGGGGGCATAGAATTCCTGCACCGAGCGGAAACAGGCAAGTTAGATAGAGCCTCTCTAAGTGAGTCCTTGCGGTTTATTTTGGAAACAGAGGGAAATACACTAATTGCATTATTTTACAAAGCAGACAATGAAGGATAAAATCAAGAGCAATTTCCTGCTATACAGGACCTATGAGTTGTCCGTCTGTGAGGGCTCTGCCCATCAATGTCAGAACAGTGACTTGGAAGACCAATGCAGTGGTAATGTGGGGGAACAGTATGCATTTGTTTTAGAGTTCCACCTATGCCCTTAAATATTCCTGATTAGCAGTCCTTGCATGTGTAAAGTATAGTATTGAAATCCGTAGATGAGGCAACGGATTTTAAGAAAGTAACAGAAACAATGTATAGTTCTGTGTTTCAAGCGTGCTGCCCCTTTTAATTGAAAGAAACAATGTTAAAAAGTGTGTGATTATTTCATCAAGGGTTTTTATCTATACTGGCACTGCTCATGCTCTCCCAATTAAAGCATTGCTGCTAGATAAAAAATGTGGCCAGTCAGGATTTGGAACATTGATCGGTTTTGGAGGGGATCTCACTTGTAAAATTATCTCAACCTGAACGGCTGCTGGGAATCACAGATTAAATAGAATTCCAAAGCATCATCATTACCAGTTCATCCCTCTTCCTTACCCCTCACCTATGAGTGTGATCACCACTGGAGAAAGGCACCTTCAAGGCACAACTATTTGTTTAAATCCTATTCTTTCCCCAATGAGAGGTATAAGGAAGTCATCTTCCATGAACACTTCCTGTTTTTTCTGTCCCTTGTGAGGCAGACAACTTGGGGGCATATCAGCAAGGGCATTATCGCCGCTTTAGCGGCCCTTTTTGCCTCTAAAGCGGCGATAATCTTAACGCCCTATCAGCTTGGACACGTTACCGCGTGTTTCCATGCATTTTCGCCATTTCCTTGAATGCCCAGCTGAGCATCTCTAATGAGATGCAAAGTGGGCGTTCTTCCCCCAAATAACGGGAGAAATGTCGCTAAGCGACATTTCTCCTATTATCTAGCTTCACGCTAACCTGCAGAGCGATAAGAAAAGTAGCGCTAACCGCGGTTATCGCTACTTTTCTTACACCTGCTTTTAATCTGACTTAGCCATTAAATCCAATGGAAGGTGGATATAGTGGTTAAGTCTGTCCTGCCCTATCACCAATGTTTTGCCAATCATTGCACGATTATCACTGGATTTCCAGCGATAATCGCACAATATGTAGCTATCGCTGGTATTTCTATCGCTTTTGAGATAAGCGTCGCTGATAGCGCACTATCTCAGCTTTAGAAACCAGCGATAGCCGGCGATAATTATCCTAGTGCTAAGTGCGCTTAGAGATAGTTATCGCCGGTTGTTGGTGATATGCCCCCAAGTGCTTTGGTACCTCAGCTTGGAGGTGGTAGGTAGGGGTGAATGGAGTAATTTGTTACACCATATGAATTGGTGGAATTTTGGTGACTCCTCAATACTCATGTAATGCGGAGTTCAAGCCAAATTCTACCATTCGCCTCGTGCAAAATGTTTTGTCATGAAGGGTTCCAGAATGGTAAGTTGGTGAGCGCGACAAAATAAATATGCCATCCCCCTAGTGCAATTACCGGTCGCTAGGAAGACACCCGGTGATATTTTTCCAATGCGAGCAGTCTTGGGTCGTCACAACCATTTTCAGTCAGAAGGCTGCTACTTGAGCAGAAAATTTACTCGAGCGCAACAAAATCAAATCAAGTAGCTGTGTCCTCTGGTGCACTGTGTGATGCCGTCCACACTGATTATTACTGCACTATCACTAAACCACAGCACGAGCAGCGCAATGTGCCCTCTTCTGCCAGTTGGTAGAACTCCACGGAATCTCACTGAGTTTTTATGTAAATCCAGGGAGTTCCGCCCATCCCTAGTGGTAGGTAGATTCCCCTAAAGGTTTCTCCTTCTGCTTCCTTTTCCTTCAGGGGTCCTGCACAATGGGGTCCATTTCTTATAGGTCAGGTTCTGATGTTGGGCTGTTGCAGTGCAGTCTCTCCCTGGGTCATTTCTCATGTGTTAGAGAGGCTGCTGTTAATCATTGATGGACAGTTGGGGTCTTGCCTGTGATGTTCCATTATGTTTCTATGTCTTAGTGTGCTTCATAGATTTAGAGACCAAAAGTCAGACTTAAGTTTCCTGCTGAACTGGACACCACTGAGAGGAATTCTTGGATGTATCTTAAGGTAAATGCATCTACATCTATGGGCAGCGGGGATTATGGTCAGTGTCAGTTGCAGCCTAGTGTGGGTTCTTGTACCTTTGAGCATTTTTCTGTGCTTTGATGCCTGAAGCTTCTTTGACCTATTCATCAGCTCATCTCTTCCATCTAGTTGTACCTGTGTGGCCCCGTTTTCTCCCTTCAGGTTGTTTGGTCCTAGCTCATTCTACAGCACCTATTTGTGTTCACCTGACTTCAGAGAAAGTTGTGTATTCTCTTTTGGTAGTGGTGCTGTTGGATGCGGGACTACTTTTTTTTCTTGTCTATTGCTGTTGCCTCCGTTCTAGGTTGATTTTGACCAGGTACCTGGGATGTTCCCTGGATATTAGTCCATTGGTGTTTCACTCTTATCAGGCTATGCCTGTTTGGGTTCGTTCACTCTGGTTCTTCTTTTATCTGTTGATTGGGGTTTATGCTGCTTCTGGTGTGGTTGATATGTTTAACCATGTTTGCTTTTTCTGTCATTCGAGCATTATGGTTACTTGATGTTTTTTTTTATATAAGTGCCATTCTTCCTATCTTCTCGTAGTTTACTTTCAATGTCTACACTAGTTTGACTCTTCTCTTTCAGTAGGGCGCGTGTTCGAGTGGTTTCCTCCAAGGTGTTTTGCTTTAGCATCTTTTCTTGGGGCTTGATCTTGGAAGTGGTTCACCTTTGGATTTTCAGTTCTTTACTATCACCATGATACATTGGTAATGGTCGCTGGGTTCAATAGTCCATTTTGTAGTGCAGTGCTCAGTCTGGGTTGTTCTGTTGGTATTGTGTGGCTCTTGGGCTTTGGCCTGTGGTGTTTCTCCTGTTGTGGTTTACAGGCCCACTGCCTGGGGCCACATCATGATGACCTGCCCTGGCTCAGCGCAGAGCCATGTGCTTATGTTTGTGTGTGTGAAGTGTCTAAAGTTCTAAAATATATCTGAAAATTTCTCTTACACATGAATGTTCAACAAAACAAGTTGGAAACAGAGAGAGGCAGTTCCTGCTCACTGTGTTCCTAACTTGTTAAAAGTTCTTGCATCACCTCAGAGAACTTCTGATTTATGTGAATTTTAGATGCCTCAGATCAAAAAAAGGGTCTCATCTCTGTGCAGAGACAGCGCAGGCCATCATGATATGGCCCTTGGGCTTCGTCAGTATTTATTAAGGGCGACCTCCTTATGCCCTACTTGGGGACACAGGAGGACTTAAAAAAGTAAGTAGGGCTTAAATATGCATGTCTGTTCAGGAAAGGGGCATTTTTTACATTGTTCATATTGTCATTTTTCTATGACAGCATAGGGAAACACAGTCACCCAATTATTACAAAACACTTCACCTAACAAAATGCTTGACCTATTCGCTTCGCTAATGCTAATTTATAATGGGTAGCATGATGAAACCCCTCCATGATTCAGGTATAACCCCCATTCTAACAATAACATTCATAATCAAAAACCAGTATGCAACTTATGGTTCGTCAATGAGGATGGCATCTGATATGAGACTGGAACAGAGAGTTTTAGAACTTTTTTGGGCCCCCAGCTTGAGTTACATTTGTTCAAGGCTAAAATTTTTCAAAGCTGAACTCCCAAATGGGCTTCTCTTTGAACTAAACTACTCTGCCACTAACAGGTCCCCTATAGACTCCAATCCACAAACAAGCACTCTTCAGTCTCCTCACCAACACACACACACAAACAAAGCTTTACACAATCTTTGCCGCACCTTCTTCAACAACTGCATGAACTTTCACAAACTTGCCAGATACCTCTGCTCAGCTCGACCCCCCACATACACAGAACCAGATCCGGAGATCAGGCCTTCTTCTACCTTTCTCCTAAAACTTGGAACCTGCATATCAGAACCTCCTCCTGCTTCAGTGCCAGGATACCTTCTTGGGTGAGTTGTGCAGTATACAAGTACACATAACATAACATAATACAACATAACATAACATATCATAAAATAAAATAACGTAACATAACACAGAAGCATGCTGATATTGGTTTTAGCAAATACTACACACATCTGATAAAAATACCTCAATATCAGTATTCTCTGCTTATAATTTCGGATATTTTCAAAAAAGCATGCAGACTGGCTGTTTTCTTGGCCTTTATCAGCTGATCCTTCTCCATCTTTTGATGTATTGGACACTCCATTGTTTCTTCAGCAATGGGATCTTCTAGGGTCATCTTCTTTAGTTGCCTCTTTGTTCACAAACATACACTATCAAATCAATACTTTGTTCATAGTACAGGCAACCTTATCATTGCGCCTGTGGCTACTACTGGTGTATCAATTTCTGGATCATCATTCCATAAAAATTAAAATTCATTCAATCACATATGGGGCAGACTCCAATAAGGGTATAAAGCCCTTGAACAGAATATAAATTAGAATATAATGTCTCTTTTTTCAGCTTAGGGCGTTTCACACTTTTACTGGTGTCTAGTCTTCTGAGTATATTCAATTTGAACCTTCATTGTCTGCAATTTCCTACCGACAACACACCTTACAAATAACTGAGTCAAGGTCACTCTCGGGGCTCCAACATATGATCGGGCTTTTAACCAGTTTCCAAGGCTCTGTATTATTCATTCAGTAATAAATCAAAAGACTTCTTATCTAACCGTTATAGACGATCTGAACCGAGGAATCTGAGTTTTCCCATTAATAATTCTTTTTTTTAGATCAAAATATTTTATTAACATTTTCAAAGTGAAAAGGAAAATACATAAAAGAATACTGAAATGTACATTTTGAAGCTAGAAAATCAAAAACAACCTATTCAAATAAGATTGTATTGGTAAAAGTTAAATGCTGCTGTAATTTGTACATGAACTGAAATAGAACTGCAATAGAAGGAAACAAACAAGAGCCGCTTGATATTGAAGATATGTCATAGCTAGATTGGAATCATCTATATAACTAAGTAGTGAATACTATAAATACAATGCAATTTAATCATCAACAGGATTTCAGAACAATTGGAAAGAGGAAGTAGTATTAACAAAACCCTTAAGAGATAAATGGTCTCCTTGTAGAGTAAATGTAATCCAGGACCACCAAGTGTAAACTGATAATAAAGATGGGCTTTTCCAATTAGTTGTAATTTATTTGATAGCTGAAGATAATAGAAAGTGAAACATTTTAGTATGTATATGTGATAATGTAGTATTTAGAGACAATGATTTACAGATAAGCATGTCATAGAGAGCTTATCAGAAATTTGAAGTATTTTCTGTCCCATTCATCTTTCCAAAAGTCTGAAATCATAGTACTTTCAAACAATACATTTTTCAATGGACATATACATTGCAATGCCATCACAATAGATTGTCTAATAGTTTGGCTTCAATAATTTATGTGGTGTCCATAGACATTTAAACAAGAAGGAAGTAGTTGTTTAATATAGAGTAATAGGGAGCCAACCAGAAATGTTTGCTAACCATATTTTCCTCCATGAAACTAAAGAAAAAGATGTGTAAAGTTCTGTATTCCAAAATGTATGTATAAAAGTAAATAGGCCAAACTATTGTCCTCACTTGTGTTTTGTAATTTGTTATTACATTTAAAAATCACTGGGGGAATAAGCATTAAAACTATTGAAGCACCTCTCTAAATTTGTTTTTTTTATAGCAGGTACATTAGTAGGAAAACATTTTTGAATAGAGTTAAGTAAAAGATCATATTTAGAACTATCAGTAGAAGGTAATGAAAATTTATGTTGTAATTCTGAAAAGGATAAAAACATATAATTGCTGCAAATATCACTGAGATAGAAACTACCAGAATCAATCCAAGATTTACATTCGTTAATGCTACAAGAAAATATTTTTCAGGGATTATGCCATAAAAACAATTTTACAGAATCAGAAATAGGTGATTGAAGTAAAGAGTCAAAATCTTGCAGAAATGATTTAGTGGATTTATTAATGGTAAAGGATTTAACTAAAATATTGGAGTTATACGTAGATAATAATGAAGGTAAATGAAAAGGTGAAACTAAAGTTTGTTCAAAGTGAAGTCATTTGGGTGAATAAGGTGAATATATCTGTGTAAGCCGTTGAGAACCTTGTTGTAAAATGAAAGCTTTCTGATATGTATATATTCTGTCAAACTAAGACCCCCATTATTTTTGCTGGTTTGAGTTTAGCATATGCAAAAGATAGGGTTTTATGATTCCAAACAGTGAGTTAAAGTTCTATGTAAAAGTTTATGGAGAGATAGGTAATTGTGTTCGACTCATACATAGTATATAAAGTATTTTAGGAGCAATAACCATTTTAATAGATTCCATTTTTTACCACTATGAGAAAGAATGACTGTATGAATGATGAGTTCTTCCATTGTTTGTGGCTACTCACATAGAGTGTCCCAGTGGGGTTTAGGCGACTCAGAGCAGAATGGAGGCAAGGACCACTGGTCTCCTGTCATCACTGACGTCTGAATAAGAGATATTTCAGTTGCTTTTTAAATTTTACTTTATCCGAAATTAACCTCACATGTTCATGCAGCTGATTCCAAAGCCAGCCACTTTAACAGTGACAGAAGAGTCTGCCCTCCGTTGCCTTTTAAAAGGGAGAACCACAATTAATCCGGCTTTGCTGGAAGGCAGAGGTCTTCCCAGACTGTATTCCTTAATTCTTTTGCTAAGGTACATAGCCCCCCTATTGTGGAGGGCTTGGTGCGTCAGGGCCAGTGCGTTGTACATTACATGTTTTCAAACTGGCAGCCAATAATGTTTCTCCAGAAATAATGATACTGATGTGTATTTTGTTATTTTATACAGTAGGCGGACAGTCATATTCTGCATAACTTGTAACCTCTGGATTAGATAATCTGCGAAGCCCAGATATAACATATTGGCATAATTCAGCCTTGAAAGAATCAGTGACCTGACCACATTGGATCATGTGGAAGCGAGCGAAGAAACTTCTACAGCACGCAAAAGATCCAGAGGTGCGTTTTCACAACTGTCGATACCTGTGCCTCAATCAAAAGTTAATCATCAAACATGACACCCAAATTCCTGGACACCCCTATTGGAGGGGGCGGAGGGGGAACCATGTCGGGCCAAGCTCCTACCCATGCTGGAAGGGGATGCTGCCCAAATAACAGGATTTCCATTTTGACAGGTTTGTACTGCAATTTATTGGCCTTCAGCCAGTCGAGTATTGCTACCATGCAGTGACCAAATGCAGCCTTTGCATTTACTGAAACCCCATCATACATGAGCAGGAGTTGGGTAACATCTGTGTAGGAGATGACCTTGATGTTAAATGATTCAACCAAATATGCTGGAGGAGACATGTAAATGTGGGACTTAGGGAGGAGCCTTGCGGCACTAGAGAGACAAGATAGTAGCCAGAAAGAAAGAAAACTTTGATCCATCCCTCGAACACAGTCAGATGAGCAAAGCAAGTCAACTATACCCACTCTAGATAAGGTCCTTTAATCCATCCTTCTGTCCATGTATTTCTCCATCCTTTAAGCCTGCCATCCATCTATCCATCTGTTCATGTTTTCACCCATACATCCATCCTTTCACCATTCCATTCATCTAACCTCTCATCGTAACAGTCTTGCATCCATCCTTCTACTCACACTTCCAACCATTCCTCCTTATGTTTACCCATTCATCCACCCATTCATTTTCATCCATCCACCAATTCACCCTTCTTTTATCAATCTACCAATTCATCATTTCACTCTTTCATCCAGCAGTCTATTCATCTATCCACCTATTCATCCAGACTTTCATCATTATAGACACTTTCCTTCACCCACCCACGTATATCTTGTTTCCCCTTCCATCCATCAATCTTTATATCCTTGCATTCATCCATTCATCCACAGTTCCTTCCTTATTTTGTATGTCCTTCTTTTTGCTTTTCCTTCCAAACCTCTCCCCCAGTCTCTTTTTGATTCCCTTTCTTTGTCTCCTAATTTCTGTACTGTGGTTAACTCCTGATCACTGTGTTGTTTATCATTTTCCTTTATGTAAGATTTTTTAATAGCTTTTGTCTGCAGAGCTGCAGCCAGGACAGGGTCATGAATAACTGTAATTTTCAACACCACCCCGCTTAAGCTGTGAAAGCCGGGGCTTCACAATGCCACTGATGAGAGATCTAACAAGGAGCACATGTGAAATTCTCTGTAATTCTTGAAAGAAGGTATTTACAATTTCATGAACTTGATTGTTTAATCGAATGTGAAAATTGGATACCTAATTATTTTATTTTCTCTTTTTAACATATGATATCCATATTGTTGAACAAATCAGGGGTACAACATACATTTAAAAGTAGTAATTCAGTTTAATTAGTGATTATAGTGGAAATGGCAAGTGAGAATAGAAAAGATGATAATGGACACAGCCTTGCAAAATGCCCTGAAAAGGGTGAAAAGAATTGGACAAGAATCTGTTTATAGACAATCTAGCCGAGGGGTATGAGTATAGAGCAGATAGATAACCTTCTCATAAATGAGTTCCCAAAATGAAATATATTGAGAGTGCAAAATAAAAATCGCCATTGAACCTTGTCTAAAGTTTTCTCAGCATCAAGTGGTAAAAGGCCAGATTGTATAATATCAGATGCTGAACCTTCAGGGTTGTGAGAAAAGTATTCTTCAGTAGCAGATGACATTTTAGTCTTATTATTTTCATTAAGAACAATAACAACATTAATGCACCATCTTGAGTAGGAAATGTGAAAATCTTCCAATTTACGTCTTAAAGAAGTCATAGCATGATCCAATATGTCAATATTGGCAAATATGGGTTCAGTGATGGAATGGACTAAAGATCTTGAATAAAATCGTTAGGAGTTGGGAAAAGCACGCTCCATAAATCAACAAGTTTAGTATCTTTGAACAATGTTTTGATGAAGGAAAAGCTTTGGGGGTCTACATTTAGTAAAAGAGACTATCTAATAGAGGGTCACATATTAGGCTCAAGTCACTACCAACAATTAGCGGATCTCTGCCCAATGTAACAATTTCCAATGTGAAATTATCTAAAAAGAAATCTGGTAATCAGCTGTTGGACCATAAATATTGATTATGTGCAATATAGTTGTATCAATTTTGATTTTAGAAAATAAATATCTACCATTTGTATCAGAATGTTTACCCGTTATCTGTACTCAAAGATTTTAGAAAGAACTTTGCCACTCCTTAATTTGTCTGGGGTGGGAAGAACTAGTGGAGTTTTACTTTGTGGAATTTCATGGAGTTACATTAAAACTCTGCAAGATTCAGCAGGCGGAAAAATATGTATGTCACGCTACTCAAGCTGCATTTTAGCACCAGTAGCACCAGCACCACGTAAAAAGGAGTGCAAATAGCACTATGCGGTGCGCAAGAGAGCGAGGCCATTCGAGTTGATTTTGCTGCCGCTCAGGTAGAAAAGCTACTTGAGTGCAGCAAATCTACTTGAGAAGCAGTGCTCTGACAGCAACCGCTTTCAATGGCCCCGTTTAGAAAATGACGCTTTGGGATGCCAAATCACACTCACACTCACACTCACATTCCTGGATCATTGCCCTCTGTGTCTTCAGGCAGATTGAATATTTGTAAATTGTATCTGTTTTCCATTCTTAATAGCAAATTAATTAGAGGAATAATTTTAGATGTGAGAGAAAGTAACTGATCTATCTTAGATTTATTGTCATATATTTTTATTTTGTTATCAGAAAATTTAATAGAGCGACCAGCCATATCTTTGTGAATATTTTTAATTCCAGTGCCAATATTGTCAGTATTAAAGCAAACAGCTTGTAATTCGTCCATGTGACAAGTGATGGCTCAGATGAATCAGCAATTTTAGATTTAATAAGTGGGGAATAAATGGCCTGTTGACGCTTATTGGTGTTAAAAGATATATTTTTTACTTCCATAGCGATGAATATGAGAATAAAATTGTAGACACGCTAGAAGAAAAGAATAGAAATGCTGACATCAGTCAAACCAGTGAGATTCTGGAGCTGCAGCCACTAAAAACAGCTGTAGGGGGATCGTAGGACCAAGCTGTGCATTTTCCTAAAGAGAGCGCTGCCTTCCCTGACTGGAACTTCAGCTGAGTAGTGGACATAGCCCAAGCAGAGCCACCAAGAGGTTCTTGTCACTGCAAAGACTGCAAACACAGGCGACCACTGAACCAAGGCGAGCCCCAAAACTAAAAGATTTACCTTTAACATGAAGATAATGGCCCTAAATATGCATACAAGCTTATAGTTCATGAGGGACTGACTGTGAGCTATCTTGTATTTGCCAGTCTCTTACCAGCTTTGTTTCTCAGTTGACTAGACTAGGATACCACAAAAGCCATCCTCTTTTTCAGTAATTTCAACTTGCATATCATGTTTCAAAACCGAACAGATGAAACCTCAACATATATCAACATGTTTACTATGTACAAGTAAACCTTGGTCGGGGAGAAGCATCAGTAATTTCTACCTCTCCTACTCAATGTAGCAAAGCTGCCATATTTGTACAGCTCAATATTGACATCACCCTTAAGTCAAATGTGCAAATATTTCCGGTTCACAGTTTGTATTTGGGGCATAGGAAATTTGTTGCTGCAGTCAAGCTAGGTCACAAGTCCATTATACGGGCTTTCTCTATGTCGTTTCTCAGTATTAATTGTTAGTTGTGCTGAAGCAATTATATGACTTGTATTTGGGCCCTAGGTTTCTTGGAAATAGCAGAATCAAACATGCAGAAAAAATCCATCTAGTCACTTACCTCAATTTTATAGCACAAGCATTGCTATATTCCAGCCGAACAGTGTTTGTTGGCTCATCATTGCAGCTCTCCCCCGGACACACTCATAAAGCATGCTCTTCAATGTTCGGTGGAAGAAACACTCAGCCATTTTCACGACTTCATTTATAATCTCCCCACTTTCTTAGATCTCTTGAGATGACCACACATTGGTGACCATCCTCTTCCTCCACTTGGAATGGCCACACACCAGTGACCACAAGCATCAGTGACTATTCTCTTGCACCAGCTGAGATGCTCACACATCAGAGAGACTATTCTCTTTCCAGGCACCTTTTTTGCCTGCTTAGATAACTTGCTCACCGAGGGCTAGATTTATCAATATTTGATGTAGCGCAATGCAGCAAGGCAACTTGCTGTGCTGCATCAAATGAAAAGGGCAGAAATATGCAATATTTACCAGGATATGGTCATTCCTGCCCTTTCTCAGACTTGGCACCCTATGTGCTACCTAACGCCAATAAAGACACCTTTGTGTCATGGTGCAAGGGTGCATGTATTGTAGGCAGGACTGTTCTGTGCAGGAAGGGATACCTTCTTACACAAAAACAATCCTTAGAGGCATTTTCCTCTTTCTAAGTGTGCTGCGGATTGCAGCACACATTGAAAGAGGAACCCAAAATCACTGCTCCAAGCGTTCATATGCAGAGTAGCAGAGCAATAGAGTAGATAATCAGCAGGCACTGCTCTGAGGCGCTGCTCAGGTCATGGTCACCACAATGCTGTATCATCTGTGGTATCTCATTCGAGAGTGAGCTGATTCTGGCTAGGGCCTGCCCAGCAACTGTGACAGCACTTTCCACATGGGAGGAGGAGCTCTGTTGAAGTCCACAGTCAAGAGAATCAGGGCTGAGTGACACTGAGTGGAAGGGGGCAGAGGTTGGGAGAGTGAGGCTTTGCTCTCTTTCAGTTGCCATGTTTAGAGTTTGTACCACGGTACTGTGGCACCCCCTGTGTCTCCATAGAACAGCACTGCCTCCATTCACTGCCTTTGTACAGTGCTTCCATGTTCTGCTTTAGCACAGTTCTGATGCCTGATGGTTCAGTCCCTCAGCTGCCATTGGCACTTTCTTTCACAGTGCCTCTCCTGTCTTGGCTGAGTCATACCAAGCTCGGTCCTAACGTAGTGCTGACATGCCGTGTACTGTACAAAACCACTGTACCTCGGCACTCTCCAAAAATTATATCACTATTGTCAATAGTGTGACACATTTACATTCCATAAACAAAGTGATTGCTCACAGGAAACTAGTCCAATGTAATGAACTTCTGCAAAATTTCATTTAATATCAAGTGACAATGTTTTGTTAAAATTGTAGAAACCCAATAATCAAAGTGCAATCCAAAACACAGACATATATTCTTTTACAAAGATCACGTGTCAGCTTTTTCCATCATTGCCAACAGGGAGACTTTATGAACATGACTTTCGTGGATCGACTAGCAATTTCAAGATCTTTGTAAAAGCATATATGTCTGTGTGTTGGATTGCATTTTGATTATTGGGTTTCTACAATTTTTATGAAACATTGTCACTTGATATTAAATGGAATTTTGCAGAAGTTCATTAGATTGGACTGGTTTCCTGTGAGCAATCACTGTGTTTATGGAATGTAAATGTGCCACACTGTTGACAATAGTGATATAATTTTTGGAGATTGTGAGGTACAGTCGTTTTGTTAAGTTTTGCACAGGAGTTCTTTGGAACCTCTGTAGGGCGACGTCCATGGTAGTGGGGTGTTTTTGTATTGTTACCTTGAGGGGCACCAATACTGTTATTCTCATACCGACAAGCTGAGACAATATATCGCTTGGAATTGATGTGCTATCCTGTAAACCATCACTACCTTCCTTGTTTATGTTATGCCATTTACTGTCATATAACACATTATCCCCCTTGTTCTGCTTGCTTTGCCATGCAACAGTTTAACTACATTTTGTCCTTGCTTACTTCTACACATGCTACTGGGCAATACCATAAGGGCTCTGTCTTATGCCTGGTTTTCCCAGTTACACATTGCATCCATATCTCCTACCCTCACACATTGCATCCAAATCTCCTACCCTCTCACATTGCATCCAAAACCCGTACCTTCTCACATTGCATCCAAATCTCCTACTCTCTCACATTGCATCCAAATCTCCTACCCTCTCACATTGCATCCAAATCTCCTACTCTCTCACATTGCATCCAAATCTCCTACCCTCTCACATTGCATCCAAATCTCGTACCTTCTCAAATTGCATCCAAATTACTAATTTCTCACATTGGATCCAAAACTCGTATATTCTCACATTGCATCCAAATCTCTTACCTTCTCACATTGCATCCAAATCTCCTACCCTCTCACATTGCATCCAAATATCTTACCTTCTCACATTGCATCCAAATTTACTACCCTCTCACATTGCATCCAGATCTCCTACGCTATCACATTGCGTCCAAATCTCCTACTCTCTTACATTGCATCCAAATTTCCTACTCTCTCACATTGCATCCAATTCTACTACTCTCTCATGTTGCATCCAAATCTCCTACCCTTTCACATTGCATCCAAATCTCTTACCCTCACATTGCATCCACATTTCTTACCCTCTCACATTGCATCCAAATCTCCTACCCTCTCACATTGCATCCAAATCTCTTAACCTCACATTGCATCCACATTTTTTACCCTCTCACATTGCATCCAAATCTCCTACCCTATCACATTGCATCCAAATCTCCTACTCTCTCACATTGCATCCAAATCTCCTATGCTAATTCATTGCATCCAACTCTCTTACTCTCTCACATTGCATCCAAATCTCCTACCCTCTCACATTGCATCCTAATCTCTTACCCTCACATTGCAGCCACATTTCTTACCCTGTCAGATTGCATTCAAATCTCCTACCCCCTCACATTGCTTCCAAATCTCTTTCTCCCACATTGCATCCACATTTCTTACCTTCTCACATTGTATCCAAATCTCCTACCCTCTCACATTGCATCCAGATCTCTTAGTCTCTCATATTGGATTGTTCAGATCACCACTGCTTGATAATTTTCAACAACATGGTATTCATGGAACACCTCCAGGCTAAACTTGATTCACAAAAGGTAATATACTACCACCTGAAATACTTTGACAAAAATCAATGGCAAAGCCAATAGGGATGTCCCAGATATGGTTAACATGAAAAATAACAGGCATGACCAATTATACACAGAATATTTGTGCAATGCGTTGTGCAAACTGCCCCTTTCCATTGCACCTATGTGCCCCCACACCACCACTGTGTGGGCTGCATGGGCCTTGGTTACGCCACTGGAGCAGGGAGTGCCAAGCAAGCAGTGAACAGTGGAGGCAGTGCTGAGCAGGGAGAGCCAAGCAAGCAGTGAAAGGTAGAGGCAGTGCTGAGCAGGGAGAGCCAAGCAAGCAGTGAAAGGTATAGGCAGTGCTGAGCAGGGAGAGCCAAGCAAGCAGTGAAAGGTGGAGACAGTGGTGAGCAGGGAGTGCCAAGCAAGCAGTGAAAGGTGGAGGCAGTGCTGAGCAGGGAGAGCCAAGCAAGCAGTGAAAGGTATAGGCAGTGCTGAGCAGGGAGAGCCAAGCAAGCAGTGAAAGGTGGAGACAGTGGTGAGCAGGGAGTGCCAAGCAAGCAGTGAAAGGTGGAGGCAGTGCTGAGCAGGGAGAGCCAAGCAAGCAGTGGACGGTGGAGGCAGTGGTGAGCAGGGAGTGCCCAGCAAGCAATAAAAGGTGGAGGCAGTGCTGAGCAGGGAGAGCCAAGCAAGCAGTGAACGGTGGAGGCAGTGGTAAGCAGGGAGTGCCAAGCAAGTATTGAACGGTGGAGGCAGCGGTGAGCAGGGAGTGCCAAGCAAGCAGTGAACGGTGGAGGCAGTGCTGAGCACGGAGAGCCAAGCAAGAAGTGAATGGTGGAGTCAGTGCTGAGCAGGGAGAGCCAAGCAAGCAGTGAACGGTGGAGGCAGTGGTGAACAGGGAGTGCCAAGCAAGCAGGGAACGGTGGAGGCAGTGCTGAACAGGGAGAGCCAAGCAAGCAGTGAAAGGTATAGGCAGTGCTGAGCAGGGAGAGCCAAGCAAGCAGTGAAAGGTGGAGACAGTGGTGAGCAGGGAGTGCCAAGCAAGCAGTGAAAGGTGGAGGCAGTGCTGAGCAGGGAGAGCCAAGCAAGCAGTGAAAGGTGGAGACAGTGGTGAGCAGGGAGTGCCAAGCAAGCAGTGAAAGGTGGAGGCAGTGCTGAGCAGGGAGAGCCAAGCAAGCAGTGGACGGTGGAGGCAGTGGTGAGCAGGGAGTGCCCAGCAAGCAATAAAAGGTGGAGGCAGTGCTGAGCAGGGAGACCCAAGCAAGCAGTGAACGGTGGAGGCAGTGGTAAGCAGGGAGTGCCAAGCAAGTATTGAACGGTGGAGGCAGCGATGAGCAGGGAGTGCCAAGCAAGCAGTGAACGGTGGAGGCAGTGCTGAGCAGAGAGAGCAAAGCAAGCAGTGAAAGGTGGAGGCAGTGGTGAACAGCTAGTTCCAAGCAAGCAGTGAAAGGTGGAGGCAGTTCTGAGCACGGAGAGCCAAGCAAGAAGTGAATGGTGGAGTCAGTGCTGAGCAGGGAGAGCCAAGCAAGCAGTGAACGGTGGAGGCAGTGGTGAACAGGGAGTGCCAAGCAAGCAGGGAACGGTGGAGGCAGTGCTGAACAGGGAGTGCCAAGTAAGCAGTGAAAGGTGGAGGCAGTGCTGAGCATGGAGAGCCAAGCAAGCAGTGAACGGTGGAGGCAGTGGTGAGCAGGGAGTGCCAAGCAAGCAGTGAAAGGTGGAGGCAGTGGTGAGCAGGGAGAGCCAAGCAAGCAGTGAACGGTGGAGGCAGTGGTGAGCAGGGAGTGCCAAGCAAGCATTGAACGGTGGAGGCAGTGGTGAGCAGGGAGTGCCAAGCAAGCAGTGAACGGTGGAGGCAGTGGTGAGCAGGGAGTGCCAAGCAAGCAGTGAACGGTAGAGGCAGTGGTGAGCAGGGAGTGCCAAGCAAGCAGTGAACGGTGGAGGCAGTGCTGAGCAGGGAGAGCCAAGTAAACAATGAAAGGTGGAGGTAGTTGCGGTAGTGGTGAGCAGGGAGTGTCAAGCAAGCAGTGAACGGTGGAGGCAGTGGTGAGCAGGAAGTGCCAAGCAAGCAGTAAACGGTGGAGGCAGTGCTGAGCATGGAGAGCCAAGCAAACAGTGAAAGGTGGAGGTAGTGGTGATCAGGCACTGAGAGCGTGCTTGGCATATGTTTTCTCTCATGGGCAAATACAGGTTTTAATTCTGCAAGAACACATTACCCAAGCAGGCGTTTATGGTGCTCCTTGTGCCCCATTACCAACAGAGGATGTTCGTGCGTGCGGCCTAGAAAGAAACAGGAATAAATACACGTTTGCATATTCAGACAATCAGGAAGGGATGAGCGTAAAATGTTATGCCCAACCGTAAGCTTGAACCTGACCTTTGACTCTTCTGGTGGCAGTTGATAAAGGAGCATGAAAAAGACAGTGCCTGGAGAATTGGACATTACTTGCGCGTGCTTCAAAGAAGGTATTAGCAGAGGGTGTTCATGAACAGTAGGGTAACAACCGTCTCCCCTGTGGTGCGGGGTGCACCCGAGTTGCAGGCTTTACCCCCCCTAACCCCCTCCGGCACTGCACGGACAGATCTGCGTGCTTCTGACTAGCTCCGGAGTGTGTGTTTTTGTGGGGGGGGCTCATGCACTCTGAAGAGGGAAGGGGGCACTAGTTTCATTACGCCACTGTTCCTGATCATAGTGCCAGCAGGGGGCAACACTCCCCACCCCCACAATAGCATGCATGTTCTACGCATCAATAAAACACGCCACACAAATTTTTATTTGGGTAAGAAACTGCTGCAGGTTTATTACATGCACCGTTATGTAATATGGTGGGTTATGTTACGGGCGATCCAAGGGCAGGCAACCAACTGGGCCGCCTGCCCGCCTGATGAGCCAAGCAGCACTGGGGCGAACCCCGTCTGTGCTGCCCCTTCGGTGATCCTCTTCCCGGATCACGGTCCCTTATTACTCATGCCCCTTTCAGGGAGGAGCGTAGCAAGGCAAGCCCCCGGTTGTTCAGGCCCACAACCGCCCGAAGGACTAACGGGGCGCCAACGCGGTTTTCTAGGAACCTCCCATGAGGCTCCTGGGCTCTGGCACCCTCTATGGTGACGCGCAGAGGTACCCTTCGGTACCCATTTGCTTCGAGATCGCCCTGTAACTCCGCCTGCAACGAAAAAAGAACAACATTACAACATTCTATGCCTCCCCCGCTGCTTCCACGCTGGGTAAGTGGTAGGGTGGGAGATGGCGTGTCCAGGGCGCGAAAAAAGGAAGGTCAGAGGGTGGGGGAGGCCTATATACCCCCCGTTGCTCGCGCCCCAGAAGTGACGCGCCTTGCGCGCCACAGCCACTGGCTGATAGAGTGGGGGGACTCCTCCCCGAGGGGTCCCCTAGGAGAAGGGGGTGGGCTGGTGCCTTGCTGGCACTAGAGGCCTGCCCTTCTAGGGCACCCTGCGGGCGCCAGGGCAGCCGCATAGTGCCAGCAGGAGGCAACACTCACCACCCCCACAATAGCATGCATGTTCTATGCATAAATAAAACACACCACACAAATTTTTGTTTGGGTAAGAAACTGCTGCAGGTTTATTACATACACCGTTATGTAATATGGTGGGTTATCTTACGGGCGATCCAAGGGCAGGCAACCAAGTGGGCCCCCTGCCCGCCTGATGAGCCAAGCAGCACTGAGGCGAACTCTGTCTGTGCTGCCCCTTCGGTGATCCTCTTCCCGGATCACGGTCCCTTATTTCTCACGACCCTTTCAGGGCGGAGCATAGCAAGGCAAGCCCCCGGTTGTTCAGGCCCACAACCGCCCGAAGGACTAACGGGGCACCGACGCGGTTTTCCAGGAACCTCCCATGAGGTTCCTGGGCTCTGGCTCTGGCACCCCTATGGTGCAGCGCAGAGGTACCCTTCGGTACCCATTTGCTTCCAGATCGCCCTGTAACTCCGCCACAGCTCTGGAGGCGGCCACCGTCGCCGCCAGAGCCCCCCACCAAAATAGCTCTAGTCTTGCCCGCTAGCTCTACTGTCTAGAGCCTCCTTCAAATGTAGATGAAAGAACTGGTTATCGATGCCCCATCTATATCCCAATAGCCCTAGACGTTAGCTTGGATCAGCTAGTGTCTGATGAAACAAACGCCCTATACCTGTGAAGTTGTGCCAAGCACTAATCACCTCACGCCGCAAAGTACCACTGCGTCACATGACTCATCCCCGTCCCACACAGGGCGGGACAGTTTCAGACACCCTGGCTCATGATGCCTCACCTATTTGCTGATCACACTGGATGCCGCCCTTCTGGCACCGTGTGTGACTGGACACATGTGTCTCCGATCTCTGGGACAGCACTCACTTGTTAGGAGACCGTTCCTACCCCCGCTAGCCAACTAGGCTATTAGGGCGGGAAGGATTATACTTAACCTGGCACCGTCCCTTAACTTGCTAAATCAAAGCGCACATGGATGTCCCTAACGGCGTATGAACATTGAGCACGTCTGCACCCCAGCGCTTGCCCTGCATTCCCTATTCTTTATAGGAATTTCGACCGCTCAGCTCCCTCTGGGAAGTCCCCTAGGCAACCCGCTTGGAGAATTTGCTGAATCAATACAGGGCTCACTGTCTGTAATCTAGTGCCTAACCTTAGATGTGGGAGATACCACACACCGCCTAGGTCATGGGGATCTAAACGAGCACACCATTATCCCACGGGCGTACCTCTAAGTGGGACTGGCTCCACCCAGCTGTTACGCCAGAGACACACCTCTTAAACATCTTAACTCGTTATGCCACTTGGCACCCTTCTGGTTGCAGCTTTGTGTATTTGAAAAGCGCGCATGCCCCCGGAGCACGATGCAGCTGCTAGTCAGTGTATGTTACCCCCTCGCTGATACTCATCTATCCTAACTGCCTTTACTTGGATTGATGGGTTGCTGGATGCTACCCCAGGACTGAAGACTTAATGCTCCAACCCACTTTGACCCCAGAACATGGGGACAGCCCCAGTGTTGACCCTGCCTTACATGGTACATCTACCCCAGCGCTTGACTATCAATGCGTTAGGGACCCCAATCCCAAAAGATGCCCCTTCTATTGTCTGGTTCTAGCCCGCAGAAGGATAACTCGGGGGGGGGGGGGCAGGCAAGTCTGCGGAACCAGGGGGGAAAGTTGTGTGCAAATACCTGCCCTTTCCTGAATTTTGGGATGCCCAAAGGTCGAAAATACCCTGTCGCCGATTGGCACTAACGCAGAGTTTATCAGACTTTTCCACGCCACAGCACACTTGTTAGCTGACAACTACCACCACCTGCCTGCTGCCCTGGTTAACGCGCGGGTAATTATATCTTACTGAAGCTACCTGATACCGGCACTTGGCTGCAGGGGACTGCCCACCCAGTGTACATGGTACCTGGTTCTATATGGTGCCCGCAGGTGTTCCCCATGAAGGCCCTAGTAGCCAAGCGCAATGCAGTCCCAGTATTTCGCAGTGCCTCTCTTTGCATTGTAATTAATTGAGTTAGTGTAAAATTATACTTTCCTACCATTGGGCTGTTAACCGGTGTCAAAGGCAGACTGTTATTTTGCGGCTCCTGACCTTGCCTCCGGATATATACCACAAGCCACAGTACCTTACTACACACCAGTACCCTTGGCTTTAACAATGCTTGTTAGTTGTGTAAGATAGCTGAAGCCAAAGTCCTGACTTCCCTGCATAGCATATTGAGAATGCTTCCATTCTGAACTGGTAGGACTGTCACCTTAACGTGATGAACATTCATTAAATGTCTCCCTTCGATGAATAGCAAGCTGAACCGCAAATGAGACCATTACACTAATCAACTTCCGCAACAGCCAGACAGGTCACCTGCACGTAATCTAGGTGCCAAAAGCAGAAAGCAGGAGCCCTTTGGAAACGGAATAGTGGCGCACAATCCCCACGTTGGAGACAAAATTTACATCAATGTACTGCGAGAGAGGCACATGCGGAGACAACAAGCTATCCTTTGCCAAAACAGAGCCTGTCCATAACGTTTGTCTATATTGGGACAAAGGATTAACCATGATAATATCACTGATCGAGTCTGTGATGTCATATGCGCTACCTCTGGCCTATTTCTCATAATTCCCATATACGGCTGTCACCGCACTCTCCCCCTGTGTTTTGTGTGATTTTGTCCCACTTTGGTGTGAGCAGAGCCCTGTGAAGCCACCCAGGCGCCAAACAGTACACCGAGGTTTACACCGAACATCCTGATTCCAAAGGAAAGGCACCACAAATCCAACCCCCTGCGCATGTCACTCACCAAGGCACCGCTGAAGGATCCACCCCTGAACAGCACCTTCAATGATCAGCAAGCTCAAGCGCAAGTGGGACCATTACACTAAGCAACACCACCCCTCAACGGAAATCAACCATACCCCCCTGCAAAGCCAGTAGTGTGTGTGAAACCCAGCCATAGCCAGATGAAACCATGGAAGCAGTTTATCTGGGGCATTGTAGAGACGTAATCGATACTGGACAACCTGTCTCTTCTATCTGAAACTCGATAATCATTAACAGAACGCCAGGTGACTTAAAGAAGGCATAACACTGTAACAGCTTCCCGCGCTGCAAAGGCTCTTGCTATAAAAGGAAACCTCAAATAAGGTGCTTTCTTTACCTGCCTACGCATAATCTGCGTTCATGTGACCTAGGCTGGTGAAGAGCTATCCCTGAACCTAACAGAAAATGAAAACTCTGGAACTGCAGCCATGAAAGCTAATTAACTGAAGACCAGTGACCGAGGTAACTCCTCAGGAGTGTATACTCGCAAAGATGAAGTCATGAGACAATCGACACGTTTAGGATACCAGAGCATGTCCAAAATGATCCCTTAATATCCTTCTTGAATGCTTTAAACCTATGATGCAGAAGGCTGCTTAGACCACCTTTGGAATTGCCCACATTTGTGAATGGTCCCTAGATTGTATGTTAGCCACCCACCGGTTAGCCAACTCCATGTGCTTGCAAAGAACACAGTCCCTTATCAAATTGGTGCCAACCAAGAACTAGTTTCTTTTTTTTTTCTCAACCTGTGGGAGCAAAACTAACATCAATGGTCGCACTACTGACCCACAGCGCTCCAATTACCGACCCCGCTATGCCTACCTGCAAAGCTTCACCATGCGCTTCATGGGCCATGTGTTCCTGTCAGTAACTTTCCCAAAGTGGACATAAAAGAGCTGGACTGGATCAAATCCAACGCTGTTCCTAACAGGGGCCCTCAAATAAGAGTCTACCAAGGGCAGCTGCTAATACTACCGCATGTGCTGTTGTGCACAAGTAGGCATTCGTGACCTCAAACCTTCAAAATGGCGTGTTAAACGCGCCAGAGCCAAAGACATGTTTTTTTTAGTTTTTTTTTTATATATTGCCCAAGTAACTGCCTTTACTCATTCTTTGGACTTTGGCGGCCAGCCAGTGCTAAGCTGCAGCATACATTAAGGTCCCTGACTGGAACAATAAAAACCCCTGCATTTTATAGGTAGCATGTAGCCACTATGTGCTAGCTCTGCCTTTCATGTGGGCAGCTGGGTCACTGGATCTTTGCATGCCATCAGGGCTGGACTAAGAATATTTATTTGTTTAATTTCTTTATAGAGTTTTTATATGGCGCGAACTACGACCCGGGAGGACGAGTATCCGGGCGCTTTACATGAGCACCAGTTCCGTAACCTGGGGACCCTACAGGTTATAAGGCGCGGGAAGGTTAGATGATTTTCCCAGAATTCCAGGATGTTGAGCATCGGTGCCGGGACTACAACTTGTGTGCTACATTTATGCCCCAAGCAATGTAAGTATTCTATCATGTCATCCATGGAGCATCCCCTTGGCCTTCACTGACAGAGACCCTCCCGGGAACTTCCCAAGCCCCTTGTCAGCCCCCTGCAGCCAGGTGTGCAACTATGTGCCTGCACTCACCTCAGGCGGCCACCTCCGTTTGCCCCACACCTTGCACCTGCCGTGCTGCCAAGCAAAGTAGCATCCCTGCTATCCCTGAGCAAGTGCAAGTGGACATCAGACTATACCAGGCCCCTGACGCAGGGACCATGGCTTGGGCAACAGGCAATCGACATACAGTGCGTAACAAGTTGATCGATGCCTGTTGGGTGGTCATCTCTAAAATGGATAGCGCCCTTGTGGCAGGCTGTCAGGGTGCCTAGTGTTGAAAACCATGGCGGTGCCGCGCCCCCGGACCCCCCGTTAAGTTTTAACTAGGTAAACTTGCTGCTGGGTATGACATAGGTGGGCCTTGCCATGGATCCATATTTTGGCCACACATGCCTAAGTTACACAGTGATCGCAGTCACTGTCAATGCACACATGGGTGCAGGACCCTAAACAGCACCTTGACGACTGGCATTATCTGCACACTTATCTAACACAATGCTTGCAGGGACTGAACCTGCACACTTCCAGCCCACCGCATAACATATTGCACCTAGGCACGGAGGATAGGTGATTTGCCCAGAAGCATGGGCTGTATTGGCGCGCTAACAAGCGACCACCATACAATGCCCAGTCGGGCACAGGAGTCTATATGCCCAGCAGTGCAGTACGGCCTAGGAGCGCTAGCAGTGCCCCGCTTGCATTGGACAAGGGGCCCAGGAGATAAGTGAATTGCCAGGGGGCGCAAAACGGCATGGGAGCGCAGGCATGCGCCCGGCTTTACACTGTCCACACCGGAACGGGAGACATTGATTTGCTCAATTCACAGGTCGGTGTGGGAGAGCACTGCCTTACATAACATTCAGGCATGGAAGATAGGTGCATTGCCCCGGAGCACAGCACGGTATAGGAGCGCTAGCCTCCGTAACGCTTGCATAGTGCATACAGGCCTGGGAGATAAGCCTTTTGCCCAGGAGCACCTGGTGTGGGCGCACCGCGCCCCTTTCCCTACCAAGGACATGCTCGTAGAGCCTCACCCACTGCACCTAGTAACCCGCGAGCAATCGCGTCATCCCCATTCATCCCGCAGCGAGGAAGATGAATAGGACGCCCTGATGATTAAGAGATGAGGTGCCTTGTGCACAAGGGTGGTAGGTTGCAGTGTGAGTTTTGCATCGCACTAACTTGAGCCTCTCTCACTCTCCCTACTGGCTCTCAAACGCTTGCACCACAAATGGTATTTTCATCAACGGTCAAAATCTTCCTGCCTCGCGCTTTGAATTTGCCTCGGGAACTGAAATGGGACTCCTTGCAGATGCTGGGATGGGGCCACTTGCACGAGATAGCTGTCCTCAATGCCAGCTTTCGCATTGACGCTCACCCCCCCATGCAACAGCTGGCCGGCGAGGGCCGGGTGCCAAGGGTCGGATGGAAGGCTTGGGAAACAAAGCCTACGACCACGCTTAGCCCCTCCGGAGGGGGGCAGTCGCCGAATGCATAGACCCCGTACCCCTGTGCACTCATGTATGCTGGGGCCTGATCTGCTCCTGCTGTCCCGCACTAGCAGCTAACTGGGGGGGGGGGACCATATCACGCGTGACCCATCGCGGCGCGACTGGATAGATGTGCCTTCTACATCTTGAAGGTGATGCACATCCTGCCGGCGGCTTAGTTTGAACTCAGGTGCAGCTTCTGGTGAAGCTCTCCACCCTCAAGAACTACCACACCCCCTGACAACCGAAGTGGTGAGGGGCGCAGCTCTGGGTATCACGAGGGCAGGAGACGCGACAAGGGGTACCAGAAACTACCTGCTTGCCGAAATGGGGGGGGAGAGGGGCAAGCATGAACGCCTTGTGGGCCTGTTCCTTCCCCCAGTGCCGTACACGCAAGTGCAGCTTCACGAGCGGGCCTCGTGCCCAGCGCCTATGCCCGGGAAGGAGGTGTGCCACTGTGGCCTGGGGACGCTCAGCCTTAAGGGTCGCCGAGGCATACCCTGGTTCCAATCATCGACACATGGAGCCCCCCCAAGGATGGAGCCGCTCGGCCATGACGACCCCTTCCCCACCCCCACGGATGGATCCGCTTGATGATGGCTTCCCCCGCCACAGCCCCTGAGCGACCGGGCCGATCTGGCCGGGGGCCCCATTCACCACGAGGGCAGAGGGCCTCTGAAACGTTTGGGACGCTCTACTCTGCAGCCACCTGCTGGTTGTCCCCTGTCTGGAGGTAGGGGAGAGGACCGCCCGGTCAAGGGAGGTCCAGGAATTTTCCCTCTCAGTTCTGCCCCCCCCTGGCCCGGTGACAGACCACCCTGGACTGCCAGCACGGGGCAGGGGTCTCCAGCGGATACAACCCTGCTGGGGGTTGGGGGGGGGTGTCGGGCACTCGCGAATATATACTGCAGTCCTTCTTAATGAACTACATTTTTAAGAGCCCCTCCCCCGCTATAATATGTCGAGGAGAGCATCTTTTTTGGCACCAGCATTCGTGCCACGAGCGCTTCGACTGAAAGCCAGGGGGACCAGCACAAAAAGGCGGCAAGGGTAGACGGCGTGTCTGACCCAGTTCCAGCTTGTGCATGAGGGGGGTGCACCCCCCCCTCCCCGGGCGCCAAAACCTGCATCGCCCACAGAGCCGCGGTCAGAACCAGATTGCGTCGTAGGGGGGCACCACAGTCCCCGGAACACCCCTCACCATGCCACCAAACACCAGGGGCAGTCCCGAAGGACACCTCAACCGGCCCAGCACCGCACTCGCCTAGTACAGAGAAAGTTCCCGCATCCCCGCCACACATGTCTGCACGAGCTCGCACCCCCCCCATGGCAGCCCGTGCCATGGCCTCTGTACAACTTGGGACAGGCCCAGGAATGGGGCGGAGGGGTGGTGCTGCACTCACCGTGAGCGATGTCGTGCCAGAGCGCGCGAGGCACTACCAGGCCTGAGGGCGAGGGCGACGACGAGAGACGGGACGAGATGGCGTGTCCAGGGTGCGAAAAGAAGAAGGTCAGAGGGTGGGGGAGGCCTATATACTTCCCCTGTTCCTCGCTCCCCAGAAGTGACGCACCTTGCGCGCCGCAGCCACTGGCTGATGGAGTGGGGGGACTCCTCCCCGAGGGGTCCCCTAGGAGAAGGGGGTGTGCTGGTGCCTTGCTGGCCCTAGAGGCCCGCCCTTTTAGGGCACACTGCGGGCGCCAGCGCAGCCGCATTTGGCATCTCTTGTCATTTAGACAGCTTCTGGTTTTAACTTTGCAAACAAGAAAGTTCTTATTTTGCGGGCTTATCATTATGTCTATCTAGGCTCTAATTCCGAGTTGGTGAGAGATGAAAATGCAGTTTATCGTATACCATAAAACTCTACTCAGCAAGATTCACAATTTATAGGGTGCGATAAATATCACACACCTCTGATCTATCAACCCTTGCACTAACAGGAGTTTAAGCAGAGATTAGAAAACTCAGACAAACTTCGAATCAGGACCTATGCGTCCAAGAAAGAACAATGGGCTTCCGTGTCTGTAAATATACAGGGTGATGTCGACCTCTCGCAGGATGCACGCCATTGTGACAATGAAGAGAGAACGAATAGGCCTGAAACTTCGGCTGTATTTGCATAAGGCCACGTTGACCGTGGGGAGCAGGGCTTGCACAGTTTTCCCTCTTTTGAACTCGGACCTTTTGTGGACTGGCTAATCTTCAATGTGTATTTCTGTTTGTTTAACGATTTGTGCGCAGGATGTTACGGAAAATCTCCCATCTGCACAAGTATCATTGCACGAGTGTTACTGTTTCATGCTTAAAACAAAAGGCTCTTTCTCCGAGCGCGCATTATCCTCATGAATGGAATTATTTATAAAAACAAATTACATTGTAACGCTGCACCAGAAGAGAAGTAACCAACAAGCTGGTGCTGCTTCCTGCGGAGGGAAATTCGGCATTCTCACCCCTGGCCTGGGCCAGCCATGCCTCAGTGCACTGAGTTCTAAATCTCTGCTGCCCGTGATGTCTGCTTGGGCGGTGTTTTTTCAGAAATATGCACAATACTGACTTTGACCAATAAAACACTCCTAGGTAGGTCCTCTTTGAAATGTGAAATTTATCTTTGAAATAGTCTTGTAAAATCTGAGGTACCAAACAGGTTTTTGTCTCTAAGGCCCCACCGGAAAATGGTGTGCTATTCATCTCACGAGATAAAATCTTTCAATGCACCCATCGCAATTAACCGGGCCACTTGTGATGAGCACGTGCTAAGGGCATATTGCCCCATCTTGCCAGTGCATTGCCTACAATGAAAGTGTCAGACTCACTACTGGATCAAGTCTGGACAGGGAGAAGCAATTCAAAACAAATAAAACACATTCTACACATTATTTTATTAGCCAATGAAGTCATTAATCGGAATCTGTCAGTACATAAAATATTTAGCACAATTTAAAACAATATATATTAAGGGGCAGATTTATAAGCGCCTTGCGCCACTTTTACGCCGCCGTTGCGTCACTTTTGTGACGCAGCAGCGGCGCAAAACCTGCGCCAGGCTACGGGGTATTTACAACGTGACGCATCTGGGAGATGCGTCACGTTGTAAAGCTCTGCGCCAGAAGTAGGCGTTCCAGCTCCTAAAAGTGGCTGAGTGAAATCTACAAGATTTCACTCAGTCACTTCTGAGCCCATGCTGCGTCACAACCCTGCTCTTGCGACGCAACTCCAGCAATGCTCCGCCTTTACGGCACAGATGCGTCACGCATCTTCCCGTTTTTGCCCCATGGTGCGCCGCATTGTAAATGCGGCGCATCCATGGTGGCGGAGCCGTGACGCAAAATAACTGACGCATCCCTGCTGATATGCAGGGATGCGCCAGTTATTGTAAATCTGCCCCTAAGTGTGTTTCTATAATACTCGCAGACAATAGAGTTGGTCGTTGGTGATGGTGGTAAGAGGGGAAAGGGACACAAAGTTGCTTGCTGCACCAAACAAACAGATTTTCCCCAAAACACAATTTACGCCTTACTTTACTCCATGCATGAAACATCTTTGATGTCTTACTCCCATCTTTCTGTTGTAGTTATCTCCATGCATTGCATATGGCTAGTTCCAAAATACACCTTTATCGTGTATTGTGATTCCTGGGCAGCATGCTATATTACGTTTTACTGGGATCCCGGTGCAAAGTTAGACTTCTGATCGAGGTAATGTCTGGGGCGGGTATAAACTAGATAACTAGATTTGTGAGGCCAGCAAACCCTTTCTGGAGCTGCCAGCATTTTCTAGTCCATCCACTGAAGTTCCGCAAAGTTCCACCGTAGTTCATCCGCTGACAAGAGAAGCACCATCACTACCTAGAGGTGGGTGAGCCACTATATGCTCGAGCCAGACTCGAGCCTGACTCGGGCTCTGGCTCAGCTCGAGCTCCCTCCTATTGGAACCTCGAGCCCATAACGAGCCGAGCTTTCGTGTGGCTTCTGCCTGCTTCCTTCTCTCCCTCTAACCAGGCTCTGGCAGTGGCATTACGTCAGAGCTGCCGACTATGGATCTTGGAATCCAAGTTCCGGTCCCGCAGGCCAAGACTTCCTGTGATTCTGGGCAAATCTCTTAATGTCCCCATGCCTATAAATAATCCATGTGTAATGTAACTGGTGCTCATGTAAAGCACTAAGCCTTCGGTTCAAATTTGACCTGCATTTAAAAACTGCAGAAAAATAAACTAAGAGGTAAAAACAAAGCCTTATTAACATAAGGAAACACAGATAGGCGTTTCCCATTGATTTGTACAAAGTGAAACAAGAAACCCCACCTAAATTGTGTGTTTAGGCAAGTGTTTTATTTCACCAAAACTCTTTTTTCTTCATTATTGCGCAAGGATGACTTTTGAATGTGTGAGTTCAGACCACCTGATGTACAAAAGTATCACTTTGAATAAGTATTTCACAGTGCAGTGATTTAATGTTCCTTATTAATCTCAAAGCTTCCCCATGTTAAAGAGATTCACTTTTTTGATTTTTTAACAGACTTTACCATATTTTACTTGATGTTTGTTATATGAATTACATAGTAAATATTTTCTGGCCTGGGCCCGTGCACTGTTCCG
This sequence comes from Triturus cristatus, assembly GCF_964204655.1. Lineage (NCBI taxonomy): Eukaryota > Metazoa > Chordata > Amphibia > Caudata > Salamandridae > Triturus > Triturus cristatus. Next base: position 458,571,174 of record NC_140580.1, on the reverse strand, counting down.
GAGGGGCCGATTACGATGGTGTGCGGACTTAAGTCCGCCTGCCATAATAGCGGGATTGGGACCGCCCACCTGTCATGTGGCGGTCCGCACCCCTAATTATGATGCGGCCGTGGCGGTCGCATCTGGCAATTTAACATTGTGGCGGGTGCTGCTGGCTGCAGCACTCGCCGCAATGTTAAATGCCCATGTTGTGCATTTCCCTGCACAATGTGGCAGGCACCGCGCGGTGTCTGGAAATGTAGGGGGGTACCATGGGTACCCCCAGTGCACAACTGGCCTCCCCCAGAGGGGACCCGCAACTGGCACCCTGAAGCCAGCCTCCTCCAGCCTTTCCATTGCGGTTCAACTACCATGGAAGGACTAGCTGACGCCAGCATTGTGATCGGGCGGGCGGTGCCTGCTAGGCACCGCCACCATATCCCCTGTCAGATCTGCTCTGCCAGGCAATCGCAATGATTGCCTGCGCCCACCACGCTTGTAGCACGATCCCCCCGCCATCCGAATGTGGCTGGGGGAAATGGTAGCCAGATGATGAAGCGACCGCCACCGCCGGCCCGGCGGTGGCAGTCTCTCCGCCATCTTAATGAGCCCCTGAGTTCGGAGCGAGATCCTTGGCTCGGCTCTCCCTGTTCATTTGTTGGCTCCCCCACTTCTTATCACTAACACCACAAACTCAGCCAACAGAAAAAAGAGCTTTGGTAAAGTCAAGAGGTCTGGCCATTTTCCAGAAGAAAATACTTCTTCATTGATTGTTTCTTTGTGAGTGTGGGTGGTTGTGTGAATGAATGAATATGTGAAAGTGAAAATGCCTCTATATTTCGATGGATTAGTGCGCCCTTCAGTGACTGTATTATAATTAATGGCCGAGCGAGTGCATGCATAAATGGTTGAATAACTGATGGTATGGATGGATGGATTAATGTATTTCTGGAGGGATAGATTGGTTCAGATGTTACACCAGATGTTAAGGACTCAAACAGAAGTATTGATAATGTTATAATATTGTGCCAAAAATGGCCTCAATATGTCAATAATTATCACAATAATGTATATGGATACTGAATACTTACCATACTCCTTAAAGCTTTCATCAGCCTTTCCTCTGCCTCCTCCTGAAACTCCTCCTCTGTGACCTACCTCTGACTCCCCCACATTCAAGGTCCATTTCTCCCCTCTGACCCTGTCGTCATAGTTGTCCCTTCACATGACACTAACATTCAAACGCCTGTGGGTAAAACTGCTTCCTGAAGGCCTGACAGCTCCGAATAGCTGCAGCCGGTGTACTTCTGAGATGTCCGTGTGTCTATGAGCACACACATGCGCTTGAGAGAAGGGATAAGGGCTGTGGGGTCAGAGGTTTGCTAAAGATATGCATCCAACAAACATAAGCAGCAAATAAAGTATGACAGCATCAATCTGTAGAACGAAGCAGCAGTTGTACCATTGCGGGAGCCTCAGGCATGGAGCCTGGTTCTCCCTGTGGCATCATCTAAGGAAGGTCCACTGTTGGTGGTTGCACATGCACTGGGGAAAGGGGTTGTGCTGAAAGTGTAGCCTGTGGCTCCATCCTCGTGCAGGGAGAGGAGATACTGAATGCCTTCCACACTTACAGGTGCAGGTACTTGAGAGAACCACCTTCATCATGCAGTCTTGAAACAGTGTCAATGACAGGTATCTGCCTGTTTGTGTGTCCCACCGTTGTCAGAGTCTGTGTGAGAAGATGCATCAGGCTTGAAAAAAGACTCCATGTACTGATGGCAGATCAACTCCATTGGGCATGTATGGAGTTGGGGTGGTTAACTCAGCAGCAGAGCACCCCTTGTATTAAATAAGAAGGTAGAAGCGAGGAGTCAATGGCGCATGCCAGTCTAAAGATAAGGCATACAGTTTGCTTCATTCTTTGTTAGAAGCCCTAGGTCAAGGGAACTGCCTTACATCCCTCCCCAAGAGGCTGCTGAGTTCCAGGGCAGGAGCTGTTGCACTGTTTCAAGGATGCTGAGGATGCTCCTATCAAGGTGACATGTCACCTCTGAGAGTTGGCAATCAGACAAGGAGGGTTTTCTGCAAAGGTGGAGCAATGACAGCCCAGGCACATAGTAGCGGGTGGCAGGGAACAACAGTGGAGAAGCGGGGAGGGTAAGGGGGAACAATTTAAAATAAAACACACCTACCTCCTCACTGGGGCCGTCCCTCGTCGTCTCTCTGTGGCCAGAACCAGGAAGCCCACAGGCTCCCACACCTAAACCAATCACAACGCTGTAATGCAGCATTGTGATTGGTCTGAGCGCCGTGGCTCAGCTCTCAGATGGGAAATGGGAGGCTGGGCATGCCATGTTCCCCATCAGGCTGTGCAATGCAGCTGGTGGGGAACATGCAAAGTGTACATGACTACTTGGCCAAGCAGTCATGCCCACTTTGAAATGCAGCAACCACACTTCTTCCTGGACGCCACAGGAGCTCAGCCCCACCCCGCCCAACTTGGCTGGTGCTAAAAATAAAAGGATAGTAACAGAAATACCGTCTGTTATTATAATTTTATTTTTGCTTTTACACTGCTCCAAAAGCAGTGGGCGAAGCTCCTCTGCCTTGGAGGAGGAGCCGCCACTGCAGGCACAGGCAGCAGAACAGGATAGATGTAGGAAACTGAAGGAGAGTTGGGTGGCGATGGTAGAAAGGGCTAGGTTCAATGGTGGGGGATTTAGGAACCTCGATTGAGATCAGCATGCAGAACTTCATGATGCTTCACACCAACCGCGCGGCTTGTGGAAAGCATAGAACTCACCTTGCAATGCAGTATGACATAAAGTTGCTGATCTTTCAGCAGCACACCTGCCTTGCTTCTTCTCGTGCACACTCCTGCTTAACAGCAGACACAAGAGTGGTTTACTCAAGGATGTTGCATGGGAAACCTATACGTTATCAGTGGCGGCTGCATCAGAACAGGGGTGGGGGAGCGGGGGATGAAAAAATAAATAAATATACTTACCTAAGTCATACACCTCTCCCCGTCCTCCGCTGCATTCCTCTCCTCTGTCCTCACTCTGCTGCACACCTGAAGGACACAGGCTCCCGTACCCTCCCAGCCAATCATGAGGCTGCATCAGCAGCGTCATGATTGGTCTGAGCGGCCTCTTTGGCTGCTCAGGCAGTACCTGGAAATGTTCTCCACCGGGCTGTGCAACAGAGCCAGGTGGACAACATGCTAAGTGCACATGACTGTTTGGCCGGCCTAAGAGGGCCGGCCAAACAGTCATGTGCACTAAGGAGCATATTATCAAGCACGGCGTTAAAATTATCACTGCTTTAGCGGCAGAAAACTGCTGCTAAAGCGGCGATAATGGGCTTGATAATATGCCGCAGAGAATTCCCATAGAAGCCCATGTTGACACCAGAACATGGGCTTCTATGGGAATTCCCAGGGGCATATTATCAAGCCCATTATCGCCGTTTTAGCGGCAGTTTTTTGTCGCTAAAGAGGCGATAATTTTAACGCCGTTTCTTGATAATATGCCCCTTAGTGAGTGAAAACAACTTCTGCTACCTCTGATGGCGGTGAGCCCAGCCCAGCCCCGCCCTGATATTGCTTTGAGTGGCAGAGAAAAAAACAATGATTATAAACTCTTGTCATCATTTTCCTTTTTCTTTATTTGTACTGCTCAAAGCAGAGACTCACCACTGACCATATAGCATATCATTTGATTATAGTATGACATTGCAGCAATTTTTGATAACTGTATTGTGTTAATGATTGTTATGGCATTACTGAACATTCGTCCGGGACACCCTTTCTTGGGGGTTTTGGAAGGCAGCAATTGTGCTAGAGGAAACGCGCTTTGATTGGGTGTCTGTTTCGTTGGTGCTTGATTCTGTGTAGTTATCAGAGACTTCTCATAAAGATATGTCTGCAAATTATTTGCAACCTGGTGTGAAAGTAGAGTGAATTTAAACTAGCAAGGACTTTGTTGTGATTTTGGGATACGGGAGGGATTGGTTGTTGATTTTTCATAGTTTCGCTCTATTAGAGAAGGGAGACAATTGCCCATTGTTCTGCAAGATTTTAGTGATGTTTGTATTTGCATCACAACCCAGCTTGTTGCCCATAAATGTTCTACAAACGAGGGTGATTTATGTGTACGCTAGTTTTATCAACATGATTCTGAGTTGGATGTTGGTGTTTTGCATGACAGTGCAGTTGATTTGAGAGTGCTTTGTCAAGTACATGGCATTAGTACTGCGCTGTGCACTCGATGGTGAGGCGATTCTGTATAATATGAGCACGGCCATTCGCAGGCCAGATTCAAATGAGGGTGTGTGATGTGAATGTTGGTTTCAGTACACAGTGCTGTAGGATGTCTGATAAGAGCCCACATTTAGTTTATTGGAAGTACTAAGGATTCTTATGTTAAGGAAGGATGCTAATGCTTTATGTCAGTTTGCGGTTGGAGGTGAGAGTAACTAGAGGAAGAAATAGCTAAATTCCAGGTTCAGGAAAATGATACATTTAAAAAAGTGAATACCAAGGCACTGGATGCTCTCCTTTAGACCAGGGGGTGTTACAGGCCAGAAAACCTGGTTTATGACACCAACATGCAGCTGCATGTTATAGTAAGAGCATTTGTGTAATACTAAGCATGCTTTTATAACATACCAGCTGCCTGGGTGGTTGTTTTTCAAGTCAGGTTGCTATTGCATCTTCATCCCTTAGGATGGCACCGACTTTCTTCCTTGATCTAGGTGTCTGTTTCAATAAGGTTGGTATGCTATGAGAAAAGACAGAGAGACTCAAAATGGGAGGGGGAAAATACAAAATCAGCGTGTGTTTGTGTGTGTGTGTGTTTGTGAGCATGCGCACATGCACATATACCTGAAGGAGGGAGTGTGTGTCTGTCAGGTGACAGAAATTGGGTTAATAAAAAGATTACAAGTAAATGTAGTCTATTACAGGGATACAATGCCAAGGAGAATCAGAGGTGAGAAAGCGGCAATGCCTCCTCACCCTCTGGCAGTGCCTACATGAAGCCCACTGCTCATCCTGATTGATGCATTCACCTAAGGATTTCACAGTCTGAAGAAGGGGATGATGGAAACTGGAGCTGGATTTAATGGCGTAGCCCCCTTCATTTTCCTAGGTGGTGTGGCTTCTGGGAGGGCAAAGGTTACAGGGCTGGAGGAGGAGTGCTTATTAGACTGCCAATGTGTGTCCAGCAGTCTTCAGGCAACAATAAAAATGTCAAGATAACTCTGGTGATTTGTTCTCCCGCTTTATAGAGATTGGAGTTTTGCCTAGTGTATCCTACAGATCACAGAACGTATTTTATGTGGAAAGCTCAGTGGGTTATTGCTTTTGTCACAGAGATCCTTTTGTTACTTGCAGTTCATAAGTTACAATCCTAGTAGAGAATAGTGGCCTATGAACAGTCATCCAAGAGCAGCATGCAAACTGCATGCTATATGTTATAACGATATGTTTTTTTTGCCCAGTCTTTCATTTTACTAATGGTGCTAAAAAGGGTTAGTTTGGATAGAAATACATTTTTATTAGTAAAGCCAACCACAACCTACGTTGTACTTTATGAAACCAGAGTATGTGCTTCTGCAGAGCAAACACTCCTAAAATGTACTGCCTACAAATATGGATGACACATGGCACCTACACCTTGTAGTCCTTGCTGTCTTATGTAACATTTCCTATACATTGATTTACAAACACGTATGATTCTTTTTTCTGCCTAATGTGTGTGTGATATAAAGCGATCTGACATCTACATTGGTATGAGTAGCGCTATAAAAGAAATGAAATGCATGTGAGAGAGGGGCTATCAGAGAAATGAGGAACGCTATTGGATGGTGCTCAGGAGGTCATGGGGGAGCACCAAACAAGATTGTCGCATTGGGCACCAGCAGCGCTGAAGCTGGCCCGGTCCTGAGCTCACAGCTCCACCTTGTTTTAGCAGCCAACCCAAGTGCAAGAACCACAAGGAGGGTGTACCTGGGTGTTCCTTTGTAACTTTCTAGCGTGTTGGATGAAAAATATATGTATGGTGATATTTTTATCTTTATTTATTATTTTGGGACACAAAAATCTTCTGATCATTAGATCAGAATATTAAACTCAATAGATGAAAAATATTAGTTGGACTACGTGAATCATAAGGGTTAAAGGGTTGTAAAACCGGTGAGGCATAGTTTAAGGCAAAGGTATGTTAAGAAAGGGAAAGGGTTGGGTTAAAGTAAGGGGACGTGACAGCACTAACATGAAATTAGAAAAAGTTACAAAAGTAGTATTTGAAGGAATTGGTAAAAAGAAAAAAAATGAAATAGGTAGTGTTAATTGAATGGCGGGGGAGGGGGGCGAAGGTTCTCTCCACAATTAATTTGAAGACAATGATAGTTTTTTCCGAAATTTACAACTGATTACCAAATTAAATGCCCTGAGAAATTTTAAAAATGACAGCAAAGTACTCTGAAATTAAACACCGGCTCGATCTCACACTGGTAGATAATAAAAATGAGATGAACTTGTGCATAAGCTGTAGTGTGTGTTGCAAATTGAATCAATTCCTGACAATAGAATCTAGTAATCACTTCTTATTTTAATTTGACATGTATTAAATCGATAGAATAATCAAGACACAGCATTGTCTAGTGTATTGCGATCTAGGCACATTAAACAAATATTATTTTAATGAAGTCTGTAATCTGAGACAAGGCTGATGGGGGTTATGTGCATAACCCCCATTGTACATATGTCACACAACAACGTTATTTACAATGTTGATATTACCACAAATTCACAAACAGCAACTAAAGATTCTATCATTTGAAGTAAATTTGTTCATTCTCATAAATGTATACATGTTTAAAACATTTCGACTACAATCATATCTCTGTCAAATATCCTACGATTTAATACAATAGTACAAATGTCAACCTTCATTTTGAATCATGACAACCGCCATTATCAAGGACTGTGCTTTAATAGCAGCCACACACATGTGTGCACTCTATATAATTCAATTGTGAAATGTGATCTATCCATCTCCCATGTGGCAGCACAGTGCCAATGTTTCAGAGCTATCTATTTGCTTCTTCCTTCATCAGGACATCACATTATCATGGATCTAAAGGATAAGGTTTTCAACTGAATGTGTTTTCCATATTTACTACTAGTGAGGACTATGCAACCCTTATTGCATGAAGCATATATTGTGTATGTGCACCATGACTACCATCATGTCTTCCAGTCATGCCAACTGCCAATTCATTTGAGTGAAGCCGCCCAGTGCACACTTTCTTGAAAAAATCTAAGGTGGGTAGTTATTTCACAAACATGTAGCACAAAATGAGAAAGAAGAGCTACAAGAAGAGGCAAAGGAAGTACTCCTAGCACTGACCTCGAGCCACCCAAGTGGGAAATTAAGGGCAGAGGCTTGCAAAATATTCTGTATTTTCTCTGGGTCTGATGTAATGATGTTTGGGCAGAAAAACACTCAAGGGTGCAATACAAATGGCTTCTGAGAACTCACTAGTCAGTGTTCCTGGGAAATGGAGAATGTCTTTTGACGGCTGGTACAGTGCACTGGGGCTTAGCCAGAGACATGACATGTGCCATGGGGTTCACCTGACATGTCACTGACTTTGCATAAACCGTAGCAACCTCTCCGGTGATCAGACCTTCTTGGCAATCTGACTATATCGCCGATGGGACAGTCTGCAACTTACACTCCCAAATGTGGCAGTGAAATGGAAGTCCAACTCTTCCTCTCCTTTGTGTTATAGAGCAATTGAGTTATGGGTTGAGAAATAATAAAAAGCCCGACTTATTAAATCTTGGTGTGGGATCAAGGAGAGATTCTTGAGGTCCCCAGACATGCACCTTTCACTGATTTCTAAGTGTTAGTTTCATCACTATGTAAGATTTGCCTAACTTCACTGTGTAAGACTTGCCCACGTTCACTCTGTAAGATTTCCCAATGTTCACTATGTAAGATTTGCACAAGTTCACTCTGTAAGATTTGTCCAAGTTAACACTGTAAGATTTGCCAATGTTCACTATGTAAGATTTGCCAAAGTTCACTCTGTAAGATTTGTCCAAGTTAACACGGTAAGATTTGCTAATGTTCACTATGTAAGATTTGCACAAGTTCACTCTGTAAGATTTGCTTAAGTTCACTCTGTAAGATTTGCCAAAGTCCACTCTGTAAGATTTGCAAACGTTCACTCTATAAGATTTGCCAACATTCACTCTGTAAGATTTGCCAATGTTCACTCTGAAAGATTTGCACAAGTTCACTCTGTAAGATTTGCCAAAGTCCACTCTGTAAGATTTGCCAACGTTCACTGTAAGAATTGCCAACATTCACTCTGTAAGATTTGCCAATGTTCACTATGTAAGATTTGCACAAGTTCACTCTGTAAGATGTGCACAAGTTCACTCTACAAGATTTGCTTGAGTTCACTCTGTAAGATTTGCCAAAACACACTCTGTAAGATTTGCCAACTTTCACTCTGTAAGATTTGCCAACTTTCACTCTGTAAGATTTGCCAACGTTCACTCTGTAAGATGTGTCCAAGTTCACACTGTAAGATTTGGCTGTCTAAGTTTATACACAAATTGTATATATGACTAGCGAAAGATGGATCGATAAAGCCAAATTAAATCACCCATAAAGGCAAATTCGCTTCTAGAGCCAAAGTCACAACAAAAGTTGTCATCTACAGTGTATTTTACGACATTTTCCAACTTAAATTAGGTAATACACTTTGAATAATTCACCTGCTTTGTCCTATTAATCTTGAAATCCAGGGTGGCAGCCTTAATCGGGTATAAATTGAACATCATGTTTTCATGCATTTGTCATTTTCCTGTATAGTGTCTTGCTGCAGTGCAGCTGCTCAAAGTGCCCAGGAATAGGCATGAATGAGTGAGGCATAGAAAGTAGTGAGGTCAGTCAACAGTATGTGATTAAGTATGGCCAGCTCATATGGCCTGACGAGGTACAGTTCAGTGATAGCGCCTGATGTCAGTCCCGGGCGAATATGTAGCCTTAGGCGGCAAGGAGGTTGGTGTTCAAGGCTCTATGCAATCAACAAATGTGCTTCTAGCCTGAGGTGGTCGGGATGCCAGTGAGACCTGTACCACTTACAATGTATGTGGCTTGAAGAATCACGTGGTTGCTTCAGTCTACTTCTATGTCTGGCCTGTAACTTTCAGGCACAGGCTCATGTGGTCTACAGTCTGGCAGCCATTTTGTAGTCACACTGAGCTCCATAGGAGTTGCTTCAGGTTTTGCCCACAGTAAATAAACGTTTATGAAAGGGTCGACTCAGAGAAGGCTTTGGTGGAACCTGTACTTCACCTAGCTTAGTCTAATTCCTTACCTTCATCAGAACATCCAATTTTATGTTTTTTCCCACGTTTTTCCTAAAAGCCACAAGCAGCTGATCATCAATTATGCCTTTTGTTACACTGCTTAAATGTTCCCTTGTGGAGCCTGGATTGGACGCTTTTATTCAACTATCTGCAATATCAGAAGGCCATCTGTATGCTGTGTGATTTAATAAAGCCATGCTAAGTGACTTTGATGCATATTTTGCAGCAGATCTAAGGCAATGCAAATTGCTTTTCCATTTGTTTGTTTTTCTTTGATTGTACTGCTCTCGTGAATCTGTATTACCAGCACTTTTCATTAAAAATTATATTTGTCAGCTAAACTAAATATTCACACTACTGAAGTATCAGTGGCTGTTCTCTTTTCTCTCTGTTTCCTACCAAAGCAGGGTTTAAAATGAAAAGGTCAAAGTCAATGTCATAAAATATTTTCTGGAAATGCCATCATACCCAAGTGGCTAGTCTAACCCTAGAAAAGCTAGGTAATTATTTAACCCCCCGCCCTTGATTCCTGTCTGGGCTTTAAGAGGGCAGTGGGCAATGCAGTGCAAATCTATGCAGGGCATTCTGTGCAGTTCAAGGAGCTGCACAAGAGAACACTTTGCAGGAATATTACACGCTGTTTAGACTGATTCTCCGGGTTATTTTTTCTTTTAAAGATGTATAGCTTTAGTTTGAAGCAAATAAAGAGTATTAAACTGTAATGAACCTAAACTGCTATATCACATTTTCCACAAAAGAGTGTTATTTGGTTATCTACTAGGGGAAGGACAAACTAGGAGGCGAAAAGGGAAACAAATCTTCACGCGAAAAGAAACAAAACCCAGTTGTCGCTTCTACAGTATCTGTGAGACCTTCAGAAAAAATATGGGATGTTCAGTAACCTTCACAATTGTAAATGTGTCAAGCTCACACAGAGGGCTGATAAAACAAAAATCCCAGGGAAGCTGTGTCTTCACAAAAGCACATTGTCTGGTGCTGTGTGCGTACTATTGCGCTTTTTGATTGAGAATATAAAATTTGTTATAATTACCGCAATCGATTTAAACCTTGGTGCCGTTGCAAAAAAGTAAGCTATGGACATTTTCTTGTTTTTGTGGTGCGTGTGCATAAAATATAAATACATATTGCATGATTTGCTCTGTTATTCAAAACATATATTTCAGATAGATGTGGTCAGATCCATAAAATATTTCCAATAAATTAACGGAGTTTCATCATTCTTAGGTAGGGGGCAGAAATGTGCGTGACCCGCAGGAATGTGTGTGTGTGTGTGCGTGCGTGCGTGTGTGTGTGAGTGGTCAGCGGAAGAAATCTTTCTATGTTTATCATCTCATTTGATCCTGTGAAAACAACTGGGCCTTTTCTATACCTCTGAGATTCACGGTATTTGCTCACATTGGAAAATAGAAGAAATGAGGAACTCAATTTTGAAATCATGTACTTTGTCTTTCACTGGCCATGAATGTGTTACTGTTTGTTTATGTTCACTAAGCACGAGATAGTGAGAGCACACATTTAGCCGAACAGGAAGCGCTCAAGCAATAGCTGTTAGTTTGAAGCGCTATGATCTGTACCAATAAAAAGAGAAACGAGCTCTGCTGACCGTCATAGCTTGTGTAAGTACAGGAGGGAGACAGACTAGGGGTAGTTTTCAACATGCATGTCAGCCAGAGGAGGCAGGCTAACCCCTTATGAAGTCCTGCACATGTAACAATGTGGAGAGATGTGGTGCAGCGGCCAGGGCAGCTGACTTCGAAGCACAGGGTTCACGGTTCGAGTCCCTGCTCCAACGGCAGTGCAGCTCAGCACCATGTCATTCTGGGCAATAGCTCACATAATTTCCACGACGGCACCCAGCGCCTTGAGACCCATTCGCGCTTTGCAAATATAGATTTACATATTTTGTAATGATAAAATGGAGACGTATGTATCCAGTAAAACATGGAGGACTGGCTACACGCTCTGTAGTGTATCCAGCAACATATAATGGCAGATAAGATAGCTCAGCGAGTTGACCTAATGCTGCAGAGATGTACGTGTAACCCGTTAATCTGAAGGCGGCGACAAGTGACTGTGAGGTAGGTTGAGGGTAAGTATAAGGAAGGCTGTCTAGTGAGAAAGGGGGTCGAGCGAGCAACGACTTTGAGTCTCATTGATCAGTAAATATGATGAGGGTTGATTGGTTAATAACGAAGGTGTCCAAAGAATGGGCCAATTAACTATGGCCTAGTAGGGAAGCCTCCACATTGGCCAACTTTAGCAGTGAAGAAGACATGAGGGTCGGTAATCAGAGATGTGCCTTGTTAGTGATGTGGAGTGCAGTAACACATTAAATACAGGTCTTAGCGTCATACATACCAACCTACCCAGCCATCTAATTGTGGTTACAACATATGTCTTACAGGCCACACACACATATTTCTGCACGTGCATTCAAGACCCAAGCTTTCATACCGGGCTTGACATCTATCACCTACCAGATGCGCACACATCTCTCCTGCAGGCACATTAAGACGCGGACCAAGAAGCATATTATCAACGGCCAGCGATAATTATCGCTGGCCGTGCTTAGCGATAAATTTCTTATCGCAGGCTATCTCTGGAATTTATCGCCCTGGTAGCGCGTTATTAACAACGCGTTTCTCCAGGGCGATAAAAATTCCAGAGATACCGAGGTTATCGCCGTTTTACAGGGAACATCGCTGGTTTCCAGCGATGTTCCCTGCAAAACGGCGATAACCTTGCTGATACGACCCTGTGGTCGTATCAGCGTAATCCACCCCCTATGTCAAACATGGGTAAGTCAGGATTTTAGCAGACATTAGATTTTGGCGAAAACGGCCGTTTTCAACAAAATCTAACGTCTGCTAAAATCCTGTGGGCTGCCTTGTAAATATCGCGATGTGAACATCAGTGATATTTGCAAGGTAGTCCAGCCGGGGTACGCCCAGTGACGCTCACTTTGCATCTCATTAGAGATAAAACCAGCGCCCTATTTACAAGAGGGTGCTAACATGCATAATCGCATGTTAGCAACCCTTTTCCCAACGCCTTACTTTGCATCTCCAATGAGATGCAAAGTGGCCGTTACTGGGCATGCCCAAGATGGACTACCTTTCAAATATCGCTGATGTTTACATCGCAATATTTACAAGGCAGCCCACATGATTTTAGCACAGATTAGATTTTGGCGAAAACAGCAGTTTTCGCCAAAACCTAACGTCTGCTAAAATCCTGACTTGGCCATCCCTAACATAGGAGGTGGATTATGCTGATACGACCCTGTGGGTCGCATCAGCAAGGTTATCGCCCTTTTGCAGGGAACATCGCTGGAAAACCAGCGATGTTCCCTGCAAAAGGGCGATAACCTCGCTATCTCTGGAATTTTTATCGCCCTGGAGTAACGCGTTGTTAATAACGTGCTACCAGGGCGATAAATACCAGAGATAGCCTGCGATAATAGAATTATCGCTAAGCACGGCCAGCGATAATTATCGCTGGCCGTTGTTAATATGCCCCCAAATGTTGCTAGATACAGAGCACGTTGCCAGCCCTTCGTGTTTTACTGGATACCTACATCTCCATTTTATCATTATATGTGCAGGACCTCATATAAGTACTCGAGGTACAGAGACAAAACACCATATGGATTGCATATTAACTTTTTTGCAATGCACTGTATTTGTGGACTTTCCGGTTTCTTCACCGTGTATATGGGTCCATTTTAGAAATATTCCTGGCAGACTCAAGTTGGATGAAGGTCGTTTACTCCTCAATAATAAGGGTCTATAAGACCCGTTCTCTGCGCACTTTAGCAACAGGTGAAAATACCTGAACAATTTAATACATTATTGACATCACAATATCAAAAAAATCTTGTTCTTATGATGAACATGAATTTTACAGCAAATTCGATTGATTCAATATATTCGTACATTCAATCTTTATTCGTAGAATGTCCATTTATTCTTCATTTTCATTCCAAATCCATGAGTAAATAAAATCTAGACATTATCTTGCTGCCCAATGCATTTCGAGCCAAAGCTGGCTCTTCTCCAGGGGCTCAAAATCTACAATATAAACAAGAAAATAATACTATATAATTACAGGAATGCTGACGTCAACTATTCCAAAGCAGCATTTACTTCGTTCAGTCACCACCCTAAACAAGCCCCCCGCAGGAGCTGGAACAAGATCACCGGCGACCAGCTCACCACCTTCCTCAGCCAGAACCCCCCCACCAGCTCAAGGGACCCCAACGAAGCCGCCAACAACCTCACACAGTGGATCACCAATTGCACAGACGCCCTCGCACCACTGAAGAAGAACCCCCCCAGCAGACGCGGCAGCAAGAAAGCCTCCTGGTTCACCGACGAGCTCATCACCTCCAAGAAGAACTGCCGCTACCTGGAGAACACCTGGCGCACCAACCAGACCACAGACAACATGACGGCCCTCAAACACGCCACCCGCAAACACCACCAACTGATCCGCGCCACAAAGAAGACAGCCTTCATGGAACGACTGGACAACACCCACAACAGCAAGGAACTCTTCAGCATCGTCAAAGAGCTCTCCAACCCCGACGCCGGAAACAATGACATCACTCCCTCGCAAGACCTCTGCGACTCCCTCGCAGCCTTCTTCCACGACAAGATCGCCAACATTCACAACAGCTTCGGCCCACCAACCACGAACCCCACCACCGAACCGATGCCCCCCACCGCCACCCTCCGCACCTGGACCCCAGTCAGCACCGAAGACACAACACGCACAATGAACACCATCCACTCCGGATCCCCAACGGACCCCTGCCCACACCACATCTTCAACACGGCCGACCACATCATTGCACCCCACCTCCGCGACATCATCAACGCCTCCTTCAACACCGCCACCTTCCCGGAGTGCTGGAAACACGCCGAGATCAGTGCCCTGCTGAAGAAACCAACTGCAGACCCCTCCGACCTCAAGAACTACCGCCCCATCTCGCTCCTCCCGTTTTCTGCCAAAGTCATCGAGAAGACCGTCAACAGACAGCTAGCCGCCTTCCTCGAGACCAACGGATCCCTCGACCACTCGCAATCCGGCTTCCGAGCCAGCCATGGTTATCACTGGCATTTCTGGAAATAAAGCTGGCTTAATTCTGTAATCCTTATGTAAGAAATTGGGTTGTTGGTTGACTGGGATGTTAGCTCTGGTCAAGCAGCAACCACAGTCCTTGTAAGGGTGAGGCAGAAGCCAAACCTATATTAAGCTGTGCTCAACCCTCTGGTAGCTTGGCATAGATCAATCAGGCTTAACTTAGAGGCAATGTGTAAAGTATTTGTGCAACACTTCAAACAGCAATAAAGTGAAATTGCCACACAAAAAGGAACCCACACCAAGTTAGTAAAATAGAACTTTCTTTAATAAATAAAACAAGACCAGAACAACAAAAAGTCCAATCAGTAGAACCGGTGATATGCAATTATAAAGATTTTAGTAAAAAAGGACAAAGTGGCAACTGTGGATATCTGGTCGTGCCAGATTGGGGCAAAGTCAAAAGTTTAAGTCGATTGTGATGGAGCGTGGGCCTACTAGAGGGACACAGATGGGCCTGCTGGACAGAGTACCTTGAATTCTGGTTAGCAGAACACTGCGAGAATCCGCATCAAAGATGCGTCGCACAGCCCAATTGATGCGTCCGTTCCAAGATGAAGCACTGCTGAGATGTGAGGGCCTGTGATCATTGAGGATGCCGTCAGCAGGGCTTGGGATGCGAAGTTCAGCCCAGAGGATGCGAAGCACAGTCAGGGCAATGCATTGATTTCGAGGGGCATCGAGACTGTGGTGCGAAGTCCGGCAAGATCATTGAGGTTGCTGTCGATGAGGGATGCGAGGAACTGTGCTGGGGACGCATCACGCAACAGTGGTTCCAATGGTGCTGTGAAGGTGATGTGGATCTTTGCGATGAGTCCAATCTACAGAGCAGTAGTGATGCGTTGGTTCTGCTCAGGGTTGTATCGCACAGCACGGGTGATGTATTGGTACTGCTGGCTCCAGAGAGGTTTGCTGAGCACCTTAAGCCCACTTCCAAGGGTCCATGGCTGGGGTGACACCACTTGGCAGGGTAGACTCACAGATGGCAGAGTCCAGGTGCAGGTGGAAGGTTGTTGGAAGCCTGTTGTGTCTCTGAGGCTTCTGATCAAGAGGCCAACCAACTAGCGCTTGAAGTCACTCTGGGTTCTGGCTTCAAAAGATGCAGGTCCAGTTCTTCTCACCCAGACAAGAGAGCAGCAGGCAGCGGGTCTACACAGCAGGCCTGTAGTCCTTCAGAGCAGCAGTACAGGAGAGTGGCAGTCCTTTCAGCAGTACAGCAGTCCTTCCTAGCAGAGCATCCAAAGGCCCAGAAGTGTACTAAAAAGGTGATGAGGCAGGCTGATGGCACTAAATGGCTAAAGCAGAAAAAAAGCAACTTTCTAAAATAGCATTTTCAAAATTGTAATTTATAATCCAACTTCACCGTAAGTTAGGATTTCTCATTACAGTTCCAAAGACAACAAACATGAACAGGTTATCTGTTCGCATTTGAAAATAACAGCTTATTAAATGTGTAATAAAGTAACTCCAATGTTATATTATAGGAGAGATAGGCCTAGCAGCAGTGAAAAATGAATGCAAGAGATTTTCGCTATCAGTACATAAGCACGTCTTACTTTTCAAATACATTGCACCCTGTCCTCTGAGCCGACCAGGGCCTACCCTAGGGATGACTTGTATGTATTAAAAAGGAATGTGTGGGCCTGGCAAAAGGTTTATTTTGCCAGGTCGAAGCAGCAGTTTAAAACTACACACACTGGCTGCATTGGCAGGGCTGAGACATGTTTAAAGTGCTACTTAAGTGGATGGCACAATCTGTGCTTCAGGCCCACTAGTAGCATTTAATTTAAATGCCCTGGGCACAGGTAGTGCCACTTTACTTGGGATTTACAAGTATATTAAATGTGCTGATTGGGTATAAGCCAATCTTACCATGTTTAAGGAGTGAGTGCAAGCACTTTAGCACTGGTTAGCAGTGGCAAATGGTGCAGAGTCCTAAGGCCAGCAAAATGAAGTCAGCAAAACAGGAGGTCTGAAGGCAAAAAGTTAGGGGGAAAACCATGCCAAGGACCCAGGTATAAAACCTTATCAATAGGAGAGGAACAGAGGCCCCATCTTCACCTTCACATGTTGTTCTAATTGAGCAAGATGCCTCTTTGCCAATGCAGACCTGTTGGCTTCACTCTCTGAGGAGGTCTTTGATGCCAATTCCCAACAATTTGTACAGTCATCATAATAACATTTGCTCCCCCCTATATGAACGTCTGCCAAGAGATCTAGCAGGATTAGGAGCACCAGCTCAATACCCTCAAAGTAGATGAGAAGACCTTGCTCTTTTTAAAACTGATTTCAGTCCTCTGACTGGCCTGCTGCTCTCTAGTAACTTTGCATTTGTTGGGTAAATTCCATTTTCAGTACTTTGCATTGGTAAGGAAAGCTTGAGACCTGCCTGAAGTTAGGTAGGCTTTCGAGTTCTTATCAGTGGTTTTCGAGGAAGGAGTTGCAATGAGTGTATCAGGGGTGTCACATCCTCTGCTTTCTCTGCAGGAGTGAGGACTCCATCATTGCTGAGAAGTCCAACATGAGGTCTATGAGGTAGTTTTGTTTATTGACAGAAGGGCTCTGTGTATTCATTTGGTTGGCTTATTGTAGATCCTTATTGGGGCCTACTGAAGACATTGATATGAGAAAGGACATAATTCCAGGGGAGTGCATTAGGGTAAATGTTGAGAGTTGAAGTGTAATTGTTTTTCAGGTTAAGGTTCCAGGATCTTTGCAAATGTTGTGATGATAAAATCTTGTAAGGATTAGGAAAATGTGTACACATGCCACAGGAGAATTTTAAATGTGAGTGTTTCAGTAATACCTGGTAGAAGTTGGACATCTAACATATTAGGGTATGGATCACTTTGATATGGGCGATTTACCCTCTTTAATGTAAAATGGTAGCCTTTTACGCTCATCTTCACTGGTTTTATTCCAACTCAGGATGTTCTTTTCAGCAAATCCGTTCTAGAGGCTCTTCCCACTTTATCCTTGCTTGCTCTAAGTCAAACTATTTGGTCACAGCTTGGTCTTGGGCTAGACCCTGTCTATTTTATGTTATTATTGTTGGGATTTTCAGTTTGATACTGTGACTCAAGGAAAAGGGTCATGCTGCAATCCCATGACAAACTTCTCTGAACCATGCCTCTACTTCCTGTTTCAAGGCCATCACCTAAAATACACAAATGGTAAGGCATGGCTTGGTGAAGCTAGCCCTTGGTTAACAGTAGCCAGGTATGATATTTTCTCTTTTCATGGATACCTTGACACCTACAACGGTGTCTGGGCCCCCAGTAGCAAGACAGCTACCATTGAATCCAAGCCACATTTGTGTTGTCAAGATACCTGGAATTGCTAAAAAGAAGCTGCAGCTCCCATAACTAATATTAATTCTGTTCATTATTTAAATAATGGGGTCCCCTGTGGTAATTCCTTTGCTAAGGACTGAGATGAGGTTGCTCTCACCAAGCTACCTTAAAAGGCCTTTGAATTTTTTCAGGATCCAGGGACTGTCCCTTCATTCTGAAATGGCAGCCTCAAGAGAATTCATTTGTGTGGTCAGCTCATCAGAGCTCTAGGATATGTGGTTCCAAATTTGGAATGATGTATCTGAAAGGGACAGTGATAGAAAAGTCTACCTCGGCCAATCAGAATTGGTTTTAATTTATAAATCCATGGCAGTTAAAACAGCCAAAATACCCCTTGAAAGACAGCTCAACACCTTTTTTTAAACACTTGCGTCTCTAGAAATCCCAAACAGATCAACACCAAACCAACCAAACCTCGTATTCTGAGTAACTTTTAATGTACATAGGTTAAGTGGATTTGGCTGTAGTCGCAAGCACAGTTTCCTCTGGGAGCTAAAATGGGAATACACATGTTTTATTACCACCCCTTCTTAACTTTTTGAGTAGTTTTTGAGAACTAAGGAACTCATTTACAAAAAAATGACACAGTGCCGCAAGTCATTATCCTGTGCTGCATTATTTTAAAAGCACAGGGATGCGTCGGATTAACAACAGAACGACACATCTGTGTGCTTTCCCCTGCGCTGGTGCACAATTGGCTGCCATGTGCCAGTGCATGCACCCTTGTGTCATGTTGCAAGTGTGCCTGCTTTGCAGGGATGATTGTTTTTGTACAGGAAGGGACACCTTACTGCAAAAAAATGATAATTGATGGCTTTTTCCTCTTTTTATGCGTGCTGCAGAATGCAGCATGTGTAGAAAGCGGAAAGAATTAGGAGAAATAGAAGTATGTCTCCTCGTTGCGCTACTCCTACGCCTCCCAGTAGAATTCTGACGCATTTCTAGCTTTACAAAACTTTGTAAATCTGGGAATGTGTCAGGTTCCATGGATTTTGTGTGGGAACACCTACAGCAACACCCAGGGAGTGCCCCTTTCCCGCAGAGTAAAGTGTGAAAGGGGTCATATTTACTAGGTCATGAAGAGTCACTCAGGGAGACTTTACGTGGCCTTATAAATGTGGGCTGGCAAACTGCGCCGCTGGTGCGTCCAAAAAAGTGATGTCAGGCGGCGCGCAATGGCCTTGTAAATGAGGCCCTAAGCTTTTTAAAACAGTGCCAGGTAGGACTGAAAGGGTCAATTCTTTTGATTATTGCTGCCATTTAAACTTGTGATTCGGTTATTCACGCATCTTGTCAAATCACATTTCAATTTTTAGACAAATATGATTGTTTGGATACGGTTTCTGTAGAATTTTCTTACCATTTTGAAATTCATGAATCATGACAATTAGTGACTTTCTTGTTGTGGAATGAAAATTTCAGAACAAAAGGAAGGCACTCCAGCAAGCATCTGACCCCTTGGCAGGGCTATGGATGAAATAAAGGCATGGAAAACGTGAGTAAAAACAGAAACCCCCCCAGAAAACTGAGCGTGATTTGCGGTCCAAAAGACAATCGCGTTCCAAGCAGACACCACCCGCGGCCCGCCCCCTCCCAGCCGGCTCCACTGCTCTTACCTGCATGCGCCGCAGCTGCAGACACCATTTCAAATAATAGATTTGTCTGTTGTGTAACAAAGATCTGAATCAGATACAAATTGCGACTTTCATAAAGAGTAAAATAAAGAGAAGTGGTGTGAGGCAGAGAAAGTGTGAAAAAGGGGGAGGCAGAGAAAAATGTGCACAGAGGAGACCTAAAGGTCATGTGAGTATTTAGACAAAGTATTGAAAAATAAATATAAATATTGTGTAGACTAAATATCATGTAAGAAAATTGAGGACAAAAATATCATGAAGGTAAGTCGCAATAAGTAAGCAAAGGTTTACTACATATATAACTCCACATATATGTACTTTGACAATACATATATCTTCAAGCTGTGCAGAGGTGGAGCTAAGAATAGTAAATCTATGCTTACCTATTTGCACTTACCTATGTTTTCCATTATAATTTTGACACAGTATTTCTGTTACCAATATCCTGTCAGTGATCTGGTCATGTGCAGAGCGTGTGTGCACAACTAGGTTTGAGCACCCATGGCGTAGGATCGGCTGCTGGCAGGCCTTCTGGCTCACCACTGCTCTGCATGGTTGAAGGACTTGCACATGAAGGGTAGGGCACCTGCACTGGGTTGGGCACAGGTGCTGGCCATACAGCACATACAGTGGATGGCATGAGTTGCTAGTAATGTTCAACATGACTGGCCATTTTCAGTTGTTTTGCACAATTGATTGAGCAAGAGCCATAAATTATTATGGCTTTGGTGGTGTGGGGCCGCCACGCTGCCGTCTTGCTCTCATATTTGCCAAAGCCAAAATAGACCGCCTGACAGATTACGTCTTTTTAAGTTGCTGGCGGGCAGTTCTTTGGTGTTGCCACAGTGGTGCCTTTCAAATTGGCACCACAATGTGCAATGTCGAAGCATGTTCCTGCACAGGCCGTAATGCACAATTGTGTGCATTTCATTCCATGCAGGAACATGGGGGTGCATGCAGACAGGGGGGCACACCATGTGCTCCCTTGCATGTGCCCCTTGACACAGACGCACCAAGGGGCCCTTTAGGGCCCCCTTTGTTTCCTCACTGCCACACTTTTCATGGTGGTCGCACCACCATGAAAAGTGTGTCATTGAGGTTACTCGCAATATGCTTGGCAGTACTGCAGCGACCCCTCCAAGCATATTGCACCCTCAAGACCGTCGCACCAACGACAGGGATCGTTGCAGTTGTCTCAGGGTGGCCCAGACTGCCACTGATGCGCCTCCACCAGTCTGGCAGTGTGTGCACAACCAGACTCGTAATAAGGCCCTTAGTTTTTAACTGTGTATGCAGACATGTCTAGAAAGTCATATTTAATCATTTTAAGCAATCATGAAGACTCATGTATTTAGTCTAACACTTGAAAGGTACTTGGCTGTATTAATGTGCGTGGCAAGGTGCAGTCTGTTTTATTTGTTTCTTTGATTCTTTGTTGCAGCCCTACATTGGGGCTGCATTTACCAGCTCCTGTGAGACGCTGACGCTTCGCGATCACACTGGAGGGTTGAAGGGCTGCGAGAGGCACTTGGTGGCATTTGGGTACTTTTAAGTCTAATTTTAACCTACAACAATTCCCTTCCTGGTGCTTATACCTTGGTGTTGTGTCTTCCTCCCTGCTGACTCCTGTGCTGACTTTGTCCGGTAGCGGGGCCCGTCCGTGCGAGCGGGCCCGTCTTCCGGCAGTCAGCTTCCTGGCACCAATATTATCAGCGCGATGGCGCGAGCGCGCAGCGGACGCACGCAGCGGGCGCGCCGACAGCGCGCCGAAGGCGGGTTAAAGGCAAGCCCGTCTGCGCCCGTCAGCGTCCTGAATGTGTCCGTGGCCAGGACCCCTGCTCCAGCGCCTTTAGCTTACTACACTTCTCAGGCACTCCACAAGCTCTGGCCACCACCCTGTGGGGCCAATGTCACGCTTAGCCGTGGGGACGACCATGGTCTGTGTCATTGTATTCACTGTAAATTTGTACCTTTCGTGAATGGTAACAGCCCTACGCCAAGTTATGCTGACGAGGCTTTTCACACCGCGCCCGGCGGTAGTGATGGCCTTTTCCCTCTAGTTGCCCCACGAACTGACACATCATCTGCCCGGATTGGGACAACGGGGCAGCCCTTACTGTAGAGGTTTAAGGGCTTTCTGTTAAATATGCGTTCGGTGGCTAAGCACAAACTTGAGCTGGAGATGCTTATAAGTGCACATAATCCGGATATGGTCTTTTTAACGGAGACCTGGGCAGAGGCTTCTTCCGTTCCTGATTGGAATGTCGCTCTGCCCCCGGGTTATGCTGTCATGTCACAGGATCGCTTAGGTAGCAGAGGTGGGGGTATCGCCATTGTCTATAAGCAAATGTTTACCGTCCAGACCATGGAGTTCACAGAGCTTCATGCTGAAGCTCTTCACTTTGCCATTAAATGGAAGGAGGTTACGATATTTCAGGGCTTGCTGATTTATCGACCCCCTGGCCCTAGGGCTCCTTTTTCTCTGGCTCTTATGACATATATGGAATCCTGCACGGACTCAGACTCATTCTCCATTTTAGGTGATCTTAATTTTCCTTTGGAATCGACTATCTGTTCTGACACCAACAGACTCTGTGATGTGATGGCAGCCTTTGGTTTTCAGCAGTTGGTGACTGCTTTAACACACAAAGGGGGCCACACGCTTGACGGTTTGTTCTCGAACTACCCAGACATTAGGTACGTCAGGGCTGGGTCGCTCCTTTGGACTGACCATAAAGCAGTCTTCTTTGAGGTCAAGGCCAGGTATGCCGGCACGAGTTTCCCCTCATAAACCAGTTAAGGTGGCGTTCCGGCGGTGGGCTAAAATCAGTAACACTGACTTAGTGGCCGCCCTTGATCTCTCCCCCCCTATTTTAGATGCAGACAACGTGGTGGCTGTGGTGCAGTTTAACGACTGGGTCAGGGCAGCAATTAATTTAGTTGCCCCCATACAGACAGCCACGCTCAATAGGTGTCCGGCGGGGGCACCTTGGTATAGCCCTGATCTCAAGCTCCTAAAAGTACAATGCAGACGTTTTGAGCGCCGGTGGAGACAGGACTACACCAGGGCCGGTAAAGATCTTTATAATACTGCCCTTTATAAATATAAGGAGGCCATCAAAGCAGCAAAGACTTCTTACTTTACGAGGAAAATTCTGGCTGCTGGCAACTCCACAAAAGAGCTTTTTAAATCGGTATCCTATCTGGCTAAACCTCAGCAGGGCTGTGTATTTAGCCCTGACCAGGGTTTTGGTGACCAGTTGGCTTCCTTTTTCTATGCTAAAGT
This sequence comes from Triturus cristatus, assembly GCF_964204655.1. NCBI lineage: Eukaryota > Metazoa > Chordata > Amphibia > Caudata > Salamandridae > Triturus > Triturus cristatus. Next base: position 458,548,365 of record NC_140580.1, on the reverse strand, counting down.
CCAAACCATATATGATGAGCTGTCGAATCTTGCAATTCCAGCCCTTGGGCAAGACATCTCTCACCAATCTTGCTCGTCCCCTGCGATTAGGCATGGGGGGTTTTCTAGCTTCGGTTCCCTGACGGTAGAGGCTGTGGCAGATCTGTTAAGGTCCACTAAGTCAGGATCTGTCTCAGACCCCTGTCCCCCATTTATTTTGCATCCGGCTGCAGATAAGATCAGTTACATCCTCACGCCTTTGATTAATCAAGTTCTGCTGTCTGGGAATTATCCCATTGTGTGGAAGACGGCTAGTGTCAGACCAATTCTGAAGAAGGCTTTGCTTGATCCGGCTGAGCTAAAAAATTATCGCCCAATCTCTGGCTTGCCTTTTGCTGCCAAGATTTTGGAAAAGCATATGAACACCATGCTTGCTGATTTTTTAGACCGTAACTGTCTACTTGATCCAGCTCAGCACGGATTTCGTCACAACCATTCTACTGAATCTGCTCTCATTGCGGCTGCGGAGGGAATCCGTATGGCGGTCGACAGAGGTGGTAGAGCTATTTTAGTTCTCCTCGATCTGTCGGCTGCCTTCGATACGGTCAACCATACGGTTTTAGTGCAGCATCTAAAGGAGGCAGGCATCAGCCACCGAGCCCTTCTTTCCTCCTTTTTGCAGGACAGACAGCAATCTCTCAGTTGGGAGGGCTTGAAATCAGATACCTTTAATCTGACCTGTGGCGTTCCGCAGGGTTCGGCTTTATCCCCTACTTTGTTTAATCTCTATGTGAGACCCCTGGCGGATGTTGTGAGGAAGCATGGTTTATCCTTTGTCTCATATGCGGATGACTCGCAATTGGTCATTTCACTGGTAGACTCTCCGGAGCTAACTGCATGGTGGTTCCATTCGTGTCTTAAAGATATTATGGCCTGGATGTCGTTGAGTTTCTTGAAAATCAACACCGAGAAAACTGAAGTCATGGAATTCGGGGCTGGACCTCCTATTTGGAACAATCTTTGGTGGCCACCGGAGGCAGGACTTTGCCCGCTCCCTGTGCTAAAGGTTAGAAACCTGGGTGTCATATTTGACACCAAGATGAACATGTCAGCACAGGTTAATAGCATAACTTCAGCTTGTTTTCTCCTGCTCAAGTCTCTCCGCAAGATCTTTCCTTTTAGTCCGGCGGCTCTTCAGAAGACGGTTATGGCCACTCTTTTTATGTCTAGACTTGACTACTGTAACGCTATGTTTCTGAGCATGGACAAGTTTCAGCTCAGTAAACTTCAATCTCTTCAGAACACCGCTGTCCGTGTCCTGTTTCAAATTCCAAAGGGCCATTCCATCTCCTCTGCTAGGCGATCGTTGCACTGGCTCCCGATCCAACAGAGAGTAGAGTTTAAGGCACTATGCCTGGTCCATAAGGCATATTATGGGGGTGGCTCCATCTTCTGCCATAACCTGTTTAAGCCCTATGTTCCGCGTCGTAATCTACGTTCGGCCAATCTTGGCCTTATGTGCATCACCAGACATAGACGCGCCAGATGGGGTGGTCGCACAGTTTCCATCTGTGCTGCGCAACAATGGAGCAGGCTTCCTGTCTCTCTTCGCCTGGAGCCGGATCATCTTTCCTTCTGGAAAGCGTTGAAGTCCAGGCTGTTTAATGTCCTCTAGGTCTCTCAGTTTGTTTTGCCTTCTTCTCCTTCTCACACCTCAGCGCCAAGACGCCCTTGGCATTAGAGCGCTATACAAGCCTTTTTATACTTATACTTGTGGTGGGGCCCGGAATGGAGCTGGTCCTAGACACCCTATGTAGCCCTAACAACCTCAGAAATGTGTTGTAAGGTCTGCAATGCAAATGATAATGCTCATATTTAGACAAAATTCATACTGGAGTGGAAAGAGGATGCGCTGTGCTTTTGTGGAATATTTCATGGTTTTTGATACAGTAAGGCTTTGTTGTAAAATGAAATAATCTGCTGATTATGGGTGCACCACAGGAAGCAGTGACAATAAAGAAGCGAACTTTATTCTAATAATGCTGCACTTGGTATGAACAAAGTGAGTTACAAGGCAAAATGAGATAGGGGTATGAGGCAAAGGTGTGCCCTTGTATCCCTGTCATTTCTGTAGCTTCCTGATCTGAATGATGATTTAACTAGAAGATACTATTTCTCACCTCGATGTGACTCTATATTGATAAGAAGAATACAGTATACAGAACACATTGTTCTTCTGGTAAGAACGTATCATCTACAGCATGCTCCTAAAGTTGTATTAGTGCATGCTGGGGGAGCAAAACACTGTACCCCACGATGAAGACACTGCAAAATTCATCTCAAACAGAGTTCCCGCATTTCACTGGATCGGAGATGTTATTAAATCTGAATATCATTAAGCAATACGTCCCCACGTGAAAGCACCTTCCAAAGCATCAAAATCAGAGAAATACAATTAATTTAATAATTCTAAATTAGGATTGATTGGGCCCACTCAATAACTGAGTTCTAGACCAATGAAAAGTTATAGGGTTTTATTATAAAATTCAAAAGTAGTGCGGTAAAGAGTCAATGCCACAAAGGCTGTCAATGCAGAGTTACATAGATTATGCAAAAAGCCCAAATGGGCAGCAAAATCAATAGAAAAACGGACAGTATCCATAGCAGCATTCAGTAAAGTTCCTGAAAATCTCTGTCTCACCCCAAAAATCAATAGGCTATTAAACAATATTCTTGTATATTAAATCAAAATTTCTTCAGATTCATCGTGGTGTGAGTGAGTTAATAATTTCTTCAGAAAATCAGAACACATGATAAATAAACGTCGTATTGCCTTAACACCTAAGCACTACCTCACTCCATGAATAATTATTCAGCACCCTCTACGCGAATGTCATCCGGAGATACTATATAGTAATATAATGTTGATTTAAATTGCTCACTAATCACCCAAGAGTGTATCTAGGCGCTTGGGCAGATGTGTAGGTGTGTGGTCTTCAAGGTGCTTATATGAAGAGAAAGTTCCCCCAACTTCTCAAGAAATGAGGAGGTTCTGATGTGTTAAGGGAGGTTGTTCTATGTCTTGGATTTGATTTAGGAGAATGAGTGACCTCCAGTTTTCCTTTTGTGGACATGGGAAGTGTGTGCGAGTGAAAGTGAGGCAAAACGTAGGTGTCTGGTGGGTTGGTGAAAGTATATGTGTTGATCAGGTGTTCTGGTTCTGTATTGTGTAGGGCTTTGTATGTGTGCGTGAAAAGTTTGAATTGTCTGCGCTTGTGAACGGGGAGCCAGTGAAGTTTACTGATGAGCAGTGAGATGTAGATGTGGCCCGGTTTGTCGAGTATAAGTCTTTCATCAGTTTTCTGGATGGTCTGGAGTCTATGTAGAAGTTGTTTGGAGATTCTGGCATAGAGAGTGTTGCCGTAGTCCAGCCGGCTGGTGATGAGTGCTTGTGTAATGGTCTGTCTGGTATTCTGAGGCAACTGTTTGAAGATCTTTCTCAGTATGCATAGGATGTAGATGCAGGAGCTGCACACTGTGTTGACTTGAGCTGTCATGTTTTGCTTGTTGTCTAGGGTGATCCCTAGATTTCTTACATGGTCTGTGGGTGTGGGTGTTGGTCCTACCTCTGATGACCACCTGGTGGAAGCCCATGAGGGTCTTGTTGTGGGTCTTGTTGCCGAAGACCAGTACTTCCGTCTTGATAGAGTTGAGCTTCAGTCAGTTGGTTTGCATCCAGTCTACTACCATGATCATGCAGTTGGTGAAGTGATGTTGTAGAGTGGTGTTATGCATATGTTGAAAAGGTGGGGCTGAGGGGCAATATCTGTGGGACGTCGCATTTCACTTTCTTGGTCTCTGATGTGAAGGTTGGCAGCCTGATCCTAGGGGCTCTTCCTGTGAGGAAGGGACAGATCGAGTGGATCCTTGTATGCCAATTTCATGGAGTGCTCTAATGAGAGTGTTGTAGGAGTCAGTGTCAAAGGCCAAGCAGGATGAGGGCTGCTGTTTCTCCTCAAACCAGGATGATTCAAATGTCATCCGTGGCCATGAAGAGTCCTTTTCAATGCTTTGGTTCTTTCTGAATCCTGATTGATTGTTGTCTAGAAGATGGTGAAGTGTGAGGTGGGTTGAGAGTTGCTTGTTGATGGCCACTTTGGCTGAATAGGAGAGTAGGGAGATGTGACAGAAGCTGCTCAGTTGTTCAGAGTTGGCCGTGGGCTTGATTTCTGCAAGTTTCCATTCATCCGGGAAGTGACAGACATGATGGGGTGTTGATGATGTGGTGTTATGCATATGTTGAAAAGGTGGGGCTGAGGGGCAATATCTGTGGGACGTCGCATTTCACTTTCTTGGTCTCTGATGTGAAGGTTGGCAGCCTGATCCTAGGGGCTCTTCCTGTGAGGAAGGGACAGATCGAGTGGATCCTTGTATGCCAATTTCATGGAGTGCTCTAATGAGAGTGTTGTAGGAGTCAGTGTCAAAGGCCAAGCAGGATGAGGGCTGCTGTTTCTCCTCAAACCAGGATGATTCAAATGTCATCCGTGGCCATGAAGAGTCCTTTTCAATGCTTTGGTTCTTTCTGAATCCTGATTGATTGTTGTCTAGAAGATGGTGAAGTGTGAGGTGGGTTGAGAGTTGCTTGTTGATGGCCACTTTGGCTGAATAGGAGAGTAGGGAGATGTGACAGAAGCTGCTCAGTTGTTCAGAGTTGGCCGTGGGCTTGATTTCTGCAAGTTTCCATTCATCCGGGAAGTGACAGACATGATGGGGTGTTGATGATGTGGGTCAGGGTCGTGCCGATTGGTGAGGTTCCCAGGTTGTAGGTGTGGTGGGACATGGGTCCATTGGGGGCCCTGAGTGGATGGTCCACATGATTGCTGTTGTGTTGTTTCTAGTAAGAGTTGTCCATTCAGTCAGGTAGCCATCTTTGTTGGTGATGGGAATGCTAGGGATGTGCTGTGCGAAGTTGCTGTTGATGTTTGCGATTATGCTGTGGAAAAAGTTGGCTAAGTTGTCGCAGAAATCCTTCATGATAGAGAAGATCTCTTTGCAGCTGTTTGTGCTTCCTTCGATGTGGTCCACTACTTTTCTTCTTGGTGTCTCTTATTTGCTGGTGATGGTGCTTGAGTGTAGCTTTATATGTAGTTCTGTCAGTGGTATAGTGGCTAGCTCTCCATTTCCTTTCTAGCTGTTTACAGTGTTATATGGTGTTTCTGAAGTCTTCTGTGTACCATCTGGCCTGCTTGTATGATCTACTATGCTTGTTCGTGTGTTGATGGGTGCGAAGGAGTCCGTGCAGTTCTTGATCTAGTTGTTAAAGTTGTTGATGTCCTTTTCAAGGCTGTCTGTGGGGCTAGGTTGATCCATATTGAGGGCGCTGAACCAGTCTGCTTCTGTGATTTTACCCTAGCTGCGGTTTGGAATGCTGAATCATTTGGGTTGTTTAATTGAGGTGTGTTGATTTGGAAGTGGATGATGGAGTGATTGATCCATATGAGTAGTGTGGTGGAGTTGTATTTGTTGCTGTCGCTTGTGGTGAAGATGGAGCCAGTGTGTGTCTGACGGTGTGTGTTGGTTCTGAGATGAGCTGGGTGAGTCTGACATTGCTCAAGCTTTCAAGGAGTGCTGTGAAGCAGCAGTCGGTTTTGTGTTCCAGGTGAAAGTTGAGGTTATCAAGGAGAAGGAAGGCTCTGGAGTCGATGGTGAGTGGAGCGATTAAGTTTTACATCAAATACATGATTTATGCTGAACAATACATTTCCTTATTAGGTTTTCCTATATATGCTTTCTCTCATAGGCATAGTACACAGTATACTGAATTTTCTATGTTGCAAGTGGTCAATTATGCACATTTGATCTTAAGGTCCTTATAAAAAAATTAATTGCCCTCAACATGCAGAATTCACTTACTTTCTGGTGTACTTTCAAAATTATATTGGCAATGATTGATTGGACTGTAGATTTCTGGTTTTGACTGTTCTTCCTCAGACACTGATGCTAGATATACTCATTCTGGTGATGCATACTGTAGGACCTGGGGTCTCCAGGCCCTAAGGGGGTAACGTGACATGAGCGGCCGGGCACCCAAAGGCCTGTGTGTTAAGCGACCATACAACACACGCATCCTCTGAAGCAGTAAACGCACACAATGATGGACGCCACACAATGAGGTGAATGCAAATTAATCAGATTTTATCTAATCAAAGGAGCACACACGGTAATCTTGGAGGGCAATGAATCTTAACTTGTACACATTAACATTTGCATTACAGCATCTCATTACCTGTACACTTTAACATGTGCATTCCAGCATCTTATTACCTGTACACTTTAACATGTGCATTACAGCATCTTATGGTTACCTCAGCAATCCCTGCAGTATGAACTTCCCTAGTGCTGCGGCCCGGGGCCTGCACACGTGGCGCTACTGGTGTCTACGAAGAAACAAAGGCACATGAGCATAACTTGAGGTTGTATAATGTTTGCCTAGTACCATGAGCATTTCCCAGCCTACCCTGAGGATAAAGCGTTGTGGGTACAGAAAGCGCCTTGCACTTGGGACCTCCACTGGAGAATGGAGCGCTTGAGACCACAAACTGAGGTTACACACTAATTGGACTTAGCACGCTCTGAGCGCTTGTGAATGCAACACGTGGGGTCAGCGCTCCTTAGACTTAGAACGCATTGAGTATGGGTGCGTACCAAGGACAGATCAGCGTTACTGCAACATAGAACGCATTGAGCACTGGCGAATGCAAATGGATGATCAGCGCTACTGAGGCATAGAACGCATTGAGCACGGGTGAATACTCAGGAATGATCAGCACCACTGAGACATAGAACGCATTGAGCACTGGTGAATGCAAATGGATGATCAGCGCTACTTAAGCATAGAACGCACTGAGCACTGGTGAATACACAGGAATGATCAGCGCCACTTAGACATAGAACGCATTGAGCACTGGCAAATACAATTGAACGATCAGCGCTACTCCAACATAGAACGCATTGAGCACTGTTGAATACAAAGGAATGATCAGCACTACTGAGGCATAGAACGCATTGAGCGCTGGCAAATACAATTGAACGATCAGCGCTACTCCAACATAGAACGCATTGAGCACTGGTGAGTCCTGCGAACGGCAGTCCCCAGGAGAGGGTAATCCCGCGGAGGGGAGACTCACAATTACGGAGGGGGGAAAGTCACAGTCTCTGCATGCGGTGTCGCTCCCACTTGGCAGGGGGCGCACCGGGCCTTCCCACGACTCCCGGGGAGCAGGGGGGGGCGAGTCTCAGGCCACCACACGGCCGCGCTACCTCCCAGCCCCCGGGGGTTACCTTGGTCTCGTCGCTCGGTTCCGCTCCGGGCCCTTCGTCCCATGTGCGCAACGGCGCGGGACACTCCCAGACACTCGCTCTTCCCTCTCACGCTGCGACGGCAGCGGCGGGGCCCCGGGCTTCTCCGCAGGCCCCGACTTGGCACTGACACGTCCCTGAGGCCTACGGGCCGCGGCGGTGATCGCGTTGCGGGTCCTCGCACCAGGGGGGGTCACAAATTAAGCGGGAGCTCGGCCAGCTCCGGGCTCGACAGCAGATCCGCGCAGGGGGTCCCAGGTTAGGTCCGGCAGCGCGGGAGACACAGCGCCTGTACCTGGTCGAACCCCAGCAGTCAGGCAATCAGTTGTTTCATGAAGTTACAATATTCAGCTTTGGCATGAAGTTTCAGGATGTCGCTTCTGCAGTTTCAATATTCAGTCTTTGTGGCGCAGATGATACTGGCGCCCTTGGGGTTCTGTTCCTTGGGGGTAGGAGATGAGTTGGCGACTAGGTCCTTCCTAGTCAGGCTGTGCAGAGGTTCCCTGGGTCCTCCTACTGCTGGGCAAGATCAGTGGGTTTCACAGGATCCCTCACTCACTTAAGAGGCAGCACCTAAGCCCTGTCACTCTCTGAGGCATAAGTCCCTGGCTAGGCCCTACCGCCTACACTCCAGCATGGATTCTCCAGCTCTGCTTCACCCCAACTGGCCAACTGACTGGGAAAAGTTCCCTCCCTCACTTATGTATCCCTAGGTCAGGTGACCTCTAGCCAAGGCGGCAAAAGTAAAAACCACACCTCCCTTCTAGAAGGTTCCAGCACATTCCAGGAGCTTCCCCATTCTACCTATGGGACAAAAAAGGTGGGCTGGTGTCGCAACATTGTTGTGGGGTCCCAGCCAGCTCCTGGCAGCTAGGGTGCTACTAATAAAGACCACTCTGCAGTAGCAGGGGCCTGTGGCAGCCATCTTGGGAGAAGGGAGCACCTGCACCTTAACACTGATTGGCAATGAAAAGGCGCCCGGAGACCTAGTCCAACATAAAAATGAGGGTGGAAAAAATGAGGCACGATCAAAAAAAGATGGGGAGACCACCCTAGGGCTGACAGGTCTAACACATACTTTCCATTTGGAGTTCTCTTTCTTGCTGGTCTTTTAGCTACTGGTGATTCACTCTCACTGTTTTCTGAGTTTAATTTAATTATTTCAGATTCTCCATTTATTGACCTCAGTCTCTCATGTCCCAGCGCTTTCATTAACAGGTTCTTTTCGGTTTGTTTCAGCCTTGTTTCTTCTTTTGCTGAATCTTCTTCACCCACTAATGGACTTGAGTTCTGATCACCATCCGCAGCACAATTGACTGTGACCTATTTTCTTTCTCTGGCAGTTCTTGTGACTTAAATTTTCAACTGAAGTCTTTTGTTGTTGGAATCCGAGACTATTTTGTCCTTCTGCCACTGATGCCTTTGACTTTCACACTTTAACAACGCTTCACTCTGAAACTGGACATCACTGCTGATACCTTCACCTGGATGTTCACAGTCATTCACCTGAACTTCTATAACATCATTAGCTTCGCCAGTTTCAGTTTCAAATGTTCTCCTCCCTCCTGGATCCATGCTGAAATTTGAGCTTGACTCTGTGAATAAGTGGTTGTTTTGACCACTTCTTCGTCCTCTGCATTGACTCTTTTCATGAGAGTGGTGTGGCTCTACTGTGAGCTACCACCACACTTCATAACAGTGTTAGTCACTGGAATGACTTGATAAAGGCCATTCCATCTCTCCACAGGGCAACTCTTCAGAGCATCTCTTCAAACAACTGCCCAGTCACCAGAGCTTAAATTGTGGCACTGAACTTCTTTTGCTGCTTCTATTTCCAAAATCACCTGACAAGAGACAGATTTCACTATATCAGCCAGACGTTTTCAGATATCTAGAACATAGTCATCACAAATTGAAATAAGGGCTCTGAAGGAGTATAAGCCAATCTTATTGTCCTGTCCATCAGCACTTCAGAAGGTAAGAGACCAGTGTTTTTTTTCAGGAGTAGATCTAATGCACGTCAAAACTTGAGTAAGAGCATCCGGCCACTGTAAACCAGTAAAAGCACACACATTGGCAAGTTTTTTCTTTAAAGTCCCATTCATTCTTTCAACCATTCTGGAAGATTGAGAACTATATTTACAATGAAATTTCTGGTCAATTTAGAAAGCAGTACAAATCAATTGCAAAATCATTTATTTAAATGGGAGCCGTGATCTGTCTCAATAGAGCTTAGCAAGCCAAACCTCAGAATAAATTCACTCAACAAAAGCTTGGCAACTGTCACGCTGTCTGATCTCCTGGTGGAATAAACCGCAACTCATTTAGAAAACAAGCAGACAGTCACCAGTATGTATTTAAGGGCATTGTACACTGCCATTTTGATTAAATCTGCCTGCGGTCTTATGAATGGGCCATCTGATTTACCAATGTGATTAATCAAAGTATTTGTTTTCTTTCCCTCATTATTCTTTTGACACATTAGACAATGTGTACACAAATCTTCTGCAACATTTCAAAAATGTGTATTCTCCCAATATTTTATAAAAGTTCTAATCATTGCTTTCCTCTCTGAGTTTGACTGGTTATGAAGATACTGTGCTGTTGAACACCACACTCTCTAGTAAAATATATTTATGTTCAGGGGTGATATACAAATCCTGACCCAGTCTTTTCATTTTCTTTCCTTACCTTCTGTAGCTTCCTCCTGAAGGTCTCCCAATTCCCTCAAAGTAGTTTGGACTGAACTCAATAGAAACAAATTTACATTTTTAGTGTTTCCATGGAATGTATCATTACTTCATCTTATTCAGTCTCTCGAATTACTGTTTTTTTCTCAAGTGCACAATACCCGGCCACCTGACAAGCATTTCTGTTTCCAAGAGTTACCATATCTTTTCTAGCCTTGTGGGCAGTATATTTGACTACGGCAGACTCTTTTGCTTTCAATAGATCAAGTATATAGAGACTGTTTCGGATAGGGGCTCCAGAATATATTATGAAAACCCACTGTGACCACTGTTATCCAAAATCATTTACCACTTTAAAACCATACTGGCTGTCTGTATAAATGGTCACATTTACATTTTCTGACAAGTAATGCGCTCTTGTCAATGCAAATAACTCTGCCACTTACACTGAAGTTACATTGAGCAGATGTGATGCTTCAAGGGTTTCTGAAATTAAACACACTACATAGCCAGCCCCCAGTGCTCGATATTGGTCTTTTCAACAGGAACCATCAAGAAACAAAGTCTGATCAGACATTTTTCAAGGGAATCTTTTTTATCAGGTCTTGGTTTGGTATATAATCCTGTAACACTGATGTTCAGTTTCATCGTCATTGTCATTGTCATCATGATCATCATCATCACTCTTATACCTGTCTTCACAGCTTTTGTTTGAAATAGGAAGCAATGTTGTTGGATTTAAAGAATTACATTGTCTGATTATGATGTTTTCATCTGCCAGCTTGACTTGTTCATATCTGGTGAGACAACTGTTTGTCATTTGCTGAGTCTGTGTATGTAAGCAGATCTCTTTAGAGAGTAGAACAAGCACAATTAATGTATGTCCCCTTACGATCCCTTCATTTTGTTCAATATTATTGCACACAGCTGCAACCGATTTCAAACCACCAAGAATACTTAGAGCTACTGGATCCAACACAGCTGAAAGATAAGCTACAGGCCTTATGACCCCTCCATGTTTCCATGTTTATATTGACAGGCCACACCCTATTTTTTAATTGCAATAAAGATAGAAGTTCAAATAGTAATCAAGCATTCCAAGGGTGGGTGCATTATACAAACCTTCTCTTAATACCCTGAAGAACTCAAAACGTTCTTCGTCACATGGTGCTAGATCTTTTATATCACTATGGGTCAAACTTACTAAAGGTTTTGCAAGGAAGGAGAAGTTTGGAATCCACTGACTACATTAGCCAATGATTCCCAGGAACATCCTCACCTTCCTCTGAGTGGTAGGAGGATTCATTTTCAGAACTGCAGAAACACGTTCTATGGAGACTTTTTTTTCTTTCTGTCTCTGTGCGATGAATGAGATGAATCAATTACTTTTTACAGTACTGCATTTTTGGAGGAGAATCCTTGTGACCACTTTCGGCAGAGTGAATCAACAGAGCAGTTGTGTCAAGTTTCCAGTCTTCTTTTGTTTTCGAAGTGACCAGTAGGTCATCAATGTACTGCACCAAGACTGAATTATAGGTAAGGATAGGCGGAACTTGCGTAGCTTCAATCTGCGGAAATCCACAGTTACAGAAAAACTCAGCGAGATTCTGCGGAATTTTGCCAACTGGTGGAAAATATTCAGTTTGCGCTACTTGCGTTGCAATTTAGCACCGGTAGTGTGATTAGAACTGAAAATCAGCATGAAGGGCACCATGTGTTGCACAAGAGCGCACGGCCATTCAAGTTGATTCTGATGCTTCTTGAGTAGAAAATCTACTCAAGTGGCAGCAAATCTACTTGAACGGCAGCCCTCTGACTGCAACTGCTCACGAACACGGGCGACGATCTGCGTTAGAAAAGCATGCCAGGGGATGTCAAATCTCGCTCGTCAGCTTGCATATTCTGGAACCTCCCAGAAGAAAAATTCTGCCATGTGGCGATTGGTGGAATTTGTCCAGAACTCAGCATTAAAGAGTAATGCAGAGTGGCCAAAATTCAGCCAATTCTGCAGGCAAAACAAAACATCCCACCTACCCCCTGTTACAGGGTAACGTAAATCATCAACATAACATATGACTAGAAATTTAAGGAGTTTCAGTATACCCTTGTGGAATTTGACACCAAAAGAGAAATTTATTTTGAAATTGATGTGCAAATAAGAACTGACTTTCTTCATGAAGAGGAATAGAGAATAGTGCTTGGAATATTGGCTGCTTAGCATTTTGCATCTGATGGAATTTGAAACAGAATTACTGCTAGATTTGGTGCCACTGGATAACATGGAATTACTATTTTATTTATTTATCCTAAATAATGTATGTATGTAATGTACCAGAGAAATCCCACATCTCTTCTTTGACTGAGTGTCTTACATCCAGAGGCAAATCATCTTTGGTTGGGAATGGTAATAATTGGACTCTTGAGTCATGTGTTTTATTTTAAAGACTGAGGGTCTTGATTACAAAAAATTGGCGTAGGACAGCACCGCAAGTCTTTTTGCTGTGCTGCCCTATGCCATTTTGAAAGGGTAGGAATGTACTGTATTTACGAGATACAGTGCATTCCTGTCCTTTTAGCCAGCGCTGTTGCACAATGTGATGCATAGTGCCAGTGCAGGCACCCTTGCACCATGCTGAAAGGTATCTGCATTGTTGGCAGGATTGTTTTTGTGCAGGAAGGGGCACCTTCCTGCAAAAAAAAACAACAATCCAGAGAGGTGTTTTCCTTGTTCTATGTGTGCTGCATAATGCAGCAAACATTGAAATAGGAAAAAATGAGGGGAAATGAAAACATTTCTCCTTGTTACATCTGCTCTGGGGAGGTGTAAGGTTTTGATACTGCCCCAGGTTTATGTGATTTTGTAAATAGGGGGCAGCGTCAAAATCCAACTCTGTTGCATGGGTACACCCACTGCAATGCCCATGGAATGTCTCCTTGATGCAGAGTAAGGTAACTTTGTGCTGCCTTGTCTTACTCCATATCAATGAAGCAATGCTTGCACCACCAGAACGTCAAAAAAGTGACACTCCAGCGGCGCATGCCTCTTGTAAATAAGACCCTTCAGCTTGTGTTTTAATTGCAACACCATCAGGTTACAATAAATCACACAGTTCATCTTACAAAGTGATCCTCTCACCAGTAGGTAAACGGCACTCGGGTCACACAGAATAAACTGATAATTATTCCCTATTGATCCTATTTTAACGGGGTCATCTTCTGTGACAGGAGTTACAATCTAGTTATTGTTGATTCCTACAACTTGGACTTCTCTTCCAGAGAGGTGTAGGTTTGGGACATCCACAGAATGCCCTGTAGAGAGGGTAGCTTCCTTATCTATTTAAAAAGAAATAAAGTGTCCATTGACCTCTCCATCAATGTATGAGCCACTTTTATCTACCTCCAGCACTGCTCTAAGTAGGCAGGTATTAGGAATTATTTTATGGGGAAAACTGAGGAAAATCATCATTCAGACTCAATGGATTCTGATGGTACTCTGGACTATATGCCATTTTAGTTCTCATGTGTCGCTGCAATACTAGAGCTGCACGCATCTTCATGTGATGTCTCTGATCATGCACAATCTCCACAAAAGCAAGTTGGGCTGGGGCTATCAAATGTATCTGCATCTAATTCACACTTCTCTCCATCTGGGGAACAAAATCATTCTGGATTCTATCTGGATTCTGTCAACATTCCTGTTTCCAGTGCCTGAGCTGGTGTGAGCGAATGTATAATTTCTTCAGCAAATCAGAGCGCGTGAAAAGTAAATGTCGTATTGACTCTGACAACTGTTCAGCACCTTCTGTGCAAATGTCATCCGGAAGTGCTTGAACAGATCAAGATACATTAACAGTAATGCGTTACGTGAATAAATAGGTCTCAGTGAACCAACGTAAGAAAATAAAACATGATGCGTATTTCAGTTGATTAAACAAGAGCAATTCCTGCTTGGTAAATACATACAATTCTAATGAAAGAATCGTACATTAAAGAGCGCATATTTTAGTTGAACTATGGAATATTCATTGGTAGCAGAACAACAGCAGCAATGGAAAATTACTCTATATTACAACATGACTGTGCACTGTTGAGCTTGTGAGGAGATGATGTATGCATGGGGCACACACAGAATGAGTGACAGAGATGACTTCCATTTTGGACAAGATAGCGTCACAGAAATGAGGCTTAATTAACATAAATTAGAAAAACGCACTTTCACACATCATAGGACATTTATTTCAAAGCCAGTCACATTAGTTCAGTCTGTACATATGAAATCATGTGTGTAAATGCGTATTTCACACTGTTAATGATGTACAAAAATACTAAGCCATAAAAACCTTTAACAATGCTGAGCGCATTACTGTAGCTGTAACCTAGGGTATGACGTTCAGGAAGTCTTGCTATTTCATGTTTTTCAGTGTCTAAAGAACATAAATCCCACTTGAATTGTTATAAAGTGCAGAAAACACAACGGGGCAGATTTACAAGCCCCTTGCGCCTGTTTTACGCCGCCGTTGCGTCACTTTTGTAACGCAGCGGCGGCGCAAAACAAGCGCCATGCTGTGGGGTAATTACAACGTCACGTTGTAAAGCCCTGCGCCAGAAGCAGGCGTTCTGGCGCGCGAGGGGGGGGGGGGGGTTCCGGCGCACGGACGCCTCCTAAAAGTGGCTGAGTGAAATCTACAAGATTTCACTGAGTCACTTTTAAGGCCATGCTGCGTCAAAACCCTGCGCCTGCTTGAAGCAGGCGTAAGGATTGACGCAGCATATTAGGGATAGGGCACTCCCGAGCCTTGCTAGAGCTGCGTCGCGCTTGCGATGCAACTCCAGCAATGCGCCGCCTTTCCGACAGGGGATGCGTCACGCATCTGCCCATCCGAGTGCCACGGTGCGCCGCATTATAAATGCGGCGCATCAGTGGTGGCGCACGGGTGGGCAGATGCGTCGCAAATCTTCTGGCGCATCTCTGCTGATTAGCAGAGATGCGCCAGAAGTCATAAATCTGCCCCAACGTTGCCAGTCAGTGCAGCTGATGAGCTGCACGGAGGGGAAGGAAAGCAACGCAGGAGCCTGGGGTAGTCGAGTAATTCAAAAAAGCCATGCAGGACAAGGAGGGGTGGGATAAGCAATAGATGAGCTGGGAGGGGCAACATAATGAGTACAAGAATGAGTGTGGGAAAGTGAAGGGGGTAATGGCACCCAATGAAGAGAGAGAGAGAGAGAGAGAGTGTGTGAGAAAGTGTCCACTCTCCTGGAGTGCCGAAAGCATAGGAAAAAAGTAAATCCCTGAATATAAGCAGTGGAAGGATAGATACAAATTATCCGAACCAAACATGATAATAAAGAAATACTAAAATCTCTAGTGACAGGACAAAGAATAGGATGGAGATGCATCAAATAGGAAGCAGGAAAATGAGACAGACAAGACAGCCATCCAATCATGAGCATGGGGCTGACCCAAAACACCAGTCACTGTATATTGTAATATACAGGCAACAATACATCTTCGAAAACACACAGCCAATGTCTATGCTCCCTTATGCTGACAATTCAGATCTAATTGACAAAACTCTATTTGGTGTTCGGCTAATAATGCCAGACTTTAATGTATACTATGATTGCTTATATGTTTCACTAACTAAAACCAAAATCTTAAGCTTTGGCAAAAGTAATAAGAATTGTATCTGGTGGATACATCAGCCAAATAAGTGAACAAGTGGAGATGAGACAACTTTGAAGAAAAAAGTGTCCCATTTGTGATTTCGTTTCTCATACGACAATCGCAGATCTATCATTCATCTGTAGGAGAGGTGCAGATTTTCTTTCAGATGCGAGTAATAATTTACCAAAGTGTGAGGTCCCTCCAGAACAAACCATTATGGTGCCAATTACGATCCGGTAAAAAAATTCCCCGTGCGACTCGTATCCGGTCTTTTTACCGTAAGAATCGTACAAGTGCCGTACGAACTGGCAATCACGATTCGCATGGGAAAAAGACCATACGAATCGCATTGGGAATAATTCCCCACACGTCCTCGGGTCGGAAAAAGTGTCCGACACGTCCTCGGACGATTTACCGTACAAACGTGAAAAGCGAAGTCCGACCGGGGAATCACGATCCGTCCCGGGCGTCCGAATGTACAACCGTATGGTTAAAAGACCGTCCGCACCGAACCCCATAACAACCATGGAGACGTCCAAACAGGTGCCCGGTACGTGCCGTACCCCCCCCCCAGCCCCCACATGTACGCGTCGAACCCCCCGTGTATGTACACCCGAGTACGTGTCGAACCCCCCGTGTATGTACGGTGCGTACCCCCCCGTGTATGTACGGTGCGTACCCCCCGTGTATGTACACCCCTGTACGTGTCGAACCCCCCGTGTATGTACGGTGCGTACCCCCCCGTGTATGTACACCCCTGTACGTGTCGAACCCCCCGTGTATGTACGGTGCGTACCCCCCCGTGTATGTACGGTGCGTACCCCCCGTGTATGTACGGTGCGTACCCCCCGTGTATGTACACCCCTGTACGTGTCGAACCCCCCGTGTATGTACGGTGCGAACCCCCCCGTGTATGTACGGTGCGTACCCCCCCGTGTATGTACGGTGCGTACCCCCCGTGTATGTACACCCCTGTACGTGTCGAACCCCCCGTGTATGTACGGTGCGAACCCCCAGTGCTACGCGCTGGGGGTTCGCACCGTACATACACGGGGGGTTCGACACGTACAGGGGTGTACATACACGGGGGGGTACGCACCGTACATACACGGGGGGTACGCACCGTACATACACGGGGGTACGCACCGTACATACACAGGGGGGTACGCACCGTACATACACGGGGGGGGGTACGCACCGTACATACACGGGGGGGGTACGCACCGTACATACACGGGGGGGTACGCACCGTACATACATGAGGGGGGTACGCACCGTACATACACGGGGGGGTACGCACCGTACATACACGGGGGGGGTACGCACCGTACATACACGTGGGGGTACGCACCGTACATACACGGGGGGTACGCACCGTACATACACGGGGGGGTACGCACCGTACATGCGGGGGCTGGGGGGGTACAGCGCGTACATGCGGGGGCTGGGGGGGGTACGGCGCGTACATGCGGGGCTGGGGGGGTACGGCGCGTACATGCAGGGGCTGGGGGGGTACGGCGCGTACATGCGGGGGCTGGGGGGGGTACGGCGCGTACATGCGGGGGCTGGGGGGGGTACGGCGTGTACATGCGGGGGCGGGGGGGGGGTACGGCGCTTACATGTGGGGGCTGGGGGGGGTACGGCGCTTACCGGGCCACCTACTCTGGTCGTTTCGCGCCGTACTTCGCATTTCCGGCACTTTTTGGGTGCCGTGAAAATATTGCCGTCCGGACTGCTGTCGGTTCGAATCGTAATTCCTGGGTCGTGAAACGCTGCCTGGAAGCGTCCCGACGTCACGTCGCAGCATTCCCGGATCACATTCGTATGCATATTTTCGTCGGTCGGTGTTTTTTACGATTCGTACGGAAATAGTGTTTCCGTGCGAATCGTAATTCCATGTTTCTAATGTTTTACAACCGGGTACGAGTCGGACGGAGAATACGCTCCGACCGACGGTTCGTACCCGGTTTTTACCGGATCGTAATCGGCACCAATGAATCAAGTTCTGCTCATCTTCCTCTGGGATTCCTTTAGCCCCTGAAAACGTTATCATTTCTAGAGCCTTCTGCGCCACCACTTCCAGCTTGCTTGAAATCGGAGTGCACAGGTTTCCGCCCTGCAGGCTCTGGCCTTGCTCTTGTGCAGATATACAAATTTATGGAGGAGGGTACCCACAATTCTCTGGAGCCATTTTAAATAGAAATGGATGAATTCCTCCGATGCCCACATTGAACAGAAAGTGCAATGGTGGGTGTGGTATTGCCCTGCTGCCCTCTCATTTATGGTGCTGCCTTTCTCTAGTTCATTGCTAGTTTGAGGTTAAATACAGCTGGAAATAAGAACTAGTTAGCTGCTCCGTCTGCCAACATGTTCCTGTGTTATGACTGAGTGTGCTGAGCAAAGTCTGATAGCTTGAGGCGGGGAGGAGGGTAAGGGGATGATGGTAAATTGGTGAAAGCTGCAACCCACAGAAGTGGACTAATGGGAGGATTTGGCTTCTACAGACCTCTGTTGTCCTAATAGAAGGGTGGACAAGTGATTTAACCTATCATAATTTCCCACCCACACAGTCAGTAAATTGAGCTCACTGTTTAGCCTCTCTGTTAGAAATTGGGTTTCTGATTGACTGGGGTGTGATCCCTGGTCAAGCAGTAACTACAGTCGTAGCCAGGGTAAGGCACAATCAAACCTCAAATTAACCTGTGCTCACCCTCTTGTAGCTTGTAGTCTCCATGCAACACTTCAAACAGGAAAAACTGTGAAAACCCCATTCGAAAAGATCCCACACCACGTTTAGAAAAATAAAGCTGAGTGTCTTAAATAAAACAAAGCGCCATCAAATGATAACTGGTTGTGCCAGACCGAGAGAAAGTCACAAGTTCAGGCCAACCGCAATGGAGCATGGGCTGGCTACAGGGACCCAGTTAGGGCAGCTGAACAAAGTACCTTAAATGCTGGTTGCAGAGTGTTCCATGCGTCTAGGTTGAAGAAGCGCCACGCAGCCAAGGCGATGCATAGATTCCAAGATGCGGTGAGGCTGCGGTGTGAAGTCCTGTGGAGTTGTGGTCGAGGATCTCATCGATGGGAGTTGTGATACGAAGCCCGGGCGTTGGGAGTTTTATATGCAGCTGGCAAAGTGGGGGTTCCAAGAGCTGCAAGGCTGCGATGCGGAGTCCATCATCATCGTTGAGGCTGCAGTTGACAAGAGATTTGAGGACCTGGGCCGGAGATGTGCTGCACCTTTGGCGATGCGTCTGTTCTGGAGACTGTGAGGGAAATGCAGACTTCTGCACCAGGTCCAAACCATGCAGCAGTGGTACTGCACCAGTTCTGTTCAAGGATGTGCTGTTCAGTGGAGGAGATGCGTTTTTTCAGCTCGGGGATGCACTGCTCAGCAGAGAAGATGCATCGGTTCCACTGTAAAGTACCTTAACCCAACTTCCAAGGGTCCAGGGCTGGGGTGGCACCACTTGGCAGGGTAAACTTACAGATGGCAGAGTCCAGGTGAAGATATGAGGTTGTTGGAAGCCTGTTATGTCCCTGAGGCTTCAGATCAGAAGGCTAGCCAACTAGCCTTGGAGGCACTCTGGGTTCTGGGTTCAAGAGATGCAGATCCATTCCTTCTCACCCAGTCAAGAGGGAAACAGGCAGCAGATAAGCACAGCAAAGCAGGAGTCCAGCAGGATAGCAGTCCAGCAGAGTGGCAGACCTTTCAACAGCAGTCCTTCTTCCTGGCAGACTATCTACAGGTCCAGAAGAGTGCTGAAGTGGTTGTATCTGAGGTCTGGTACTTATACTAAGTAGTGCCGTTGGAGAGGGGAGACTTCTAAGACATGCCTTTGAAGTGCTTAGATGTTCTAATTTCCTGCACTGGCTTCAGACACACTAGCAGGAGGTATGCAGTCCTTTGTGTGTAGACAGGACACAGCCTAATCAGGTGCAAATGAGGATGTGCCCAGCCCCCCAATCTGCAAAAGCTGGCCCATTGAGACATACTTACGCTCCTATTGTGTGCGGCTGTCTAGAACAAATACACAAAGCCCCACTGCCAACTACACCCAGCAATGTGATCAGAGGCAAACTACAGTCACCGAATGACTGAAGTAAGAAACTGCTAACTTTCTAAAAGTGCAATTTTCAGAATTGTAATTCAAAATCTGACTTCACCATTAGTTATGATTTTAAATTAGGAGTCAGAGACACGAAACATGAACCAGTTATATTTTCCCATTTGTAAATAACACTTACAAAATGTAATAAGGTAATCCCAATGTTATCCTGTGGGAGATATAGGCCTTGCAGTAGTGAAAAACTAAGTTGAGAGTTTTTCGTTACAAGGACATGTAAAACTTAAACGTGCATGTCCAACTTTTAAATACAGTGTACTCTGGGCTGCCCAGGGCCTGTCCTATGCGTGACATATGTGTTAAAAAGGAAGGTTTGGGCTTGACAAAAGGCTTATTTTGCCAGATGTAAATGGCAGGTTAAACTGCACACACAGGCCTTGAAGTGGCAGGCCTGAGAAAAATGGAAAGTGCTACTTAAGTGGGTGGCACAATCAGTGCTACAGGCCCACTAGTCATATTTAATTTACGGGTGCTGGGCACATGTAGTGCATTTTACGTGGACTTATATGTAAATTCAATTTGCCCATTGGGCATAAGCCAATTCTACCATGTTTTCGGGAAAGAGCACAAGCACTGGTTAGCAGTGGTAAATTGCGCAGAATCCAAAGGCCAGCAAAAAGGGAGTCAGCAAAACAGGAGGTCTGAAGACTAAAAGGGGAAACCACACTAAGGATACCAGGTTGTACATGCCCCCCCCCCCCCAGCTGAATGTGGGGAGAGCTACCCAACCCCTTGGTAGTTCTCTTCACTAAAGCGGAAGAACCTGGGGAGACCATCAGCATTGGCGTGGTCAGTTCCAGGATGGTATACACAATAGTTGTACCTCGGCACTCATTAAATTACATATTTCCATTCATGTATGGTAAAACATAGCTCCTGATCCGAAAGTCAGGAATTACAGGAAAAAGACAATTTGAGAAGATCAATTATGCAAAAGAAGAACTCTTATTTATTTCTCATTAACAGAGTTTCATACTATACATGGTATTCAAGTATACAGTGCACAAATAGACCAATGACAGAAATAATTTTGTATCTTGTCTTACTGTTTGTAAATCAACACGTAGAGGTCTCATTCTTGAACCTTCTTAGTTGGTATGAAAAGATGCCAGCTGATACGTGTTTTGTTACAAACGTAACTTCTTCAAGGCTTATGTTTGTACACTTGAATAATCTATTTAGCCCAAAACAGTGAGTTAAGAAGTAGTCCCAAAAAGGGGATCGTGGTAGGTACGGTTGCTGAAATCTATTTAATCCGGTTTCAGAACATCCACATCCAATCAAAATAAACCCAAGAGACGATATATCCAGCCTCCAGTATTGGGCAAGTGGTCCTTAACGTTCTCGTATATGTCGTGTCCCCTTTTCAGGTCAGGCGACGAGGGACATTATTCAGGGACATAAAGTTTCATAGAGAGTAGGTAATTGGAAACCTCGTAATGCGCAAAGGCAGCGTTGCGCCCCTGATTTCAGCGGTCCCGCCGTGTATACGTTCGTCTCTTTCGGTCCAGTGCAAGTAAAATGCACGTCGGACCTCGTATTTAAATATAATTTTGTACCCCCGTGATTGACGAAGTTGAGGGAGGCAACATATCCGACTAAGTAACTCGTTAAGGACCACTTGCCCAATACTGGAGGCTGGATATATCGTCTCTTGGGTTTATTTTGATTGGATGTGGATGTTCTGAAACCGGATTAAATAGATTTCAGCAACCGTACCTACCAGGATCCTCTTTTTGGGACTACTTCTTAACCTACTGTTTTGGGCTAAGTAGAGTCTCCAATTGTACAAACATAAGCCTTGAAGAAGTTACATTTGTAACAAAACACGTGTCGGCTGCCATCTTCTCATTCCAACTAAGAAGGTTCAAGAATGAGACCTCTATGTGTTGATTTATAAACAGTAACACGAGATACAAAATTATTTCTGCCATTGGTCTACTTGTACACTGTATACTTGAATACCACGTTTAGTATGAAACTCTGTTAATAAGAAATAAATAGGAGTTCTTCTTTTGCATAATTGATCTTACCAAATTGTCTTTTTCCTGTGAGATGTTATACTGAATTTTGGATCAGGAGCTATGTTTTACCATACATGAATGGAAATATGTAATTTAATGAGTGCCGAGGTACAACTATTGTGTATAGTTTAACAGGGAAATTCTTTTGAGTCTCCCAGTAGTGACATATGTGGTAGTGGGATGTCGTTTTCTGGTTACCTTGAGAGGCACCATCACTTGCGAACGTATAGAGAATAAACCAGTCATATCTCTTAGAATTGATGTGCTACCTTGTATACCACCACTACCTCCTGTAAATATTGTAAACTTCCAGGATGGTGGTCAACTGTAAAGTCTATTCTCTGTTGGGAGATGGACCACTTCAACAGTTTGAGAATCTCACCCCTAATTTCCAGTAACCATCTGTGGGGGTCTGTGGTCTGTCTGAACCTGGACGTGAGCCCCAAACTGGAATGATCTCAGCATCTTCAGTGCCCAGACCCCAGTAAAGAATTCCTTCTCTATTGCACTTCACCTCTGTTCCCTAGGACGTAGCCTCCTATTGAGGAAGGCTACAGGCTGATCAAAACCATCTTCATTTAGCTGTGAGAGCATGGCCCTTACGCCATACTCTGAGGTGTCTGTCTGCACAATGAATTCTTCGGAAAGGTCATGGGCCTTGATCACGGGGGCTGTGCACATGGCCTCCTTCAGGGTGTCAAAAACTTTATGGCATGCCTCTGTACAGATCATCGGACATGGCAGCTTCTTGGAAGGCAGCTCTGTGAATGGGGAAACAATGGTGTTATACACCCTGGACAAATCTTATGTAAAAGCCAGAGAGGCCTAAGAAGGTCCTCACCTCTGTCTGGGTCTTGGGTGGCTTGCAAGCCAGAATTGTTTCAAGGCTGCACTTTGCCTCCTCCTACTTGGTGGCCCAAGTAGACCACTGACCCCTGCCCTATCAGGCACTTACTGGCCTTGATAGTCAGGCCAGTCCCCTGCAGTTTCTGAAGCACCTCCTTGAGATGGCACAGTTGGTCCTCCAACTAGAACTGAAGACCGCAATGTCATCTAGCTAGGTGACACTGAAGTTCTCCAACACAGCCAGGATCTGGTTGACCAACCTCAGGAAGGTGGCAGGGGAGTTCTTCAACCTGAAGGGCATTAGCCAGAATTGGAGGTGTCCTTCTGTGGTAGAGAATGCAGACCTCTGTTTGTCCCCCTGGGTCAAGGCAATCTGCCAGTACCCAGATGTAAAGTCAAAGATGCTGAAGAATTTGGCAGCTCCTAGTCGATATATGAGTTCATCAGCATCAGTCTTTGTGACCACCTTGAGCCCCAAGTAGTCCACACAGATCCTAAGTTTGGGTGTGACACCTGGAGGGGTAGCTTTGGGGACCAACACCACTTATTGTATGGTTCCTACTAATTAAGTAGGATTGTGCATCTGTACAACATAAACATCAGAATATGGGGATTGTGTCCATTCATATAATCAGAGTAGGCTGGCCCAATTCCTAGGTAGCTCCCAGTGCACCATCTGCACCCCTAACCTTACAGAGCTCCTAATGGTGTCTGCAACCTTAGAACATGACCCCTCTAATTCCCCCAAAGAAATCGTCGAAACAGATCTAACCTTTTGTTATTACTTGGGCATGCCCAAAGGAAGACAGAAGAAATACACAAATTGGAATTTCAAACATTTATTGAAGCAATTGTATTCTTGTGTAAAAAAACATGTGCTGCAGTTATTAGCAGAGCGAAACAAAGCATTGTTTCCAGCATTGCAAGAATGGTGAAAAAGATAAAAATAGTTCCATTATAACAGCTACAGTGATAATATAAATATATATGGAATATATCATATTAATACTCCTACCTAACCCTTCCTAAAGTGTTGAAAGCATAGTGAGAGGGATGTCTGCCAAATCACTTGGGATGCCAAAACTTCCCATATCTGTGTAAGATGTATCAGAAAACCAACCTGGTGTAGAGCAGGCCGCCGCCCTTTACAGGATAAAGATTGGAATCGCCCAGACTACATCTCAGTAACGGGCGAACGTTCCAAGATAATCCATAGCAGTGCTCTTCTGAGGAACTTGGCTCAGGGGCAGTTTACATAAACAAAGCCTTGTTCCATTCACACTGTGTCTGAGGTACAATGCTGATGTGATTGTTTGTCTTTCCGATTCAGAGCTGTCTCTAACGGGACAACAAAATGCAAGGGCAACATGCTTAGTGTTCGCTTAGCCTTCGACAGAATGTACACGTGTCATGATAAAATGCTTAGGAAGACATGTGCTTGCAAGCAGATCCCTTTCTAAGTATGTTATCATGTATGTGCAAAGCATGTAAAAAGTCAATGTCTAAAAATATGTCAAGTTTAAACATGTGAGTCAAAATGGATGCTTTTGTGCATGAGCTCTGTTGAACCCTTATGAAAGGTTCCAACCTAGTCAAGACCTGGTTGACCAACCTCTGGAAGGTGGCAGGGGGTTCTTCAACCTGAAGAGCTTTACCTGGAGCTGGAAGTGCCCTGCTGGGGTAGCGGATGCAGGTCTTTCCTTGTCCCCCTCAGTCTAGGCAACCTGCCAGTACCCAGATGTTAAGTCAAATGTGCTGAGGAACGTGGGAACTTCTAGCCAATCTACGAGCTCATCACCTCTGGGGATGGGGTGTGCATCAGTCTTGATGAGCACATTGAGCTCACAGTAGTCCACACAGAACCTAAGTTCACGTGTGCCACCTGGAGGGGCAGCTTTGAGGTCCACCATCACTGGACTTGATAAAAGGTTGTTTGAGGGCACAGTAACCCCTAACTACAGCATCTTGGATATCTCTCCCCTTATCAGACAACCTATAAATTGTATTCTTTACAGTCATGCTGTCCCGAGTATCAATATCATGGGTACATCATGTAGTGAGTCCTGTGGTAAGGAATAGTAGAAAGGCAAACTGCCCCAGCAACTGGTGGCATCCTCTCTTTTGTTCTAGGGTCAGTGTAGGGGAGAGGCTTACACCCTCCACCAAACCATCCTGGTCCTTAGAAGAAAGGAAGTTGGGGAGAAGTTTACTCTCCTCTTCCATCCCATCATCAGTGACTAGGAACATGGTTAACTCAGACCTCTCAAAGTGGGGTTTGAGGTGATTGACATGCAAAACCCCTAAAGGGTTCCTAGGAGTCTTAAGGTCCTCCAAGTATGTGACATCACTCTTGCGCTCCTTCACCTCATAAGGCCCATATCAATGGTCTTGTAGGCTACTGGGCTCCTCGGGTTCCATCACCAACACTTTTTGACCTGGCTAATACTTGACCAGAATGACATTCTGGTAAGAACACCATTTCGTGTCCTCCTAGCTGGCTTCCAGATTTTCCTGTGCTACCTTCCGGAAGCCTGTTGTCTGGTTGCTGGAGTGCTAAGATGTAGCTGACCACAACTTGAGGGGCCTTCCTGGGGGCTTGGTCCCAGCTCTCCTTCACCAGACTGGTAGGTCCTCTTAAAGGGTATCCATACAGATGTTCCAAGAGGCTGAAGTCACCTCCCTTCTGCGGTACCTCCCTGTAGGCAAACAAAAGTCATGGAAGGAGGACGTCCCACTTCCACGTCATGGGCTCCGACAGGCCCATAATCATTACCTTTAGGGCCCTATCAAACCTTTAAAAAAGCCCTTTGGTTTGTGGATGGTAAGGAATGGAGAACTTGTAGGTTAAACCACACTCCTTCCACATGACCTTCATGTACCCTGATGTGAAGTTGGTATCACAGTCGGATACCACCTTCTTGGGGAAGTCTACATGAGAAAAGATGCCCATCAGTGCCCTGTCCAATGTGGACACACTCACTGTCCTCAGGCGGATAGACTCAGGGTACTGGGTGGCAAGGTTCACTAAGACCAGGATGAACCTGTTGCCCATGGCTGTCTTGGGGTCCAGAGGCCCAATGATGTCAATGCCCACCCTTTCAAAGGGGGTGCCAGTGACAGGAAATGTTTTTAGGGGAACCTTGCACTTCCCTCCCCGGATTGCCACTAGCCTGGCAGTTAGGACAGGATCTGCATAAAGCATATGTGGCCTTCCTCATTTAAGGCAAGTAAAACTGTGTAACAAGCCTATCAAAGGTCTTGTTCTGCCCCAAATGACCTCCCAGGTATTCATCATGAACCAGCTCTAGTTGGAAGGCCCTGTAGCACTGGGGGACCACCAACACATGGGTTGAACCAGGCTCCAGGCTCAGGAACTCCTAGTAAATCAGGTGATCACCAGAAGGGTCCCCAGCTACCTGAGTCTTGTCCTGCTGTCGTAGACTCAAAATATTAGGGCATGTCCTCTGCACCTTGCAGAACTCTCCCTCGGTGGGACCCCCTTCCTGCTGCCAGTTGGCCAGCTCAGGCAGGTTCCCCAGTTCAGCCAAATTCTCCCCTGTGGTATCCAGGGCATCCCCCTCAGAGCCAGCATTCTGGACCCGGGGAGTATCAGGAGCAAGGTTCCCATGCCCCGGACCCTTCCTCTTCTTAGCAGGCACCTGGGTCATTCTTCCAGGCTACAGGTCCTCCTGACTACCCTCTTGGGCTGCCATGGCCTGTGTGGTCAGACATATCCACTCAGGCAACCCTAAAATCTCCAAATGGAACCTGAGTTCCAGCTTCTTTCAGGTGGTATGATCTGGGCCGGACTGGCTACCAGGCGTTTTTGGTGTGCTGCCAAACTGGGGGCTGATTTCGTTGATGGGGACCTGCATGTGCTTAAAACCATTCGTTTTGCTTTGTTTATTTAAAAGCACATGTTAGTCCCCATCAACGAAATCAGCCACCACCGCAGTGAAATCATCCACCAGCTTGGCAGCACACCAAAACGTCAGGTAGCCAGTCTGGCCCTGGTTATGATCCATGTCATTTCCAAGCAGACAATTCAAAGGCATGGACAGACTCACAGCTACTCTCAAGGAACCTGAGACCCCCCCCCAGTCGAAGGGAACCAGACCCACTTGATGATGACTCTCATGGTTATCAATTGCAACAACTTGGTGGAAAGCATTAGGGACTACCTTTTCTGAGGTTACCAGATGACATCTGGTGGTTGTCATGCTGGCTCCAGTGTCTCTCAGAGCCTCCATCCTCTTTCCATTGATGGTGGCTCAGTGCCTGTATTTCCTAGTATCCCTAGACATGTGGGTTCTCTGCACCATCTCTCCATCACCCAGGGACATTAGATTAATCTCTACTCTGTCCCCCACACTATTTGGGACAATCTTCTCCCCAAGCGTACACTAGCCAACCCCAGTGACTGCCTATTGGTGGGGGGCGGTTCCCATTTAGGACATTTGGCACCTCCCTTGTAGTGCCCTTCCTGTTTGCACTCATAGCACTTGGGGGGGGGGGGTGCCTCCCCTGAAGACTTACTTTCCGAGAACCATGTCTTCCTTCTCTCAGTTGTGTGATGTGAGTAATGAGCCAAGGAACTAGTTTGGGGCCCTTTAGAGAACTCCTTGTTTTATGTTTGTTTCACCCCTCCTTCTTCTCTTCCTCTGTTGGGAACCCTGCCCAACATTGTGCTGTTCCCCCTTCCAGACACCTTCTTATGGACCTTGGTGCTGGCCCAGCACCCACCTCCTTAGTAATCTCCCTGGGGTCAAAGAACTTACTGTCAATCAGGCGTTGGCTCAGATCTCGAAAACAAAGATGGAACTTTGCAACCAATTTGTACAGCCCCTGATAATCCTTTACTCTGCTGCCCTACACCCAACCATCTAGTGCCTTGCAAAAGGAATCAACACAATCCCCCCAGGTCTGTTGGGCCAGATTCTTGTTGTCTCTAAACTTTTGCCTATTTTTTACTGGGGTCTGATCATGTTTCCTGATAAGGGCTTCCTTCATGGGTTGATACCTCATTCTGTCCTCCTTCTCTAGGGCCAGCAGGGTTCCCTCTCCTCGCTGAGGATATACCTCCACAAAATAGCCCCCCCAATTCTCTTCAGGGACCTTGTGCATCTGTAAGGCAATCTCACAAGTCTCAAAGCACTTATCAGTATTATCTCCCACGACAAAGTCAGGCACCAGACCTTTAGGGATGTGGACGCTTTTGTCTCTAGTGTGTACTGTAGGCATGTTGCCATCAACAGACTGTACTGCAAGCTCCTCCTGGTGGTCTTGCTCAAATCCTTCCTCATCCTCCTCATCATCTGTTGAGGACTGATGGGCCTCTGTCCATGCCCTCAAAGCCTTCAGGAGCTCTACCTTCTTAGTGCTCCTCTTAACCGGCAGCCCCCTCTCCTGACAAAACTCCTTGAGCTGGACCACGGTGTAGCTCTCCACGCTGACCAGCTTAAAATCCTTCTTTGTGGGTGGACTCACAGACAAAAACAGAATGAGAATGCATGTGGGAAAAGCTAAAAGGCCAATTAGGAGGAATTTAAGCTTAAATTGGTCTTAGATATGAGATGACAGTGTTCATCAAGTCAGTGTATGGCACTGCACAAATAAAAGTCCTATCCTTACCACTGGTCACTAATGTTAGAAATTGGGTTTCTGGTTGTCTGGGGTGTGAGCCATGGTCAAGCAGCAACCACAATCTTAGCCAGGGTAAGGCACAGGCAAACCCCAATTTAACCTGTGCTCACCCTCTTGTAACTTGGCACAGAGCAGTCAGGCTTAATTTGAAGGCAATGTGTGAAGTATTTGTGAAACACTACAAATAGTAAAACAGGGAAAACACCACACTGAAAGATCCCACACCAGCTTTAGAAAAATAAAGTTTAGTTTAATAAATAAAACAAGACCAAAACAACAAACATACAATCAGTAAAACTGGAGATATTGTATTTCACAAATTTAAGTTGAAATAGCGCCAAAAAAGCGCAAAGCGCCAACAAGGGAAATCTGGTCATTCCAGACCATGACAAAGTCACAAGTTCAGGAAAAACCCATTGGAGTGCAGGGCAGCTACAGGGACCCAGTTAGGCCTGCTGAACAGATATCTTAAATCCTGGTTGAGGAGCACTGTGTCTGTCCGAGTCAAAGAAGCACCACACAGCCCAGGCGATGTGTCGGTTCCAAGATGCAGTGAGGCTGCGGTGTGAGGTTCAGTTGCATCGTCATCGAGGATCCCATGGACAGGACTTGCATTGTAAGGTCCTGGCTTCGGAGATGCACCCGCAGTCCGGTGATGCGTTGGTTCCAAAGAGCTGTGAATTTGTTTCAGAGTCCGCCGTTGTCGTTGAGGCTGCAATTGATGGAAGACGCGAGGACCTGGGCCAGAGATGCGCCATGCCTTCGGCGATGTGTCAGTTCCGAGGACTGCAAGGGTGAGTCGGGTATTCTGCACCAGATACAATCCATGGAGCAGTGGTGATAAGTCGATTCTGCTTGAAAATGCGCTGCTCAGCCGAGGAGATGCATCGGTTCGGCTTGGGGATGCACCATTCAGTAGAGAAGATGCGTTGGTTCTGCTGATATGCAACTTAGGCCCACTTCCAAGGGTCCTGGACTGGGGTGGCACCACTAAGCGGGGTAGACTCGCAGACGGCAGTGTCCAGGTGCAGCAAGGTTATTGGAAGCCTGTTATGCCCCTGAGGCTTCAGAAGGCCAGTTAACTAGCCATTGGAGTCACTCCGGACCTGGGTTCAAGAGTTGCAGGTCCAGTGTGTCTTACCCAGGTAAGAGGTCAGCAGGTCAGCAAAGCAGGAGTCCAGCAGCTTATCAGTCTAGCAGAGTGACTCTCCTTATAGCAGCACAGCAGTCTTCCTGCCAGAGTATCCACAGGGCCAGAAGTGTACTGCAGTGGTGGTGTACTTGTACTGAGTGGTGCCTTTGAAGTCTGGAACTTCAAACACATGCCTTTGAAGTACACAGATGTCCTCCCTTATAGCCCTGAATCCACACTCACTACAGGGGGGTATGCTGCCCTTTGTGTGTGGACAGGACAGAGCTTATTCATGTGCAAGTGAGGCTGTGCCCAGCTCCTCCCCATATCCTGCCAGAGATGGCCCATTGACACACACCTAAGGTCCCATTGTGTTTGGCTGTCAGGAGGAATACACAAAGCCCAACTGCCAGCTACACCCAGTTATGTAATCAAAGACAGGCTATAGGCACCAAATGGCTAAAGCAAGAAAATGCTAACTTTCTACAAGCGGCATTTTCAGAATTATAATTTAAAATCCAACTTCACAATAAGTTAAGATTTATAATTAGGATTCCAGAGACACCAAGCTTGAACCAATGATATCTTCCCTATTGGAAATTGCACTTATAAAATGAAATAAGGTAATCCCTATGATTTTCAACGGGAGATATCGGCCTTGCAGTAATGAAAAATAAATTTGGAGTTTTTTCACTACCAGGACTTATAAAACTTAGTTAATGTCCAAAGTTTTAAACATATTGCACCCTGCCCCCAGGGCGGTCCAGGGCCTAACTTAGGGGTGAATTATATGCATTAAAAAGGAAGGTTTGGGCGTGGCAAAAAGTTTATTTTGCCAGGTGGAAATGGCAGGTTAAACTGAACACACAGGCCCTGCAATGGCAGGCCTAGGACATGTTTAAAGGACTACTGAAGTGAGTGGCACAATCAGTGCTGCAGGCCTACTAGCAGTATTTTAGTTTACAGGCTCTGGGTAAAGCAGTGTAGTTTACTGGGACTTATAAGTAAATTCAATATGCCAATTGAGTATAAGTCAATTCTACCATGTTTTAGGGAAGGAACATAATCATTTTAGCACTGGTCATCAGTGGTTTAGTGCGCAGAATCCTAAGGCCAGCAAAATCGAAGTTAGCAAAAACAGGAGATCTGAAGGCAAAAGAGGAAACTGTGTCTTGGATGCCAAGTCTAACATGCCCGAACTGTTCACACAATATAAATGTTTCCCATGATAGCAGGTCTAATGCCGAGAGGCACCCCAAGCCCCAATTTCTTCTCACATCATGTATCCCAACTCACCCACTTTTAGTAGGTGACACACTCCCCGAGGGGTCTCACACTTGTCTAATCGCTGCTTCCCTTCTTCAACCGCCGAGGCTGCCTTCTTGCTTTGTTGTACAGACACATCTGGAATTTTGCAGGTTTGACATCGCTCTGGCCTGACTACCTGCCGACAGACAGTTTTGCTGCCCAGAGATAAGTGCTGCAAAGTGTTAGTTTGACCTTAAAAAGATAAACAACCCAGCAGTGTATGCAGCCGCGGCCCATGCAGGTAAGAGAGGTGGGGCCGGGTTGGGGGAATTTCGACATACGTCGACAAGGGAAAATTAATCATTTATTTAATTTGTCCTTGTTGTCATCTGTCAAAATCCCCCCCCCCCCCCCCGGCCCCACCGCCCCACTGCTCTTACCTGCACAGGCCGCAGATGAATGTATGTAAAACATTGTAAGCAAAGCCCTATGGGGCATATCAACAAGGGCTTTATCTCTGCTTTTTTGGCTTTAAAAGCCAAAAAAGCAGAGATAAAACTAGCGCCCTATCAACAACAGGGTGCTAACACGCAAATTTGCATGTTAGCACCCTTTTACTCTACGCTTCCCCTTGCATCTCTAATGAGATGCAAAGGGGGCGTTCCTTAGTAAAATAATAGGAGAAATGTCGCTTAGCGACATTTCTCCTATTATCAAGAATGTCGCTAACACTGTTAGAGACAAAAAAAGCAGCGCTAAACGCGGTTAACGCTGCTTTTTTACATCTGCTAATTTTCAGACTTAGCCATGATATCCTATGGAAGGAGGATATCATGGCTAAGTTTGCCTGTCCCTATCAACAAGGTAACGTGTGATTATCGCTGGGTTTCCAGCGATAATCTCACGTTAGCCTGTTAGCGTGTAGATTTTTATCGCTATTGAGATAAGCGTTGCTAATAGCACGCTATCTCAGCGATAAAAATTCACGCTAGCCGGCGATAATTATCCTCACGCTAAGAGCGCTGAGCGATAATTATCGCCGGTTGTTGTTGATATGCCCCAGAGTGCGTTAAACACAAAGCGTTAAATAGTCTAATAAAGGAAAAAAAACGCCATTTTGCTGTTTAAAAAAAGTGGGCCTGTCCAGCCTAGCATGATTGATAGAGTGGATGAGAGCACATCCTAAAATGGCATTCCTCAAACAGCCCGGATGGTGGCACAGTCAGGGTGGCACAGCCAGGACTACTGTTTTTGTACTCTGACTGCAATTTGGGTTTATATGCTTGTGATTTAAGCATGCTGAGCTGACATGACACAAGCACGTGGGCGGTACGTGTTAGGGCCCTGGCGCATCCTATTGCAATGCGACTGAGGGGATGTTTAGGCCTTCGTTTAGGGAATCTAGGGCTATAGGGTTTTTGTGGTTGCAAACCCTCCAATTGGTAAAAATATAGGGATTGCGGCTGTAAAAACCCTTTTACATATGCACTGTGGGCAACTTGTGATTCAGAAAAGGGTTTTCAATCTCAAAATGGGTTGCAAAACCATTACTGAATTGCAATTTATAAGGTGCATGTTAGGAGCACTCCTTCCAAACTGTTATTGTGTCACCTATGTGTCAATGGTGTACGAATGGAAACCTGATTGTCAATCGTTGATCAGTTATCCGACCCCTAAATTGTGGGGGGTAACAGATTTGGATCTCTTGGCCTCTGGGAATTGGGTCTCATCTTTAAGAGGAGCAGTAAGTGGTCCAGGGAACCCCCTGCGTGCTCTCACGGGTTTTACATAATGGAAAGGCTTTGTATTTGTTTAAAGCTGAGGAGGTGCCTTTAAATTACTGCTGTAAAAAAAGTTGTTTATTGAGGAATACGATAACAGGGATGGTGGTATGTTGTTCTCTTGCAAGCCATCATCCCTGCCATTATATCCAACAGTGGTGGCCCATGCAGGTAATCACGGTGGGCACAGGTGGGGGGTGGAAGTGAAAAACGACGGAAAAAAGGAAAATAAATAAATACATAAAATCACTTACCTTACGCTCGCTGCATTGCCGTTTCGGCGATGCAGCGAGTGCAAGGTAAGGGATTTTATATGTATTTATTTTATTTTCCTTTTTCCATCGTTTGTCACTTTCACTGCCCCGCCTCACCATGCTTACCTGCACGGGCTGCCACTGCTATCCAATCACAGGGGCTCAGAAAGTGTGGCCTGCCTAATTAATTTAAATTAGACAGGTCATTCTGAGACACCCTGCGATTCGTTATTTTTTTAACCGAACTATTAGCACCACTATTATAGTCCATCTAGCCGCAAGTTAATCTGTTTGTAAAAGTTCTGTAAGAATATGTGCCACTATATAGTTCATTGTCTAATCCATTCATTTGAACATGCATCTTCCCATTAGCATGTATCCATCCATGCATTCATCCTCTTTCTTTTCTATGCATCATCCATTCATTCTTCAATCGTATTAAATCAATCATACAAAGATAGATCCTCTGGCTCATCTGCCTCTATTCACTTATTTACTTAATCATCCCTCCTCGTCTATTCATCTATCCATCCTTATACACACAACTCATAGATTGATTCATCATCCATTTACAATCACTCATTCATCTCTGCTAATACCCCTCATTCACACATTCTCATTTTTAACCATCCATCTGCATATTCAGCACTCCTCACATACATCGATTCTTAAACGTATTATCATTTTTAAATACAACACACAATGCCACAACAAATAACTCATCCAGCGTTCATTTATTAATAAATAAAATACATCATGCACTCGATCACTCAGTTATCCTTGCAACCTTTGGATCACGCATTCCCCACTCACCCATCCACATAAGCAGACACAGAAACTCGGTAATAAATAAGAAAATCTTTTAACTTAGAGTCACACCTATTAGGGTTTCCAAAGCTCGTTATTATATTTTGGTGCCAATGAGGTTTTTCAGGCAGCATCAATTCCATGCAGTCTATTGTCTGAACATTGAGACATTCTGTATTTGTGTAGTACTGTAAGGAAGGCAGAGTACTACCCTCTTGTGCTTGACACACTGAACTGCAACCCCCTTTATTGCAGTGCAAAATCATTAAATTGGAGCAGAAACTGCTAACCCTAAGGGCCATACTTATATTTAAGGTCAAGTCACGCAGTCACCTTGCTGCGCTGCTTTGCGTGACAGGGAAAGGGCATGAATGTGCTGAATTTAGGTCAATATAGCGCATTCCTGCCTTTTCCCCTGCGCTGGCAACCTTTTGGGAGGCTAGCGCCAATGGAGGCACCCTTGAACCATGGTGCAATGGTGCTAGCATTGTAAGGATGATTATTTTTGTACAGCAAGGGGCACCTTTCTGCTCAACAACAATCCTCTGAGGCTTTTCTTCGTTCTACATGGGTTGCAATATGCAGCACACATAGAAAGAGGAAAAAACTAGGAGAATTCAACATATTTCTCCTCGTTACCCCTCACCCAGGGGGCCTTGGTTTTTGGCGCATTCCCAGGTCTACCACTTCTGGTAAATCTGGGAATGCCTCAAAATCCATGGCTGTTGCGCGGGAACACCCACGCAATGTCCATGGAAATTCGTCCCTGGTGCAAAGTAATGCAGCCCAGTGGTTTGCTCTCCCTTGCATTACTCAAGATTCATGAAGCCACCCAGGGCCATGCAAGGTGGCCTTGCGTGGCTTCATAAATCTAATTTTTAATTTGGGTCACTCTTGCACCACGTTGTGACTCAAAGGGGCTCGTAAATATGCCCCTTTGTGTTTTTATTAGGGGACTGTTTTTTATATAATGCTAACACTTGCATAATTGATACAGAACAAGTTAATTAAGTTTATGATGGATCATTTGAGTGAATATTTATTTAGTCTGGCTTGCCTCCTGCTTGCTGAAATGAATGGTGTGTAATTGAAGAGAGGCTCTTGTATTTGACGTCCCCTACCTAGTAGGCAGGTAGACCAGAGCAATGGAAGGACTAACAAGGCTTCCTTACATTATCTAATTCAAAGTGCCTAACAAGCATTGGCAAAGTCAATGAGTCTAAAATGACAAACATTTGGTCTTTTCAATCTTTTTTGCAAAAGCATGTGTGTCCAAATAAAATGCATACACAAGCATGCAATGGCAATTTTGGGATAGGGTTTCTAAGAAAGCAAGCAAATTCCAAGAGGGCCACTGACTTCATGATGCATGCATTTTGTAATGTGTTCATCGTGACATGTGCGGGCACATGCTTCTTGAAAAACGTGGCCCTTTATAAGTTACCATTCCCAAATGGTGAACACCCACGTTAGATCAAAGAATTGGAATATATTATTATTTTTTTTTTTTAAAAGCATGCAAACCATTAAAACAGTTTAGGGGTGGCCTGGCAGCATCTTGCAGATTCCAAAACGTCTTAAATAAGGGGAGCAGGTAGGCTGAGGGATGGGTGACCAGTAGTGGAAACTTGGCAGAACGAAAGAAAAAAAGAATGAACAGGGTGGTGGGAATATTAAAAAGAAAAACCGGGATAGAGAGGGGCAGGGGAATCAACATGGGCAGCAATGAGAAGTGTGGAAATGTTGAAGTCTACAGCAGCACAAGGGAAAGAGAGCAAAAAACACATGCACTATCTTGAAATGCTTACAGAAAAAGAAAATTCCCTGAATTGAAGAAAGGTCAGCAGTGGAAGGATTGAAGTAATTCAGTCAGAAAACTGTGAGACAAAAATGCTCCAGGGTGGGGCATTCACATGAATATGTATGAAAACCTTCGAATCAGGACCATAGAAAAGAGCAAGACAACAAAGCCATCCAATCATAAGCTAGGGCCTGACCCAAAGCCTTCTATAGGTATATATTTTTTTTAAGTTGACATTTTATTGAAGAAAAAATGTAATAAAAATAGGAAGACTTCATATGGAAAATGAATCAATAACAATCTATAAAAAGAGAAGAAGGTAAAAGGGAAAAGGGAAGGGGGGCCAGGGAGGAAAGGGGAACAAGGGAGGCAGAAAGTAAAAGGTAAGACATCCTCAAAATTAGACATAATACCTGAGCTTAAAACTTATAAGCATAGAAAAATAGAATGTAGAAAATATAGATTAACTGTAGTTAAAGCAATACAACAAAAGGAGTAACCATAAGTGCAAATGTGAGAGAAGCAAAAAGACATAAGTATATCAAGGAGGTTTACAAACTTCTTCGGGAATGTTAACAGGCGTAATATTGGCGGATGCGTCACAGGTTAGATAGGAGGATAATGGGAGCCATAGAAGATCCCTTTTGATGGAAAGAGATATGGGAGTGACATAATTAGTGTCTAGTCTATGATGAAAGCAAACAGCATTCCACCATGCGTTGAACGTGACTTTATCTGCTTGTTTCCAATTAGAGGTAATCAAATGCAAAGGTATTGCTAATAATAAATCAATTAGTGAGGAGTTAGGAGAAGGAGAAGACCAGGCCGGTGATAAAGAACCTAGGAAAATGTTAGTGTGTGAAAAAGAAATTTGGGTTCGAAAGATTTTGTTAATTTGAGACCGGACCAAGCTCCAGAAGCGAGAAATGGGAGGGCAGTCAAAGAGCATGTGTTTTAGGTCAGCAACTACACAGGAACAGGACCAGCAGGTTGGAGAAGAATAAGGAGAAATAGAAGCCAACTTCACGGGAGTAAATAAAATACGTTTATAAATGAAATATAAGGTTTGAGAAGTATTAGTAGCCCTTGATGTCTTATGAATCTTTAGCCATAGCTTATCCCAAAGGGAAATAGGCCAACATTCGGCTAAGTCTTTTTCCCAAGCCAATTCAGCTTTCCCCTTGTCTCTAATCAAAGTAAAAAATAAGCATTTATATAAAGAAGAGGCAGATGGGGAAGAAGATAGTAAAGGAAAAATAGTGGAGCATTTGGATGAAGGAGTGGAAGTAGCCGGTAGAGAGTGTAGATATTGGGAAAGAGAGGAACTGAGTAAGGTATATTTAGCCTTATATGAGGATGGTAATGAAAATTGTGATTGTAAATCCAAAAAGGACCT
Source organism: Triturus cristatus (assembly GCF_964204655.1). Lineage (NCBI taxonomy): Eukaryota > Metazoa > Chordata > Amphibia > Caudata > Salamandridae > Triturus > Triturus cristatus. The sequence goes on along the minus strand of NC_140580.1, from coordinate 458,511,613 downwards.
CGGTATGTTATTAACCAATAGCTGGGAGATCCAAAGCAACCCCTTGAGCTTCCACGTTTTCCAATAAATTGTGCGATTATTAATACGTAACAATATTTTATACCAAATGGGTTGTTGGTCTAACGAAGAGGAGGAAGGGTAAGAAGAAGAAAGAAGAGGTACAAGAATATTACGCGTATGAGAGATAACTGGTGCGCGAAAAAGAGAATTATTGTTAGTAAAGGCAAGTGATTCTTTAAAATCAAAAGGGGACAAAAAACTATTTTTCAATATTTAGCCAGACGGGAGGATGAATTTGATGTGCCTCAGAGAGCCAGCGAGAAGACTGTTTTAGAGAGAAGGCATAATGATAAGATTTAAAATCAGGAAATTTAAGGCCACCAGAAGATTTATCTGCTTTTAGGGCAGATAAAGCAATCCGGGAAGGTTTATTTTTCCACACAAACTTGGTTAAAAGAGAGTCAATTTTCTTGAAAAAGAAGGCAGGAATGTGAACTGGAATCATGGAGAGAAGATAAAGAATTAGAGGAGAGAGCATCATCTTGATAGAATCTAGACGTCCCCAGAAAAAGTGGATGCCAACGATCAATAGAATCAGAAAGAGTCTTTGTAATACTATCAAAATGTATCTTTAATGTATCTGAAATGGAGGAGGAGAACCATAAGCCCAAATATTTAATCTTAGAAATTTGCCAGGAAAAGCCCATTTTTATAAAATCTTGTACAAGACAAAGAACATTTAGAGGCAAAACCTCACATTTATCAGAATTGAGACAATACCCAGATAATCAAGAAAAATTATCAACCTGAGATAAAAAGGCAGGGATGGAGGTAGTCGGATTGGAACAGTATAAAAGAATATCGTCTGCATAGACGGATAATTTGACATGAGAGGAGTCAAGCTGAAAGCCAGTAATCTTTTCATCCAGTCTAATTTTAGTTAAAAAGGGTTCCAGAGCTATTATAAACAAAAGAGGAGAGAGGGGGTAACCTTGATGCACTCTCCTAGAAAGAGGAAAATAATCTGAAGTTTTCCCGTTCTCAAAAATAGAAGCTTTAGGACTAGAATATAATATGGAAATAAGAGATATTAGTTTAGGAGTAAATCCTATCCATTTTAGGTCCTGAAACATAAAATCTCAACCGATTCTATAGAACGCCTTTTCTGCATCCAATGCTATAGCCGCAATGGGATAATCAAGAGAAGACGCCTTGCTGAGAATATTAAAAAAGACTCTGGAATTGTCAGAAGATAATCGACCTTTTACAAAACCCGACTGTTTAGGACCAATAAGGTCAGGTAAAATAGGGTCAATGCGAAGCGCTAGGATTTTAGCAAAGATTTTATAATCCAGGTTGACTAAAGAAATTGGCCTATAATTATTACATAGAGATGGAACTTTATTGTCTTTAGGAATTAAACAAATCATGGCCTCTTGAAAATTCCCAGACGAAGAACCACTAGAGATAAAGTCATTGTAAAGTGATAAAAGATGCGGAAGTAAGAGATTAGCAAAATGGGCGTAAAATTCAATAGTAAATCCATCTGGACCCAGGGCCTTCCCTCTTTTTAATAGTGATATAGTGCGTGTAATTTCAGATGTCGTGATATCAGTCGCTAAGGAAGAAAAATCTGTGTCATAGGGCAAAGGAGGTTCAATATGTTGAATATAAGTAGAGAGATCTATCGAGTTTGGCTGCTGTTCAGGGGTGTATACATTTTTATAAAAAGAAACAAATGCATTTAATATATCCGTGTCTTTAAAGAAAGATGCACCAGTGTCATTTCGTATAGATTCTATTTTGGTCCGTTCACGTCTGATTTTCAGATTATTCACTAACAATTTCCCCATCTTATTTTGACCTCCATAATATCGAGCACTACATTTTAGAAGATAAGAAGAAGCGGCGTCAGTAGATAGTTTGTTAAAAGTACATTTTTCGTCAATAAGATTTTTCAATGCGGATTCGGAGTTCGAATGGTAATAAGTATATTCAAGCTGTTTGATTTTAGAAAGTAATTGAGAATATTTTTCTTGAAAATTCTTTTTCCTTTTTGAGACAAAATTTATAATAAAGCCTCTGGCAGCAGCTTTAAAGGAGTCCCAAACCATTACAGGGGAAGAGTCTGGGGTAGAGTTGAAAGAAAAGAATTCAGAAGCAAAAGAAGTGAATTGGCTTGTGAAGTTCGGAGCTGATAGCAGCACATTGTTAAAATGCCATCTGCCTGCATGAGGGGTAAAAGGGAGTAACTCAAAATCAACTAAAACTGGAGCGTGCCAATTTTAGAATGGGAAACTTGTTGTGATAAGGGTTTACTGAAAAAGAGATAGTCTATACAAGATTGTGAGTGATGAGGAGGGGAATAGAAACTATACTCTTGAGTAGTAGGATTGCAAAGCCTCCAGATATCAACTAAGGATTTACAGCATGTGGAGGATGTAAATCGTGAGTGAATCTTTGTGGTCGTAAATTTAACAGAAGATCGTCTATCCTAAATAGGGTCAAAAACCTGATTACAATCCCCACCAAAAATAATTTACTCGTCATCAAACAAAAGAAGTTTATCTGATACCTGTGACCAAAATGTATTATCTACATTAACTGGTGTGCACACATTAAAAAGAAGAAGAGGTATTTGATTTATAAGAAGTTTGACAATTACCAAACGACCCTCTAAATCAGTTTCTTGATGCGTAACTGTAACTTGGTATTTCTTATGACATAAGATATAAACTCATTTTTTTTTACCTAAGGCAGGGGAAGAAAAGACATTGCCTACCCAACTGCATTTCAGTTTAGAAGCCTCAAGTTCTGATAAATGCGTTTCTTGAATTAATGCAATATCAGTGTTTAATCTGGCTAAATGTGTCGACACCCTTTGTCTTTTAATGGGGTTATTTACTCCTTTAACGTTCCAAGTTACAACTCTAAAAATGAACCATCAAATATAACATGAACAGTTATTATGCAAACAGTATAAGCATTCAAATGTTTACTACATATGAGAAAGAAGTTAGAGAGCAGAATAATGCAAGAGAGACTCAGGAATGAAAAGAGAAAGAGGGTAAGAATAAGAAGAATATTGTAAGGTATAGGGAAATAAATGGAGAAAGAGATAGAGAAAAAGAGAAAGGAGAAGAACAAAAGTACAATACAGATGTAACAGATGACAGCAAAGATTGTAAAAAATAGAAAAGTGAGAAGAGGGAAGGTTAAATGAGAAAAACAGGTAAGGAGAGAGCGGAGGGAGAGCAAAACACAAAACAAAAATACGATATAAAAGCAGCATTTGATAGTTAAATAAAATGTCGAAAAGACATACGACAACAAAACAATGAAAAAGGGGATGGTGGGACCACATGAGGAAGATAGCACACCGGGTCGAGGACTCCGTGAGGACGCAGCACAGGGAGGACGGTCTCCAGGAAACATGAAGATAACATATATCAAAGGATCACAAAAACTGCTCCTAAAGGGGTTCAAAAAGAAATAATATTAACAACGGGAATTACCGCAAGACAAAAATACAGCAGTGAGAAAGATATAACAAATACAATAACATAGAATGGATTGATACTCAAAACAATTATGCTCGAGGAATGTCCATAGAATCATCCCTACAAGAGTTCAGGAATTGTTGAAGCAACGCTGGATCCTCATAGTTCGTTGTTTTATTGTTGTAAGTCACTTTGAAGAAGCACGGGTGAAATAATCCATAACGAGCATTCAAAGAGCGAAGAGCAGGCCTCATCTCCAAAAACCTTTTTCGACGATCAGCAGTAGCTTTGGCGTAATCCGGCGCAAAGAAAAGACTGGAGCCATTCCAAGTGATCTTTCCTTTCTGCTTGGCAGCCTGAATAATTTTAAGTAAGTCTGTGTACTCTAAAAAGTACAGGATGACACCCCTAGGCCTTGTTGAAGAGGGAGAGGAGACAGAAAAACTTGAAATTGAGCCCAAACGATGTGCTCTTTAAATATTCAAGGATGGAGAACTTGGAAGGCCAAGAAGCTAAGGCAAAAATGATTGGAAGAAAGATAAAGGATTCGATAGGGATTACGTGAGCGAATTTCCTCAAGTAACAGCTCCATAGAAATAGAAGGAGAAATATTGGTAGGGGAGGGAGGATTCGCTTTCACTCGTTTTCCAGGAGTAGAGGCAGAAGTGGATGGTAATTTAGATGACATTTTAGAGGTTGTGCGAGAAGCAAGGGGAGAGGAGTTTTTAGTTGCAGAAGAGTCAGTTGTTGCATCCTCCATATTGTCTTGTAGTACACTAAAAGGATTGTGGTCTTCCAAGGACCCGTTGGGTGTAGTAATTTGCAGAGAAGAATTCCGGTTGTAGCGTGATGTTGCCATTGGAAGTAAGAATAATAGTAAAACAGGCTCCAAAATGGGGGGGCCAGAGAAGAGCGGAAGAAAAGCTAAATTGAATGTCTATAAAGGCCAGCCAAAAATTTGTATCTTAGTAGCAGAAGTCCAGTGAATTGTATTATGAGACAGGAGATAAGCAATATGCAAAGGAGGTGGTAAACACAGCAAAAATGGCGTCCGCTTCAAAGCCACAGTCTGCAAACGGCAAATAATTGAAAAATAACGTGAAATTTCTTCCCCCAGCTACGCACAACAAAAATCACAATGTAGGTGTCAGACTTTTTGAGAAAAAGGTGACCAAATACCCTATAATGTAAGCATGGGTGATTGTAACCACATCCAACTTAAAATGGCGGTCGCTTAATTAGAGTCGGTCTGCCGGTAGTAGGCAGCTCAAAAGCAGTAAGTTTTATCCTATCTCCAGTACTATAGAACTACATTCCATAGCACAAGCATTTGGGAAGAGAGAGCTCAAATTTTGCAGCACTGCGTGAGGTAAAAGATAAGCAGTGGCTCTGAGGCTCTGCACTAACAACAAAATGGCGGCCATTCTGTGAGGCTCGAGGTACAAGAATTAATTACCTCATAAACATCAGAATTTTGTCAGGTTGCAAAAGTCCATAAGGAATGTCCCCATAATAAGGAGCGTTTGGAAGAAGAAAAAAAACTTAATTTACTGTGCGGTGTGAGACAGAAGACTGACAGCGGCTACTGGGATCGGCGCTGAAGACAAAATGGGGGTCGCTACTCATCCGTGCATCCCAAGCAGCAAAAAGTCAAAAAACAGCAATTTCCCCCTCACCGCTTCCATACGCAAAGGTCTCCAGAGAAGCAGCAGGAGTTCCGCTGTGATTAGAGGCAGTCTTGAAGACCGGGTAGCCGTTTAAAATCCCCAGAGAGCTCCCGTTGCCGCTACGTATAAACGGAGCTCCCGAGAACGGTGGCCATCTCCTCCGGTGCCTTAGCCACGCCCCCCCCCCTTCTATAGGTATATTGAAACAAAAGGTTAGGCCAGCAGATATCTAATGTGAGAAGCTCAGGCATATAATAAACAACAGTTGGTGACCACAACTAAAAAACCCAGAACCCTTTATTCTTTATTATAGAACAAGCACTGTGAGTTCCACAAATACAGCTTCAAAACTGCATACGGGTGCACATTTACTGCAGATAGCAGAGCAGGGCAACCCAACATGTGCAGCACAACATGTACAGTAACATACACAAACGATGCTCAGGGTACAATGCGCAGCACAATGTTTGTGGCTAGTAAAAAATAGCATACACCAGGCAGTATTAGGTACAAGGAAGAGAATACACACTGTACAGCATGTATAGCAACCCATGTATCATACCAAATGCAGTAAATGCTCATGACAGTAAGGACATTCCATTGCTTTCTGCACTGAATCCATCACTGGCACTGATTGTTTCTTTTTTAATCCATAACTTTGAATTAATTTTAATTACAGTGTTATTAACTCTAACCTTACCTTAACCTTTATTTAGGGAAATATACATTAATTTGAAAAATACATTGCCAATTTAATGTATACCTTTTGCTAAACTATACTTGCCTTAATAATGTCTTCAGGTTGTTTTAGCACAATGATTCTCTAAATGCAGACACAGAAAATATGCACTCTATGAAATGGCAGCCAGCACCCAAATGGTGATGGAAGGAATGCTTGCACTGGGTCTAACCTCTAGCAATTGCTTTGGGGCTGCATTCCAACCCATTCTTCTTTTGCCCAACATGAAACCTCAGTTTGGATCCAGCCATATGCAAATTAGACTTGACCCTGGTCCTATAGAAACAGTCCAGCCCACACTGTTAGGCCAGGACCTCCCTGAACTGGCCCACAAGCAATCTAAGACTGTTAATCAATGTAATGTGAGGCAGGCAAGTAAATGACAGATGAAAAAATGAGTGAAGTAAATATGGGACCTTTACGTGGACGGATGACAACCCTATTGCAGACATCCTTAATGACTTTCAGAATTTTATTTTCAAACAGTAGAGGAGCAGCCCAATGCACACAGCAGTGCACATGCTAGACCTTATATTCACACACGGCCTTGGAACCTCTGCATGGTAGTCCAACCACAGGTATGGCTGTAACACTGCATTGATTTCATCGTTCTTTCAAACTTTGCTTGCAAATTAACTTGTCAAAACTGACGTAGCACAGATGTGTTTGAGTAAATCTGTCCTTGCTGCCAAAACTAATCAATCTGCAACAACTGACCCAAAAACAAGACTTGACTATCTTTACCTTAGTTTTTCATCTGCTCTAGAATTTGTGGTCCCCTGACCAACTCGGAAAATCCAAGGCAAACCTCAACTCTATGAAGTGGTTCTATCAGGAACCTGCTGAGGCAAAACATGCCTACTGAAATATGAACAACAATTGCGAATGTCACAGACTTAAGAGGATAACATTTGTTGCAAGAGACATAGGAGAGATTATCACATACCATCAAAAGAGACAACATCTTTTGTCACCAAATGCATTTATGAGGTAGACAATAAAATTCATGAATTCTTCAATAACTATCAAGAATTGTCTAATGCAGATGTCTTGAAATTAAATAAATTGCATATCTTAACAACACCTTAAATACCTTCTCAAATTCCTCAAATTCAACATTTTAAAGTCAGTGATTCCTTCATAAATGCATCAGAAGTGGCGCATTACTTGTCCATCTCTCTACCATAGCTAGTCTCAATGTTTACCACTTTCTAACCTCTGGAGCCCACTCCAGTCTTTCACCAGGTTCTCAGAACAAAAAGGGCCAATGCTCCTATGGTCCATACCAGACATAATTGATATGAGTGACATAATCAGTGTCTCCCTTCTAATAGAAATTGTTTCTGGCTTTCTGAAACATGTGATCATCAGCCTTTTCCGGAAAAAGACAACTGTTAATGTAAAATTATTGGTCAACTATCAGACAATCTCCAACCTTTCTTTTCTCAGGATAATTATAGGAAGGCAAGTGACAAGATAGCTTCAACAGTATGTGAAACTGAGCCATCTCTTTCATGGCTATCAATCTGGAAACTGGCCTGCAATTGATACTGAAACTGCATTAGTCAACATGGGGAAGGAGTTCTTCACCGTCCGAACAAGGACAATAAAAGTGCTTTGATGGGCCTTGAACTTTCCACATCAACGACTAAATACTGCACAATGGTTCAAATATAGGGAGGGATGTTCACAGCACAGGCATTTCTGGACCTGAGTTGCAATTGCTCCAATTGTTTCTCAATAACTTCAGTCAATCAATGGCATTGTCGTCCACATGCCTAGTAAGATGTGGCAACCCTCAATGATCCTCCCTCTCCTGTCTTGTTTGTGGCACACCTAAATAAGTATTATGTGTTAACTGTATAGAGAGACATTAAAAATGTACAGTTTCATGGAAAACAACCCAAAAAGGTCAACCAATATCACCTTATGGTCGGACTGTGTGTTCCACTAGCTGCTGGAGAGCTTGATCTGCACCCATGGCATAAAGAATGAGATCCTAGTAATTGGAAATTACAAGCTAATTTCACTACACTTTGACAAGCGCCCCAGGCTTTGAACCTCTTAAGCTACTTTCCCCAAATGTACATGGGGCTTACCAAACCACCCTAAAATCTTTATATTGTCTCTCAGTAGAAGCTATGATAACATTTGAAGTTCTGTGTACTAATACAAACTGTAATTGGACATAGGCCACACATACCTAGAGAAACTGACACCTCACTATGTCAATACTAGAGATCTTTTCTCAGTGCCTGGCTGCCTACCCCAAAGTGATTGGAATACTACCACCTCAGTTCCACAACATCCGGAATACCGGAATTAGAAACCTAACCATAGGAAGAACAGGGATTCAATTGAACATGTGTGAAAAACCCTCTTTCCAGAAAGAAAAGTTATTTTCTAGAGTCCCCATACCCACCAGGGTTACCCCTAGGTGGCATGCTTCATCATTGGGGTCCTCTCAATTTGCTGCAGATTAAGGCGTGCTGCGACTTGCAGACTACAAAGGAGCACTTAGTTTTTGGAAAATATGTGTGGTGCAGTGATGTGGAGTGGGAAAAAAATAGGTTACAAATACCTAGCTAGTGAGCTAATATTTTATTACTGCTCCTAGTCGGTATGTTTTAAAATCAGGGGTTAATACTAGGGAAAGACCTAACTGTAATGAGTATGGTGTCCCTAGTACTGGGTCGACATATTTCAAGCTTTCCCCTAAAGCTCTTCTTCAGCACCGCACGAGGGCCAGCCCTGTGCGTACCACTCCTAAAGATTCCTGTGAATAGGAAACAATGGGGTGCACACCTAATGTGTGTTCACCTGATATTTAATACATACGTAGCATGCCTCAATCCACAGCGTATTGAGAGGACCCCAATGAGGAAGCATGCCACCTAGCTGGTGGGTGAGGGGACTCTAGAAAATAATTTTTCTTTCTGGAAAGAGGGTTTTTCACACATGTTCAGTGGAATCCCTGTTCTTCCTATGGTTAGGTTTCTAATTCCGGCATTCCGGATGTTGTGGAACTGCATTCAGTAAGGAGGGTGAACCTAACCTTAACCTCTATCTCCCCCGTTTTTTGATTTTGGAATATACCCTCCCCTTCCAATCAAGTAGGGTCCAATAGACATTTTGTATGGCATGTTTTTTTTAATGTATGCTGATGGACCAGGCAGCCTTTTTGTCTAGCGGTTTTATGTGTAGCTCCCGCTGGATCGGTCTGTCATTCTTCTTAGGTTTGTGCTTGGCTTAGGGGTCCTGAGTTAACCAAAGATATTTTTTCTTGATTTGTGTGCCAATGTTGCTATGCGTCTGTTGATTTCTAGAAATGTAGGGCGCCTTGATGTGCACTGCATATTTTCTTCAAAATGTTGGCTATTTGTCCTGCGTTTGTAGAGGTTCTTTTTATGTTAGTGACCCTTTGTTGTTCACTGATTCTTAATTGATTTTTGAGCCATTTATATTGGCTCTGCTGCGGTTTGAGTCTTTTGAGGGCCTTTTGGATCGATACACATATTTTCCCTGGTTTTCAACTATTTGTCTCTTTATTTTTTCTTGAGTTCCTGGTGTGTTAGGGGTACATATAGTTTCCTTAATTTGTCTACCATTTTTCCTATGTGTCTACTGGGGTTCTTTGTGTGTTGTTCACCCTTTGTTGTCCAAAGATATTTACATTGATTCTTTTGCTATTTATCGCATGTTTCTGATGGTTATGTGTATGTTAGATGTCCATGGGTGACTACATATATTTTCCTTGCTTTCCTGCTTTTTATTTTCTGTGTAGCTGCTAGAGTTCTGTGTGTTTTTGTGAAAAATTACCTTCACTCATTTTTCTATCATTTTGTTATGCCTCACCTATGACGTTTCATGTGTTAGCATCTCTGGGGTCAGCAGAGCACTTTTTTTCCACTTACCCATAATACTATCTGTGCCCTGGAACTGTAGGTGTGTGTAGGTGGCTACACAGGTGACTGTCCAGTTTGTTAGAGGTCAGGTAAGCAGTTTTCCACCAAGGAAACAGATTTTTTCAAACTCATTTCTATCATTCTACCCTTACTCCAAACTATAGTTACCATGCATGAAATCAAAAGCACAAAACAAAGACAACCAATGGACAAGAAAAATAATAAATAAATAAATAATGTAAAAAAACGACTAACCTACTAATTAATAATCTTGGGTTCCGAAGTAGTGTGCTACTTGCCAAAAAGCACTTCAATGCCTCGTCAGGGGTCGTAACCGCTACATAAATACATTAACAATTTAATAATAATTCTATAATGTGCCTAAATTGTCCTATGCAGTGCATCACCAATATCCAAGTCTGCCAGACAACCACTTTCTAATTTGTAGTTGATTGCAGACAGAAAAAGAACCCCTCCATCTGAGATCCAAAACCTTCTGGGGCATATTGTCAAGAACGGGTTAAAATAGAAGCCCATGTTCTGGTGTGAACTTGGGCTTCTATGGGAATTCACAAGGGCATATTATCAAGCCCATTATCGCCGCTTTAGCTGCAGTTTCCTGCCGCGAAAGCGGCGATAATTTTCACGCCGTTCTTTCACAAATGGGATTCTCGACGTTGAAAATCACCTCAGTTCTCCAATGATTTTCGCCATTTCACCAAGTGAAATCTGATCATTCTTCCTATTCCCCTCCATCTTCTCATATTATAATGTGTACACTTCTCTGGCTAGGAGGCGACCTCCAAATATTACAGTGAGGGACACTTGATGTGGTGGGAGGAGAAGAGCAGCAATGAACCAGAATGACAAATACAAGGGTACACAAAGAAGAAGTGAAGAGAAAGATGAGTAAATATGTTTTAATGTAAAGGAGAGAGGTAAAGAGAACTACAAAAAGGGAGAAGCAAACGCTGAGAGGCGAAAAGGTACACAAGCGGGTGAAGCAGAGAGAGAGAGCAAGAGAGAGAAAGAGAGAGAGAGAGGTAATACAGAAAGGGAGGTGAATTAGAGTTAATTAGATAGAGGTAGAGACACAGAGAGGTGGGTATAGACAGGTAGAGATGTGAGTTGCTCAGAGAGGTATCGAGAAATACAAGCTAGAGAGGGAGCAGACCTAATGAAAGGAGGTATGGAAATGCAGGTCAGGTAAATTGAGAAGTGATACAAATGGAGAGGTAGAGGGGGAAAGGGTAGAAAGATTGATTGGCCGTAGAGAGAAAAGTGGCGAGTCAGAGGTATTTGGACAAAATATTGAGTTGTAAATATTGGGAGACTGAAATATCAGAACAAATATATTGTGATATAAAAATATCTTGATGCAGAAATATCATTGTCAAGAATATTGTTTTTTCAGGTAAGTAATATTGTTGCTAAGAATATTGTTATTGTTAATATCGTTTTCAATAATATAGTTGTAAAAACATTTAATGTGTTTTAGTTAATCTATCAATCAATCAATCAAGGATTTGAAAAGCACTGTAAATCATGTGTGAGGGTCTCAAGGCGCTGGAGTTGCTAACTGCTTCATGGTGATCTGTTCATTCAGACAGTCAGGCTGAGTCCTTTCTTGATTTTCTAAAGTGATGAGGTGTCCTGAGGTGCAGGGAAAGGTCATTCCACACTTTGGTCTCCAGGTGTGAGAAGGAACGTCCTCCGCTGTTCCCTCTGTGGATCTGGGGGGTGTCTGCAAGCAAGAGAGAGGCAGATCGTAGGTGTCTGGTTGGTTGGTGGAAGATCATGCATTTGTTGATGTTTACTGGTCCTTTGTTGAACTGGCATCTCTTCAAAAAAACAGTTAAAGTAAGAAAAGACATCAGATCATACAATATCGAGCGTACTTACCCATATTTGCAAAAAGATTTGTACACAACTAGGTCATACACCAACCCACAAAACAACAGACCCTGGGGCCGCTTCAATAGACGCAACAATCTTGTTGGCTTTTCAGACACATCAGCGGAATCCTCCGATAACTCTGACACAGGTGAAGGGACCAGCACATCCAACCGTACGCCTGGCCCCAATTTCCCAGTCCCAAGCAGTAATTTTTTAGGACGAGGCCAGAACGGACCACCCAGGCGAGGTCGTGTAAAACAGGCCCAGAGATGGTACAACCCACCGGGGGAGCGCCAAACTCGTCAAAAATTTTACCAATGGTAATTGAAGAGAATTTGCAACAGATACCCATATTTAATCTCTCACAACACAAACTTTCAGACCCCGAGTTATCTCTACTAAGCAAAGGATTATCCTTTGTCCCCACTATCCACCCCAATTTTCTGGAACTTCATACGGAACTGCTCAGATTCTTCAGACGACTATGTCTACATGCATTTTTTCTTTTGAATCCGTCCCCTCCCTCCATCTCTAACACTCCCTTCAGACCTCCATCCACTTTCTCCCCCTCCACCAACATGATTCCTGGTGAAATAACCACCTTTGAAAAACTGGTTCTGAACGATTTATCCATTTTGGAATCCAAAAAACGTTTCATTCCCTACAATATTTCCCTTCCTGAAAAGAAAGCTATCACTTCGCTGAAAATGAATGACTCACTAGTCATCAAATCAGCCGACAAGGGTGGTGGCTTTGTACTTCAAGAAAAAGTAGCGTACATAGATGAAATTCAACGCCAATTATCCAACACAGATCATTACTGTAGACTACCCACGAACCCTACCAAAGAGCTACAGACAATTATCTTACAAATCACTACAGATGCCAAATTGGAGGGCTTTCTTAGTCAGAAAGAATTCCTATTCCTCAACGTGAAATCACCCCGCACACCAATCATCTACACCTTACCAAAGGTCCACAAAAATCAGACGAACCCCCCTGGACGACCCATAGTTTAGGGCTGTGGTTCCATTTTGGAGCCCCTAGGTCAATATATTGACCACTTTATTAAAGATTTCGTACCACTCACCCAGTGCTATATCAGAGATAGCATGGCGATGATAAATCTCATCGAGCATCACCCTTTTGATCCCACCCGTGAAATACTTTGCACCATGGATGCAGAATCACTCTACACTAATATCCCACAGATCCCAGCACTTCTCGTGATCCAAGGGATCTTGGACTCAAGACCGCGCCCCCACTCTGTCCCCACACTCTTCATCATTCAGTTACTTGAACTCTGTCTGACCCGCAATTTTGTCACTTTTGAGAATGAATATTACCAGCAAGTCAAAGGTACGTCGATGGGCGCAGTTTTTGCGCCTAATCTAGCGATCCTCTACATGGATCATCTAGAAACGACTACTATCCTTAATACCACCAACCCATTCCTCTCAGGTATCATTATGTGGCGTCGGTACATCGATGATATTTTCCTTATATGGAATCAAAATGAGGTCACACTTTCCCAATTCTATCACTGGCTTAATAATAATTGTTCTGGCCTTAACTTCACCAACACTTGTGATAGATCACATATCCCATTTCTTGACTTAACCATATATCATTCCGATGGTGAACTACTCACCAAACTATACAGAAAAAGTACAGAGAGAAATACATTACTCAGATATGAAAGTCATCACCCCCGAGCTCTCAGAGACTCTCTACCGTATTCCCAATTTCTCCGTATTAGACGGAATTGTTTCTTCAAGGATGACTATTTCTCTGAGGCCCTTACTCTCACCAACAAACTCAGAGCCCGTGGCTACCCCAAAAGACTGGTACAAAATGCACAAAAATGTGCTTGGTATTGCCCAAGGGAAATTCTACTGTCACCCAAAGCCAAAATCAATTCTAACCGCCTGGTCTGTGTCACCACCTTTTCCCCTGCATCAAACCAAATTCGCAAATCCATTCTGCAACATTGGCCTGTGGTCAATGCAGGCATTCTCTCAATAGAGTGACCTATTTTTGCCTTCCGAAAGAATCAGAACCTAAAGGACCATTTAGTAAGAGCCGCTTTACCTCCCCCCCTACCCATGACTCCTCTTGACGCGCATTGGGGGCTAGACCCTCTGACTGGACATGCCAAATGCGGCAACTGCAATGTTTGTAGCACTACTATGGAAGGAACAAACTTTGTATTCAACAATGTTTCTATCACTCGAAAATCCTTCTCTAACTGTAATACGAGCAATGTTATTTATTTAATCTCTTGCCCATGCAACAAGATCTACATCGGCCAGACAACACAGAAGGTGAAATTGCGCATTGGCCAACACAGAAGCAGAGTACGTTGTAAAACTCCCAATGCCCCCCTTGTTGAACATTTCATTGAAATGGGGCACAAAGATGATGACATTAAATGGACAGTGCTCAAGTGCATCAAACAGCCGCCAAGAGGTGGGGACATCGCCAAAATCCTGAATAAAGAAGAACTCAGAATGATCATTCGCACTGACAGCATCAGGCGAGGCCTGAATCGCAGCGAGGATTGGACTAACCTCATCTGATACCTAGAACTTTCAAATTAACGTCACGTTTTATTCACTGTTGATCTGCTGTTTGTTAGTGGTTGCTGTTTGTTAGTGGTTTCTATCATTTTACCGCTTTGTACCACCTTGTTTTCCTGTCAACTTCCCTCCTTCTCTCCTTACAACAATTATTGCGCAACTTAATTAATCTCCTATTTTGGACCAATATGCACTTAATTGCAATTGCAATAATTTCTGGTATATACTGTATTTAGTTGCCAAATCCCTGCCTTACTGTCTTATCGTTGTCTCACGGGTTTTTTTCCCCTCACTCACTATCTCGCTTATTGCTAGTCTTTCTCATTATTTCATATCATACTGGACTTGGCACACATTATTGCCTGTTTGTTAATAACTAATTTGCATTGCTCCACACGTCACTACGTGTTCAATTGTAACAGAAGAAGTGGAGCATTGTCCTCTTAGATCTGCGTGGTCTGTTTCCTTTCTCGCATCGCTCCCAGTCTATCTTCCTTTTCCATGTTTTTTTCTCATCTAAGATGGCGCCGCTCTCACCCGCTCTAGTTCCCAAATCACTCCCCCACTATTTAGTCACGTTCATTGCGCCTCATGCCGTCACTCGGTTCACCGCAACCTAAGGACCTGGCTGTATCCCGGTAAGCGCAACTCACTACCCTTCCTTTCCTGTTTCGTGTTCTCGCACCAGCACCATGCTCATACTGTGCTTGTTTTTTCCCCAGTGCATTGTCACGCCGCCTCCACCGCTCGCAGCATTTTTGAAAAATTAAATTGGATAATTCATCACTATATCTAGGTAAATATCGCTCCTCCTTAGCCTACTCTGATCATCGCACCTTACCACACCTAACGCGCCTTTTTCTCCGTTCTAGTGTTCCTTGAATTCACCTGGCGAACCATTTTGCTCCTGGCTCCGGCCGGATCGTGCTTTCGCCCTCTAAGCTTACACTAGGTAAATTATCTTATTTTCCCTTCCATCGTTGTTCACCCTTACACTCACCATCCACTCCCTAATACGGATTGTTACCCTCCCTAGTGAACCTCCACTGCACCTGATCACCGTTGTTGCCGTCGCCATTGGACGGCCCAAGTAATCGAAACTCCAGGTGAGACTACCGCTCACTTTAATTCTTCCATCCACAAACACTCCGCTGGTCACCCCTCCACTCAGTGACTACTCACATCACAGTGCTACAGCCTGTCAAATTGTTCCGTTTTCACGGCTTGACGCTACTCGCTCACCTAGCCTCTCCTCATAGCTCTCCATCACGCACTTTGCCCCGGCTAGCCTCCGTGTATTGCCAACGCCATTCCTCACATCACAGCGCTACCGCCGGTTAAATTATTCCGTTTTCACGGCTTGATGCTACTCGCTCACCTAGCTTCTCCTCAAAGCTCTTCATCACGTACCTCGCCACGGCTAGCCTCCGTGTATTGCCAACGCCATTCCTCACATCACGCGCATATTCTTCACCAGTCAGCAAGCCATTGTGATTGTTTATCTCTGGTCAATTACCACTCACAGGACCAAATTGCACTTGCTACTTATCAACTAGCACTTTACGCTTGACCATAACGCATGCCAACACACCCGCATGCTCTCTCGGTATTACACCTGCATCCTCTGAGCTACTTAATCTTGTGTAAAACACCATGAGTGGACCGCCCTAAAACTTTCTTTTTCATTTTTTCCTCATTTTCTCCTCTCTACATCACCCCTGTTTGTTTCCCCACAGGCAATTTCGTTTACAATCAGGCATGTACACATTATTGTCCTGATTATGATCCTGATACTCCTCTAACAGGATCGAAACGTCGTCGACCCCTTTTAAAATAGCATGCACGTTAATCCATTGTGTCAAAAAAGTGCATCAGCTGTTTTTTAAAAGCTTACAACATTGGATTTTGTATAAAGCTCCTTTTTGTCTTGCCTGAAATGCCTCTGTTTGTTTTGTAATGTTATTGTTCTAATCGGATACAGGACTGTGTCCCACAAGTACGTTGTTCCTTTATATGTGAAATTTTATATTGCAAAAATTAAATTGGTTGTCCGGCTGGACTTCCAGAATATAGTATCGATTCTGAACTATATTTATCTAACCATTATCCTAATTGTTTGAGAATCATTGTTGTTTGTACTGAACTATTACCCGAGGTCCTCTACTCCCGTATTGGGTTCCCTTGTCGTTTATAAATATACTTGATCTATTCGGCGGCATTTATCATATATCAGTGGAAGTTGGCTCTGGCAGTGGAGGGTTCTTCTGACAGCGAGAGGATAATCTGGGTGCAGTCGGCATAGGAGATGATGTTGAGTCCATGCAATCTGATGGTATTGGTCAGGGGGTAATGTAAGTGTTGAAGAGGGTGGAGCTGGGGGACGATATCTGGGGGACGCCGCAGATTATCTTTTTATGTGTTACTATTGTTTGTATAATTATTAATATTTGTTTAAATATAGTGTGTAATTCTAAGTGATTTAGAATTTAATTGTTAATAGTAATTTATAGTGCTGTAGCGGGTTGTTATGTTTGTAGGGGGATAGGTGAGAAGTTAAGTAAGTAATGATTTTTAATTAATTAACACTTTTTAAGTAAGTATGTTTTTGATATTAATAATTGTTTATATATAGGAATACTGATGTATTTGAATGTTATTATGGATGCAGGTTGCTACGTTTGCAGGGGTATAGGGTGGGATGTTAATTAGGTAATATTTAATAAAGAATTGATTTTTAATGTATTATTAATTATTTAACTGTTTAATAATTATGGAAATTGTGTAATAATTACGTATTTTAGTTATATGTTAGTTGTGTGCTGCCTGGTTTGTAGAGGTATTGGGTAAGAAGTTAATTAAGTAATACTTTTTAAATAATTGATTATTAATTATTCAATTGATTACTAATTATGTGTATTATGTAATACTGATTTATTTTAGTTGCTTGTTGTTGAGTTTATAAGGAAATAGGGTGGGAGTTTAAGCAACATTTAAAAAAGAATTATTAATGTATAATAACATATTTAATTGATTAATAATTATGTATATTGTGTAATAATGATATATTTTATCTATATTTTAGGTGTGAGCTGCTGGGTTTGTAGGGCAGTAGGGTGGGAAGTTCATTTGGAAATAGTTAATTAACAATGCCTAATTAATTATGTGATTGACTTACAATTATGTAAATTGTGCTATACTTATTTATTCTTTTAGTTATATTGGAGTTGTAGATTGCTAGGTTTGTAGGGATATGGGGGATAAGTTAATTAAGTTATAATAAAATAACGATTATGTTTTTATTGAACATTTATTATCATATTCTTTACAAATTTTGTAAATTGGTTACTTATTTTTTCTTTCTTTTATCTATATATTTCATGTTATGTTTATGTAATAATATTTATATCAAGAGTTTTTTTATTGTTTAACAATTAATACATTCATATGTAATGCGTTTGAAGTGAAGTAGTAAACCTTCACCTCCAAAGTCTAATGCTTTTCCTCAGTGGGATTGCTAAGAGGTCTTCGGAGGCCATGGCCCTCTTTCTCCACCACTCTGCAAATGCGCCTCCTGGCAGAGTATGGGTTTGGGGAAGAAGTCCAATTTACTCCTGATGGACTTTGGGGGCCAAGAAGTCTGTTTCTGCACCTCTCTTCCCTAATTCTCTACCTCTGTTGCTTCTTTCTTTACTTTTCTTGCCTTTTTCTGCACCCTTCGAGCCTCTTTCAGCATCTCTGTTGCTTCTGTCTGCACTTTTTTCTTTTTTATTTGCACCCCTCCTGTCTCTTTCTGTACCTCTCTTATCTCTTTGTGTACCTCTCCTACCTCTTTCTGCACTCTCTTGCTATGCTCTTGCACATTTCTGCACCCCTCTTGCCTCTTTCTGCACCTCTCTTCCATCTTTCTGTTCCTCACTTGCCTCTCTCTTTCTGCACTTCTTCTTGCTTCTTCCCATACCTCTGTTACTTCTTTCAGCAATTCTGTTGCCTCTTTCTGCACTTCTCTTGTTTGTTTCTGCACTTCTGTTGCCTCTTTCTGTACCTCACGTGCTTCTTTCTGCACCCCTCTTGCCTCTTTCTACACCCCTATTTTCTCTTTCTGCACCGCTCTTGCCTCTTTCTGTACCTCTGTTGCTTTTTCTGCACTTCTTTTGCTCTTTTTGTACACCGTTTGAGCCTCTTTCAGCAACTCTGTTGCTTTTTTCTGCACTTCTCTTCCTTCTTTCTGCACCCTCCTGCCTCTTTCTATACCTCTCTTGTCACTTTGTGCACTTTTCCTACCTTTTTTCTTCACCCCTCTTCTTTTTGCACCTCTGTTGGTTCTTTCTGCTTTGCTCTAGCTTCTTTCTGTACCTCACTTGTCTCCTACTGCACTTCTCTTGCTTCTTTCTACACCTCTGTTGCTTCTTTCAGCAATTCTCCTCCCTCTTTTTGCACTTCTCTTGCCTCTTTCTGCACCTCTGACTTAGAGGTAGTTTTAACCCCCCTGCCCTATTATGTACTAGGGCCTTACATTGGAGGTCATGCCAATTACAGGGGTCCCCCAACCCATAGAGTACCCTAGTGTATGTAGGTGTTTTCACTGTATTTTAAGAGTCTTTCAGCATAGCACTGGCTCCAGGCCATGTTAGTCAGAGTCCGTTACCACCAGAACCAGTCAGTAAAACATTGGGGGAACAGGAAGACTTTGCAACAAGGCCTCATTCTGCACCTCTGTTGGTTCTTTCAGCATATCTCTTGCTTCTTTCTGCACCTTTCTTTGTCTTTCTGGAATTCTGTTGCTTCTTTCTGCATTTCTCTTGCTTCTTTCTGCGCCTTTCTTACTCTTTCTGCACCTGTCCCACCTCTGTAGGCATAGTTAGATATTAGCATTTAAAAAACCATTGAAATTCGCTGAAAAAACCATAGGTTTCAGGGACATTATAGTTACAAATTAGCATTTAAAAAACCTTAGATATTCACTGAAAAAACCACAGGTTTCAAGGAGGTTATAGTTAGTTGGACATTTCACTCATACAAAACCAGAGAAATCTGGCCGTTACAGTTAGTTGAGCTAACTATCACTTGCGCCCCCGCAATGCACTGCTGATGACGTCACATATTACATCATTCATGACATGGTCAGTGACATCACTGATGACATCTCAAATGACATCACTGATAACATTATCCATGTGATAATCTGATGCACCTCCTCATAACCTAATATAACTTTTGGTTCCCCCCATTCTAAAATACAGACTACCATTTTTGAAACCATAGAGACACCAATACCAGTTACTACATACCCAGTCACTGATTCCTAGGTCTACACACATATCTACTCATTCACCCATACAGTCACTCATACATGCAGTCACCCATCAATACAGAACTATCATATGCAATCATTCACCACTACAGCCACTCACACACCACCAGTCATCCATAGAGTTCCTCACACACCTAGTAAGTCATGCAAATAATCAATCACATTCTCATTTACTCACCTACACAGTTATACACACACACCACCTCACTTATTCATACAGATACTAACACATACTTACTCTCCTATACAATCACTGATAAAAGCACACACTCATCCATACAGCCACTCTCACAATCACTCACTCTCACATATAGTCATTTATATACTCCAACACTCACATATAATGCCTTTCACATATGTTATTACTCACACATGTACCACTGAGACATCTATTCACTCACCAAGACACCCATAAACACACAGCTTTTTACACATGCAGTCTTGAACCCATACACCCAGTGAATCACCCAATCACAAATCTATGCACACACACTCCCCACCCACCCACACAAACACTCAGGCACCCATACAGATACTCAGACAACCAATCAATAACTCATATAGACACTCATGTAGCTACTCACTAACCCATGCAGCCGCTTACAAATCAACTAACAGACTGATACGGCCATTGACAGAGTTTAGTGACTCACCCATGCATTCAGTAAGACACGTTTAATCACTCACTTATACAGCCAGTCACAGACCTACTAAATCATCCATTCGGACACTCATACACCCACTCATTCTTCAATACACCTTGGCATTTATATATATAAAACATATTTAAACTTTACAGAAACTCACAGTCACTGGATGATGTCATCAGTGATGTCATCAGTAATGCCATTTGAGATGTCATCAGTGATGTCATCATTGATGTGACTGACCATGTCATGAATGATATAATATGTGACGTCATCAGCAATGCATTGCGGGGCCTTGAGTTATAGTTAGCTCAACTAACTAGAACTGCCGAATTTCTCTGGTTCTGTACGAGTGAAATGTCCAACTAACTATAACATCCCTGAAACCTGTGGTTTTTTCAGTGACTATATATATATATATATATATATATATATATATTATCTACTGGCGGTCGCCAGTAGATAGTTATAGTTAGGACCCTGTTTCCATAGGAAATCCGCAACATTCTATTTGGAATAACTTTGGCGCCGGTCGATGAATCCTCGCGAAATTTTCAAAATAGGTGGGGCGCTACGCTCCGCTCCTACCCTGAAAGTCTCGGGGGGATGCGTCAAGCGGGGGCTGAGAAAAAAGGGGGGTCCCAAAACGCGTTTTTCCCATGCATTTTTTCCATAGGACCTTTAGACACAGCTACAGCCCGAACGGCTGAACAGAGTTACTTGAAATTTGGCAGAGAGGTAGTCCTCAGGTCAAGGAAGTGCCTTTTGTAGGTCTGGTGTAAATCTGTTCAGTAGTTCCTGAGAAAATAGCATTTAAATCAATATATATATGTGGGCGGAGCCTAACCACACATCTCATCCTGAGATCTGATTGGCTGTCAGCACTTCATCCAAGAAGTGTTGGCAGCCATCTTGGGACCAATATACATGATAGCACCTCATTAAAAAGCATTGCAGTTAATAGAAGATTTTAAGACTTTAGTTACATTATAAATCATTTGTTGATGGTACCATACTCATTTTAGGAATTGTGGTATGTTCTAAGGTGATTTCACCATGTGAAAAAGCCTTCTGCTGGGATATCATGATTGAGAGAAAAATATTTTCTCATGCTTTTACCACAGAGGTTTGGAAGGTGATCTATAAGCTAAACTGAGAGCTTATTTTCTGTAAATTCACATTATCTTTCTCAGTCATGTGAGAATGAAGTCTGACATTCATAGTAAAACATGTACATCCAACAAGGGCAGAGACTGTCAGTTGATTCCTTTGTGTTCTACTGCAGCTTTCCAGAGTGTTCCAAAGAACTACTAGAGCGCTAACCGTCCTACTTATGATAAATGTATGGCACACCTGAAGCCATCTTGCTTGGATTAAAGTGGTAACTCTTAAAACATTTAATTTAAAAAGGAACAAAATGAGGTGGTTCATTTTTCCATAAAAAGTATGATTAGTGCTGCAGAAAGAAAAATAAGGGCACATTTTGAGTGACTTCTCAAATCCTGGCATGCAGACTGAAACATGCACTTTCAATACCAGCAGCAGTTTTCCCTGGTGAGCAGTAGCTTTACTATAGTGATCTAATGAGCAAAAAGAGTGCTAACATTCTGATTTTATGGCAAATGTGTGACACATTTGAATGCCTTCTTGATGGAATCAAAGTAAAAAACTGAAAGTATTTCCTACTGAGGAGACTGCAGTAAATGAGGAAATTAGGAAACTTCCTAACAAATAAGTCTCCCAAGATGGCCACCAGAGACAAAAGAGCCCAAATGTAGCCCAAATATCACCCAGATGTAGCCCAAGTATAGCCCAATGACAGAATGTCCAAGAATGTTCTTAAAAACAACTAGAGCACTTACTGTCTTCATTATGACAAAAGTATGGCACACCTGAAGCCATCTTGATTGGAATAAACTGGTAACACTTAAAACATTTAATTTAAAAAGGAACACAATGAGGGGGTTCATTTTGCCATAGAAATTATGATTAATGCTGAAGAAAGAAAATGAGGGCACATTTTGAGTGACTTCTCAAATCATCTTCTATTTCATTAAAAAATTCTGACATGCAGACTGAAACATGCACTTTTAATACCAGGAGCAGACTTCCATGGTGAACAGTAGTTTTACTACAGTGATCTAATGAGCAACTAGAGTGCTAACATTCAGAATTCATGGCAAATGTGTGACATATCTGAATACCTTCATGATGGAATCAAAGTAAAAAACTGAAAGCATTTCCGACTGAGGAGACTGCAGTACATGAGGAAATTAGGAAACTTCATAACAAATAAATCTCCCAAGATGGCCACCGGAGACAAAAGAGCCCAAATGTAGCCCAAAATCACCCAGATATAGCCCAAATATAGCCCAATGACAGAAGTGTGCAAAACACTTATTATTTTGTGTTTTTGCAGTGTTATATAGTGCAGACTTGTCAGGTATTGGAGTGCTTTACATGAGCATTGGTTACATCACACAAGAACAAATTAATTTTGGTTGTAGACATGGGGAGACTAAGTGATTTGACCAGAATCACAGAATGTCGAGCTGAAGCAGAAACTTCAACCTGGTTCCCCAGTTGCAAAGTCTGCAGTTCTGGAAGTAACACCACATCCTCTCCCCTAAGTGCAACATTTAATCAAGTTGTCAACTAGATAAAAAAACATAAAGATAACAAATAATTTAAAAGTGCTTTGTCGCTATTTGAAAACTCAGAAAATATGTCCTTATTTTAGTCTTTTAGAGCACTAACCATAATTTTGATGCCAATAAGACCCTCTCATATATGTAATTTCTAAAGGAATGCTCTAGGTATTACAGTTTTGATTACATCAAGATGATGTCAGGCGTTCCACACTTTTGTAATAAATATAGAATGTTAGCAATCTAGTTGTTCATTAGGATACTGTTGAGAGGCAGAGGCCAGGGGCACGGACTCTGAAAATTGAAGGCAGGTAGGAGGGTGCAAAGGCAACAATTTAACCACACTGAGCAGGCAGGAAGGGCCGTGGAAGCACAACAGACTATGGAGGACAGTGGAAAGGGGGGCAGGGGCAACAAACCAACAATACAGGACTTGCAAGAGAGGCTGTTGGAGGGAAGATCTATTACGGGTCAAGGAAGCTAGGGGCGGTCCCCAGAGCCCCGGGAGCCACCACAGAACTGAGCAGGAGTGTGAGTCAGGGACAAAAGGGGCACCTTAATTTGAGCCGGGGTGCCTAGGAACGCTTGCTCCAAAAATGAAGAAAACAGACATATGAGACATGGAATTGGAGGCAGAATACAATGGCAGTTTAATGAGAAGATGCAACTTCAAAGAAACCGCAGAATAGAGACATAAAGTACAAAATACAGAATCCAGATAATCAGACAGCTGTCATGATATTCTCTGTATCTCAATTAATGGACTGACAGAGAGAGAGAGAAAACACATCTATAAATGCATCATGAGAAACAAGTTACACCAAGGAAAATGTTACCTAGGGACACTCACATTTACTCTTAGAGCAAGCATTCCTGCAATTACAATACAACATCTTTTAAATGCAAAAGTAAAGAGAACAATGGTTAAACATAACATGACATTTCATATAGGTAAAATAGAATAAGATACTTCAAGCAAAGCAGAGCAAGACATTTTAAGCAAAGGAAGACAAGAGCTCCCAGCTCTTGGGGAAAACCTGCACAGCCTGTTAACCTACATACAGACGGCGAGGTTGTCCGTCGATATCTGTGGGTGCTCCCTTTTTATATCATTTTGTGGGCTCCTTTGCACGCTACATCTACCTACGTATGCTACCCAAAAGCTTCGTCTGCAGATTTTACCAGACATTTCGTCATTTACCCACTTAATGCTGACAATGGACTGGGTGAAAAGGTCAGTCTCTCAGGCCAATCGCTTATCGTAAGTTCCATAGAGCAAGCAGAAAATAATGGGTATTGTACAGGAATTCAATATATTCATGTATAAAATCTCCTCAGTTCTCCTAACTTGACGCTCTGCGGTTGCCACTTCCTTAAAAGCGGGAAACCTGCCCAGGAAGCAAGTACCAGTCCAGGATGCAGCCTACTGTATGTCGACAGCTTCAGGGGGATGTTGAACTTTGATACCGAGCACGGAGCACTCGGGTAGGGTGGGGGCTACTAGTTTGGAGCAGAAGGCCTCGCAGACCTGCCTGCAGACTGCTATACACTAAAATTGCAGAGCTATGGTCAATTTAACAAAGAGGCCTACATATTGAACAGAAGGGCCTACACAGGGGTTTTATGCTGGCTGAGTGGTAAGGATGTCTCAGGATAATTATATAGCAACACAGGACCCGCTGGTCAATTTAATACGGCCTACAAATGCGGCTGGCAGGGCAAGGACAAGGGTCTCATACTTCAGGTGTGGACAGAACGGGCCAGGGGCCCCCTGTGGTACAAAATCTACCCTCCTTCAAGGCTGTGGCAATGTAATAGACCATTGTGGGCAGAAGGAAGAGGCAATGGTAGTACAACCATACATGCCAACAGACCCGATTCAGCCAGGAAACGTCCAATGTTTTTAAGCTCAAATGGGCTTTATTTGATCTGTCTCCTGTCTACAATATCCTCTTTTTCAATGTAACTCAAAGGGGAAAATCAATAACCCAGTTTTTTTTCAAAATCTCCCTCTTACCAAGTTCAAAATGTTCGCAAGTATGGTACATTGGATCATGGAAGGAAATGGGATAGGGACATGGACTTGGATAACAGAGGACAGGAGAGACATGGAGAGGTGCACCAAACTGACCCTGCAGGGCAGGCATCAGGGTTTGCAGCAGCACAATACACCACACAGGGCATGCAGGACGGGAGTGCAGCACAACAATCCATAGAAAGCAAGAGGGAGGGGACAGGACCATGCACATGGACAACAGAGAACAGAGGGGCAAGAGGCAATGGTAGCTAGCTGACCATAATGGACAGACAGGAGAGAAGGCTGCAGCATAACAGACCATAAAGGGCAGGAGGGACGGATCAGGGGCATTACAATGGAACAGACAAGCCAGGAGGGAGGGAGTAGGGGTCTGCACATGTAAACAGAGGGCTGGGGGCAAGGGGGCAGGGCAGGAGCAGCAAGATGGCCATGGAGGTCAGGCAGGATGGGCACTAGAAGCAAGACACAACATGAAGAGCAACAGTGAGACTGTGATGGCATACACACAGACCATGGAGGGAAGGTGGGAGGGGGTCAGGGGCAGCTAACTGACCACACAGGGAAGGTGGGAGGGGCCATGGCAGCACAGAAGACCATGCATGGCAAGTGGGAGGGTTAGTGGCAGCACAATGGCTATGATGGGCAAGAAGGAGGGTGCAGGGGCATGCACAAAGGACGATGGAGGATAGAAGGGAGGGTCAGGACCTGTGCACAGACAAGAAAGTTCAGGGGAAGGGGCCTCACAACAGACCACACGGGGCAGCAGGAGGAGCAGTTGCAGCACAACAGACCAGGGAGGGCAGAAGGGTGTGGCAGTACAATGGACCATGTAGGACAGGAGGAAGAGGATAGAGGCATGGCATGTGGACAGGCAGGGTGGAGGTGGCAGGGACAGGTTACAGTCATCTGACAATGCTAGGCAGGTGGGAGGGGAGTGGCAGCTCAACAGAACACTCAGAGTAGATAGGAGTGGCAGGTCCATGGGACATGGTGGGCAAAAAGGATGGAGCAGGGGCATGCACAAAGACATCGGAGGGCAGGGGGAAGGAGAATAGGGGCAGCAAGCTAAGCACAGAGTTTAAGCAGGAGGTCAATGATGGGGCATAGAATTGGGCAATGGAGGGCAGGAGGAGTGGACTGGTACATCATACTAAATTGAGGGCAGTGGCAGCACATCAGACCATGCATGGCAGGAGGGAGGAGGCTAGTCCATGGATTCACACAACAGAGGATAGGGAGGAGGGGGATGGGGCAGCAAGCTAACTGTTCAGAGAAGGCGGGTATTAGAAACTTTATTGTTTTTAAAACATTTTGTCTGTGCAAACTACTTAAAATATGAACAAGTATGCAGCATAATCTCACTTTTATTCAGGAAGAAGAAGACGTTAGTGACTGTGACTCCGGGCTCACTTGGCAAAAACACCCCCTGACCCTCCACCCCCTATCGCAAAATGTAATGCCCGTGAAAAGGGTAGGTGAACACAGTGTTATATAGAACATAGTCCTGAGAGCACGATTGAAAATGAAAACTAGATATAGTGTATGGTATAAACTATGCACCAAAAAGTGTGATATAAGATGAACCAGGCGTGAAATATAATATGCAATACATTGTGCGCAATGACAGATTCATTGGAGAGCGCGAGATAGCACAGGCACTAGCGCGTGCTATGCGATATGCGCCTTGGAGTGTAATATGCACAGGGCAGTGTTGTGTAACCTAACTAGTCTCTAAAGTTGTAATATAAAATATGTGCTGGGGAGTGTAACGTTGCATATGCACTGTGACAAAGATATGGATCCCAAATTGTAATATGTATGGCATAGCACTGTGCGTTATAACATAGGCATCGAGGAAGGCACGTTAGATGGGGCAATATAACCCGTGCGAAGACAAGTGTGGCATGACATTTTCACGGGGTGGTGTTACAGTGCACATGGGCTAGAGAGTGTCATAGCATATGCACTAGCTAGTGGAATACAATACAGAGGTGTGTGGCACTCGGCAGGCAATGGTGGGTGTAACACAGCATTGGGCTCTGTCAGGAGCGCGCTGTGACTCGCAAGTGATGTTCGTCCCCTTTCCAGAGAGTAAAATAAAAAGTATTACACATCCGGCAGTGGATGTGTGTTTTATTAACTGTGAGGGGGGTTTCTTGCATAGTTTTGGTCGAATTTTTGTCGAATCCCCTTTGAATGGCTTGGTGTGCATGTGTATTAAATGTGCCCGTCAATAGCTACCCATGTTTGTATAAATAAACGACAAGGGTGTCTACCGGGATTAGGCACGGTAGAGCATCAGACATGTCAGAGCTTCACTAGTGGTGTAAATACATTCCACGTGGATTAATTGCATGCATAGTCGCCTTTTAATGAATATCACGCAAATCGTCATGGTGATAGGTACGTACGGTTTGTCCAGCATGTCCTAGGTGTGTCTATAAATATATATTTTTTTAAAATAATAAAAAACAGTGGCCGGCCCTGGGGATTGGGGTCAAAAAAATATAATTAGGAGACAGGCCCTGGGGGATGGGGTCATCAGGGCCAATAAATTAGAATAAGAAGGGGAACCACACAGCCCCCCTTCTTAAAAAAATAAAATAAATAAAAGACTGGCATCGTGCCGGAGGCCATGCCCCCTCCATGCAGCACTCTGCAAACGCGCCCCCAACAGGCATCTCCAGTATGCGCCAGGGAGCTGCGCTGCAGACAGGTGTTCTGAGGCCAAGCCCCTTTTTACACCTCTCTGCAACGCAGCTCTGTGGCGCTTACTGGAGGTACCTAGTGGTCTAGTGTGACCCTAGGGACCCTTAGGATTCAAGGGGACTTAATCTCTCAACTTAGAACAGCCACAGGGCGCGTTTACACAGTGGTGAAGGGAGGGGACGGGGCCTGAGGTGACGTGTGCAAACACGCACCATGGCACGTTTTAAATTGGGGATATAATTTCCCTTCAATACTGAAGGCCCCTGGGGGCTAACTAGCCCACCAAGTGCTTCCAGTAAGCGCCACTGAGCTGCATTGCAGAGAGGTGGTCCAGGCCGTGCCACTTTTTACACCTCTCTGCAACGCAGCTCTGTGGCACTTACTGGAGGTACCTAGTGGGCTAGTTGGACCCTAAGGACCCTCAGGACTCAAATGAACTTAATCTCCCAACTAAAAACGGACACAGGGCGTGTTTACACAATGGTGAAAGGAGGGGACGGGGCCTGAGTTAACGTGTGCAAAAACGCCCTGTGGCCTGTTTTAAGAGGTAGTTTTAATCCCCATGCCCTATTATATACTAGGGGCTTATAGAGGAGGTAAGGCTAATCACAGGGGGACCCCAACGCATAATGTTCCCTAGTGTATGTAGGTGTTTTCACTGTATTCTAAGTGTCTTTTAACATAGCACTGGCTCTAGGACTGGTTAGTCAGACTCAGTTACCACCAGTATCCGTCTGAAAAAGTTGAGGGTACAGGATGATTTTGCAACAAGGCTTCTTTCTGCTCTTCTTTTTGTTCTTTCTGCACGTTATCCTTCTTCCTGCACTTATCTTCGTATTTGAGGACTTCTGTTGCTTCTTTCTGCACTTCTTTTGTTTCTTTCTGTGCATTTTTTCTTCTTTCTTCACATCTCCTATCTCTGTAGGCATAGTTAGAAATTAGCATTTAAAAAACCTTTGAAATTAACAGAAAAAACCATAGGTTTCAGGCACGTTATAGTTAGGAATTAGCATTTAAAAAACCTCAGAAATTCACTGAAAAAACCATAGGTTTCAGGGGTGTTATAGTTAGCTGGACTTTTCACTTGTACAAAACCATTGAAATTCCCCCGTTATAGTTAGTTCAGCTAACTATAACTCGCGCGCCCGCAATGCACTGCTGATGACGTCACATATTACATCACTCATGACATGGTCAGTGACATCACTCATGACATCACTGATGACATCTCAAATGACATCACTGATGACATCACTGATGACATCATCCTTGTGATAGAGTGGCAGACCTCCTCTCACCCTAATATAACCTTTGATACACACATTCAAAAATAGAGACTAAAATTTTCAAAACAATGGACATACCAATACCAGTTACAACATCCTCTTCAGTAATTCTAAGATCCACATACACATCCACTCATTCACCAACAGTCCAATACAGTCACTCATACATGTACTCACTCATCATATGTACTCATACACCTATACATCCTGTTACACAATGCCACTCATCCATAGAGTTACTCACACACATAGTCACTCATGCTAATAAAGAATCAAACATACATTTACTTGCATATACAGTTATACACACACCACCACACTTACTTCTACGGAAACTTGCACATACTTAGTCTTTTAAACAATCACTTAAAGAAACACATACTTATTCATACAGGACAATCTCTCACTCTCACATATACTCACATATATACACCAATAGTCACATATACTAGTTTAAAACATATGTAGTTACTCATAAAGACACTATTGAGACAGTCATTCACTCACTAACACACCCATACACACACTCATCCACCCATACAGTCCTGCACACATACTGTGTTCAACACATACAAACAGTGAGTCACTCATTCATGCACCTATGCACTACGTAATACCCCCACCGAACCATGCAGACACTCAGACTGATACTCAAAAAACCAACTAATAACCTATATAGACACCCATGTAGCTACTCACCAACCCATGCAGCCACTTATACACAAAGTGAGAGACTGATACAGATATTTACATATTTAAACATTACTCACTAAGCCATGTATTCACTATGATACACTTAATCAGTCAGTTACACAATCAATTTTTCAAAAACAAATCATCCATTTAGACACTTATATACCCATTTATTCTTCCATCGACCTTGAGATATACATATATAAAACATATTTAATTTTCAGAATAACACACATTCACTGGATGATGTCATCAGTGATGTCATCAGTGATGCCATCAGTGATGTCATTTGAGATGTCATCAGTGATGTCATGAGTGATGTCACTGACCATGTCATGAGTGATGTAATATGTGACGTCATCAGCAGTGCATTGCGGGCGCGCGAGTTATAGTTAGCTGAACTAACTATAACGGGGGAATTTCAATGGTTTTGTACAAGTGAAAAGGCCAGCTAACTATAACACCCCTGAAACCTATGGTTTTTTCAGTGAATATATATATATATATATATATATATATATATATATACACAGATATATGTATATAGTGCTTTTTATAGTATTAAATTGAAAGAGCACAAAAATGTATATGATGTAAAATATTTATTTTGAAGAATGGTGTTATACTATGAATATATATATATATATATATATATATATATATATCACCAAAGTTCAAAGATACGTGCGCTCTCAGGTCAGTAAACAACACATCCAGGTTATAATAGTGACCAGGTTTATTCCATAACGCGTTTCGACTGCGTCCGCAGCCTTGCTCACATGGAACCGTGTAATGGATAACTTTATGCAACTATATACAATGGACACAACTTTTGAGGGCAGTGGAGTCAAAATAGGACTATGTGAAAGACAGCGTCCGCCATCTTGGAAAGGTCAGCATAGGTAAACATAGTTAATGGCTAAATGCAATACAGATTCACAGTACCGAAATGCATGAAAGACCAACAGTACAGTTGAACAAAGAACATCCACTACTGTTCCACTTATATTAGGTTGAATGACCAATAAAGTGTACGGCTCGGAAAGCAGTAACATTCCGGAGCAACTCACAGGTGACTCACAGTGAAGTAAATACCTGGTAGACTGCGAGCATCGTAATACTATGTCTTAGATGATTAGGAACGCTTGGCCAATATGAAAGCCCTGCAAAGTAATAATCAACCGCTCTGCTAGGAGATCGTGGCTAAATAGCCAGAAAATTAGCATCTAGGTAAGTCAAAACGGTGGGAAACAGGACCAATTTCAAGCGTTTAAAACATAAGGTGTCAAGGTCACATGGGAGAGTGAGCGATAGTGCCAACAACTGAGCAATAATTGGCTAGTTAGGACCAATGTCACTTCTTATGCTTGTTGCACGAAATGCATCGTTAACCCTAACACAGTGCATGGGGAAGTAAAACCATGCTCAAAAGTACCGGCATGGACCGTTCACTGGGTAGTTACCATCTGTGCCACACAAGCGATACACACACGATACACTCGACAAGTTAACGGAGCTTTCAGTGGGGAAGGTGTTGTGAGAAGGATCAGTTACTCCCTGCCTACACCCCCGCTTCTCTCCGTGTGTACTGTGTGGATAGACCATTATTTATCTTGTTGCTTGTTGCACAACATTTCATTTTTCGTGCATTAGAAAACTGACTGTGTTAACATACATACTTCACATCACGGCAGAAAGAACCCTCTACTATGGCAAGAGGGGGGCAGTAAACGCACTTACAGATTTTGGACAGAATTGAGTGATCAGATTAGTGCATCATGGAAGATGAGGCTGAAAGAAGAGCAGCTGCTCTCACTTTATTTACGAGGAAGCCGGGACCGAAGAACCAAAAAGAGGCTACCAATCCTGAAACTCGCACAATAGAGGACAAATTGAGGAAACTGGAGAAAATTAAGAGAGCAGAGATATCGAAATGGTGGGAGGCCATCTCATTACAAAACTATGTGGAACAAGAGATGGCTCCGAGAGGCCTGAGGATTTTCATTACACCCTCGTATGAAAAACCGAACCCCGAAATGCTCAAAGAATGGTCCCAGAACTCGGCACTCAGCTCCAGACGCATGCTGGAGATATTGATAAAGTACGCCTGGATCGACCGTGATGCATTATTGAAAGAAATCAAAGATCTTCAAGAAGACCTTACAAAAAACATGAGTATTGAGACTTACAACAAGGCAATGGAGAATATGAAAGAGAGACTGGTGAAACACGAGGAGGACATCAAAGGACGCAAACAGAGGAAACTCAACAGGGACTATGGAGACTACGACAGCGGGAGAATACTAACTTTTAACCGGAAATATGATCATCTCTACAAGGATAAAGAAACACCAACAACAGAGAAGGCCAATCCGGTGGAAGAAGTACCCTCAGAGATATCCACTGCCAGTGATACGGAATCGGACATATCCAAAGGGGAGACTTCAGGCGAGGAACGCAGTACCCGTACCACCACTTTTTTAGACGAATACCGGACAATGCGACAAAGACGACAGAGCACGAGAGACACAACAACACCGAGATCGAGGGGCCAGAGAGGACGGGCACGAGGAAGAGGCCGAGTAGACGGAGGAACAGACGTCAACGAGTCAGACAACAGTGGCAGAAGAGGCAGAGGAAGGGGCCGTATGGGAAGCAACAAGACGCGCTCCAACAGAACATATTGATGGACCCCAATATGGTTAATAAAACTATTATTAATCTTTCTAAAAGACACTTGAGTGATGTGGAGAAGTACACACTATGCTTAGGTCTGTCATTCTGCCCCTCATCCAGATTTAACTATGTTGAAACAAGAATTGACCTCTTTAAGTATGTCAGGAAGCTTAAGTTAAAGAAGTGGCATATATTACGACGCCAACAGCCCAGAGTAGTCACTGACACTAGTACACAGGAGGAACATGAAGCAAACCTAGCAATAGGGGATTTAAATACACTTACTACCCTATTCGAACTTAACAACGATACAAATAGGGATAGTCCGACCATGGAGGAAACAGACATCTTGGATGTCATGGACATTACCCACAACTCAGCCGCCACTACTGGTTTTAAACCCCCTCCGACTTTTTTACCCATGCTACCACACGACGGCATTGACACATTCCACGACAATGTCACCAAGGCCCTCATTGATCTGAGAAACAAATCACACTACAGTAACAAGTCAAACAATAATCTGTCATTTAATCAGAGACAGATTCTCAAATCACTAGCCGATGACAAAGACATAGTCATCCGACCAGCAGACAAAGGTGGGAATGTGGTAATTCTGGACAGAGAGCAATACATTACTGAGGCCCTTAGACAACTAGGGGACACCAATTCCTACATGCAGATCACTAGGGAGGTGTACAATGAAAGTGTCATCATGATATGGGACAAACTCATCACTTGGAGGGACAAAGGGATCCTTGAGTGGGAGGAGTACTGTTATCTCAAGAGGGATTTTCCCAAGATACCGGTGCTTTACCTTCTACCCAAGGTCCACAAGAGTGCCACATCTCCACCTGACCGTCCCATAGTGTCCTCCATAGGAAGTGTAGCGGAGCACATATCCAAATATGTGGACCATTTTCTCAGGGAATTTGTCACCAAGCTCCCGAGTTACGTGAGGGATACTAAAGATTTCCTAGGAAAACTAGAAAAGATCAAATGGGAGAATGGTCTACTCCTTATCACACTGGATGTGCAATCACTGTACACCATAATCGACCACCAACAGGGATTAGATGCGTGCAGGCACTTCCTTAACCAAAGACAGATCAAATATTTGGAACACAATGACATGATCATTGAAATGACAGAATTCTGCCTCACCAATAACATCTTCATCTTCAACGGTACCATCTATAAACAGCTGATTGGTACCGCGATGGGTTCTTGTCTGGCCCCTAGCTTTGCCAATCTCTTCATGGGCCTCTGGGAGGAGGAGATATTTTCAGAAAAGATTGCCATCAAGAATTTGAGCAAAGTGGCACTTTGGCTCAGATACATTGACGACCTTTTCATTATATGGAAAGGTAGTCACATAGAGGCCCAGGATCTTATTCAAGAACTCAACTGCAATGACCGTAACATACATCTCACAGGGAACATCAGTGACAACATGGTCGAATATTTAGATGTGAAGGTAGAGGTAAGATCCAACATACTACATACCTCATTATACCGCAAGAGCACAGCAGGCAACAGTATCCTGCATGCCCTCAGCAGCCACCCGGATACCCTTAAATGGAGTATCCCCTTTGGTGAACTGCTGAGGGCAAAAAGGAATTGTAGCAGCAGTGAAGCTTTCGAAAAAGAAAGCAGAGTGATGATTGAAAGATTCAAACTTCGAGGTTAACCCAACTGGGTCCTCAAGAAAGCGATCTGCAGAGTAGAGTCCGTGGATAGAAAAGACATACTCAGGGATGACACTACAGTGATGGAGGGAAGTGGAGATGCAGAAACAAGGGTGATCATGACCTACAATACGGAGTCTGATGGCATCAGACATATCTTGTCCAGAAATTGGAACACACTAAAAAATGACAACAGCATAGGACACACTTTCAAGGACAGACCTAATATCACATACAGGCGAGGAAGAAACCTTAGGGACATACTAGTACACAGTGACATCACTTTGACACAAGACAGAGGTATTCAGAACCTCAGAGGTTTCTTCCCATGTGGTCACTGCAAAGCTTGTTCGGCTAGTACATCACGTAAAACATACGAACAAGGTCACAATCAGAGAGCAATAACCCAGTTCCTCACATGCAGCACCACATTTGCTATATATGTGATAGAATGCCCATGTGGACTATACTATATAGGCAGTACCACCCTGATGGCCAAGAAAAGGGTACTCGAACACAAGCGGGCCATCACCAACAAAGACCCAAAATACCCAGTGGCGAGACATTTTCAAGAACGACACTATTCTGACTCCTCACTACTGAAATATTTTATTTTGGAACAAGTCCGGTTAGATCACAGAGGGGGTAACAGGACACTCAAACTCAGACAGAGAGAGTCAAAATACATTGTAGATCTCCAAACGAAGGCCCCTGGAGGTATGAACCAAGACGAGGAACTTTCAATACATTTGAAAAAAGAGTAATCCTATACGTTTTTATTCCGACAGGTTAAAGGGGATGTCTTGTACAACCAAGGATGTACCTACTTGTGTTTTGTTTTGTCTTGATTTCACATGTTTCTCTGACTTGTCAGCTAATGTTTATCTCATGTTTTAATTGCAGGAGAGAAGGAAGGCACCTAACCACTACACAGGTGCCTAACCTTTTCTTCGGAGTCACGTCTTCACCTTCACTAAGAGAATTGGGGCACTTGAATTACAACTGGACACTTCATGAGGGGCTCTGAGAGCAACAGGATAAGTGAATTTTGGTTATTGATTGACCCAGGGCACTTGCTCATTACTGTTTTTTAACTTGTTTTTCAACTTGTTTTTTAACTTGTCACACTGCTTATTCTATCCTTTATGATTTGAGAGACTAGATGTCATGCACTTTATGAGCACTATGCCGGTACTTTTGAGCATGGTTTTACTTCCCCATGCACTGTGTTAGGGTTAACGATGCATTTCGTGCAACAAGCATAAGAAGTGACATTGGTCCTAACTAGCCAATTATTGCTCAGTTGTTGGCACTATCGCTCACTCTCCCATGTGACCTTGACACCTTATGTTTTAAACGCTTGAAATTGGTCCTGTTTCCCACCGTTTTGACTTACCTAGATGCTAATTTTCTGGCTATTTAGCCACGATCTCCTAGCAGAGCGGTTGATTATTACTTTGCAGGGCTTTCATATTGGCCAAGCGTTCCTAATCATCTAAGACATAGTATTACGATGCTCGCAGTCTACCAGGTATTTACTTCACTGTGAGTCACCTGTGAGTTGCTCCGGAATGTTACTGCTTTCCGAGCCGTACACTTTATTGGTCATTCAACCTAATATAAGTGGAACAGTAGTGGATGTTCTTTGTTCAACTGTACTGTTGGTCTTTCATGCATTTCGGTACTGTGAATCTGTATTGCATTTAGCCATTAACTATGTTTACCTATGCTGACCTTTCCAAGATGGCGGACGCTGTCTTTCACATAGTCCTATTTTGACTCCACTGCCCTCAAAAGTTGTGTCCATTGTATATAGTTGCATAAAGTTATCCATTACACGGTTCCATGTGAGCAAGGCTGCGGACGCAGTCGAAACGCGTTATGGAATAAACCTGGTCACTATTATAACCTGGATGTGTCGTTTACTGACCTGAGAGCGCACGTATCTTTGAACTTTGGTGATAATTTTGCCGGTTGCTTCGCCGGCGTGTACGCCACTTTCCGAGGGGGCCAGCTGTCCGGAAGAAGCGTTTGTGGATTTTGGATATATATATATATATATACATACACACATATATATGTATGCATGTTTATATATTTGTAAACAATGTTACATATTAGCAGAATGTATTTAATTAACATTATATTAATTACATATATTAACATATTTATGATTTACCACTTTAAACTATAAATATATATAGATATAGATATATATATATATATATTATTCAAAACATTGCTCCTTCTGTCTCCCCTCTCCCAAGGCAGGCAGGTCGTCCGATGACGGCGGAGCGCGCCGACTTCCGAATTCCCAAATTAATAATTGCAACGAACACCACAGGGCTTATCTTTCACCAGATCTTTTAATTTTGGTAACGCGTTTTGCCTGACACAACAGGCTTGCTCACACATTAGACAGTGGGTTAAGCTCACGTATATACCATAAGGGAATTCAAA
This sequence comes from Triturus cristatus, assembly GCF_964204655.1. NCBI lineage: Eukaryota > Metazoa > Chordata > Amphibia > Caudata > Salamandridae > Triturus > Triturus cristatus. Next base: position 458,475,171 of record NC_140580.1, on the reverse strand, counting down.
CTGAAAACGGACTGTGATTGTCATCTACAGTGTCTGTTACTTTGGCGGCCATTTTAAGCTAGTCAAATACATGTCTAATATCATTTCCTTAGCCTAGTGCTTCATAAGTCATCATGCATTTTGTTACTATTGTATCACATATATATCAGAAGAAACAGGACTATAATTATTCAGTTCATAATCTGTTATAATTTGAACTGGTCAAATTCAGACCCATTAATTCGCCATAAATACATTTTCTTCATGATAAATCATTATTTCATTAGCATAGTGCTCTAAAGCTCAATTAGAACAATGTAAATAAGAAAACAACATTATTTTCTCAACATTCGATAACTCAATAACCTTTCCTTGATTATCATATAATTGTTATTGACATAGTGTCAAAGAGATTTGTTATCTACTGTTAATTAATTCTCCCATTGTTTAAGTACGTGACATAATTTTGTTCCCACCATAACTAAAGATCCACACCCTTGCAAGAAAAAACATAATCATTATTTGTGCCACCTTTTCCCCTGTTCAATCCAAAATTTACAGAATCAAACTAAAACATATCATTAGGAATATGAAGGTTCTCTTATCTGTCATATGATTCAATTTTCATGCTCTGGAAGAAAAGGGTAGGGGTATGTCTTGATTACCTTCCGGAGTCGGCCCCTTCCTTTCCTCCTATAATTAAAACAAAATACCAAATTATTAGACTCTAATAATAGTAATAAAATTATTCAGAATTAATTCTTTCACACAGAAACATACAGTTCATTATGATGTTCAGCATATACAACCAGATATTACTCTCGTAAATGTACACTTAATTCCTCATCTTGATTTAATCCTCCGGGATATTTGCTTTGCAAGTTGACAATGTGCCATGACTCTCTCTGTCTCAATTGTAGTTCTCTATTCCCACCCCTTCTGTTGAACTCTACGTGTTCAATTGCAAAAAATGACAAAAGTGAGCTATTGGATAGATGGTATTTGGCAAAATGTCTTGCCACTGGGTAATGTGGATCTTTGTTGTTTATTGCGCGCATATGTTCCAACACTCTCTTTTTAACTGCCAGAGTGGTGCTCCCCACATATCTTAAATGGCAAGGGCACTCAAGAATATAGATAACAAATGTGGTTCCAATGTTAGGAATTGTTCAATGTTCTTTTCTGCTACAGGTGTATTGTATTTTTTCCGCATGTGACTGTACGACATGCTTTACAGTGTCCACACGGAAAAAATCCTTTCAAATTGAGACGTGTGTTAATTTGAGTTTTAGAAATATCGCCTTTCATCAGAATATCCTTATGATTTTTGCTTTTTCTATATGTTATGAGTGGGCGTGTAGGTAGATCATTTATCAGAGTAGGTTCAGTTTTTAGTGTATTCCAATTCTTATTAAGAATTTTAACAATGTTGTTTGATTCTGCATTGAATGTGAGGATTACTCTGGGTTGGTTTTCCCCTTCTTTTTCTTCCTTAGATTTTTCTACCAGGGTTTCTTCTCTCAAGATCTTTTTTACTTTCTCTACAGCTCTTTCTAGTACCCATTTTGGATATCCTCTCTCTTTAAATCTTTCCAACATGATTTTTTGTTCAATGCAAAAATCTTCCATGGTACTACAGTTCCTCCTTGCTCTGAGCAGTTCACCAAATGGTATACTCCATTTTAAGGTTTCGGGGTGGCTGCTCAGAGCATGGAGGAGACTATTCCCAGCTGTTTCTTTTCTGTGTAGTTTAGTACAGATTTTGTTTTGACGGATCTCTACTATCACGTCCAGAAATTCAATGGCTACCATACTTATGCTGTATGTTAATCTTAAGTTGTAATTATTAATATTCAAGTTGTTAATGAATGTGGTAGCTGATTGTTCGTCTCCTTTCCATACAATAAAAAGGTCGTCAATGTACCTCAACCATTTGATTATCCTCTCTCCTGTTTCTGTCTGGTCAATGCTTCTTTGTACTTTCTCCTCCCACACCCCAAGAAATAGATTCGCGAAATTCGGGGCAAAACAAGTCCCCATTGCAGTTGGGGATGATTCGTCAAGGGGGGGCTGAGAAAAAAGGTGGGTCCAAAAACGTGTTTTCTCCATGTTATCTTCCATAGGAAACTTGAGACAAAGCTACAAGTTGAATGGGTGAACGGAATTACCCCAAATTTGGCAGGGAGAAGGGTCTTGGTCTAGAAAGTACGCTTTTGTTTATTTGGTGTAAATCCGTTCAGTAGTTTTTGAGAAATATTGAAATTTACAGATATCGATATTTGGGAATTCTGCCATCTGATTGGCTGAGGCGTTATGAGCACGAGCTTGCTGCTTATTGGCTGCGAGTGCTGCAAGCGGTTGCAACTAGGAAGTGTTGGCCGCCATTTTGTGATTCCGTTGAAGCGAGTAAGGGGAAAAAAGGGCAAAAAAAGTGGGAAAGAGGAGGGTAGGAGCACTGTAGCCTCTGTGGGGTGTTTAGGGTATGCTATATACGGGGTGTGAAGCGAAGCATTCACTCCTAGCAGTGTGAAAGTGCTGGGCTATGGAAATTAAGTGAGGTATTGCCTAGAGTCTTATGCTGCTAAGGTGAGCTGGTGCGGGAGTCGGGAATTAAAGCGTGAGCCCAAATTGTGTGTCTTATGCTGTGAAGTCATGTTCCGTGGCCGCTGCACTACACCTGTGGAATTAGTGCCAGCATGTGTTTATACCTACTAGGACAAACTACTGACCCGTACTGGTCTGAAAGTCCTGGGGTATGGAAAATATATGAGGTATTGTGTACAGTCTCATGGTGCTAGGCTGAGCTGCTGCCGGACTCGGGGATGAAAGCGTGAGTCCAAACACTGTCTCATATGCTATGAAGTCATGTGCTCTGGCCGCTGTGCCACATCTGTCCAAGTAGTGTCAGTATGTAGTTATACCTACTCGGAGGAACTTTTGTTTCAAACATTGTAACTTGTGTATGGTGCTTAGGGGGTGTTATACAGAGATTGCGAAGGAAAATTTGCGCGTATCAAATCAATTTGGTATTTGTAAAGTGCAAACTACTCACTCCTACGGGTCTGATGGCACTGGGGGCAAAAGCTGAGCTGCTGACAAACTCGGGGTAAAGCCGGTGAACTACTGACCCCTACTGGTCTGAAAGTGCTGGGTACAGAAATTAAGTGAGGTATTGCCTAGAGTGTCATGCTGCTAAATTGAGCTGCTGCTGGACTCGGTATTTATTTATTTATTTATAAAGTTTTAAATAGCGCAAACATGACCCATGGGGGTATCAGAGCGCTTTACAGTACATAATTATCACATATTATACATACAATTGGAAATCGCATATAATACAAAAGAGGTAGACATTGGTGTTTGGATCTAATCGGTGGCAAATAGGCATCAGGGTGTTAAAGATTTAGGATGTTAATTTGTTCATTAGAAACCTTTTCGCTTCTTTTTTGAAGGCGGTAAAAGAGGAGATTCTGCGTACGTCTGGGGGAAGGTTGTTACATATCTTCGGTGCGATACCTGAGAAAGCTCTGCACCCAGTTCTCTTTTTGTGGAAGGATTGAGGTTTTAGGAGTAGTGAGTTTGCACTTTGCGAATGTCTGCAACCTCCCGACCGCTCTAGCTTTTGTGCTAAATAGCTGGGTGAGTTGCTATGTAGGGCTTTATGTGTCATGCTGGCGATCTTTATTTGTATTCTCGACTTGTCGAGTAGCCAGTTCAAAGCCTTCAGTGCCGGGGTGATGTGGTTATTTCTTTTTATTCCGGAGATCAGCCTTGCCGCAGCGTTAAGCGATGCCCTGATTGGTGCTAGCTTGTATTTTGGAAGACCGCATAGCGTGGTGCCTCCATAGTTCAGTCTTGGTAGTACTAGAGCTTGAACCGGCATTTTTAGATCAATCTGTGGGAGGAAGGGTTTAAGTTTCCTTAAGATACTCAACTGAAAATTGGCTCCCTTGGTGGCATTGTAGATTTGTGCCTGCATATTTAAATGTTTGTCAAGGGTGTCTCCCAGGGATTTTGCGGAGTCAATGATGTATGGGGTGCAATCAAAGGAAGTTAGATGCTTCAGCCATAAGTCTATCTTGGGTGTGTGATTGGGAGGGGAGATATTAGGGGGAACTCAGGTTTCTTGGTATTGAGCATGAGGTGGTTGCCATTGAGCCAACTTTGGGTATTATGAAGGATGGCGTTGAGGGGGATGAATTCATCTGGTGAGGAAATTTTCATATATAGGTGAGTGTCGTCCGCGTATAGGTGATATAGAATTTTTGCAGAATTCAGCGCATTAGCAAGGGGTTCCATGAGTAGATTAAAAAGGATTGGTGATAGTGCTGATCCCTTTGGAACTCCTAGTGTGACCATGGAAGGTTGAGAGAATGATTGCTTCAACTGATTCTTTGGGTTCTGTTGCTTAGGAAGGAGGTGAACCATTGTAACACTGGACCTCTTAGGCCCATCCTTCGTTCAAGTAGGGACAGTATATTGTCGTGTTTAACCATGTCAAAAGCGGAAGATAGGTCAAGAAGTATCAATAGGCACGATTCGTTATGATCTAACATTTTTAAAATGTCATCCATTATATCGATGAGTGCTGATTCAGTACTGTGACCTTGACGGAAGCCGGATTGGTGTTTATCTAGGAGGTTGAAGTTCTCGACGTGGTTGCAAAGTTGAATTTGTACACATTTTTCCAATAACTTCGCCAGAGTGGGGATGCTGGATATAGGGCGATAGTTGTTGAGGTCTGTGGAGAGGGAGTTGGCTTTCTTTAGTATAGGTGTGACCTGCCCTATTTTAAGGCAGTCAGGTATGGAACCTTGCCTCAGAGAGGCATTAACAATTTTTGCCCATAGTGGTAGAAAAGATGTCTTTATCATTTTGAATACAGATAGGGATAGGGGATCGGAGAAATGATTGGCAAGGTTGATCGCTAGCAGGGTGCTATAGATTTCGTGTTCAGGGATGGGTGAGAAGGAGTGCCAGTTGGCATTGTTTTTTGGAACTTTGATCGGAAAGCTAAAAAGTTCCTTGATCTGTGAGTAAAGAGTAGACTCTTGGTCAGTAGTTTGTTGGGGTTCTTTCTTGGCTTGAATGTCATTTTCAATGGTTCTAGTCTTTTCTAGGAAGAATTTGGCAAGCTCGTCGCAGTTAGGGGTAGCTGGGTTGCTTAGCTCCACTACGTTTGTAGAGTTACGCAATTGTTGTTTTACGATTTCTAATAGTTTTTTGGGACGGTTAATGGCATGGTTCAGCTGTGTTTTGAAGAAGTCTGCTTTAGCTTTTAAGATTTTTCTGTTGTAAGTGTTTCTCAGTGCCCTAAGTTGATGTAGGTGATCAGTGGAGGTTGCTGATTTCCAAGCTCGCTCAGCTAGTCTTAACTTGCGCCGGTCCGAGTTTAGATTCTCATTGAACCATGGTTTGGAGATTTTGGTGGAGACATTTTTTTCTTGGAGAGGCGCAGTGGTATCAATGATTTCAAGCACAGTGACATTGTAGAAGTCTGCTGATGGGACCAGGGCGGAATTGCATTGGGATATCAAGGCATTGGGATTGATATTTTGGATATTCCTTTTCCATTCTTTTGTTTTTGTAGGTTGGCTTCGTTTTGGAGTAACCTCACTGTTGATGGAGAAGAAGATGCTGTAATGATCAGTCCAGTCACATGTGGAGATGGATTCTGGTGATATAGTGTTTCTTTTTGCTATGATGAGGTCTAATGTCTCCCTCTTGTTGTGGGTTGGGCTGTCACAGAATTGGGACAGCTCCTGGTCTGCCAGAAAGGATTTGAGACCGCTTACATCATGATCGCCAGTATTAATCCCACGGCTTTTTGAACTAGCGGAGGAATTCGGAAGAGTCTCGGGGTATAAAATTAATAAGGATAAAAGGGATATAATGGGTCGGAATAATTTAATCCCGATAGAAAGGGCTAAACAAACAATCAGATACTTAGGAATATTTTTAACGCAGAAATTAACTGATATTTCTAAAACCAGTTGGTTGCAGGTTGTTAAGGAAGATTGTAAGCTAATTTTGAGATGGGGAAGTATCCCGCTTAATATCTACGGGAGAGTAAATCTCGTTAAAATGATTATCCTCCCAAAAATAACGTTTCTTTTTAATTCTATCCCATTACTATTTAACTATAAGGATATTGCCTCTCTTCAAGGAAAGATAAGTTCATTTATATGGGCCACCAAATCGCCCAGGATAGCGTGGAAGAAATTGAGGAGGGGTTTGAATGTAGGGGGACTGGCTGTACCTGACTTGCTATTATACTGCCATGCCTTTCACTTTAAGAATTTTAGAATTCTAGTTAATAAATTGGATTCTTCCTCACAAGGGCGCCTTTTTCAGGCTCTACTACATGACCAACCACAGGGTCTCGAGTGTTTCCTTCTTAAATTTGGAGACCAAACATTTTTGAAAAAGGTCCGCCTCAAGATTTTACAAACAGCACTTAAGAATTGGGGATTTATTCGGAAAACTCTTGGGATCCCTTATTTCAATCTATATGCCCCAATCTGGAATTCCCCAGGCACTCCTGAATGCCTCCTAGATCAACTATCTCAGCCTCTTAAATTAGCAGGGGTCAAAGTATGGGGAGACTTGTGTTGTGAGTTCAGGCTTATGGATTGGGAGTCTCTAGCATATCTAACGAACGGATTCCTAACTAGGTTTAAGTTTAACAACTGTCCGCGTGGTGGGTTAGACAATCTTGGGGTCCGATAGTGGATTTCCCAATCTTTGATTCTATTCGTAGAGTGGGAGGCTGGAAACGGGAAGTCTCGTTTTGGTATCAAACATTGGTTGGTTTTGCGGATAGTTTAACTTTAGAGGTAGAGAAACTTTGGGGCAATGGTCTAATAGGGAATACGGAAGAGATACAAGAAATTTGGAGAGACTCGTTTCTTATGTCTCAGAGAATCATTAAACCCGCTAATTTGAGGAGAAACCATCTGTTTACAGCTTATAGGGTCTATTGGACTCCGGCTAAACTGTCCAGGGTTTCATCAGATAATTTCTTCTGTCCAAGATGTAAATTTCCGGTAGCAGATGATACCCATATGTTTTTGGACTGTCCTAAGATCTCCTGTTACTGGGGGTCCGTTTGCCGTTTTCTTGAAGAGCTCTTAGGTGTATCAATCACCTGTTGTCCCAGATTGATCTTTTTTGGTATTTTACCAGGATATAATACGAATATTGCTGCACAACTTGTGTTTTATGTGATTGTCATTGCCAGGAGAGAAATCTGTAGACAATGGAAGTCTGAGATCCCGCCTAAATTTGCCGATTGTTTGAGAAATATTATGTGGATTAGCCAGTCAGATATTGCGTGTGATCAAAGGAGTACGGAGACGTTATGGTCTCCACTTTTGGCCTGGTTAAAGAAAGATTGATGGGTCCAATGATTAAGCCAGGGGTTTTTGGTCCATCCTTTCCTAGCACCAACATGATTCCTAGTGCTAAATGGAAATGGATAAGGAGACAGCCCTTCTCTGGGGGAATCCAGCGGCTGCACATAGGCCCCGAGGGCAGGAAACGAGATGGCCGGTGTGGAGGGCCTGGATAGTTCCCATCTAGAGCAATCACTATCTGGCGTATGTATGATGACAAAAAAAAATAAAATGATCGCCAGTATTGTTCCAATGGAGATTGAAGTCTCCCAAAAAGATCTGCAGCACTTGTGAGTTGGCGTTGGCTGTAATGACTCCCATTAGCTCATCAATGAACTTCAGATTGTCACCCGAGGGGTGGTATATTATGTGAAGCTGGCAGATGATGCCCTTGTCATCCGAGATGTTGGTGCAGAGATATTCACAGGAGGATAAGGAGATGGAGTCTGCTAGATTAACTGTGATTGTGTTTCGATAGATGCAGGCTAACCCCCCTCCGGGTTTCTCAGTTCTATCCATGCGAAATATATCATGACTAGGGGGGACCAGTAGGTCAAGGATGGGAGAAGAGGTATGAAACCGTGAGCCTGTGTTTGCTATGCTGTGAAGTCATGTGCTCTGGGCGCTGTGCCACACTTGTCCAACTTGTATATGGTGCTTAGGTGGTGTGGTACAGGGAGTGTGAAGGTAAATCAATACGGTATTTGTAAAGGGCAAACTACTCACCCCTATGGGGGAGTAGAGGTGGTGATCAAAGCGGGAGCTCTGTGCTGCAAAGTCAGATGGTCTGGCCGTTGCTTCACAGCTGTGTGGAGAATACATTTTGGCCAGGGTACGGGAGTTGCCGGTAAATGTACGAGAAAATGTGGCAAAAAATATGGTTAAGTTTAAAAAGATTGATGAACTTTTAACCTGCACGTGTTGTAGAATGTTCTAGAAAGTGTGTTGTTAGACCTGGCACCATTGGCGTGGGTCACCCTTCCATTTTTTTGTCTGTGCCTCAATGTGTTTTTGTGTTGGTGTTAGCTGCTCAGGGCACTGTGCCACTGCTATCCAGTGCCACAGTGCAAGTGCTCCCTAGGGTAAAATGTATTATGTGAATTGACTTCCACGTTTGGTTTATTTGGTTTACTATCAGCCCCTAGTAGAGTGCACCAGGGGTGCCAAGGGCTTGTATATCCAAATGCTGCTAGTGGGCTTGCAGCACTGGTTGTGCCACCCACCGAAGCAGCGGGGTAAAATGTGTCTAGGGTCCGCCACTGCAGACCCTGCGCGCGGTCTGGTACCGTCGCGCTGACTGAGCAAGTGTCCCCACTTACCAGTCCCTAAACCTTCCCTTAACTACATGTTAGTCACCCCTCTGGTAGGCCTGAGCGCAGGGTGCATTGTAGGTATAAGGTAGGACATGCCCTGATGGTGTGGCATGTCTTAATAGTGAATTACAGCCCTTTTCGTTTTTCACTATTGAAGGCTACCTGCTCTCCATAGGCCAGGATGGGCTGCTGGGATCGCTACACGCTGTGACCCCAGTGGACTCAGAGAGCATGGTAGAAAGTCATGTTTAGTATGCCTGAACTCAGGATAATAAAATACGTCTTTTAGTAAAGGTTATTTTAATATCCTGGGTTTGCAAATGCTACTTTTAGAAAGTTAGCCTTTGCGTGCCTAACCATCTCAGTCCGCCTCTGCTGTGTGTGTGTGTTCTGCCTAGCAACAGTACAGGAGCAGGGCTGGGGGGATTCCAGGAGACAGGTTGGCTGCCAGGTGGTGGGTAGAGAGATTACACCAGGATGGGTGGGAGGAGTGCACCCTGACTCTTGAATAGACCTGTGCTCTGCCACCACAAAGCCGGCGCCGCCCCCTGTGGAGCGGCTGATGTCTCTGCCCTGCTGCTGAAAGGAACAAGCCGAGTCACCGCAACAGAGTGCTCCAAAACTGGACTGAGCCAGGCCCCGGCCCCCTGGCGCTAAAGAACAAAAGAATCCCTGTATAAAAGTAGGAGCCTGGCTCCTAAGAGATCAGATCCAGATTGAACCACGAAGGAACTCTGCCTGACTAGAAGGACCTGGAAGAAGCTGAAGGAGGAGTAACTTTCCCTGACCTGAGGGACTGGCCTGCAGTAGGTGCCTTGCTAAGGAAGGAGAGGAAAAAGACTGAAAGAGACTTTTGCACTTTGTTCTTCAACTATCTCCAAGGGCTTGGAAGAAGAGCTTGCCCCCTGAACTGAACCCCAGGACCAGTGGGTTCACCGTGTCTCCGCTCGTCTGAGAATTCGAGCCGTGTGCTTTCTCCCGCCGGAGTGCCCTGCGCACCTTCGCATCCCTCCTAGGGCCGTGACACCCAGAAGCCTGGCCGCCTCCACTCGCCGAGAGCCCCGCTCTACTTGAGTCGCTCTGGACCCACGAGTCTGGCCGTCCCGCTTCCCTGTCACCTGCCTGCTACTGGAGCGCGCTTGGTGCCCTTTCGCCCTCCCGCCGGATTTCTAGTGGGGAAGTGAAATCCAGCCTCGGACGGCCGCCCGTACGTCGTAACGTATCCGGCCGCCCCGCTTCACCTCCCAGCCTGAGTCTGACCGTGCCGCCCTCCGCAGTGACCTCCCGCACAGTCCGTGTCGGAGGCCCTGGGCCGCACCTGTCTACCGAAAGCCGCCCGCTGAATTCTTGATCCGGAAGACCCACGAGGTGCAGAACCTGCATCTCTCCTGAAGACTCGTCCAAGCACATCGCACGTTCCCAGGTACAGTGAACTCTCTATCGGACTCGGGGTCCGCAACGTTCTGATTTCCCCGTATCACTGTACCCTGGGTGCCCTGCGCATCATCGTGACTGGACCGACTCAACCGAGCCCGGTGAAGTGCTCGTGATCGAATAAGTTACCAAAGACAAGAACAGTACCTAATTATCATCTTGTGGCTTCCATTTCGTAACCGTTATTGATGGTCTTGTACATGCCTGCGTAACAAAGAATCTTTTATATAAAGCATCCGTATTTTTGATACAACTTACGCCTGGTGTCCGTTTGTGGGGGATCATTGTGGTTTACTGTGTGTGATCGTAAATGCTTAACTGACTAGCGCCCTGAAGTTTAGCCCTGACTGCTCGCGCCACACTACCTATAGGGTGAGCAGGGGTTGTTCTGAAGGGGTAATTCCCTCGCCCTGAATAGAAGAAGGGACCGCTGCTTGTCACAAGTACCTACCTGTGCCAACCAGGGGTTCCCCATTCTAACATTGGTGGCAGCGGTGGGATTTCGAATTTGCATTTATGATTTACATACAGTGAATTATTGATCACCACGTAGAGCAGACCTATAACGCAGCCACAGATTGATTGACAGTTGTGCTAAAGAAGAATCTCCACCTTAAGAAACCATGCCTAGCTCAGTCAACGGAGGCGGAGCGCCCTCTGTATTCTCTGGAGTGGATGACATCGATTGGGAGCCCGAGGCACTGAGGAAGTGCACAAATGATGTCCTGAAGGGATATCTCTCCAAGTACAGAATAAAGCAAAGTGGACTAAGCACCAAGGATCAGTACGTGACCGCACTGAGAGCCTGGCACGAATCAAAGTTCCCAGAGAATGCCCGGGAGGTGATACCCCCCGAAGGTGTGTTTGAGCCTAGCAGAAGCCTGTCGCCAGAGGAGTTGGCCGACAGGAGTGCCGCACGAGCACACGAGGTGGAGATGGCAAAACTGCAAATGGAGAGAGAAAGGCAGAAACTGGCCATGGAGCATGAGGTAAAAATGAGGGAGTTGGATCTCAAGGCCAGGAGTTTAGACAACTCACCCTCTGGTGGCAGCAATTCGACAGAGTCAAGGGTGCACATTCCTAAAGATGTAGTCAAAGAATATTATAAGCAGGATGATATTGGGCAGTGGTTTAGGGCCTATGAAGTAGCCATGTCCTCCCACCGGGTCCCTGAGAAGGATTGGGGAGCGGGGTTGTGGGGAAGGTTCCTAAGTGAGGGGCGGGACACACTGCTAGACCTCCCCTCTGATGTCCACACATCCTATCCACACATGAAGGAGGCTCTTATGACAAGGTATGGGTTAACTCCTGAACTGTACAGACAGAGATTTAGGGATTGCACCAAGAAACCTGGTACCACTTATGTAGAATATGTGACCTTTTTTTGCAGAGCGCTGGATGGTTGGGTGAAGGGTAGCAAAGTGAATGATTACCAAGGGCTGTTTGATTTAATTGCATGGGAGCACTTGTCGGATAATTGTTTTCCTGAGCTACGCCAACACCTGATCGATAGCAAGCTGTCCAACCCGAGGAAGCTTGCTGAGGAGGCGGACCGCTGGATCAGCACCAGGGTCCACAAGGGTCCCGTAGGAGGCCCCGCCAAGGGTGTTCAGGGTCCCCAGCAGAAGAGTGGGGGGGACAAGGGTAAACAGAGGGAGTTCTACAGAGGGCCCCAAAGTAATTCCCAAGGGAACCAAGGGAAAGGTTCTCAGCCACCCCCACCCCCGAAGCAGACCGGGGCCCCGACAGGTAACCCTGTTCAAAGAGGGCCCCTCCGATGTTACAAGTGTAACAACCTGGGGCACATTTCCGTGGATCCCAAGTGCCCCCTGTATGGTAAACCAGCACCCTCTGGTGCTCCACCCCCCAAGCAGGTGAATAGTGTAGCCTTGGGGAGGGAGATAGATGTCCAAGGGGCGGGGGATCCCGTACAGATGACCCTAGTCTCATTAGGAGACAGTGAGATGGTCGCTGAGGCCCAGCTGCCCCCCAATACTCAAAAGTATGGGCAGTGGGTGACCATAAATGGCAAGAGGGTGGGAGCTCTTAGAGATACAGGAGCCAGTGTGACTGCTGTCAAGCAACACCTGGTGTCTCAAGAGCAGGTTGTCCCGCACGCATTCTGCCGTGTTGTCAACGCTGACAACACAGAGAGTCAGTGTCCAATGGCTCAGGTTCCCTTTGAGTGGGGGGGGGTCTCTGGTACTCTGCAAGTGGCTGTGAGAGAGGCCATGCCTGTTGATTGTCTCCTAGGTAACGATTTGGAGAGCTCCCCTTGGGAAAAGGTGGAGAAGACAACTCACCTGCGGATGGTGGGCTTGCCTGATTGGGCGTGCGTGACCACCCGGTCGATGGCAGCCAGTAGGGGTGTTGAAGGAACCCTGGAGCCTGAGGGAGAGGCCCAGGAACCGGCCTTAGAGAGAGGGCAAGGGAGGCACGGGAATCCGGCTCCTGACGTTCCCACGGCCCAGGAGGAAGCAGACCTTGAGGGGGATGCCCTGGAGCCTACCGGGGAACAGATAGCCGAACTGGGGGACCTGCCTGAGCTGACCCATTGGCAGCAAGAAGGAGGCCCCACCAGGGAGGAATTCTGCAGGGAGCAGAAAGAGTGCCCCTCTCTAGAGGGTATGCGGCAGCAGGCTGCAGCCCAGGCCAATGGTGATCAGTCCGGAACTCACTTGATCTACTGGGAGAACGACCTCCTATACTCCGAGCCTAAGGTTGCTGAACCTGGGTCAGCCCGTGCGCTGGTGGTACCCCAGAGGTTCAGAGCCTTCCTACTGGGGCTGGCTCACGACGTACCGTTAGCAGGACATTTGGGGCAGGACAAGACCTTTGAAAGGCTTGTCACCCACTTTTATTGGCCCCAAATGCGCAGGAGTTCTGACACTCACTGCAGGACATGCCAGACTTGCCAGGCAAGTGGCAAGAGTGGAAGGAAGCTGAGAGCTCCACTCCAACCTTTCCCTGTGGTCAGTACCCCATTCCAGCGGGTGGGGATTGACATTGTGGGGCCACTGGACCCCAAGACAGCCATGGGCAACAGGTTTATCCTGGTCTTGGTGGACCATGCCACCCGGTACCCTGAAGCCATCCCTCTGAGGACAGTGACGGCCCCCGTGGTGGGACGGGCACTGATGGGAATTTTCTCACGAGTAGGATTCCCTCTAGAGGTGGTGTCTGACAGGGGGACCAACTTCATATCGAAATATATGAAGTCCCTTTGGCAAGAGTGTGGTGTAACCTACAAGTTCACCACACCTTACCATCCCCAAGGAAACGGGTTGGTTGAGCGCTTCAACCGAACCCTGAAGGGCATGATTATGGGTCTCGAGGAACCCATGAGGCGTAAGTGGGACGTCCTCTTACCATGCCTTCTCTTTGCGTACCGCGAGGTGCCACAGAAGTCTCTAGGGTTCAGTCCCTTTGAGCTTTTGTACGGCCACCCAGTACGAGGACCTCTTAGTCTGGTCAAGGAAGGCTGGGAGCAATCTCCCAGGAAACCTCCCCAGAATGTATACAGTTACATGCTGGCCTTCCGGAACCAGACTAGGCGTTTCAGGCAACTTGCTGAGGCAAACCTGGAAGCCAGCCAGGAGGAAATGAAGCGGTGGTACGACCAGAATGCCACTCTGGTTGAGCTTCAACCTGGCCAAAAAGTGTGGGTCCTGGCCCCTGTGGAGCCTTGTGCACTCCAGGACAAGTGGACAGGACCCTTTGAGATTGTGGAGCGCAAGAGTTCTGTCACCTACTTGGTGGACTTGCGGTCTCCGAGGAACCCCTTAAGGGTCCTACATGTCAATCGACTGAAGCCCCACTTGGAGAGGTCCGAAGTGGGCATGCTCTTGGCCACCGATGATGGGACGGAAGAGGAGTCCGAGCCTCTTCCTGACCTCTTGGTAGCCTCAGAGCGAGACGGGTCAGTGGATGGGGTAAACCTCTCACCCACCCTGACCCCTGAGCAACAGGGTGACTGCCGCCAGCTGCTGGGGCAGTTTCCTGACCTGTTCTCCCTGGTTCCCGGTATCACAAATTGGTGCGTCCATGACGTGGATACGGGAGACAGCTTACCTGTGAAGCACAAGGCCTACCGGGTAACTGACAGGGTCAGGGCCTGCATCAAAGAGGAGGTCTCGAAGATGCTTGCCCTAGGGGTGGTTGAGTCCTCCAGCAGTCCTTGGGCCAGCCCAGTGGTCTTGGTCCCAAAGGCTGCAGCGCCGGGTGCCACGCCCGAACTCCGGTTCTGTGTGGACTACCGAGGACTCAACTCAGTCACGAAGACTGACGCGCACCCCATCCCCAGAGCTGATGAGCTCATCGATCGGTTAGGGGCTGCACGGTACCTCAGCACGTTTGATTTAACGTCTGGGTACTGGCAGATCGCCTTGACTGATGGGGCCAAAGAGAGGTCCGCATTCTCTACACCAGATGGGCATTACCAGTTCCGGGTGATGCCCTTTGGGATGAAGAATGCCCCTGCCACCTTCCAGAGGTTGGTCAACCAGGTGTTGGCTGGGCTGACCGAGTTCAGCGCCGCCTACCTGGATGACATCGCAGTGTTCAGCGGCACATGGGAAGAACACCTGCAACATCTCTGGGAAGTGTTGATGGCGCTGCGCAAGGCAGGCCTCACGATCAAGGCAAGCAAGTGTCAGATCGGGCAGGGTTCAGTGGTGTATTTGGGACACCAAGTGGGGAGCGGCCAGGTGGCGCCCCTCCAACCCAAAGTGGAAACCATCCTGGCTTGGGAGCCCCCAAAGACCCAGACGGAGGTGAGGGCCTTTTTAGGACTCACCGGGTACTACAGGAGGTTTGTCAAGGGGTATGGCAGCATCGTTGCCCCCTTGACAGAGCTGACTTCGAAGAAGCAGCCCAGAAAAGTGATATGGACTGACACCTGTCAGAAAGCCTTCGACACCCTGAAAACTGCCATGTGCACGGCGCCCGTGCTCTTGGCTCCTGACTTCTCCAAAGAGTTCCTGGTGCAGACGGATGCATCAGAGCATGGTGTGGGGGCTGTTCTCTCACAGATCACTGAGGAGGGCTTTGACCAACCCGTAGCCTTTATTAGCAGGAGGCTACTTCCCCGGGAACAAAGGTGGAGTGCGATAGAACGAGAAGCATTTGCTGTGGTCTGGGCGCTGAAGAAGCTAAGACCCTACTTGTTTGGGTCTCACTTCCGGGTTCAGACCGACCACAGGCCCCTCAGATGGTTGATGCAAATGAGGGGTGAGAACCCAAAACTGTTGAGGTGGTCCATCTCCCTACAGGGTATGGACTTTACGGTGGAGCATCGCCCTGGCACAGATCACGCCAATGCTGACGGTCTGTCCAGGTTTTTCCGCCTTAGTGATGCAGAACTCCCTGGGGTAGGGTAGTTCTCCCCACTTTTCAGCTGGAGGGGACACGTGTTAGACCTGGCACCATTGGCGTGGGTCACCCTTCCATTTTTTTGTCTGTGCCTCAATGTGTTTTTGTGTTGGTGTTAGCTGCTCAGGGCACTGTGCCACTGCTATCCAGTGCCACAGTGCAAGTGCTCCCTAGGGTAAAATGTATTATGTGAATTGACTTCCACGTTTGGTTTATTTGGTTTACTATCAGCCCCTAGTAGAGTGCACCAGGGGTGCCAAGGGCTTGTATATCCAAATGCTGCTAGTGGGCTTGCAGCACTGGTTGTGCCACCCACCGAAGCAGCGGGGTAAAATGTGTCTAGGGTCCGCCACTGCAGACCCTGCGCGCGGTCTGGTACCGTCGCGCTGACTGAGCAAGTGTCCCCACTTACCAGTCCCTAAACCTTCCCTTAACTACATGTTAGTCACCCCTCTGGTAGGCCTGAGCGCAGGGTGCATTGTAGGTATAAGGTAGGACATGCCCTGATGGTGTGGCATGTCTTAATAGTGAATTACAGCCCTTTTCGTTTTTCACTATTGAAGGCTACCTGCTCTCCATAGGCCAGGATGGGCTGCTGGGATCGCTACACGCTGTGACCCCAGTGGACTCAGAGAGCATGGTAGAAAGTCATGTTTAGTATGCCTGAACTCAGGATAATAAAATACGTCTTTTAGTAAAGGTTATTTTAATATCCTGGGTTTGCAAATGCTACTTTTAGAAAGTTAGCCTTTGCGTGCCTAACCATCTCAGTCCGCCTCTGCTGTGTGTGTGTGTTCTGCCTAGCAACAGTACAGGAGCAGGGCTGGGGGGATTCCAGGAGACAGGTTGGCTGCCAGGTGGTGGGTAGAGAGATTACACCAGGATGGGTGGGAGGAGTGCACCCTGACTCTTGAATAGACCTGTGCTCTGCCACCACAAAGCCGGCGCCGCCCCCTGTGGAGCGGCTGATGTCTCTGCCCTGCTGCTGAAAGGAACAAGCCGAGTCACCGCAACAGAGTGCTCCAAAACTGGACTGAGCCAGGCCCCGGCCCCCTGGCGCTAAAGAACAAAAGAATCCCTGTATAAAAGTAGGAGCCTGGCTCCTAAGAGATCAGATCCAGATTGAACCACGAAGGAACTCTGCCTGACTAGAAGGACCTGGAAGAAGCTGAAGGAGGAGTAACTTTCCCTGACCTGAGGGACTGGCCTGCAGTAGGTGCCTTGCTAAGGAAGGAGAGGAAAAAGACTGAAAGAGACTTTTGCACTTTGTTCTTCAACTATCTCCAAGGGCTTGGAAGAAGAGCTTGCCCCCTGAACTGAACCCCAGGACCAGTGGGTTCACCGTGTCTCCGCTCGTCTGAGAATTCGAGCCGTGTGCTTTCTCCCGCCGGAGTGCCCTGCGCACCTTCGCATCCCTCCTAGGGCCGTGACACCCAGAAGCCTGGCCGCCTTCACTCGCCGAGAGCCCCGCTCTACTTGAGTCGCTCTGGACCCACGAGTCTGGCCGTCCCGCTTCCCTGTCACCTGCCTGCTACTGGAGCGCGCTTGGTGCCCTTTCGCCCTCCCGCCGGATTTCTAGTGGGGAAGTGAAATCCAGCCTCGGACGGCCGCCCGTACGTCGTAACGTATCCGGCCGCCCCGCTTCACCTCCCAGCCTGAGTCTGACCGTGCCGCCCTCCGCAGTGACCTCCCGCACAGTCCGTGTCGGAGGCCCTGGGCCGCACCTGTCTACCGAAAGCCGCCCGCTGAATTCTTGATCCGGAAGACCCACGAGGTGCAGAACCTGCATCTCTCCTGAAGACTCGTCCAAGCACATCGCACGTTCCCAGGTACAGTGAACTCTCTATCGGACTCGGGGTCCGCAACGTTCTGATTTCCCCGTATCACTGTACCCTGGGTGCCCTGCGCATCATCGTGACTGGACCGACTCAACCGAGCCCGGTGAAGTGCTCGTGATCGAATAAGTTACCAAAGACAAGAACAGTACCTAATTATCATCTTGTGGCTTCCATTTCGTAACCGTTATTGATGGTCTTGTACATGCCTGCGTAACAAAGAATCTTTTATATAAAGCATCCGTATTTTTGATACAACTTACGCCTGGTGTCCGTTTGTGGGGGATCATTGTGGTTTACTGTGTGTGATCGTAAATGCTTAACTGACTAGCGCCCTGAAGTTTAGCCCTGACTGCTCGCGCCACACTACCTATAGGGTGAGCAGGGGTTGTTCTGAAGGGGTAATTCCCTCGCCCTGAATAGAAGAAGGGACCGCTGCTTGTCACAAGTACCTACCTGTGCCAACCAGGGGTTCCCCATTCTAACATGTGTTGATAGAATACGTTGCACTTCTGACTTCTATGTGTTGTTGAATATTAAGAAAATTAAAAAGAAACCAAGAGAGGGAAGTTTTGAAACCTAAAAGAATCAAGGAACTATTCTAATTTGTTCTTTACATGTATTTATGTGTGAAGCAACAAAATTATAGACAGAACATCACCAGGAAGAGGAAGAAGCAGGGAGCACAAATCACAGAACTCGCCAACATCACACCAGTAAAAGAGCATAGAAGTGAAAACCACACTGCATTCATAGAGGATGTGTACAAAGGCGGGTCGTTGGTGTTGTGGGATGTCTGCGACCGTGGTCATCATGGAAGAGATGCCCAGCATGTGGCACATGGGCGAGTTCACTGTCTGTTACGTTGCAAACAGCTGCTCCTCCCTCCCACGAGCTCCCACACTTTTGGACAGTGCGCTATTGTATCTCGTGCACTCGTACGGCACATCATTGTAATGCCTATTTGCGCATGTGCTGCTGCATTCCAACTACACCATCACAGTGCCGTTTGGAGGTGGTGCATGCCACTTTACAACATCGACTGCTGAGGCCCTTGTGGCAGGCCACATCAGAACACAGAGACACACTTACCGCACTTCCTGTACACGGAGATGTCCGAGACACCCAGTTTCCGTTGTCAGATAGGCACACCCCTGCGCTGACCTGTGTACTCTGGACCAGCACACGCCGGTTGTGCATGCAGGAGGATGCGTGCATAGCTACATGTCCGGGCTCACTGCCAACGCTGAGGTGATAGCCCACTGTGATGTTGCAGGGCTGGTGCCTATCATGCTAACACAATGACCAGAGGGACACACATGCTCAGATGCGGGTTTGGGGAGCGTTGGCGGTCCCGGAGTTGTTCCGAAGAGTCTTGTGGCCCTCATGGGTATCCCTGTATCATGCTCATTTATTCTATGGCACCTGTGGGTGTTCTGGTGTGGCTCTTGGCTGTGTTCTCTTTCATGGTGCAGGTAGTCGCCCTGCTTAACACCATCAGAAAGCAGGTGTAAAATCCCTGGTGCTAACGTGGCTTATCGCTGGAATTTGTTTCGCATTGCAGTTGGTGTGAAAGTTGTGATGTGATTTTTTGCGTGTGCAGGACAATATACGAACTGGGCAGTGTTTCTCGTCAAGATCCAGCACCTGACACCCGATTCCCAATCAATATAAATACAATAAGGTTTCGTAAATGATTTTCACCCTTATGCATCAAGCCAAAATCCAGTCGGTAAAATACCGATTCCTTATTAGCTCCCGGTATTAAGTAAAAAATACCCAATCCCAATGCATCAACCCAAAAGCAGAAATCGGTATTTAAGGAATCCTTAAATAGCGATTCTTTAAATAGGGATTCCTTAAATACCGATTCCTTAAATAGCGATTGCATTTAAGGAATCCCAAAGTGAGATTCCTTAAATGCAATGCATCAAAGTTAAAAAATTAGCGATTTCGCTAATAAGGGGAGCAAATTACCATGAAGATGAACTGCATGGTAATTTGCAAAAACTTTGAAAAATGCACTTTTGTGCATTTTTCAAAGTTTCATGTTGCGCACACACATGCCCTTAGAGCATGTGTGTGTGCAACATATGTGCACATATCATTTTCAGGGGTGCAACAGGGTGTCCTTTTGACACCCTGGCACCCTTGAATGTGCTCCCGCTATTAGCGATTCGGTAATACCGAATCGCTAATACAGAATGGCTTTACATTCATTCCTATGGGCCTCCAAGCCCATAGGAATGAATGGGTAGGTATTCCTTATTACCGATTCGGTATTACCGATTCGGTGATAAGGAATGTTAAGGAATCGCTATTTGAATAGCGATTCCTACATGCATAGCCTTTTGCTATTCCTTATTAGCGATTCCTTATTTTTCGCTAATAAGGAATCGCAAATGCTAATGTTGATGCATATGCCCCTTTGTGTGTACACTGTGAATGCAGCCACTACGTCAGTGCAATTCAATACAGGATTTTAGTATTTAGAATAAATCGCAAAGGTGCACCTGGTGTCTGATTGCACGGGAACGGCTAGTCTGCATTTCATTATCAGCACTTTAATGGAAGTAAAGTTGAGATAAATCTAACACACTATTCAGAAGCTGGTGGAAACTGCAGACATCATCAGTATTCCCGCGATAAGTCCTCCAAAATTTAAGACCATGGTGGACTTCATCAAATAACAGTAATAAGAACAAGAAAGAGTTACACAGCAGTTAAGAAAACAACCAGAAATGTTATTAATTTGTTTTTCAAAGCTTTATTTTATTATTAACATATATCAACGATAAAGTAATAAACAAAATGTATCCTAAAAAAATATAAAATAACAAGGTGGAACAGTGCTGTGGGGACGATGGATGTGGACGACGGAGCCTGGAAAATAAAGCACAAAATAAGGACGTGTGTAATGTGCATATCAAAGGAGAGAGACATAGAGAAAAAGAGAAGGAAAAAAAAGCTAGAGAGAAAAAGAGAGGGAAGGAAAGAAAGGGAGTGAGAAAGGCAGAAGGAAGAGAGAGAGTTAGAGCGATAGAAGGAAAAGAAGGAAGAGAGAGAGAGAGAGAGGGAGAGAGAGACAGAGGGGGAGAGAGAGAGAGGGAGAGAGTGAGAGAGAGAGAGATAGAGAGAGAGAGAGAGAGAGAGAGAGAGAGAGAGAGAGAGACACTGCCGCCCCTGCGCATCCATGAGCAAATAATTAACTGGTGCCACCGGAGTGTGCAGCAGTGGGCACTCCACATGCCCATCAAAACTCATCCCAGATATGTCTCTGAGTCCTGAGTAATGAATGGCAGAAACCTCATCAGGTGCTTGGCGGATCGCACAGATGTCGCTGAGTCCTGAGTCATGAATGGCGGAGACCACATCATCTTTTGGGGCCGCTAAGCCTGTGGAAGTTAAGTTCGTGCCACGTGGTGGTAGGCCCCTGATGGCCATATGAGCTTCGGGTGGCACTAAACTTGTGCATCTGAAGTCCGTGCCAAGGGGGTGGTAGGCCCCTGAGGGCTATACAGATTAGGGTGCGAGTAACGTTCTGTGCAAGTTTTGAAAGACTCTTTATGGTTCAGACACGTGGAGTGACCGGCATCTAGTCAGCACCGGCAATAAAGGATGTGACGTTGTCGATCTATTATATTTGCGTGGTCACATGGCCGGTGATAGATACCCCTTTGACGCTGCCTCTCCCCACATCAGCAGGTAACGCACCCACTTCCCACATTACCATCATACCCCCAACAACCTCCTTGGGCCCGGAAGTGTCCCTGTGCGGTTGGACAAAGAAGAGTCTTAGACATGTATAGATTTACATATAAAAAAATGTATTTAAAGAAAAGAACAACAAATAAGACTGAAGGGAGTCTGGTGCTGTGGTCATTGGCACAAAGCTGGGGTGACTGCCATTCAGGATTCAGGACACAGTTACACATGTGGGATCGGTTTGTGTTAAAGAGGGTTAGTGGCACGACGTGCTGTTGGCCTTGCATATGGAAATATGCCTCACTGATCAGAGGGAGTCTGGTGCTGTGCTCGCTGCCACGGACATGGGGTGACTGCCATTCAGGACTCAGGACACAGTTACACATGTGGGATCGGCTAGTGTTAGAGAGGGTTAGTGGGACTAGGTGTCGCCGGCCTTGCATATCGAAATATGCCTTACAAATCGAAGGGAGTATGTTGTGTGGTTGCTGCCTCGGACTTGGGCTCACTGCCATTCAGGACTCAGGACTAGGCCTGGGCGGTAAATTCCGTTCCGTTCGCGGAATTTGCGGAATTTGGGTAATTTCGCGTTCCGCGGAGAACGCGAAATTGCCCAAAAATCTGCGTTCCGCGACTTCGCGAAATTTTTTGCTTGTTCGCGTTCTCAATATGCGTGTTCGCGAGATATTTCACCCCGAGCACGCAAACAGCGATCGCGAACAGGAAAAAAGTATCGCGAACAAGCAATTCCGCGTGTTCGCGGAATTTCTGCGTGTTCGCGGAGATTTTTTGCCGTTTCGCGGAGATTTGCGTAACGCGATTACGCAAATTCCGCCCACCCCTACTCAGGACACAGTTACACATGTGGGATCGGCTTCTGTTAAAGGGGGTTAGTGGCACCAGAAGTATTGAGAGTGTATGAGCCTGTGATGATGCTTGGTGTGGACGGGCCGCACTGGGAACAATGTATCTTGGCTATAGGACTGCGTCATGTGGAATCACGACTCTATCTGAATTGTGAGGCCTGCTGATTGTAGTGTAGGCCAGAGGGAGCGGTGAGCAAGGGCCCGCAGCCACGTGCATACGTTGGTGGCGTCACCGGCCTGCATAGTGCAGGGTCAGTGGCACCACTTGTCGCCAGCCTTCAATATGAAAATACTCCTCACTAATCGAAGGGAGTGTGGTGGTGTGGTCGCTGCCATGAAGTTTTGGGTCACTGAATATGGAAATATGTCTAACTGATCAAAGAGAGTTTGCTGCTGTGGTGGCTGCCATTGACTTGGGGTCACTGCCATTCAGGACTCAGGACACAGTTACACATGTGGGATCGGCTTGTGTTGGACAGTGTTAGTTGGCACCGCATGTCCAAAATTCAAATTGCGAGGTCTGCTGCCCGCAGTGTAGACTGCTGAGTGTTCGTTTGTACTTGAAAATGAATTTGGTGATTGTACTAAAGGTATAACTGATATAAAAAATGTTCAAGAAGAAAGGATACTAAAAGGATATTATATAGATTTGAGGCCTGTAATAGTTACTTGCCTGGTGACTCTGTAGTTAATGAATGAAGAAATGATTTGCATTAGGAGCCCTAGTGAGTGCAGTGTAGGCGTATGATGAAAAGGTGAAATAAATATAGAATACACTGGCGAAGTGTTGTATTTTCTGAGTACAATCTTGTTGTTAGAAGTTAGCATTTAAAAATGGAATTGCGAGCTGTACTGCCTGCAGTGTAGACTGCTATTCCATTTTAGTTTTCATTTGAAGATTAATTTGGTCATTGTATTAAAGATATAACTGATATAAAAAAAAGTTCTTGAAGCAAGGATACTAAAAGGATAATATGTAGGGTGTAGGACTGTGATACACACTTGCCTACTGGAGTCTGTAGTTGCATATGGAAATACCCCTCACTGATCAAAGGGAGTGTGGTGGTATGGAGTTGGGGGTCACTGCCATTCAGGACTCAGGACACTGTTACACATGTGGGATCAGCTTGTGTTAAATAGGGTTAGTGGGACTACGTGTCGCTGGCCTTGCATATCGAAATGTGCCTCAGTGATCGAAGTGAGTGTGGTGCTGTGGTCGCTGCCATGGACTTGGGGTGACTGCCATTCAGGACTCAGGACACAGTTACACATGTGGGATCGACTTGTGTTGAACAGGGTTAGTGGTAGTACATATACATTCCTAGTTTGAATTTTATAATGAGTACGTTGGCAATAAATATAAACATAGTTGGGATTTTCACCAGAAACTAGTTTAAACTTTGTTATTTCTTTTCCAAACTTCAGAACAGTATTATCTTCCATTTGTTGATCAACACCGAGACATATCCAACTGTTATTTTCTGTACAGTTCTCTTGACTAGCAAAGAAACGTAATTCTATATCTTCACAAATTTGTTTTATAACATTTATATTAAAACTCGATTTCGTGCCGAAGGAAAACCTAGACTTATCCAGATGGTTCCTGTTGACTTTGAATATAAACTTGCAGATGTCTATCGATCCGAACATTGGTAGGATCCAAGTTCTCGATATGAAAGTATCTTCAAACTGAAGCTGTAAATTTTTTTCCTAAGTGTCTTCTCCTGTGAAATTTCCTCCCACATTTCTTTGAATTCTGTCTTCTCGGAGTTGCTAATATATGACGTGACATAGTGAGAAACAGCAACTGAGTTATGTGCATCATATTGTATGCTCATATTTGCATTTCACATCCTCAAAATCTCCGTATTGTAATCAATATTGTACTTCGATGCTTCTGTTCTTTTTAAATTATAAATTTTTTTGGGTGATTTTCGAGTGATCGTATGTCTCATTGCTGACATAAAACTATTCACTCTTCCTTAGGAAATTACTGGACGTGGAAAGGGAAATCGACAGTTTGTGTAAAATGTATCTTTTGCGTTATCTTTTCGTCGGCAATACTTTCCACATTGATGACTTCGATATGCAAATACGCCACACTAATCGAAGGGAGTCTGGTGCTGTGGTCGCTGGCAAGAAGTTGGGGTCACTGCCATTCAGGATTCAGGACATAGTTCCACATGTGGGATCGACTTGTGTTGAAGACGGTTATTGGTACCATTTGTCGCCGGTCGCCCACAGTGTAGGGCAGAGGTAGCGGTGAGCTGGGGTCCACAGCCATGTGTATACGTTGGTGACCCAAACAAACCTTGCATAGTACCGGTTCAGTGGCACCACGTGTTGCCGTTCTTCCATGTGGAAATACCCCTCGGTGATCGAAGGGAGTCTGGTGCTGTGGTCGCTGCCATTGAGGACTCAGGACACACTTACACATGTGGGATCGGCTTGTGTTGAAGACGGTTAGTGGTAGCATTTGTCGCCGGTCGCCCACAGTGTAGGGCAGAGGTAGCGGTGAGCTAGGGTCCACAGCCACGTGCATACGTTGGTGATCCAAACAAACCTTGCGTAGTACAGGTTCAGTGGCATCACGCGTTGCTGGTGTTCCATGTGGAAATACCCCTCGGTGATCGAAGGGAGTCTGATGCTGTGGTCGCTGCCATTGAGGACTCAGGACACACTTACACATGTGGGATCGGCTTGTGTTGAAGACAGCTAGTGGTACCATTTGTTGCTGGTTGCCCACAGTGTAGGGCAGAGGTAGCGGTGAGCTAGGGTCCACAGCCATGTGTATACGTTGGTGACCCAAACACACCTTGCATAGTACCGGTTCAGTGGCACCACATGTCGCCGGTCTTCCATGTGGAAATAGCCCTCGGTGATCGAAGGGAGTGTGGTGCTGTGGCCGCTGCCATTAAGGACTCAGGACACAGTTACACATGTGGGATCGGCTTGTGTTGAACACGGTTAGTGGTACCATTTGTCGCCGGTCGCCCACAGTGTAGGGCAGAGGTAGCGGTGAGCTAGGGTCCACAGCCATGTGTATACGTTGGTGACCCAAACAAACCTTGCATAGTACCGGTTCAGTGGCACCACGTGTCGCCGGTCTTCCATGTGAAAATACCCCTCAGTGATCGAAGGGAGTCTGGTGCTGTGGTTGCTGCCATTGAGGACACAGGACACACTTACACATGTGGGATTGGCTTGTGTTGAAGACGGTTAGTGGTACCATTTGTCGCCGGTCGCACACAGTGTAGGGCAGAGGTAGCGGTGAGCAAGGGTCCACAGCCACGTGCATACGTTGGTGATCCAAACAAACCTTGCGTAGTACAGGTTCAGTGGCATCACGTGTTGCCGGTCTTCCATGTGGAAATAACCCTCGGTGATCGAAGGGAGTCTGGTGCTGTGGTGCTGCCATTGAGGACTCAGGACACACTTACACATGTAGGATTGGCTTGTGTTGAAGACGGTTAGATGTACCATTTGTTGCCTGGTCGCCCAAAGTGTAGGGCAGAGGTAGCGGTGAGCTAGGGTCCACAGCCACGTGCATACATTGGTGACCCAAACAAACCTTGCGTACTACAGGATCAGTGGCACCACGTGTCGCCAGTCTTCCATGTGGAAATACCCCTCGGTGATCAAAGGGAGTCTGGTGCTGTGGTCGCTGCCATTAAGGATTCAGGACACAGTTACACATGTGGGAACGGCTTGTGTTGAAGACGGTTAGTGGTACCATTTGTCGCTGGTCGCCCACAGTGAAGGGCAGAGGTAGCGGTGAGCTAGGGTCCACAGCCATGTGTATATGTTGGTGACCCAAACAAACCTTGCATAGTACCGGTTCAGTGGCACCATGTGTCGCCGGTCTTCCATGTGAAAATACCCCTCGGTGATCGAAGGGAGTCTGGTGCTGTGGTCGCTGCTATTGAGGACTCAGGACACACTTACACATGTGGGATCGGCTTGTGTTGAAGACGGTTAGTGGTATCATTTGTCGCCGGTCGCCCACAGTGTAGGGCAGAGGTAGCAGTGAGCTAGGGTCCACAGCCACGTGCATACGTTGGTGACCCAAACAAACCTTGCATAGTACCGGTTCAGTGGCACCACGTGTTGCCGTTCTTCCATGTGGAAATACCCCTCGGTGATCGAAGGGAGTCTGGTGCTGTGGTCGCTGCCATTGAGGACTCAGGACACACTTACACATGTGGGATCGGCTTGTGTTGAAGACGGTTAGTGGTAGCATTTGTCGCCGGTCGCCCACAGTGTAGGGCAGAGGTAGCGGTGAGCTAGGGTCCACAGCCACGTGCATACGTTGGTGATCCAAACAAACCTTGCGTAGTACAGGTTCAGTGGCATCACGTGTTGCTGGTGTTCCATGTGGAAATACCCCTCGGTGATCGAAGGGAGTCTGATGCTGTGGTCGCTGCCATTGAGGACTCAGGACACACTTACACATGTGGGATCGGCTTGTGTTGAAGACGGCTAGTGGTACCATTTGTTGCTGGTTGCCCACAGTGTAGGGCAGAGGTAGCGATGAGCTAGGGTCCACAGCCATGTGTATACGTTGGTGATCCAAACACACCTTGCATAGTACTGGTTCAGTGGCACCACATGTCGCCGGTCATCCATGTGGAAATAGCCCTCGGTGATCGAAGGGAGTGTGGTGCTGTGGCCGCTGCCATTAAGGACTCAGGACACAGTTACACATGTGGGATCGGCTTGTGTTGAACACGGTTAGTGGTACCATTTGTCGCCGGTCGCCCACAGTGTAGGGCAGAGGTAGCGGTGAGCTAGGGTCCACAGCCATGTGTATACGTTGGTGACCCAAACAAACCTTGCATAGTACCGGTTCAGTGGCACCACGTGTCGCCGGTCTTCCATGTGAAAATACCCCTCAGTGATCGAAGGGAGTCTGGTGCTGTGGTTGCTGCCATTGAGGACACAGTACACACTTACACATGTGGGATTGGCTTGTGTTGAAGACGGTTAGTGGTACCATTTGTCGCCGGTCGCCCACAGTGTAGGGCAGAGGTAGCGGTGAGCAAGGGTCCACAGCCACGTGCATACGTTGGTGATCCAAACAAACCTTGCGTAGTACAGGTTCAGTGGCATCACGTGTTGCCGGTCTTCCATGTGGAAATAACCCTCGGTGATCGAAGGGAGTCTGGTGCTGTGGTGCTGCCATTGAGGACTCAGGACACACTTACACATGTAGGATTGGCTTGTGTTGAAGACGGTTAGATGTACCATTTGTTGCCTGGTCACCCACAGTGTAGGGCAGAGGTAGCGGTGAGCTAGGGTCCACAGCCACGTGCATACATTGGTGACCCAAACAAACCTTGCGTACTACAGGATCAGTGGCACCACGTGTCGCCAGTCTTCCATGTGGAAATACCCCTCGGTGATCAAAGGGAGTCTGGTGCTGTGGTCGCTGCCATTAAGGACTCAGGACACAGTTACACATGTGGGAACAGCTTGTGTTGAAGACAGTTAGTGGTACCATTTGTCGCTGGTCGCCCACAGTGAAGGGCAAAGGTAGCGGTGAGCTAGGGTCCACAGCCATGTGTATATGTTGGTGACCCAAACAAACCTTGCATAGTACCGGTTCAGTGGCACCATGTGTCGCCGGTCTTCCATGTGAAAATACCCCTCGGTGATCGAAGGGAGTCTGGTGCTGTGGTCGCTGCTATTGAGGACTCAGGAAACACTTACACATGTGGGATCGGCTTGTGTTGAAGACGGTTAGTGGTATCATTTGTCGCCGGTCGCCCACAGTGTAGGGCAGAGGTAGCAGTGAGCTAGGGTCCACAGCCACGTGCATACGTTGGTGACCCAAACAAACCTTGTGTAGTACAGGTTCAGTGGCACCACGTGTCGCCGGTCTTCCATGTGGAAATACCCCTCGGTGATCGAAGGGAGTGTGGTGCTGTGGTCGCCGCCATTGAGGATTCAGGACACAGTTACATATGTGGGATCGGCTTGTTTTGAAGACGGTTAGTGGTACCATTTGTCGCCGGTCGCCCACAGTGTAGGGCAGAGGTAGCGGTGAGCTAGGGTCCACAGCCACGTGCATACATTGGTGACCCAAACAAACCTTGCGTAGTACAGGTTCAGTGGCACCACGTGTCGCCAGTCTTCCATGTGGAAATACCCCTCGGTGATCAAAGGGAATCTGGTGCTGTGGTCGCTGCCATTGAGGACTCAGGACACAGTTACACATGTGGGATCGGCTTGTGTTGAACAGGGTTAGTTGGCACCAATCACTAAGTCCCTGACCTAGTATCTTCTTCTGTTTCACCTCTTACCTTTGTGTAAGTGTAGGTTGCCTTTCAACAACACTCACTACGGAACAGTGCCTCATTTTGATTACCTCATTGACTTTGCGGAGCATAGGCACTGGACCATTAACTGGCTCCAGGTCCCCCCCTCTCCCTGATTTTTAGTGGTCAGCAAAGGCCCACAGGCCGGTGACGTTGACTTGAGCTGCACAGATTGGGAGCATTTGGTCTTCTTAACCCATTATAGTCTCTAACACAATTTGCGTCGCTACTAATGTTGAATTGTGAACCATGTAACTCCAGTGTAGGACGGAGGCAGCCTTCAGGATGGGCGCACAGCCACATGGCGTTGAGTTGTGCTGCACAGTTAGTGGCACCAGGAGTACTCAGCATGCGCACACCCTGCGATGAGACATAGTCCCGGAGGGCCGCACTGGGAGCAATGTGTTTTGTCTAATGAATTCTGAGTTGATAAGGCCACGTGGGGATGACTTATGGTGCAGTGAGTTAGTATCACCTGAAGCACACAGCATGTGTCCAGCCTGCGATCATGCGTGGTCCGTGCGGGCCGCACTGGGAGCAACGTGTCTTGCGAACTGGACTGCGACATCTGCAATCGCCCCTGCATCTGAATTGTGAGCCGTGCTGTCTGTAGTGTAGATCGAAGGCAGTAGTAGGTACAGACATAAGTCTGCGGTGCTGTGCTGCTGGGTTTGCAGGGGCCCTGTGTCGAGGAGGCCCACGGTTATAGCGGCTGCCACATGCCAGGGTGAGGGCAGCTGCTCTGACAGATTCGTTGGTCTTCCCACAAGTGAGCCACGCCTAGGGCCTGGTCTATTTATTCACACTCCTACGCTGGAGTGTCTTCCGCTTCCGGGGGGGACAACACAGCTACATGACCGAGACCTTCCCCACTGCCTGAGGTAACATGGTTGCGTCCACTGTGCACTACACTACAAGTATCAATAGTATATCTCCACATGGAGAGGTTTGTGCTTTGCATAGTGAGGTCTGTGCAGCACATGAGCGTTACACTTGGCATAGTGTGCTTTATCAGTGATGGGTGACTTGCCTCCTTCATATATAGTTTGTTGCTCATCTCCCAACATTCAGCTATTGTGTGGCTGAGGTGCATGGCATTTTGGGAAGGTCCGTTGTTCTGTTTTGTGCTGCCTCAGTGGTAGTAGGTGGGGGGGTCAGGGGGGAGGTTCTGGTGGTGGTGGGGCTGGGTGTTGTGGCATTGTTGGGTGTCGGAGCTGCATGATCAGTAGCTGTATCACGTGTTGGTCTTTAGATGTGGCTGTGAGTTGGGTCGAAATTACGGAGTAGATAGTCGACCTCCTTACACCAGTTAAAGGTTGATGTTCATTTGTTACTGCTAACTCGGCTTATCGCCCGCTTTTTGGATCGCATTGCAGATTTGGCTGGTCGTTGAAAATATGGGGAATTGGTGTTTTCATGTTTTTTTTGCACAGGAACGCCTACTGTACATTTCATTGTTTGTGGCGATTTTGTTGGTGTAAGGTATTGATGGAAGAGTGGTGAGATTTGCAGGTTTCACCAAGTTGAGAATGGAATGATAATTAAAAAACACAGAAAAAAAGATAGGTTTAATGAACATTATAAATAGAAATTAGCATTTAAAAAACCTTTGAAATTCACAGAAAAATCCATAGGTTTCAGGCACATTATAGTTAGAAATTAGCATGTAAAATACCTTAGAAATTCACTGAAAAAACCATAGGTTTCAGGGACGTTATAGTTAGAAATTAGCATTTAAAAAACCTTAGAAATTCACTGAAAAAACCATAGGTTTCAGGGACGTTATAGTTAGTTGGACGTTTCACTCGTACACAACCATAGAAATTCCCCTGTTATAGTTAGTTCAGCTAACTATAATTCACGCCCCAAAATGCACTGCTGATGACGTCACATAATACATCACTCATGACATGGTCACCATCACTCACGACATCTCAAATGACATCACTGATGACATCATCCAATGAATGAGTGTTTTTGTGAAATTTAAATATGTTTTATATATGTATATGTCGAGGTCGATGGAAGAATAAGTGGGTATGTAAGTGTCTAAATGGATTATTTTATTTGTGTGAAACTGATTGTATAACTGACTGATTAAGTGTATCTTAGTGAATACATGGGTTAGTGAGAAATCTTTAAATGTGTAAATATCTGTATCAGTCTCTCACTTTGTGTATAAGTGGCAGCATGGGTTGGTGAGATTTTATTTTTGTATGTTTTTTAACTATGTTAGTGTGAACCAATATTTTTTGTGATATTTTTGTACTTACTAGTATAAGGAAAGGGACACAATATTTTTGTAAATTATATTTTTGACAATTTTATTGGTTTCTATATTGTATCAGTAATCCGAAATAGAGAGTTAGAGGTGAGTTAAAGAAGTCAAGGTGAGGCTGAAATAGGCAGAGAAAGAGAGAGAGGGCATGAGATAGAGGGGCATATTATCAAGAAACGGCGTTAAAATTATCGCTGCCTTGAGAATTCCCATGGAAGCCCATGTTCTGGTGTCAACATCGGCTTCTATTGGAATTCTCTGCGGCATATTATCAAGCCCATTATCGCCGCTTTAGCGGCAGTTTTCTGCCGCTAAAGCGCCGATAATTTTAACGCCGAGCTTGATAATATGCCCCAGAGTTAGGTGTGCACAGAGAGGTCAGGTAGAGCGGGTGAGTTGAAAAAGAGGAGGCGATGCAAATAAATGAGAGAGTGAGAGAGAGTAGAGGTAATGATAGAGGGAAAAGTGGGACAGAAAGTAGCTGCAGTGGGTGAGTAAGCTAGTTGAAGAGGTGAAATAGAGGCACCCGATGGAAAATAAAGAGGAGAGGTGAGTTAGCAAATGGATGATGATCTAAATTAAGAGGTTAGGTCATGAGAAAAAGAAAGAAAGAAAGAAAGAAAGAAAGAAAGAAAGAAAGAAAGAAAGAAAGAAAGAAAGAAAGAAAGAGAGCACCAAGAGCTGAGGTAGTCACAGATATGTTTTATAGAGAGAGTAAAGTGAGACAGAAAGAGGCTAGAGGAAGAGATAAAAAGAGGTAATATATTGAAAGTTAGTAATTTATCGAAAAGTGAGGGAAAGAGAGAAATAAGGTTGAGAGTGAGGTGATTTAGATGGAGGAGAGCTGCGGGGAGGGAAGATGCAAACCGAAGAACACAAAGAGGCATGAGTTAGATACCAGAGGTAGTGAGGGGGTAAGAGAAGTATGCAGAGGTGCTGCGAAGGAGGTAAGATCATTAGAGAGTGGTAGAGAGATGCTTGATAGACAGGGCTATTGAAATCGAGATAAGTGATGTACAAGGAGTTGAGATACAGAAAGTGGGGCTAGGTGCATACAGATATAGAAATGCGTATGAGAGCGATCTAAAGGAAGGAAGGTGAGGTAAAACACGGAGAGACCAATTCCCAGCTATCGAATTATGATGCATACAGCTAGTTATTACTTCTTAGCTTACCAGGAGGCCCCATCGAATGTGGGGCAAGGGGCCATTTAGCCATTCCTTAAAATCACTATGATGACAAGACCACAGAAGAAACACCCAAGCTCAATCCCACATGTTTACTCCTTCTGTACACACAACACCAGCCCTTTCCTTTGCCGGCTTCTTTTAAGGATTCTTACTCTATATATCCTTTAGAGATAATTGAGTTCAGTAACATCATCCAGAAAAAAATGGAAATATACGAGAGAGGGGAAAGCAAATTATTTGTTCTTCTCTTCCTTACGAGACAGAAAGGGATGCTGAGAAAATGCTCTGTAAACAAGCAAATATATAGCAAAAACGTTGGAGCAATACCCTGAAACCATCGTTGTTTTATAGCCACTGTCCACTAGATGGCAGAAGAAGACTAAGCTAAAGTCTACCTTGAATATGTTATTTTCACTGCTGCACTTTTAAGACTATTTACCTGAATGAGGAGGCTTTGCTAGTAGTAATTATCTTCAGAGCACGTTCTAATTAATACGAATTAGTCAATTACAATTACCAACATTTAATTTCACGAAGAGGGTACTATCACAAGACAAGTAGGTGTCGTTTGCTTCAAAGTAGATTTCCGTCCCTACTCCGAAATAGGAAATTGCACAGACATGTGGAAGAAGACATTAGTAAGGTTAACAAAATCAGCAATTAAAAAAATTTATAAATGGCACCTATGCATTAGAAAAAGTGTTCCCTTCAGTTAAAGGGAAGATAAAATTATGAATTATTTCCCCATCGTTACGATTTAGCTGTGTTTCTGAACTTCAGTTACAAATCCATATTTGGAAAGTTTAATTTTGCATCTTTTTTGAGGATTCAATTGAAGCAAAATTAAATCTACAGCTGAACGAGTGGAAGTCGCCTGGGAATAATCAAAAGTTAACAGTGTGTCCTTGTGAGAATGTTACATAAAATGCGAGGCTCTTCAGTAGGTCTGTAACCTTGGCAACTGGTGCAATCCCTGCAACAAATAATCTCAATGTATCACTGTTGTTATTTACGTATGGACATTGAGCAAATTTGACATTACAGACTGGGGTTTAGATTTTCAAACATTTAGCCTGGGTTAGCATCACAAAAGTGACGCTAACCAACACAGAATGTTTTGGGGGGAATTTACTTTCCAGCGCAAAACTTGTTTTGTGCTACAAAGTACCCTAAAAGTAGTGCAAAGCAGCGCAAAGCACTGCTGTGCATTAGTTAGCGTCAAGGAGGTGTTACATGGGTGTTCCCATGCAATCACCCATGCCTTTTGAGCAAAACCCTATCTACAAAAAATTGTAGACAGGGTTTAGCGCCAAAAGGTAACACCACTTCAAAGGAGGTACTAGCAGGAGAAATGTTTTTATTTCTCCTTTCTTTTCCGAGTTTGCATGTGTGCTGCACTGTGCAAAACACATACAAAGTGAGAAAATCTTTTAAACTTGTCTAGGCATGGTAGTTTGTACAGGAAGGGTGCCTTCCTGCACAAAACCTATGCTAGACTCACGCACAAACTGTAGAGTTATTGGGCTAAGGTGAATGTGTGGCGCCCGGAAGCTAAAATCAGCGCCGGCACTAGGGAGAGGGGAGGAGAGAGCCATATCTCTGAAAATATGGCACTCCCCTGTTCCCTCCCTGTCACGCAACGCAGCGCAGCCTCTTTGGGTGTGCGCTGCGTTGCGTGTATTTTTTGAAAATCTGAAAAACACGAGATTTAGGGGCATATTATCAAGGATGGCGTTAAAATTATCGCCGGTTTAGCAGCAGAAAACTGCCGCTAAAGCGGCGATAATGGGCTTAATAATATGCCCTGGAGAATTCCAATAGAAGCCCATGTTCACACCAGAACATGGGCTTCTATGGGAATTCACAAGGGCATATTATCAAGCCCATTATCGCCGTTTTAGCTGCAGTTTTCTGCCGCTAAACCGGCGATAATTTTTAACGCGGTCCTTGATAATGATGGAGGGAGAGACCGGGAAGAGAAACGAGGGCAATAACATTTACCGATACCATCCCTGAGTCGCAGACCCGCTGTCACACTAGCTCATTCACACACGCAGTCATTGGTGAGGCCCAGAACACCAACACTCACACGTCTCTCTCACTGAGTCTGCACACACAGGAGGGATGAGTAATTCAAGCGCTGGACATGTGGGGGAACACCTTATAACCTATAGGGAAGGAGAAATCATTTACAAAAATATACATTAAAGCCCTCTCGCCTATAGATCCTTAATCCCAAAACATCAAGGCACTCCTCCCACTTCGGTCAATGGACCAAATTAGTTGGATTGGTTGATGGTGATTTAGAACCAGCTAAATCACATTTTAAACTTCAGAATCTATCTCTTAAATAAAACTCATAACTCATGAATTCTCGTTAATCAATAATTATTTATCTAATATTTCATAATGAATTTTAAATTTGCATTTTGTCTCGTCAAGTTTTAGAAAGTTCATATCAATATTTGAGTACATTGCAGATCATCATATTTACCTAATCTGGCTATTTGGAGTCCTCTAATTCATTGGCTCTCCATAATTTTGTCGTAGATCTTCCATAAGCAAGCCAAAGCTCAATAGTTCTTAGCTCGGCAGGTTACAGTCCAAAACGTTAGCGTCAGTATCAGCCAAAGCGTCAGAATCTCGAAAAGATGAAGGTAGAGAGAGAGTAATCGCGTGTCCCTGTCTATTCTACTAGATTTTAAAATAAAATCAAAACAAGAAGATCCATTTTGTTATTTTAATACGGTCATGATTGGTTGGTTGAGATCGTCCGATGCTAAAGTTTGGGACTTTGATACAGTTCAAGGGGTGATGTCACCAGTTCATATAAAGTTAGTCCGTTCCGGTTTACTGTGAAAGTCTATTGTCTTTCGTCTTGGCCGTCATCCCGCAGTGTCCTTGCTTGAGTACATAGAGTTCAGGGATCATGACGAGGTCTGGAAGACTTTGTCACTTCTGCGCACTTCACTCCATGCCTCGTGGGTCAGAGGCCACTTTGTCGTGTCACGTCCGCGGCCATTTTGGGTTTGAGGCCCAAACGCCAACTTAAGTGAAACAAACACAAAGAGTAATTAATACTTAGAAATAATGAATCTAATGTTAACCCCTTACTAATCCCTCTATGTGCTTGAATTTATCTAGCGTATAGCAACATTTAAAGCCATTATATTCACCTTTTCGGTCCTCTTCTTGGGCAACATTACAAGACATCACAAGAGCAACATATATCATGCAATAGTCTATTTATTACATATACTACTGTTAATATGCGTACAGATTTTAGTCATAAAGGTTATTTTAGCCATGCAAATGCAATTCCCACATGTAATTCGAATGTTAATAATGTTGATTAGTAAAACACGCAAACTCATTTAATAATATTATAGTTAATGGATTATTTAATTAATAATTCTCATGCAGAATGGGGGAGGTATACAACATTTTGTACTACCTGCTCCATCAATCCCCCTTTGGTGATTTTTTCACCACAACATTAAAATTTTGTATCAATTTTTGTTATGAAAGCGAAATGAATTCTTTAGTTTAGTTCACATCTGTTTCCCCAATTTCTTCTCTTCTTGCTGTTTTATACACATTATCTTTCCTCTCTTCTAATTCTATTGTTTCAAATTCCCTCTCCTGTCTATTATTGTGTCTTCTTTTAAAATTTTCTCTTTTTAACTTTTTCTGAATTTTCTTCCTTTTGTAACATAAACATCCTAATCTTAAAATTAATACTAGAAAAATCACACATGATAATGGAAATAAGATCCTACCTATGAATGTACTACCTAAGTTAAATAAGAAATCTCTAATGAAAGAAAGTTTCTTTCCAATCTTTTCCCAAACACTTTCAACCTCCAGTGGTGTAATTTCCTCATGCAATTCAGTTATATTTTTAATGTAGATTTTCAGATCTTTACTTTCGTCCGGAATGTAAGCACAACAATGTTGAACCTTACGCATTCCAGAGACTCCACCCTCTTTTGCCAATAATATATCAAGGGCAAGTCGATTTTGCATCACCATGGCACGCATGGCAACCATTTCAGTATTTACCAATAAGAATCCTCCAGCAGTGCTTGTTGACAAGCGATCCACTACTGTTGACAATTTTCTAATTGTGTGTGCATTCAGAGATATTCCCACTGCTGGTATCAATGCTCCAAAGATGATACAATTTCTGACCAATTTCTGACCAAGATTCTCTTTCTACGTGTTAGTAGACTACCTAACTTATGTACACCATCTTCTCCTCTTCCCATGTGGAATATCTTTGGAAAAACCAGACCCACATAACATGTGCCATACCAATGGTCTGGCAACCGATAGTATGCCTTATTCCCGCAGATAAAATATAACCCAGGAAAAACTGGATCATTCCTCCTTTAAATCCCCATCCACCCATGATTCGGTATGTATCATGGCATTCACTGTTACCTACAAAGTAATTATCAAATGCAGTTTGATTCCTTCTAATACACAACTTTCCTTTCTGAGGCCAATCTAAAGCCATTGTTGGACTAGCTTCTCCTTTCAAATACTTTTCTATTTCAACATCTAAGACTGTCTTTTCCTCTTTTCCCTCAGGTAATTTCTTTTGCAATTTTAATCTCCTTTCTTCAACCACCTCCAAAAACACTTTCCCCTCCTTCTTTAAACTACAAGTTAAATTCCTAAAAATAGATTCTAATGTTAATTCTTTAGTTTCTAAGAAAAATTCACCTAATACCTTTGCAGGTTTTACTTTGTCAAGCGTACCAAGGGTTTTGCGATCAGGGAAAAGTTACTTATCCACTGACGACAATATCCTCCCATTCCAAGAAACATTCTCACTTCTTTTTGCGTCATTGGAGCTCTCATTCCTTTTATTATCTTGATTCTGTCGATAGTTATTTTTCTCAATCCCTTTTCGATTTTGTGGTACTTCTTTCTGACAAAATTGTAATTTCGATGGGGATACCTTAAGTCCTCCATCTGCCAAATGGTTTAGCAATGCTATGGTGTCCATTACACAAGCTTCTCGAGTCTTTGACGCCACAAGTCGGTCGTCAATATACTGGACTAACACTAAATTCTCTGGGATTTCTAAGTCTTCTAAGGACTTCTTCAATATCTGATTAAATATCGAGGGGCTTTCTGTATACCCCTGTGGGATTCGGCACCATGCCAAAATACGTTCACCAAAACGGAACGCAAAACATTTGTTGACTGTCATGATGCAACGGGATGGAAAAGAAAGGATGACACAGATCAATCACTGTATACCATTCTGCCTCATGTGGAATCTGATATAAAATCACAGATGGATTTGGTACAATAGGACAAGATAATACAACAATTTTGTTTATCTTTCTCAAATCTTGTACTATCCTTTTTCAGTCCCATAATTGGTCAATTACATGGACTACTCATTATTTCTCTCAGAATACCTTGTTTAACCATTTTCTCAATTATTGGAGTAACTCCTTCAATTATCTCAGGTGTCAATTTATATTGAGGAACATTTGGGTAACTTATTCCTTCCTTCACTGTTATTTTTACGGGATCTACATTTGTCATTAATCCGACATCTTCTCCTGTGAAATCCCAGACTTCTGCTTTTACTGTTTGTTTCAATTCTCTAGGTAGTTCATCAGAGTTGAATACAGCAAATGCTTCAGTAATCTCACAGGTTCCATGTTAGCCATTGTCATTTTATACAGTACATCTTCATCAGGGGTTTCAAATGCTATACCATCAGGGGTACAAAATATGGTGCAATTCATCTTGCACAGTAAGTCTCTTCCTAACAAATTTACAGGACTTGAATCGCATACAACAAAGCGGTGCATTTTGGAAAATGTCCCTATATTGACTTTTACTGGTTCTGTGAGATATGTTTTAATCTGTCTGTTGGATACTCCAACCACTTGGATTGTTTCGTCCGAGAGAGGAAGATTCTTAACATCAGCTGACCTAACAGTTGATCGAGTAGCACCAGTATCTACTAGGAAAGTAATATTGTCATCATTTACCTTTCTGTCCACAAAAGGGCCTGTTTGGTCTACTTCTAGAGTTGCGCCAAGTACGCACTCTTCTTCCTCCCTTCGGCACCGTCAATAACCTTCTTCTGACTTGTCGTAAATAAAATATTACGCTCTATGTATTTCAGGATATCAATAGGATCATACATAAAGCAAGAGGCTGAGTCTGTGGTATCAGGTTCAAAAAGGGCTTTATTCCAATAACTCGAGTCAAAGGGAGAATATTACCATCACCACAAGGGATCTGGAAGGGACTCAAAAGTATTCTCAAAACATTATTCACAGAGTACAGTATATATACATCGGAAACGAAAAGAGCAAAAGAGAGTGAGATAGGAGCATGTGGGCGTGTAAGTAGGTATGAAGGTGGGCGTCCATGTGGGCGTCCACTTGATGATAATGGGTAATTTGTCATAGGTTGGTGGATACCTGGAGGGGGTTGCGTGATCTGCTGGAATTGTACTGGAACTTTGCCTTACTTGTGCTCAACTCGAGCATGACGTGTAACTGACGTGTGACTGGGGGAAGGCTGCTTGTGCAGTCGGGAAGTCTGGAAGAGAGACCTTCAGTGTCAGGGCCACCGGCACATCTTGTATTATCTGGTATCTAAAGTCTGGAGCAGGGACTGATTTGTGGCATAGGTTGCTCATCACCAAGAGCCAATGTGGCATCTATTTCTTCATTTACTTCATTTACTGCAGAGGCCTTACATGGGGGCTATGGGCTTTTCACTGACGTGAGCTTTGCAATCTCACAAACAGAGACAGTAAGGCTGTGCTTTCTCCTGTGCTGATGGGCTATGTTGATCCCTCCTTCTCCAGGCAGGAATGCGGCTCTGTAGGAGTAAGCAGATAACCGTGCTCAATACTGTCTCGGCACCTTGTGACAGGGCCCCTTTGGCTGAGGCCCAAGTGTGTAAGGCCAAGGATACGCGGCTGCAGCTTTCTGAACGTCTGAGGCCTGAAACCTCTGTTCGGGTCTAGCTGAGCCACAAACACGGGTTCTTATGTGGTGCAGGAAAACATGATGCAAAACGTGTAGGCCTCAATACAGATTTGTCGTTTCTCTCATAGGGGACTGAATGATGGCAGGCCACGTTGTAGCATAAGTCTCATGATAGGAAAGGCCATGGAGGGGAAATACATAGGTTACATGCATGTGCACATAAACGTTGGGGGGGGCACATGGGGACATATAGGCCTCATAGATTTTTATTTTCCTCATTCCCTCCTTGTACCCTAGTGAACCCCCTATGTAACGTCTATTCTCATGAGACAGTCGATCTGTTCTTGCAGCATTATTTTTCCATTTTCAATGCTCTGAAAATGGGGATGTGAAACACATGCAGTAGCACACAGGCCACAAATGGCCGGGCCACACTGCAGACATAGGCAACAACTGAATATCATTAATAGTATCAACCCACAGACGGTCAACACTTTCCATCCCCAAGCCGATATTAATCCCCAGAGCCAACCGGACCATGTCCACATGCCTTGGTCTTGATGTATGCTATGGGCAATCTTGTGGAGCCTTGTTATTGCTTTGTATACAGACGGTGCGTTATTAGGTATGAAAACGCAACAGCTAGAACCGATGACCCTACAAGCCCTGCCCCTATCCGCCAGGATGACGTCAAGAACAAGACGATTCTGAAGAACGACCAGTCTCATAGCATACTGTTCCTGGGTTAGATTCCCCAGGGCCGATGCAGTCACATTAGCAACTGTTTCTAGAATCCTTGTTAGCCTTCGGATAAGTTTACTATTCTGGACGGGACCTATGAAGAAAAAAAATCCTTTATTGAAATCTGTATATTGCTCCCAAGCTGTCTCAGTCTGGTCAATGCCAGA
Organism: Triturus cristatus; assembly: GCF_964204655.1. NCBI lineage: Eukaryota > Metazoa > Chordata > Amphibia > Caudata > Salamandridae > Triturus > Triturus cristatus. Next base: position 458,435,608 of record NC_140580.1, on the reverse strand, counting down.
GGCATCGAGCCCTCGTCTGTGTCTGACAAGTGTGAGCCGAAGATCTTGATGATAGCTCGATGGGGCCAAGAAAACGGGTGGTAGGAGAAACGATATGTAGCACGTCCCACCCCAGTCCAAGGGCAGCTGTACATAGGCTGTCTGGCCACAAATAAAGTAGGTGTGTCGTGATGCTCTGAAATAGGACTTTCCTTTGTCTTTGAATACTATTATAGTATCACATTCACTGTGCCCCAAATGTACTGAGCCTTCTTTTCTGACACACAATTTCCCTTTCACTGGCAGAACAGTAATTGAAAGCGGACCTGACATGTGTTGGGGCTTTACGTTCAATACTATGAAATCGAGGGTCGCATTTCCTTGCAGATACTCTTCATTTTCTAGATCTGTACCTTTCATTTGGGGAAGACCCTCTTCATCTGGGAAACATGCTTTGCTCATGACTTTATTCAAGTTACCCCATACCCACTCGCCCCTACAATCCTCCTCTTGACATTCTTTGGCATCACCGTTGATGGATGTCATTAAGGCAAACCATGCTCCGCAAGAACCATTATGGGAGAACGGAAAAGGGAAAAGAGGCAACACTCCCTTCACCTTCTGATACGGGGGAAGTCGGCCACAGACCCAGCAGTCTGTAGCATTGCTAGTCTGATGTGCATGGTGCAGCATCTGAATAAAGGTATTGTTGCGCAGAGCAAGTCGATACGATAACTCATGGGATGGCAGATCACTAAATGTGTGTTTTGTGGTATCATTAGTGGAGGAGTGTAAAGGTGAAGCAATAGGAGGAAAAACAGCATGTAGTATTGAGCTGATACATATTATCGTGATACATAGGAGAGATAGAAAAATCAAAGTAACTATACATCTACCACGTAATAGTTTACAGTATTTGCTTTTCATCCTGCTCTTTCTCTCGTTCGCTTTGTTCGAGATCTCATGCAAGCCAGAATACATGTTCAACCGCTTCACCACCTAGTGGACTTAATCGATCAAACGGGTTCTGACTTATGAGATCTACGTTTCGCTTTATATTTCTGCTGCGGAGTCTCCTCTAGTAAAGGGGGCTCAAAGTCCGAGCAGTCAGTGTTCGTTTTAAAAGTACAGTCATTCCCGAAGTAGCGTTTACAGTGGTGAAGGTGTATCCAACCTTTCCGTCCCTCGACTTTCACGGCGGTCCTTGTTGTTAGCAACACCAGTTTCGGCGTTTTCCACCTCGGCTCAAGAGGACTTGATCTATCAAAGTTCCGGATTAGGACATAGTCGCCAGGAGCGATTGAGTATTCTTTGACCTGGGTGTTGTCAGGGAAAGCGGCGGCAACCTGCGAACGACAAGAGAGTAGTGCAGACATCAAGGAAGCCAGGTAATCTGTTAGCATGTTACTATCAACATCAGTAATCTTTTTCGGTATTGGAGTGCCCCACATATTCGGTGGTCTACCGAAGACCACTTCATAGGGAGATAAGCCTGTTCTAGAATGGGCTACCATTCGCATGTAAAAGAGGGCAACCGGTAGGGCTACCATCCAATCTACACCTTTGTCTGCGCAAACCTTTGCTAGTTTTATTTTTAATGTCTGATTATGTCTTTCTACAAGGCCTGCTGCTTCAGGATGTCGTACACAATGGAACTTCCAGGTATACCCTAACAGAAGGGACACTTGTTTCATAAGTTCAGAGGAGAAAGGCTGACCGTTGTCGGAATATACGACACGCGGTAATCCATAACGTGGGAAAAACTCTTGCACCAATTGTCTGGCCGTAGTTACAGCAGTATAATCAGGGACTGGATAGGCTTCGGTCCACCTGGATAATGAACATACTACTACCAGGACATATTTGTAACCTCTACATCTATCCATTTGGATATAATCCATTTGGAGGACCTCAAAAGGATGGTCAGGTGGATGGAATCCACCTTGTTCCATCGGAATGCCTTTACCTGGATTGAATTGGCAACAGATAATACATGTTCTAACCTTTTGTTTCGCTGCTGCACGCAGGTGCTTGTTGAACCATATATTCTGTAAGCTGTCTAGCATTGCTTTCTCTCCTAAGTGCGCAGGACTATGTGCGGTATTTATGATTACTTGTACCATCGAATCAGGAAGAAACCATGTGGATTTGCCCTTAGTCATCCAACCCTGATCAGTCAGTACCCCTCCTTGTTCCGACCATTTCTTTAATTCGTCTATAGTAGCATGTGTCTGTATGTCTTGTACATCCTTGGAAGGATCCCTAACTGTCATGGCTTTGGACATTGATGGTACCTGTGACTTTGTCATGTCTAGTGGGGTCTGAGCTGTCTGTTTAGCAGTTCGGTCTGCCAGATCATTGCCTTGGGAAATGGTATCTGTGGCTCTGGTATGTGCTTTGCATTTTAGGATAGCTATGGCTGTTGGTAGATGTATTGCTTCCAGTAGGGCGTGAATAAGGGGGCCATGCTGTATCTTGGCCCCATGAGAGGTCAAGAAACCTCTTTCTCGCCAGAGCACCCCGAAATCATGAACTACCCCATATGCATACTGGGAGTCGGTGTAAATATTCACTTTCAGGTGCTCAGCTCTTATGCATGCTTGTGTTAGGGCGATGAGCTCTGCTGCTTGTGCTGACAATATGTCTATTCTTTTAGTCTCTATTATTTCAGTATCAGTAGTCACTGCATATGCTGCCACTAATTCTCCCGCCCCTGTCCTCATGCATGAGCCGTCAACATATAGTGTTAGGTCGGGGTCTGGAAGTGCAACATCTGTCAAGTCTTGTCTTGGTTTAGTCACGGTATGTATTACTTCAACACAGTCATGTGGTGGAATGTTTTCTGTACTGGAGGGCAAAAGAGTAGCAGGATTCAGTATGTTGCATCGTCTGATCTCTATGTGTGGTTGAAATAACGTCAGCTCATAACCTGTCAGTCTCGCTACAGTCAGGTGTTGTGTTTGTGTCCGGTTCAAGAGAACCTCTACTGCATGCGGTACTTGTACTGTCAGAGGGTGGCCCAGCACTATCGAGTGACTTTGTTTTATGGCTAAGGCCGTTGCTGCAACAGATTTTAGGCACGCAGGTAAAGCCTGTGCTACTGGGTCCAATGTACTAGAAAAATAAGCACAGGGCTTGTGTTTTCCTGCATGATCTTGTGTGAGGACAGATAGTGCTGTTCCATCCCGTTCTGTCACAAAAAGCATAAACGATTTATTGTAATCAGGGTTTGCTAAAACTGGTGCTTGACATAAAGCTCTCTTTAATTCTTCAAATGCCACAGTGTGTTCTTGTGTCCAAGGGAGGACTTTAGTAGAGGCTGCCTCCTGTGTCGTCAACTGTATTAGGGGCTTGGCTATGTATGCATACTGGGGAATCCACTGCCTGCAATATGAGGTGAGGCCAATGAATGCACGTACCTCCTTTTGTGTCGTGGGCTGTGAAAGACCTGAAATTAATTGTATACGCTCAGGTGTCAGTCTCCTACCCTCCTTGGATAGCAAGTGCCCAAGGTACGCCACTTGCTGTTCACAGAATTGCAACTTTGAAGGGGACACTTTGTGCCCCTTGTCAGCCAGGAAATGTAAAACCATCAGGGAAGCATCTTCACAATCATGGCCCGATCGTGCAGTGATGAGAATGTCATCGATATACTGTATCAGTGCTGTTGAGCTAGGCATATGAATACTATCAAGTTGTCTTTTCAGAGCCTGACTATAAATGCTAGGACTTTCCGTGAAGCCCTGTGGTGCTCTTGTGAATCTGAAGCTGCGACCTTTTAAACTGAAACCGAAAAGATATTGGCTGTCCGGATGTATTGGAATACTGAAAAATGCGTTCTTCAGATCTATTACTGTAAAGAACGTAGCATTCGCATCAATGGCAGTCAATATCGAAGAGATGTCCGGGACCACAGGGTACTGTGGTACCACACATTTGTTTAATTCTCGCAGGTCCACAACTAATCTATATACAGGTGGTATATTAGGGTCAGTTCTTTTAAGAATAGGAAGGACCGGTGAATTACATATGTTTGAATCAGTCTCAATCACCACCCCTTGTGCAATCAGGTCGTCTATTATTTTTAGTAAACCTACTTCAGCCTCAGGTGGTATTTTGTATTGTCTGATCCGTGGTAGCACTACACCTTCCTTGAGGGTGACCTGGTGTGGCGTAATGTTCATGTAACCTACGTCAGTTGGGCCTTGTGCCCATAGGTGCTGTGGTACATCTCGGAGCCTGATGTCAATTTCTTTCATTACAAAATGTCCTTTAAAGTCACGTAAATACAGACGCACTCCTTCTGGTGAGCAACAGATTACTGCTCCTAGTTCTTTCAACGTCTTTATACCGAGCTAGTTTTCCGGACATGAGTTAGTAAGTAGTAAGTCCGTAGTATGTATCAGTGGACCAACTCCTAAGGAGACTGGTTCTGAAACCTCATTAATGATAGGTCTACCCGAAAATCCCAGGGATACACTCTTTGAGCCCGAGAGGGGTGCCCCGGGCACCTCGGAATGACTAATGGTAGTTCTACTAGCCCCAGTGTCAATCAAAAACCTCTCTGGGCAGCTTCATGAATATGCCTGGTATTCTGGATAGTTATTTTGAGCGTGTTCATACATTTGTGTTGTAGCTCGGGCTGGTGCAGGTGCATGGACAGGCGGTGGCGGTGGTGGAAACGTATCTGATGTCTGATGTGTGTTACTGTCCTTGGGAGGATATTGACGAGGCTTTGTTTTACCTAGCGCTATATTGTTTTTCAGCACTGCACACTCATTTACGAAGTGGCCTGGCTTCTTGCAATAATTACAAGTCCCACCATTTTGTTTTGTGCTATTCTTGTTTGTGTTGGTATTTGTGTTTGCCGGTGTCGATTGGGCAACCAGCATCTTCATCTTTGTGTCTTTCATGCGTCTCTTTTCTTGGTCATGTTCCTCTCTAATTCTGTTCTGGTGGTACTGTAACATCTGTAACATTTGGGAAGGGCTGTTTGCTTGCCAAGTACTCTCAACCTTCAGTACTCTATACTTTACCTCTGGTATGGAATTTTCCACTAATTTGCTCACAAATAGATGGGGATATGAATCACTACCGGGCTTAAGGCCACTGTTGATAGTAAAACATTTCTCAAACCTAGAATAAAAATCACTAGTGTCCTCGTCTGGCTTCTGTTTACAAGCTGAAATAGCATCCCAGTCTTCTTTCTTGGTAATTAATAATCTTGGCAAAACTTGTACAAGGAGTTCAGGTAATTCTTTAGCTCGGGGACCCAGACCAACCCCCGGGCCTCTTGCATTTTCTTCTCTTTGCAACACATCCCAGATAATCTTGCTCTCTCCCACCTCCCAGTCTTTTTCTTTAAGTTTCTCATAAACACCAGCAGGCAATAGTACTTTTAATAACTTTAGAACGTCCGCATATGTATATTCCCCTAAGCGGAGAATGTCTTTTAATTCCCTGTGAAAACCCCCCGGGTCTTTGTCATGGGAGGGCAACATCTTTTTCATTTCCAGTATCTCTAATTTGGACAGTGGGGTGTAGACATACACCCGTTGTAGTTCATTGTTTGCATCCTTTACAGGATGTACCTCACGTAGGGGGTTCAGTTTGTAGTATGTCTGTCCTTTAACCTGCGGTGGAACGGGAAGCAGGGATCTAGTTACATATACTATATATTTGTGTTGCTGATCCAAGATGACATTAATCAGTTCAGTACCCAAGTTCATCCATCTGTCTAGTATTATGTCGTCCTGCAACCTATACAATATACCAGGACCAGAGTACTGACTTTCATACAACGTTATTGTTATAACCTGTTGTGTTATGTGCATCTTCCTCATTGCTACTCTGTCCCTTGCTGCTCAGCCATGTGTGTGATGTCATTTAGAATGTTGGGTGTGAGGGACTGGAGGAGTTGGCAGTTGGAGGAGATGGGGCTGAGCAGCAGGGAGGCTGCTCCTGGTGGGGCTCCACTGGAGATCTGAGGCTTTACAGATGATCTTTATATGGATTTTGTTCCTGTCTAATAAACCTACAACCTGTTCTAAGCGGACTGTCTACGAGACATCTTTCATCATTACACTGGCGACGACTGGAAAGAACTTACGTGTGTGCTTCAACGGATAAAGGATTTTCTAGAGAAAGGAACTTCAAGAGTAATTCATGTAAAAGGACTTCAAGTAACTTCAAGAGTAATTGCGTATTTTGAGGAAACTGACACTTAAGAGCCCCACCAGTGACCACTCCATCGGTCGCCCTAATATGTAAGTGCCAGTTCCTTTTCCTTGAAATGTACAAGAATCTGACTGACTGAAAAGAAGCTTGAAAATGTGCTGTGACCTGTAATGTAAACCTTTCATGTGGAAGAGCGTCTGAGACCTGCGCAACATTGACAAGCTCTTGTTGTAAGGTGTATTCATGTCGAGTGTCAGAAACCCTGCTGTTCCTGTTTGAATTTGAATGTTTTTGACATTTGATTCTGTCAGGTCATTTGATTCTGTCAGGTCATTGCTACTTGAAATTCTACTAGTTCACGCTATGCTGTCATTAAGTGTTGTCATGCTGAAGATGTGCGTTAAAGAGAAGCATATGGGGACACCGTGATATGTAGCGATCGAGGGCAGACTTCGAGCCTTGGCGTGATGTGATTGAGCACAGGGCGCTGGCAGGATTCGCAACTTGGATGATTTTGTGGATCGTTATTTGATGCCGTTCGCTTGGGATGTTGAGCACATGAAATAAGCTAACATAAAGAAGAAATCGTAACCCAGTTTAAAGGTGGTGATTTCTGTTACATTGCTCTGGTATGAAACGGCACGCCACTGGAGGTTTGACTTTGTACTGCCGGCATTGTTTTGCGGGCCATCACTGCCTTCTAACAGTTCAACCGTTCATTTTTTTTTGTTTTTTTTTCTTCTCATGGGACAGCGCACATTGTTAATGCACGAGGTCTTACCTTGCCTCGACGATCCCTGTTGCGTTGTTTTCCGATTCTTCCCGGAGTACCTCCAGCGTCATTCGTCTCATTGTGACGTTCATTTTCTCACGTCAGCATCGTGGACAGTGAATGCACGTTGTACTGTGAGCCACCGCCTCTGCGCAAGTGACGCGCTGCCATCTTGTGGTTGGCTCAACTCATTTGTTTTCTGTCTACACTACGAGATCCTTGCCAACCACGCATTGTTTTCTTAGTGCTCACAAAGTTAATGAATACCTCGTCGTTTCCTCCTGTTCAAAGCTCCTGTCTTTCCTCATCATTGTGTGCCAAGGGCCATTACCTGCATTCTGGATAAATACTGTTTAAAAACTGGATGTTTTGTACTTAAAATTTTGAGTTGCAGATGCATTTCATATAAGGACCTCGGGTGAGAGTTCGCTCACCGGTGTTTCCAATATCTTTTCCTTCTTTTTCTTGCTTTTGTGTTCATATGCCTTTCTCATATGCCATTTCTCTCTGATATGGCTGTGTTAATTCTTATTTATGCTTTATTTTAGGCTTGAAAATGCTTAATGTGTAATTTGTAAGCCTATTTGGGTGTTTCATAGGAAGGTGTTCTTCCCTATTACAAGGTTTTGGGTTTCCCCCATTACAGTGTGTTTGTCAGTTCACAGGGAGTTTTGTTCCTATTACGGTGTTTCGTCTGGGAGGTGAATTCCCCTATAGGAAGGTGTTTTTCCTATTACAGTATTTGGAGAGACTTTGGAGTATCATAGGGAAAGTTTTTTTTTTTCCTATTACAGTGTTCGGAGAGTCTTTGGGAGGTGTTTTTCCCCTATAGGGTGACGTTGTTCCCCTATTTCTGAGTTCTAGGGAGGTGTTTTTCCCCTATAGGGTGACGTAGTTCCCCTATTTCTATTACAGAATTTGGAGTTTCGTAGGTAGGTGCGTTTCCCTATTTCAATGTTCTATGTGTCTAAGGGAGGTGTTTTCCCCTATAGGGAGGTGTTTTCCCCTATTACAGAATTTGGAGTTTCATAGGGAGGTGCGTTTCCCTATTTCAATGTTCTATGTGTCTAAGAGAGGTGTTTTCCCCTATAGGGAGGTGTTTTCCCCTATTACAGAATTTGGAGTTTCATAGGGAGGTGCGTTTCCCTATTTCAATGTTCTATGTGTCTAAGGGAGGTGTTTTCCCCTATAGGGTGGTGTTTTCCCCTATTACAGAATTTGGAGTTTCATAGGGAGGTGCGTTTCCCTATTTCTATGTTTTATGTGTCTTAGGGAGGTGTTCTTTTTGGTAGTGTGTACCCATCTTATTATTTCCCTAGGGAGGGGGATAGGGTTCGTTATGGATTGTCTTGCAAGTATTTTCTGATCTGTTGTATGTTTACTTGCATAATGAATTTTCTGTTAATGGTTGCAATGGTATTTTGGTTACATCTTGATTTTATGCATTTGTATCTTTATGCTTTGTTTTCGTAAGGAAGGGAGATGTGTTATAACCTGTTGTGTTATGTGCATCTTCCTCATTGCTACTCTGTCCCTTGCTGCTCAGCCATGTGTGTGATGTCATTTAGAATGTTGGGTGTGAGGGACTGGAGGAGTTGGCAGTTGGAGGAGATGGGGCTGAGCAGCAGGGAGGCTGCTCCTGGTGGGGCTCCACTGGAGATCTGAGGCTTTACAGATGATCTTTATATGGATTTTGTTCCTGTCTAATAAACCTACAACCTGTTCTAAGCGGACTGTCTACGAGACATCTTTCATCATGTAAACACCAGCTAAGCGCTGTTCATTCGGTGGAAGGCTCAAAAACGTCTGTGCTACGACATCATTATTATATAAATCGTATTGGGACACCCACAGGGTGGCTGATCGTGCTAATTCGAGTTCGGTCGGGGTTAAGGGCTGTTCATTACCTAACCATTCGTTCACCGCTTTGTCGGTGATTTGGAACAAATTTTCAAGGGAAAATCTCTTTTTTATAGCCGTACCCTGTTTACGGTAATTCAGGCCTTTGGGTTTCTCGAATCGTCGGGCATGGCCCACGTATTGTATTTTATCTTGGTCCCCTGCTTCATCATCAGACGATAAAGCAGCTTTATCGTGCGGTCCTGCTTCGTGTGATGCTATTATTGCTTTTCGGATTTTGGTCAACATGTGGTCTGTCTGTCCTGATTTATCATGCTGACCGGCATCTATGCGATCACTCCAACCGGTATAACGATGATCTACATCCCCGTTTCCTTCGTCTTTTTCTCTGATCAGACAATTAATTAGGAAGCGAAGGATGTAATTCTTAACAACCACTTTTCTATTTTGTATAGCATCTGTTATGCTCTCAGGACCTTCCCCTGTTCTTATGAATGTGTAAATTTTTTTAAGATGTTTATCCATATCTGGTAGTTTTTCCAGATCTGTGACTGCTCTTCTAAGCCGTAGTGAAAACACAAGCATCCTGCCCTTTCCTGGGTCTGGATCATATATACATTCGGGGATGTCTACTTTTACTGTCGACACCCCTCCTGACGCTGTCCCGGATCCCCCCTCCTCGCCGTCATCGAGCTCCTGGAGCTGTTCTGGCGTTGGTGGTGCAGGGAAAGATCCGTCCACGTAGGCTGGTGGGGATTCCTCCAGATAGGTGTCAATAAACCTGTCGGATGCTCTTTTTAATTTTCGGGGTACTGGCGGAGGCACTCTAATGGATCCTTCTACTGGAGTCACTTTTGCTAGTTCCTCTGAAAGGACGGGGTAAATACCAGCAACGACAGTATTCATTTTTCTTTCAGTCTGCTCTCTTTTTACTCGTTCCCCTTCCTCTCGTAAGTTCTGTTCTTTGGCTTTTTCTGATTCTTGCTTACTTCTCTCTATTTTGTGGAACTCTTTTTCTGTTCTTCTATGTGACTCCTTGCGCCACAACTCAATGGCATCTTTCTGAGCAGGTCTAGATTTTCTCTTCCATATTTCTTCCTCTACTTTCATAATGCTTTCCGCATCCCACGTTCCCGTGATAGGCCATCTATATTTTGTCTCTAAATCCTTCGTGTAATCTACCCATAGTTCCAAGAACAACACGGCATCTAAACCATGCTTACAGTACATGAAATGTCCAGGTGTGTCCCTAGGAGGAATGTTAACTGGTTCCTCTAGTACACCTTTTCTGGTACATATTGTACGTAGTTTCGAAAATAACGGCATGTTGGAATGTAACCGAAATCAAAAAATCACAATAGCGCTGTAAAAACAAAATTATAATAAAACAAACTTTCATAAGACCTGACACATTCAAACCTAACTGAACCTGACTAGGACAATAACATTCATACAGGTATATCGGTTCACCTTGAATACTTTGAGATCTCTATTTCCTATAACTCTGACTGCATGCACTTGATTGCAACCCCCATGAGAAAACTCACCGGGAAGCGGAACTTGAACTTGAACTTGAACTTGAACTTGAACTTGAACTTGAACTTGAAGTCGAACTTGAAGTCGAAGGCCTCCGAAACTTGACGCTGCGCGGGGAATGGCGTAACCTAGGTGGATCTCCAGAAACCTCGGACACAGCTCTCTCGCAGGTGGGCTCTGGGAAGGACAATCTGCGTTCCTCACCGCCTCGTATGGATGCCTGGTCGCAGTCCGTCTCCTTCGTTGGCCTGAGGGAGCGCACGTGCGCACTTGAAGTCCGTCACGGCTGTGGAAGGGGGCAAAACTGGACCCTCATCTCCGGCGTGTGGGGAAAGAAAATTGTCCCTGTTCGGGCGCCATTATGTCATAAATAAAATATTACGCTCTATGTATTTCAGGATATCAATAGGATCATACATAAAGCAAGAGGCTGAGTCTGTGGTATCAGGTTCAAAAAGGGCTTTATTCCAATAACTCGAGTCAAAGGGAGAATATTACCATCACCACAAGGGATCTGGAAGGGACTCAAAAGTATTCTCAAAACATTATTCACAGAGTACAGTATATATACATCGGAAACGAAAAGAGCAAAAGAGAGTGAGATGAGAGCATGTGGGCGTGTAAGTAGGTGTGAAGGTGGGCGTCCATGTGGGCGTCCACTTGATGATAATGGGTAATTTGTCATAGGTGGGTGGATACCTGGAGGGCTGGAGGGGGTTGCGTGATCTGCTGGAATTGTACTGGAACTTTGCCTTACTTGTGCTCAACTCGAGCATGACGTGTAACTGACGTGTGACTGGGGGAAGGCTGCTTGTGCAGTCGGGAAGTCTGGAAGAGAGACCTTCAGTGTCAGGGCGACTGGCACATCTTGTATTATCTGGTATCTAAAGTCTGGAGCAGGGACTGATTTGTGGCATAGGTTGCTCATCACCAAGAGCCGATGTGGCATCTATTTCTTCATTTACTTCATTTACTGCAGAGGCCTTACATGGGGGCTATGGGCTTTTCACTGACATGAGCTTTGCAATCTCACAAACAGAGACAGTAAGGCTGTGCTTTCTCCTGTGCTGATGGGCTATGTTGATCCCTCCTTCTCCAGGCAGGAATGCGGCTCTGTAGGAGTAAGCAGATAACCGTGCTCAATACTGTCTCGGCACCTTGTGACAGGACCCCTTTGGCTGAGGCCCAAGTGTGTAAGGCCAAGGATACGCGGCTGCAGCTTTCTGAACGTCTGAGGCCTGAAACCTCTGTTCGGGTCTAGCTGAGCCACAAACACGGGTTCTTATGTGGTGCAGGAAAACATGATGCAAAACGTGTAGGCCTCAATACAGATTTGTCGTTTCTCTCATAGGGGACTGAATGATGGCAGGCCACGTTGTAGCATAAGTCTCATGATAGGAAAGGCCATGGAGGGGAAATGCATAGGTTACATGCATGTGCACATAAACGTTGGGGGGGGGGGGCACATGGGGACATATAGGCCTCATAGATTTTTATTTTCCTCAGACTCACGGTTCACGGTTCACGGTTTAAAGTCTTTATTTCGATTTTTACATCATAAAAGACAATTGAAAGCAATACAAAATTAGACATACAAAAGATAGGTAATTTAAAACCATCACAATTACAATTTCATAAATTTCTACAAACATTTCGACGTTAAAAATATAATTAAACAATATGATAAAGACCTAATACATGAAAAAACCTGTTGAGAAGTTAAAAAAACGAGAGCAAGATCAAGGTGCCTGCAGATATCTTGCTCTAATCACCCATGCCCACCCCAGGAATTTGGCTACGCCCACAACTACCACCTCAGAGGTATGGGTACGAAGCACCCATATCGCCTCAGCACTCCCTCTGACTTTAAGATGGTGGCAAATGGGTCTAATCCATTTGCTTCTTGGAGCATAATAGGCTGGATATGCAAATAGGAGATGGCCAACACTCTCCTTATGACCAATGCACCAGGGGCAGAAATCACTCGCTCGGTTAGACCAGTTCTTGGAGAAGGATCTTAAGGGCAAAGACCCTACTCAGAACTGGTGGTAGAGCTTTTTGTCAAGTGTCTTAGTTATAACATCCCAGTAATTCTCCAGGAAAGGGTCCAATTTATGGGACAAGAACCTTCCTGTTAAGCTAGTAGAATCTGAGGCGATAACTAATGCTTGGCGAACAGAAGCCCAGTAGAGTGCTTTAAATTCCTGTTTTGAAGGAAAGGTGGTTGAACCCGGGGAAACCCACAGCTGATTATGTTCAGATTTTCAATATCTTTTTCAGAAAAATCTACTCTGTAGGGTTTTTGTAAGGCTTTTACTCTTTCGAAGTCTATATCCATTTCGTTTGTCACTTCTTCTAGTCTTTCATGTAGGTTTTTTGCTCTCCAAGTTATGCTTTTGCATAGAAATAGTAATTCTTCATCCTGATAATTTTTAAGCTTTTCTGTGGGGATAGTCCCTACTATTAATTCTTCCAAAACCATCCTGAGCTTGGCCACATCTATAGATTGAGGTTCTTTATCTTTTTGCTGTAAACTCCTTAGCCATTCACTCAATTCTTCTGAGGTAGGACCTACACTGTCCTTCTCAGTATTTTGTTGTGCTAATCTTTCGGGTGTTCCTGGGACTGATTCTGTCGTCATTGCTATCCTATCCACTAAACTTTGATTTACTGTCAAATTTCTAGGTGTACTCTGTTCTAATATATTTGTTGATTGTCTCCATGGATTCTTGTCTATATTCTTTTCTGGCCTCTCTGCTTGTTTATTACTGTTATAGGGAATCGTCAGACAATGCTCACTATCCTTCTGCTTATCAAAAATAGGCATTACAGGTCCTATGGTCACTGGAACAGTTACGGCTTCCAAATTTTTAGTTAACTCCCTAATCTTCTCAGTTAATTCTAAAGTGGTCTTTGCTAGTTCAGTTGAATTTTCATTACCCATTTTACCATGTTGCGTTGCTCCAATTCTTTAAAAGGATTGTTCCTTCCTGTCTCTGGTAATACTCATTCAAATTTAATATTCTGTGAGGTTTCTCTCATTGGGGCACTTGGTGTCAATACAGTGGAATCTGACTGATAAGGAGGTGGATTTTTATAAAACATGTCGTCAAGATCATCATCCTCCGATTCATGCACACCATATCCTTTTGACTCAACATTATTTCTCTTTTCCATACATTTTCTACTGCCAGCTTCTTCAGTATGTCTCACAGGGAATAAACCATCAGCCATATTTGCACTTCGCCATCTTGTCATTCTATCATCATGATTCTCCTGTCCATATGATCTACCAAACATGTACCTATACCTTCCCCCACTCTTCTGTCATTCCCTGTCATGCATCTCATCTTCCCATTCAGTCAATGCTTCAAACTGTGTTGGTCTAGGTCTCGGTTCTAGATTCATCATTCTTTCTCTCAAATTTCTCAAAACCGCTAAATTAAATGAACCATGTTCTGGAAATGCCAAAACTCCAAACATAGAATGCTTAGCACTTGTTAGCAGTAACAAATGCGAATTCCAGGAAAAATGAAGGGAGAAAGGCAAAACCTTTTGGGAAGTCCACCCTAAGAGTGACAGGTCTAAAAACACTATTGACCACAATTTCTAAAAGTTATAATTTTTCTATCAGCTAGCTTAAAGTTCTATAGTCGGAATACCTCGTGCATCAGTCATGGACTATTAGCCCATAATTTCCCATCTGAAAAAAACCATTGCAAATTTGCTCTTCATTTTTGCAACACTTCAGTTCTAGTATAAACATTAGTCTTGAAACTTTCTCCCAAGGGAAACAAAGCAGAAAGCAATCCTTTATTTGTCGTTCTACACTTTACATTTCTAAAATTTAAATATGAACGCAAACATGATTGAAACTTTATTTATATTAGCATCAACAAAGATCTTCATGAACAGCACTTTTTTTTCCTGACCTTCGTACTGTACTCAAATTTGCAGCAAAGTTCCTTAGCAACCAGATTCCTGTGGCCATTTCAGGACTTAGGCCCTCATTTAGAATTTGACAGATGTAGGAATCTACCAAAATTTGGTGAAGCCTCTTCTGCCATTTTCACTGCTTGATTTAAGGAAGTCAGGCAATTTTCTGGTTTCCAATGGCAGAGCTTCAGCTACCCTCCCCCCCCCCCCCCAACCGGGAACCTTTGACCAATGGATGGCCTGACTACCAATGGGCCATTAGCCAATGTACATGAGAACATCTGCCCTTTTTAGGCCAGTAACTTCAATGCATATTTTTCTGACTTGACCCACAATGTATCATGGTCATTACTTTTTAGTTGTTTTGTTTTTCAATAATAAACTTCCCTGTCTTTAGAGGAGTAATAGCAGCAGTTCCTCTGAAGGAACAGAGATCCCAGCATGTCTACAGGAAATAGAAAACAGTTTCCTTTTTCCCTCAGGGGAGACATGGTCATAGCTTCTGCTGATGTAACAGGGCAGCAGGTTGATTAACAGACTCTAAATTAGTTTCTTATGAATTTGTCAGCCCCTTTGAGATAACACTCATCGTCATTCAGCCAAATGTTTCTTTTAAGTCCATTGCCATGTTTGATCCCAAATATATCCATTATAACTCAATTTTTTTCACTAGTATTCTGTCTCTCTATCCATGCGCTGCCAAAACTCTTCCGTCTGATTTAGGTGCCCTTGAATTAACTGACTGAAGAATATCAGGGCCATTCTGTGCTCTAAGAACACATGGGGGTGATAACAATTGGTGACCTATCCAAACCCATACCTGCCCCTTCTATGTTCCACCCCTCTTGTTAGCAAATAGCTCCTTATGCCAACCAAAAGCTGTTCAAGATTCAGCTGAGAGTTGTAAGCTATGCAAATCACTTCATATTTAGCTCCAGTCGTGCTCCTTTATTGGACACTATTTTCTATTTTTGTAATTGCCTTTTTAAACCCATTCATGGATTAAATGCGTTAGGTTAGAGCGATTCTACTGTAATGATAACTGACAAAGCCAGTTGAGCCAGAATATTTTTCCAATGAAATGCTTTGATGATAGAAGTATGAAGATATATTGTGTGTCAAGTTTTGTAAGATTGTGTATCTGAAGATAGTACATAAAATGATTGATAGTTTTAACAATGATGGTGGGGTCTAAACTCTATGTTACCCATCCAAGCAGAAATTGTGGTCACTTGTAGGAAGTGGAAGAAGCTAACTTGTCGAAGATAAAAAAGACATGTGGATATGACGCACAAACATTGGGTGATTGTGAAACCTAGATGGAGACCAAAAAAAGATCTTGTCATAGCTATATGAACATGAGAACATTGACAACTTCCTGTCTGAGATATCAAATGAGAACCAGAAAGATCAAACCATAAAAAGGAGAAACACTCAAAAAAGCTCCAACATGTTTCAGGAGTCTTCTGGGGAGACCTACTCACTGGAATCTTTTTAAACAATGTGAGCAATAATCTTTAATGTGGATACCTTTCTCCCAAACCCTAAATCAACCCAATGGGGAGAAATTACAACCTCACTGGAAGATTACCACTGACCAACAGAAGATCCTCTAAATCCCCACACTGGAAGGTCAGTCAAAAACTGAAATTGCTAGTTTAAAAAAATCTTCTTAGGACAAAGATTACGTAATAGTTACTAGAGTACTTCATAATTTCTAATGCTCAGAAGCCCCTAAAGCATGAACCCAGGGATGAAATAACTGCTCTCTGAAAGGAGCCTAGAAATCAAAGAAGCTCAGAACAGATAAGGATGACCAAAATTTCCATCTTAGAAATCCTAGACATCATTTTGGGTTGTAGAAGGAGCAACCTTCTACACTTCCTAACATGAATGGGCAACCTATCACAACCTTTCTCAATTGGTTATGGGCAATGGGATACAGAATCAACCATGTCAGTAATGCCGGTCCTCACTCATTCACATGGATAAAAACACTCAATTTTGCAGCATAGTATCTTTAAGCAAAACAATCATAGATCAAGCATTTCATCATAAACCAAAATGGGTGCCCAAGCTGAGATGGAGGTTTCAAATCAGCAGCTGGTATGAGATTCTCTGCTCACTCCTAAAAAGTACTGGGACACCTAAGATTAGCATCATGAACTGCTGAGCCATCGAAAGAGGATTAAGGTGATATTTATGTTTCATATGAATGCTTTTTTAAGTGCTCTGGCAGCCCATTAGGTAAGAGTGGTGGCTAGTTAGCTGAACAGCATTAATCTTTAGAATAATATTGCAAACATTCAGCTCAGCCTTGGATGATTTGACCTTTTGAAATTCAGGGAGTCTCCTTCATTTAATTATTGTATAGAGCAAGGGAGTGTTGCCATTGTCAATGTATTGCCTTTGTCTGCACCTGTCTGCGCCTGGACCATGCCCAGTGCCATAACAATGGTCCCCTGGACTCAGCTTCCCTGGGTCACCTTATCTACTCTTCCCAACCTATCCATAAACAAAATCCTAAAGGTATTTTGGCCCTTGGCATCCTGCCGGTGTGCCTGCTGCATACGTCAGCTGCACATATGCTCTGTAACATCTTTTTTGAAGGGTGCCATGCAAGGGTGGGTGGGTTTCAGAGAACCACTGGAGCAAATAGCGCTCACTGTGCCACAACGGCATTATGCACATAAAGCAATAAGGACTAAGTGAGAAATTGAACTGGAGCCCAGCAGCTCCTGTGCCTGCCTCCACGCAAGCTCCTTTGCCTCGCTCACTACGAGGAAATAAAAGTCCATATTAAAATAAAAATGAGGAAAAACATTTAAACAATACTCCTGAGGATACAAAGTTGCCTTTGTCTGTAAACCAGTTATTATGCTGTAGAATTGTGTTCTTTGGTTAGGGATCCTGTAGACAGCACTGCAGGTTGCCTAGGGCCGACACTTAAGTACCTTGTTTTTGTAGCTTTTTCGTATGCTTTGGAATTAACAGGCCATTTCCCATACATTTGAGACATGCTTCCTCTTAAGGCAAACAGTCCAACAGTACAATGACTCCTTTAGAGTCAGGGGATGCTAGTCAACCTCCTTCAAAATACCCAAGTCTTTGAATGAATCCATGTAATTCTTTATTGTCTAAGATAAAAAATCTGGTAGCTTTTTTTAATGTGGCACAAATCTCAAAAAAGCAAGAGTTGTAGTAATTCATACTTGCCTGCATTGAGTGCTTCATTAAAATGGAAAACATGAATGTAAATCAGAAATAATACAAGAGAAATTACATTTTTATATTCAGAATACTGAAAATATCAGGGATGAAACCTCAAGAAATCTTTAATGTCCTGCATGTGTCTGGCAACCCAGGCCCATTCTGATGAAAAGGTGATTCTTCACCTAATTTGTTTGGGAGGTGGGAGGTACGTGGGGATAGAGTGTGAGATTCACCCTCCCACCACCTCTGTCACCCAACCAAGAGAAGAAAGGACTCAAGAGGTGTGATTGGAAGGGGGCACTAGCAATGTTCCAAGTCTCGTTCCTTTCCAATCTCTACTTCACGGTTCATTCTACACAGCTCTTTCAGCTCAAAAAGCTTGTATGTCCACGCAAAGCATTCTGACAGGAATGTACTGTCAGTCTATGCCCCAGCCAGGTTCTAGAAACTTCTAGAAACTACTTCGAATGTGAAATATCCTAACAGCTTTTGACTCCTTGCAGGATAAAATAAAATCCAAACGTCATCTGGTTCCTTGTTGGGGCACATCATTTTGTGTCAAAGACATTTGTAGTTTTTGCTATTTTTTTCAAAAGCCCTAATACACAGAGCCAAACGTCGAGCTCTGGTTTGCAATATTCTTTCAATGTTTACGGTGTTTTGGGTCAAGCCTAGGCAGAGATATGGTTGTGCTATGTTACCATATAGCCCGGGGGAGCAAAATACATCAACCTAAATCAGACTTTGTCTCTTTGTAAATCTCCTGAATGCACAGTGCATACTCTATCACCTGTGGGGACATTGAAGTCATAGAAAACATGTTTGGTATCCCACACTTAGGAGATCGAGAACAGCATACAGGTGGAACGCCTCACCAGAGACATGTTGCTAAAAAAGACCAAAGAAAATTATAATTTCCATTTTTCTGACAAAAGTTGCAAAAATATTGACAAAGGCCATGTGTGGCGTATTCTACCTGTGTTTGTCAGTCAGGGTGGGGAAGTCTCACATGCACCAACAGAGTTCCAAGGTCATACAAAATTAGATAATAGATAGTTTTGATACTTTCCATACAGTCCTGAATCTGATATGTGTCATCAAATGAACCGTGCACCATAGACAGTGATTCTACCACAATTTAGTCATCTGTTACATAATTGATTGTGCAGACTACATTCCCTAGAAAACCCCACAAATATGTGGTATTGACAAACTCTAGACTTTCAGGTCAACATTTTCTATTTTAGGGTTCAGGATTCATGTCGGTCCATTTGAAAAATGGGATAAAATATTGAACAAATTTGTTTAAAAATTCATTTTTCATTACACCGGCCGGATTCAATCAGATATTGATGTGGGGTTTGCACCAATACATAGCTTTGAATGTGCCAAAAAGTAAAGTTTGTACGTGTGCACCATGAGACCAAGAAAGTACGAGGTATTTTTTTAATCTTAAAAAAAGCTCTGTACAAAAGTGTGAAACACCCCGGCGGTAAAAGTGTTATTGGTTTAACTACAGCCCTATATGGAGGGAGGCCAGGCTTATGGCAGAAATAAGGCACATAAACTGTGATGCTGGATGCCGTGAGCACCTTTCTTTCAGCTAGGATCATGATTGGCTAGGTCTGGACGAATCTTAGATGGTGCTCTGTTATTGGGCTCTTTCATCAAATTGAATCAGGTTAAATCCCATTATCAAGTCATGGCAGGCTTCCTTCTCATATCTTCATGAAGTTCAATCCCAGAATGGTATCTTTGATTAACGATTATCTATAGAAGAGCAGTCAAAAATAGCAGAAAAAAGCTTGTTTTTCACCTTTTATTAAACTATTTGGTTTCCCTGCAAAATCAAAGAGAGGACCCTAGACAGCCATATCTAAAGTAACGGCTTCTGAAGAGGCGCAGCTGGCGAATGGACCTATCTTTTTCCTATCTTTTCAGATAAGAGGCCGCTCCTGTTCCCCCAGCGTACCCAGGGCCTACAGAACACTGAAGGGATGTTGATGGTTTGCGGAATCCCCATTGACAAGCCAGATGCCAGCTTTCTACGGTTGTATGATAGAAGCACGCATGGTTAAACCACGCATGCCTCTACCACGCAGCCCAAACCACAAATGCATCTTAACCACGCATTCCGTTGCCAAGCATGCCTTTACCTCGAAATTTCGCCGTATAGGCATGAATGGTAAAGGGGTACGTGTGGCTAAAGTCGCCACTACAACCGTGCTATCCCTTAAAGGATCCCGACCCCCAGCCCTAAAAACTACCACATCAAGCCATTCTCCTCCCATTGCCCTAAGGATTAAAACCCTGCCCCTTTATGTACACAACCTCGAACCCCCGCCCTGCACTGTCCCTTAAACTACCCCAACCCCTTCCACTGCCCTACAACCTACCACGACCCCCCACCCACCTTAAAAATGAATCAAACTACCCATTACCCTCTCACTGCCCAAAGCCTAAAACCTTGCCCCGTAAGTTAGACTACCCTGCCCCCCTGTGCTGTCCCTTAAACTACCCCAACCCCTTCCACTGCCCTAAAACCTCCCAGTCCAAAAAACGTCCCCGACTGCCTCCCAGCCATAAAACTACCCCCAGCACCACTCACCTCACCGCAGCATCTTCCTGCTTCCGTTTTCCAGCAGCTAGACCGCGCACTGCCTTAACCACGAGGGCATATGCATGGTTAAGGCGACCGTGGTTGAGCTTGCGTAGTCTGAACCCACGTGGTTCAGACCGCAGTGTTCTGACTGTTTCCCGCTTTCTACACCGGGTTTTCCTGTAATTTATGTGACTTGTCTATAAGATAGCATAGACTAAAGCCCAAGGTCTGGAACCTGAGGAAGGGAGTGAGAGGGAAAATGTAAAATTTGTGAGCAAGTCGTGGGGAGTAGATATAATTTAAACATAGCAAAAGATGTTATGATGAAACACCACCATCTTCATGGTTACCTTTTCTTGCTGATGTTCCCTGCTACTAAAGTATTTATGACGCCCTTGCTTTCCTACAAAGCCGGGGACCTGCCGTAGATCTCTTTTTCCATATTTTAATATTTTACACATGTGCTTCCCAGCAGGGCAGATAGAGAGATCTGTGATGTGTGAGCTTGCTGTATTTGCACTTTTGAAACTACTTGTTAGAAGTTTCTTATTCCGCCTGAATTCTATGTGCACCCAATCCAATTAGCAGGATTAATTTCCACCATTCCTGAGATCATTACAAATTGATTCCTTGTTTTCTTATCACATAAACTCATCTCAAGCTATCTTGAGAGACTCTCTTGTCTAAACAGAGCTCTAACATCACTCCTCTGTGCTTCCAAATTATTCAGCCGCGTGTTCCTCAACGAGTGAAATCAATGCTCTAAAACACTTTTGTTCTTACCCGGTAAGGGAAGGTCCGAGGGTATTATTATTTTTTAATTGTTAACTGACTGCCACAGAGTAACTATTAATCTTTTCACTGGGTACTGTCAGACATTATATCAGTGTTCTCAGGTGACCGAATGTTGTATTGTGATGGGATTTTAGATACTACCAAATAGATCTAAGACTAAAATGCATTAATGAGACAATGAATAGTAGTGCCAAATATATATATATATATATATTCACTGAAAAAACCATAGGTTTCACACACGTTATAGTTAGGAATTAGCATTTAAAAAACCTTGCTAATTCAATGAAAAAACCATAGGTTTCACACATGTTATAGTTAGCTGGAAATTTTACTGATAAAAAACCAATGAAATTCCCCCGTTATAGTTACTGTAGGCAACTATAACTCACGCGACCGCAACCCTCTGCTGATGCTAATACTGTATTTAGACACTTATTTGCCCATGTCTTCTTCCATTAAATTTTAGCTATACATATTTTACAATTTTTTTTTTCATAAAGACACATATGTCATCACCAGAGGATTACGGTCGCGTGAGTTATAGTTGCCTACAGTAACTATAACGGGGGAATTTCATTGGTTTTTTATCAGTAAAATTTCCAGCTAACTATAACATGTGTGAAACCTATGGTTTTTTCATTGAATTAGCAAGGTTTTTTAAATGCTAATTCCTAACTATAACGTGTGTGAAACCTATGGTTTTTTCAGTGAATTTGTACGGTTTTTTAAATGCTAAGTTACTTTACGCCATTCGTGGCGTGCACGCCCACTTAACGCAGTTCGTTCCGTGCGCGCACGGTGCGCTTCGCGCACCGTGCGTGCACAGTGAGCACGCGGTGCGCTTCGCGCACCGCGCGCCCACTTTACGCAGTTAGTGCCGTACACGCAAGGTGGACACGCAGTGCGCTACGTGTGCCGCGTGCCCACGTTACGCACCATGCGCACATGGAGGACATATTATGCGCTTCCTTGTGATAGGTAATCTGTTAAATTTAATTTGTAAGTGATGACAATAATATGCCATGCACAGAGAGTGTTTTTTTTTTTTTATTAAAATTTTTAGCGTAAGCGCACCGTACGCGTACGGTAAGCGTAATCGGCGAAATTTTCAAAAAATAAAAATTTACCGTTTTTGGCCTTGGGGGATCTTTGAGGACTCAACTAACATGGCTATGTGCATGGGCGCTGTCTAAACAGCCCCTTCATATGTTTTTTGCCTTTGTTTACAGCCCCCCCCCTCAGAGTGCGAGAGAGAAAATGGCGGCCGCCGCTTCCTGGTTTCGGCCGATTCGAATGTTTACTAAGATCTAACAGCCAATCAGAATCGCGCTCGCGCACGCCACCGTACGCGTACGGTAAGCTTACGGTAAGCGTACCGTAAGCTGGCTCAGATATATATATTGATGTAAAGGCTATTTTCTCAGAATCTACTGAACAGATTTACACCAAACCTACAAAAGGCACTTCCTTGACCTGAGGACTACCTCTCTGCCAAATTTCTAGTAATTCTGTTCAGCCGTTCGGGCTGTAGCCCTGTCTAAAGGTCCTATGGAAAAATGCATGGGAAAAACGCGTTTTGGGACCCCCTTTTATCTCAGCCCCCGCTTGACGAATCCCCCCGAGACTTTCAGGGTAGGAGCGGAGCGTAGCGCCCCACCTATTTTGAGAAATTCGCGAGGATTCGTCGACCGGCGCCAAAGTTATTCAAAATAGAATGTTGCGGATTTCCTATGGAAACAGGGTCCTAACTATAACTACCTACTGGCGACCGCCAGTAGGTAATATATATATATATATATATACATACATACATACATATATATGATAACTACAACATGCATCCACACACACCGCACACACACGCATGTATATATACACACACACACGACAAACACATAAATATAATATATAATATAATATATATATATATATATATATATATATATATATATATATATATATATATCACTGAAAAAACCATAGGTTTCACACACGTTATAGTTAGGAATTAGCATTTAAAAAACCTTGCAAATTCACTTAAAAAACCATAGCTTTCACACATGTTATAGTTAGGTGGATATTTCACTTGTAAAAAACCAATGAAATTCCCCCGTTATAGTTATTTCAGATAACTATAACTCGTGCGCCCGCAATCCTCTGCTCATGACATCACATATTACATCACTCATGACATGGTCAGTGGCATCACTCTTGACATCACTGATGACATCATCCTTGTGATAGAGTGGCGGTCGCGCGAGTTATAGTTATCTGAAATAATAACTATAACGGGGGAATTTCATTGGTGTTTTACGAGTGAAATATCCCCCTGACAAAGGCTAGGGGGTCAGGAACTCTCTACCCTGCCCCCTTTTCACGTTCGCCACCTTCCTTTTCCACTCTCGCACTGAAAACAAACAAAATGGCGGCCGACACTTCCTGATTTCGACCGATTTGAACGTTGACTGACATGTAACAACCAATCAGAATTACGCTCACGCACGTTAAGGTGCGCGCACGGTGCGCGTCTATAGATATGTATGTGCTTTTAACTGCAATTTTCTCAGGAACTACTGAACAGATTGACTCCATATATGCAAAAGGCACATCCCTGACCTGAGGACTACCTCTCTGCCAAATTTCAAGTAATTCTGTTCAGCCGTTCGGGCTGTACCTTCGACTAAAGGTCCTATGGGAAAATGCATGGGGAAAACGCGTTTTGGGACCCCCTTTTTTCTCGGCCCCCGCTTGACGAATCCCCCCGAGACTTTCAGGGTAGGAGCTGAGCGGAGCGCTCCATTAGTTTTGAAAATTTCGCGAAGATTCGTCAAAGTTATTCAAAATAGAATTTTGAGATTTCCTATGGAAACACAGTCCTAACTATAACTATCTACTGGCGACCACCAGTAGATAATATATATATATATATTATCTACTGGCGGTCGCCAGTAGATAGTTATAGTTAGGACCGTGTTTCCATAGGAAATCCACAACATTCTATTTGGAATAACTTTGGCGCCGGTTGACGAATCCTCGCGAAAGTTTCAAAATAGGTGGGGCACTCCGCTCCGCTCCTACCCTGAAAGTCTCGGGGGGATTTGTCAAGCAGGGGCTGAGAAAAAAGGGGGGTCCCAAAACACGTTTTCCCCATGCAATTTTCCATAGGGACCTTTAGTCCAAGGTACAGCCCGAACGGCTGAACAGAATTACTTGAAATGTGGCAGAGAGGTAGTCCTCAGGTCAGGGAAGTGCCTTTTGCAGGTCTGGTGTCAATCTGTTCAGTAGCAAAGTAAAATCATATATATATGTGGGCGGAGCCTAACCACACATCTCATCCTGAGATCTGATTGGCTGTCAGCACTTCATCCAAGAAGTGTTGGCAGCCATCTTGGGACCAATATACATGATAGCACCTCATTAAAAAGCATTGCAGTTAATAGAAGGTTTTAAGACTTTAGTTACATTATAAATCATTTGTTGATGGTACCATACTCATTTTAGGAATTGTGGTATGTTCTAAGGTGATTTCACCATGTGAAAAAGCCTTCTGCTGGGATATCATGATTGAGAGAAAAATATTTTCTCATGCTTTTCCCACAGAGGTTTGGAAGGTGATCTATAAGCTAAACTGAGAGCTTATTTTCTGTAAATTCACATTATCTTTCTCAGTCATGTGAGAATGAAGTCTGACATTCTCAGTAAAACATGTACATCCAACAAGGGCAGAGACTGTCAGTTGATTCCTTTGTGTTCTACTGCAGCTTCCCAGAGTGTTCCAAAGAACAACTAGAGCGCTAACAGTCCTACTTATGATAAACGTATGGCACACCTGAAGCCATCTTGCTTGGATTAAAGTGGTAACTCTTAAAACATTTAATTTAAAAAGGAACAAAATGAGGGGGTTCATTTTTCCATAAAAAGTATGATTAGTGCTGCAGAAAGAAAAATTAGGGCACATTTTGAGTGACTTCTCAAATCCACTTCTATTTCATAAAAAAATTCTGACATGCAGACTGAAACATGCACTTTCAATACCAGCAGTAGCTTTACTACAGTGATCTAATGAGCAAAAAGAGTGCTAACATTCTGAATTTATGGCAAATGTGTGACACATCTGAATGCCTTCTTGATGGAATCAAAGTAAAAAACTGAAAGTATTTCCTACTGAGGAGACTGCAGTAAATGAGGAAATTAGGAAACTTCATAACAAATAAGTCTCCCAAGATGGCCACCAGAGACAAAAGAGCCCAAATGTAGCCCAAATATCACCAAGATGTAGCCCAAGTATAGCCCAATGACAGAATGTCCCAGAGTGTTCTTAAAAACAACTAGAGCGCTTACTGTCTTCATTATGACAAAAGTATGGCACACCTGAAGCCATCTTGATTGGAATAAACTGGTAACACTTAAAACATTTAATTTAAAAAGGAGCACAATGAGGGGGTTCATTTTGCCATAGAAATTATGATTAATGCTGAAGAAAGAAAATGAGGGCACATTTTGAGTGACTTCTCAAATCCTCTTCTATTTCATTAAAAAATTCTGACATGCAGACTGAAACATGCACTTTTAATACCAGGAGCAGACTTCCATGGTGAACAGTAGTTTTACTACAGTGATCTAATGAGCAACTAGAGTGCTAACATTTAGAATTTATGGCAAATGTGTGACATATCTGAATACCTTCATGATGGAATCAAAGTAAAAAACTGAAAGCATTTCCTACTGAGGAGACTGCAGTACATGAGGAAATTAGGAAACTTCATAACAAATAAATCTCCCAGGATGGCCACCGGAGACAAAAGAGCCCAAATGTAGCCCAAAATCACCCAGATGTAGCCCAAATATAGCCCAATGACAGAAGTGTGCAAAACACTTATTATTTTATGTTTTTGCAGTGTTATATAGTGCAGACTTGTCAGGTATTGGAGTGCTTTACATGAGCATTGGTTACATCACACAAGAACAAATTCATTTTGGTTGTAGACATGGGGAGACTAAGTGATTTGACCAGAATCACAGAATGTCGAGCTGAAGCAGAAACTCCAACCTGGTTCCCCAGTTGCAAAGTCTGCAGTTCTGGAAGTAACACCACATCCTCTCCCCTAAGTCCAACATTTAATCAAGTGGTCAACTGGATAAAAAAACATAAAGATAACAAATAATTTAAAAGTGCTTTGTCGCTATTTGAAAACTCAGAAAATATGTCCTTATTTTAGTCTTTTAGGGCACTAACCATAATTTTGATGCCAATAAGACGCTCTCATATATGTAATTTCTAAAGGAAATGCTCTAGGTATTACAGTTTTGATTACATCAAGATGACGTCAGGCGTTCCACACTTTTGTAATAAATATAGAATGTTAGCAATCTAGTTGTTCATTAGGATACTGTTGAGAGGCAGAGGCCAGGGGCACGGACTCTGACAATTGAAGGCAGGTAGGAGGGTGCAAAGGCAACAATTTAACCACACTGAGCAGGCAGGAAGGGTCGTGGCAGCACAACAGACTATGGAGGGCAGTGGAAAGGGGGGCAGGGGCAACACACCAACAATACAGGACTTGCAAGAGAGGCTGTGGCAATGTAATAGACCATTGTGGGCAGAAGGAAGAGGCAATGGTAGTACAACCATACATGCCAACAGACCCGATTCAGCCAGGAAACGTCCAATGTTTTTAAGCTCAAATGGGCTTTATTTGATCTGTCTCCTGTCTACAATCTCCTCTTTTTCAATGTAACTCAAAGGGGAAAATCAATACCCCAGTTTGTTTATCAAAATCTCCCTCTTACCAAGTTCAAAATGTTCGCAAGTATGGTACATTGGATCATGGAAGGAAATGGGGTAGGGACATGGACTTGGATAACAGAGGACAGGAGGGACAGGGAGAGGTGCACCAAACTGACCCTGCAGGGCAGGCATCAGGGTTTGCAGCAGCACAATACACCACACAGGGCATGCGGGACGGGAGTGCAGCACAACAATCCATAGAAAGCAAGAGAGAGGGGACAGGACCATGCACATGGACAACAGAGAACAGAGGGGCAAGAGGCAATGGTAGCTAGCTGACCATAATGGACAGACAGGAGAGAAAGCTGCAGCATAACAGACCATAAAGGGCAGGAGGGACGGATCAGGGGCATTACAATGGAACAGACAAGCCAGGAGGGAGGGAGTAGGGGTCTGCACATGTAAACAGAGGGCTGGGGGCAAGGGGGCAGGGCAGGAGCAGCAAGATAGCCATGGAGGTCAGGCAGGATGGGCACTAGAAGCAAGACACACCATGAAGAGCAACAGTGAGACTGTGATGGTATACACACAGACCATGGAGGGAAGGTGAGAGGGTGTCAGGGGCAGGTAACTAACCACACAGGGAAGGTGGGAGGGGCCATGGCAGCACAGAAGACCATGCATGGCAAGTGGGTGGGTTAGTGGCAGCACAATGGCTATGATGGGCAAGAAGGAGGGTGCAGGGGCATGCACAAAGGACGGTGGAGGATAGAAGGGAGGGTCAGGACCTGTGCACAGACAAGAAAGTTCAGGGGAAGGGGCCTCACAACAGACCGCACGGGGCAGGCAGGAGGAGCAGTTGCAGCACAACAGACCAGGGAGGGCAGAAGGGTGTGGCAGTACAATGGACCATGTAGGACAGGAGGAAGAGGATAGGGGCATGGCATGTGGACAGGCAGGGTGGAGGTGGCAGGGACAGGTTACAGTCATCTGACAATGCTAGGCAGGTGGGAGGGGAGTGGCAGCTCAACAGAACACTCAGAGTAGATAGGAGTGGCAGGTCCATGGAACATGGTGGGCAAAAAGGATGGAGCAGGGGCATGCACAAAGACATCGGAGGGCAGGGGGAAGGAGAATAGGGGCAGCAAGCTAAGCACAGAGTTTAAGCAGGAGGTCAATGATGGGGCATAGAATTGGGCAATGGAGGGCAGGAGGAGTGGACTGGTACATCATACTAAATTGAGGGCAGTGGCAGCACATCAGACCATGCATGGCAGGAGGGAGGAGGCTAGTCCATGGATTCACACAACAGAGGATAGGGAGGAGGGGGATGGGGCAGCAAGCTAACTGTTCAGAGAAGGCGGGTATTATGAACTTTATTGTTTTTAAAACGTGTGTCTGTGCGAACTACTTAACATATGAACAAGTATGCAGCATAATCTCACTTTTATTCAGGAAGAAGAGGACGTTTGTGACTGTGACTCCGGGCTCACTTGGCAGAAACACCCCCTGACCCTCCACCCCCTATCGCAAAATGTAATGCCCGTGAAAAGGGTAGGTGAAAACAGTGTTATATAGAACATAGTCCTGAGAGCAAGATTGAAAATGAAAACTAGATATAGTGTATGGTATAAACTATGCACCAAAAAGTGTGATATAAGATGAACCGGGTGTGAAATATAATATGCAATACATTGTGCGCAATGACAGATTCATTGGAGAGCGCGAGATAGCACAGGCACTAGCGCGTGCTATGCGATATGCGCCTTGGAGTGTAATATGCACAGGGCAGTGTTGTGTAACCTAACTAGTCTCTAAAGTTGTAATATAAAATATGTGCTGGGGAGTGTAACGTTGCATATGCACTGTGACAAAGATATGGATCCCAGATTGCAATATGTATGGCATAGCACTGTGCGTTATAACATAGGCATCGAGGAAGGCACGTTAGGTGGGGCAATATAACCCGTGCGAAGACAAGTGTGGCATGACATATTCACGGGGTGGTGTTACAATGCACATGGGCTAGAGAGTGTCATAGCATATGCAGTAGCTGGTGGAATACAACACAGAGGTGTGTGGCACTCAGCAGGCAATGGTGGGTGTAACACAGCATTGGGCTCTGCCAGGAGCGCGCTGTGACTCTCAAGTGATGTTCGTCCCCTTTCCAGAGAGTAAAATGAAAAGTATTACACATCCGGGAGTGGATGTGTGTTTTATTAACCGTGAGGGGGGTTTCTTGCATAGTTTTGGTCGAATTTTTGTCGAATCCCCTTTGAATGGCTTGGTGTGCATGTGTATTAAATGTGCCCGTCAATAGCTACCCATGTTTGTATAAATAAACGACAAGGGTGTCTACCGGGATTAGGCACGGTAGGGCATCAGACATGTCAGAGCTTCACTAGTGGTGTAAATACATTCCACGTGGATTCATTGTATGCATAGTCGCCTTTTAATGAATATCACGCAAATCGTCATGGTGATAGGTACGTACGGTTTGTCCAGCATGTCCTAGGTGTGTCTATAAATATATATTTTTTAAAAATAATAAAAAACAGTGGCCGGCCCTGGGGATTGGGGTCAAAAAAATATAATTAGGAGACAGGCCCTGGGGGATGGGGTCATCAGGGCCAATAAATTAGAATAAGAAGGGGAACCACACAGCCCCCCTTCTTGAAAAATTAAAATAAATAAAAGACTGGCATCGTGCCGGAGGCCACGCCCCCTCCTTGCAGCACTCTGCAAACGAGCCCCCTGGCGAGTTGTAAGTTGGGGAATTAATTCCTCTTCAATACTGAGGGTCCCTGAGGGCCAACTAGCCCAACAGGCATCTCCAGTATGCGCCAGGGAGCTGCGCTGCAGACAGGTGTTCTGAGGCCAAGCCCCTTTTTACACCTCTCTGCAACGCAGCTCTGTGGCGCTTACTGGAGGTACCTAGTGGTCTAGTTTGACCCTAGGGACCCTTAGGATTCAAGGGGACTTAATCTCTCAACTTAGAACAGCCACAGGGCGCGTTTACACAGTGGTGAAGGGAGGGGATGGGGCCTGAGGTGACGTGTGCAAACACGCACTATGGCACGTTTTAAATTGGGGATATAATTTCCCTTCAATACTGAGGGCCCCTGGGGGCTAACTAGCCCACCAAGTGCTTCCAGTAAGCGCCACTGAGCTGCATTGCAGAGAGGTGGTCCAGGCCGTGCCACTTTTTACACCTCTCTGCAACGCAGCTCTGTGGCACTTACTGGAGGTACCTAGTGGGCTAGTTGGACCTTAGGGACCCTCAGGATTCAAATGAACTTAATCTCCCAACTAAAAACGGACACAGGGCGTGTTTACACAGTGGTGAAGGGAGGAGACAGGGCCTGAGTTAACGTGTGCAAAAACGCCCTGTGGCCTGTTTTAAGAGGTAGTTTTAATCCCCCTGCCCTATTATATACTAGGGGCTTACAGAGGAGGTCATGCTAATCACAGGGGGACCCCAACGCATAATGTTCCCTAGTGTATGTAGGTGTTTTCACTGTATTCTAAGTGTCTTTTAACATAGCACTGGATCTAGGACTGGTTAGTCAGACTCAGTTACCACCAGTATCCGTCTGAAAAAGTTGAGGGTACAGGATGATTTTGCAACAAGGCTTCTTTCTGCTCTTCTTTTTGTTCTTTCTGCACGTTATCCTTCTTCCTGCACTTTTCTTCGTCTTTGAGGACTTCTGTTGCTTCTTTCTGCACTTCTTTTTTTTCTTTCTGTGCATTTTTTCTTCTTTCTTCACATGTCCTATCTCTGTAGGCATAGTTAGAAATTAGCATTTAAAAAACCTTTGAAATTCACAGAAAAAACCATAGGTTTCAGGCACGTTATAGTTAGGAATTAGCATTTAAAAAACCTCAGAAATTCACTGAAAAAACCATAGGTTTCAGGGGTGTTATAGTTAGCTGGACTTTTCACTTGTACAAAACCATTGAAATTCCCCCGTTATAGTTAGTTCAGCTAACTATAACTCGCGTGCCCGCAATGCACTGCTGATGACGTCACATATTACATCACTCATGACATGGTCAGTGACATCACTCATGACATCACTGATGACATCTCAAATGACATCACTGATGACATCACTGATGACATCATCCTTGTGATAGAGTGGCAGACCTCCTCTCACCCTAATATAACCTTTGATACACACATTCAAAAATAGAGACTAAAATTTTCAAAACAATGGACATACCAATACCAGTTACAACAACCTCTTCAGTAATTCTAAGATCCACATACACATCCACTCATTCCCCAACAGTCCTATACAGTCACTCATACATGTACTCACTCATCATATGTACTCATACACCTATACATCCTGTTACACAATGCCACTCATCCATAGAGTTACTCACACACATAGTCACTCATGCTAATAAAGAATCAAACATACATTTACTTGCATATACAGTTATACACACACCACCACACTTACTTCTACGGAAACTTACACATACTTAGTCTTTTAAACAATCACTTATAGAAACACATACTTATTCATACAGGAACTCTTTCAATCTCTCACTCTCACATATACTCACTTATATACAACAATAGTCACATATACTAGTTTAAAACATATGTAGTTACTCATAAAGACACTATTGAGGCAGTCATTCACTCACTAACACACCCATACACACTCATCCACCCATACAGTCCTGCACACATTCTGTCTTCAACACATACAAACAGTGAGTCACTCATTCATGCACCTATGCACTACATAATACCCCCCACCGAACCATGCAGACACTCAGACTGATACTCAAAAAACTAACTAATAACCTATATAGACACCCATGTAGCTACTCACCAACCCATGCAGCCACTTATACACAAAGTGAGAGACTGATACAGATATTTACATATTTAAACATTACTCACTAAGCCATGTATTCACTATGGTACACTTAATCAGTCAGTTACACAATCAATTTTTCAAAAACAAATCATCCATTTAGACACTTATATACCCATTTATTCTTCCATCCACCTTGAGATATACATATATAAAACATATATAATTTTCAGATAAACACACATTCACTGGATGATGTCATCAGTGATGTCATCAGTGATGTCATTTGAGATGTCATCAGTGATGTCATGAGTGATGTCACTGACCATTTCATGAGTGATGTAATATTTGACGTCATCAGCAGTGCATTGCGGGCGCGCGAGTTATAGTTAGCTGAACTAACTATAACGGGGGAATTTCAATGGTTTTGTACAAGTGAAAAGTCCAGCTAACTATAACACCCCTGAAACCTATGGTTTTTTCAGTAAATATATATATATATATATATATATATATATATATATATATATATATATATATATATGTATATATATATTCACTGAAAAAACCATAGGTTTCACACATGTTATAGTTAGCGGAAATTTTACTGATAAAAAACCAATGAAATTCCCCCGTTATAGTTAGTGCAGGCAACTATAACTCACGCGACCGCAATCCTCTGCTGATGCTAATACTGTATTTAGACACTTATTTGCCCATGTCTTCTTCCATACATTTTTAGCTATACATATATTACAAATAATTTTTTTTCATAAAGACACATATGTCATCAGCAGAAGATTGCGGTCGCGTGAGTTATTGTTGCCTGCACTAACTATAACGGGGGAATTTCATTGGTTTTTTATCAGTAAAATTTCCGCTAACTATAACATGTGTGAAACCTATGGTTTTTTCAGTGAATTTGCAAGGTTTTTTAAATGCTAATTCCTAACTATAACGTGTGTGAAACCTATGGTTTTTTCAGTGAATTTGTACGGTTTTTTAAATGCTAAGTTACTTTACGCCATTCGTGGCGTGCGCGCCCACTTAACGCAGTTTGTTCCGTGCGCGCACACTGAGCACGCGGTGCGCTTCGCGCACCGCGCGCCCACTTTACGCAGTTAGTGCCGTGCACGCACGTTGGGCCATGTACGCACGATGCGCTTCGCGCACCGTGCGCACATGGAGGACATATGATGCACTTCGTTTTGAAAGGTAATATTTTAATTTTTCGTATATGTTATAAGCCATGCACAAATGGTGCCCTTCGGGCACCATGTGCACACGGGGTGGAGAGAGTGTGGATAATTTTTTTTTTATTATTATTTTTTTTAATATTTTAGTTTAACTCATCTTTAGTAAGCCATGCACAATTGGTGCCCTTCGGGCACCAATTGCACACGGGGTGGGGAGAGTGTGGATAATTTTTTTTTTTTTAATAATTTTTTACCGTACGCGTACGGTAAGCGTAATCGGCGAAATTAGCGAAAAAATTAAAATTCCGTTTTTGGCCTTGGGGGATCTTTGGGGACTCCCTCAACATTGCTATGTGTGTGGGAGCTGTCTAAACAGCCCCTTTACATGTTTTTGTGCTTTATATTTTAAACATCACTCTCAGTGCGAGAGAGAAAATGGCGGCCGCCGATTCCTGGTTTCGGCCGATTCGAATGTTTACTAAGATCTAAGAGCCAATCAGAATCGCGCTCGCGCACGCCACCGTACGCGTACGGTAAGCGTACCGTAAGCGCACCGTAAGCTGGCTCAGATATATATATTGATTTAAAGGCTATTTTCTCAGAATCTACTGAACAGATTTACACCAAACCTACAAAAGGCACTTCCTTGACCTGAGGACTACCTCTCTGCCAAATTTCTAGTAATTCTGTTCAGCCGTTCGGGCTGTAGCCCTGTCTAAAGGTCCTATGGAAAAATGCATGGGAAAAACGCGTTTTGGGACCCCCCTTTTATCTCAGCCCCCGCTTGACGAATCCCCCCGAGACTTTCAGGGAAGGAGCGGAGCGTAACGCCCCACCTATTTTGAAAAATTCGCGAGGATTCGTCGACCGGCGCCAAAGTTATTCAAAATAGAATGTTGCGGATTTCCTATGGAAACGTGGTCCTAACTATAACTACCTACTGGCGACCGCCAGTAGGTAATATATATATATACAACATTGACATCATGCAGAATAACTTGTTGTTATGTACCGAAGTTATGCAAATTCTAAGCACTGTAAAGGTAATCTTTGTTGGTAAAATTGATTAAATCCACGTTGTCACTATGTACCAATGCAGATTTACTATAGTGTTGTAAAAAAATACGACTTCCTCTGGCCTAAATGGGTACATGATCTAATAATCATAAAAAATGGTGAGTTACTTCGCTTTCCAGTAAAAAAGCAAATCAGAAAATCTGATACATTTCAAATAAATCTTATAGCCCAAATCTTTTTTTAATATCACCAACGACTTTTACATATTTGATAAAAAAAAACATTTAACCGCACACCCAACAGTTGAAACTAGTGTGAATAACAGTGGCGGCTGGTGAATTTTGAAAGTGGTGAGGCCTAATTCACTGCCCACATTTCTAACACAAATAAGTTCAGCAAGCACTGCAGTGCAGAGAGTGCAGTGAGGGTTTGGTCCGTATAAAGTGGCTCCCGCAACTCTGTGACATTTTTCAATGGGAAACTCATGGACATGCAGGGCATTGTATGGCACTTTGGAAACTGATTGACCACATAGCTGTATAATGGACAAGCAATTTGAAATTACATCCTTAGACTATTCCAGTACAACATATTTTATTTCCAGAAATGCTTGTGGTGACTTCTCACACCCACCAAAAAAAATGAAAACAATGGATGGAAACTGCACAGTTTTCCTAATACAAAAGATACAACGCTATTTTAGTTGCTTATTTTGTGACAGCAGTGATGCAAGCTTTCCTCAACACACAGGTACAGCACGTGCAGCAATAAATCCAGTACCTTTCACATACAGAATGTGTAGGCAAAAGAAGTAACAGTTTAAGCTTCCCTTATACACAGAAAAAAGTTCAAACAAACAGCAGCAGTGCAAGCTTCCCTTACATGCTATAGCAAGCTCCGCTCACTAATACAGAATGTTTCACATAGGCAAAAGCAGAGCACTCTTAACTAGTCTTGCAAAGAGAAAGGTAGTGTTCAAGCAGCAGTGGAAAAGTTCCTTAATAATCACAGGAGAAAAGCAGTACTGGAAGCATAGGTGTGCGCTTTCATCATAACAATCTGCAATCTAACCAGCTCCTCAAACATACACACAGCAGGGTTGACACAGAACTGGTGCAAGCTTCTGTCTCACAGAAATAGCAGATGCTGCTGGAGAACCAGTGCAGAAAGTTGCCTTAACCCACAACGAGCAAAGGCAACATAGGCAGAGTAGAATAGCTGAAACAGTTTATAGAGCAAATAAAAAATTATGACAAGATGTGCAAAGTTTAAAAATGCAGCAAACTATATTTCTGTAAAATGTAATCATAGCTGGGAAGTTGCCCACTTGCCCTCATCCTTGACTTCTTCAGATAAGCCCTATTTTTTAGTTAACAGTCACTTGCCCGCTGGCTGCAAATCTTGAGTCATTACCTACAACATTCTAAAAACAAAAGTATAGGTCCCAGAACGTAACTTGTTTAACTAGCGTAAAGGCAGGAGGGCCCAAAGGGTCACTGTCGACAGTGCACTATCTCATTTTCAGACTTAAAATCATGACAGCAGCAATCTGTAAGGCAGCGTTGTGATTGGCTTAGGGGAAGGGAAGGCAGGAAAATAAGAGCAGACCGAGCAGTGAAGACATGGGAAAGGTACGTTTTAATTTTTTTTTTATTTAAATCCCCCCTCCCCTTCACTCACAACCACTCGCCCATCCCCCCCACCTGCACAACCCCATAGATAGCCGGCCATGACTGAGATGTTGTCCAGCCAGGGTAAATGAGGAAAATACTTCTGTAACTCTGACAGACTGCAGGCCAACCACCAGTGGATAATTGATGCCCTTAATATGTTTGCCTACTACATAAGGCTTGTATG
The DNA here is from genome assembly GCF_964204655.1 of Triturus cristatus. Taxonomy (NCBI): domain Eukaryota; kingdom Metazoa; phylum Chordata; class Amphibia; order Caudata; family Salamandridae; genus Triturus; species Triturus cristatus. The sequence continues at coordinate 458,400,102 of NC_140580.1, read as the reverse complement.
TCGAAACAACACAGGAAATTACTCTGCATGCCTTTACCACACATTTTTTATCCCACATTGTTTTTGGAGCGCATACGCTTTTACAACGTATGCCTTTACCACACATTGTTTATATGTATATTAATATATATATATAAACAATGTATTTGTGGGGAGAGACACCCCCACACCCTCGAACGTAACTTAAATGTGTGGTAAAGGCATATGCGTGGTAAAGGTGCATTGTGGTTAAAACCACGTTGTAAAGGCTGTTTCCCCTACAGAAGGATAGGTGAGTTGGCCTTGTTGCGATTTCAACCAGAAGTCTGTATTTCACAGCATATGCCAGCGGTCAGCATTAACTCAGTGTTTTCTCTGGTGCCCTTATGGGAGCATTAGATGGTGAAAATGTAGTTTATGCATTTATGCCTGCATTACTGGAATTTTCACAGACTCTGCCCAGAAACACAAGAGTACTGTACAGAGGAGAATAAGTAGGTATTCATTCATGGTCAATCATGGAAGCTGGTGGAGAGGTTTTGAAAAATGTATTGGGGGTTCTTTTCACAGCTTGGGCCTCGATTTCAAGGGATATGGGATGTTATTTTATCATCCCCATTATTGTGCATTCTTTATCAATAGTTATCATTCAGAAACATAAAAAGTACAAATTAGAAAAATCAGCTTAACTTGAGGATGTTTTGCTACACACCACATAGCTTTTACTCAGTGATTTCAAAAGGAAAAGTAAGCACTGCCAATTGCTTGTGCCTATTAAAAGCAATGCTGATCTATTGACTTTGCTTAATGCTTTTTGTCAATGCATTTCCGAAAAAAGAAAAAAATGAAAACTTCATAATTATGTGCAAGGGCACAAGCATCATCGTGTGTGCATGCATGTAGGTCATAATGCTAACGGCAACCCAGTGTAATGATGAGTTCACATGCATGCGTCACCACGCATGCACACATATATGTTAATATGCGACCACCATTTTTTTATTTACTCCTCCAAGATCTCTATATTAGAGAAGTAGATAAAAAAAGAATAAATTGAGTGGGGAAAAATCCCTTCAAGAAAGGAACAGCCAGCTTCTGGGCACTAAAAAATATATATAAAGAAGAATGCAACTAGGTGCAGTAGAAGAGAATTAGAAGAGCAATAAAGGAGTGGGTTGGAGAAGGAAGTGAACGGTGCTCTGGGTGAGCATCTATGATGAGGGGCTTGGTGGCAGGGGAGCAACAGAGGAGAGTCTACTGAAATCTTTGACATTAGAACCTCCAAATGCACACCAAAAATTGCAGACATTGTCGGGCTTTCTGAAATGTAATTGATTAATACTTATACATTATCTAGGAATGGTTGCATCTCTATATCAACTAATAACTCCCACATTTGCAAGGGAAGATTGGAAAGAATACATACATGTTTAGTCAGAGAGTTACAAAAATACATGATTACTTGCAGACACCTGATGGTGATTAGATTAGCTCCAAAACAAGCTGGGTTTACCTATTTGATGTACAATGAAGGTCAGACCTGTTACTGTGCTGAGAAATTTGCTGGTACTAAGAGCTTACCAGAGTTCATATACAACCAGGAGAAGAAGAAGCGCCCCTCGTGTGTTCAAGCAGCGTCTTACGAGATGCTGCCCTCAGTGCGTGGTTATCCATACCACTTAAACTGTCTTGGCATCTCCACACTCATAGTGCCAGATCCCAGTGCCTGGATACCCTCGCGGCTGATTAGCCGCGCTCTACAAATCCTGCTTGATTGAGTGATTGACCCACAGGGATGATCTGTGTGGTGCATGGAAGGGTTGTGGTAGAACTGAGGAATGTAGTGTTGGGTAACAAATAGTAAACCTGTTTCTATTACTAATTTTCCAAACCAAAACCATGAGTTTCAGGAAAGGGTTGTAGATAAACCTTATAATTTGCCTTTTCCAAAATTAGGTATCTGACCATCAAATGCTGCCTGAAGTTCCAACTCCAACTAATAGATGCGTTGCGCGTGGAGAGGTGAGGTGCAGCGACCAGGACAGGTGACTTCGGAGCCCAGGGTTCACGGTTCGATCCCTGGCTCCGAAGGCAGCTCAGCACAATGTGACTCTGGGCAATAGGTCACTTAATTTCTACGATGGCCCCCAGCGCCTTGAGACCCATAAGGGTGAGTAGTTTGCACTTCACAAATACGGATTTACATTTTTATTTATTGCAATGCATTTGTTCCCTTTTTTCTCAATTCAGTCTTCACCCCCTTGCTACTTAATTGCCCTTCATTTTTGCTCCTAGCAGTAGGAACTTCTACTGGATCTACTTCTGGTTATTTCTCTTTCCTGAAGTCTTGCTAATTATTTGAATATTAATCTTCATCTTTAGTCAAGAGCTACCAGATTGTCAGGGAGGTTTATACCCTTTGTGTTTTTCCTCCTATAGTATCATGGACCTTTTTAAAGCGATGCTTGGCATCTCTTACATACAATATTATGTGCAGGGTAGCACCGTGGCTACTCGGAGGAGTCACCTTTTCCTTGGACAATCAAGAAGAAGACTCCCCAGACCTTCTCAGCATTCAGTCCTTGACAAGACCACACCCATAGTTTGCCAATCCCATTTGTACTTAACTGTAGAAGGAGACTCTGCTTCAGTAGAGGAAAGCCCCATGAGTACAAGCAGCTATAATCAAAGAAAAACCCACAACACAGTATAAGAAGATTATCATTGTGTACCAATATCCACTCTAGAAGTGGTTACTAGAGCTAGTCTACCAAATTCTCAAAGTTTACATGTTAGATAGAAATCATGGAATGCAAGTCAAATCAGTTCGGGTATACAGTTAGAGGATGGCCAAGCATCGAGAACCATGGAGCTTATCCAACATTAATAGGAAATCTTACAGACTCCACAGATCAAATCATTGAGCAACTACAATGCAGTTTGCTGTACGGATGAGCCAGCTCAACTTGCATTGTGCCTGAGACGCTGCTATTCAGTTACCTCTGAAGCAATAGCAGTAGTATTTGAGGATATGAACTTTAAAATTAAACACATATATTTGATGTCCTTTATTGATGCCACTACACAAATATCTGACTTTAATGCATGACTACTAGCCTTACCGAACACAGATCCTTCAGTTTCAGAACTGATTGTTTCTAATTCATAATTTTGTGTTCAAGGCAAGAGCAAAATAGCATTTTACTACAGATAGCTGCCTTTAAAAGACAGCTTTCATTGGGATGTCCAACACAGGCTGACACCCCAAGGTGAAGGAATCTACGCAATTCTACTGCTGATCAAGCTTCAAATTCTGCAGTTCAGTTATGCAAAGTAGCAGATGGAAGAAAAAACATAACCCTGACATCATCTCAAATACAAAGTTATCACACAGTAAAATAGCTCCACCTACTGGCTTCCCAGTGGAGTATGTTCACTGGGACAAGATGGACTGCCTAAAGTCAGAGGACCGGATGTGAGTCACTGCAACATACAAATGAATCAGACCAGTTCTATTTTTTCAGAGTTGCACGTGAGAACATAGGCTCAGCTCATGTTGGAGCAATGTTTAACATGTTCCATGAGCATCTCCGGCAACAGTTATTGACTAGATCTGTCAATTAATAAAGTCATCCATAGTAATTTCACCTACTTCAACAAGTTTTATTAATGCAGCTCATCCTTTTGAAATGTTTTACTTTAATCACATCGACCCCTTCCTATCAGTAAATAAGAAGAGCAGTCCAAGGCCTACTCAGGAGAAGTGGTGTGGACTAGTAACCTTCATTTGCAGGCACGCAACAATAATACTCAATAAATTATTGTAACTGGTTTTCAGTTTTGCAATCTATGGTTTTATATCTGTTCTCTCAGATAATTTCCTGACTTGGCCTCCCCTTCAACTCTGTTCAAAGCAGACCCAGAGAGGTTTTTGATATCATAAATGTTCACTGCTGGTAGGATCTGTTTCACCCTTTGTGTTGCTGCTATTTATTCCTATGTACCCCACTTTGGTTAATCGCTTGTAGTCTGTCATCTTGCACATTATGTATGTATTGGATCCTGGGACGCCATTTTATAGTTTCATGAATGATTCATTTTGTAATTCTAGTTTTATGATTTTATTTAAAATCGAATAAAGGTTTCTGACCTGAACTGAAATGACTATCCATTCAGCACATTTTGTTTCAAACAGGAAAAGTAAATTTATTGCACACAGATTATGAAATACCAAGCATTAATGTTCAAATATATACATCTTGTAGTTGGAAATGCCTTTAGTGACATTCTCAACTAACATGTGACCCCTAGATAGGTGACAGTCAAAAGCTTACAAGTCTTAGGCAAAAAATATTGCAACTTTTCAACAGTAGCTGTTACTTAAGAATTAGACAGAATTTGATATCGCCATTAAATTGGATTTTGAGTGGTATTTAAAAAGAGTCATTGGATTATTTATCTAGCTACAATGAATCCAAATTTAGCATTTATTGAGTGTAACAATATAGCCCAGTGTTACCATATGGAAGCAGCCAGCCATGCTACAGTAACAATCTTTTGGGGTGATATATGACTGAAATGACAATTCAACATTAACTTTTGCATGTCCTACTTTCAAATACCATGCACCCTGCCTTTATGAGCAATAAGGCAATAAGGCCTACTTAGGGGTATTATTATTCTTTAAAAGGACAGTTTAGGGCTGTCAAACTGGGTTATTTTGAAAAGGTAAAAATGTGCACTTTAAAACTGCCCCAGACTTTTTAGCTATATTGCCCAGAAACCGGTCCCAGGATGCTTGTTTCCAGTTCAGGGAAGACCTGGCTTGGCAGTTCAGGCTGGACTGTTCCCATAAGGCACAGGGTCAAGACTGATTTGCACATAGCTGGGTCTGAACTGAGGTGGCGAAGTGAGTTAAAGAATGTTGATGAATTCAACCCAGATCAGGGGGTGAGTGTCTGAAAAGTTTCAGTGCTCCGTCCATCATCTCCTTATGTTTGCTTTGTTCACCCTAAGTTGGCAGGGTATGCCCAGAAGTGGGTCCCTTGCTCACTGTGCCAATGGATTCAAGCTAGCCTGGCTGATGAAGGGTGTTACCCAGAAACCGGTCCCAGGATGCTTGTTTCTGGTTCAGGGAGGACCTGGCTTGGCAGTTCGGGCTGGGCTGTCCCCATGAGGCACAGGGTCAAGACTGATTTGCATGTAGCTGGGTCTGAACTGAGGGAGCGAAGTGACCTAACGAATGATAATGGATTTAACCCAGATCTGTGACTGGGGGTGAGTGTCTGAAAAATTTCAGCTCTCCGTCCATCATGTCCGTATGTTTGCTTTGTTCTCCCTAAGTTGACAGGGTATGCTCAGATGTGGGTCCATTGCTCACTATGCCACTGGATTCAAGCTAGCCTGGCTGATGAAGGGTGTTACCCTGAAACTAGTCCCAGGACGCTTGTTTCTGGTTCAGGGAAGACCTGGCTTGGCAGTTCAGGCTGGACTGTTCCCATGAGGCACAGAGTCAAGACTGATTTGCATGTAGCTGGGTCTGAACTGAGGTGGCGAAGTGAGCTAAAGAATGATGATGAATTCAACCCAGATCTGGGGGTGAGTGTCTGAAAAGTTTCAGAGCTCCATCCATCATCTCCTTATGTTTGCTTTGTTCACAGTAAGCTGGCAGGGTATGCCCAGATGTGGGAACCTTGCTCACTATGCCACTGGATTCAAGCTAGCCTGGCTGATGAAGGTGTTACCCAGAAACCGGTCCCAGGAGGCTTGTTTCCGGTTCAGGGAAGACCTGGCTTGGTAGTTCAGGCTGGACTGTTCCCATGAGGCACAGAGTCAAGACTGATTTGCATATAGCTGGGTCTGAATTGAGGTGGCAATGTGAGCTAAAGAATTATGATGGATTCAACCCAGATCTGTGACTGGGGGTGAGTGTCTGAAAAGTTTCAGCGCTCAGTCCATCATCTCCTTATGTTATCTATATTTAGCTACCAGGATGTGCACAATGGTAGTCTCTCATGTGCAGTTTGCACATGTATGAACATATGGGTGCACACAGCTTCACGTGTGCTCACCCAAGTGCCTCTTATCCTAATTGCACAGCAACAGGCTTATTTTAAAAGTCAGACACTGGCAGTAAACATGCTCCAATTACCATGCCATGAAATTATCATGAGAGAGACTTAGGTAGTCAGACTCATTCACAGGTGATCAAAAGCAAAATCTCCTGGTGGACAAAGTAGATGGAACCCATTTGCAACATATATCTTCCTGAAGTGCATGCAGTACAAGATGTCTGTAATGCTGCTTCTTCTCTTACCCTTGATACAACACTGTCACTTCAAGCTATCTCACTCCATGGGTCACTTCGGTCATTTAACTATATTTTGTGTCTTTGGCCTTCACTCATCTCCCTCTCTATTTAGCACTCAGTCCCACCTCTTTCATGTTTCTAAATGTCTGAGCTCCCTCAATTTACCAGTAATATGAGGCAAGTTATCAGAGGACAGTGGGGCCATGTTTGCAGAATCTTCTGCAAACCATCTTGTCAGAGATTGTGGCAAGAGTCATCTCCTCACCTCACGTTTTCCTCTTTCTTCATGCATTTGTTATATCCTATAATTTCATTTATTGTGCATCATATGTTCTGCATTATATTCTTTGTTGATGGTCTTGGTGCATGTTGCATCATCACCATTTCTGGTTACCTATGTTATTAGAATGTTAGCTTCTCTGAAGCTCCAGTAAAGTTCAGTTGATGCTGTGGAATGATGATGGGAGCTGCTCTGTGAGGGTCCTTGGTGCTGATTCCTTTATAAAAGAATAAACAGTTATTCTACAACTATTCCTGCGTGGACTACCTTCTTAAGGCTACAGCATGAATTGGCGACGATCGGCGTGAAGTCAGCACCACAGAAGAACCCATTTCTATGTGTGCCTCGTTTTTATCTTCTGCCTTCATCCAAATGCTTGTTTTGCCCTCCTAATTTTGTGCAGTCTCCCTCACCGAACCTCACCTTGGTTTGCTTAGTTTCTACTACTTATTTCAGAAGAACTATTTTTGCCTGCTCAGACAATTTTCATGCTGCCGAGTTTCGTCACCCTGTTTCTACAGCCTCAAACCTCTTCGCTGTATAAAACAGAATCTACAATTTTATTAGAGACCTCCTTTCATTTACATCATTTTGTCAATGCTTACGTGCTCGCATGAAACCTCCGCCGGCACCAACGTCTTTTCCTGAAACTTCCCTTGCCACACAGAGTCTTCATTCCTTGGTGTTCGCATCTGGATCCCTCCGTTCCCTCCGAGACGTCATTGCCTGCTGCTCTTCTTCATTCCAACCCTCAGAGAAACGGCTGACGTCACATGCTTTCCTGAACTCACTGACGACTTCCCCTGCCACTCTTAAAGGCGAAGTCCACCTCCTTAAAGTCTCTTCTTCTTCCTTCATGTCAATTGTGCGGTGACGCGCACACCTCCACAGAAGAGACCTGATTTAGCATGGTGGCACACACACTTTTAACTTCCTCTCAACTTCACAAAGCATTTCTACAGCTTATAAGCTCATCCTTATTCCTGAGCTCATCTCCCTCTTAATTAAATAATAGTTGTTCTCCTCTATGGTGCTTGCGGTGAGTATTTCAAGTGCGGTGATGCGCACACCATTTATTATTCTTGCCTTCTACAATTGTTCTGTTGTTGGCTTGCGCGATGATGCGCACACCCTTTACAAATATATTTTAATAATTATTTAATTATTTTTTCAATAATTTGTGCAGTGACGCGCACACCTCTTCATACATTTATTGGTACTCTGAACCTTAAGTACAATAACAATTGCGCTTACATTACTTATTGTAAACGTGTTATCTTACTATACTTCCTCTAGTGGGTACTTCAAGCGCGGTGATGCGCACACCTTCATTTCAACTGTTATATTTGTACTTTGCTGTTATTTATTGTATATTTGTACTTTTGCTGTTATTTCATTGCGTAGTGGTGAGTACTGCAAGCGATGTGACGCTCACACCTGTTACAACAGTTACATTTTACTTTGCCGTTTTATTTGTGATTCTTTATTCTTGCTGTTATTTCATTGTAATATGTTATGTTATGTTATGTTACTGCCATTTGTATAGCGCAACAGCTGCCCCAGCAAAGGGGCGTCCCGGCGCTGTCAGCAGAGCGACTAACACGGAAGAAGACAGAAGCTACACACAGGGAAATAGATATGTTTTTATGGCCTTCCTAAACATCAGATAGTTAGTGTGGCTACGTATGTGAATGGGCAGTGAGCTCCAGAGGAGGGCTGCCCTGTTATGGAAGGAACGACCTCCTGCCCGTACTCTCTGGAACCTGGGAACCCTCACCAGATGTTGTCCAAGTGACCGTAACTTACGTGTAGGAACATAGGAGGTGACCAAATTGGCCAGAATACCCAGAGTGTTATACTTCAGGGCCTTAAAAGTAATACACAAGGCCTTAAATTCAATTCTCCTGGCCACCGGCAACCAGTGAAGCCTGTGGATGATACCGGGCAGGGCCTACGCAAGCCAATCAGTAGCCTGGCTGCTGCATTCTGAACCCGTTGAAGCCGAGCAATCTCGGCCTTATTAGCCCCTAAGTACAGGGAACAGGCATAGTCCAGTCTGGACATTATAGCTGCCTGGATAATAGTCTGACGAGTCAGGGGGTCAGAAAAAACTAATAGGGGTCTAAGTCCCCACAGGAGCCCAAAACACGTCTCTGCTACCTTTTTAGTTTGAACTTGGTAGTTGAGTGATGAGTCTAACCATACCCCTGGGTTTTTGACAACTTGCTTGGGGGGGGGACTCCCCAAGTTTTCTGGCCACCAAAGCTCACTCCACAACCCATGGTCCTTTCCCACCAACAGCACCTCAGATTTACTGGCATTCAACTGAATCCGCCAGATCTCCCCGAAACTTCAGGGCATCCCTCTTGGTGTCGCTCGAGAGTGCTACCACCAGCTGAGTGTCGTCGGCATAGGAGACCATGGTCAGTCCCCTATTTCTAGCTACAGCTGCCAGAGGATGGACATAGAGATTGAATAACAGGGGACTGAGGGAGGAGCCCTGTGGGACACCTTGTTTGATGGAGTGAGTGCCTGAGGCAAAAGGGGAGACAGCAACCCTAAAAGATCTCTCACTAAGGAACGAGGTGAACCACTTCAGGGCCGAGCCAATGATCCCCACCTCCTCCAAACGTTGTAACAGAATGGCATGAGACACTGTGTCAAACGCGGCGCTGAGATCCAACAGGATCAGCGCCGACGTTTGCCCAGCGTCTAAAGCAGACCAGAGATGTTCTGTCACAGCCAAGAGAGCAGACTCTGTGCTGTGACCAGGTCGAAAACCATTCTGGGAGGGGTCAAGCGTGCCATTCTCTGTCAAAAAATTTGAGAGGAGAGAATTAACATGCGCTTCCATAATCTTAGCAGCCCAAGGGCGTAAAGAGATGGGGCGATAGTTTTCAGGCTTGGCCGGGTCCAACACAGGTTTTTTTAATAGAGGTAGCACTTTGGTATGTTTACATGCTTTGGGCACAGTAGCAGTGGAAAGTGACATATTAATTACCTGTTTCAGGGAGGGCAAGATTGTGGGCAGCACCCTTCTGAATTGTTCCGGTTTAAGGGGATCAGCCGGTGAGCCAGATTTAATTTTCCTACAGAGAGCTTGCAGTTGGTCTGTGGAAATAGGTGCAAGAGACTCCAAGGTATTAGCAGATTAATCGCGCCCTACCACTGGCAAGGTGAAAACTGAAACAGAAAAGGACCTATAGATGTTATCTACCTTCTTAATAAAAAAGGAGGCAAGGTCTTCACATTGCTCATTGGACTGTATTTTCTGCCCTACGTTAGACTGCTGTGATTTAAAGCTGGAAAGTATCGTGAATACGCACTTTGCTGGGTTATCGCTGTTACGGATTAGGTCGGCATAGAACGTTGCGCGCGCCAATTGAATGGCCTTATGATAGCTTTTGACTGCCACCCAATAGCTCTCCTTCGCCTTGATGTTAAAATCTCTTCTCCAAATACGTTCCAGCCTTTTCCATTTTCTGCGCAGATCGGCCAACTCGCTTTTATACCATGGCTTTGATCGAGTTTTGCGATTCAGGGATAGTTTCTCAGGAATGAGACCATCCAGTGGCTGACTGATCCAGTCTGTAAGGACGCCATAGGCCTCATCAGGATTGTTAGGAAGGCTGGGGAATGTAATAGACAGTTGAGCCTGGAAGGAATCCCAGTTGAGCTCATGCGAGGGTCGTTTGAGCGAGGAAGTCTGGTCGGAGCTCCGTAAAGGAGATATCTCCTGAAGGGACATAGGGACCAAATAATGATCAGACCATCCCATAGGCATAGGGGCAAGGGATGTAAGTGAGGGTATATTAGTAAAAACTGGGTCCAACAAATGGCCAGCCACATGTGTAGGGCCTGACACAAGTTGTAGTAGTTGGCAAGCTGCCATATCTGCTATAAAATTTGCCACATCAGGGTCATCAGATTTCTCTAAATGGATGTTCAAATCCCCGGTGACTGTAAAGTTGGCAGAGTTAATAACCAGCGCGCCAACCGCCTCTACAAGTGCAGCCTTAAAAGCAGTGGCTGGCCAAGGGGGCCTATAGATCAGAAGCCCTGCCATGGTATAATTGGGGCTGAATGTAACCTTGGAGAGGGCACACTCACTGCCAGGCATAATATGCTTAGTAAACATGCATGGGTAGACTGATTTAAAAATCACCGCAATGCCCCTTCCTCTGGTCAACCTATTGAGGGTAAGAATGCTATATCCTGCAGGAAGTGCCAGGACAGGTTCTGTCTCTTCAGACTGCCATTCTTCCTGCCCCATTTTAATCAGAACCTGGTATACCCAAGTTAAGTGGAACCAATGGTATAAATCTTTTAATAGCTACATACTAGCGATAGATGGTGTCAAATTTCCTGCAGTCAGGAAGAATGCCATGCTTTACAATTGTTTACATTCTGAAGGTCAAAGAATTTTTGATCATCAACCACTATAGTTCGTCCTCCTTCTGATGACTGGGATGAGTTTGGTGAGGCAATAGCTAGATTAGAAAAACATTTCAAAGATGAGCCTAGTGTCATTGTAGAGAGACACAAATTTCTCACTGTTAAACAATATTAACATGAGAATATTGATACATTTTTAGCTGAGTTAAGAGCACTAGCTTTTACATGTAAATTTGTAGGTCCAATTGAACATTATCTCAGAGACCAGATTGTGGTCCAAGAAATAATTTTATGTTGTAGGAATTCTTCTTTAGCAGAAATATTAGAAATAGCTAGAGTAATAGAACATCCCATTACAGCTGCTAAAGAATTAAGTAGGGCTAAAGGTGTTAATACTGAAGCAGTGAACAAAATTAGTCAAAAGCCTAGTTCTAATTCTGGACCAAATAATAATTTTAATAAGTCCAGTATTTCCAAACCTGATTTAAAAAAAAACAGATAGAAATACTCATTGTTTCAGATGTGGCTCAAAGTCCCATTTAGCTAATGCTTCCAACTGTCCAGCTCTTGGTAAAATATGTTCTAATTGCAAGAAAAATTGTCATTTTGCTAAGTATTGTAGATACGTTAACAAAGTTATGGGTTTAAATACAAATGATTTGCAGAATACCTCTACTTCACATCATGAGGATATACAAGGCAAGAAATTGTTATTATCTATTGATATGGTTAATACAGTAACACAATCTGTATCTGATAGAGGTGATCCCATTTGCTATGTCAAAATTGGAAATGTGGACACTAGAGTCACTGTTGAATCTGGCTCTCCTATTACCAATATCTGGGATCAGTTTTTTATAAAGGAATGGAATGGCATAGAATTGCTTCCTCCAGATATTCGCACCGTTGCCTTTGGTGGACTAGAAATTGACATGATGGTTTATTTTTCAGAAAACGTGCAATTTGAAGATAGACTGATTAATACCAAAGTTTATGTTGCCAAAAAAGGTTATAATTTTGGGTTGGAGAGATCAAGGCAAATTTGGTATGATTTTGAGACCAGAGGCGGAAAATCCTATTTCGCTTCTCAACACTGTACAACAAAATGTCATTTCTTTGGATGAGGTCCTTAAGAAACATCAACACATTTTTTAAGACAAATTAGGAATGGTGAAAGGTTACGAGCATAAAATTATCCTTAAGCCTGATGCTATTCCTGTTGTGCATGAAGTGAGACATGTACTTTGACCATCAGGGAAAGGAAAAGGAACATCTTCAAAAGCTATGCACTTATGGAGTCATTAAACCAGTGAATTCTTGCTTATGGGTTTCTCCCATTGTGGTGGCTTTAAAAAACAACTGTGACAAACTCAGATTATGCATTTATTTGAGGTCTTTAAACAAGAAAATTCAGGGGACTGCTTCCCTTTCCCAAGAGTTCATGATATGTTAGCTCAACTATCTGATACAAAAGTTTTTTCCACTATCGATCTGAGAGCCGCCTATCATCAAATTGAGCTAAACAAAGACTCTCATGATCTTACAGCTTTCAATACTCCTTTTGGTGCGTTTCTTTTCTTAGAATGCAGTTTGGTCTTGCATCAGCAGCATCTGTCTTTCAGAAACTCACGTTTCAATTATTAGGAAATGGGAAAGATGTACTCACATATCAGGATGACATTCTAATTTCTTCAAACTCAGTCAAGGAACATTTAGTTAAACTTGACCGGGTTCTTGGTATCCTGGAAGATACTGCATGACAGTAAAAAAGCAGAAATGTAAATTTTTAGTGGAAGAAGTGGAGTATTTGGGGCATGTTGTTTCCTCAACTGGTAATAGACCCAAGAAATATCTTCTGAAAGCTATTAGTGACTGTGCCCAACCTACTGATAAGGATCAATTAAGATCTTTCCTTGGCTTAAGCGAATATTACTCTTGTTTTGTACACAGTTTTTCTTTGGTAAGTGAACCAATGAAAATATTGATTAGGAGCAATGTAAAGTTGAACTGGCAAGATCAACAAATGGAGGCGTTTGTAAAATTGAAGGGATTAATTGTAAATGCACACACACTTTAACTGTATAAAGATAATGCCATGTCCATTGTCACTGTTGATGGCAGTAATTTAAGCCTTGGTGCTATTCTAAGTCAGATGTGGATGGGGTTGAAAATACAGTAGCTTTTGCTTCCCGCAGACTTTCAGTAGCTGAAAAGAATGATAGCACGATTGAAAAGGATACCAAAGGGGACGATGGACGGAGCGTTTGAGCAAATCATATACTCACCCCCAGTCAACTGATCTGGGTTTAATCCATCATCATTCTTTAGCTCACTCCACCACCCCAGTTCAGACATGGCCATATGGAAATTAGTCTGACCCTGTGCCTCATGGGAACAGGTCAGCCCGAACTGCCAAGCCATGTCTTCCCTGAACCGGAAACAAGCATCCTGGGACTGGTTTCGGGTTCATAACCCTCATCAGCCAGGCTATCTTGAATCCAGTGGCAAAGTGAGCAAGGGACCCACATCTGGGCATACCCTGACAACTTAGGGCAAACAAAGCAATACCAAAGGGGATGATGGACAGAGCGTTTGAGCAAATCAAACACTCACCCGCAGTCAACTGATCTAGGTTTAATCCATCATCATTCTTTAGCTCACTCCACCACCCCAGTTCAGACATGGCCATATGCAAATCAGTCTGACCCTGTGCCTCATGGGAACAGTTCAGCCCGAACTGCCAAGCCATGTCTTCCCTGGACCGGAAACAAGAATCCTGGGACCAGTTTCAGGTTCATAACCCTCATCAGCCAGGCTATCTTGAATCCAGTGGCAAAGTGAGCAAGGGACCCACGTCTGGGCATACCCTGCCAACTTAGGGCGAACAAAGCGATTTCAAAGGGGATGATGGACGGAGCGTTTGAGAAAATCAAACACTCACCCCCAGTCAACTGATCTGGGTTTAATCCATCATCATTCTTTAGCTCACTCCACCACCCCAGTTCAGACATGGCCATATGCAAATCAGTCTGACCCTGTGCCTCATGGGAACAGTTCAGCCCGAATTGCCAAGCCATGTCTTCCCTGGACCGGAAACAAGAATCCTGGGACCAGTTTCGGGTTCATAACCCTCATCAGCCAGGCTATCTTGAATCCAGTGGCAAAGTGAGCAAGGGACCCACGTCTGGGCATACCCTGCCAACTTAGGGCGAACAAAGCGATTCCAAAGGGGATGATGGACAGAGCGTTTGAGAAAATCAAACACTCACCCCCAGTCAACTGATCTGGGTTTAATCCATCATCATTCTTTAGCTCACTCCACCACCCCAGTTCAGACATGGCCATATGCAAATCAGTCTGACCCTGTGCCTAATGGGAACAGTTCAGCCCGAATTGCCAAGCCATGTCTTCCCTGGACCGGAAACAAGCATCCTGGGACCGGTTTCGGGTTCATAACCCTCATCAGCCAGGCTATCTTGAATCCAGTGGCAAAGTGAGCAAGGGACCCACGTCTGGGCATACCCTGCCAACTTAGGGCGAATAAAGCGTTACCAAAGGGGACGATGGACGGAGCGTTTGAGCAAATCAAATACTCACCCCCAGTCAACTGATCTGGGTTTAATCCATCATCATTCTTTAGCTCACTCCACCACCCCAGTTCAGACATGGCCATATGGAAATCAGTCTGACCCTGTGCCTCATGGGAACAGTTCAGCCCAAACTGCCAAGCCATGTCTTCCCTGGACCGGAAACAAGCATCCTGGGACTGGTTTCGGGTTCATAACCCTCATCAGCCAGGCTATCTTGAATCCAGTGGCAAAGTGAGCAAGGGACCCACATCTGGGCATACCCTGCCAACTTAGGGCAAACAAAGCAATATCAAAGGGGATGATGGACAGAGCGTTTGAGCAAATCAAACACTCACCCGCAGTCAACTGATCTGGGTTTAATCCATCATCATTCTTTAGCTCCCTCCACCACCCCAGTTCAGACATGGCCATATGCAAATCAGTATGACCCTGTGCCTCATGGGGACAGTTCACATATGGCTGGGTTCAAACTGGAATGGCATAGTGAGCAAAAAACGATGGTTTTAGGCCCAGATCTCTTTACTGGGGGGAATGTATGACATTGTTCTGTATTTTGTCCATCAACTGTTGTTTTTACGATTGAAAAGGAGGCATTAGCCCGCATGTGGGGTGTTCATCATTTTGCAACTTGCCTTTGGGGGAGATAATTTGTAGTGGTCTCTGATCACAAACCTTTAGTTTTTATGTGGAATGATAAAGGTTTGAGTAATGCCAGTCCTAGACTAATTTGTTTGCTTTCTAGATTGTATGAATGTGACACATCCCTGGTGGGAAACATTTTATAGACAATTTTCTTTCTAAGTGTCCCTCTAATTTTAGTATTGAAGAGTTAATTGTTGATGAAAAAGAACTTGTGGTTTGTTCGGTTGATGGCTTTGCTTTGACTGAAGAGGTCATTTCTTATCAGGGTTGGGAACGTGTCTCCGCCTCTGATCAATGTCAAACTATACTCAAGAAGTTCATTACTGTTGGTTGGCCTAGAGAAGCTCAAGTTGGAGAAGAGTTCAAATAATTTTTCAAGATCAAAGATAAGCTAAGTGTAGAAGGAATTTTTCTTATGAGAGATTCTTTGTTAGTTCCCCCTGCTGAGTTGAGAAGCAAACTCATTGTTTTGTCTCATGAAGGACATGTAGGTGTTACCGGAACCAAGAAGAGGTTACGTTTATATCACTGGTGGCCTGGCATGGACAGTCTGGTAGAGACTATGTTGAGTAACTGCAGGGAGTGTAGTCATGCTGAGAAATCTCTTGGAACTTTCAATTCTCCCTTATGTCCAGTAACTTTTCCTCAGAGACCCTGGGAAAAATTAGGGTTAGATTTTGTTGGTCCTAATGGCGGTTTGAACTGCAGTTTTCGTAACATTTTGACGGTGGTTGACAACTTTTCCAAGTCGGTGTCTTTTAAGTTCATGAGAGAACCTAACACAGACAATTTTATTGAGTTTTTGAAGCAACTAATTCATTCAGAGGGGATTCCTGCGTTTGTGATTTCAGACAATGGAGTTCAATTTGATTCAAACAAAATGAGAAGTTTTTTGTTGGAATTTGGAATTAAACATCTTACCACTGCTCTTTATAGTCCTCAAGGTAATGGTTTAGTTGAGAGGGTGAACCGAGTTTTGAAAGACACCATACAATTAGCTGTTTCTTCTGGTTTACAGGTGCAAGATCCTGTTGATGAAAGAGTTTGGTCTTACAACAACACCCCTCATTCCACCACTGGAGTGTCCCCTTTTGTTGTGTTGAAGGGAAGACATTCTTTTAATGAACTTTCTCCTGAATGGGTAATTTCCAGGTCTGGTGTTGATTGCAATATTCCTGACACTGATCTAGTCAGACATAGAGTAAAGTTTAGTCAAAATAAGTCCAAAGTAAGATATGAAAATTTTAAGAAAGTCAAGCAAGAGGATTTCATTGTGGGTGAATTTGTCTGCCTTAGGAGGCCGTTCAAAAAGGCTGCATCCAAATTCTACCCTGCAACTAAGATTGTTCAAGTAGACAAGCATGCTGTGGAAGTTATTGGTGGGAAATGGTGGAGCAAAAGGAGAGTTGAAAAAACTAGAAAATCTAATGCCATTATTTCTGATTCATGTCAAAGTGTCGCTTCTGATAATGCTCTTGGAGTCAATGGCCGTGACTTTTTATATTTCGGTGTGTCTGATGAGAAGTCTTTTCCTGTCCAGGTTCAAGGATCTTGTTTGGATTCTAGTTCTTTTGGGGATGATTTCTTATTACATGTGGGAGATTTAAACATTTGCCTAAATACCTTGAAGCTTATATTTTATGATTTCCATGTTTTTGCTCATTTTTATTTTTTGTTGTTTTGTTTTTGGAAGGAGGAAGGTGTGTTATATCCTATGTTTTCATTTATTGTGCATTATATGTTCTGCATTATATTCTCTGTTGATGGTCTTGGTGCATGTTGCATCATAGCCAATTCTGGTTACCTAGGTTATTAGAATGTTAGCTTCTCTGAAGCTCCAGTAAAGTTCAGTTGATGTTGTGGGCTGATGATGGGAGCTGCTCTGCGAGGGTCCTTGGTACTGATTTTCTTTATTCAAGAATAAACCTTTATTCTACAACTATTCCTGCGTGGACTACCTTCTTAAGGATATAACAGCATTCTTTGTCTCTGCCCTTGCTGGAGTGCACCAGTGGCACTTTTTGCCTCACAGGTAAAAAAGAGCATGTCATGCACATACATTTTGAAATCAATGGAAATCTGTGCATGCAAAAAAATACTTTTCCATTTCCTGTGGTAGAACAACAAATGTACTTACTAAGCATATATCGGACTGCTGAATACATTAAATGTGAAAGACGCAACAGCAAAAATAACTGAATGAGTGGAAGATATGCTTCTATTCTCTAAGATGCAGCAGAAATAAAGAAACAGTTTAGTGGATTTTTTTTTAAATATCAACAATTAAGGACCATTTTTTGCCAATTTCCAATAGAGCGGAGGTGGCTTTGGTTTAATTTATTGTCCACGGAGCAGAGGGTATATAACAAGGATCTTTCAAACACTGCTCTAGGTGAGTCCGCCCGTAGGTGCTGGGAGCAAATGGTTTGGAAATTCCCTGAAATCCTATTTTTTTTTTTAAACTCTTTTTATTAGTTTTATACAAACATTTACAGCATCCGTCATGTTGCAGAATATACAAACTGTACTGGCATTTACTTCTGTATTTACACTTGGAGCAGTACACCCTATCGCAGCCCACCGTACCTCTTCAATGAAGGGAGTCTACAAGACAACACCTATTCCGGCCAGCACACCCATGTCCTTAAAAAACAACCCTCCCTGGTTCATACCCTTTACATGTAAGATCATAATTTCCCAGCATCACCTCTTCTAGGCAGTTCTATTGTTTGTCAGCACTGTGTAGCAAGTCACCTCCAACTCACAACCACATTCCAGTTCCACGGGACTATTAGCTCACTGTTTCAGGGCCCACTCCTACCTCCCAACCAGCAGCGTCCCTCACTCCCACTGGGTTCGATCCCTCTGGGGGATGCTCCAGCAAATAGCAGGTCAATGGGGCCCAAATATTCCGCGTCCAGGAAGCACTGGGCAGCAGCTCCGAATACAGGGCCAGCTGCTCTTGGCACATCACCAGATCAGAGATCCAGTCCTTAAACTTCGGGGCCCTCCCCCTACCCCACCTACAGGCCACCCTTCGCTTCGCCATGAGGAGCCCCACTGCAACATATTTACGGTGTGTCGCCTGTATCGGTTTGACATACCCCAGTAGTGCCATCACAGGCGTGGGCTCAATGTGTGTGTGCGTCATACGGGAAAGGGCCTCAAATACCTGCCGCCAGTAGTCATTCACCCCCGACCACTCCCATGCCAGATGCAAAAAGTCCGCCCCAGGCACTCCACACCGGTTGCATCTGTCCGTATCCCTCAATTGAAATCTAAGCATCTTAGCTGGCGTATAGTATAATCTATGCAGGTATTTATAATGTATCATACAGAGTCTACTGCTGGCCGCCACCCTCTCAGTCTGTAAACAGCAATATTCCCACTGCTCATCTGAGAGCGTCATGCCAAGCTCCTCATCCCAACGTGCCCGTGAGCTTGGGTCAGCTAGTTCTCTCTGCGTGTGCACCGTTCTGTAAATGAGTGATACTAATCGTGTAGCTGTCTTGCATTTGAGCATTACCTGCAGTGGGGCTAGTGCCCTCGGTTCCTCCGGGAAGTTCGGGGTGAGTTTACGTATCCCCTGTCTTAGTCTAATATACAGAAAAGCATCAAGTGATGTCTGCTGCTGCCCCTGTAACAGTTGCTCCATAGTGCGAAAACGCCCCTCATGGTACAAGTCCCCCCATGTCTCGATCTTCGCCCGTTTTCTGAACCGGTGAAACACCGCCTCTTGCAACAAAGGCATATTTGGATGGTACGTAAGGGGCAGTGAGGCCGCATACTTCATGGGTGCGCCCAGTATGTCCAATTGTAACTGCGGCTGTCGGCCTCCCCAGACCAGTCGCATTAGTTCCGACCGAAGCAGCGCGAAGAAGTGCCTCCCCGGGTAAAATGGGATGTTGAGGAATAAATAGAGCAGCTGAGGAAGGATCACCATTTTAATCAAGGACACTCGCCCTGCCATTGACAAGGGAAGTGCATTCCACCGAGTCACGCTCTCCGCAATGCGCATCATGACGGTACCATAATTCTGGCGCATAAGCTCGTCTTTGCCCCTTGTCACCCTGATTCCCAAATAGCGCACCTCCTCATCGCACCATTCCAGGGGATAGTCTGGCTCAAATCTAGCGGTCGCCTGTGTCAGTGGGAATACATGATTTACCCCAGTTGATATGGATCCAGGACAGTTTGCCAAATATTATAAATTCCCTCAGGACCGGATTCAGATTATCTTGCGGATTCCGGATGTACAGTGTAATGTCATCCGCATACAGAGATATTAGTTTTTGCCGCAGATTACATCTCAATGCTTTATCTTTATGGTGCTGCCGCAATTTCGCCGCAAGCGGCTCCATCGCTATTGCGAAAAGCAGCGGGGAAAGCGGGCACTCCTGCCGAGTGCCTCTCATAATGGACAGCGGCCTAGACATGTGCCCATTTATTAGAATCTGAGCCTCCGGCATTGTATATAGCAATCTAATCCATGACAAAAAAAGGGATGGGAAGCCCATTCTCAGCAGTCCCACTCTACCGAATGAAACGCCTTAGTGGCATCTAAAAAAATCGCAGCCAGGGGTAGCTCCGGCGAGACATTATTGAGTACCGTAAAGAGCATCCGCAGGTTATGGGACGTGCCCCTACCCGGGACGAATCCGGATTGGTCAGGGAGTATCAGATTTTCCAGCAAAAGACTCAGGCGGGTAGCGATCAGTTTAGCCAGTATTTTGGCATCACAATTCAAGAGGGACAGCGGCCAATAAGAGTCACACGCCCTCGGCGATTTTCCTGGCTTCAACAGCGATATCATAAGTGCTTCCCTCATTGAGGCAGGGAGGCAACCAACCTCCAGCAACTCCTCATATACTTCGCGTAGCACAGGGGCCATAATATCTATATATGTTTTTTAGAATTCTATTGGGATACCATCCGTCCCAGCGGCTTTCCCCGACTGCATACTCATGATTGCCTCTCGCACTTCATCTAGTTCAAATGGAGCGCATAAAAACTCTCTTTGCGCATCACTTAGCCATCCCAGCGCTACATCTTCCAAAAATTCTTCCAGATTCAAATCATCCTTTCTGGTGGTGGTGTATAATTGTGCGTAGTGTGTCATGAATGCATTAAGTATACCCTCCGAGTCTTGGTAAACTACTCTCTCTAGGTCCTCAATCTCCAAGATGTAATTTGCATATCGAGGTTTTCGAATCAGGGCCGCCAACATCTTCCATGGCCTTTCTCTCTCACCATAGTGTCTGGCCTTCCAGTGCTTACTTCGGAACCGCGCCTCCCTCTCCGCTGTGCTCATATATTCCGTTAGTTTATCTCTAAACCGTCTCTGGGCTTCAGCAGATGGCGTCTGGGCCAGCTCCGCCTCAATCATTTTTAGTTCCCCTTCTAAAGTTTGCAGTGAGCGGACTATGTCTCTAAGTACCCCGAACCCCTTGGATATACAAATACCCCAAATTGTTACCTTGAAGTCTTCCCATATAATTTCCACACTGTTCACCGAGCCCTTATTGCGGGCAAAGAAGTCATATACTTCCTCCCGCAACTCCTCCTGGAATACTGTGTCCAGTAGCATGGCCGGTCTCAACCGCCAGCCTCCCCTCGGCACCTCGAGGTCCTCTGATGACAGCGTAAGCCTTACCAGAGTATGGTCCGAATATGTTCGGGCCTGAAGCTGTACTTGAACTATCGCAGGCCCCAGTCCCCTAGACACCAACCAATAGTCGAGTCTCGCCCAGGAAGCCGCCCGTGCTGTAAAATGGGTCCCCTCCCGGGAGTCAGGATGTGCATGCCTCCAGGCATCAACCAGCTGATATTCCTCAATGGTGTCCCTAAGTATTCCAGCCGCCTTTGTATAATGATGTGGGGCCGGATGTGATCTATCACAGCTCGGGTTGTACGTAGCGTTAAAATCCCCACCGCAAATGATGTGTTGGGAACCCACCTCGAAAATCTTTGCCCACAGCGTGGAAAAAAAAGACGGATCATCAACATTCGGCCCATAACAACAGGCTAATGTAATAGTCACCGATCCCAATCGCCCCCGCATAAGGCAATATCGTCCTTGCGGATCCGCCATCGCCCCTCCTAAGTGGAAGGGAGCCTGTCTCTTTATGAGTATTGCCGTCCCACGTGCATAGGAGGAGTAGGAAGAGAACACCCTGTGGTCCGCCCCCTTGCACGCAAAACGGTTGCTCCCCTGAGGGGAGAAGTGTGTTTCCTGTAGCATAGCAATGTGCGTGCTGTGTCTATCTAGGTAAGTCAACAATTGTCGTCTTTTCCGCGCGTCCCCCAGCCCTCGAACATTCCACGTGATGATGTTCATTGTGTTCGCGTCCCGATTAGCCATACCCCTGTGCATCTTGTATGACCTGGTGCCCCATCCAAGCGGTAGCAATCAACCCACATTCTGCCCAACAGCCCAGTACAGTAGCCAGCTCAAAAGATATCATGCCCAATTTCTCCAACTTTACCCCTGGTGTGCCCCCGTGAGCATCCTCCCAGATGACCAACATGTATAAACCAACAAACAGCCCATTAGTCCCCACCCCCTCCCACTGAAGCAACCCCAACATGCCAGCGCTGTATCCCCTCTCCATCTCCCCCCTTCCCAACAGAGTCACACTCGGCCCCACAACACCCAACCGGGGTGCATAGCGCCTTGCCCCTGGGTAGTACCCGCTGGGGGCTTCCTCTAGGTGGTCACACAGCATCCTCTCGCCCCCCTAGCCTCTCCCAGGTAACGCAGTTAAGGTCTAGGGGGCCAGAGGTTACCCGATGAAGTCAATAGTTCGCTCAACGCGGAGTTCCATTCCCCCCTCCACCTGCATTGTACTGATCCTCAGCTGCATGGCATGCCAATTATATTCCCAGAGTCCAAAGAAGCCCATCCGGGCCCCCTCGTGGCTGTTCATGCCGAGACCTCCTTGTCTCCCTTGGATTCCATGGACTGCACCGGCGGCCGTCCTCCGCCGCTACGAGTCGCTGTTCTCACGTGTTTTAGGAAGTCTTCCACTTGATTCGGTTTGGTGAAGAAATGTTGCTTGCCTTGATGTGTCACTCTCAATCGTGCCGGATAGAGCAGCGCATAATCTATTTGCACCTTACGCAGTTTTGCTTTCACATCAAGGAACTTCTGCCTCTCCTCTTGTACCATCGGGGTGAAGTCAGGATAGATTGAAAAGGTGTTACCGTCATACACCATGGCTTGTTTCTTTCTGGCGGCCCGCAGGGCCACATCGAGGTCCCTGTAATTTAATAGTCTCGCAATAATTGGGCGCGGAGTAGCTCCCGGTTGTGGTCGGGGACCCAGAGATCTGTGGGCGCGCTCCACAATAAATTGGCTAGACAACTCCTCTGCACCTATAGTGGACAGTAGCATCATTTCCACATAAACCTCCAGCCTCCCAGCATTGGTGAACTCCGGAATTCCCATAATGTGGATATTATTGCGCCGACTGCGCGCTTCCAAGTCCTCATTCTTAGCAGCTATCACTCGCAGCAGGTTATCCATTCGAGCTAGCTGCGTGTTATGTCTGGAGGTCGCATCTTCCGTTTCCGATAGGCGCCGTTCTGCCTCTTGAATCCGCTCCTCATGACCCTCTATTTTGTGGACCAACGCGTCCATTCTATTCGACATGCGGTCCACCTTCTCTACCACGTTGGCAAACCCCTGTCGAATCTCTTGAAGGATGTTCTGAGTGTCCGCAGGCGCGTCCGCCCCACCGTCCTGGGTTTCATTTCACCCCATCTGGGGTTGTCCACCCTGTTGAGTTTGTGCCCCTCGTCGCGCCCCCTCAAAATGCAGCTTCGATTGTTTAGGCTCTGGTTTGCCCATAATGCCTCCTCTGTCGCGGCCCTCGGTGCCTTCAACTCGACCTCCCCTTCGGCGTAGCTCCTTCTGTTCTATTCTGTCAGCCCCTGCTTCACTCTACCGTCGCTCTCCGCCTCCTCTGCTGCCGGTAATCTCCGTCTTCGCCAGCCAGTCCCGCCAACGTCTTCTGTGGGGTGGTCTCTCACTGCTCCACTCCCCTGTTGGTATCTCCGACGTCCCTTCACTTCAGTCGCTCTCCCCACGTCCCGGCAGCACCGCAGGGTAGCGGACTTCTCAACACCTCGCCAGCCCAGCGCTCAATCCGCAGCGTCTTCCTGGCTGTTCGCTAATGGCTCCGTCATGCCCCGCAGTACATCAGCTCTTTGCCGCAATGTTTCCCCACCTGACGATCAGTGCCCGAGTCTTCCTCCCAGGACTCAGCCGGTTAATAGTGCAGCCCGCGCACCAGTTCCCTCGTTCCAGGCGTTAGCGTAACTGTCAGCGCTATCAGGCCCCGGCCCGCCAGCCCATCCAGTTTCGTCAATTCCGCCGTAGGGGAACAATCCGTCCTCCTTACTGACCGTTGCGTGCTCCCCGCACTCAGGCAATCCCCCGGCAGCGCTCTC
Organism: Triturus cristatus; assembly: GCF_964204655.1. Classification (NCBI taxonomy): domain Eukaryota; kingdom Metazoa; phylum Chordata; class Amphibia; order Caudata; family Salamandridae; genus Triturus; species Triturus cristatus. The sequence continues at coordinate 458,376,455 of NC_140580.1, read as the reverse complement.
AAGCCAGGCTCGGCTTCAACCTTCACTCACCGCCGGGTCAGCTGACTCTCCAGGGTTCCAACACTGTCCGAGCCTCCGGCCCACAGCAGCTCTGTCACCATCGGGGTGCCTGCTATTGTGGTGAGTTTGCCGCGGTGTTCAGGTCCGCCTCCACCTCCTCGCAGGGACACATCTTGCGGCCTGCTCCCTCGTGGGCAGCCGCGGCCTCAGGTGCCGCCACCGGCCGTCTAACCGCTCACTGGCGCTCCACAGCTGCCTCCCGGGCGGACTTCCCCGCCTCGTATCTCCAGTTTCCCCGGTGCAATCCGCCTCAAACTTTCAGCGAGCCTTCGTTGAGAGCCCCTCTCGCCTCCGATGGGGACAGTGATTACCTCCGCAGTCTTGAGCAGGATATTTAGAGGATAATTTCACCGGTCTGCAGGAGCCTCACTACAGTGCGGCCATTCCGCGTGTGCGCCACCTAGCGCCCCCTGAAATCCTATTTTCCATCGAATAAGTTTATGGAGGGAAAAGAAGCTTGATTCCTCAGCAAATTTTGATTTGCGTGTTCCTTGTGATTAGCAGGTGATGGGAGCCATGATGGTGAATAACAGAGAAACAAATATTTATCTTCGATCCCTGTTTGCTAGAACTCTTATTGCCCAAAAACAGTGGATGAAAAACTTCCAATTTACTGCAGACTGGCAAAAGGTTCATATAAAATGAGGAAATATACAATGGGTGAAATTCAGTAGAAGACAGGGCCAAATACATAACTGGATAAATGGATCATGGATTATCTCAGTGGTAGTGAACTGATGGTTGAGAAGAATTGTGACAATTACTTACCTATAATCTTCATTACTCTGATCATCCTGCCTTATTACAGTACTTGCTACCTGCGGTGTGCCCATGTCTTGACAGACACCAGGTGCCCTAGCAAAACTGTAAAATTCTGGTCTCTCACCCCTACCTTTCCGCTATTCCCTACAGGCCCAACCACTCATGAAGGCCATAACTGGGATGGAGACCACCAGCTCCACAGGTAATTCTCAAGCACAAGGGATCAAGGTTATCATGAAAGAGAGTCTAATCTGTAAGTACCGGGATGAGGTACAGTAATCTGACGGTAATCTGAGTAATGAAGATTACCAGTAAATAATCAGCACTTTACTTCCTCTATATTTCCTCGTCCAAGTACACACTAACTGACAATGAACCAGAAAAGTAATTTGACAGACCAGCCACTACCCAATACCAATTTCTTTCCAGAAAATTGATCTACAAGTGCCATGTTGGTGGAGAAAATGTAGTTGTGGCACCCAAAAAAAATGAGAGATCACTGTATTTTCAAGACCATAAAGAAACCAACAAGCAAACCTGATGGAAATCCTTAATTGGTTAGGGATAAAATCAGTAAAAACTAGGACTCTTCAAATCTAAAATGGGAACAAGAGCTCAGAACAACCAGCTCAGGACTTAACATAAAGTAAGAGGCTAATAATAGCAATGACCAGAGAACATGTCAAGGAGTCAACGCACCACCAAAGGGATGATCCTACATTCCTCATATAAAGAAATGGAGATGTTTGAAGCAACCAGTCAAACCATCCAATCACCTCTAAAAGAGAGGATCAACTCAAAGGTACCACTGGTTGCCATCAGTGTCAGACTGGGACAAAAATGATGCCCTGGCTCAATAAAAAATGTAGCACAAGTAGTTAATTAGATAGATAAAAAATTGCCCTAAATTTGCATGATGGGGCACTTTTGAACATGAATTGACACACTGTATAGGTGTATTGCAAGGTATCGAAGACTGCATGGATTTGAGCTTCCTGCAGGCAATGTTCATTTTAATATCAGGGAAACCAACAGTAATAAATGGTCCGGCCGACCAAAATATTAACAAAAAATCATCGCACATACTGCTCTGTGAGACCAGGTCATCAGGCACTACCTGAATGCGCTATAAAGTAAAAACAAGGAGATGATGGACGGACCACTGAAATCTTTCAGACACTCACCCCCAGTCATGGATATGGGTTGAATCCATCATTGTTCTTTAGCTCACTTCACCACCCCAGTTCACACCCAGCCATGTACAAATCAGCCTTGACCCTGTTTGGCATGGGAACAGTCCAGTCCAAACTACCAAGCCAGGTTATCCCCAGACCAGAAACAAGCATCCTGGGACCGGTTTTTGTTACAGGGTAACAACCCTCATCAGCCAGGCTAGCTTGAATCCAGTGGCAAAGTGAGCAAGGGACCCATGTCTGGGCATACCCTGACATCTTAGGGCAAACAAAGCAAACACAAGAAGATGATGGACAGAGCGCTGAAACTGTTCAGATACTCACCCCTAGTCACAGATCTGGGTTAAATACATCATTGTTCTTTAGCTCCCTTCGCCACCCCAGTTCAGACCCAGCCATATGCAAATCAGCATTGACCCTATTCCTCATGGGAACAATCCAGCCCGATCTGCCAAGCCAGGTCTTCCCTGGACGGGAAACAAGCAGTCCAGGACTGGTTTCGGGGTTTTGCATATGGGTGGGCCAAACTTGAATGGTGTGGCATGTCAAAAACAATGGATTTAACCCAGATCTGTGACTGGGGGTGAATGTTTGAGTAATTCAGCAATCGCCCATCATCTGTTCTTTCTGCATTTGTCACCTTAAGTGAAAAGGGTATGCCCAGGCATGGGTCCTGTGCTTGCTACACCACCAGATTCAAGCTAGCCTGGCTGAGGAGGGGTGTTCCACCAAAACCGGTCGCATGATGCTAGTTTCTGGTCCAGGGAATACCTGGATTAGCAGTTTGGGATGGAATGTTGCCTTGGGGAACAGGGTCAAGACTGATTTGCATATGGCTGGGTCTGAACTGGAATGGCGTGGCATGCAAAAGAACAATGGATTTAACCCAGATCTGTGACTGGGGGTGAATGTGTGATTAATTCAGCATTCTGTCCATCAACTGTTCTTTTTGCATATGGCGCCCTAAGTGAAAAGGGTATGCCCAGACGTGGGTCCTGTGCTCGCTACACCACCAGATTCAAGCTAGCCTGGCTGATGAGGGGTGTTGTGCCAAAACCGGTCCCAGGATGCTTGTTTCTGGTCCAGGGAAGCCCTGGCAGTTTTGGCAGATTGTTGGGGAACAGGGTCAAGACTGATTTGCATATGGCTGGGTCTAAACTGGAATGGTGTGGCATGTAAAAGAACAATTGATTTAACCCAGATCTGTGACTGGGGATGAATCATCTGTTCTTTTTGCATTTGTCACCCTAAGTGAGAAGAGTATGCCCAGACATTAGTCCCATCCTCGCTATGCCACCAGATTCAAGCTAGCCTGGCTGATGAGGGGTGTTACCCCTCTCTTCTATTTGATTGCCCTTTAAGTCAGTCTGACCGTGGTTGAGAAACATTATGAGAAATAAAGCAAAACAATATTTCAAGTAGCATAAAAGGTTTTTTCAGAACTAGTGAACTGATGAACCGTACGGAACACAAGAACCTAAAAGATAAGTTCTGATAAATAAAATTATATTGCCAATTCATCAACATGATACAAAGCCCAGTTCATCTGAGTGTATAACACCCACAAATTTAAAACCTGACAGTCAACTAAGAGCTTAGAAGGAATAGGTAACCCACATCCAAACATAGCATGGAGGATAGGAATTAAAAGACCAGTCCATAAACTACAATATCTAATCTAACTGGAAGTCAAAATGGAAAAAGCTGATTCTTCGAAATCTAATTAGGGGTATTAGTAAACACCTATAAGACATCTATGAATTATGATTCCACAACTCACTACCCATCAGGGAAACAATATGAAGGTAAAATATGGGATTGCCGCATCCAGTCCAAAGTTCACCAGGTTTATCCTAGAGAAGTGTAGTATCCCTTGATGTAAAATGAAGACCAGCCTCAGTGGGTTATGAGACAAATGTTCCAATTCCAGGAGCAGAAAGGACCATACAAGGTGACCAGGGGGTTCAAGACTTAAAAATTAGAAGACTAAAAAAAAAACACTCTAATGATTCTATTTGTCCATGGTATAAACCTCACACTTTGTAGCTAGCATGGTTAACAACCAATCTCGAACACACAAGCTCAATACCAACAGGGGGCATAAAAGGAAACTGCTGAGATTAAATTCTAATACACAAGGCATTTACAATGATTATGGATTGAAATGTCAAGCCCAGTGTCCATTTGGCAGCAATACAGTCAAAATGTCTTTTACTTAGACTCCAGGCCGGCCAAGAAAAAAAAAAAGAGAGCCATGTTGTATGAAATTGTGTCATTAGTTGAGAAGGGCGAAAGCCCCATTAAAATATTAATCACAATTTTTGTCAGGGTAAACCAAGAAAGTATTTAAATAAACCTGTGTCTAACCATCTGGTAGACTGTCACAAAGCAGACATGTTTAACATAGAGACAATGTGTAAAATATCTATGTAGGACTAAAAAATAACAAAACAATTTTGAAAAATAGAGACTATTTTATTCTATAGAATAACACCAAAACAACAAAATTCCAATCAGTAAAACCAGAGTTATGAATTTTAAAATTAGCTATTGAAAATAGTGATGTACAGCAGAGAGCACCAATTGTTGTTATCGCATCACACTGGACTGGGGTAAAGTCACAGGTTCAGGCTGACCATATTGGAGAGTGGTTTTGATAATGGGGCCATGTTCCTCCCACTAAAGATTTCTACCTTGTATGAGTCCACGTCCACACGGGGAGCTGCAGTGAATCTCACATTGTGTGGAGACCGTTACCAAAGCAGGTCGGTCATTGTGGATGGTTGCTGTTTAACGCAGTCAGTTGTTCCTGGTGCTTCGTGTTGGCAATTGGCACAGATGGTTGCCATTTGCACTGAATCTTGGAGTTGACACGATGAGCAGCTTCTTGATAGAGATTTGTGTTGGTGAGCGTTGCAAGAGGTCTTAGGGTGATGTCAGGAGTCCGTTTGCAGGATCTTCAAATGGAAAACTTGTGGCTTTGAGACAAGGGGAGTACACTCTGATGCTAGCCAAGAGTCAAGGACTTACAGGGGAACCTGTTGGTATTCAGGACTCACTCTAGCAGAGGACAGCAGCAGGGCTCAGGCTAGGCTCATTTGTTCTGGTGAGCTGGGCAGCTGCAGGAGAGGCATCTGGAAGCTTGTTGTGTCCCATAAGCGTGAGATCAGCCAACTGACCCTTGGGGTCACTTCTGGGGAGCCTGGGTTTCAGGCAAGCAGGTCCAGTTGCCCTTCTTCAGACAGCAGGGAAGTCCTTCTTCTAAATCTCCACAGGTCCAGAAGTGCTACGATGAGAAGTTCTAAAGGTGCCACTTTTATCCCCAGTGCTAGCCTGTGGGTGGGGGCTGCCCCCTTTATCTAACCTTCCCCTTTTCTTGGGTTTGACTCCAAACTGTCTAGGGCCAACAAAGGGCAGGCAGCCCTTGGTGTAAGCAGCATTTGTCAGTGGGCGGACAGGAAGCACATAGAAAGCCGGAAGAAGGTGGGCAAACCCCTGAGGCTAACCCTTTGAAGCTTAGGAAGACCGAGGTACAACCCCCAAGAAACCATTCTCAGGAGGTGAACACCCTACTACACACTCTAAGGCTCTTTTATCGCCATGTCTGGAAGTAATACACAAAACACCACAAAAAAGCCTTTCACAGTCATGTGACCCTGGATACTGGCAGAAAGGCAGATTTGGGTTAGGCAGACAAATGCCAACTTTCTAAAGTGGCAATTTCATAATAGTAACTTGAAACACAACTTTCCCATTAAATTACAATTCATTTGAGTGCAAGAAGCATTCCTTTGTCTGTTCCCAAACCGAAGGTATCAGTTCTTAAATATAATCAGGTAACCCAGGGTTAGTCTTTGGGAGAGATAGTCTTGCAACACTGAAAAACGACTTTAAGAGTGTGTTGCTGGCAGCCCGTGTAAAACTTAGGTACACATGTTTGCAACCTGCCCTATGAGCCTCTAAGGCCTACCTTAGGGGTAAATTGCAAATATTAAAAAGGAAGATTAAAGCCTGGCAAGCAAAATATTTTGCCAGCCCTAAATGGCAGAATAAAACTGCACTGCAGGCTGCAGTGGGAGGCCTGAGACATGTTTAGCAGGGCTAATTTAATGTTTGGCACAATGTGTGCTGCAACCCATTTGGAACATTTAATTTAAAGGCCTTAGGAACATGTAGTGTCATATACTAGGGACTTACAAGTACAAATCAATTGTAGGCCACTTTCCCCTGTTTAAGGGAAAGAACACAAGTACTTTACCACTGATGAACAGGGGAAAAGTGCAGTCTTAAAAGCTGACAAAAATGGCTTCACCAAAGGAACACAAGGTAGAAATCTAAGGTCACCAAACAGAGAGGACCCATTCCAACACTTTTTAAACCCCCAAAACAAATATCAGCAAACACTCCACCTTCTCCACCTAGCTGGCAGCACTGGTGTCATTCACATGACCTGGTTCTAAACCCTCAAGCCTCAAACCCAAAAACGAGAAAAAAAGATAATCAGGGTAAACCACAAAAATAAATATTGGCTAACTTTTCACTGTTTATGTTTCACATGAATTAACAGTGGTTGTTAACACCTGAAACCCCAATCCTAGCAAGGGGAATAAGAGTAAACCTGATGTGCAAAATATTAATCCACAGACTCCATAATCATTAACAAGACACTCACAATCCAGAGTAACTACAGCCCACCATTCCAACATCAAAAATAGACTTACAAGTCCAAAAGGCGCCATAAGAGGGAATCAAGGATCAATCTATAAATTTCCAATTTGACAGAAAACAAACTCAGAAATCAAAAGGCTCTGGCTTAGTACTCCCTTCTCCATACCTAGCAAAAAGAACAAGGACAATATTAGACTGATAAACTTCTATTATCTCGATCCCAAAGAAAAGGAATGTGCAAATGAGAGAATTATGTTTGCCAAGATTAATCCACAACTATAAACTCAGCGGAGAATACTTATGGAGACCAGAAAGACTATTGACACACAGACATCAGAATAACTATAGTGCAATATGCCATCATTCAAAATAGAATTCCAAAATTGATCATAAGAGGGAACCAAGGACAAATCTCAAAATTCCTGGATTCACAGGGATGACACTCAAAAATAAATAGCCTGTACCTTAGTTCTCCCTCATAAATTCCTAGCAAAAAGAACAAGGATGAAATTAAATCAACCAGATTCCACTATCTCCACACGGAAACAAAACATGACATAGAGAGGGAACATGATTTGCCGAAGATTAATCCCCAACTATAAACTCAAAAAGTCTACTTGTAGAGACCAAAAAGACTGTTGATTTTCACTCCCCAGTCTATGGCCAGCGGGTAGTATTACAATCATTCAAAGAATAGTTTAATTCCTCAAGTTCCAACACCAGCAGGAAGCATAAACGTAGACAGGAATAATCAAGGATTAAATGAAAGTTCACCAGGACATCAAGCATCCAATGGAATGCCCAAAAGGAACGCCCAGGCCTCAATCCAAAATATTGCAAGGTTAGTTAATCATTTAAGCCAAAACCACTGTTGAGGATTCCTGTTTATATAATGTTTAAATCCAGCATTATTGCAGTAGACCCTAAGCATTATCCAAAGCTGCAAGAGAAGCTCTGTCCTAAAACCCAGCCTCTGAACACAATATGGACTCAAGGTGAAGAAAACTAATCATAACAAAAGCATGTGTTGCAAGTCTAAGATCATCTAAGATCTTTGCAAAAGCTAGGATGATTGAGGACAGCCTCACCTGCTTCAAACCCCACATGGAACATAAACATAGGGTACAACTACTAAAAACTGACACCCAGCAGAGGGAGTGATTCACCTGATTCTCTTGATACATCGAGTGATACACATTCACCCTATTGGGACATGTCTTATCCCATTCCAGAAAGTGACAATAAAGTAGAAATGAAAACTCAACTGAAAATCCCCCTTAATAGAAAGGAATCAAGCTCTCTTTCATGTAACCCCAACCAGCAAAGGGTTTAAAAGGAAACTCATGGTCAAGTCAAAGGTAATTGGACCTTTTGGTATTGTCCTGCCCAGCCTGGGGACCAAACACAAGACAAAATGAACTCTCAGTTTAACCTCGTAAATCAAACATTTCAAAAAGGAAATTACTGGCTAGTTTAAACGTTAGTAATGACATTCAGATTCTCTTAACAGCAGGAACATCTAATTTGTAGATATACTCTTTTGAAATATCATGTTCGATTTCGTACATTTTAATTACTGCAAACATTGGGACTGTGAAATAGAAGAAATCCAAAAGAAAATATATTACCATGGCAACAACAAGTTTTGGACCCTTCACTTTCAGATTGGGAGGCATACACCATCACCATTCGACTACAACTGACTCTATAGAGACTGCTCTGCCGCCTCCTGCTGCCTGCCGCCTCCTGCTGCCTGCCGCTTCCTGCCTGACGCCGCATACCGCATACCGCCTCACCGCCGTTGCCCTCGCCTCCCAGTAGGTGCCGTCTCCTGCTCCTGGTAGGTGCCGCTGCCCCTGCTTCTCGCCCTTTTCCACCGCCGCTGCCCCTGGTCAGTTCGTTTCCCGCCGCTGACCCACAGACCCGCCTCCCCTCGCTACCCATTGGCCACCCAACCTCCCACCTCCCAGCTGACCCTCCCTCCCGGCTCCTTACTTATGATGCCCCCTGAGCGACTGCGCAGCGGACGCGCGCAGCGGGAGCGCCTTATGTGTGCCGAAGGTGCGCCAAAGGTAAGCCCGTCTGCGCCCGTCCGCGTCTGGACCGTCCGCCACCCCCCCCCATAGGACCTACGATGCCGCCACACTCAACGCACTCAACACCGGCCGAACCCCCGGATGCTACCGAGCATCCCCGCGACGCACCCATGGACCATTCGTCTGCCGATCCTGCAACTTCTCCTGCCTCCGACCCGGCACCGCGCCCACCAAGACGGACAACAGCAACCACCTCAAGTGCATCTTGCTCAACACCCGCTCTGTCCACAGACACGCCGTGGAACTCGGGAACCTCCTCGACACCGCATCTCCAGACGTCGCCTTCCTCACGGAAACCTGGATGAACGCCTCCTCAGCCCCCGACATCGCCATAGCCATCCCGGACGGCTACAAGATCATCAGGAGGGATCGCATCAACCAGACCGGAGGAGGCATCGCCATCGTCCACAAAAGCACCATTCGCATCTCGACTGACTCCATCGACGCATTCAACGCCGCCGAGTACCTGCACTTCCAGATCCACACCGACCCCAAGACTACCCTCAGAGGCACCCTCATCTACAGACCCCCGGGACCGCGCACACAGTTCTGCGAAGACATCACGGACTTCATCAGCCCACACGCCCTCCCCTCCACCGACTACATCCTCCTCGGGGACCTCAACTTCCACCTGGAGAACAACAACGACCGCAACACCACCGCCCTGCTGGCCAACCTCGCCAACCTCGGACTCAAGCAACTGGTCAACACCCCCACCCACTATGCCAGCCACACGCTCGATCCCGTCTTCTCATCCAGCAAGCACATCACCTTCAGCCACTCCACCGGACTTCACTGGACTGACCACAGCTGCGTCCACTTCAGCTTCAGAAATAACACGATCCACCACCACCCTAAGCAGGTTCCCCACAGAAACTGGAGCAAGATCACCGCCGACCAGCTCGCTACCTTCCTCGGCCAGAGCCCACCTGTCAGGACAACGGACCCCAACACAGCAGCCCGCAACCTCATGCAGTGGCTGACCTCCTGCGCCGACGACCTCGCCCCACTGAAGAACCCACTCACCAGGCCCAGAAGCAAGAAGGCCCCCTGGTTCACCGACGAACTCAAGGACTCCAAGAAGGCCTGCCGCACCCTCGAGAAAGCCTGGCTCCTCGACAAGACCGCCGACAACATGACCGCCCTCAAACTCGCCACCCGCAGACATCACCAGCTCATCCGCACCACCAAGAAGAAATCTCTGAAGGAACAACTAGACAACAACGCCCATGACAGCAAGGAGCTCTTCAACATCGTCAAGGAGTTCTCCAACCCCAGCACCGGCAACAACGACATCACTCCTTCACAGGACCTCTGCGACTCCCTCGCCTCGTACTTCCACCGCAAGATTGCCGACATCCACAACAGTTTCGGCGCTCCACCCCCGCACCCATCGGTCGAACCTACGCACCCCGCCGCCAGCCTCCAGACATGGGCCAAGGTGACCCCCGAAGACACGGCCCGCATGATGAACACCATCCACTCCGGATCTCCGACCGACCCGTGCCCCCACCATGTTTTCAACAAGGCAACCTCCACCATCGCACCCCACCTCCGAGACATCATCAACACCTCCTTCGACACAGCCACCTTCCCGGAAAGCTGGAAGCATGCCGAGCTCAGCGCACTGCTGAAGAAACCAACAGCGGACCCGACCGACCTCAAGAACTTCCGCCCCATCTCGCTCCTTCCTTTCCCTGCCAAAGTCATCGAAAAGGTAGTCAACAAGCAACTGGCCGCCTTCCTCGAGACATATGGATCCCTCGACCCATCGCAATCCGGATTCAGAACCAACCACAGCACCGAGACCGCCCTCATCGCAGCCACCGACGACATCCGAGCCCTGCTCGACAACGGTGAAACAGCGGCACTCATCCTCCTAGACCTCTTCGTAGCATTTGACACTGTTTGCCACCGCACCCTAGTCCAACGCCTCAACGACACCGGCATCCAAGGGAAGGCTCTGGAATGGATCACCTCATACCTCGCCGGCAGAACACAGAAAGTACGCCTCCCTCCGTTCCGTTCTGAGGCCACCGAAGTCATCTGCGGCGTCCCGCAAGGATCGTCGCTCAGCCCCACCCGCTTCAACGTCTACATGAAACCCCTCGCTGCCATCACACGCCAACACAACCTCAACATCATCTCCTACGCCGACGACACCCAGCTGATCCTCTCCCTCACCAGAGACCCCGACACCGCCAAAGCCAGCCTACACGAAGGGATGAAAGACGTCGCCGAATGGATGAACATCAGCCGCCTGAAACTGAACACGGACAAGACAGAAGTCCTCATCCTTGGACCATCACCCTCCGCATGGGACGACTCCTGGTGGCCCCCGGCTCTAGGCACCGCACCCAAGCCAACGGACCACGTACGCAACTTGGGCTTCATCCTGGACTCCCCCCTATCGATGACCAGACAAGTCAACGCCGTCTCCTCATCATGCTTCCACACCCTCCGCATGCTCCGCAAGATCTTCCGATGGATCCCGACCGAAACCAGGAAGACGGTCACCCAGGCCCTCGTCACCAGCAGACTGGACTACGGAAACACCCTCTACGCCGGAACAACAGCCAAGCTTCAGAAAAGACTTCAGCGTATCCAGAACGCCTCGGCCCGACTCATCCTGGACGTCCCCCGATGCAGCCACATCTCGGGCCACCTGAGAGACCTGCACTGGCTCCCTGTCGACAAGAGGATCACGTTCAGACTCCTCACCCACGCGCACAAATCCCTCCACGACCTGGGCCCAAGGTACCTCAACAACCGCCTGACCTTCTACACGGCCACCCGCCAGCTGCGATCCGCGTACCTCGCCCTCGCCGCCGTTCCCCGCATCCAGAGAGCCACCGCCGGTGGAAGATCCTTCTCCTACCTGGTGGCTAAGGCATGGAACTCCCTGCCCATCCACCTGTGGCTGACCCAGGACCACCTCGCCTTCAGGAAACAGCTCAAGACCTGGCTGTTCGAGCAGTAGCAGACCCCCTCCCACAAGCGCCTTGAGACCCTTCCGGGTGAGTAGTGCGCGATATAAATGATTGATTGATTGATTGCATCTAGTGAAATGTAAAGAAAAAAGAAAGCGGGTTCACCCACCTCACTCACCCTCGGGCAACACAGGGAAGGATCGACCACGGGCAATAGTTGCTATCAAACAAGTTGAACAGGAAGGGACTGCCACCCCTCCACTTCCTCCAGTGACCTGGACACTGGATGGGCCTGCTCCACTAAGGGTCTTGTTCAGAAGCTCACTAGCACAAAAACTGCTACTACAGACGCAGCATTTGCATATAGGAAATAAGAGGTGCCTGTATCCCGACAAAGAATTCCAAGACTGGGTGCATTAGTGCACTTCTGCCCGCTTCCAACACTTCCATCTGGTTTGCTGCATCTACCTGGTTGCGCTTGTTGCACAGGCTGCGACCAGGTTGGGGCTGTAGTTGAAGATAAGGACCATGAAAAATGGCCCAAGCTTCACCACCAAGATGGTACTTTGAGCACAAGTGATGCTTTGCCTCACAAACATAGGTGTGGGGTGGGGGGGAGCAGCCCCATTAGTCTTGGCAAAGCTTTTCTGCTTAGAGAAGTCTGATCCAATATCTAGGCTCCTAACTGCACATAAACAAGTACACACATAAGAAAATAAAAGGCAATAATAAAAAATGCTAGATCATCTATCCTGACTCATCCATGCCATGAGGGCCATAGAGAAGGACATAAAAGGAGTGGTGGGAGGTTAGTTTGTCACCTGTTTTGCTGCGTCACATGGTGTCTGTGAGGAAGTGTACCCACATCAATTAGTAAGTACTCGGACGAGCAAATATCGAGGAGACTACGGTGGTTTAACTAGGGACATTAAGGATCAGAATTTCTTCTTGTTCATTGTGTGGTTGTTAAGGAAATGTAAACATAGTAAATTTAGGAGTTGTACATCTATATTTTTATATAGTAAAATGTTAAACTCACTTTTCCAATAAAAAATAATGAATTTACAATAAATTCAGCTGCACCTTCCAAAATGCAATGCAGTAGGTTTGCTGCAACATCTGAGAGTATGAACCAATGAGCCTCAATGTATACAACACAGGAACCTTTTCTTCCACAATCAACGAGCAATAACAACAAAACTTGTTCAGAGGCAATTGGTGTTTCTGGGTCCTGCGTGTAGGCTCACCATCGAACAGGTATTCTTGACTGGATATCAGAGTAGCCTATCTACCACTGACTCAGAACCGAGCACCTGTTTTCTTTGCGTTTCTAAAGTCTGAAGTGCATACACATATTTTAGAATTTGTCCCGGTTAGTCCATTGCAGCAGATATCAGAACTCGGAAACAGCCAGCAGTGATTGTCTCTCTGTTTCCATGCTGTGCTGTCTGCAGTTCATTCATTAATTCAGACATTTCACGCCAGATTTATCAACACTTTGCTCTGCTGAAAAGTCACTAAATGTAAAAGAACCGACGCAAATCATTGACTTGGGATTTACTTTCCAGTGCAAAACTTGTTTTACACTGACAAGTTGTCTAAAAGTAGCACTATCGGCTACTTTGAACTATTTTGTGTCAAAAGGGCATACCATGGTTGGTGTATGGGCATTCCCATGCTAGCAGCCTTGGTTTTTGATGCATGGCCCTATCTGCTTACATTTGAGGCAGCGTTTTGTGCCACAAAAGTATGCCTCCTTGAGATAGGAACTAAGGAGGAGGAACTTTTCTTCTCTCTTAACGTGTGTAACTTTTCATGTGTGCTGTACTGTACAGTTAAAAGTTTAAAGGTAAGTCTAAGCATAGTGTTTTGTACTGGGAGGGTACTCTTCCAGTATAAATCCTGGAGTGATGCAGACACCTTTGCATTATGGAGCATATGTGTGTGTGGCACTAAACAGCCAGAGGGCGAGCCAGCACATGGATGAGAGAAGCAGCACCATCTCTTATTAAACATTGCTGTGTCCTGCTCTCTCCCTCTCACGCAATGTAGCGCAGCAACTTGGATTGCTCTACTGAATTGCATGAGATATTATTAAATCTGCTCCTTTGTGATAAATGTATACACTTTCAGAAAGTGTACACGCAAAAACAAACAAATAAAAAACAACAACTGGCACATGTTTTTTGCTGATTCAATGCAACTATTCATGGTGCAAGCTCAAACGTTCCTTGAAACGTGCACCAGCAATCCTCGTCAAGCCTTTTCACAGTACTAAATCGGATTTCATTTAAGGTCTAAAGACAAAGTGATCACTCACAAAATGTTTTCTATTCACATCTTTTGTTCCTATTTTTGGACAACAACCTGGCGCTTCGTCAGGGCCAATACATAAACTTAACAAACTGATCAAAATGTATTAAATTACCAATTTAATAAAATAAAATAAATAGTAAATTCAAAGAAAGGAACAAATATGAGAAGATTTACATGTGCTTTTGCGTTTACTTCTTTTTTGGGGGCATATCATCAAGGACCGGCCATAATTATCGCTAAGCGCACTTAGCGCTAGGATAATTATCGCCGGGTAACGTGGAATTTTATCGTTGAGATAGCGTGCTATTAGCAACGCTTATCTCAAAAGCGATAAAATTCTAAGCGCTAACTGCCAAATGTGAGATTATCGCTGGAAATCCAGCGATAATCTCAAAGTTTGGCGATAGCTTGATGATAGGGCAAGGCATACTTAGCCATGATATCCACCTTACATAGGATATCATGGCTAAGTCAGTCTTGAAGCAGGCGTAAGGAAAGTAGTGATAACAGAGGTTATCGCTACTTTGCTTGTCGCTCTGCAGGTTAGCGTGCCCATTGATAATTGGAGAAATGTCGCTTTGCATCTCATTAGAGATTCAACGCTGGGCGTGCAGAATACAGGCGCTAATGCAAGGTTTCACGCGATAGCGTGACCTTGCTGATTTGGTGATAAAATTATCGCCGCTTTTGTCCGAAAACGGACGTAAAAGCGGCTATAATTTTTTATCGCCTCGTTGATGATATGCCCCTTGGTTCTTTTGATTCAAGTTCACAGGCTTCGTGTTTTTACTTTGAGCACAGTTGTAACTACTTTTTCTACCTTCAGTTTTTTTAAGGAATAATTAACTTTGTTGTGTGAATATTCATTGAAGCACAAGCCTATACACTATTGGCGGAAAATAAGTACCTTTTCGAGTGGTAATCCTTTGACGGCAGATGACCACAGCTTGTACACTCTGGGGTGCGCCTGTTTCATCTCTAGTATGTTTGGGTCTCTTTCTGGCTTATGTTGATAAAAATCATAATTATAACTGTTTTAAGTGCTCTATACTCGTGATTCTAATGTCGTTATTATTTTGTTTAATTTATTACCCATTTCCTTCATGAATTTGGTTTTGCTCACTGTCTGTTCTGACCTTATAATTCATTTAAAATGTTGGTCACTTTGTTAAGTTTATGTATAAGCCCTGAGGAAGTGACTTTGATGTTGTGAAACATGTGCTGGTCAGGTTGTTGTCCAAAAATAAGAATACATTTTTTTAATAGAAAACCTTTCGTGAAGGATCACTTTTTCTTCAGACCTCAAATCAAGTTGGCTTTTGTATTTTGATTTGCGATAGCAAAGGGAAGGCCCCCTTCACATTGAGCGCGTTTTGTCTACTCACAAGAGCCTCCTTGTTACCCTTTCAGTTAGTAGCTGTCCTTTCCAAAGTGCTGCCAGACAGAATACCTTAAATGGGGTAACCAGCCAGGATTTAGACATCTCACTTAGGGCCATATGTAGAATGAAGTGGCGGAGAGAGGCGTTAGCCTTCCTGGCTTAACGCCTCTCTCCGCCACTTCATAAACGCAAGGATGCACCATATTTACAAGGATGTGGTGCAGCCTTGCATTTCCCTCTGCGATGGCACTAAGTTTAGCAACATAGCACCTACGCAGGCACCCTTGCACCATAGTGCAAGGGTGTCTGCATGCAGGGGAGGATTGTTTATGTGTAGGAAGGTGTCCCTTCCTGCACATAAACAATCCTAAAATGACATTCTGTCATCTTCATGTGTGCTGCTTCATGCTTCAATAAAGTTAACCCGAGTCTCAATCGATATTCAGGTTATTGTTGACCAAAGATGTTGGTTGAACAATGCCCAAAAAAGACACAAATTTATTTTCTATACTTATCAGGCGATACAGGTTACATAACTTTACAATTACTAAAATGGATATTGTGTTTTTCCACTCAATATTGTGCTGGATTGTCTGCTTGGGTTTCCTGATGGTAGCAAATTATCCAAGTGAAGCAGAATTATCAGTTGACAATTTTAGTAATACTAAGAATATTCCTCTGAAGTGTATGCTATGCTATGTGGATTTATAAAGTGCGTAACTACCCAAAGGCTTCCCAGCGCTGATGTAGGCTGCTTGTTGAATATATCCCCCAAATCAATGCATAGAAACAACTGATGCACTCTCCTGACAAATATTAGGGCAATTATAACAGGAGCACTACTGCTAAGGAATTCTTCTCATTTCGCTTTGTGTGTCTCCAAGTCTAGATTCAGGGCAGTTAATTAGCTGGTCACCCCAGCCACGGCCTTTATATTTGCTTGAGTCTTCTTCACTATTATATGGGATTCTCTGTAGGAATGCTATTTCTCTTGCTACATTTTGTGGGATTCAATGAAGATATGAGCGGTTTGCATGTATGTGTGATGTAGCAAGAAATATAGTAGGAAAAGGACGGGAGACAGAGAGAGTGAGAGAAAATTGGGTGCTTCATTTCAGGCTACTGAGAAGATGTTGGCTCAGTTTCATTAGTCACCTTTTAGATAAGGGTGGATCCTTTTTTTAAGCATGTTTAACCCATGTAATTTCCCATAGGGATTTTAGACACATCTACAGCCTGAACCTCTAAACAGAATTACACCAATTTTGGCAGAAAGAAAGCACGTTGGTCCAGTTAAAGGCGGATGAGGTTGAAGTCCCATGTCCATAAATTCCACCTGAGTTGGGAAGCTTCACACTCTTTACCTTCCACCTGATCCAAAATGCTGCAGCTGTATGTCCCAACCACGTTGGCCAGGGCATACAGCCACAGGGAATTGTGTTTCTGTGCAGTATTCTAAATGTCTGTGGAATAACGGGACAGCTGCCGTTGGACCGCATCATCAGATTTCTACGCTGCTGTAAATTCTTGCATGGGAAAGGGAGATAGAGCATGGTCCCACTGAAAAATAAGGTATGTATCTGCCCAGAGACATACTCCTGGCCCTGTGTGAAAATGTAACATTTCAGCTGCAGTACAAGGGACTTTTTATATCCCCAATGCTTTTTAAAAAAAATATTCACTAGCTCTGCAAGTAGCTATGCTGATGTAGTACATAAAGTACCTCACAAAATTTCACGGACAAGGCCTCTGCCATCTCTCCATTTCGAGTGAAAGGTACCCGTACAAAGTTACGCATGTGCGGATGCTGGAGCAGAGTTTTCTGTTGAAAATTTATCGAGTTATAAGCTCCAGTTTTTTCTATATGTTATGATTAAAATTACTAATTTAAAAATATTAATTAATAGTTTGTTTTGTTAAAAGTCCAAACTAATCAACATTACTAATGAGAGAAACTACACGTGGGATGCATACATGTTGCTTAATAATAATGTGCGGTTTTACTAAATGAGTGTCACAAAGGTGCTATTTGTTTCGTGTTTATGCTTTTTAAAATAACGTGTGCTAATGCTTTATTGCGTTGCGGAAGGCTAGATAATTACATACACATAAGGGTATTAGTGGGGAATAACACTGTATAATCATTATGATGTGGTAACGTTGTTTTGTGTTTCTTTTAATTAAGATGGTCAGTTTGGCCTAAAACAAGATGGCTGCCATTTACAGCCTGCACTCGAGTGATTGAATTTTGGCGGAAGGTCTTGCTGAACATGGTTGAGAGTCACCTGATCACAGCTTCTGCCTGGATTTAAAATTTCCGTGAGGACAGCAGCTCTGGGAAGGATTCCAAATGTCCTTGGAAATGGACAAAGCCACAATGAACAATAACCAGTCTGCGGTGGCTCTGCTGTGATACCAAGGAAGAGCATATACGAAAGTAACATTTGCAAACTCGAGTTTCCTTCTTCCGTATTTTTATTTTTGTGATTTTTCCTGAGCGGAGGTTTTTTCTAAAATGTTGCAACCTAACATCCTTTCCTGCTTGCTCTTCTCAAAGGACAACGGACGTTAAAAAGATTGTTTGTAACTTTAGTATGCTAATTTTCAGTATAAATATTCCTAGACTAGAGAGGGGTTTGGCTTAGCATTTTCCGATTTTGGCCACTTCTTCCTGAACCTATGTTCGTGAGGACCGAAGCTGTTCATGAGGACGGTGATCTGAGAGACTTTACCGAGAGACCTGTCCTGACCCATTTAGCTAGAATAGGTAACTATGAGAATAATGATTTTGCTATTGATTGACTTTCATTCTGAACTAATTTAGCTAAACAATCATTTGTTTGAATTCCGGTGTCGGGTGGTCATTTCTTTGTCATTTATTGAGTTACAGATGTATTTCCTATGTTTAAAATCATGACTCAGGACAATGTCTTTATGGTCCCATTGACCTCATTGTAGATGCAGATTGGTTTAGGTTTCTCTCCTATATTCAGTGTGGATAGAGTAATAGAGTGAATTTCAGTGTGATGGGCCTTAGCGTATGATGTGTGTATGTGCGTGTGACTGTAGGTTTACTCTGTCCGCGGAAGTAGGGAGAATTTATATGCGCCGATCTGCAGCAGTTTCCTGGTAGCAGTATGATGGTTAGATTATTGTCTTGATCTGATTAGATTGCTTGTACATAGGCTTTTTGATTCATTGATTTATTGATTTATGTTGGTATACTATATGTACTAATACTATATGTTGAAGTTGTAGTGTTGAGTTTTATGTAGTGCTTCTGGAATTTGGGAGCTGGTGACGGTTCCGTAGTAGGGCAGACGGAAGTGAGTGCTGCTCTCGGGAAAAAAGGGATTGTTGGAATTACCTGTATGTATGCAGGAAAAACGTGTGACAATTGAAGTTGCGCGTCACATTGTCTGGGTTCGGAATCAGTGACATCGTCGTGTGTTACTATTAGGGACATATTTTCAGTATAAAAGGAGTGCGTATGGTAGTGAAGGTTATCTGTGAAACTCTGGTCTTAAGTCCCAGGGATCCGTAAGGTTTGCCGTTAAAGCTTATCGCTGGAAAAGTAATAGGTATTCTCTGAGCTTGTCTGAAGGACTGGGCAGAGGTAAGCGCTGCTTGGTTAACGCGTGTTATAATTCTGTAGTGGGACAGATTGTTCGCTGTTCTCGGGAAAGGCAGGATTCTGTGTGATTGTGCTACATTTTCTGGTATAGAAGTGCGTGAATGTATGAGCATTTCGTTGATTGTGAGACTCTTTGGAGCAGTCCTAGAGGAAACAGTTAATAGATGCATGTTAGAAGGGCAGAGTAGAGGGATGTGCTACTGTGTCAACGAGAGTAATAATTCCGTGGTAGAGCAGAGGTAAGCGCTGTTCTAGAGAGAAGCGGGATTCTTGTGAGAAAGAATTTTCTTTACTATTCTGTGGTTAGACAATGGAGATGTTTATATGTTGTAACTAATAGATTTTGTAAAATCTGACACGAAGTCTATTGAGAAGGCTTTGTAAAGGAGGGGTAGATGAGTGACAGGAGACAGAGCAGAAGCGACTGCAGCGACTGCTGACGTCAGAAAGACCGCGCTGTGATTGGACAGTGGATCAGGACAGTGCTCGCGCTGTGATTCGTGCGTTGGTGTGAGCCGCGCAGGGATTGGAAGGAGTCACCCTATACTTCTGTGACGTAGACGCTCCAGGATTGGTGCGTTGGTGTGAGTCGCGTTGTTATTGGACAAAAGATCGTACAGTTGCGGAAGAGACTAAAGAATATTGGTAAACGTTAAAATGTATTACCAACCGGAGGAAAAGAAGAAGAAATCCTTGTTCGGTAAAATTAAGAGGTGGTTTGACAAGGATAAAAACATAATAACTAGAGAAGGTGAATTGCTACCTCCGACTAGAACTCCTGCATCTTTCATGGTTGCGAAATATGGGTATCATACTTGTATATGGTTAGATAATTGGGCTAAGTATACTAAGGAAGATGGTGTCTTAGCGTTCCCGGAACATGGTTCATTTAATTTGGCCGTGTTGAGAAATTTACGGGAAAAGATGATGTGTCTAGAGCCTAGACCAAGGCCGACACAGTTTGAGGCGTTGGTGGAATGGGAAGATGAGGTGCATGAGCGAGAAAAGCAGAGGAGTGGAGGCAATTATAGGTACCTTTTTGGGAGGAAATATGATCGTGAGACTCATCATGATCGAATGAGGAGATGGCGAGATGCTAGTATGTCAGAGGGATTATATCCTATGAGGACAGTTGAAGAAACGGAAGGGAGGAAGGGTACAGAAAAGGTGCCTGATGCAGAAGTGAGAAGGTATGGAGCTACTGATTACGAGGATGAGGTCTTGGATGACATGATTTACAAGAGACCACCTCCGTATAGACCAGAACCAGAAGAGAGCACGCCAGTTGCTACTCCAATAAGAGATACTTTGCGAATTGTTAAAACTGAGGTTGTCACACCTGATCTGAAAAGTGGTAGCTCTTTCATGGAAAGGGAAAGAGAGAGAGACCGAGAAAGAGAGAATCGAGTTAGTGATGAGAAAACGAGAGAATTAGCCAGAACGACATCTGAGCTGACTGAGAGAATTGGGGAGCTGACGAAAAATTTAGAAGCTGTTACGGTGCCTGTAACCATAGGTCCGGTTGTGCCTATTTTTGAAAAACAAGGAATGGGTGAAAATGGTTTGACAGTTCCTTATGTTGGAAATGGTTTGGTTGGTTCTTGCACTTTGGAGGAGTCAAGAATGAGGACTGGTGAAAATAGTTTGAGGCAGTCAAGACATGGCACATGTAGTGGAGGATTAGATGTGCAGCCTACTTCAGGATTGAATACTGGTTGTTTGGGAGGAACGATTTTGGAACCACAGAGGATGACAGAACAAGTGGGTGCAGTGAAAAAGTCTACTGAAATAACAGCTGAAGATTTGAATGATTGGTTGAAAGTTCTTCAAAAGAAGGATAAAGATTCACAGGCAATTGATGTAGCCAGGTTGCGCATAGAATTGGAGGAGCTTATTGCGGGAACAATTCCTACAGATATACAGAAAAACCATCATGATGGAGAGTTGTTATTTATGTGTAAAAGTATCACCTGGAGGGCTAAAAGTACACATGATAGGTTAAGGGCAATAGCGAGTGAACAAGGAGTTGACATGGATAAGGTAAAAGCTTTGCAGAAGTCTTACAGGATGGATTTCACTGACAAAGACATTGAAAATCTAAATGGTGCTGGTAGAACAGGGCAGATTAAGGAAATGATTGCCTTATTGCGAAAATGGGGTGATGTAGAAAAGTGGAAGGATAGGTGGTACAAGAAAAGGGAAGATTCAGTGGATAGGACTTATTTAGCTTTCCCTGTGAGAGAAAAAGAGAAAACAGTGGATGCTTATCCTATGAGAGAGATTCCTGGAGGAGGATATGTACATGTCCCATGGACTAGACAGGATATTTTGTCATTTACGAAGGATTTCCCTCGACTGAGAGAAAAGCCCGTCGAGTGGTATAGGCAGGTAGACAGGTTTGTGAAATTGTCAAAGGTGCTGTGGATTGACCTGAATAGTCTGTTTGATATAATTGTTCCAGCAGACTTGTGGGCAGAGTGTAAGATAGTTGTAGATTGGCCTGCTAAGGAGTATCCAAGAGATCCGAAAACAGGTGCACCAGACCCAGAGGTCATGAAAAAATATGATCAGGTTATTGTGTTTCTGAAAAACAAGGTACCCCCGAAAGAGACAGATTGGGTTAAAATAGATCGAACACATCAGGAAGCAAAAGAATCAGTTCATGCTTTTTACGAGAGGCTGATACTAGCTTTTAAACAGTTCAGTGGAGATGAACACCTGGGTGACAAAGATTTGAGTCATTTTGTATACAGATTTGTATATGGCCTGAGACCTGAAATTAGTGAAAGAATACGAGAGCATACGGTTGATTGGCAGAGTAAAAAGATTGATGAGATCTTGAGACATGCAAAATACTTTAGTGATGAGATTGAAGCAAAACAAAGAAAGCTGAAAGAGAAAGCAATGTGGGCACAGGTGAAGGTTGCTGAAAGACAAGAAACACAGTTGGTGGAACAAGCAAATAATCCAGGAAATAGACCCAGATATGCAGGAAAAGGGAAGGGAAATTTAGATGAGGCAAAGAAAAAGTTCCCTTGTCACAACTGTGGACAATTGGGGCATTGGAGATCCGAGTGTACCAATCCACCATTAGTGAGTAATGAAAATAAAACCTTAAATCAACAGGTGCAGAACGAGGGGTGTAATCATCAGCAGCAACAGCAGAAGGTTGTCAGACAGCAGAGCCAAGAGCCAAAACCGCCCTTGCCGCAGAATAGAGGATCCCAAAAGTATAACCAGGACTCAGGATTCTACAATGATGAGCAGGTAAACAAACCGAGACGTTCAAACCTGGTACAGCAGTACTGGTTAAAGAATGAGAGGAGTGAGTCTGAAGGGGACTATTGACGGTGCCGAAGAGAGGAGGAAGAGTGCATACTTGGTGCAACTCTAGAAATAGACCAGGCAGGACCATTTGTAGATGGGAAAATAAATGGGGAGAGTGTTACTTTTTTGGTAGACACAGGAGCAACGAGATCAACTGTCAGGTCAGCAGATATTAGAAATCTTCCTCTCTCGGACGAAGCAATCCAAGTAGTTGGTGTAGCTAATACACAGATTAAGACTCGTCTTACTGAACCAGTAAGGGTAAGAATAGGGAAATTTTCAGATATGCACAGATTTGTGGTCTGTGACACTAGTCCAGTGAACTTGTTAGGTAGGGACTTGTTGTGCAAGATGAATTGTACAATTTTCTGTACTCCAGATGGAATAGCTTTTGAGACACCAGATGAGGATGTTTTGTACCGGATGACTCTAGATAATAGAGAGAGTGAGATTGTTGGTACGTATGCTGTGTTTAATCCAGACGATTTGCCTCAGGAGTTGAGACACACAGTAAAAACAGCGGTTTGGGATTTTACTGGAGAAGATGTGGGGTTGATGAATAATGTTGATCCAGTGAAGATTTCAGTGAAAGAGGGAATTGTTTATCCCAATATTCCTCAGTACAGATTGACACCAGAAATAATTGAGGGAATAACTCCTATAATTGACAAAATGATTCAGCAGGGTGTTTTGAGAGAGATACTGAGTAGCCCGTGTAATTCACCGATAATGGGGCTAAAGAAACCTAATGGAAAGTTCAGGATTGTACAAGATTTGAGAAAAGTTAACAAAATTGTGGTGGCATGTTGTCCCATTGTGCCAAATCCTTCAGTGATTTTGTATCAGATTCCTCATGATGCTGAGTGGTACACAGTGATTGATTTGTGTCATGCTTTCTTTTCAATTCCATTGCATCATGACAGCCAGCCGATTTTTGCATTTCGGTTTGGCCAGCGTATTTTAGCATGGTGTCGTATCCCACAGGGGTATACAGAGAGTCCTTCGATATTCAATCAGTTATTGAAGAAATCTTTGGAGAGTTTGATTATGCCTGAAAGCTCAGTACTAGTGCAGTACATCGATGCCTTACTTGTGGCATCGAAGACACGTGAAGCTTGTGAAGTAGATACCATAGCTTTACTGAATCATCTGGCAGATGGAGGATTAAAGGTATCTCCAGCCAAATTGCAGTTTTGCAAGAAAGAGGTGCATTATCTTGGACACAATATTGAAAAAGGTCTGAGAAAGGTGACCGATGACAGGATCAAAATTATCAGAGGAATGAGAGCCCCAATGACCCAGAGAGAAGTGAGGATGTTTCTGGGAATGGTGGGTTATTGTCGTCAGTGGATAAGTAATTTTTCCCTGATAGCGAAACCACTGATTAAATTGACCAAAAGTGAGGTGAGAGACCCATTGGAATTAGATGGAGAACAAATGGCAGCATTTGAAGAGTTGAAGAGCTGAATGTGTGAAGTCCCTGCTTTGGGAATGCCAGACTATGAGAAAGAATTTGAGTTGTACTGCAGTGAGAGAAATGGATGTGCACTTTCAGTGTTAATTCAGAAACATGGACAACTAAGGAGGCCGATTGCCTACTTCTCATCGACACTTGACCCCGTAGCTGTGGGTTTGCCAGGTTGCCTGAAAGCAGTAGCTGCTACATGCAGAAGCTTGGAACAGAGTGAGGGTATAATAATGGGATATCCTGTAAGGGTATTCGTACCTCATGATGTGGCTATTCTTTTGACAAGAAGCAGGACTCAATATATGTCACATAGTCGGTTGACTAAATATGAAAAAATCATTCTGGGAGCATCAAATGTGACTCTTGAGAGATGTGTGAATGTGAATCCAGCAACGTTGTTACCAGATGCTGACAATGTGAATGTGGGAGATGATGTTGATCATGATTGTTTGGATGTGCTTGACTACTGCACAAAACCTAGACCAGACATAAGAGATTTACCGTTGCCTGAGAGTGATCATGTGCTGTTTGTGGATGGATCATGTTTAAGAACTGATGATGGTGTGCTAAGTGCAGCATATGCAGTGTGCAAGGTTTCAGAAGTTATGGAAGCTTCGCCTTTGAAAGGAGTAAGATCTGCTCAAGTGGCTGAATTGGTGGCACTGACGAAAGCTTGTAAGATTGGGAAGAATCTGAGAGTGACTGTGATGACTGATAGTCAGTATGAGTTTGGAGTCGTTCATGACTTTGGCCAGCTTTGGCTACAGAGAGGTTTCTTGACGTCGAGTGGGACTCCAATAAAGAATGCTGAAGTGATTGGAAAGTTGCTTGAGGCGATACAGCTGCCTAAAGAATTGGCAGTTGTTAAGTGTGCTGCTCATGGACAAGGAGATGATTTTGTTACTCTTGGTAATCGATTTGCCAATGACATAGCGCAGTATTGTGCGAAGAATAATCATTTGATTAATAGGGCACGAGAAAGGGAAATGTCTTTTTGTTCTGTGATGTTTACTAATGTCCTAGAAACGTGGGATGAAGTGAAACAGTTGCAGGATGAGGCAGGAAATGAGGAAATTAGAGATTGGATTAAGGCAGGTTGTGCCCCAAGAGAAACAGATCATGTTTGGATCTATAGAGATGGTAGACCAGTCATGCCTAATTCCATGCTGTCGACAATGGCAAGAATGTATCATGGCCAGGGACATCTGGGAAGGGATGCGATGATTAGGTAATTCAAGCAAACCTGGTACAATGCAAAGTTCAGATTAATTGCAGAGAGCATCTGTCAGAGATGTTTGATTTATCAGCAGTTCAATACTGGAAAGAAGACAGTGGTGAGTCTAGGAACAATAGGCAGAGAAGGAGGTCCTTTTACCAGAATGCAAATAGATTTCATTGAAATGCCCCAAGTGAACAGATTGAGGTATGTTCTAGTGGTAGTCTGTTTGTTCTCAAGATGGGTGGAGGCCTATCCGACTAGGAGGAATGATGGAATAACAGTTGCAAAGTTACTGTTAAGAGAGTTGATTCCTAGGTACGGGTTCCCAGTGACAATTGAGTCTGATAGAGGTGGACACTTCTATAATGAGCTCATGGGTTTAATTTGTGAAGCATTGAGCATACAGCAGAAGCTACATTGTGCATACAGACCAGAGGCTTCTGGAGTCATTGAACAGATGAACAGCACAATTAAAAACCGAATTGGTAAGATGTGTTTAGCCACTGGAATGAAATGGCCTGTTGTCTTGCCTCTAGTGCTTATGACTATTAGGTCTACTCCAGATAGAACCACAGGTTTGAGTCCGCACGAAATCTTAATGGGACGTGCAATGAGACATGCTTTCGTGCCTGTCAACAAGTTGATGACAATTACTGATGACATGATTTTGGATTACTGTAAAGGCCTGGCTGACGCAGTTCATTCTGTGTTTCACCAGGTTGGAGAAGACGCTACCACGCTTGAGAAGAAGCAAGCTCATGATCTGAGTCCAGGTGACTGGGTGAGGATTAAGGTGCACAGAAGAAGAAATTGCTTGGTTCCAAGGTGGGGAAGGCCAAGACAAGTTATTCTGACTACGACAACTGCAGTAAAGTGTGCTGGTGTGAAAAACTGGGTGCATGCGAGTCATACTCTGAGAGTTCCAAATCCAAAGGATGGGACTGGTAAGGAGTATTTTGAAGAGTCAGATTCCAGTGATGATCCAGACACTGAACCAGTGAGAAGAGGGAAGAATCCTGTAAGGGGTGAAGAAGAACGAGAGTCTGGTGATTCTTTCTTTCCAAGAGAGGTTTCAAGAGAAACATTGAGAGCCTCAGAGAAGAGATCGGATTCTGTAAGAGTGCCTGAAGTTCCAACGAGCAGTGGAGAAGAAAGAAAAGAAAGGAGCAATTCCACAGAGACTACTCCTGAATCAGATGAGGAGGTTGAAGAACCACTTGAGATTATACCTGAAGAAGCAGGGTCAGAAGAAGATAGAGAGGGACAGATTGCGGAAGACCCCCGAGGAGGTGTAGGGAACACTTCTGATGAGCTAGGTGAAGGGACAAGTAGACAGCAAGAAGATTGCGTGTCGGAGACCCGAGGAGGGACAGAAATAGGGAAGTCTCAATCAGTGGTGGAAAAGACTGTGGAGCGAAAGAAAACTGCTGAAGAACAAGAGGCAAATGAGACAGAATCAGATGAGAGTGAGAATGAGAAATCAGAGGGTCGAGTTCGAGAAAGAGAACTTGGATCGGAGAAAGGAATAATAAAGAAGTGAGACCGAAAAGGAGTGTAAGAGGAGACCTTTGGCCTAACAGGATAAAGAGGCTGAGGTATCGACTGACACGCGTGAATTCATCAAAAGCTGAACAGGTGAACGAGGTGTCGAGTCAAGATCAAACGAAGGAAGAGGAGCAAAGAAAATCAAAAGAACCAGAGGAGATCAAAAGAATTAGAAAACCCAACCAAAAGTACAGGTCACCGGAATGGACTTATGTGGCACTGCCTGAAGGAGAAGAAGAAGCGGCAGAAAGTCAAGTCAATCCGGAGGGGATCTTGAGAAAAGTGGTTGAGGGAAATTCTGTTGGAATCTTAAAAGTTATCCTGACTGACATTGGAGAAGAGTTGGATGCACAGGATGTTGTTGAAGATTTGATACAATTTGATGTTGCTGAAGAAGAAGTGAAAAGTGATGAAAATCCAAATTGAGTAAACTGAAGGAGTCACTTGGAGAAAAGTGAAAGAGAAAAATCTGAAATTAACTGTGTGAGATAATCTAGAGTTCCAAAACTCAGTAGTGGAGTAGAAGAGGCTAAGTCAAAAGACACTGCCAAAGTAGTAAAATGGCTAACACAGAGAATAATAAAAGTAGATGTGCCTTCTTGAAGAGATGGTGTAGAATGTGCTGCTGCTGTACTGGATTATTAATGCTACTATGGGGTGTACTAGCTTTACTAGTTACTTTTAGAGTTACAATAGACACTTTTGGAATACACACTGAGAATATGACAAATGTAGAGAAGAGTTCACAAAAAGTAGTTCCGACTAGAAGTAGTAACATTTACATACATAAAGATAGGTCAATTAATGATTTTTCTAGTAATGTTTTTTTCAAAATTGTTGTACGAATACGTAAAGACAATGGAAGTAAGGGATTGCTACGTCTGTATGCAGTTACCTGCATCCGTTTCAGAAGGTGTTACTTATCACCATTTACCAGCTACGTATGGGATTTCATGTAGTGTGTTAAGTAGTGTTTTTTATTTGTTAGGGAAAATAGAATATGAGATGTCTAACAAAGATAGCATTTTTGGGCAATTGCCTATGAATAAAAGGTTGAATCCAGCTAAAGAAGCTAACATTTTTGGTGAGATTTTTATTGAGAAAGAAAAATTAACATTAGATTACATTTTTAGAAACAATTTAACTTGCAGTTTGAAAGAAGAGGAGAAGGCTTTCCTAAACATGGTGGAGGAAAGGAGAATGAACATGCATGAAAAGGCAGGGAAATATAAAGTAAGTGAGACGATTTGGGATATTGAGATGGGAAAAGAGTTGAAAAATGGGGCTAGTCCAACTTTAGCTTTAGATGCACCACAGAAGGGTAAACTATGCATTACCAGAAGGAAATCCCAATATGATACTTATTTTGTTGGGACTAGTGAGTGTCATGATACATATTTCATTGTAACAGGATGGGGTTTTAAAGGTGGAGAAGATCCAGTTTTCCCGGGAGTGTATTATGTTTGTGGGAACAAGGCTTATTACAAGTTGCCTGACCATTGGTATGGCACATGTTATGTGGGCCTGGTTTTTCCCAAGATTTTTCATATAGATAGGATAGAAGATGTAGAACACATTAATTTACTAACACGCTTTAAGAGAGAAACTTGGTCAGAAATAGTAGGTGATATCTTTGGAGCTTTAATTCCAGCAGTGGGAATTTCTTTAAATGCATATGGGATTCGGAAACTGTCAACAGTGGTGGATCGCTTATCGACAAGTACCGCTGGAGGGTTTCTTTTGGTGAATACGGAGATGATTGCCATACGTGCCATGTCTATGCAAAATCGACTTGCCCTTGATATTCTATTGGCCAAGGAGGGTGGAGTCTGCGGAATGCTGAAAGTTCAACATTGTTGCACTTACATTCCTGACGAAAGTAAAGATCTAAAAGTCTATATCAAAAATATTACTGATTTGCATGAAGAATTAGTACCACTGGAAGTTGAAAGTATCTGGACTATAATAGCTAATAAGATAGTTGCTGTTAAGAATTTTATTGCTAAAATAGGTAGTACCTTTATTGGTAAAATATTATTTCCTTTGACATGTGTAATTGTTGCTTTATTGTTGCTAAGATTGTTGTGTTTGTGTTGTAAAAACAGGGGAGGGAAAAAGAGGAAAATTGGGCAAAATACTGCAAAGAAACAAAAGAGGTCAAAAAGAGACCCACAAGAAATAGAATTAGAAGAAATGAGGGAGAGTGTGTATTTGGAGACGAAGAGAGATGATGAGAGAGAGTCTGGTGTTTAATGTTGTGTTATAAAAGACATTTTCAATTTCTCCTAAATTGGGACTAAAATTTAGACTACATTTTTTTTTGGGTTGGTTTTTGTGGTGATAAGATATCACCAAAGGGGGGATTGCTGGAGCAGAGTTTTCTGTTGAAAATTTATCGAGTTATAAGCTCCAGTTTTGTCTATATGTTATGAATAAAATTACTAATTTAAAAACATTAATTAATAGTTTGTTTTGTTAAAAGTCCAAACTAATCAACATTACTAATGAGAGAAACTACACGTGGGATGCATACATGTTGCTTAATAATAATGTGCGGTTTTACTAAATGAGTGTCACAAAGGTGCTATTTGTTTCGTGTTTATGCTTTTTAAAATAACGTGTGCTAATGCTTTATTGCGTTGCGGAAGGCTAGATAATTACATACACATAAGGGTATTAGTGGGGAATAACACTGTATAATCATTATGATGTGGTAACGTTGTTTTGTGTTTCTTTTAATTAAGATGGTCAGTTTGGCCTAAAACAAGATGGCTGCCATTTACAGCCTGCACTCGAGTGATTGAATTTTGGCGGAAGGTCTTGCTGAACATGGTTGAGAGTCACCTGATCACAGCTTCTGCCTGGGTTTAAAATTTCCGTGAGGACAGCAGCTCTGGGAAGGATTCCAAATGTCCTTGGAAATGGACAAAGCCACAATGAACAATAACCAGTCTGCGGTGGCTCTGCTGTGATACCAAGGAAGAGCATATACGAAAGTAACATTTGTAAACTCGAGTTTCCTTCTTCCGTATTTTTATTTTTGTGATTTTTCCTGAGCGGAGGTTTTTTCTAAAATGTTGCAACCTAACATCCTTTCCTGCTTGCTCTTCTCAATGGACAACGGACATTAAAAAGATTGTTTGTAACTTTAATATGCTAATTTTCAGTATAAATATTCCTAGACTAGAGAGGGGTTTGGCTTAGCATTTTCCAATTTTGGCCACTTCTTCCTGAACCTATGTTCGTGAAAACCGAAGCTGTTCATGAGGACGGTGATCTGAGAGACTTTACCGAGAGACCTGTCCTGACCCATTTAGCTAGAATCGGTAACTATGAGAATAATGATTTTGCTATTGATTGACTTTCATTCTGAACTAATTTAGATAAACAATCATTTGTTTGAATTCCGGTGTCGGGTGGTCATTTCTTTGTCATTTATTGAGTTACAGATGTATTTCCTATGTTTAAAATCATGACTCAGGACAATGTCTTTATGGTCCCATTGACCTCATTGTAGATGCAGATTGGTTTAGGTTTCTCTCCTATATTCAGTGTGGATAGAGTAATAGAGTGAATTTCAGTGTGATGGGCCCTAGCGTATGATGTGTGTATGTGCGTGTGACTGTAGGTTTACTCTGTCCGCGGAAGTAGGGAGAATTTATATGCGCCGATCTGCAGCACGGATAGACAGCAGTTATGGATTAGAATAAATTTGTCTTAGCACGTTAAGGTGCTGATTATAACAAATTCACTGTAACCTGATGCTCGCGATGTGTGATGCAAGATGGCGCCTGAGTAGCAGCAGCCCAGCATAGCTCCGCCGGTCCGGCCCTAAACTAACTTTAAAATTGACTCCAAACTGTGCCGTGCCGTGGTAATTGCCCCCAAGAAACCGAGAAAAAACAAGTGCCTGGTGGATGCTCCGCCGTATGATTGCCGTTCTGACTTCAGCGCAGCGTCGGGATCGGCACGGCTGGCGAGAGGCATCACGTCTGACGGCTGCTTCACGAGCAGGGAGCCGTGCGGCTCCAGCATCCTCGTTTCACGCAGCCCTGTGGTAGCTCTCCACAACGTGCTGCTTCGCAGTAACGCTATCGGCGCTCTGGAAATCCTTGACGGCTTCGCTAGACACGGTGCAAAGAGGGAATCACTGCTGCAAGACTCAACGCTGGATACTTTGTTTCCCGGTCTCTTGTAAAACCGAAGATAAGCAAGTAAGGATGTCGGGGCGAAGTGTAAAAAGTTTAAAAGTGAAAATTAATCAACCATTGGCCCCTGTAATAACTAAAAAAACACAGCTCAATTGACCAGAAAGCTTACAGAGACGCCCAGAAACACGGGGGCAGAAAAACAAGGAGCAAAATGAGCAAACTGAACAAGCGATATCTGAAGATAAGGTAGAGCGAGCTGCAAAGCAAGTAAAAAGCTACAATCTAATTGCACAACATTTTTGGCCACCGCCCAAGCCCACAACTCTCAGCCCCTAATTTCCAACATGTTCAGTCAGTTAGAGCTGGGAAGACATCATAATAAATCTACAGAAGGGGCGTCGTCGGAAGATTTGCCTGTATTACTCATTTCAGAGTTGCCCTTAACAGACGGGGGGGGCAACTCAAAATCCTGCTGACTCTTCACCGACGATCCCCGCAGTACCAGCTGCACATCCTACCCTACCCTCAGTAAATGCAGGAGCAGCCGCAGTGCCAGGAACAAAGGTTGGGATCACGCAGCCGTAGGATGTTCCCTCTGCCATTTTTCCTGCTCCGGACTCAAGAGCTTTAGGGTTGGAATTTAGTGCAATAAACAATCCACTAGAAAATTCTGAAACCCCCCCGATATCCTGGAAAAATCTTATCCAGTCACAGATGAATCAGAACTGTACGAGACCGGTATATCTACATCCAGTGATGGGGAAGACAACGGAGGGAAGCATGATTGTGGCAGCAGCACGGACTCAGAGGCCCTATGGCAAATGGCAGCACAAAAAAAGAAGTTAGAAAAGAAAAAGAAAAAAAGACAAAGTGGTCATAAAAGTGGGGAAACCACGGATCAAGGCAACAACCCCGAACTCAGATGGGATTATTCCTCCTCCCAGTTTGCGACTCCATCAGACTGCACTGTACGGTCAGCTTGCAACCTCTCAGCAATGACTAATCCGATGAGAACTCCAGAAATAACCTACCCTCACTGAAGTCCTACATTCAATCAAGGGCTTCCAAGAAGAGGTCAAGCTGGATAACCGAAAAAACCGACAAGCCACACAAAAATTGAAGGCGCAATTAGGAAAGCGGGCAGAACCTGCACTGAAATCGCAGACAGAATGTCGTCTGTTGAAGTGCGCACAGAGAACCTAGAGAAAGATGTTTCCTCACTAAAAATACAGGGAGATGCGCATGATGCTATTGTAAAAGATCTAATGGTGAAGATCGAGGAACAGGAGAATAGAATGCGACGCAACAATCTACGCATTCTTGGGGTCCTGGATGGGCTGGAAGGGAGTGATCCTAGGGCTTATGTAATATCGCTCTTTAAAGGTGCATTTCCTGAGATGCAATACTGGGACTGGGATAAGGAAATACAGTGTGCTCACCGATTTCCTCTGGCACTTTCTAAGCGGCCTGCATCACAAGATTAATACCCCAGTGCAATTTTAGTCTATTTTAGAAACTTTCTTTTACGCCAAGCTCTCTTTGATTCAGCCAGACCTACAAGTAAGAAGGAATTCAAGGGCGTCACCTTTTTCACCAGGCCAGACTTTGCGCATGCCATGATGGAGCGACGATGGAGGTTGAGGCAACTATTTGCACTGTTTCAACAAATCGGGGCTACGGTATATCTACAGAATCCAGCACGTCTAAAAATTATTTTTGATGGGGTCACTCGCAGCTTTATTTCCGAAGTTCCGGCTCAAGCCTATTTGCAAGAAATCACAGAGACAAGAAGAGACAGAACCAAAGTCTAAATAACTATGGATTCAATGCTCAATGTTTAGACTCAATGCAGCAAATTGGGGATATTACAAAATGAGCAGACTTAGATAGAGTGTGCAGTTTAGGGCACGGGCCGGACTGGGGGGGGGGTGATACGGGACTCAGTTTCCTCAGACATCCTCATCCTGGCTCTTGCAGAACCAGGTAGCCTCAGTGGTTGGTGGTGGGTGGTAGGGAGGGCCCTCGGGGTTGGGTTCGGGGTTGGGCAGGGGAAGGGGTTGGCACAAGGAGGGATGTCTCGAACTGGGTTTCTCAATCTGATCTATGGCTATTGCTATAGGAGGAATTTTTGGGGGGGCCTCAATGAGTAAATTATGTATTGCAATGATCAATTTCTGCGGGCTTAAAGATCCGAAGAAACGACGCAATACTGCCATAGCTCCTAGGTTACTTAAAGCTGATATTTTATGCTTACAGGAAACCCATATCGAAAGAACCCAGATTCATGTTTTAGACTCGTTTGGCTATGCAGTGGTAGGGGCCACAACACAAGATGCCAGGGTACGGGGGTGGCAGTACTATCCGCAAAAAGTTCAATCCAATTCATACGAACATTAACTGATCAACACGGGAGGTGGGTTATCACTGAGTGTCGTCGGGAAAATGGGGATCTACTTACGATATGCACCTTATACGGCAGCACCGCAGATGACCCTGCAATTTTTGAAGCTATGAATAATGAATTGGCCAAATGGCCGCTACCCATATTCATCTGTGGTGACTTCAATATTAATTTGCCTGCCAATAAACACATAGTCCTAGATAAAAACTGGGCATATTGTGGACGGAAACCGAAGGTTTTTAAAGCCTTGAGGACTTTATGTAAAGAACAAGCACTTACTGACATTTGGCATTTATATCATCCCACTGATCCTGGCTATACTTTTTACTCTTTCCCACACAACAAAATGGTGAGATTAGGTTGTATTTTCGCATCCCATTCAATTCTTCACTTACGTTTATTAGAAAAGACCCCAAGTATAGTGTCAGACCATAATCCTTTAGTTGTGGAAATAAAAGGGGTCACAGGGGTCTCTAGAGAACTGATCAGCTGGACTTTTGAACGATCCCTGCTATTAAATGACGAATATTGTAAACATATTAGACACTGGATCCCACAATTTATTAAAGATAATTTAGATAGCACCGGGATTGAAGTGGTATGGGATGCGTTAAAAGCACTAAATAAATGGGAGACTCTGAGCTTCTCGCTTTCCTTAAATAGGAAAAAGCGCCAACTTATGGATAATTTACAAGCCTGATTAGCCGCCGCAGAAGAAAATTTAATATCTGCTCTTCGGGATGGTAATGAGCCAGCGGATGCACTTGCCAAAGTAATGTCAGCAAAATCATCCGTCATGGAGCAAATAGCCAAAAAAGCAGCTGACAAATTATTACTCTGGAGGGAAGAAGGATATGAATGCAGTGAACAGGTCGGGCATCACCTCGCGATAAGGGCAAGACAAAAAAGTAAAAGGAACATCATAACCGCAATCAAAGATTCAACTAAAAAAACAATCTCAGATCCAGAGGGCATTCGTAAAGTGTTTCTTACATATTATCAAGCTTTATATCATGAAACTAGCAATGCACATTCAAACGATATTTCAACATATCTTAACTTAATGCCAGGGGAGCAATTAACTCAAGATGACCAGATTTTACTTGACGAAACCCCCCAATGGATAGACACCCTCCTTTGCATAAATAGTCTTCCCAATGGTAAAGGTACCAGACTAGACAATATCCCAGTTGAATTTCATAAAAAAAATTCTACTGAATTAAAAGAAGTAATGCTCCATCTATTTGTACATGTATTTAAGGGGGGGCCACCTGAAACATGGACACAAGCTAAAATTATTATTTTTTTGAAAAAGCACTAATCTGCTCTTGAACCCGTCTCCTATCGTTCTATAACTTTGATAAATGTGGTTAGTAAAATGTACTCAAAAATATTAGAGGTTCAATTAGCGGTGGTAATACATAAAGTAATATCACCTTGGCAACACGGATTCATCCCTGGATGTGGTACAGTAGATCACATCAGGAGTAGGGGTGGGCGGAATTTGCGTAATCGTGTTACGCAAATCTCCGCGAAACGGTAAAAAATCTCCGCGAACACGCAGAAATTCCGCGAACACGCGGAATTGCTTGTTCGCGATGCTTTTTTCCTGTTCACAATTGCTGTTTGCGTGCTCGGGGAGAAATATCTCGCGAACACGCATTTTGAGAACGCGGACAAGCAAAAATTTCGCGAAATCGCGGAAAGCAGACTTTTGAGCAATTTCGCGTTCTCCGCGGAGCGCGAAATTACGCAAATTACGCAAATTCCGCGAGCGGAACGGAATTTACCACCCAGGCCTAATCAGGAGAACTATTTCACTTTTCGACGCAGCTCATATTTCTAGGGATCCAATAGCACTTATTCTACCCGACGCCGAGAAGGCCTTTGACAGGGTTTCTTGGCCTTTTCTGTGGGAGACCCTGTCAAGGGTCGTCTTAGGCCAGGGTCTTATACAGGCATTCAAGATGCTATACTTTCTGCCCACTGCTAAACTATTTTTAAATGGCACACTAACTGATGCATTTAAAATAACCAGAGGTACCCGCCAGGGATGCCGAGCTCACCACTTTTGTTTGCACTATATATAGACCCCTTTTTACGACTATTGGAAGCTAATCCAAAAATTAGCCCCATTATTTTTCACAACTGGGAAACGAAAGTCTTGGCTTATGCCGACGATATTGCTCTGGTAACATCGAATCCTGGAATATCTATGGCTGAGGTTGAAACAGAGCGGAAAGATTCAGACTCTTATCCAGTTACTCCTTTAATAGATCCAAAACCCAGATCATCTGTAAGATTGTTAGTATGGGCGATGATATTCGACAGGTTGAAAAAGCTACGTACCTTGCTGTTGATATTTTGGCCAGCGCCGAAGGGATTGTTGACTGTAACATAGATCCCTTGATAAATAAAATCCCGAATGAACTCAATTACATAACTTGCACCTTTCAATAATTGGGAGATACAATATAATTAAAATGCTTTTTTCCCCAAAATTTCTGTATTTGTTAAGAGCTATTCCATTAGAATTTAGTGCCAGATGTTTGAAAAAGATTGAATACTTGTTTTATATGGGCCTATGAAAAACCCAGAAGAGCTTATAAGTATCTTTCCTTACCCAAGGAAAGGGGGGGCCTCGCCCTCCCAAATATAAAACTCTACGACTGGGCAACTAATCTTTGGCATAATCTTACTCTTTTTCTGATAAACCAATAGATAACCAGCTGAGGGATATACCAACCCCAATAGAACTTATAATGGGTAGAGATGCCTGGGGATGGATATGGAGATTTCTGAATAATTCTCACTATAAGAAGGTTTGCTTTAAGACATTAATCGCTGGATTTAAGACCATGAAAGTAGTTCGTAAAATACTAGGCCTCGGTCGCTTGAATTATTACACCCCAATCTATAATAATCCTTACCTGCCAGAAATCTTTAAAGACCCAATATTTAAAAAATGGCAAAATAAAGGTTTGACAAAACTTGGTGATTTTTATATATTATCCGAGATAGATTCTTTTGAAAATCTTACAGAAAGGTATGAGTTAAATTGGAGAGACTTTTATAAGTATTTGCAAGTACGCGATTTTTTAAGGAAAAAATGTGGCGGCCCATTAGGATTTATATGTAACTCCATTATAGATAACTTGAGAAAGAAACATCTAACTATTGGAAATGTATATAATTCTCTAAACTCATTAACCCCTTCCCTGCGGGGGTAATTCCCCCATGGTGCGGGGCGGGTGGGGGTGCTGCGGGGCCGCTGTGCTCGTGACGGGCACGCAAGAGGTTAATGTCTGACGACTTGACAACACGGGCCAAGAAATGTGAAGAGGAAATTGAGATATCCGAGGATTTATTTTTCCATTCAACCAAACATGCACAAAGTGTATAAATTCCGGCGCGGTTTCAAGCCCAGTATTACAAACCCTGCTTTTCCCTCTATTACACCCCCCGAAAAAGATTGCGAAATGGGCGACAGGGAAAGGGACTTTTTGTCCCCGATGCTCTCTCTATCAGGCAGACCTTAACCATATGTTTGCCTCTTGTAACATATTAAGTAACCTTGAAATTAGAAATTGCAAACGTTATGAAAGAAGTGTTAGGAAGGGATATCTATCTCTCCCCTTCTTTGATCTGTCTTTGGGTGGATAAGGAGACACAAGGGAAACCGGGAGAGCAACTGGTTTTTATTGGCATGGCAATATACTGGCTCTGTCTTGCCTCAGCCTGGATAGATCCATCCCCACCAGGGTATCATCCATGGCTAACTCGACTAGTGGCAAACTATAATGAGAAAGCACTTTAAGAAAAAAGAGTGATGCGATCCCGCTCGAAAGGTTTAAAGATTTGGAAACCGCTGACTAGATGGCTTGAGAGATAATTAATAATCAATTCTTTTGTCCGGATAATTTCTTTATAGGGCCTTTTTTTTTTGTCGATATTAACTATATCTAACAATGTGCTAATCCCCGGGGTGGGTGGGGTGGTTGGGAGGTGTGGGAGGGGTTAAAACAATAAACTGTGCATGAGACAACTTAACTGATTTAATATGACTTTTTTGCTTTTTTTCTCCTTCAAAGTGTACTTTAGAGCAGATGCTATGGGTTATCGCATATACTGTCTTAATGTCCTTATTTTTCTTTTGTAATATGAATGTAATTTGAAGCGCTCTATTGTAATATCTTAATCATGCACTAATAAAAAATAGCAACAAAAAAAAAGTAACCTGATGCTTGCTTGTTTTTGAAACGTCAATACTTAAGTATGTTCTCATCCTATCAGACCTTTTAATTCCAAGACAAGATTTTTCCCTCTACCATGGAACCGCTGTTTCCATGTTTATTTTCCCAAATTCTTCCCTTATAAAATCTTCTAAAAGCAAGACTAGGAGAATATTTTTAGAAATAATATTTCTCACGCCAGTTGAAATACAGTTAACTCAGAATCCCGTTAACGCATTAACGCAAAACAATCGGTATTTACAATAAATACAAAATTACTTGGACCCTAAAGGAAGCAAATTGCAAAATCCCTTTATACTGTACATCTTCAAATTGCTCCTACTACTTATATCAGATCCTCAAACACCACTCCAATGGCAACATGCAAAAGCCTTTTGAGAAGCCTGGTGGACAATGCATGTGAGTATTGGAGAAAAAGCTCAGCTGATATTTTCTTAGATAATGTTCTCGTGGTTTTTCTACCTGAATAACATGGCCAGATTTAAAAGAAGGAAATCCACACAAATGTAATCCTGCCCTGAAACAGACAAGACATTTTCACTGATGCGAATTGAAAATAAGTATGTCCCGATTTCAGGCTAAAACATGTTTCTCCAAAATGTTGCTGTTTTTTTCTGAATGGAAGATATCTAAAAGAAAATTTTGAGTTTGAAGTGTTTTTTTTCTTTAAAGAAAAAAGTCTCATGTCTTATGTCTGACGTGGGTCCTGGGCTCACTGTGCCACTGGAATCAAGCTATCCTGGCTGTAGAGGGGTGAAACCCCGAACCGGTCCTAGGATGCTTGTTTCCGGTCCAGGGAGGACCTGGCCTGGCAGTTCGGGCTGGACTGTTCCCATGAGGCACAGGGTCAAGACTGATTTGCATATGGCCAGGTCTAAACTGGGGTGGCATGGTGAGCAAAAGAATGATGGATTTAACCCAGATCTCTTGACTGGGGGTGAATGTTTTGATTTGTTCTGCATTCCGTCCATCAATTGTGTCTTTTGCTTTCTCGGCCTAAGTGTGCCTGGTATGCCCAGACGTGGGTCCTGGGCAGGCTCACTGTGCCACTGGAATCAAGCTATCCTGGCTGAAGAGGAGTGAACCCCGAAACCGGTCCTAGGATGTTTGTTTCCAGTTTCGAGAGGACCTGACTTGGCAGTTCAGGCTGGACTGTTCCCATGAGGCACAGGGTCAAGACTGATTTGCATATGGCCAGGTCTAAACTGGGGTGGCATGGTGAGCAAAAGAATGATGGATTTAGCCCAGATCTCTTGACTGGGGGTGAATGTTTTGATTTGTTCTGCATTCCGTCCATCAATTTTGTGTCTTTTGCTTTCTCGCCCTAAGTGTGCCAGGTATGCCCAGACGTGGGTCCTGGGCTCACTGTGCCACTGGAATCAAGCTATCCTGGCTGAAGAGGGGTGAAACCCCGAAACTGGTCCTAGGATGCTTGTTTCCGGTTCAGGGAGGACATGGCTTGGCAGTTTGGGCTGGACTGTTCCCATGAGGCACAGGGTCAAGACTGGTTTGCATATGGCCAGGTCTAAACTGGGGCGGCATGGTGAGCAAACGAATGATAGATTTAACCCAGATCTCTTCACTGGGGGTGAATGTTT
Organism: Triturus cristatus; assembly: GCF_964204655.1. NCBI lineage: Eukaryota > Metazoa > Chordata > Amphibia > Caudata > Salamandridae > Triturus > Triturus cristatus. Next base: position 458,337,453 of record NC_140580.1, on the reverse strand, counting down.
TGATTTGTTCTGCATTCCGTCCATCAATTGTGTGTCTTTTGCTAACCATGTGCATACCCAGAAGTCTACTCACATTTATTTATTTTGGAACCCTCTCCTTTTTCCTCTCTTGATAAATCTGGCATAACAACTTGAGGAGTTTACTCTTCCCACATCCATATTGATTTTTAGTTTATGCTTTTTAGGTCTCGGGACCATCCGGTCGGCAGACCGGAAGTCCGGAGATTTAATGACTTGGGAGAAGAGGGGCTTGAACCCGCCCCTCTTCTGCCCTGTTCTCCATTGGCTGGCCTCGTAAATGCTGGCCAGCCATTGGAGAAGAGGTCCTGTCACTCCAATCATGCCCCGTCCTTTTCGGATCGGGGGGCGTGTTTTTTAAAGAAAGTCTCATTCTCTCCTCCAGCCAATGGCTGGAGGAGAGAAAAGACAAACACGCCCCCGAATCCGAAAAGGACACTGCGTTTCTCCGAGGCATTTCTGCTCTTTAAATGCCTCGGAGAAAGGCAGTGGTGTGCTTGCCTTGTGCGTGAAATGAGGTAAGTTCTCGAAGAGTAGCAGCGAAACAGCAAACCTCTGTAGAGGGCGCAGACCCTGGAGATGATCAGGGCATGTTTCTATCCTGTAAATAGCATCGCGGTACTCTTGGAAACACATTCCCAGTCTGTACAGCTGCTCTGGACGCTAATCACACCCGCTAGCCTTGTGCTCCAAGCCTCGATGTAGAAGTCAGCCTCGCTCACAATCTCCACATAGGAACGTTCATTGGTCACCTCACACACATTCTACCAAGATGGCCGTCAGATATGATTAGCGTCTATTTCTTCCACAGGTCGGTCAAGTTAGCTTGACTTTACACTTCTTACAAGCCCCCCTCAAACACGCGGACACGGGTTCCCGATATATTCACACACTCCTGCGCTAGCGTCTATTCCTTCCACAGGTTGGTCAAGTTAGCTTGACTTTACACGTCTTACAAGCCCCCCTCCAACACGCGGACACGGGTTCCCGATATATTTACACACTCCTGCGCTCCAGCCCATGAACTCCAATCTCTGGCAGCCCCCATTCTTGTCAAAGCCACTGCCCCGCCCCTCTTCAGCTGCAGCTCCTACCCTCTTTCAGTCCCTACTAATTCGCTCCTGGAAGGCGTCCACGCCCTCTCTTGCCCGCCCTGCCCCAGCCAGGCAGAGACCCAGGATACTGCTCTGCTGGCCACCCCCCCGCCCCCCCCTTCCCTCTGTCCCCTCTTCCCACCACTGTCCCAGGCCCCCGCACATGGACTGAGGCTCGACGGATGACAGCGTTTGGTCGTGACGTGCTTTCATCTTTCCTTAGACTGTCTGGGTTTATTTTCGCCCGTCTTCTCCGCGTTAACAAGCATTTACAATGCAACGGTCTCGGCATTGTTAAAGTTAGAGCTATTGGCATTGCTCATGACAATGCCGTTTCTTTAAATGTTTTAAAAACAAAAACATAAACAAAAATAATGTCATGAGCAATGCCAATAGCTCTAACTTTACCAATGCCGAGACCATTGCATTGTAAATGCTTGTTTTCTTCAGTTGTTACCTTTGGTTTTGAAATCAATACCTTAAACGTAGGTACGTGTATTGTGTAGGCGGAACAATATAGGCACTACAGAAGGTGCTGTTACCAATGCGGTGTAGACCTCACTACTTTAGATTTACATCTCTGCCTTCATGCAGTTCTTTTGTCTGGTCAAAAGTCAGAAGAGTAAACTCATTTTTCAAAAATGTTCAGCAGAAAGTGCCATTTTCTATTTCGATCTCCTTTTGATGAAACATTTTGCTCATCTCTCCCAGAGACATTTCATTGTCAGAATGATACATTAGTTTTTCTTGGAGGAGAGCATCTTTGTGTAGGGAATTCTTTCATTTTCGAAGCACAGCTTTCTCTGGTACAGTCTTACATGTTTTGAGGCTGTCCCTTCTAGTAATTGTTCAAATACGTGTCACTTTAACATTTGGGTTTTTAGGGAATTTGTAGGTCTAAAAAAAAAAGTAAGACACTGTGAATATATACAAGGCAGGTTTTGTCAAGGGGGTCAATGAAATGTCTGCCAATAGACATTTAAATAAAGCATTTTTAATTACAACCACGAACGCCATTTGCGGGTCCTCAGGGTTGCAGCTGCGACTCCTGGCAGTTCCCTTGTGACCCCTGGCAATGCTATGACGACCCCAGAACTATGAAGCAAAATGTTCCTGTTCATTTGTTTCTGGTATTGAAGGACAGTAACAGTATCAAAAACAGATGAACAGGAACATTTCACAGAACAAAATGCTCCCAAATTCAGAAAAAAATGAGCTGCACGTGGCAGCAGCTCACTGTGATTGTAACAATTGTAGCTTTAAATTATTATAATTCAGCCTGAACAGCGAAGGTGTCACCTAGCAACACACTCCTTGGCCTCTCAGGCCACAGACTTTCCCAAGCATGGGCATGCTCAGCCTGGAGGACTTTACTGTTGGTCTGCAAGGTCACACACAAGCAAACTGAACATTTGGCAGGTATAAAGATGGGAACTGCACATCTTTATTTTGGGCCCTAAAACTTGAACAACAATGTTGACTGCTGCACGTCCGGCCTGAGGAGCTGCTTGTGGGTCCCGTCGCTAGCAGAACAGTGGGTGAGGGCTGCAGGTGAGGACGGAAGTACATTGTAGAGCTGGTGGGGCACCCTAGTAAGGGTAGGAAGGTGGAGGAGTGTTACGTGCAAGTGATGAGGTGTGTGGCAGACCACATGTGTGTCCCATTCCATTTCTGGAAGAGTAGAGTTGGGCAAAAATGTCAGAACTGAACTCAAAGAACGGTGGTGCATGTTTAGAAGTCATGTCTGGGAGAACAGGCCAGGAGCGTCAAGATGGCAGTCGTACTTTCGACGTGCTCTGGACCCCTCCGTCATCCGCTCCTTCACCCACTTTCATCGGAGAGTTCCCATCTTGCACCCCGACTGCCTGACTATCCTAAACCCTCAAGCCATCCCTGGAAGCAGTGTGGGTGGCGTACAAGTGCTGTGTGGAGCCCTTGCGTAGCATCCTACCTCGCGGCGATCCCAAGATGGCGGCTTCGGAGCGGTGATCTCCCGGCCTTCCGTGGCCGTGAGCTCTGGGGCTCCTCCTATTGTGACCAGAGAGAGGAGGATCCCGGAGAGTTGCTGGTGACTTTCCGCCTAGTCTTTGCGGGACCTCTTCCCCCCTGGTAACGGACTGTGCCCGGCTAGAAGAGAGGCGCTGGGCAAGGCTTGTAGAGGCCCTGCCAGCCGCGTGTCCCACGGCAAACTTGTGCTGCTGAGGAGCTACAGTGCGCGATCGGCCATCGACTGGGTGGCAGAGAGAGGGGAGAGAGGAGCGATGCCTCCCCTGATGCCCCCTTGCTGCTCTGCCCTGGTGGAGGCCTCCACAGGTTGCCGGGACTGAGATCTGGGCCTGTGGCTGGCGGCCTGGTGTGGCCGGGCCCGTACAGCAGCCGAGTGCTGCAGCATTGGTGGTGAGCTTCCCCCCCTCCCCGCCATCATACTGGAGCCTGGACCGGTGCTGTGGGGACCCTGCGCCAGACACGGGCCCCCCATCCCTGGGGCTTTGTGACGGAGCGCCGCATTGCCCAGCAGAGGGCTGAAGAGGTGAGGAGCTGGAGTGCCCGCTTGACCCTGGGTGGTGGGGGTTCATATACTTAGACTCCCCCATCGGGTCCTGAGATACCCAAATATACCTCCTCTTTGGCTGGTGGCGGTGGCCCTGCAGGTGGACATTGACTGTGGCAGCCCTCTGACCCAAGACATCCCCCCTGGTGCACTGGTGGTGTGTGAAAGGTGCCTCGGCTGCTGATTCGAGCAGCGGTGCCGTTCAGAGGAATTGCTCCCTTCCTGTGGGACACTGCGGACCCAGTAGACGGAGCCTCTTGGGGGAGTATGGGTCACCGCATCGGCTGGCGGGATGTGAGGGATCTTCTTGTCTCCCCACCCCACCCCTTGCTGCCCCGCTCCCCGTGCACCTTGAGAGCTGTGCTCTGTCCCGCCTTTTGCCCTGACTCCGGCTTTGACCCCCGCCCTCCTGTGAGACCCTGCATGCCTGAACTAGCCCCGGGGACACGCAAGGGCCTCCTGGAGGAGTGTATCGGTTGATGGCTGGGTGGCGAGGTGCGGAGCGGCAGGGCCCTCTCCCCTCATCCTCCTTCTCCACTCTTCCTTCCTCCCGCCCAGATGCCAAGGTCCCGTTTAGACCTCCTGCCTTGCTTGGTGACGGCCATGGGTAGAGACAAAGGCTTCGAAAACCCCCTCCACCCAGACTAAAATGGACCGCTTCACTACCACGGACTTTGGGGCAGTGGGGGGAACTGCAGACAAAGACGCCCCCTCCTCTGCGGACCTGTCCACTATCCTCCAGGCTATCCATGCCTCGCAATCTTCGGTGGAGGGCAAGATTGCCGAGGTCCGGGTTGATGTGACCCTTATCCGGCAGGATCTTCGCAATGCCTCAACCCGGATTAAAGAAACTGAATGCCGTATATCCACCATGGAGGATGAGGTCCAGCAACTTAAGGATCAGGTCGCCCGCCTCCGGTCCCACACACAGGAGCTTCACAGACAGACCGAAGATGCCAAAAACAGGTCCCGTCGTAACAACCTTCGCTTGGTGGGATTTCCAGAGGGTGTGGAGAAAGGCCAGCCGGTGGACTTCGTGGAGCGCTGGTGGCGTTCCTGGATGCCCCTGGGCTCCCTCTCCCCATGGTTTATGATCGAACGGGTGCACCGCTCACTTGCGCCCAAATCACCACCGGGAGCGCATCACAGATTGATAATAATGCGAATCCTTAACATCAAGGATCGAGACTTTGTACTGACAGAAGCCCGCAAGCAGCAACACCTCAAGTATCATGATCCCCGACTATACTCGTGAGGTCCAGGACCAGAGACGCTCGTTTGGGGAAGTCAAGCAGAAGCTGTGCACCTCAACCTGCAATACCGGCTCCTCTTCCCGGCACGCCTATGGGTCGTGTTCCAAATCAGAACGCTCTTCTTTAACTCCCATGCAGAGGCATGGACATGGGTGACAGAGGAGCGCCGTTTATGGCTCAACACCCGGAACCCGTCTCCTATACCGGATGCTGGAGGTGCCCCTGAGACTTCCCTGCCCCCTGGCCACAGCGCAATCGCTCACGTAGAAGGCGAGGCCAGAGATGGGCCCATTCAGATTTACCAGGGGGCCCCTCTTGTCAACTGGCGCTCAGGACGCTCTCCGGAGCTCTCCTGGCCATGTGACGATCTGGTTCCTTGGGCCACTCAGATCCTGGGGGAGCCTCACCTTGCCCATCACTGTTAGATCTACCAGACACAGATCTTTTTTTGCAGCCCGACACTTCTCACTGGACCTGCTTGAATCCATCTTCATCCTTCAGATGCAACTGACTCCGCGTCCGGGTGTCGCATTCCCGTTAATTACTAACTCTATCTCCGGATGGACATAGTCACGAACATCCTACTAAGAGGAGGGGTCCTCCGCGATTCCCTGTTCCCAAGCACTTTAGTTTGGTTCTCTTTGGTTACCCATTGTTAGGGCGACAGATGCTTCTGTTTCTGAAGCATAGGGAGGGGGCTGGTTTGGGGGGGGAGACTGTCGTACCGATTTGTTTTTGTTGTTTTATTTGTTTATTGTACCAGCATACATTTCCAGCTGCACGACAAGCGCGCAAGACCCAACATTGTAGAATTGCACCCACAGCCTTGCGTGCATGCACCATTCCGTCCTCACTTACCACCAATGCTAGGTGTCCTGTCCTTTGCCCGCTTTCCCCATGGCTGATACCTCTACAGAGAAGGCATCGCTTCATATAATGTCTTGGAATGTTAATGGCTTGCTGGATAAGGTCAAGCGCACAGCGGTCCTGCGTTATGCCCAGCATCACACTATTGACATACTGCTGCTCCAGGAGACCCATCTGGTAAGTAACCAATTCCCTTTCCTGGCGCACTATGGTTATGTTAGAGTCTGGCACTCCGGCTTCAACCGGGGATCACGAGGGGTGGCTGTCCTGGTGTGACGTGATCTTCCACTCGTGGTGAGCAAAGTAACCCATCACCCTAAGGGCTGCTTCGTCGTCTTGGAGGGGAGTCTTGGGGACCAGCCTCTGAACTTGCTCGCTGTATATTCCCCCCCTCTCTGCTGACCTCCACACTTCAGCCTCTTGCTAGACTGGTTGCCTCCCTGCCTTTTGGGACAACCATCATTGGGGGTGATTTCAAAGCAGTAATGGACCCGGACCTTGACACTGTCACGGCCCCGTCTGCCGCCAGAGTCGCTCAATCTACCCTCCTGTCAAATTGGGCGGCCACCTTGGGTCTCGGGATGCCTGGAGACTCTGACACCAACAACTCAACTCTACACCCACACATCAGCGTCCCATCACACACACACGCAACTCAATTACGTTTTCTTGCCAGCCCTGGACTGTCAAGCAATTCAGGATGTCACCATCCTCCCTAGAGGATTTTCGGACCACTCCCCAGTGGCGATGTGGATGGGCAGCCTCCCTGCACCGTTGCGCTCGATCTGGCGGCTGAATGCCTGGTTCCTCCAGGACAAAGACTTCATGGACCAAGTGGGAAACGAGCTCTGCCATCACTTTATCACTAAGCACGGGTCGGTTTTCTCTCCTGGCACCCTATGGGAAGCCGGAAGGCCACCATCCGGAGCTTCGCCAAATGCAAACTTTAACTTAAACGTGTGAAGCAGGACTCCAGCCTCACACTCCTGGAGGCTCAGGAAGTCCTAATCGAGGCTCAGCCCCTGGAGGGGAGAACTGAATCCCAAGATAGGAGGCTGGCGTTTCTGAGGGACGAGATTAAATAGACCTCCCTGGAAGCTGCCAAGCTGCTGTGGAGGTCCACCGTTGCGCGAGTGTATGGGTGGGGAGACAAAAATGGGAAACTCCTTCACCGTCTGGCCACTTACCCAATGGCCAATTGTATCATCCCTGAGGTGATCGGCTCAGATGGAGCGGTCCAGCGAGCCCCCGTTGCAGTGGCCCAATGCTTCGCCTACTACTACGCTACTCTTTATTCTGCACAGCCGCCCACTCTCTCGCTCCCGGACCTCCTTCAGCGCAAATAGTTTTCCCTCCCGTGACTCACTGAGTCTGAGGCGCTAGACCTCCCTGTCACCCCAGAGGAGATCAATGATGCAATCTCGCGTATGGCTGCAGGTAAGACGCCAAGGCCGGACGGACTCCCGCAGGAGTTCTATGCATCCTTCCGGGACACGGGACACACTGATTCCCCACCTTCTAGAGGTGTATCAGGAGGCGTCTGATCAAGGCTCATTCCGTCCTGAGACGGATACGGCCACCATAATGGTGATCCCTAAGTCTCAGCCTCCCTCGAAGCATTGCTCTGATTACTGCCCCATCTCCCTCATTAACACGGAGCTCAAAATATTCGCTTCTGTCCTAGCCAACTGCATAGGGCCCTACCTGGCCAAACTGGTCCACCCTGACCAGTGCGGATTCATGCCGTCCCGGGGAACCCGGCACTGCCTTAGGCATCTCCACCTCGCCCTAGCGAATCTACAACAACTGACCCCCTATTTATCTCTCCTTCTCGTAGATTTTGAGAAAGCATTCGACTCGGTGGATTGCCGATACATGGAGGCGGTATTAATGGAAATGGGTTTCAGAGCTCCTTTCCGCTGCCTGGTTAAGGCGCTTTACTGTAAACCAAGGGCCCAGGTGCTAGTCAACGGAGCCCTGTCACGCCCATTTCCCATCGGAAGAGGCACAAAGCAGGGATGCCCCATCTCGCCCCTCCTGTTCGCATTGGCGATGGAGCCCTTTGCCTGCCTCGTCCGATAACGGGATGGCGATGGCCTGGTGTAGAGGAAGATAAGATCACCCTCTATGCTGATGATGTTCTGTTTTTTTTGTTAGCAGATCCAACTCGGTCAGTAACCCGTTGCCGCCGGGCCTTGAGTCTTTTTGAACAAACCTCCGGCCTTCGATTGAACCCGGCCAAGTCCGTCCTGGTCCCCCTTCACCTTTCGAGAGAGTGCTTTGATTGACAGTCGTTGATACCCCTTCGGCGACAGTCCTTCAAGTATCTGGGAATCTGGGTCGCCCTCCTCCCCGATCTTGCTTGGTCACTCAACATAACCCCGTTAGTGAAAAAGGCTCGGGCTGATCTCCTCAAGTAGCAAACTCTGCCACTGAACCCTATGGGCAGAATAGCTCTATTTAAAATGATGATCCTGCCCTGATTCCTTTACATGCTTCAGAACACACACCTCTCCTTCTCAAGGTCAGGGTTCGGGGAGCTGGATAGCATGGCCACTAAGTTCTTTTGGGGAGGTCGGAGGCCTAGGCTGGCCCTCTCCCAGTGTCGGATCCCCCTCTATGACGGCGGCCTGGGGATGACAAATCTCTACCTCTACTAGTTAGCGACTCGGCTCCTCACCGTGCATGATTGGTTTAACGGTGGCTGGTCTGACCCGGCGTACCACTTGGAGCTCCACACCCTGGGCTTGTCCAACATTCAAGGTATGCTGTATGGGTGCACTATTGCCCAAACTTTACCTGAGGTCACGCGCGGGGTGCTTTTGGCCTAGCGGGCTTCTCTGCGTCACACCCACTGGTCGGATAAATTGACTCAACATACCCCACTGTGGTGCGGCACACTGTTCGGAAAGGTTGCCAATCTCTTTGGTTTTAGAACGTGGGATCTCATTGGCATTTCGCTTCTGGGGGATGTCTGGGGTGGGAGCCACATACGCACTTTTCAAGAATTGCAGACTCGCTACTCCCGCCACGCTTCCGAATTCTACCGTTACCTGCAGATACGCCATGCCTTCCACTCCCACACCTTGGAGGGCACCTCCCTGCCCGTATATAGCCCGCCCGAAGCCCAGACCATGACCAGTAACCTAGGGAAGGGAGGGATCTCCTGCATCTATCGCTCCCTCACCAATAACACCCCTAACACACCATCACAACTCAGAAACTGATGGGAGGGTTGGCTCGGGTCCCTGGATGACGCTGATTGGAGGGACGCTTTGATGACTCCCAAAACAGTCACAGCATCAGCAAGACTTCGCCTAGTTCAAATATACTACCTTCACACTGCCTATCTTATGCCTCTGCATCTCCATCACGCTGGGCTCCGACCCGATGCATCCTGTCCCCGCTGCACTCACCCCCAAGCTGACTTTTATCACATGGTATGGCTTTACTCCGCATTCACACGCTACGGGGAGTCAGTAACAGGGGAACTCACTGAGGTTCTGGGCTGGGAGGTTCCCCTTAACCCTTAAGCCAATGAATGAGCTGAAAAACTCTTTCTAAACACGGCACTGATGGTGGCCAAAAGGGACATTGCGGACAATTGGCTGAACTCGGCTGCCCCCACCATGAGGCGCTGGCGCGGAGGGGTGGATTGGTGCACTGCACAGGAGCGGCCCCTGAATTAGGCCAGAGGTTGCCCGAAGAAATTTCATAGGATGTGGGGCAAAAGGGTGGGGGTGGTGGAAGACTGATACTCTTAATGAGTATTCGAGGGCTTGAATGGGTGCAACATTGTTTTTGCCTTGTCTATCAGTTCATCTATGCTGGTGTGATCTTCTCTTGCCTTGCATGACTCTATCTACGAACAGCTGGTATTGTTATCTCTTGTTGGTCTCTCATATGATCAATAAAATTGGTTATAAAAATAAAGTCATGTCTGGGTTGTATGGCAATGAGCCACATTACAGAAGTAAAGAAGGAGTAGTGTGAGTCCTAGTACTTAAAGATAAGTGGTTGATGTTTTGAGTAAGGAGACACAAGGAAGAACTACACAAAAAAGTCTCAATATTGTGATATGAGTAGGTGGGAACTGTGGGTCAGGGGTTGAATGGAAAAGCTGCATTTCAATCCCAATACTGGAGTAGAGTCTGTGGGAGAATATGGGATAAGAAAGACAGCCATGAATTTATTTAATTTGAAGAAATTTAGATTAACATCTTTACCCGACTCCTTTCTATTCTATTATTTACAGTATATCTTCAGGGTAGGCTGAAGGGACATTAATTAAAGAAGTTTGTATTCTGTCTTACCAACCTTAAAAATAGGATGCAAGAATAAATTACCTGTTCTGGTCCTTATTCTGTTTCCTCAGAGTATACAGCCTGTTGACTACATACAACTAGATTACTCCACCTGTAGTGCAAAGCATTACTGCTGCTGCTTTATATGATCATCAGCAGCATGGCAAAAAGTCTCTGATCATACTACTGTTGCTACTGTGTACCTGGCATGCATATTTTCTCTAAATGAAAGCAGTATTTATCAAAATCTTTGCATATTTTGACAGGACGTTGAGTACAGAAACAGGTCCAGGGACAGGAACCGCCCCCAAGGCAGATGCAAACCCGGAGTCAGTCTGGAAATAAAAACTGATAGTGAATTTGTCTCAAAGGGAACTCACAGAAACGATAGCCCTAAAAAAGGTTTGGGCTTTGTACCTACACCCAAAACTGACAGGTTCCATCGTACCTTTGAACTTTAGAATTTCTTTCAGAAAACATGCCTAAGGGCCTTCTTCCATGACAAACCTAGCCCTGAACAAACAGAAAACACACACAAACTGCAACACTACAAACTGCATATATAGTGACATGTCCCTGCAACAAAAGATACATCGGGATGACCACAAGACCGGTCAAAACACGTACTATGGAACACCGCAGCCAAACTCAGTGCAAGAGAATAAGCACTAAGATCTGCACACATTTTGTGACTGAAGGGCATTCTCCTGATGACATACGGTGGTCGGTCATGGAGGCACACACATGTGAACCAAGACGCCCTGTTTAGAAGGGAGCAAAACTGGATCTTTTGTCTGTCGATTCACGTGAGTCGATTGAATGACGACATTCCATGGAGTGAAATGAACAATTGATCATCTTTTGAACACTTCCTGGAATGCCACATCACCACTACCGTCAACACATTTCCATCACTGGCTCCCTCTTGTTTGTTAGTCTGAAGTACCACACCGATTATATCTAATATATGTTTTTGACACAATGGCAATTACCGAGCACACCTCCCCACCTATTAAATGACCGTACATTAAAGCAAAGGATTTCTCCGCTTGTGCTATCAACAGTGGATGCTGGAACCAATCATCTCCACCAGCAGTGGAACCCGCACATCGTAATGGAACTTGTCTGATCCTATGATACCTTTCCAGGTACCAATTACTACAGGTACCATTCAATTATTCTGCCAATATTTCTGGTACACTATTGTGTGTTTCACACCAATGACTGGTATCTCACATACCAGTGCCTTGAATCACCGCCTTATGCTGGGTTATGATCCTATCATAGGTTATCCCCTGGCTCCACCTTCTGTTGGCTATAAACGTGGTCACTCCACTAGAAGCAAGGTCTAGACACGGTTATTGTGCTATAATTGGATTTCACCACATATTAGGCTCGCTAGCCATTTGTCCATGTTTTTAAATAGGGAGCATAAAATACAGGCCCAAAGTAGTAAGTACTCCTAGGGGCAGGGTGCAATGTGAGGGAAAAGTAGAACATGTACTGGTGTTTGTTACATTTCCTGATAGCGAAATACTGTGCATTGTGTTTTCACTGTTGAAAGGCTATCTCTTCCATGAATTCACATGGGAGTTGCTTTGTAACACTTTTACAAAGGTAGCCTGCCAAGGGAAGCGGAGTGGATTTTAGCATACCTGTTAGACCTGGCACCACTGGCGTGGGTCACCCTTCCGTTTTTGTCTGTGCCTTAATGTATTTTTGTGCTGGTGTTAGCTGCTCAGGGCACTGTGCCACTGCCATCCAGGGCCACAGTTCAAGTGCTCCCTTTGGGAAAATGTATTATGTGAATTGACTTCCATGTTTGGCTTATTTGGTTTACTATCAGTCCCTAGTAGACTGCACCAGGGGTGCCAAGGGCTTGTATATCCAAATGCTGCTAGTGGGCTTGCAGCACTGGTTGTGCCACCCACAGAAGCAGCGGGGTAAAATGTGTCTAAGGTCTGCCATTGCAGAACCTGCAGGCATTCTGGTACTGTCATGCTGACTGGGCAAGTGTCCCCACTTGCCAGTCCCTAAACCTTCCCTTACCTTCATATTAGTCACCCCTATGGTAGGCCCTAGGGCAGGGTGCATTGTAAGGATAAGGTACCTGCTGAAAGAAGAAGCCAGAGTCCCAACAACAAAGTACTCCTCACTGAAAAGAACTGGACTGGGATTATGCAAAGGCCCCCCTGGCCTGTAAAGACAAAAGAAACTTAGTATAAATGTAGGAGCCCTGCTCCTAAGAAATCAGATCCTCATTGAACCACGAAGAAACTCTGCCTGACTAGAAGGACCTGGAAGAAGCTGAAGGAGGAGTAACTTTCCCTGACCTGGGGGATTGGCCTGCAGTTGGTGCCTTGCTGAGAAAGGAGAGGAAAAGACTAAGAGAGACTTTGCACTTTGTTTCAACAATCTCCAAGGGCTTGGAAGAAGAGCTTGCCCCCTGAACTGAGTCCCAGGACCACTGGACTCATCTGCCTTCCAAAACTGAGTTGCCTGGATAATTCTTGCTTGTGTCCCGCTGGATTTGGCCCCAGTACGACTCGTACTCCATCCACCGCGAAGCCATGTCTTTGCCGCCCGGCACCGTGCGTCTACGCTGATCCAAAAGCGTTAGTACGTGCCGTATCCCTCCCGGCCGCATCGCACCTAACCTTCCCCGCCGATTCGAGTCGTACAGCCCTGGCTGCCGAACCCTGTACGCTGAACACAAGCTTCGCTGTCCCGCAGGTACGGTCCGTACGCTGCTAACGTACTGCACTGTGCCGTGCTCAGAGCCAAGATGCCGCATCGCACCGATCCTCCCCGTACGCTGTACGGCGCCGAGAAGTGTCGCCGCCTATCCGCACCGAAGGTACGGCTCGAACGCCGAGCGCCACGGACTCTGCAAGCCGATCCGGGCCATCCGCACGTATCCCTGAAGGTCCCGTACCAACGCCGCGTCCCAACGCCGCGACCTGACCAGCATCTGAATACGCTGCCGAACTACGACCCGGACCCATCGACTTGTCCCGCACTGTCCGTCGCGGACCCCATGAACTTAAGGTACTTTGTTCTGTTCACACCGCAGCGTGCACGTCCCGGACCCCGGAGTCTGCAACGATTGTTTGACTCGTACTTTCCTTGTTTTTAATGCCAACGAGTCGCACATCCAGGTACGAACCGTACAGAGCCTGAAAAGAAGCATAATTGACTAAAAGAAGCCTATTTTTGTATTTTAAGCCTTTCTACAAGAACATTGAACTCTGAAATAATACTGTGGTCATTTCTAATCGTTATTCTGGTCTTGTGCTAAGCCTTATATAAAGAAAACTATTTTTGATACAACCTTGACTGGTGTCCATTTGTGGTGTCATTATATTACTGTATGTGTTCACAAATGCTTAACCTATGACGCTCTGAAAATAGTCTTGACTGCTTGCGCCACACTACCTAAAGGGTGAGCAGGGGTTATTTGAAAGGGTGATCCCCTTATCCTGACTTTGAAGTAAGAGTCCCTGCTTGTCACAAGTGCATACCTGTGCCAACCAGAGATGCCCAATTCTAACATTGGTGGTCAGCGGTGAGGATTTGAATTTGCATTTGTGATTCATGTACAGTGATTGAGTGAACACCACTTAGTGAGTTCAGACCGATAACGCAGCCACACAGTATTGATTTTTGTTTTGCTGAAGAATCTCCACGTTAAGAAACCATGCCTAGCTCAGTCAATGGAGGCAGGGCGTCCTCTATATTCTCTGGGGTTGATGACATAGATTGGGAGGAGAGGGCACTGCTGAAGTGCACAAGTGAAGTCTTGAAAGGATACCTCTCCAAGTCCAGAATTAACCAAACTGGATTGAAAAACAAGGAGCAGTACACAAAGGCGCTGAGGGCCTGGTACGAATCCAAGTTCCCAGAGAATGTGCTGGAGGTGATACCCCCAGAAGGTGTTTCTGAGCCTAGCAAGAGGCCTGTCGCCAGAAGAGATGGCCGACAGGAGTGCTGCAAGAGCACATGAAGTGGAGATGGCAAAACTTCAAATGGAAATGGAAAGACAAAGGCGGAGCATGAGGTAAAAATGAGGGAGTTGGATCTCAAGGCCAAGAGTTTAGACCGTTCTCCCTCTGGTGGCAGCAATTTAACAGAGTCAAGGGTGCACATTCCTAAAGATGTAGTGAAAGAGTATTACAAGCTAGATGATATTGAGCAGTGGTTCAGGGCCTACGAAGTAGCCATTTCCTCCCACCGGGTCCCTGAGAGAGATTGGGGAGCGGGGTTGTGGGGAAGGTTCCTGAGTGAGGGGCGGGACACACTGCTGGATCTCCCCTCTGATGTCACCACATCCTATCCACACATGAAGGAAGCTCTGATGACAAGGTATGGGTTAACTCCTGAATTGTACAGGCAGAGATTTAGGGAATGCACCAAGAAACCTGGTACCACTTATGTAGAATATGTGACTTTTTTTCCAGAGCGCTAGATGGTTGGGTGAAGGGTAGCAAAGTAAATGATTACCAAGGGCTGTTTGATCTAATTGCATGGGAGCACTTGTCTGATAATTGTTTTCCTGAGCTACGCCAGCACCTGATCGATAGCAAGCTGACTAACCCTAGGAAGCTTGCTGAGGAGGCGGACCGCTGGATCAGCACCAGGGTCCACAAGGGTCCCGTGGGAGGCCCCGCCAAAGGTGGTTAGGGTCTCCTGCAGAAGAGTGGGGGGGACAAGGGTAAACAGAGGGAGTTCTACAGAGGGCCCCAAAGTAATTCCCAGGGGAAACAAGGGAAAGGTTCTCAGCCACCCCCACCCCCGAAGCAGACCGGGGCCCGACAGGTAACCCTGTTCAAAGAGGGGCCCCCAGATGTTACAAGTGTAACAACCTGGGGCACTATTCCATGGATCCCAAGTGCTCCGTGTTTGGTAAACCAGCACCCCCTGGTGCTCCACTCCCCAAGCAGGTGGCTAGTGTAGCCTTTGGGAGGGAGGTAGATGTCCAAGGGGAGGGGGTTCCCATACAGATGACCCTAGTTTCATTAGGAGACAGTGAGATGGTCGCTGAGGCCCAACTGCCCCCCAATACTCAAAAGTATGGGCAGTGGGTGACCATAAATGGCCGAAGGGTGGGGGCTCTTAGGGATACAGGAGCCAGTGTGACTGCTGTCAAGCAACACCTGGTGTCTCAAGAGCAGGTTGTCCCACACGCATTCTGCCGTGTTGTCAATGCCGACAACACAGAGAGTCAGTGTCCAATGTCTCAGGTTCCCTTTAAATGGGGGGGGGTCTCTGGTACTCTGCAATTGGCTGTGAGAGCGGCCATGCCTGTTGATTATCTCCTAGGTAATGATTTGGAGAGCTCCCCTTGGGAAAAGCTGGAGAAGACAACTCACCTGCGGATGGTGGGTTTACCTGATTGGGCGTGCATGACCACCCGGTCGATGGCAGCCAGTAGGGGTGTTGAAGGGACCCTGGAGCCTGAAGGAGAGGCCCAGGAACCGGCCTTAGGGAGAGGGCGCAGGAGGCACGGGAAACCGGCTCCTAAAGTTCCCACGGCCCAGGAGGAAGCAGACCTTGAGGGGGATGCCCTGGAGCCTACCAGGGAACAGATAGCCGAACTGGGGGACCTGCCTGAGCTGACCCATTGGCAGCAAGAAGGAGGCCCCACTAGGGAGGAATTCTGCAGGGAGCAGAAGGAGTGCCCCTCTCTAGTGGGTATGCGGCAGCAGGCAGCAGCCCAGGCCAATGGTGATCAGTCCGGTACTCACTTAATCTACTGGGAGAACGACCTCCTGTACTCAGAGCCTAAGGTTGCTGAACCTGGGTCAGCCCGTGCGCTGGTGGTACCCCAGAAGTTCAGAGCCTTCCTACTGGGGCTGGCTCACGACGTTCCGTTAGCAGGGCATTTGGGGCAGGACAAGACCTTTGAAAGGCTTGTCACCCACTTTTATTGGCCTCAAATGCGCAGGAATTCTGACACTCACTGCAGGACATGCCAGACTTGCCAGGCAAGTGGTAAGAGTGGAAGGAAGCTGAGGGCTCCACTCCAACCTTTCCCTGTGGTCAGTACCCCATTCCAGCGAGTGGGGATTGACATTGTGGGGCACTGGACCCCAAGACAGCCATGGGCAACAGGTTTATCCTGGTCTTGGTGGACCATGCCACCCGGTACCCTGAAGCCATCCCTCTGAGGACAGTAAAGGCCCCCGTGGTGGGACGGGCACTGATGGGAATTTTCTCACGAGTAGGATTCCCTCTAGAGGTGGTGTCTGACAGGGGGACCAATTTCATATCGAAATATATGAAATCCCTTTGGCAAGAGTGTGGTGTGACATACAAGTTCACCACCCCTTACCATCCCCAAGGACACAGGTTGGTTGAGCGCTTCAACCGAACCCTAAAGGGCATGATTATGGGTCTTGAGGAACCCATGAGGCGTAAGTGGGACGTCCTCTTACCATGCCTTCTCTTTGCGTACCGTGAGGTGCCACAAAAGTCTCTGGGGTTCAGTCCCTTTGAGCTTTTGTATGGCCACCCAGTACGAGGACCTCTTAGTCTGGTCAAGGAAGGCTGGGAGCAATCTCCCAGGAAACCTCCCCAGAATGTATACAGTTACATACTGGCTTTCCGGAACCAGACTAGGCATTTCAGGCAACTTGCTGAGGCAAACCTGGAAGCCAGCCAGGAGGAAATGAAGCGGTGGTACGACCAGAATGCCACTCTGGTTGAGCTTCAACCTGGTCAAAAGGTATGGGTCCTGGCCCCTGTGGAGCCTTGTGCACTCCAGGACAAGTGGACAGGACCCTTTGAGATTGTGGAGCGCAAGAGTTCTGTCACCTACTTGGTGGACTTGCAGTCTCCGAGAAACCCCTTGAGGGTCCTCCATGTCAATCGACTGAAGACCCACTTGGAGAGGTCCGAAGTGGGCATGCTCTTGGCCACAGATGATGGGATGGAAGAGGAGTCTGAGCCTCTTCCTGACCTCCTGGTAGCCTCAGAGCGAGACGGGTCAGTGGATGGAGTTAACCTCTCACCCACCCTGACCCCTGAGCAACAGGATGACTGCCGCCAGCTGCTGGGGCAGTTTCCTGACCTGTTCTCCCTGGTTCCTGGTATCACAGATTGGTGCGTCAATGATGTGGATACAGGAGACAGCTTACCTGTGAAGCACAAGGCTTCCAGGGTAACTGATAGGGTCAGAGCCTGCATCAAAGAGGAGGTCTCAAAGATGCTTGCTCTAGGGGTGGTTGAGTCCTCCAGCAGTCCTTGGGCCAGCCCAGTGGTCTTGGTCCCAAAGGCTGCCTCGCCGGGTGCCACACCCGAACTCCGGTTCTGTGTGGACTACAGAGGACTCAATTCAGTCACGAAGACTGACGCGCACCCCATCCCCAGAGCTGAGGAGCTCATCGATCGGTTAGGGGCTGCACGGTACCTCAGCACGTTTAATTTAACGTCTGGGTACTGGCAGATCGCCTTGACTGATGGGGCCAAAGAGAGGTCCGCATTCTCCACACCAGATGGGCATTTCCAGTTCCCGTTTATGCCATTTGGGATGAAGAATGCCCCTGCCACCTTCCAGAGGTTGGTCAACCAGGTGTTGGCTGGGCTGACCGAGTTCAGCGCTGCATACCTGGATGACAACCCAGTGTTCAGTGGCACATGGAAAGAACACCTGCGACATCTCTGGGAAGTGTTGATGGCACTGCGCAAGGCAGGCCTCACGATCAAGGCAAGCAAGTGTCAGATCGGGCAGGGTTCCGTGGTGTACTTGGGACACCAAGTAGGGAGCGGCCAGGTGGCGCCCCTACAACCCAAGATTGAAACCCTCCTGACTTGGGAGCCCCCAAAGACCCAGACGGAGGTGAGGGCCTTTTTAGGACTCACAGGGTACTACAGGAGGTTTGTCAAGGGGTATGGCAGCATCGTTGCCCCCTTGACAGAGCTTACTTCGAAGAAGCAGCCTAGAAAAGTGATATGGACTGACACCTGTCAGAAGGCCTTTGACACCCTGAAAACTGCCATGTGCACGGCGCCCGTGCTCTTGGCTCCTGACTTCCCCAAAGAATTCCTTGTGCAGACAGATGCATCAGAGCATGGTGTAGGGGCTGTTCTCTCACAGATCACTGAGGAGGGCTTTGACCAACCCGTAGCCTTTATTAGTAGGAGGTTACTTCCCCGGGAACAAAAGTGGAGTGCGATTGAGCGAGAAGCATTTGCTGTGGTCTGGGCATTGAAGAAGCTAAGACCCTACTTGTTTGGGTCTCACTTCCGGGTTCAAACAGACCACAGGCCCCTCAGATGGTTGATGCAGATGAGGGGTGAGAATCCTAAGTTGTTGAAGTGGTCCATTTCCCTACAGGGGATGGATTTCACGGTGGAACATCGCCCCGGTACAGACCACGCCAACGCTGATGGTCTTTCCAGATTTTTCCGCCTTAGTGATGAGAACTCCCTGGGGTAGGGTAGTTCTCCCCACATTTCAGCTGGAGGGGACACGTGTTAGACCTAGCACCATTGGCGTGGGTCACCCTTCCGTTTTTGTCTGTGCCTCAATGTATTTTTGTGCTGGTGTTAGCTGCTCAGGGCACTGTGCCACTGCCATCCAGTGCCACAGTGCAAGTGCTCCCTATGGGAAAATGTATTATGTGAATTGACTTATTTGGTTTACTATCAGTCCCTAGTATAGTGCACCAGGGGTGCCAAGGGCTTGTATATCCAAATGCTGCTAGTGGGCTTGCAGCACTGGTTGTGACACCCTCAGAAGCAGCGGGGTAAAATGTGTCTAAGGTCTGCCATTGCAGAACCTGCAGGCAGTCTGGTACTGTCGTGCTGACTGAAATGAAATGAAATGAAAAATTATATTTATATAGCGCGTAACTACCCGGAGGCCTAGCAGCGCTTTAATTGATCACTGTGGCGGGCTGCAGGGTGAGACTAACACGCTTTTGCGAACAGGTGGGTTTTCAAAACCTTCCTAAATGATAACCGGTTATTATTTTCTCTGAGAGCTAAGGGGAGGGAATTCCAGAGTCTCGCGGCGGTATGGGAGAAGGAACGGCCACCCCATCGGGCTTTGTTGATTTTTGTTGTAGTTGCTAGGTGCAGTGAACCAGAGCGAAGGGCTCTAGATGGAGCGTAAGGCATAACTAAGGGTAACAGAATGGCAGGGCCTGTACGATGGAAGGATTTGTGCACAATGCACATAGCCTTAAACTGAGCTCCTCGCCTGGAAAGGAAGCAGAGGGAGGACTTTACGGAGCATTTTCATTAGACCGACGCACGTAGAGGCAGTTTTGGTAGCCTGGATCGAAAAGTCCAGCGCTTTATCGAGCCAGATTCCAAGGCTCTTTATCTGAGGTTTGGGAGGAGGAGGAGCACCAAGGCAAGTGGGCCAAATGGAAGCCAGCTGGGACGGGGGAGAGTTGCCCAATAACATAATCGCCGTCTTCTCCCCATTAAGTTTGAGACAGGAGGACAAGTGTCCCCACTTGCCAGTCCCTAAACCTTCCCTTACCTTCATATTAGTCACCCCTATGGTAGGCCCTAGGGCAGGGTGCATTGTAAGGATAAGGTAGGACATGCCCTGAAGTGTGTGGCATGTCCTAATAGTGAATTACAGCCATTTTCGTTTTTCACTATTGTAAGGCTACCTGCTCTCCATAGGCCAGAATGGGCTGCTAGATTATAACACTCTATAATCCTAGCAGGCTCAGGAAGCATGGTAGAAATTCATGTTTAGTATGCCTGAACTCAGAATAATAAAATACATCTTTTAGCAAAGGTTATTTTAATATCCTGGATTTGCAAATACTACTTTTAGAAAGTTAGCCTTTGCGTGCCTAACCATTTCAGTCCGCCTCTGGAGGGGAGGGCTATCTTCTTTGTATGTAGCTTGAGTGACAGGGCTGGGAAGTTCCAGGAGACAGGCTGGGGCTACCAGGTGGTGAATAGAAAGATTACACCAGGATGGGTGGGAGGAGTGCACCTTGACTCTGAATAGGGCAGTTCTCTGCCACCACAATGCTGGCTCCACCCCCCGGGGAGCGTCTGATGTCTCTGCCCTACCTGCTGAAAGAAGAAGCCAGAGTCCCAACAACAAAGTGCTCCTCACTGAAAAGAACTGGACTGGGATTATGCGAAGGCCCTCCTGGCCTGTAAAGACAAAAGAAACTTAGTATAAATGTAGGAGCCCTGCTCCTAAGAAATCAGATCCTGATTGAACCACAAAGAAACTCTGCCTGACTAGAAGGACCTGGAAGAAGCTGAAGGAGGAGTAACTTCCCCTGACCTGGGGGATAGGCCTGCAGTTGGTGCCTTGCTGAGAAAGGAGAGGAAAAGACTAAGAGAGACTTTGCACTTTGTTTCAACAATCTCCAAGGGCTTGGAAGAAGAGCTTGCCCCCTGAACTGAGTCCCAGGACCATTGGACTCATCTGCCTTCCAAAACTGAGTTGCCTGGACAATTCTTGCTTGTGTCCCGCTGTATTTGGCCCCAGTACGACTCGTACTCCATCCGCCGCGAAGCCATGTCTTTGCCGCCCGGCACCGTGCGTCTACGCTGATCCAAACGCGTTAGTACGCGCCGTATGACTCCCGGCCGCATCGCACCTAACCTTCCCCGCCGATTAGAGTCGTACAGCCCTGGCTGCCGAACCCTGTACGCTGAACACAAGCTTCGCTGTCCCGCAGGTACGGTCCGTACGCTGCTAACGTACTGCACAGTGCCGTGCTCAGAGCCGAGACGCCGCATCGCACCTATCCTCCCCATACGCTGTACGGCGCCGAGAAGTGTCGCCGCCTATCCGCACCGAAGGTACGGCTCGAACGCCGAATGCCACGGACTCTGCAAGCCGATCCGGGCCATCCGCACGTATCCCTGAAGGTCCCGTACCAACGCCGTGTCCTGACGCCGCGACCTGACCAGCATCTGAATACGCTGCCGAACTACGACCCGGACCCATCGACTTGTCCCGCACTGTCCGTCGCGGCCCCCACGAATTTAAGGTACTGTGTTCTGTTCGCACCGCAGCGTGCACGTCCCGGACCCCGGAGTCCTCAACGATTGTTTGACTGGTACTTTCCTTGTTTTTAATGCCAACGAGTCGCACATCCAGGTACGAACCATAAAGAGCCTGAAAAGAAGCATAATTGACTAAAAGAAGCCTATTTTTGTATTTTAAGCCTTTCTACAAGAACATTGAACTCTGAAATAATACTGTGGTCATTTCTAATCGTTATTCTGGTCTTGTGCTAAGCCTTATATAAAGAAAACTATTTTTGATACAACCTTGACTGGTGTCCATTTGTGGTGTGTCATTGTATTACTGTATGTGTTCACAAATGCTTAACCTATGACGCCCTGAGAATAGTCTTGACTGCTTGCGCCACACTACCTAAAAGGTGAGCAGGGGTTATTTGAAAGGGTGATCCCCTTATCCTGACTTAGAAGTAAGAGACCCTGCTTGTCACAAGTGCATACCTGTGCCAACGAGAGATGCCCAATTCTAACAATACCTAAAATCAGGATTTAAAAATACATATTTTATTAAAGATGATTTTTATATTGTGTGTTTAAAAATACCCCATTTAGAAGGTTGGTAGTTTCTTGTCTAACCATTCGCTGTCTGGGCTTTAGACTAAGAGGGTCTGGTTTGTGCATTCACACTAGAAAGGGACACAAATGGGGGTTGTGGTGTGTGCTGCCTTTCCTGGGTGACTTATTTCCTGGATGGCAGGTCAGTCCTGCATCTAGAGTGGTGGGAGGAGTTGCCACATGCACCTGAATGGACTATGTCTGCCTTCTACAATGGTGTCTCCTCCTCCTGTAGTGAACCTGGACTCAGCAGGATTGAACTGGATTATGTGTGCTAGGGGAACTTTGTTTGTTCCAACACCCAAGAACTTCAATGGGTAAATGTGGTAAAAATACTGGGGCTCAGACCTCCGGATTTTAGAACTCTTTTGGCTCAAGGAACCTGCCAAGAAGAAGAGCTTGAGAAGCTGTGAGGAGAGACTACCACTTTGCCATGTGCTTTGTTGTGTTAGCCTGCAGTAGCTGCTTCTGTCTTGGACAGAGAAAGAACTGGACTGAACTTTCTGCAACTTCTTTCTGAGTGTCTTCAAGGGCTTGAGGTGGAGCGTGCCCCCTGTTAAAGAAGTCTCAGGAACATCAAAGACTTCAAGATCCTCTTTGTATCAGCTTCTGGAACTGGGTGTTTCAGCTGCCACAGAGAAACAAGCTACACAATGCCGTCCCCAACACCACTGCAGGCTCTGTGACCTGAAGGCACCACAGAGGGCACTGCCGCACCGTAACCCTGGTCTCACGGATTACGCTGTTCGATGCTGCCACCAAGCCGCTGCTTGCACCATGACCTGTGGGCACCGCAAGGCCTTGCTTCACACCACTGCCCCGGTATCCCTGATGACACCACAATGCCATAACCGATGCAG
Organism: Triturus cristatus; assembly: GCF_964204655.1. Taxonomy (NCBI): domain Eukaryota; kingdom Metazoa; phylum Chordata; class Amphibia; order Caudata; family Salamandridae; genus Triturus; species Triturus cristatus. The sequence goes on along the minus strand of NC_140580.1, from coordinate 458,314,938 downwards.
CTGCCTGCACCGTGACCTTTGGACACCGCTCGTGGAGAACTTTAGAGCACCATCCCACTTCGCACTGCAGCCCTGGTCTCATTGACAATGCTGCTCCAAGCTGACCTCAAGGCCCGTGCCTGCACTGTGGTTTGGGGGCACCGCTCATAAGTTACACAATACACCACCGCACACCGAAGCCTTGGCCCACCAATATCGGCGCCATCGACTCTAGTTCATCAGCCAATGACAGCGCTTCAATGATGACGACTACTCAACCTGCACCGTGACGTGCTAGCACCACAACAAGCATCGCCCCTCTTTGTCCCACAGCCCTCGTCTCACCGATGCTGCTGGATGCCTTCACTGATCTACTGCGTGCACCGCGACCTGAGTGCACCGTACGCCGTGCAATGCAGTTTGCACTGCAGCACCGACGCCTGACGACTCTGGCGCTCCCGACTTCAAACATGCGGAGTTTGACCTGCAGCGCATGTGACTTCAAGGGCCCGACGACTCCTGCACCGACCTCCGAAACCGACGCCTGCCAATGCTTCTCTTTGCAGCTCATCGCGAGGTCCCCGGTGCACTGCATTTCAAAGGTACTGTTTTGCGGGTCTTCCCAACACCATAGCTGACCTGTGACACCGCAGCTTACCAGAACTGTTGGATTTGGCCGTGATAGCCCTGGACAGAGCTGCAAACTTCAAGGAGCTGTTTTTAAAGTCTATTTTTGCTTATTGATATTTTCGAATAACTGTGTGTTGGATCCTTATCATTTTTGTCTTGTTTTACACAGATAAATATTTGGTATTTTTCTAAAATTGGTGTGGTGTCTTTTGTTGTATTTTCACTGTATTACTGAATGTTATGTGCAAATGCATTACACACTGCCTCTGAGACAAGGATGAATGCTCGTGCGAAGCTACCAAAGGGGTGACCAGGAATTAGTTTACAAACGTAACTCCCTTATCCTGACTCGGAAGAAGGGTTCCTACTTGGACAGGGTAACAACCTGCCAACAAGAGACCACAATTTCTAACATTAGTTGTCAGCAGTGAGGATACAACATGTGCTTGCACTTGACCTGCATTAAATTATGAACACTACTACCATATGACAGACCACTATCTACCTCATACTGGTCTATTTTAGATCTTGACATTTGTTTTGAGCCTAAACTTTCTACTGCATCATGCCTGAGTCAATAGCATCATCATTTGCCTCCCTGGAAGTGGCCTTTGAGGAGGAAACCTACAATATGAAGGAGTTGAAGGCTATTTGCAGAAACCTTAAAGTCCAAATCAGAGGCCTCACCAGGAAAGAGGAGCTACAAAAGCTGCTGAGGTCCTGGGTAGAAGCCAGACATGCCAGTGGGCAGTTTCAAGATCTTAGTATGGATTTTGAGAAGACTATTCAAAGGGTTGATGTGCTTATGAGAGTGGGGACCCCCTGGCCAGGCAGCAGTGGCTTGTCCCCAGAGGAGCTGGAGGACAGATGCATTGGAGCTCGAAAGTTGACTAACACATTTTTTTGCCTCAATGTTGCATATTTGTATAATTATTGATGGTGAAACAATGAGACTGTATTAAGTATTAACGCTTCCTTTGTTAAAATTAGTATGGGTTGGATTTGCAGTGAGAACAGGATGGTGAGACCCTCATGTCATCTATGCTAACCAATTACAGTGCGAGTTTCTACTGAAACTGCAACATTATTAGTGTAGTCAGCGAAGAATTAGAGTATAAATAATGACCTCTTTAGAGGCGTGTTAGCTTTAGGGGCTTTAGTAGCTTTAGAAGCTTTAGGGGGCGTGTGAGCTTTTTGGGGCTAGAAGAGATAGGAGGAGGAGAGGAGAGGGAGCAGATGAGGCCAGACACGTGAACGTCGCGGGTGCAGCCTGGAAGGAGATTGCGTCCGAGGAGAGACAGAGGGAAGTGGGGGCCTTTGCTCATATTTTTCAGAGAGTTCTTGCACGTCATATTTTTGGCAAGGCAGATCACATTTCTTTGTGGTCTTGTGAAGGGCGGGCTGTCTCTCTCTGTGAAGCACAGAGACGCAGATGAACAGACCAGGGCAGAGACTGCAACTGATAGACAAGGTTTAGATTTAAATGCTAAAACTCTAAGTATGCTTTGACTAACTAACTAACTAGTTTTGAAAAGATTTATTTGTCTTATGCATTTATTTCTCTTTAAGGGAGATTTTTTGCCAATTATTAATTATTGATAAGCCTTGCAAACTCACTCTTGAATTATATTTTTCCTGAAACTCGTTAAAGAGTTCTGACTGACATAGAATTAGGGGTTTTCCCTCCTGTATGCAACCTGTCATATGTTTGTATTAATTCTATTTTTCCTACTTTCAATTCTGTAACCTGAATGATATTTGATTAATGGATGAATAAAGGGTCAGAGAACTTTAACTTTTAACTAGAAAATAAAACCCTTTAAAATACTCACAACTCTCTTTATTGGCTTAAATAATTAATTGCATGTTTGATTTTTCATGTTTATGTAAAGTCTCCTGAAGGTAATATGCAGTGGCAAGGGTCCAGTACCTTTACAGCGGTAAATTATAGGTAAATGAGGTTTTGCATTGAGAAATTACCATGAAATTATCGCTGGATCACATTGGAGCTCGAAAGTCTCAAGCTGGCAATGGAAGAGAAGAGAATGATGTTAGACCACAAGCTTAGGGTAAAGGAGTTGGATCAAATGAGTGGATCCAGCGCAAATGGTGGCACCAACACATCAGTGAACTCAGATAGAATAGTACACATCCTCAAGAATGTAGGAAGAGAGTACAAGAAGGAAGATGACATACAAAGGTGGTTTCAGGCCTATGAGGCAGCATTCCACATGAATGGGGTCCCTGAGAAGAATTGGGGGATAGGATTGTGGAACCACTTTGCAGAGGAAGGGAGGGACACATTGTTAGTGCTTGATCAGGGATGCAACCTCAGCTACACTGGCATGAAGGAGGCCCTTCTCACCAGGTATGGTCTCACGCCTGACAACTACAGGGATCAGTTTAGGTCCATTAGGAAAAATGATGCACACACTTGGTTGGAATGTGTAGATTCCTTTTGCAGGTTATTGGATAGTTGGGTGGATAGTTCGGTGATGGGCAATAATGTGACAGATTTTCAGGGGCCCTACAATCTGATTGCGTGGGAACCCTTGTCTAATCAATGTTTTGCAGAACTGCACCAGCACTTGACCGATAGTAAGCTGACTGACCCCAGGAAGCTTGCTATGGAGGCGGACCTCCAGGTGAGTACCAGGGTCCACAGGAAGGTGTATGGGGAAGACTTTGCCAAAGGTGGTTAGGGTTCCCAGAAGAAGAGTGGGGGAACAAGAGTAAAGCAAAGGAGTTCTCTAAAGGACCCCAAACTAGTACCCAGGGTAAGGATTCCCACCCCTCCAGGAGAGGAGAAACCATGGGAAAGCCTACAGAGACAGGACCCCGTAAGTGCTCTATATGTGACCAGGTGGGTCATGTGAAGGGAGATCCCTAAATGTCCAAAGGGGGCACAGCCACCCCAGGTGGGCAGTCCAAGGTGATGGCTAGTGTAGCGCTTGGGGAGGAGGAGGACCCAGAGGAGAGTGGGGATCCTGCAGAGAGGACCCTTGTCTCACTAGGAGACAGTGAGATGGTCCGGGGAAGCCAGATGCCAGCAAACACTAAGAACTGCAACACCTGGGTGACCATCAAAGGGTAGAAGCTCTCAGAGATACTGGAGCCAGTGTGGCCTCAGTCTGGTGCCACCTGGTATCTGAGGAACAAGTAGTCCCTGGTGCATTCCACAAAGTAATTTATGTAGATAATTCAAAGTGCCAGTGTAAGGTGGCGCAGGTTCCCTTTGAGTGGGGGGGGGGGTTCTCAGGTCTCTTGAGGGTGGTTGTGAGCCCTATCATGCCTATGGATTGTCTGCTAGGTAATGATCTGGAGCAGTCCTTGTGGAAAGATGTGGAGCTCCAGTATCACCTGGAGACGCTAGGGTAGCCAGAGGTGGAATGCGTGACCACTCGGTCCATGGCAGCCAGCAAAGGTAATCAGCAGGACCTGGAGCCTGAAACAGTGGCCCAGGTACCTGTCAAGAGAAAGGGCAGGGGGTGTGGGAAACCTGCCCCTGAGGTTCCAATGGTCTAGGAGGAGGCTGACCTCGAGTGGGATAGCCCAGAACCTACAGGGGAACAAGTGGCAGAACTGAGGGACTTATCTGAGCTGACCAACTGGCAACAAGAAGAGAGTCCCACCAGGGAAGAGTTCTGCAGGGAGCAGAAATAATGCCCTTCTCTAGAGGGTTTGCAGCAGCAAGCTGCAAACCAGGCAGCTGATAATCAGTCTGGATCACACTGTATCTGCTGGGAGAATGGTCTCCCATACAATGAGCCTAAAGTCGCAGAGCCTGGGTCAGCCTGTGTGCTGGTGGTACCCCAGTGCTTCAGGACCTTCCTACTGGGTCTGGCTCATGATGTTCCTTTGGCAGCAAGTTTGGGGCAGGACAAGACCTTTGACAGGATTGACACCTACTTCTTTTGGCCTCAGATGTGAAGGTAGTCCGATGCCTGTTGAAGGTCTTGCCAGACTTGCCTGGCAAGTGGTAAGAGTGGGAGGAAGGGTAAGACCCCTCCCCAACTCTTTCCTGTGGTGGGCACCACATTTGAGCGGGTGGGGATTGATTTGGTGGGGCCGCTGGACCCCAAGACAGCCACGGGCAACATCCTGGTCTTGGTGGACCATGCCACTCAGTACCCAGAGGCTATTTCTCAGATGATAATGACTTCACCCATGGTGGGCTGGGCATTTATGGAGATCTTTTCCCAAGTCAGTTTCCCCAGAGAGGTGGTATCCTACTGAGGTACCAAGTTCATATCCAAGTATATGACATTCCTTTGAAATGGTTGCAGTGTGACCTACAAGTTCACCACTCCCTACTACCCCCAAGGTAATGGATTGGGGGAGAGATTCAACCAAACCTTTAAAGGCATGATCAAAAGTCTGTCAGAACATATGAGGAATAAGTGGGGTGTCCTCTTGCCCTGCCTTGTCTTTGCTTATGAGGAGGTACTACAGGAGTCATTAGGGGCCAGTCCCTTTGAGTTGCTGTATGGGCGCCCTGTGAGAGAAACTCTCAGTCTGATGAAGGAAGGTTGGGAGACAGCTCCCAGGAAACCTCCCCAGGATAGGTCTAGTTACATTCTGCCTTTAGGAACCAGACTGTGCACTCCAGGAAGCTCTCCCAGGCAAACCTGGAAGCCCGCCAGGAAGAGATGAAACACTGGTATGACCATAATGCCGCTCTGGTTGAGTTTCAAGCTGGACAAAAAGTGTGGGTCATGGCCCCAGTAGAGCCATGTGCTCTCAAGCACAAATAGACTAGGCCTTTTGAGGTGGTGGAGCGCAAGAGTGGTGTCATCTATCTGGTGAACTTGCAGACTCCCAGACACCCACTAAGGATCCTCCATATAAACCACCTCTAACCTCACTTTAAGAGGTCTGAATTAAGCATGCTCTTGACGACAGATGATGGGGTGGAAGAGGAGAGTGAACCTCTCCCTGACCTCCTGTCTACCAAGGAGCACGATGGGTTGGTGGAAAGTATAATCCTCTCCCCTACACTGACCCCAGAGCAGCAGGGCAACTGTCGCCAGTTGTTGGGGCAGTTTGACTGCCTGTTCTCCCTCACCCTGGGTGTTACTTATTGGTGCAACCATGATGTGGACACTGGGGACAGTCATCCTCTCTAACACCACTTTTACAGGTTGCCTTACAGTATCAAGGCCAGCATCAAAGAAGAGGTCTCTAAGATGTTGGCACTAGGGGTGATTGAGTCCTCCAACAGTCCTTGGGCCAGCCCAATGGTCTTAGTCCCAAAGGCAGAAGCCCCCGGTGTCACACCCAAACTCCAGTTTTGTGTGGATTACAGAGGGCTCAACTCCATCACCAGGACTGATGCACCCCCATTTCTCAGAGCTGATAAGCTCAAATATTGGTTGGGACCTGCCAGGTTCTTCAGCACCTTTATTTAATGGCTGGGTACTGGCAGATTGCCTTGACTGATGGGGCCAAGGAGAGGTCTGCATTTCAACCCCAGAGGGGCACTACCAGTTCTGGGGTATGCCCTTTGGATAGAAAAAGGCCCCTGCCACCTTTCAGAGGTTGGTTAACCAGGTGTTTGCTGGACTGGAGTATTTCAGCGCCGCCACCTAGATGACATTGCAGTGTTTATCAAGGGCAGTTAGAGCCAGATCGTGCAGCGATCTGTGGTGTACTTAAGGCACAAGTTAGGCAGCAGCCAGGTGCGCCCCTACAACCTAAGAGTGACACCATTCTGGCTTGGGCGCCCCCAAAAGACCCAGACAGAGGTGAGGGCCTTCTTAGGTCTCACTGTTTACCATATGAGATTTTTCAAGGACTATGGCACCATTGTTGCCCCCTTGACTGAGGTGACTTCCAAGAAGCAGCCCAGGAAGGGGATCTGGGCTGATGCCTGCCTGACCACTTTTTATGCCCTGAAGGTAGCCATGTGCACGGTACCCGTGCTCAAGGCACCTGATGTCTCCAAGGAATTTGTCTGGTAGACAGATGCTTCAGAGCAGGGTGTTGGAGCAGTGCTTTCACAATGGAACAAAGAGGGCCTAGACCAGCGGGAACAGAGGTGGAGTGCAATTGAGCAGGAGGCTTTTACTGTGGTCTGGGCACTGAAGAGGCTAAGACCTTAGTTGTTTGGGACTCACTTCTGAGTTCAGACAGACCACAGACTCCTCAGATGGTTGATGCAAATGAGGGGTGAGAACCCAAGTCTATTGAGGTGGTCCATTTTTCCTACAGGGAACAGACTTTATGGTGGAACACTGCCCTAGCACAGAACAAGTCAACGCTGATACTTCCGTCTTATTAAAGAGAACTCCCAAGACGGTGGGTAGTTCTCCCTACTTTCAGCTGGAGGGGACATGCATTAGACCTGGCATCTTTTCGCTTGTTTACCCTGTCCATTAACTTCTGACCTCCTGGTTTTGGCGGTACGCTGGCTATTGTTTTTGCTGGTTTAGTGTTTATAAGCACTCTACTACTGCTTATCAGTACTAAAGTGCAAGTGCTCCTACTGTAAAGTGTGTTTGTGGATTAGTGTTTCCTGATTGGCTTATTTGATTTACTGCTAAGTCAGTGCATTGTGTGTGCCCAGGGCCGGTAAATCAAATGATGCTAGTGGGCCAAAGATACCCTTGTAGGCAGGGTGCAGAGCGACAGAAATGTAGGACATGTACTGATGTTTGTTACACATCCTGATGGTGAAATACTGTGCATTTCATTTTCACTGTTGAAAGGCTATCTATCCCATGGATTAACATGGGAGCTGCTTTGAAACTCTTTTACAAAGGTAGCTTGCCAGGGGAAACTGATAGAAAAGTGGAGCTTAATGTGCCTGAACTCAGGATTTAAAAATACATCTTTTAGTAAAATACCACTTTTAGACGGTGGATAGTTTCTTGTCAAACCATCCATGTGCCTCTGCCAGTTTGTGTATTTTCTGTCCATTGGTTTTAGACTGACAGGAGCTGGTTTGTGCATTCCCACTAGACAGGGACTCAAAGTGGGTTGAGGTGTGTGATGCCTTTCCTGGGTGACTCATAGCCTGGCTGACGGGTCTGTCCTGAATCTAGAGTAGTGGGAGGAGTTGCCACATACACCTGAATTTACTGTGTCTGCCTTCCACAATGTTGTCTCCACCTCCTGTAGTGAATTTGGCCTAATGAGGTGCAAAGTGGGCGTTCCTGACTTAACATGACAGCAGAAATGTCGCTAAGCGACATTTCTCCTATCAGCAAGCCTAATGCTATGAAGCATAGCGTCAGGAAAAGTAGCGATAACCCCTGTTATCGCTACTTTCCTTATGCCTGCTTCAGGACTGACTTAGCCATGATATCCTATGGAAGGTGGATATCATGGCTAAGTTTGTGAGTCCCTATCAACTAGCTAACGTGAGGTTATCGCTGGGTTTCCAGCGATAATCTCACGTTAGCCAGTTAGCGCTAGGATTTTTATCGCTGATGAGATAAGCGTTGGTAATAGCACGCTATCTCAGCGATAAAAATCGGCGCTAGCCGGCGATAATTATCCGAGCGCTAAGTGCGCTCAGCGATAATTATCGCCGGTTGTTGTTGATATGCCCCTTTGTTTCTGTCAACACCACAGAACAGAACTTCAAAGGGAAATGTGATATAAATATTGGGACTCAAACTCCAGGAATTTAGAACTCTTTTGGATCAAGGAACCTGCCAAGAGAAAGAGCTGGAGAAGCTGTGAGGATAGACTACCACTTTGCTGTGTGCTATGTTGTGTTGGCCTGCAGTGTCTACTTGGACAGGGTAACAAGCTGCCAACAAGAGAACACCTTTTCTAAAATCTAATACATATATTATATGTCTTACAAAATAGCCTGCCCATTACACATATTATATTGCATTAGTTTGATCTCATTGAAAAAGGGTAATCTTTCAATCATAATTGCCCCAACTATCCACTCCAGGCTGTGTAAAATGTTGATGTTTCAACACGGCAATGTGGGGGCGGGTCAATCTAAGCCTCAACAGCAGGTCTTCATCAAGACTGGGTGAATGAATGGATGGGCAGCAACCTATTGGAGAAAAGGACATTTTTCCATCTTATTAAAACCAAATGATAGGATGTATGTGTGTAGTGGTATTGACTCTTCCCTAAGATAAAAAACGTTCTCACATGGAAACAAAAATCATCCAGTGGGGAATCTGTGGGGTTAATCTTATACATGACGAAGGGCATGTGGCTTCTCATCTGTAGGGGATTCAATCAAATCCTTAGAATGTAAAGATGAAACCGACTTTAATGGTGGAGTCAAATAGGGAGGAGAGCTTCCCTGCTAGAATGAATCAAACACAGTTCACCTTGTATTAAGTTGAAAACAACTGGCCTTGGAGAAAGAATTAAATATAGGTCCATGCTGTGGAAAGACCAGAAGGCCCTAGTATTATCTTGAAACACCAGCCCAAAGTCAACAGTGGCTAATGTCAAAAACGGGAAAAAACTCACTGAACTGACACAGAGCATCTATGTCCCTTTGCATGCAGTGTGGACAGAGGCCTCTTAATCATTTGATACCCTCAGGCTCTGGAAAGGTTAAATTATTGAGCATTAGTCCTGTGATTTTATACAATATAACATTGAAGAAAAAGATAGTGCGCGGCAACTGAGCAGGATCACTTTCCCTTTGTCTCTACAAACTGTCTTTTTGACTGATTCAGCCACCTCTCAGTGAACAGCACATCAGTGAGGCGAAATACAGCTGCCACAATGTCAACGTGCACATTGTTGGAAGCGCGAGTGGAATACTTTCATTCTGTGTCACATTGGTGATGGAGAGTGCTTGCACAACTCAGAATGAATTGGGGACTGGCTCTCGACCCAAGACCCACTTGGGCATGTATCCTATGTCAAATACACATCCACTGGACACAAACAAGTTTGTAAAGAAGTTTCTACACATTGGGAAACCACATTTTATCTTTCCTAGGGGGGCCATCCAAACCTTCCATAGTCACATTATGACATTTGCCACAGATTACTGGACATTTTAAATGTGGCAGTTGCAAAGCATGTGGTTTGACCTTAGAAACCAAGATTGTTCACCACAATGAACATATATACACACTAAGGAAACAAACAAATTGTAACAGTGTGGATGTCATCCATGTGGTTAGATGTCCATGCGGGCTTCTGTTTGTGGGGCACACCTGTCAGAAGGTGAAAGAGTACATCCTTTGATATTGGAGCAGGATCAGGTGTAGGGTCCAAGGGGCACCCCTGGTAGGACACTTTACCACCTTGAACCATCCCATACACAATATGAGATGGCTGGTAATTGAAAAGGTCAGTACCAATCCCAGGGGTGGTAATTTTTGCAACATCCTAAACCTACGTGAATCTAAGTGGATCCACCATTTGAATACAGTGGCTCAAGGCCTTAATAAACATGAAGAGATCGCTACGAAGGTGGCAAGTCTGAATAATGGCTAAAGAACATAGCTGACTTAACACTTACACTTAGTGATGTATTTCAGAATCTATACAGGATTAGGGGCTACTCAGACAAGTGATTTACTATACTAGTAATGGGGTGTTATCATATCAAGCAATAAAAACACAACAGAATATGTCAGATTTAACTAGGATGAAATGCAAATTATGTTTCACGTGCTTGATTATTTATAGTTTCATTTTGTATGATGAATTTTTTTCTCCTAGTGCCAGTTCTCTGTTACAGGCTTGCTTTTACATATTGGATCAAAATGTGTTCTGTTCATAATCATGCTCTGTGTTCCAACATGGGTAATTTACACAATTTCCAATGTTAAGAAAATTATGGAACCAATGTTGAGTAAAACTAAAATGAAAATTACCACTCAGTTGCTATTTTTTCAGATTTTTTTAAAATTGTTTATGGTCAATCAGAAACACAGAAGGCAATACATTTATGATAAAAAACCATTTTCCTCATTTCTAAAACCTCTTTACAAACTTGTTTGTGTTTTCCTTATATGTCATTTATAACTAGATGCACGTTTAAGCTGTTTTGTGATCAAAAGTCTATCTCTCGAACATGAAGGTCAATGCAACCACTAATTGTTGCTGACCTGTCACGTCAGAGATGCACTTTGATGGGCTTCTTTTTTGTCATTTATAACAAGATGCACGTTGAAGCCATATTGTAATTGAAGCCCAGATGTACAAAGCTTTCCCTTTGCATTTCTTAAATACCAACTCCGTAGAAATCGCTATTTAAAAAATGGAAAAGGCAATGTTCTAAAGTTGGGATTCGCTAATACGAATCCTACACAGTAGGAATCGCTATTAGGGAATCACAAATAGGAAATGCCATTGCATTCCCGCCTCTGGGCAAAACAGGAAATGGTTTGCATTCCTTAAATTGTGATTTCCTAATAGGAAATCGCAATTTAAGAAATGCAAAGCCAAGGATGCCTTTGGGCTTATTGCCCCCTTTGAAGCACCCCTAATTTCCTTGTGCACGTGTAAGTGAACATATGCCCTAGGGGCCTATGTGCTCTTCATGCCACATTAAAAGATGCATTTTCAGATGCATTTTTTGATTTTGCACATTGTTGCCATTACCTTCAAGTTGATAGTAATAGCATTGCTTATATGCCCGATTCACATTTAGAAAAAGCCACGTACATGTGCTTTAGGAATCGCAAATACGTAATCCTAATTTGCGATTCATAAATCGCAATCGAAATTTGCGATTTCTGACAGGTAGAAATCACAAAATGTCGCAGATTTTGGCCCTTTGTACATCTGAAAAGGGCATTTCTTAATGGGCCGATATAGCGATTTGGCCCGTTAGAAAATGCCAAATGACTTCATACATTTGGGCCTGAGGATCTATCCCCAATCCATGAGGGTTAATGCAACCACTAACAGTCGCTGTCTTAACATATTAGAAATGCATTTCACTCTTGCACTTTGACATTTTTCATTAATTTATTCATTCACACAGACTTGATTAAGACCTACTGTTGAGGCTTAGATTTGACCTCAAACTCCCCTCTCAGCTTTTCTATATCTCCTCTGGCAATGTAGGGTGGCCATCTTCACCTTGTACCAAGCTCCACTTCCACTTCGACGCTCTGTAATTCCTCTTCCCATTCTGTTTTACTCCTTGGGTTAAGTTGTTCCCAGGACCAGCTGGCTAGTTGATAATATTGAAATCTGCAAAGCCCATTGTACATAATTTTTGCTGAAGAGTATCATGAACTCAAAGAACCCTCTTCAAACAGCTGGCCCTATCTTGCTATTCCTGAAACCAGCATTGGGGTAGCTGAGACGTCTTGTAGGCATTAAGGGGTACTGGGAGACTTCCAAATCTGAGCTATATTGCTGTAGTATGGAATTCCCAGGATCATTCTGACTTGAATCCATACTTTATATGCTGTGCTTAGCACTTGAAATCTAACCTTTTTAAAGTATTTAAGATGCCAAAATTTAAAAAGAAAGCAGTTGCCTTCATTGGGAATATCTTTTGTTAGTGGTCGATAACGTGGAAGTACTTTTTGATAACTGTTTTGTAAATAGAAGTCAAGCATTCTTAAAGAGAAAAGCCCAGTAGTGTAGCTGACAATCTGAAAATTGTATACCACCTTCTATCTTCTTTTTGCACAGATGTTTCCAAGCGATTCTAACACTTTTATTTGCCCAAATAAAACTACTTAATTCCCCATGAAGTATTTTTAACCACTCTGCACTGAAATGTAGGGAGAGTGCAAAAAAAATAAAGGTACATATTGGAAGGATCATCCTTTTAATTGTTTTTCCTAAAATAGGGAAAGGAAGGTAAGCCCATATTCACAGGAGTGTCTTGGTTTCCAATATGAGCATGCCAAAATGTATATGTGCCATTTTATCCGAAAATGTTACCATGCAAATGCCCAGGTACCACATTTCTGTCTTTTCTAATAAGTTTTCCATTGGACCATTCCAGGGCATCCTTTTGATTTTTTCCTCATTAACTAGATAACCCGAAACTCTCCCAAAGTCGTTTCAGATATTTAATGTTTTAAGGGAAGGAAGTCTTCTTGTGTGTAAATGATTAGGTCATCTGTGTATAAGGCCTCTGTTTTAACCCAATAAAATATTTGAAGGGTATAATTTTCTGTTTGCTCCTGATCCTTCAGCTCAAGGGATCAATATGTAGGTTACACCATAGAGGAGATAGTGGGCACATTTGCTGGTTGCCTCTTCCAATTTGAAATTGCGATGTGAGAGATCCTTTGACCAATGTCCTGGCAGTTGGAATTTTGTATATAGATTGTATTACTTTAAGAAAATTTTCACCTAAGCCATTTTGCTTGATGACTTTATATAAGAATGGCTAGCTTACCCTATCAAAGGCCTTAGCGGTATCAATTGTTATGATGGTCTGTGGTAAGTTTTGTTACCGTAGCCACATCTATTGCACTCAACAATCATGAGTAAGCTCATAAAATTGTCTATGTTTCATGAAGTCTTTTTGGTTTTCATGGACAATGTCTCCTATTAATCTGTCCAACCTTTTACCTAGGATTTGAGCATATATCTTATAATTGTTGGTAAGAAAAGAAATTGGTCTATATGATTCTTATTTTTTAAAATCTTTCTTGAGCTTTCAAATTATTGTTATTATAGCTTCATTCCATGATGTTGAGGGGAGGGGGAGACTCTTCTGTGCATATTGCATTTATTAAGCTGGTCAAGGCAGGAGAGAGTTCCTCTTTTAAAACCCTATATATCTGAGAATTTTATCTACTTCTAATGTGGTAATTTTTTGATTGATATAGAACTGTTTGTCCTGATCCAACCTAGGAAGGGTGTCCTTTATAAACCAACTCTCTATGTCTTCTTTTAGTGCTGTCGAAACATTGGTTTATAAATCTTGAAAACAAAAGCCTGCCCACTGTTAGAGTCTTCTAGACGTCGTTCTCTGGTTTTGTTATTTTCTACTTCCTTGATTAGAGTTCTAGTGCTACCTTCTCTTGTCTTCCAAGCCAGCAGTTTCTCACACCTTCCCCATATTCATAGTGTGCTAACTTGCTGGCATTCCACCTATTCTGCACCATCCCTTCCAAATATTCAGCCAAATGACCCTTAGCATCTTTAAATGTTATTGTGTATCCTTGCTTTTGCATAGGAGTCATTAAAACTTGCCAGCTCCTTATAAACTTCACCTATTCTCAGCTTATACTCTCTGACTTTTTTGCTATTTTCTCTCCTTCTATGTGCTGCATAACTAATCAGTCTCTCTCGGATAAGGATCCCATATAGCATGCACGGGGAGAAATGTTTGTGTAAATCAAAATATTCGGCAATATCTCTTTTCAGAGCACTTATTATCTCCTACTTACCGTGTGTCACCCCCTCCCCAACTTGCCCCTACCACCTGTGTAAAAAGGGTATTTCAACGTACCCATTGAGCTTCTACGCTTTATTTATCATGCCGCATTTTTATCTTACTTATTAGAATCTCAACCTTGGAAATCTCCTTTATTATGCATCTTATTGTTCCACATGTCTCCAAATGTGGCTGGAAATTTAAATTGTGCAATTTCTCCTAATTACTTTAATTCCTGAGTATGTTTCTCTAGTTCCCATTGCCTATTTTGAGTATTTTTTGCAATGTCCAACCTTATGGAAAAGGACCATTCATTTTCTAAAAAACATTTAGCTTTCAAAGCTTCTGTTAGAACTAGCTCTTTTATTGAATAAGTGCGGAATTTTATTAGACCTTTCCTAGGTTTCTCTCTATTGGGGTTTCCTTTAAATGGATCCCAATGAACCCTTGTGTGTGCTCGGATCAAGGTCTAGGGAGCTAATTGATGGGACACACTCCCTGATTAAACCTATGACAAACTCTTTTAGATAACCATATTCTGCTCCTTGTTGCCATCAACTTCAAGTTGATAGTAATAGCATTGCTTATATGCCCGATTTACATTTAGAAAAAGCCACGTACATGTGCTTTAGGAATCGCAAATATGTAATCCTAATTTGCGATTCATAAATCGCAATCGAAATTTGCGATTTCTGACACGTAGAAATCGCAAATTGTCGCAGATTTTGGCCCTTTGTACATCTAAAAAGGTCATTTGGCATTTCTTAATGGGCCGATATAGCGATTTGGCCCGTTAAAAAATGACAAATGGCTTCATACATTTGGGCCTGACGATCTATCCCCAATCCATGAGGGTTAATGCAACCACTAACCGTCTCTGTCTTAACACATTAGAGATGCATTTCACTCTTGCACTTTGACATTTTTCATTAATTTATAATGCTTAAACTAGACTTATTCGCATCTATGCTCAAATTAGACACTCACAAGGCAGACTAATAAGGAAAAAATGTGTTTTCCCCATGTGTAGAAACTCCTTTACAAACTTGTTTGTGTCCACCGGATATGTAATTGATACATGCCCAAACAGGTCTTGAGTCGAGAGACAATCCCCAATTCATGCGGGGGTATTCATCACTCTCTGTCACTGACGTGACACTACAGGAAAGCATTCCACTTGCGCTTCCAACAACGTGCATGCTTATGTTATGGCAGCTATATTTCTCCTCACGAATGCACCGCTCACTGAGCCTTGGTCGAGACACTTTGTAGCAGAAGAAGGTAAGTGACCCGGCTCGGTTGCGTACTATTTCTATTTTTTTAAAGATTTAACTGTATTGCATCACGGGACTAATGCTCAATGATTTAACCTTTCCAGAGCCCAAGGGACTAATTGATTAAGAGGCCTACGTCCACATTGCTTATGAACATAGATGCACTGTGTCAGGTTTGTGAGTTTTTTCCCAGTGTTTGACATTAGTCACTGTTAACTTTGGGTTGATGTGTCAAAATAATAACAGGGCCTTTCTGGTCTTCCCACAGCATTGACCTCTATTTAATTCTTTCTCCAACACCGATTGTTTCCACGTAATACAATGTGAGCAATATTTGATTAATTTTTGCAGGGAAACTCTCCTTTCTATTTGACTCCACCATTTAAGTTGGTATCATATTTACATTCTCAGGGTTTGATTGAATCCTTCAGATGAGGAGTCATCTGGCCATCACTTATATAATTAACTCTACAGATCCCCCATCGGGTGAATATTGTTTGCAGGTGAGAATGTTTTTTATCTTAGGAAAGAGTCTATACCACTACACGCATACATCCTGCTAGTTGATTTTAATAAGATGGACAAATGTCCTTTTCTCCAAGGTTGCTCCAATCCCTTCATTCACACAGACTTGATTAAGACCTACTGTTGAGGCTTAGATTTGACCTCAAATCCCCCTCTCAGCTTTTCTATATCTCCTCTGGCAATGTAGGGTGGCCATCTTCACCTTTTACCGAGCTCCACTTCAACTTCGACGCTCTGTAAATCTTCTTCCCATTCTGTTTTACTCCTTGGGTTAAGTTGTTCCCAGGACCAGCTGGCTAGTTGATAATAGTGAAATCTGCAAAGCCCATTGTACATAATTTTTGCTGAAGAGTATCATGAACTCAAAGAACTCTCTTCAAACAGCTGGCCCTATATTGCTATTCCGGCAACCAGCATTGGGGTAGCTGAGACGTCTTGTAGGCATTAAGGGGTACTGGCAGACTTCCAAATCAGAGCTATATTGCTGTAGTATGGAATTCCCAGGATCATTCTGACTTGAATCCATACTTTATATGCTGTGCTTAGCACTTGAAATCTAACCTTTTTAAAGTATTTAAGATGCCAACATTTAAAAAGAAAGCAGTTGTCTTCATTGGGAACATCTTTTGTTAGTGGTCGATAACGCGGAAGTACTTGTTGATAACTGTTTGTAAATAGAAGTCTAGCATTCTTAAAGAGAAAAGCCCAGTAGTATAGCTGACAATCTGAAAATGGTATACCACCTTCTATCTTCTTTTTGCACATATGTTTCCAAGCGATTATAACACTTTTATTTGCCCAAATAAAACTACTTAATTCCCCGTGAAGTATTTTTAACCACTCTGCACTGAAATGTAGGGGGAGTGCAAAAAAAATAAAGGTCAATATTGGAAGGATCATCCTTTTAATTGTTCTTCCTAAAATAGGGAAAGGAAGGTAAGCCCATATTCACAGGAGATTCTTGGTTTCCAACATGAGCATGCCAAAATGTATATGTGCCATTTTATCCGAACCTTTTACCACGCAAACGCCCAGGTACCAAATTTCTGTCTTTTCTAATAAGTTTTCCATTGGACCATTCCAGGGCATAATTTTGTCTTCTTTTAGTGCTGTCGAAACATTGGTTTATAAATCTTGAAAACAAAAGCCCGCCCACTGTTAGAGTCTTCTAGACGTCGTTCTCTGGTTTCGTTATTTTCTACTTCCTTAATTAGAGTTCTAGTGCTACCTTCTCTTGTCTTCCAAGCCAGCAGTTTCCCACACCTTCCCCAGATTCATAGTGTGCTAACTTGCTGGCATTCCACCTTTTCTGCACCATCCCTTCCAAATATTCTGCCAAATGACCCTTAGCCTCTTTAAAGTTATTGTGTATCCTTGCTTTTGCATAGGAGTCATTACAACTTGCCAGCTCCTTATAAACTTCACCTATTCTCAGCTTATATTCTCTGACTTTTTTGCTATTTTCTCTCCGTCTATGTGCTGCATAACTAATCAGTCTCTCTCGGATAAAGGCTTTGTAAGCATCCCATATAGCATGCACGGGGAGGAATGTTTGTGTAAATCAAAATATTCAGCAATGTCTCTTTTCAGAGCGCTTATTATCTCCTACTTACCGTGTGTCACCCCCTCCCCAACTTGCCCCTACCCCCTGTATTAAAAAGGGTATTTCAACATACCCATTGAGCTTCTACTCTTTATTCATCATGCTGCAGTTTTATCTTACTTATTAGAATCTCAACCTTGGAAATCTCCTTTATTATGCATCTTATTGTTCCACATGTCTCCAAATGTGGCTGGAAATTTTAATTGTGCAATTTCTCCTAATGACTTTAATTCCTGAGTATGTTTCCCTAGTTGCCATTGCCTATTTTGAGTATTTTTTGCAATGTCCAACCTTATGGAAAAGGACCATTCATTTTCTAAAAAACATTTAGCTTTCAAAGCTTCTGTTAGAACTAGCTCTTTTATTGATTAAGTGCAGAATTTTATTAGACCTTTCCTAGGTTTCTCTCTATTGGGGTTTCCTTCAAATGGATCCCAATGAACCCTTTTGTATGCTCAGATCAAGGTCTAGGGAGCTAATTAATGGGACACACTCTCTGATTAAACCTATGACAAACCCTTTTAGATAACCACCTTCTGCTCTCTCCAGAACATTTAGAAACCTCAAGTTATTTCTTCTAGTTATTTTCTAAAGATTCCAATTTCTCTCTGATCTCCTTTTCCCCTGTCTTTATGGCCTGAATCCAGTCGCAGCTCTTGGAGGGAGTGCTGCGGGCGGTGTGGCGGGCCGGGGGCGGGGCAGGGTGGGGGGTAGTAAACTCCAGCATACGGCAGACCGGAGTTAAGTACATAAATAAAACAAATTACATTGCGCACGCTGCAACGCCATTTGCCCTAAGGTGGGCCCTAAACAGCCCATAGGGCAGGGTGCGTTGTATTTAAAAACATTGGACATCTACTTCTAAGTTTTAGATGTGCTGGTATTGAAAAACTTACAAATTTGTTTTTCACTAATGTAAGGCCTACTTCTTCCACTGGATAGCAGTGAGTAAAATCAGATTTTAAGTCATAACTCTGAAAATGCCACTTTCAAAACGTTGACATAGAATTATCCTAACCGTTTGATGCCTCCACCCTGTTCAGGGATCACTTGACTAGGTGTAGTTGGCCTTTTTGTTTTCCTCCGAGACTACCACACAATAAAAGGTCTTGCTGTTGGCTGGATGGGCCATCCTGGCAGGATGGCATGGTGCGCACGGCATAAACAGTGCCTCAGCTCACACACAAAGATCTTCGCACTAACGTTTTGTGATTCCAGACATCTTTGGACCAGGGCAAGGAGGCAGGAAATTCCAGGCACCTCAGTGGGGGGGTGGACTCCAGATGTTTCTTTTGCCTAAAAGCTGGCATCAGGTTTAAAATTAGGACCCTCTGACCTGCTCATAAGGACTCTCCTCGACCTGTGGATAATACAAACAACCATTGGCATAGCCAATAGGTCTCGCCTTTGCGATCTCATAAGTATTTAGCCATGAAGCACGTACATTATCCTGACTGCTACAACATCTACTATTCTTAAATTGTTTGCTACATTTTACCTTCGGACGGATGGTACTGAAACCAAAACTGCATGTGAGGAGGAAAAGAAAACTAATTTTGTAAGAGGCTGTGAAGTGTACATCTTGCTCACACAGCACCCAGGTACATATGCAGGACACTGACCTGGGGTCGCGTGCAGTAATGGGCACTCTAGAAATAAAGACATAGAATAAAAAAAAACCTATATTATCTGAGACAGGGGAAGAAGCGGCCAGGCACGGGACATAAACGACACAGCTGCAAATACCACCTACTGGCACTGAGAGGGGATGGAGGAGAGGATAGGAGAGTAGCAAGGGGTGAGATAGCAAAGAGGGAAAGGCATGGAGAAGAAGAGAACTGATAGAGGCGAGAGTAGGAAAGAAAATAACAGAAGGGTGAGAGGCAGTGGTGAATGAAGGAGAGGTAAGAATAGAAAGACTGAGTGAGAGGAGGAGGGGAAAGGACGGACACAGATGGTGAATGGAAGAGAGTGAAGGCCGGGGATGGGGTGGGGTGAGACATAGTAAAGTAGGGAGAGGAAGATAGCGAAAAAGTGAAGGTGCAGGATGGCGTGAGCATGGGTGCGTCAGACAGTGAAGTGAAAAGAAGACACATGGAATAGCGGAGAATGGGAGGAGAGAGGAGACAGTAAATGGCAAAAGAAAGATGAATCTGGGACTGAGGACCTGCGCAGGGGGGGTGATAGGAGCATCCCGGCATAGGAGGGGGGTCTGACTGCTAATCTGGCTTTAATCTGCTGTGGGCCAGCCTGAGGCCTGTCTAGCTCTTGACACAGTGACGTGAGGGGGACAGCCAGGGTCATAGGTCAACCCATAAAATGGTCGGGGGCACCAGTCTTCAAGTTCAAATGTTCAAAGTCTGTCTGATGAAAGCAGAAGGAATGCACGGGGTTCAGGCAGCCGATGATGTTGTTCACCAAAGGCAGGCAGGCTCTATTGGAAACCGATGTGGGAAGGGACCCAGACTTTCTCTGCACACTTATACTCATTGCCAACGTGTGTGTGTTTTCTTACTCCATCTGTGAGTGTGTGTGTTCATTTCTCATTCCCAACATGTGTGTGTGTGTGCTTTCTTACTCCGTCTGTATGTGCTCATTTCACACTCAGAACATGTGTGTGTTTTCTTACTCTGTCTGTGTGTGTGTATGTGTTCATTTCTCATTCTGAACACGTGTGTGTTTGTGTATGTTTACTTTTAGTTCTCAGCGTGTGTAGGTGTGAGAGCGTGTGTGATGTGATTGTGTGAGTGATATCTGTGATTGTGTGTGTGATTGTGTGCATGTACATTGTGTGTGTACATTGTGTGTTTGTACATTGTGTGTGTGTGAGATGCGTGATTGTGTGTGTGGTGTGTGTGTACATTATATGTGATTCGTGATGTGTGTGTACATTGTGTGTGTGTGATGAGTGATGTGTGTGTGTACATTGTGTGTGTGTGATGCATGATTGTGCGTGTGTGGTGTGTGTACATTGTATGTGATGTGTGATGTATGTGTGATTGTGTGTGTACATTGTGTGTGTACATTGTGTGCGTGTGTGATGCGTTATTGGGTGTGTGTGTATGTGTACAGTGTGTGTGTGTGTGTGTGTGTGTGTGTGTGTGTGTGTGTGTGTGTGTGTGTGTGCGTGCGTGTGTGCACGCATGCTCATTTTTTGGGGATCGTCATGTCCATGCAGCTTTGGGGTAGAAATATTTGAAGGACTTTGGTCGGCAGCTTCAGGATATTTTATTTTCAAGGCGAATTTAAAATATCTTTTTGGGGTTCAGGAAGATGTGAACGAACATTCCGAGGCCTGTAGCCTGATGTCATCCATGCGTGGAAGAGCTTGGCTGAGATGTGTCCGGAACAGTGTCAGTTTTCAGGAGGATATGAGCGCAACCTGTGGAGTGCTTCAAAGTGACAGCCGTGGAGCAGCAGAACATCAAGGAACAAAGAAACAGCATTAAGCAATAAAAACAAGCGCAGTACGAGAAAGTGAAAGCGACCGCTTTTGGAACAAGTGCACGCTGTGCTTAATGAGCCATGACGAGGGAGGAAAGCCACTACTCGGTCCCGATAGCATTAGGCCGTGGGAGGGAACTTTTAGCAGCAGGCACAGTGTGGGGCCGCTGCCTGCCAATTGCGTGCTGTCTTTCTTAGAAAGACAGCACGTGAAGCCCAATAGCAAATGATTTTAAAAAAGCACACGCACGAGCGTGTGTTTGGAATTTAAAAGCCCTCACTAAATGTCTCGCAGAGCAGCGCATGCACGCTAGCTCAGGCGAGACCTAAAAAGGACTGCCCTACTGCCAGAGAACTGCCTGCTGCCTGATCCCTTCCCTGATGTCTGAAAAGGAATACTGGGCCTGCTGCCTTCATCCCAGGTTACCTGAGTGACTGCAAGCACTAGTAAGCTGGTCTCCTATTCTGAGCTACAGGGACACAACAAGCTCTAGAGGCCTCCCGGCAACTGCCAAGATGACCTGCTGCACTGGACCTGCCTGGACCTAAAAATGGCCCTGCTGGCCTCTGCTGGAGTGAGTTTTGGATCCCAAAGTGATGCCCCTTGGTCCTAGACCTTTGGTGTTCCATCAGTTGAGCTCCTCCCAAAAAGGGAGAAGTCCTAAATTTTTGGGCTCTTTGTGACTGGGACCGGGTCCATCCATCCCCAAATCTTGCCACCCACACCAGCCACCAACGCAAAGTTTTGGTGAACCTGACTCTTTGCGCTACAGTGAGTGCTAGGGATGACTGGGGACATGAGATCAACACTTTGCACTACAACAGCTCTCAGAGACTGGCAATGATAGCTCCTGCAGCGACCCTCTGCATAGCCCAACAGGGTCTTCTCGCTACAGTGACAACCGCCCATGATGCCCAGCCTGTTCTCCAAGCTACAGCGATGACCGTCTGCAATGCTCTTGCTGCTCCTCACTGCCTCCTCCATTGTGAACTGGACTCTTTGCGCTCTGAGAAAGTAACTTCATCAGTGGGACAAACCTTATTCCTGTATCCAACCTGCGCTCCATCGTGGTTGGCCTGAACTTCTAGCTTTCACCCGGTCTCGAGTGACCAGATGTCCGCAAGTGACGCTTTGTGCTTTTAGGTACCATTTACCTAAATCTTTGAGACTGTATATCTCTGGTTCTACTGATTGAATTGTTGTCATTTTGGTGTCAGATCATTTATTAACCCTTTCGATGCGCATGACGGAGCGGTTCCGTCATGCGCATCAGTCGCGCTGTGCGGATGACGGAACCGCTCCGTCACGGCCCCACCCGCGCAACGAACCTTTAGCACGGCGCGGTAATCCGCGCCGCGCTGAAGGGGTTAAATTTTACTCTATTTTTCTAAATTAGTGTTGAATTGTTCTTGTGTTGTAATTTTCACTTTATTTCTGTTACTTACACATTGCCTTTAAGTTAAACCTGAATGTGTTTGTGCCAAGCTACCAGAGCGTTAAGCACCGGTTAATTTAGTGACTTTTTGTGGTACAACCTGATAAGGATTGGGCGGTTGCTTGAAAAGGACTCACACCCCTCAGCCAACCACCCAATTTCTAACTTATGGATTGCTGCAATGGCACATAATTTGCCATATAGGGGGATATTTACTGTGAAGTGGCGGAGCGTGTCGTTAGCCTCCTTGGCTTAACGACAAGCTCTGCCACTTCAGAAACGAAAGGCTGCACCATATTCACAAGAATGTGGTGCAGCCTTGCATCTCCCCCTGCACATAAACAATCCTAAAATTCAGCACACATGAAAGTGACAGAATTGCATTTTTTAAAGGTTTGTTTATCTACAGAAAGGGACACCTTCCTGTACATAAACAAACCATGGCATTATGCTTTTTCCATGTGTGCTGCACAAGCAGTGGTCGAAGTGGGGAAAAGAAAGTAGGGGAACTGTGGGCGGAGAATCAGGGGGTGGGAATAAATCGAGGATTGGATCAGTGGGCGGAGTCAGAGGTGTGGCTAGAAATAACAAAACATACCAATTTTTAGTACGTTTGGCATTTAACTGACCAGTTGCAGCTTATAACGTTATTTAATTCAAACAATGGATAAACATGTTTATTTGAGGATTAATATATGCGTTTTTTACATTTAATACATTTACATTGTGGGACATGTTTCCAATCACAGAATGTTCAAAATACGCTTATAAGTGGAATCATAAGCCATTTGTCTCCGAGTCATATAGTTTCTTTCATCGGCACTTCTCCTCCCTTTTTCTAACCATTTCTGAACATAAAATTCAGGTTTCAATTCTAGGATAGGAGGCCCCACGATTTTTATGAACATTATAGAAGACAGACGATTGATTGATTGATCATTCATTACACTAAAGCCCCATTCACATTCAGCAGTGGAGGTACAAAAGGTGTCTATAATGTGCACTAATGGTTTCAGGCTTCCAGGGACGCAATTTTTATTTTGTTTGTACTCTCTGAAACCAAGGATGTACTGCCCAGTATCAAATACATGCAACCTGCTACAAACGTTTTGTAATTCTCCCTCACCATATAAGATGTCTACTGGATCTGGTCAATAAACTGGTTGTAGGAGTTTCATTCTATGTACCAACTCTTTGTATTCTATTTTGTCATTTTTTGTGGTAGTGCTTCTAGAAACATTTGATGCATTAGTCATTGTCATCCTTTTTCGCAAGTTATTTGCTAAGCTCCCAAAGAATTGTGCCCTATTGATTCTAACACAGCCTTTGTTCTGTTGCAGTCCTACACCAGCAAACGGCATCCGTTCAGCAGCATTTAATGCAGTTGTAGCAAAGGGCCCAGTTGAATTAGCCATTGATTCCAACACTAAAATCTGCATCTGTATTGAACGATCCGCCTCATATATGGTCATATCATGCCGCTGCAGCCTTCTGGATAGGTAACCCAATTCTGTGAGAACATCATATAATATGCCCATATTTTCAACAAACACCAGGGAGGTTAATAAATAGTTTAAACCAGCATATTTCTTCTGCTCAATGTCACTCCTCGTTGAGTCTTTGGAAGATTCCATGAAATGTTTACTAAGGGCTTTGTAGTTATTCCAAACAGCTCTCACAGATCTTTCACTTGAGGACACCCAACATGCATCTAGCACCTTCCCAATTGCCAGAAGTCTCCTCCAAAGCACATTCCCCAAGCTCTCTCTGATTTTTCGGAGAGGCATGGTAGGTGGTATATTTTATCAAAAAGGACTTTGAGCTGATTAATGCCTGTGACTTCTTTACAAACATCACCCATGGCAAGCTCCAGCTTGTGGTTAGCACTCAACTGTAGATATTTCAGTTTAAGAAGAGTTGCCACACCGGATTTCCTACCTATCATGTTGGAAGCACCATCTGTTACAAGCTGAACCAAATGCCTTTTTAAATACTCATCAGTAAAACCGTGTCTCTGTAAGCGTGCAAGTTAGGTATCTAAGATTATATTTGCTGCTGTGCTTGGCCGCTCAACAAGGTCTAAGAAAAAAGTCAGTGGCTTATCGTGTTTATCACAGATAATTAGAGTGGTCAATTTACTAACTGTGGTAGATTCATCTATCATGAGGCTTATGTTTGATTCAGCATGCAAAAGGTCAACATTAGATGCATCTTAGTTACCTGTTGTTGCATCTAGATATAGCACTCAAAACTTAATATATACACCTAAAACAACCCAGACCTGTTGGTTTTGCAGACTCTTTTTGGTAGTATCAGATGAATGAGATAAAACTATGATATTAGAAGTTTGTGTAATTACTACTCAAATTACAAATGTATCACTTCTGAAATTATGAGACTCAAACATTTGAAAGGTCAGAAATAGCTAGTGGTCCTTGGATTATCTCAATCAGTTATTTTCTTCCCTTCAAACTACTATCCTCTTCAAATACTATTAGACACAGTCATCCTTTGTCTCACTGCGAGCACAGTAGGTGTCCACAAACACCACCCAACAGAGACTGCATGAAATAAGTTCACATATGAATGGTAAAATATCCTAGTTTGCAGATGTCTTCCATATAATTATAGCTCTGCCATATTTTCCACATGATACATCTGCCGCATAATCTGATGGTTTTAACTAAAAAATTGTTTGTAGCTCAAACGGATCAAAAGTTACTAAACAACGTGCCTTGTTTTACTGTGAAGTGGAAGGCCATGTGCAAAGGTTGACTGGTCACCTATCTCACCGCTGCATTTGCATGTTAAACCGGTATTATTGAGGCAAAAGCTTTGCAGAGTCTGTTAGTATGTGTAAAAATGTAAAAATAATAAAGTATCAGAAAATGTACTACATAACACTAAAGTCCTTTTTGCTGCACAATTTAGTCAACACTGCAACATAATTTTGTCCTCTTTTGCTGCATTATTGCAGTGGCCCCAAAGCAGGCAACTCATGTTAAAAGTGCTTGTGCTTGAAGCAGGGAGTCAATGAAGTTGTGAGTTTAGGGGCATATTTATGGGAATGGTGGCTTTGCGTTGTGCATGTACCATGTTGCAAGGTGCAAGCATGACGCAAGGCCCTTGTAAACATGCCCCTTAGTCTGGTGTGCATGCAAATCCTGCATTGAAAATCCCTGGTGAGTTGCATTAGTACTGCTGGAACAAGGCCAATGGAGGCACCAATGGGTGAGGC
Organism: Triturus cristatus; assembly: GCF_964204655.1. Taxonomy (NCBI): domain Eukaryota; kingdom Metazoa; phylum Chordata; class Amphibia; order Caudata; family Salamandridae; genus Triturus; species Triturus cristatus. The sequence continues at coordinate 458,289,512 of NC_140580.1, read as the reverse complement.
GGACTGGCCTCAATGGTCCTGTGACCTCAGTGACAAAGTCACTGCTGCTCTAGGGTGTGCTGCTTTGTAGTCATGCCTGCAAGACTGGAGGTAAACTTCAGTAAGGATTGTGGTGGACAGAGCTTCAAGGTTAACCAACACTGGCCACTGGTAAGGTCCCCCTGCTGGTGCTAAGAGACCAGGGCTTCTAAGGTCTAGTAGGGCCTTCTAAGGTCTAGTAGGGGAATGTACTCCCTCAGGAGAGGGGTCTGAAGCAGGTTCCACTGTTCCAAATTCATTAGCCCTGGCCACAGTGCCACATCCTATCCCCCTGAATAGCCTTCTGCCCCACTGAGTGAAACTCACACTGTCTTCAGCTACAACCCAATTCTGCCCCATTTTAAACCCCTGGATGTGACTCAATTCAAATTATGCACTGCCTATAAAAACACTCATGTGGAATGCAGGATTATGTAAAGCATGCGAAATATAAGCAGGAACGACATGTTACCTTAACGCTTTTACTCTCATTGTTCAGAAATCAATGAGTATTTTGTTGTCTCAAACATTGAGGACATGAATACAGGGCTCCTCCTGTACACAAGTGTTAAGCAGGGCTCTAAAGAGAAAGGACCCCTTCAAGAGAATCTGATCTGACTCACGGAAACCCACAAGGGCTCCTTCACATTCATATCAGCCAGCTAGCTAGTCAAACATACTATATTACATATGTATTCAAGTGTCCTGCAAAGGATACCTTTTGAATTGTCCTGCTTGGCCAACTCTTCTACTCACAAAAAACGAGAGAGATACTGACAGTAAAAGGCGAAATTATATTTTAATTCAGGAAGTGAACAAAAAGCAGTAACCCACTGAGCTATGAACATAAAATATTGCTCTTTGATATGCATTGTACACGTTCTTCACAGCAGGCGTATTAGCCCTCTGAGCTACCTTAGATGAGTCAAAACAGCCATTAGACAATACTCCCCTCCCATCTCTCTCCAGCAGGTAGATTGATCACCAGAGTTATCTTGGCACTTTTATTGTTGGCCGAAATCTGCTGAATATACAAAGAACTTTGCAGTGTTTTTCAAACTCCTGCACTGCTACAAAACCGGCCACCACAAATTAAACCGGCCCTCTTCCCTTCCAGTCGCCCTGGGAAACGCCTGATGCCTGGAACGGCCAGTACGGCCTAGTTACTGTAAAGCCTTTTTCAATGCAATACTGCAGATGCGTATGCTAATTTGACATACACGTCATGGATCACTGTTAGTGTAAGACACAGATTCTTCCTGAATATCCTTTCAATTGGGTTCCTGCCTGAATGATACACATGAGCAGTTTGGAAAACAAAGGAAGGTCTGTGGGTAGACCTCTGAGGCAAGCACATTAATTGTATTCCTAATGACCCTCACACAGGACCACTTGCCTTTTTGAGCTTCCTGTACAATTCCTGCCTCTGCTTTACTATGTGTAATCTTTTTGGCAGATGTTTTAAAGTTTGCACCTTTAACATAAACTTTCTAACAAGCAATATTATAATTTTTTTTAACTTCTAGACAATTTTGTACATTTTTTAGGGCCATGCCGTAGAGAATAGAAGTAAACGCAGAATGCAATCATCTGTCTGAAGTCCTGTGACTTTGCCATAATACTATCGCAATTTCTACCAGTCATCTCTCATATGCAAAGGGGCCAATCATTGACCAAACTAACCTGCAGTTTAGCTACTGATGCCAATTCTAGTTGGCGCTTGACATTTTAGGAGCAAAAATTGAGAAGTATCTGCAATGGTTATTTTATCTTTATGCATTAAATAATATGAAGTTTCTAAATGTTTTGTGTATTTCATAGAAATGTAGAGGTCCCTATAAAATATGGGCTTAATCAGCATTAATCAATTATTGGCAGATGCAAACTACTGTTCCAGCTTTGCCATTCCCAATTCTTTAATTAGAACTTTGGAACATCAAATATATTTCTGCCATCTGTATGGTGTACGTTATTTGCAGCAGGCATATTAACCCTGTGCGCTACATTAGATAAGTCAAAACTGCTAACAAACAAAACTCCAATCTCTCTCCAGCAGGAAGATTGTTTTGAATGGGTTTACAAGGAACTCTGCGGGGTTTTGTGTGTTTTTAAAAGTGAGTCATTATGCTGCACGACTAATGGCCCGCAGATCTCAGCGGTGAGTGTTTAACTCATGGAACCACCCTGCTGAATATCTGCACCTGCAACCACCGGCTCAAGTTAAGCACTGGCTGCAGGCTTCATCATGAACTGAGCAGGGACAGCGCAGTCACTTTACTGGCTGTCTTGAGCGCAGACGATCAGGTGCGAAACACTATGGACCAGGCCTCGTGATCTGCACAAGTGGCATGTAGTTTTGCTGGGATGCTGGGAATTGTTGTACCAATATTTAGACCCTTCGACTGGTAGAAAAATAAAATGTTATGTTTAGCTGATTTATCAGTGCAAATTTGGATTTGTAACTAGTCGTCAGTGCAACTATCACTGGAAAATGTTGTCAAAACCTGTACAAAATTGTCCGGCAGGTTAATTACACATAATTTGGAACTTGACCTGGTTCTCAATAAAGCTCCACCCCTGTGCCCCTCTCTACCTGAGTAAATGCGCTCTTCTGTATTTGTGCAACACTCGTGGTAGGGTGTGCCACGCATGGCTTCCACCATGTAACCAACACAAAGTGCACTGAAACAGCTGGCAGGCACTATGGACAGTATTTCTAAGGTGCCATCATATCTCAGTGAATTAATACTCGTCATTGACGTCTCATGTGTATGGATCACGCTGACAAAACCAATTAATCCTTCCCAAGTCGGTTAATTTGAGTATCGCTAAATTAGATACATAATGCTTAGAAACGGCAGAAGTGGTATAAAGCACTTTGCAACTAATATTAACATGTACACGAGTCAAGTTGAACTGATGTTGCAATTTACCAACGAACCACAGGCTGGGGCTGCAATGCTGGCTTTGCAATAGCACAGCTCACATGCTTGGAAACTGATTCTTTTTCTTATTTACAGTATTTTGTCAGCCCTTATCTGCCTGAACTCTACCTTGCTTCAGAGTGAACGAGGTTGCTACTGAGGGGCAACTCTAGAAGTAGCCATAATCAACATATTTTGGTGTCCTACAAGACTGAAGCTGGGGAACCAGGATCGGGTCTGGCAGGAGGCTCAAGCATCCTTTGATTCTGGCCAAATCACTTAGTCTGCTCGTGCCTAAAAACGCAAGTATTTGCATTGCAATAGGCCTCACATTAGTGAAAGTTTGAGCTTTTGGTGTTGCATTATTATTTGCAACGCCAATAGGTCAAACTTTCAGTAATGCGAGACCTATTGCATTGCAAATGCTTGTTTTAAAAGACCACATCCCTAAACACAGACAAAGCAGTGGTACACATTAAAACAATACCATAAAAATACAGCAGATAAGACATTTGACATTTTCCAGTTATTTTAAAAATATGCACCAGGTATTTTATTTTCCCCACTTACTTGATGTTTGTGGAGTTCAGAGGCAGTCCAGGCTCCTCTTGCAGGCCCCGGTGCAGAGAAAAGAGCAGAGCTGTAAAGGAGGGGCTGGGGACCCCTGGGCAGGCACGGATAACAATTTCCAGGAGAGGCTGGTGGGGCTGGGTCAGCTGAGGGCCTCTTCTACAGCAGCCGTCAGCCTCTTTCAGTTCTCGCTGGGTGGGGAGCTGATTTACTGCAAGCCACGCAGTCCTCAGTGAAGCCCTTTTCTTCTTTTCTAGATGGCTCCGTCAGTCTGTGTGAGCCCCAAAGTAAAGGGCAGAGGAGGTCAAGGGTGGGGACACCAAAGTATCCTGATGTGACCATTGTATTGGTCACAGTGGGGGCAGGCAAGTAGCCTCCTCACTAAATGAGGTGTGAATCACGGGCACACGGGAGCATCAGGGCCATCAGAGGTAGCCGTTTTCGTACTATCCTAAGACTGATGGCCCTTTCAGTGTTGTTTTGCAGGCCCCTAAATACAGAGGGGAAGGGGGAGGAGGTTGTGGGCTCTGCAGAGGCCTTCTTTGATGTGCACCACACAGAAAGATAAAGTTGTAATTTTAAAGTAGGGTTAGTCCTGCAGTCCCGGGATGGTTTTTAAAACAAAGAAGTAGGGGAATGGACTGAAATAATTTTTAAAAGTTGGGGCACGCTGTGCCCTTCCGATTCCGCCCACTTCTAACACTGTGCACAAGGCAACACACATGGAAAAAGCAAAAAACGAGGAGAAATAATACATTTCTCCTTGTTTCATCAACTTAAGACCAGAGTTTTCCTGGTCTTAATTGTGGCGCTGGCTCGTATGCATGCGGCCCTTGTACATAGGGGGCAGCGTCAAATACAATGGGTGTTGCAGTGGAACGCCCACCACAACACCCACTGCACACCCCTGTCAATCTAACCATAGCGTGAAAGGGTGACTTATGTACAAGGCACCGTTAAGGCTTAACGCTGCCTTGTACATAAGGCAAGGCCCCTATCACCACAAGAACATCACAAAAATTTCCCGTGGCGATAGTTGCTTGTACATATGCCCCATAATTTGCAAAATTTGCAGATTTCACAAAAATTAGGTTTCTAGCTAACATGAACAAAAATAATACTGGCTGGGAATGTGTCATATAATTTGCATTTTTTGCATCTTTAATAAAAGAATGCTGCATAATTGTAGTAGGCCAAACAATGTTAAAGCTCTGCAGAATATTTTAGGGAATTTCATAATGATGATGAAATCCATATTTCACAAGGAACCATGAAAAGAGTACCATATTTCACGGTTCACTGTATATCTGTATGTAGTGGCATTGCTAGTCTTGAGAACTGAGCTGAACCGCTGGGCATCAGGAGTGCAATGAAGATTCCTCAAAGAGGAGATGGCTTGTGGAATGAGAAAAGCAAATTACAATATTTGAGGGACAAGATAAGCATGGTACTCCAGGAATCAGAGCGTTGAGCCTAAGCTGGCATCTAATTAGGGCCAATCTAGCATTGATCTTAGACAGCCAGACAACTAGTTGATCACCCTAATAAAAATAACATTTAGCTGTATCAATTGTGTTCATTTATAATCACTTAGTTTTTGCCACTCCGTCTAATAGTCGCGATTATTCTAAATAAATCATCCAAAGGGACATGCCTCTTTCAGTCTTTTTTTCCATAGAAGTAAATATGCATTGTTTTTTTTCTCCTAGATGTTGTTGATGGGATCTACAGATTTCATTTCTTTCAAAAACTGACAGACCTATTGAACAAGAAAATAAAAGGAAATTAATTATTAAATAAGTCAAGGTAAACTGAGAAGTTTCAGAAAAGCCAAGAGATGCTGAAGTGAAATTAACAAAACACCAAACAAGTAAAACTCCTAGAGACATTTGAAAGTGTTAATCCACATGGTCACATAGACATTAAGGTGCCGATTCCGATCCGTTAAAAATAATTTGCGTACGACCCGTATCCGCATTTGTTTACGTACGAGTCGTACAAGTACCGTACAAACGGGCAAGTACGATTCGGACGTGAAAAATATCTACGAGTAGCGTCGGGAAAAGTCTACGAGAGTGCGTCGGAAAGTTTTTACGTCCGAATATCGTCGGGAAAAGTGTACGAGAGTGAGCCGGACATTTTTACGTGCAAATCGTAAAACACAAGTCCGAGCGCGCAAGTACGATCCCGACCGTCCGTCCGAATACGCAATCGCATGGAAAATGGCCCGTATGGAGCCAACGCAGTAGCTATCATGTACACGGGTAAACCCATGCCCGTGTACGAGCCGTACAGCCCCCCCACCCCAAATATGTCAGCACCGTACACCACCCTGTCCGCACTGTACTCCAGCCCGGCAACTGTACGCGCCGTACCCCCCATGTATGTGCATCACCCCCGCATGTACGCGCCGTACCTCCGCATGTACGCGCCGTACCCCAGGGCCGCACGTGAACGCACCGTACCCCCACCGCATGTACGCACTGTACCCCCAGCCACCCCACCGCATGTACGCACCGTACCCCCTGCCCCCCACCGCATGTACGCATCGTACCCCCTGCCCCCACCGCATGTACGCACCGTACCCCAGCACTGCATGTACGCACCGTACCCCAGCACCGCATGTACGCACCGTACCCCAGCACCACATGTATGCACCGTACCCCCTGCCCCCATCGCATGTACGCACCGTACCCCCTGCCCCCCACCGCATGTACGCACCGTACCCCAGCACCGCATGTACGCACCGTACCCCAGCACCGCATGTATGCGCCGTATACGTGCCGCACTCCAACACCGTACCCCAGCACCCTCACCCAGCATCGCGTATGTACGGATCGTACCTACGCGAAAAAGGCCACATACAGAACCAGGACACTGTAAAACAGCACAAGGAGGGTCAATTCGACTCGCACAACACCACAAAACACATGTACAAGACAAAATACATCTCAATCACTGACCTGGCACATCCAAACAGGCAAACAGAGGCCCCAAATCACAACCACCTCTTATAACACACCCACCAAAATTCAAACACAGCCACACCCAAAAATTGACCAATAAAAAGGGCCCACACACACAACCCATGAGCCTTTGCAACAGACCCACTGCTGACAGAGCCCAAAGAGAAACAACTCCACATTACTCATACCTCCACTACACCTTCACTCACACACCTTCACACAACCTCCTCCACAAACATCCCCCTCTTCACATTCACACACACACCGTCACATTCACACCCACACACCCACAACCATCCACACCCACACCCACGCCCCACACCATGCCCACAGACAAGAATCCAAAGTTCACAACGGCGGAGCTGGACCTCCTTGTCAACGAAGTCATCAGAGTCGAGCTACAGCTGTTTGGAACATTGGTCAGACAGACCAGCATATCTGAAAAATCTGCCATGTGGCAGAGGATTGTCGATAAGGTGAATGTTGTTGCGCCCATCCGAAGGACCAGGCATGAATGCCAAGCCAGGTGGTACGATCTGCGCAGGGCAGTCAAGAGGAAAATGAATGAAGAATATGCCCAGAGTAACATCACTGGAGGTGGGACGCCCCGCAGACCCGTACACTACCATCCCTAGCGAGGAGAAGGTGATGGCCCTGCTACCACCAGTGGGAGTACACGGAGTCGAAGAAGTCGCAGAGCCTGGTGAGTACACATACAACTTACGTAACATGGGGGCAATGGGGTCCACACCACATATACACCAAATGCATGCAACTTCCCCCAAGCACTCACCACACACAACCACACTCAAAAACCACGCTCATGCCACTAACGTCTCCATGCACCCTTCACAAATCATGGCAAGGCCATGTCCAAGGCAACAACAACCACAAACACAAGACTGGATGTCCGGGAGGCTGGGAGGGTGGGCCCCACACAACACATTGTGAAAATGAGACGCAGAAACCAATGCCCTCAGCCCATATGGCATAGGTACATACCCATGCACAATGCACAGGGACTGGCAAAGTACTGACAAGGTAGCTGACACTGGGCCCTTCTGTATGCAGCCCAAGGCCCTCCTGGGACCACTGTACACTCAAACACCAACTCCACAAGCACAGGTATCTAGCACACAAACTCACACTCACTGTCATGCCAGCATGCACCATGAGGGGACAGACACATCACCTGGGAGACCCAATGACAACTCACACTACACACAACAGCAGGCCCGGTCACACACCCCCCCTAACACAAGCATACATCCCCGGGGCAGGCAACGGATTTACACACTCCCACAATGGACATGTTACACAACAAGACCAATCCAGAGCCAAATAAGCATCAGAGCCAACAATCTACAGGTCAAACACTCAGGAGAACATCCCAATCTGTCCCCCGCAACATACCCATCCCCAAGTGGACATTGAGAGGAATGCTAGGCACATCCAACTACCTGGAGGAACTGTGTCAACTTGAATATGTATGAAACATAGATGTCGCATGAAACATCATTAACATTGTCTCTCTCTCTCACACACAGGGCAACATCGTCGATCTCCCCCCAACACTGGGGGGGAAGAATCACTGTCCCAGGCTCCGCATGAAGACGATCCCACCGGCTGCGATGACTCTCACCACTCCGTGGGTGACCCCGACCAACCTGGACCCTCTGGTGCCCAAGCCCCTGCAGCACCTGCATCAGGTACATCAGTGCCAACCACCCACCCATTCCTGCCACATCCCAAGACACACCCAGGAGCCCTGCTCACACTGAACAACAGAGCCAGTCTGACCAGGAGGGGCAAGGTTCTCCGGGCACTCAGGAGGAGGCAGGCAACCCTGCAAATGCCATCCCTCAGGGGTCCCGTAGACCCGATGTGCCCAAAAGGGCAGGCCAGGCTCAAGTGGGCAGGGGTGGTGGGAGTGGAGGCAGGCGGAGGCGCGAACCTGACCAGCCAGCTCAGGACACCGGTATGTCACACATACGCAACATCCTGGACTCATACCGGCGTGACACCAGAGGCATCAACCAGGTCGAGTCAAGACTCTTAGAGATGCAGGGGACCCTCGATGACATTAAGAACCTGCAGGTCGAGCATCATGCCAGTCATCAACAACACCAAGGACGGATGGAGGCAAGACTGGCTGAGCTCCTGGCGGTGCACAGGGACGTGAGCCAATCACTCAGTCAGATCGCCCAAAGCATCGGCAACCCTCCCTGTGCCACCAGGCGTAGACCAGCACCAGACACAGGGAGGGAGGAGGAGGAGGAGGATTCGTCTGACGGAGCGTCCCAAACATCGTCAAGGCCTGCATCTGAGGGTCCCCGGAGGAAGGTGGGTCATCCACGGAAAAGACCGTGAGAGGCAGCGGACCATCCACATCTCCCAGGTCACCTGGCCTGGCACCTGGACCTCTGGCGCAACAGCAGCACCTCACCCAATGACATTCTCTGCCACATGGACTTGCTGGTCACAGTCTGACCAATGATGACCAACACTGTGCCCCAGACTCTGATGACTTCCAATGCCAAGGATGCCATCTCCCCCTGTGAACTTTGGATTCTATTCCCCCGGTAGAGCACCTATTTGCATCTACCAAACCACTTACCCCACCGCTAATAAATATATCACTTTGGACATGAGCCGTTCCTGTCATTTTGCATTATTCAACGACATATGTGTGTGGAAATGTCAAACTATGCCTGAGTGTTGAACTAACTCCAGCCCTCCATACCCTGGGATCAGAGTCTGGTACAGGACACACATGGGTCACAAGGTATCATTCAATGTAGGCATGGAGCACAACACTCACCTGTGATGGCCTCTGGCTGCAGAGGGGGGGCTGCTAAACTGTGCGGACAGACCTATTTGGGAGATCATCATCAAGGCGTAGAGGTCATGGCTCATGTGGAGGTTCCCGGGGAGGGAGTCCCAGGTATGTCTGGCCAGGTGGGAGAACAATGTCCTGTATGCTGGAGTACGGTGGATGTGAAGAACGGTGGCCAGGGCAAGGTTGGATGCATGGAGATGGCCCAACGGGATCTAGGATGACAGATGTACAAGGTTGGTTGTCGTTGGGGTTGTGGACTGCCTCCTGAGTGTGGGTGGGGAGTGTGGAGGTCATCCTGCAGCAGACAGTGATCCATTGCAGCTATCTATGGTGGACGGTGAGGTGGCTGGGGTGCAGGGTGTTGAATCTGAGGTGTGCAGATGCACCCTGGAAGTGGACAAGTTTCCTGGGAGTTTAGATGTACTTGCTCCGTAGAGGGCAGGGCAGTATTTGACACGGATGTTGTCATGGACCTGGGGGATGGTCTGTCTTTTCTTGGAGTGGATCTATCGGTGGATCATGTGCATAATGCAGAGGGCGTTGCAGCATGAGGTACAGATGCTGTGGACTAGCATGGCACATGTGAGCGAGCCAAACATGATGCACACCATCTTGTGTGTGTGCCCACTGGGTGCTTGTGCAGGGCTCTTGCGGGTGGGACACAGGCACTTGACCCAGCTGGAAGGGGACAATCCTCAGATGACCACCTCAGTCCTGTACAAGTCCAGCCTCAGGTGGCTCGTGTTCAGCCATTCATCAATGGATCTCATGCATACTTGAATGATGGAACTGCCAATGTCTGTGTCTTTGTTGAGGGTGAGGAGCACCTGGCTGTCAATGGCATACGAGCTGGTGATGAGGTGCTGTGCGCATGTGATGGTGGAGAGGGGGGTCCTGGACACTCTGTAGATTGACATGCCGAGAGATGATACCTGGGCCATGTCCCAGACGATGACACCATACTACATGCTGAAGCCTTGAGTCCCACTCCCATGCCCTTGCTGGGCTACAGAGCCTGTGGGGAGTATTAGGGACATGACCTGGTTTGTGTGGCAGGGCCTGGAAGGCGGACCAGCGCAGTGTAGGCAGTTGGAGTTGCACACTCAGCATGCAAAGGTGTGGTGTGTGTGCCCACGGTATGTCTGACAGCAGGCGTTAGATGTGCGGATGGACATAGCTCAGAGTGTGGCTGATACATCAGACTTTAGTGTGATGTGGGTTATGCAAGGACAGGATGGTGGTGCAATGTGCACCTTGCATGTGCTGATGGTCCAGCCGGTGGCACCGCGTGGTGACAACAGTGGCATAGACAAGCTGAGGACAGCCAAATGAATGGGGAGGGAGGAAGTGAGGAGCATCTTGGAGGCGTGTGTGTTGCCAAATCTGGATACTCTGTGGGCCCTTGCTGCAGGGGCCGCAGCAGCAGGCGGCATCTCCTTGCAAAATGACAGAATTTGCACACAAAGACTAGGATGTCAGAAGGACAACTGCAACATGCGCGTGTGTAAAGTAAGTAGTGTCCAGTGTCACATGGCACACCCAGAGACAATGCATGCACAATCACCAAAGAAGCATGACACCGGATCAGGAAACTGAAGGCCGACCTGCGCACAGGAGACACACCCTCAGCAGCTGTTGATGGCCCATTGTGTGGACCAACATGCCAAAATACATACACGACCATGTACTTCATGCCCAATAGGGAGCCTAATCCATGAGCTACTGCATGCATGTTGCTAAACTACACATGGACTCCTATGCATAATCTTCCACAACTATGCCAGATATGCCGCATGCAAATTGGCAAGAGACCTGCATTGACAGTAGGGGTGGGCGGAATTTGCGGAATTAACCTTCGCAAATTATCGCGAGAATGTTTAAAATTATCGCAAACAAGCAGAAATATCGCGAAGATGCGGAAGTTTTTTTCCGGCATGTTCGCGAGATTTTCTGCATGGTTGCGGGTCGCCAACTTACCCATGTGGTTGCTTGCGGGCGCGGCCATCTTGTTTTGAGTTGTTCTCGCGGTGCATGATCGCGAGAAGAAAGACGTGATCGCGCGACGCATGACGTCACTGCGGGCGCGAACTGTCGCGAGACAGCGCAAATGGCTAAAAACAATACAACATCTCATGGAGAACGCGACCGGATCAAGAAAACTTGTCGGCGAACGCAGGGATTCAGGTAAGGCGATCGCGCGCGCGCGCGCGAGAATGTATTATTTTACAGCGCGAGCAAGAAACAAATTATCGCCAAGCTGCGGAAACCGGAATTTTTTACATTTTCGCGCTCTCCGCGGAACGCAAAAATGTCAAATTATCGCAATTTCCGCGAACGGAACGAAATTTTTGCCCAGGCCTAATTGACAGAGATGAGGCACCTTGGAGTGTGACGAACACCTTTATTACTCAGCCACACACTAATGGAAATGCATCCATTGGAACAGACTCACAGGTCATTTGGCTGACCATGTGTGACCTACACTGGACACCCCCTTCAACACACAGATGTGGTAAATCCTACTGAGGTGGCACACAAGTGAAGGGGTTGAGCCTAACACTCCTTGCTGCACACGGAGAGTCTGCAATTTCCCATTGAGCCTCATATGGGGATGTCCCACACTATGTCCACCAATAGCATCCCGTATGTGCCTGAGGGACGTTATACACACATTGATGCCTTCATCAGAATCCACAAACCATTACAGATGACTGTCAGGAAGGGTGACTGTCAATTCATGGGAGCCATGCAACACGTCATGTGGCCAATGGTGAGTCGATATGTATGCATGGTAACACAACATGCACAGGAGCAGTTCCCACATATCACAAACACGTACCACCCACAAAATGCCTTGCTGCACTCCTTACCCCAAATGACTTTTCACCATGTCTGTGCATGTAACTCCGATCCAGCACATGTTGCAATACTCATGAGGAATAGCAGGAGGGCAATGATGACATGAGCAGACGACAGCCGCAAGAACCTGGGGAGGCCAGACACACAACAAGTCAGCGAAGAGCTAGTAATCCGCAGACATGTACATGTACTCTACAGGAATGATGTTGTCACCATGCCCTTAATAAATTTAGTGTCCCAGCTAAAATGTGTGGAATGACATCATCACTTGAATGACACATCAGAACACACCTCCAAGTCACTTAGCACACAGTCAGCTCGACACACACATTGCAACACATGCCACACAAGGCTCAAAGCATGCACACTCAGACACAGGGACTCACCATCATGAGAAGAAGTTGCGGATAAGCTGACTCCGGATGTCCTCATCCTCATCCTCATCCTCACTTGCCCCATGCCCGAGCCCTTCATCCTCCAAGGGTGGATGATCCTGCTCATCCAGGTCAAGGATGAGTGGCATGGCCTTCTCCACTGCCATGTTGTGCAGCATGCAGCACACAATGAAGATTTTGCAGACCTTCACCGGGGCATATGGGAGTGCGCCGCCAGTCTTGTGGAGGCACCGGAATCTGCTCTTCAGGAGTCCAAACGTCCTCTCAATCACGCGCCTCGTCTGCCCATGGGTGTCGTTGTACCGGTGTTCTGCGGCTGTACTGGGAGTTGCGGAGAGGCGTCATCAGCCATGGCATGTTGGGATAGCCAGAGTCCCCTACATGGAAACATCATGTGAAGAAGTGGGTCAGGAGATGCCGTAAGATACAAAGATAGCGCTGAACACAGGACTAACAGAGTATACCCACCAACAAGACATGCTCATTCCCAGTGCAGCTGCAGCATCATTTCTGGCACCCTGCTACGCCTCATGATGTATGCATCGTGTGCGGACCCTGGAAAACAGGCACAGACATGGGAAATCAGCATGTTAGCAAGACACACCACAAGGGCATTAATGGAGTGGTAATGTTTTCTGTTTCTATAGGCTACCTCCTGTGCCTCTGGTGGTACCAAAGCCACATGTGTCCCATCAATGGCCCCAATTACATGAGGCATCCCTCCCAGGGCATAGAACTCACCCTTGACACCTGTCAACTGCTCACGAGTGGGGAAATGGATGAAGTCATCCAGGTGCACCAACATGGCTTCTATAACATCATGCAGGACACGGCTGAACATTGTCTGGGACATGCCACCGACATCAGCTATGGTCAATTGAAACGTGACGGTGGCAAAAAAATGTAGGGCTGCCATCACCTTCATCTTGGGGGTCAGAGCTGTAGGATACCTGTGTTGTGGTTGGAGGTGTGGTGCAAGCCGGCGGGTCAAGTCCTCTATCAACTCTTGGGAGAAGCGGTATCTGCGTATGCAGTCATGTTCACGCATGGCATCCAGGTCTGGCATTCGTCTGGGGAGAGGCGGTGCCCTGCAGAGATTTGGTAGGAATAACGAAGAGTGAGTACATTACCACACCAATTTCACTGAGGGGAGCACATGTTCAACAGCGAATACACATCTGCTTAATACAGAGTCTGTGCTGTGCAATACATCCAGGACACGTAGGCCAGCCAGGTGATACTCCTACGAAGAGCCAGCCACAATAGTTGCATGGCAATGTTGACGTGATATGCCATTAAAATAGCTGTGGGCCAGTGTAAGTGAAAAGCCAGACACATTACATGAGTGACAGACATCCACATATCAGCATTTGAAGGATGTCATCTCATACAGACAGCTGGCGGGAGTCTAGACGCACAGGTCACATGTCATCTGGAAAAGCACAGATAACACACATTTCCATGAAGGGGTACATGTCAAAAACTGATGACACAGACATTGAGAGAACGCAGATATTGCCTCATGTCAGGAAGTCATCTTCGAACCATCATGACACATGTGACGTGTGAGTCCACATGTGGCATGGTGTGTGTATATGTGTGTCATGCACATATGCACACAGACACATGTTGGATGCTGCAACAGCAGATGGATTTGACGGAACACCAAAGGAAAGCTCATGGGAACACATGACACACACATGACATAGTCACATCGTGGCACGCTGGGAGTCACATGTCAGGTGTAATTATCCGTGTACCTGGGATCAGGGGACAGTTGCGGGTGTTGCTGACTGTGCCATACCAGTGATGCAGTGCTTGACACGTGTGTCGAACATGCACACATGTGCAAAGTGTAAATGGGAAGTGTGCCACGTAGTGCCCCATCACACATGACATGTGTAAACAGCTCATCACACATCTATTGTGCCAAAACATGAGGAGACATGTGCCACATCACTGCCTGACACACCTAGACCCTGCACATGAAGGACTGCACTGACAATGACTTGATGTACAGCCTTGTGCGAGTCTGACGCCTCCATTCCTTTCATGTGCGCCTCCTATCACCAGTGTAAGCTGTGAAAGGCAGTACACACGCTCTGAGGGCATGTGTAGGGCCAGTACTCACGCGTGTACGGGCCATACACGCGTGAGTACGTGCCTATCACTATAGTTGGGGGTACCGTAGGTCCTAGTGATACGGTCCGTACTCACGCGTGTACGGCCCGTACACGCGTGAGTACGTGCCTATCACTATAGTTGGGGGTACCGTAAGTCCTAGTGATAGGCACGTTCTCACGCGTGTACGGGCCGTACACGCGTGAGTACGTGCCTATCACTATAGTTGGGGGTACCATAGGTCCTAGTGATACGGCCCGTACTCACGCGTGTACGGGCCGTACATGCGTGAGTACGTGCCTATCACTATAGTTGGGGGTACCGTAGGTCCTAGTGATATGGCCCGTACTCACGCGTGTATGGTCCGTACACGCGTGAGTACGTGCCTATCACTATAGTTGGGGGTACCATAAGTCCTAGTGATAGGCACGTACTCACGCGTGTACGGGCCGTACACGCGTGAGTACGTGCCTATCACTATAGTTGGGGGTACCATAGGTCCTAGTGATACGGCCCGTACTCACGTGTGTACGGGCCGTACACGCATGAGTACGTGCCTATCACTATAGTTGGGGGTACCGTAGGTCCTAGTGATACGGCCCATACTCACGGGTGTACGGCCCGTATCACTAGGACCTACGGTACCCCCAACTATAGTTATAGGCATGTACTCACGTGTGTACGGCCCGTACACGCGTGAGTACGTGCCTATCACTATAGTTGGGGGTACCGTAGGTCCTAGTGATAGGCACGTACTCATGCGTGTATGGGCCGTACACGCATGAGTACATGCCTATCACTATAGTTGGGGGTACTGTAGGTCCTAGTGATACGGCCCGTACTCACGCGTGAGTATGGCCCGTATCACTAGGACCTACGGTACCCCAACTATAGTGATAGGCACGTACTCACACGTGTATGGCCGTACACGCGTGAGTACGGCCCGTATCACTAGGACCTACGGTAGCCCCAACTATAGTGATAGGCACGTACTCACGCGTGTACGGCCTGTACACGCGTGAGTACGGCCCGTATCACTGTAGTGATGGTGCCCTAGGGGTACGTGTGAAACGCGCCGTACCTGTGTGGGGATTTAAGAATAACAATGGGGACACATGAGGGACAAGTATTAGGGCCTAAATGCATGCTGGTTGTCATGGATACCGAGTTTCACGTTCAAAATTTAACATCATGTGGTCTGGAAAAAGCAGTTGGCCACATTTAACATTGTTGCAAAGTGGTTGTTGACTTGACATGATGCTGTAAAATCGAAAGATGCAAAGGCTGTCACTGGTGTATGTTTAAAGGGATTGGAGGAAACGTAGGATACAAATGAGTCTGACCAATCACTCTGTACTCCTGTAAATGAAATAGGCCAGCAAGGCAGATATAAGGCAGCCAGAACCCATGAGAGGGCACTTGCCTGCACAACATGTCAGTTGATATCACTGCTGCTGTATTGTCTCCCTCTGGCACCATGTCAAGGACTGTGGAGAAGGCCCAGCCTTTCACCCAGGAGGAGAACCAGGCCCTGCTGGAAGTGATCCTCCCACAGTACCCCATGCTGTATGGTCGACCAGGGGAGCAGGTGAGTGCTGACTCCACTACCTTTGCCTGTGCACCTTTATTGTGTCTGTCACTTCTGGCATTGTGGCCAGGTGTGACAGACATGCAATGTTGGTTGGAGTGGGTCCCGGGGGGGGGGGTGGATGGCTTATGTCTCTCATGCAGGGCTTGATGTAGTTCATGTGTGCACTCCTCACTTGCATTGTGCTTACTGTGACATTCACTGCAGAGTGCATGGCACATTCCGTCAGCCTAATCCTCTTGGGCGTTCTTGTTCTATTGTCCTGCGGTAATTCAGTGGTCACCCCGGTGTGACAGGTTACGGCACCCACAGAATCTGTGTGTGAGAGTTGAGTGGAGCTGTGGTGAGAGTGGTGAGAGTGTCCAAATGATGTGTACGGCCCCTGGACATTGATGTGTGTGAATGTTTCTTGTCATGTGGGTGAGTGTCTATGTGGAGTGTTGCACCACAGCTGCATGGAGGAGGCAACTGCTCAATCCATCTGATGTGTGAAGTAAGCTGTGCTGTGTGTCTGACTTGCTGAGCTAGCCCCACACCTGTGACCCCCCCCCTGGCAAGTGGCACATGTGCAGAGTGAGGTGTGCATCCACTGTTGGCAATGGCAGGTGATTGATGTGTGCCAGTGTGTGTCTGCGTACTCTGCTGAGGTTTTGTCAGTGGCCTGGGGCATGTGACTGATTTGTGGTGCTGTCCATCAGACTTGTGTTGCTTGGGATGCACAGTGTGTGCCATGATCAGGGATTGTTTCGCACCCCTCATGCCACCTGTGCACTTACTATGCCATGTTGTGCATTGGTGCGCCCACAGTGTAAAAAGTCCCTATGACTAAGGTGCTATTACTTGCCAGCATACAATGCCCTGTTCAACAAATCAAAGATGTTCAAATGTGTGTCTCTGTGACATGGTGCAGGTGTAGTGATGTTGTCCCACTTTGTCATACACACAGGTATCCCCCTACCACAAGGGGAAGATCTGGAAGGATGCCGTCAAGGCCGTGCAATCGGTGGAGGGTCGCAGGTGGCGCCTGCCACAAGTGAGGAAGAGATGGCAGGACATCCAGTGCTGGACCCGGAGGATCGCCCGGGTCATGCTGAAGGAGGGGGAGCCTCGCAAGCATGGCGGGCGCCGGCGCCTGACCCACCAGATGCGGCGTGTCCTGGCGGTGGTCTTCCCTGACCTGGATGGGCGGATACAGGAGTTACAGCAGCAGGTAGGGGGTAGGTACATGTGTGTTTGTTGTGTGTCGCCAGCTTTTGGATCTGCTCAGTAGCCTGGATACACTGCCAGGCTATATATGTCTAGTGCATATCCTGTTCCCCAAAGTCAACCTGTGCTGTTCTTCCTCCCTTACCCTCCTTGACATGTGTTACCTGGTCTGTGTGCCATCACTATTGCACATGGTCATCTAGGCTGCCAGTTTATCAAGGTGTAAACTGCTTTCAGCATCATGTGTGGGGGTGGTCTGCCTGTGCCCTGTCCTGTTCGGTCATTTGGGGTGGCATAATTGTTGGCACTGATGCTGAGTCTCAACATAGGAGTGTGAGGGTTCAAATGAACAGACTTGCAGCATGCATTACCAATGTTGTGGCCTCAGACATGATGTGCAGGAGTGGGACATATGCTTAGTGCTGGGACGGTTGCTCCTGTAACAGTCAGCTCATTTCAGGACCATGGAGCAGTGTGCACACTACAGTCCCCTGACACAGCCTCCCCTCCTAATCATGTGTGTCATCTAACACTGTGCACATTCACTGTGGGTACATCATGGCTCTGCCTCTGTGGCATTGTTCCCTGGCCTAGGTAGTAGTTTTCACATGTGTGATACATTTGCCCACTGGACAGGGATACACCAGTTTGCTTGTGCATACTCACACTGGGCAGTGCCTGTGTGGCTATTCACAACAATCTGTTGATGTTTGTTTGTGACCAATATGTTTTGCCAGCCCTACAAGGTGATGTCGTGTTAATGAAGCTAGTTTTCAAGCACAGTTATTGTAACCCTGAATAAGAGGTTTAACTTCTTGATCGGTATCAGTCACATTGACTCAGGTATGGGTGGGTGTGTGCGGGAGGGGCGTACATGTTCAACCCTGATGTTTCATTGCCAGTTCTGACTTGTGTGTGATGAGTCGCAGTACAGAAAGTCATCGTGCAGTGCCCCCGTGATGTTGGCCAGTGCTTAATGTTCGTGCGTCATTGCCAGTGTCAGTTTTTGACAATCATGTGTCCTGGTTGTACATTTTTGGCACCTGTGTGTGGTTCAGATGCTACACAGTTGTGATTATTTGTGCTGACATCTGTGGGTACATTCTGGCTTGCCATGGGGGGGAACCCACAGTACAGCTAGGCTTTTATGCTAAACAATTGCAGGCCCATTAGCTTATGCATTGTCCTGGGTGTGGACATGTGTGCCAATCCAGATGACAGTCAGTAGGTCATATGTGTAGACAACTGTGTGATCAGGTGACGGATAGCCATGTGACAAATGACATTATTCAAGAGACAATGTCCATTGGCACTCACTACACCTGTCAACATGTCTCAATGTTTCATATGCGTGACCTTGTTATTTTGTTGTGAAGGACAATGATGTGCCTGCATGACAGATGTCTCCCAAGGAAGTGCACAAGACACCACCTTTACACTTTCCAGGGACATGCTGGCACATTTTAAAGTAAGGCACAGTTTGAACAAAACTTGTTTGGAGTTCATACATATCATCTTCCCACAGTGTGCTAGCATTTGGGTTAGTCCTTGGTTGTTGCTGATACCAACTTACGAGTGTCAAGTCATCCAGACCACCCTGGTGCCATGTATATGTACTTACTGATATGCCATTTCTGCCTAACAGTGGCTGATTTGAATGAGTCTGGCAGCTCAGACAATGACTGTGTACATGTAGTTTGGTGTGCACCTCCTTGTGTGACTTCTGCTATACAGACACATGTGTGTTGTGTTCACAGAGTGCCACATTCACACATGCTAGACATGTCCATTCTGTAAAGGGTTGTGATTCTCCAGGAGTCATAATGTATTGCTTTGGGGTGTCAAAAGTACTCACAGGTTTCTGAGTGTGGGGACACCTTCTGCATTGGCATGTGGCATTTGGCCTTGGTTGCGACAATACTGTGTGTTTCACAGTGAACAAGAGGTGGCATGCCTTCATAGTCCCGCTGTGCTCAACTGATCCCAGACACTAGCTTCTCATGAACTTGTGATTTCAAGTTATTTGCTGTTGTGTCCTAATTTTCTTTTTTTCCAAGTGGCATGGTGGGTCAACCAACTGGGGAGTGCAGGGCTTACATATGTGGGGAGTATCCTAGATGTTACTCATGAGGCCTTTCCTGATATGCAGTGTTGCCTATTTTGTTTGGTCTCATGTGTCAGATGTATACAGGTGACTGATTTTTTCCTGTCTCTTCCCCTTGCCCACAGCATCATCATCGGAGGACACCGAGGGAGAAACCGGCACGGACGTGGAGGAGGGATCGAGTAGTGGTGCCACCACTGCTGAGGAGTCGGTGGAATCTAGTGGCACGGAGGGCGAGGGGAGTGAGGCGGAGGACCTGCCCAGTACCAACACTGACTACGAGGCAGACGGGTCCGAGGCTGAGCTCCCAGAGGGGGCGGAGGCTGCTCCCACAGCTGAAAGCAGCAGTACATCTCTCGCCGCCCCCTCCATTCCCATCACCGCCCTCCCACTTACTCGGGTCCCTTCTGTCCGTGCTAGGACACACCGTGTCTGCTTCGTGCCAGGCACCGCACCCCCTGCCCCTGTCCCCCCTGCTGCCCTCACTGCCGAGTCTGTGGACATTCAGCGGCAGTTGCAAGTTGGGCAGACATCGATCCTGACTGTCCTCCATGGCCACACCAGACTGCTGACCCAGATGGTGTCGTACATGGAGGGCATGTCATCAGCGATGTCTGACCAACGGAGGTTGCTGAGGTCCCTGGACTCGACACTGACGGCAGTAGTGAGTCACCTGCAGCACTGCGTCCCCACCTACCCCTGCCCCATCCACAAGTCCCACACCCATGCCTGTCCCAAGCACACCAAGACATCCACACACACGCACCCCACCAGACAGAAGCAGCATACCACCACATAAGGGCAAGCGCACACCTCCTGACACGCACACTCAGGGGGAAGCAGGCACACCCACTGGGTCTGGGGCACACAGGCAGGCATGCAGCCACAGTCCTCATCCACATGACTCACTGCCCAGTCCCTCCGATGTCACTCCCCTTGGCTCCCCTGCCCCAGATTCGGAGAAGGAGGCCTACTGTGCTGGGCTGGGACTCAGCCCCACTAGTTCACCTGGACGCAAACGGTCAAGGCACTCCACGGGTAGGGGAGTTAAGTCCCCCAGCCCGTCCACCACCTCCCCCAGTAGCGTGGCAACCCATCCCTCCGACCCCCCCCCTCCTTGGGGCCTGTTGTTTCTCCAGGTGCAGGGGAGACGCTTGAAGAACTGGCAGAAGTGTGCAGCGCCGAGCTCGCCTCCACCTTTGGTGCTGCCCCACCCCCTGTGGTGGAGTCGTCCATCCCTGCACTCACCACACCTACCCTTCCCCCTCTGGTCCCTGCGGTGCCTGGTCCTTCCCCACATGATGCCTGTTAGACCCAGCCCTCGTAACATAGTCAGACCTGACCCCTGCACCTCACACCAGCCCCGAGCCCCTGGCCTGGCCGATCCTTCCCACCAGAACACACACACCCGACCCGGACTTCCCCCGTCCGTAGGCCTTCCTCCTTCGGCCACCCCGGGCCCGCGTGCCCACTTCATGCACCAAGATGGCCGCCCGGCCCCAGCGCGACCCTAGCCTACAGGCGCCACTCCGGCTGGAGGACATCGCGCTCCCCTTGGGATGAGAGAGGGAGGAGCAGTTTCATCACACCTCTGCGCTTCCCTGGGAAGGTGGGTTTCGATCGACCCGCCGGCCTCCCCGAGGGCTGGCCCCACGCCTGCTGGGTGTCTGGGGCTCCTCCCGATCCGGCCCTGAAAGGATCAAAGGACAATAGCAGGAAACCCCCAACAAGCGACCCCCAGGTGACAAGACCCCTGCCTGCACAGACTCCGGACATCAAAGAGGAGTCGCCCTATAACAAGGGGTGCCCTGGGACTGTCGGGCAGATTCGCCTTGGAAACACCTGAGCCCTGCTGAGTGACTCGCGGCTCCCTGAAGATCGTAAGACCTCCGAACTTGTGCTTGAGCCCTGCTGAGTGACTCGCGGCTCCCTGAAGATCGTAAGACCTCCGAACTTGTGCTTGAGCCCTGCTGAGTGACTCGCGGCTCCCTGAAGATCGTAAGACCTCCGAACTTGTGCTTGAGCCCTGCTGAGTGACTCGCGGCTCCCTGAAGATCGTAAGACCTCCGAACTTGTACTCGAGCCTGCTGAGTATCTCGCAGCGCCCCCAGACTCCCTTGGTCTCGCCGGACCCCACGACGACAAGCGTAACCCCCAGCTCGAGGATTGTGAGCTGTGCGCCGGATACGCCCCTGCATTTGATCCATTCCCCCAAAGACTGTCCCGCTACCTCCTAACCCCCCTCCAAGACTTTGTGAGCCCGCGCTCCACTTGTATATATATTGCCTTGCTGATTAGAAAGATCTTACCACTCTGATCTGATAAAGATTTGCTCTTAAGAACTCTCGGTGTGGTGTCTCTTTGTCGTGTGGTGCCGAGTGTACGATCCTAGATACGAGATTCCTCCCCTGAGGAGTCTCCCGCCAGTGCCTGGCTACGATACCTCGAGGGTTGGTCTCAGGACAGTCAGGGCCCCCTCCGGGCCCCTCTGAGGTCGCCTTCTAACAATGCCCCCCCCCCCCAGTCGACGACACAGTCTTGTGATGTGCAGGCAAGCTAGGGGAGACACATGACCATGTGTCCCCCCCAAGGACTGATGATATCGACTGGCCATTGTCCCTTGTGAATAGTCTCGTTTACACATTATTATTTTCATGCTGAATAAAGCATTTTCTTTTTCGTTTGAAAAGTCTTGGATTTCAGGTATTGATGTTGATGCTGATGCTACAGGAGTTGGATTTTGTGGGCATGTGTTATGTTTCCGGCAAATGCTGCTCATGGGGTGGAACATGGTATCTGCGTGCCATCACAAGCTCTCTGCAAATATTCTTTGTCGTGTATGCTCGTTGTGTTTGGAGACATTGTCCCAAGGGGTGTTCCTTCCTCTGTGTCACCTGACATCTCCCCTGCAGAGAGTTGCACAATTGTTGTGTTGCCCTGTGTCTACATTTTCTTTGCTGGTGATGGATCCCTTCAACTCAGCAATGTGTCCGGCTGCATAGTCTGTGCCATCCTTGGTACTCACTGTACTTGTGTATAGAGTGTTTTGCCATGCCTTCATGAAGAAATTGTCCCTTTTCCGCACAATGCATGTGTGTAATCCCAGCCTAGTACATATATGGTACTTGTTCTGCTGGGTATTTGAACACCTGACTCACAATTGTGGCCATTGTATCTGTGGAAACTCCACCCGATTCCTTCCATGACAGACAACATCTTGGTGGCTAGCCCAGCACCTGAACATTCCTATCAGTCCTGGGATGTGCGTGACAGTGTGTGTTCTCTTTGGCTATCTTAGTTTATTAGGCAGTGGCATGACTATACAGTCTTGTGGCATGATCTCAGTGTGTGTATTGTGCTGAATCTGCCAGGGGTGGTCATGCATGTGTTATTTGTCCTCACACCCACATGCGGTGTGTCATGCAGTGGGGGAAAGACATCCATCCTCCTGGGAGTGGGACACTGCTGTCAGTGATGTGTTGTTATGGCACTATCATCATTGTCCTAAGTTAGGGATACGCACATTCACCCATGGAGCTGTGGTCATCTGATAATGATGTACACCCCCCATGTCTCTGTCCACTGCTGGGAGTCCTCTGCACCCACCCCTCATATGTCTGGGCACTGCTGGGAGTCATAGGCACCCACACCTCATTTGTCTGGGCACTGCTGGGAGTCACAGGCACCCACCCCTCATATGTCTGGGCACTGCTGGGGGTCCTCTGCACCCACCCCTCATATGTCTGGGCACTGCTGGGAGTCATAGGCACCCACCCCTCATATGTCTGGGCACTGCTGGGGGTCCTCTGAACCCACCCCTCATATGTCTGGGCACTGCTGGGAGTCATAGGCACCCACCGCTCATATGTCTGGGCACTGCTGGGGGTCCTCTGCACCCACCCCTCATATGTCTGGCCACTGCTGGGAGTCATAGGCACCCACCCCTCACATGTCCCTGTCCACTGGTGGTATTCCTCTGCACCCACCCCCATGTCTCTCTCCACTGCTGGGAGTCCTCTGCACCCACCCCTCATATGTCTGGGCACTGCTGGGAGTCATAGGCACCCACCCCTCATATGTCTGTGCACTGCTGGGAGTCATAGGCACCCACCCCTCATATGTCTGGGCACTGCTGGGGGTCCTCTGCACCCACCCCTCATATGTCTGGGCACTGCTGGGAGTCATAGGCACCCACCCCTCATATGTCTGGGCACTGCTGGGGGTCCTCTGCACCCACCCCTCATATGTCTGGCCACTGCTGGGAGTCATAGGCACCCACCCCTCACATGTCCCTGTCCACTGGTGGTATTCCTCTGCACCCACCCCCATGTCTCTGTCCACTGCTGGGAGTCCTCTGCACCCACCCCTCATATGTCTGGGCACTGCTGGGAGTCATAGGCACCCACCCCTCATATGTCTGGGCACTGCTGGGAGTCATAGGCATCCACCCCTCATATGTCTGGGCACTGCTGGGGGTCCTCTGCACCCACCCCTCATATGTCTGGGCACTGCTGGGAGTCATAGGCACCCACCCCTCATATGTCTGGGCACTGCTGGGGGTCCTCTGCACCCACCCCTCATATGTCTGGGCACTGCTGGGAGTCATAGGCACCCACCCCTCATATGTCTGGGCACTGCTGGGGGTCCTCTGCACCCACCCCTCATATGTCTGGCCACTGCTGGGAGTCATAGGCACCCACCCCTCACATGTCCCTGTCCACTGGTGGTATTCCTCTGCACCCACCCCCATGTCTCTGTCCACTGCTGGGAGTCCTCTGCACCCACCCCTCATATGTCTGGGCACTGCTGGGAGTCCTCTGCACCCACCCCTCATATGTCTGGGCACTGCTGGGAGTGATAGGCACCCACCCCATATAAGTATGGGCATTGCTGGGGGTCCTCTGCACCCACCCCTCATATGTCTGGGCACTGCTGGGGGTCCTCTGCACCCACCCCTCATATGTCTGGGCACTGCTGGGAGTGATAGGCACCCACCCCTCACATGTCTGGGCACTGCTGGGAGTCATAGGCACCCACCCCTCATATGTCTGGGCACTGCTGGGGGTCCGCTGCACCCACCCCTCATATGTCTGGGCACTGCTGGGAGTGATAGGCACCCACCCCTCAAATGTCTGGGCACTGCTGGGAGTCATAGGCACCCACCCCTCATATGTCTGGGCACTGCTGGGAGTCATAGGCACCCACCCCTCATATGTCTGGGCACTGCTGGGGGTCCTCTGCACCCACCCCTCATATGTCTGGGCACTGCTGGGAGTCATAGGCACCCACCCCCTGTCCACTGGTGGTATTCCTCTGCACCCACCCCCATGTCTCTGTCCACTGCTGGGAGTCCTCTGCACCCACCCCTCATATGTCTGGGCACTGCTGGGAGTGATAGGCACCCACCCCTCATATGTCTGGGCACTGCTGGGAGTCATCTGCACCCACCCCTCATATGTCTGGGCACTGCTGGGGGTCCTCTGCACCCACATCTCATATGTCTGGGCACTGCTGGGAGTCCTCTGCACCCACCCCTCATATATCTGGGCACTGCTGGGACTGATAGGCACCCACCCCTCAAATGTCTGGGCACTGCATGGAGTCATAGGCACCCACCCCTCATATGTCTGGGCACTGCTGGGAGTCATAGGCACCCACCCCTCGTATGTCTGGGCACTGCTGGGGGTCCTCTGCACCCACCCCTCATATGTCTGGGCACTGCTGGGGGTCCTCTGCACCCACCCCTCATATGTCTGGGCACTGCTGGGAGTGATATGCACCCACCCCTCACATGTCCCTGTCCACTGCTGGTATTTCTGCACCCACCCACCCACTAACGCGCTTGCTCTGGTACAATGCTGTCCTGGCCATACACCACCCCCAATTTACAGCTGATGTGCTGCACCAAGCCGTACACCTACATCCGTGGCGTGTGTATGCCTTGTATCCATCATGTAATGGGGCTGTAGGGGTACGCGTGGTACGGCCCATACCCACGCTCTGAGGGCGTGGGTACGGGCCGTACACGCGTACCCCTACATCACCACTACAATGGTGGTACAGACCGTACCCACGCCCCCAGAGCGTGGGTACGGTCCGTACACGCGTACCCCTACATCACCACTACAATGGTGGTACGGACCGTACCCATGCCCCCAGAGCGTGTGTACGGTCCGTACCACCATTGTAGTGGTGATGTAGGGGTACGCGTGTACGGCCCGTACCCACGCCCACAGAGCGTGGGTACGGTCCGTACACGTGTACCCCTACATCACCACTACAATGGTGGTACGGTCCGTACCCATGCCCCCCAGAGCGTGGGTACGGTCCGTACCACCATTGTAGTGGTGATGTAGGGGTACGCGTGTAGGGCCCGTACCCATGCCCCCAGATCGTGGGTACGGTCCGTACACGCATACCCCTACATCACCACTACAATGGTGGTATGGACCAAACCCACGCCCCCCAGAGCGTGTGTACGGTCCGTACCACCATTGTAGTGGTGATGTAGGGGTACGCGTGTACGGACCGTACCACCACTGTAGTGGTGATGTAGGGGTACGCGTGTACGGCCCGTACCCACGCCCCCAGAGTGTGGGTACGGTCCATACACGCGTACCCCTACATCACTACTACAATGGTGGTACGGACCGTACCCACGCCCCCCAGAGCGTGTGTACGGTCCGTACCACCATTGTAGTGGTGATGTAGGGGTACGCGTGTACGGAGCATACACACGCTCTGGGGGGCGTGGGTACGGTCCGTACCACCATTGTAGTGGTGATGTAGGGGTACGCGTGTACGCCCCGTACCCACGCCCCCAGAGCGTGGGTACGGTCCGTACACGCGTTCTCCTACATCACCACTACAATGGTGGTACGGACCGTATCCACGCCCCCCACAGCGTGTGTACGGTCCGTACCCCCATTGTAGTGGTGATGTAGGGGTACGCGTGTACGGCCCGTACCCATGCCCCCAGAGCGTGGGTACGGTCCGTACATGCGTACCCCTACATCACCACTACAATGGTGGTACGGACCATACCCACGCCCCCCAGAGCGTGTGTACGGTCTGTACCACCATTGTAGTGGTGATGTAGGGGTACGTGTGTACGGACCGTACCCACGCTCTGGGGGCATGGGTATGGTCCGTACCACCATTGTAGTGGTGATGTAGGGGTACGCGTGTACGGCCCATACCCATGCCCCCAGATTGTGGGTACGGTCCGTACACGCGTACCCCTACATCACCACTACAATGGTGGTACGGACCAAACCCACGCCCCCCAGAGCGTGTGTACGGTCCGTACCACCATTGTAGTGGTGATGTAGGGGTACGCGTGTACGGACCATACCACCATTGTAGTGGTGATGTAGGGGTACGCGTGTACGGACCGTACCCACGCTCTGGGGGTGTGGGTACGGGCCGTACACGCTTACCCCTACATCACCACTACAACGGTGGTACGGACCGTACCCATGCTCTGAGAGGCTTGGGTACGTCCCGTACTACCATTGTGGTGGTGACGGGTACGCATCCACGTCCACTTCCGTTGTGGCGGGACGTGGGATTGGTGGACACGCCCTCTGAAGTGACCAGACCATGGAGGTAATTAATGTGTAGGTTGTATTAGTATGTTGTGGGGTGTGGGTTATGTTTCCTGCCCCTTGCACCCCCCCCTTTGCCCCTGGGGGTTGTTCTGACCTTCTGCGGTGTCTGCGTTGGTTTCTGAACACGAGGTCGTAGGCTATGAGGGCCGGGATGACGCGTAGGTTGAGGTCCATCGCTGTCCGTCGCGTACCGGTGCTCCTTGTTCGCGGCGTCCTGAATTTCCCAGCAGTTTTTGGCTCCCTTAAAAAATGCTACGTGCGGAGTGACGTCGGCACGATTCGTACTTGCTGGTCCGTAAAACGCTGCCTGACTCCGTCCGGAAGTCGCGTATGCGCCGTCCAGAATCAGATTTTTATGTATTTTTTTGCCGGTCGGTGTTTTTCACGACTCGTACGGAAGTGGTATTTCTGTGCGAATCGTACTTGCGAGTTTGTAACGTGTTTTTCCCGGGTACGAGTCGGACGGAGAAAACGCTCCGTACGACCATTTGTACCCGGGTTTTACCGGATCGGAATTGGCACCTAAATGCTAGAATTCCCTAAGCCCCTCCCATCCATCACACAAATCATAATTTGGCTAGCCAGCTAGTCTATCCAGCTTTGTTTGTTTGTATGGAAGCAAAATACATATGCATTCCAGTCCCATGAATCTTCACTTGCAACCAAGCATGGAAAAGAAAGATTAGACATAGCTGTTACTAGCAGCCAAACATAGAAATGAAAGGGGAGGCATTGAAGTCTTGGTGTTCAGTTACAAAATGGAGGTGTTCACCACAGATTTAGATATCATTGTATTTTCTTTTCTTTATTTTAAACACCAGACATTTCTCTTGTGTTATGTTACATTTTTAAATTAAGAAAGCAGAGTTGATCTTCAAAATCAAGATGGTTGTCTAGAGGATAATTATTGCCATACTCCTGATGTCTGAGAAGCTCATCCACTGTTGTGTATTGTGAACCCTTATATTATTTGGAAATTGTGGGCCATATGTAGGTAGCATAACATTTACCGATTCATAAATACCGAATTTTACAGATTCGGTATGTATGAATCGGTAAATAGTATGTAGGTAATTAATCGGTAATCATTACCGATTCTGTAAATATCGGTATTTATGAATCGGTATTTACCGAATCGGTAATAATGCATCCCTTCCCATTGATTCCTATGGGCCTGGAGGCCCATAGGAATGAATGGGAAGCCAGTTACTATTACCGATTCGGTAAATACCGAATCGGTAATAGGGGAGGCATTATCATGGGTGGCAGGGTGTCACATTGACACCCTGTTGCACCCCTGATTCGTGCATGTGTGCACATGTGGCGCACATACATGCCCTAAGGGCATGTATGTCTGCCACATGGCACTTTACAAATTGCACAAAAATGCTTTTTTAAAGGTATTCGTCATTTACCATCAACTTGTAGTTGGTGGTAAATAACAAGTCCAGACACCAATTATGCACTCACTTGAGTGCCCCCTACATAGCATTTCTGGATTCGGTAGCTACATTGAACACTCATTTCCAGGATACACTAACTACATGTCATGCTTCATGCTTTATTGCCAGCCTGCTGAGTTCTAGACACTGTTCTTTTTTTCTTATGCCAATTGGTAAATAACTCTTGATCCAGGCAGATGCACTTCTGTTTGGTCATCTAAGTAGTCTTGCACAATCTTCTCTATTATTGTTATAGTTGTTCACATTTGCTGTTTAAGACTTTTTGTACCTGTGGATTTGATTTAAATCATGGAACGTTTGTCATAAATCTACCCATTGCAGAGGATGAGAGTGAAGGTGATGCTGTTGGTGTTGTAGGTTTAGTAACAGATGTGTATTTGAATGGCTATTGTATTGTTACTACTGGTGGGTGCTGCTATTGCAGTTGCAACATGCTGCTTGTCTAGGAGCCACCAACATACTTTATAGGGGTTGAAGACAGCACTTTAAGGTTGTTTGTGCCCTCAACATTGCAATCTTTCCCCTTCCAGTTTACTCACTTATTTAGCAATCCAATTCTTATAAATGGAGATATTTATTGAGAACAAGGAATGAAAGTGAGTAGCCATTTTTTGTTTCATGTATCCAGTATAGTAGCACTGATTTACTCTTTGGAGATCACAATCTCTTTTTGAAGTCCTTGATTTGTATTCACTCTAATGTCTAGCTGCTGACTAAAGGAGATGTTTCTTCATTCACATTGATAAATGCTTCTTTCACCTGCTGCAAATAGACCTGCTGCATGTGCAACAAGGAGATCACTTGGCTTATGTTTCAGTCCTCTTTGCTGACTTTCTGTGTTAAAATCTCAAAAGGTATTAGCATTTGAATCAGACACCCTACTATCTACCATTTCCCAATCTCCATCATGGCTTTAGCAGTAGCCCTCCCTCTGATTTGTAGCATATAATTATTAACTGCTCAAATAGGTGTTGTAGAATATAGAAGGTGGAATTCCAAAGCGTTGGCAACTCCTGTATGAGGGCTTTTGCAGGGACTCTATTATCAGGTTGAATTATCCGCAATTTATAATGGACTTAAAATATTGGTGAAATGAGTGCAAATACCGCAACATGTAATTAGTATGCTGCTATTTCTTTTCTTGAGAATGTCCTGCACAGTTAGGCTGATGCACTGTGTTAAAGGAAGGACTCTGAATATCCTCCGGCAGCCATGGCTTTTACAATATTACTGCCAGGGGCACCAAATCCAATGTTGAGATCTCTGAGTTGAGGCCCTTCGTAGACTTTCAGCTAAGTTCTTCAAGGATGTTGGCAGATGTATGTGCTTTTCCATGGAAATCATTCCAACTTTTGCTTGCCAACAAATGCCTTAAAAAGCATAGCAATGGTGAGACCAGACCCTGGCCTTTACGTAGCCCCCCTGAAGGAGAACCAGTCTACAGTGATGAACATGTAGCCTGTAGCTTGATAACTGGTCCACATGTCTGTTGTGAGGTAGATAGACTGAACAGTACTCGCCTTCCTTGTTTCACATTGCAATTCTAGCACTTGATAGTGCAGGTCTGGAACAGCAATAGCTGAAAAATTAGGCTGGCTGGGAAATCTTCTATTTTGCCCAGAGGGACTCCAACAAATTCCAGAAAACTCTCTTCTTCCAACACAGAAGAAGAGAGAAGGTAAACTGCTAACATTTCAACCACTATGGAAATGAACTAGTTTATTAATTTGGCGGTACAGCCTTTCCTTCTTAGACATTGACTTAGTGGGTTATTGTGTTGTTGTTTTCTTAGTGAGAATCCTATCTCATGTGACTTACCGGGAGTAGGTAGGCTACTTGGATACTTTGTGGTGAATGTATCCCATTTTTCCTTGTGCCATGTAGAGGTTGCTGTCAGTAATGACTGAACACTAAGCGCAACAGGGCTTCTTCACATGACAACATCTTCCTTATCACAACCTCTCATTTTTTTTAATTTCTCTTCTCTCTCGGTAGCAGCTATTCTTTTCAGATTCTGTGCCACACAATTTCATGTTAGTTTTTCTGTTGGGCCAGTTGATTCTAGGTTTCATAACGTCCACCTGGCTTCCCACAATGCACCTGCGATAAATTAGGCAATCTGTGATGTGGTCCTCATATGGACTGATTGTAAAGATGTCCAAAACTGGGGAGTAGTGTCCCTCATAGACCTAAAGCCAGAAGAATTTGTTGTGGTGGAGTTAGGTGGTTGTGTTTACCTTTTCTTAGCATGGGCTGCAAATGTGGTAGGGATTGTCTTTTATACGGGTTTTATATTCTTGAAAAGATTGAAGCATGAAGTGTTGGAGGTTCTACATGGTTCGGTGCATTTTAAATAGAAGTGATCTGTACTTTTTATGTGCCAGCCTCAGCATGAGCAATCACTGGTTCATCTTCATGGTGTGGCTTGAGTGATCACCATGCCACCATCATCTGAAGAGGGGCTTTCTAAGCTAAGATAGTGCTCTTTCTTTTCTTCAGAGATGAGGGTGAAGATGACATGTCTAATGGAAGAGCACTCACAACATTCTGCTGTGCAGCAAACTTAAATTTCTGCTCAGCTCATACCTTTGGAAGATCAAGTGTAGCAGGTTGTTGTAGCAGTTGAGATTCTGGGAAAGATTTGGTTTGCTGCCAGGACAAGTAGATTTCAGACACGCTAGTCTGTGCCATGACTGCAGTTATCGCAGCACTCAGAGACATCTGTTTTGGTTTTGATGGTGGTTTTTGATCCAAGGATGATCTTTTTCCTGGCATCTTCCTGCATAGAGGAGGGTGCAGCAGGTATGACAGAAAAAAGATAAGGGCTTGATGGCAATGGTGACAACAGACATCTTCTCCTCACTGACCACTTTCTTGTTAGGATCTTCCTACTTTTTTTCTTGTGCTGTTAGTCAGCCGCATCAGCAGTAGCACTTAGTAGACACTATGGTGTCAGAAAACTCACAGACTTCCCTCCAACTCAGTATTATCTTGTGCACTGGAGGTAATAAAAAATAAGAAGGAAGATTTTGAGACTTGGCCATTCAGGTGATGAATTCATCATCATCATCAGAACAATAAAAAACCTGCAGGTAAACTAACTGTTTTATTATACAGAACACTTCTTAAATTCAGCTAAAGCTTGTGTCCATTCAGGGACCATGGGACACCTATGGGATCTTGTGCGGTGGTGGGGGGAACAGGCAAATATCAATGGCATTTATAAATACCTGGTGTCTCTCCAGAGCCGATGGGAGCTTTATGAAATGCACGGGTAGAGGGGAAGGCAGAAAGTATTTAAATATACACATAAACATATATAAATGCATGGTGTACCACCAGGGCCTATGGGAGCCGTATGGGATCCTGAAGGGGGAGGAAATAATTCAATTAAGTTAATAAATAAATAAATACCTGATGGCCATCCAGGGTCCTATGGGCTCCCAAGGCATACAGCGGGTGAAAGCAAACATTTTATTAAGTTATTGAATTAATGTTTGGTGCCCTCTAGGCCCCATGGGACCCCTATGGAAGCTGGGGAAAGCCCAAAATGGATTAACTTAATGAAATAATCAATTAATAATTACCGAGTGTCCCTCCAGGACCTATGGAACCCATATGGAAGCCAGGGAGGGAAGACATAGATTGATTAAAATGATAAATATATTCTTGATGTCCCTCCAGGAACTATTTGAGGCATATGGCAGCTGGGGAGCAGGCAACAAATGATTCCATTAATTAAAAACAACTATCATATACTATAGACTACTATAATTAGCAGGGCTGGACTGGGAACCCTGGCAATTTTCTCGGACCAGCTCTTGCTTGGCCCCGGGAGGCTGGATATGCTTGCTTGCTGCTTTTGTTACTGGGGGCTGATATTGCAGCACCACTGCAAAACAGGCCCCCAGTAACAAAACCATCCCCCACTGCTGCAAATCCGCCCCCCATCATCCTTCCAGCCTCCTGAGGAAATGCCTGATTCACGTTACAGCCAGTCCGGCCCTGATAATCAGCCACCAGCAGAAATCATAATAACAGAAAATCTACATTTAAAAAAATGAAAAATGGGCCATAATAATCAATGTTTCTAGTAAAAAGCCTTTAAAAGTGGTACAAAATGATTAATAATCAGACACATATGCTAACTGCACAAAATGGTGTTCACCCATCTGGTTAGCACAGAAGGAGGCATGGAGAATTTATAGAAGATTGTTGTCCGTTACCACCTGGAGTCCCTTGCTACCCCAATAAAAATGAGTAGCATTGTAGGGAAAGGGTTGCCTGAATAGATACTGAAATGTGCTAGAGGCCATCTGTGGGCCTAAATATAAAACCAGTAACAATAGTGTATAAAAATCAACCAAGATAATATAAATATAATAAGAACACTGCAACATGAAAATTGTCAGCAAATATAAAAATAAACTATTAAAATGCACCAAGCACAAACAGGTTTAGGCAACACTTACCACAATAAAAGTCTTCAAACGAACACATTAAAAAGATGGTTGAGAACAAAGAAAAAAGTATCTGGCTATCTGGGTCAAAACTCTTGGAGCCATCAACATCCCTAATATGAAAAATACACAAAGGCGTTGATTCCGATCCTGGAGAAACCGGGTACGACCGTCGGACGGAGCATTTTCTCCGTCCGACTCGTACCCGGCCAAAAAACATTACAAAAATGCAAGTACGATTCACATGGAAACACTATTTCCGTACGAATCGTACAAAACACCGACCGTCGAAAATATACATACAAATGTGATCCGGGAAAGCGCCGACGTGACGTCGGGACGCATTCAGGCTGCGTTTCACGAACCAGGAAGTACGATCCGCACCGACGTCACCCCGCACGGATTATATTCTCCGGCTGCCAAAAACTGCCGGGAAATCAGGACGACGCGCACAAGGAGCACCTGTATGCGACGGACAGCCATGGACCCGAACCTACGTGTCATCCCAGCACTCATAGCAGTCCACCTGCTCTACAGGAACCGACGCAGACGCCGCAGAAGGTCAGAACAACACCCAGGGGCAAAGGGGGGGGGGCAGGGGCAGGACACATAACCCCCACCCAAGTCCCAAATCAGACATGCCCTGAACATACCTGACCTGCAGGACCTGGTCACCTCGAGGGGGTGGGGGCGTGTCCAGCAACGCAAGCATCCGCCACAACGGAAGTGGATGTTGACGCGAACCGGCAACACAACAATTCCGGTACGTACCGTACCCACGCCTTAAGAGCGTGGGTACGGGTCGTA
This sequence comes from Triturus cristatus, assembly GCF_964204655.1. NCBI lineage: Eukaryota > Metazoa > Chordata > Amphibia > Caudata > Salamandridae > Triturus > Triturus cristatus. The sequence goes on along the minus strand of NC_140580.1, from coordinate 458,255,582 downwards.
CCACGCCCACCCCTACATCACCCCAACAATGGCGGTACGGCCCGTACCCACGTTCTAAAGGCCTGGGTACGGGCCGTACCAGCATTGTTGGGGTGAAGTAGGGGTACGTGTGGTACGACCTGTACCCACGCTCTGAAGGGCTGGGTACGGTGCGTACCCCTACGGCACCCCATTGGGGGTCCGCACCGTACCCAGGCCTTAAGAGCGTGGGTACGGGTCGTACCACGCGTACCCCTATATCACCCCAACAATGCTGGTACGGCCCGTACCCAGGCCTTTAGAACGTGGGTACGGGCCGCACCGCCATTGTTGGAGTGACGTAGGGGTACGCGTAGTACGACCCGTACCCACGCTCTTAAGGCCTGGGTACGGTGCGTACCCCTATAGCACCCCATTGGGGGTCCGCACCCTACCCAGGCCTTAAGAGCATGGGTACGGGTCGTACCACGCGTACCCCTACGGCACCCCAACAATGGTGGTACGCACCGTACCCACGTTCCAAAGGCATGGGTACGGGCCGTACCCAGGCCTGCAGATCGTGGGTACGGGAATGTACAGAGCGTACCCCCACCCGTGTATGAATGGAGCGTACCCACACCTCACCAGTGTATGTACGGAGCGTACCCCCACCCGTGTATGAATGGAGCGTACCCACACCCCACCAGTGTATGTACGGAGCGTACCCCCACCCGTGTATGAATGGAGCGTACCCCCACCCATGTATGTCCCGAGCGTACATGCCCAGACACAGGCGGGGTGGGTGGAGAGTCCTCCCAGCAGTGCCTAGACATAGGAGGGGTGGGTTCCCATCACTCCCAGCAGTGCCCAGACACAGGAGGGGTGGGTGCAGAGTCCTCCCAGCAGTGCCCAGACACAGGAGGGGTGGGTGCAGAGTCCTCCCAGCAGTGCCCAGACATAGGAGGGGTGGGTGCCTATCACTCCCAGCAGTGCCCACATATAGGAGGGGTGGGTTCCCATCACTCCCAGCAGTGCCCAGACATAGGAGGGATGGGTTCCCATCACTCCCAGCAGTGCCCAGACATAGGAGGGGTAGGTGCCTATCACTCCCAGCAGTGCCCAGACACAGGAGGGGTGGGTGCAGAGTCCTCCCAGCAGTGCCCAGACATAGGAGGGGTGGGTGCCTATCACTCCCAGCAGTGCCCAGACATAGGAGGGGTGGGTTCCCATCACTCCCAGCAGTGCCCAGACACAGGAGGGGTGGGTGCAGAGTCCTCCCAGCAGTGCCCAGACATAGGAGGGGTGGGTGCCTATCACTCCCAGCAGTGCCCAGACACAGGAGGGGTGGGTGCAGAGTCCTCCCAGCAGTGCCCAGATATAGGAGGGGTGGGTTCCCATCACTCACAGCAGTGCCCAGACACAGGAGGGGTGGGTGCAGAGTCCTCCCAGCAGTGCCCAGACATAGGAGGGGTGGGTGCCTATCACTCCAGCAGTGCCCAGACATAGGAGGGGTGGGTTCCCATCACTCCCAGCAGTGCCCAGACATAGGAGGGGTGGGTGCCTATCACTCCCAGCAGTGCCCAGACACAGGAGGGGTGGGTGCAGAGTCCTCCCAGCAGTGCCCATGGAAAGAAAAGGGTGAAGTACCCACAGATACAATGGCCACAAATGTCAGTCCGGTGCCCAAAGACCCTGCTGAACACGTAACACATGTGTGTGAGGCTGGGAGTACACACATGCATAGTGTGTAAAAGGGAACATGTCCACATGAAGTAATGTCAATAAACTCCATACACAAGTACAGTGACCACCAAGGATGCCACTAATGATGCAAGTTGAATGGATCAGTCACACACCAAGGAAATGTAGACACAGCTCAGCACAACATAATGGAAACACCCCGCAGGGAAGATGTCAGGGTTCACAGAGGAAGGAACACACCTTGGGACAATTTCACCATACAGTAAGAACACACATGACCAAAGATTATTTGCAGAGCCCTGTGATGGCACACAGATACCAGGGTCCACCCCATGAGCAGCACACCACAACATTTCCCAGACACGTAACACATTATCACCACCCCAAATCATGGAGCAGCACCACCAACAGCAATACCAGAAAAGCAGTAGTGTACAAAGGAAAAATAAAACATTGCTTTATTCAGCATGAAAAGAAAACATTGTTAATAAAAGTTCAATATGTACAAGGCCCATAGGGCAGTCCATAGTCCAATTCCTTGTGGGGGACACATAGGGACGTGTGTCCCCTAGCTTGCCTGCACAGTTCATACCTCCTTTGCTTCCACAGGGGAGGGGCATCATGTGGGGGGAAGGACCAGGCACCGCAGGGACAGGAGGGGCAAGGGTAGGTGTTGTGGGTGCAGGGACGGAGGACTCCACCACAGGGGGTGGGGCAGCGCCAAAGGTGGTGGTGAGAATGGCTCTGCACACGGTTGTAAGGTCCACCAGCATCTCCCCTGCACCCGAAGGAACCACAGGCCCCAAGGAGGGGGGGGGAGGGCGGAGGGATGGGTCGCAGCGCTACTGGGGGAGGGTGTGGACAGGGGGGGACTCAACCACCCTGACCGGGGACTCCTTTGACCGCTTGCGGGGTGGTGTCACTTTGGGGCTCAGGGACAGAGCGGCCATGAAGGAATCTTTGTTGGAATCTTGGCCAGGAGAGCTGAGGGGAGTGGATTCGGGGGAAGTGGGTTGTGAGGAATGTGGTCTCCCACTGTGGCTGTGTGTCTTCCGTTTGCCCCCCGACCCAGTGGGTGTGCCTACTTCACCCTGTGTGTGCGTGAGAGGAGGTGTGTGCTTGGCCTTCCCTGGTGGTGTGGTGCCTGTGTCTGGTGGGGTGCGTGCACGGGGACGTCTGGGTGTGCCCTCCATGTATGCCTCCATCTGGGTGAGCACACGGGTGTGGCCATGGAGGACATTAAGCATCGCAGTCTGACCAACCTGCAACTGGCGCAGGATGTCCACAGACTCGGCATTCGCGGCAGCAGTGGAGACAGGGGCAGGGGGTGCGGTGCCTGGCAAGAAGGAGACACGTGGTGACCTAGCACGGCGGGAAGGGACCCGTGCAAGTGGGAGGCCGGTGTTGGTAATGGAGGGGGCGGGTAGAGAATGAGTGCTGCTTTCAGCTGTGGGAGCTGCCTCCGCCCCCTCTGGGAGCTCAGCCTCGGACCCATCAGCTTCATAGTCGGTGGTGGGACTGGACAGGTCCTCCGCCTCACTCCCCTCGGCCTCTGTGCCACTCGATGCGCCAGATAAGACAGCACTGGTGCTCGATCCCTCCTCACGGTCCGTGCCAGTGTCTCCCTCGGAGTCCCCCGACGATGCTGTGGGCAAGGTGAAGAGACAGGAAATAATCAGACACCTGTATACATATGTCACATGAGTCTAATCTACATAGGTCACAGTGCATAGCCTGAAAAGCAACATGAGTGACATCTACAATACAAGGTACATATGTAGGCCCTGCAACACACAGTTGGTTGACCCACCATGCCACTGAGAAACAATGGAGAGCATGACACAACAGCAAATTACTTGATATCAAATTGGACAGAGGAGCCAGGCTCTGGGGACAATCGTGCACAGCATCAGCACCACACAGCGTCGCCAAAAAAGGGATGAGCAGGAACCATGTCTATTAACTTTTTGCACATGCTGCAAAGCTAATACATTAAACCATGGCCAACATGACTGGGTCACTGCACCTTGAGTGTATGTCCAGACAAACATCACACACAGGCCAGACCTAGCAAGGAGACATCAGATTTTTACATGTATGCCTTGCCCGCACAAACCACCCCCTACCTGAGACAATGTGATTGAGACAGAGGAAGTACTTACACCTCTTACTCTGGGATAAAAACACATGGCCTGCACTAAATCCTGATTGTACACAAACTACCCCTGGTGCGCCTGTCCACATATATCATTGACAATCAACCATCATCAGTTTGTCGTACCAAGACACACAGGCACTGCCCACGGTGAGTATACACAAGCAAAATTGGGTCACACTGTACAGTGGACACATGTAGCACAGTTTACATAAATACAGATGAGGCCAGGGTACAATGCCACAGAGCCCAACCTATGCCGAAGACACAGAGAATGTCCACATTGTTGGATGACACACATGATACTAGGAAAAGGTGCCCCAGGGCACGGTAGTGGCCACACTCCTCCATGGTCCTGGATTGATATGACTGCAACTGAAGCAACCATCCATGCACTATGCATTACTCCCACTCATGCACATCATGTCAGAGGGCACAACATTGGACATGCATGCTGTAAGGCAGTACACTTTTAAGACACACTCTTATGTCGGGACTCACCATCAGTGCCAACTGACATGGACCCCACAATGACTGAACTGGCCAGGGCACAGGCAAGGTCCCAAAACCTGTTACACACCACCCCCACTCATGATGCTGCAAGCATTGGGCACTTGGATTAACTTCCAGCCTAGATAACCTTGTGCAAGAGTGACTACACACAGACCAGGGAACACATGGCAAGGAGGGGAAGGGAGGAAGAACAGCACCGGTGTACTTTGGGGAACAGGTCAGGCACTGCACATTTAAACCCTGGCAGTGTATCCATGCAACTGCGCACTTCCAAAAGCTGGTGACACACAACAAACACACATGTACCTACCCCCTTCCTGCTGCTGCTTCTCCCGCAAGCGCCTATCCAAGTCGGGGAAGACCACTGCCAGCACACGCTTATGGATGTGGGTCAGACGCCGGCGCCCACGGTTCTTGTAGCTCACAGGTGTGTCCCCCAGCAGGACCCGTGCGATCCTCCTCGTCCAGCACCGGATATCCTGCGAGGGTTTCCTCACCTGGGCTATGCGCCGCTTCCGACCCTCCGTCTTCCTCACGGCACTGACGGCTTGCTTCCATATCTCCTCCTTGGCATGAACGCCTACCTGTGAGGATGCAAAAGTGAGAATACTTTAATACACCTGAGCAATGACACAGAGACACACATATTAATAATTTGTCTTGTTTGAACAGGCCATGGTATGCAGGCAACTCATTGCACGTTTGTCATAGGGACATTATCCTCTGGGGAAGGCCAAATGCACTACGTGGCATTGAAAGTACACAGGTGGCATGAGGGGTGCCACACAACCAATGATCCTGGATCACACTGTGCATCACAAGCTACACCAGGATTATGTACAGCACCTCAAAGCAGTCACATGCCCCAGCCCACTGACGCAACCTCAGCAGAGTACACAGACACACACAGGCACAGGACAATCACCTGCCATTGCCAACTGCGGGTACAAACCTCACTCTGCCCATGTGCCACTGGACTGGGGGGTGTCACAGGTGTGGGGCTGGCTCTGCACGGCAGTCACACAGCACTGCTCCCTGCTCACATCAGATGGGCAGGGTATATCCATCCCTCATGCAGCTGGCGTGCAACACTCCACATATGCAATCACCCACATGACAGGGGACTCACACACACACACCAATGTCCAGGGGACGAACACATCATTTGGACACTCTCAGCAAAGGTACACTAAACAAACACACAGCTATGGGTACTGTCACCTGTCACACTGGGGGGACCACAGAATCACATCAGGACTGTAGAAACAACATTCCCAGGAGCAGTAGCCAGGCTGAATGTGGCATGCACCATGCATTGATTGTCACAGTAAGCACTATGCAAGTGAGGAGTGCACACAGGAACTACAGCATGCTCTGCATGGGAGACATGAGGCATTCCCCACCCTGGGACCCACTCTAAACAACATTGCATGTCTGTCACACATGGACACAATGCCAGAAGTCACAGTCACAAAAAAGGGGCACAGTCTAAGCTAGTGGAGTCAGCACCCACCTGCTCCCCTGGTCGACCATACAGCATGGTGTAGTGTGGGAGGATCACATCCACCAATGCCAAATTCTCCTCCATGGTGAATGGCTGGGCCCTCTCCACAGACCTGGACATGGTGCCAGAGGAATCACGAGCAGCAGCAGTGTTGTGGAATGAAAGGATGAGCAGGCAAGTGCTCTCTCATGGGACCTGGCTGCCTTATATCTGCCTTGCTGGCCTGTTTCATTTACAGGAGTACAGAGTGATTGGTCAGTCACATTAGCATCCTACGTTTCCTCCAATCCCTTTAAACCTACCCCAGTGAGTGGCTTTGCATGGTTTAAAAATTGAGCATGATGTCAAGTCAACAACCACTTTGCAACAAAGTATATTGTTTCCAACCGACTTCTGCTGGCCACCTGATACATAAATACAAACTTTAAACTCGGTCTCCATGACAACCAGCATGCATTTTGGCCCTTATACTTGTCCCTCATGTGTCCCCTATGTTATTTCAATATTTACACAGAGGTACGGTGCGTTCCACGGCCCTAGGGCACCCCAAATGCAGTGAAATGGACCGTACAGGCGTGTGTGGGGTCCCTATCACTATGGGAGTGCTGGCGTATGCGTACGCCATAGTGATACCGACCGTACGCACGCGTGTACGGTCCCTATCACTATGGGAGTGCTGGCGTATGCGTACGCCATAGTAATACGGACCGTACACATGTACGCATACGCCAGCACTCCCATAGTGATAGGGACCCTCCACACGCGTGTACGGTCCGTATTACTATGGCGTACGCATACGCCAGCACTCCCATTGTGATAGGGACCGTACACGCGTGTGTACGATCCGTATCACTATGGCGTACGCATACGCCAGCACTCCCATAGTGATAGGGACCCTACACACGCGTATACGTTTCGTATCACTATGGCGTACGCATACGCCAGCACTCCCATAGTGATAGGGACCCTACACACGCGTGTACGGTCCGTATTACTATGGCGTATGCATACGCCAGCGCTCCCATTGTGATAGGGACCGTACACACGCCCTCAGTGCGTATGTACGGTACGTTTCACACCTGACAGTGGTGACAGGCGGCACACAGACAGGAATAGAGCTGTCATACTTGGCCAAGGCTGGACATCAAGGCATTGTCTGTGCAGTACTACATGTGTCGGGCACAGGTGTGTCAGGCTGTGATGTGGCACATTACTCCTGAGGTGTGAAGCAAATAACTGTATGATGAGCTGTGTACACATGTCATGTGTGATGGTGCACTATGTGCCACACATCCCCTTCACTCCTTTGACATGTGTGCATGTAGTACAGACTTGTTGAGCCATGCGTCACTGGCATGGCACAGTCACCGACACCCGCAACTGTCCCCTGATGCCAGGTACACGGAATGTTACACCTGAGATGTGAATGCCCGCGTTGCACGCTGTAACTATGTCATGTGCGTGTCATGTGTTCCCATAGGTTTGCTGTAGGTGTTTGGTCAAATGCATCTGCAGTTGCTGCAACCAACATGTGTCTGTGTGTAGATGGGCATGGCACACTGTTATGCACACCAGCCCACATGTGTAATCCAACGTAAGGTGTGTATGTATGCATCGACACGGAGTCTCAAAACAAGGACATATCTGCACTCTCAATGTATGTGTGATCAGTCTTGACATGTACTCCTTCATGGCAAGGTGTGTGGTCTGTCCTTTTTATATGACATGTGACCTGTGCCTCTAGTGTTCCGCAACCTGTCTGTATGATTAACATACTTCTTCTGCACATATGCGGATGTCTGGCACTCCTGTGATGCGTCTGCCTGTTCACTCACACTGGCACACCGCTAGTTTCATGCCATGTCATGTTGAGCTTGAGAATCCACGTTTGTGGCTGGCTCTTAGTAGGAGTGTCACCTGCCTGGCATACGTGTCCAGGGCATATTGCACAGACCTGACTCTGTATGTAGCATATGTGTATTGCCTGTTGAACATGTGCTCAGTACATTGACATTGGTGGTGTACTGTACTCACTCTTCGTTGTCCCTTCAAATTTACTGCAGGGCTCCGCCTCTCCCTCGACCAATTCCGGACTTGGCTGACCTGAGGGAACATGACTGTATACGCCGCTACCGCTTCCCCCAACAGTTGGTTGAGGACCTGACGACACGGCTGGCACCACACCTCCAACCGCTACACAGGTATCCTACTGCACTGACACCCAAGATGAAGGTGATGGCAGCCCTACATTTCTTTGCCACGGGTACCTTTCAACATACCATTGCTCATGTTGGTGGCTTGTCCCAAACCATGTTCATCCGTGTTCTGCATGATTTTTTAGAGGCCATGTTGGATCACCTGGATGAGTTCATAAAATTCCTGAGTAGTTGACAGGTGTCAAGCATGAGTTTTATGCCCTGGGAGGGATGCCCCATGTCATTGGGTCCATAGATGGAACACATGTGGCTTTGGTACCACCACAGGCACAGGAGGTAGCGTATAGGAACCGCAAGCATTACCACTCCATAAATTCCCTTGTGGTGTGTCTTGCCAACATGGTGATTTCACATGTCTGTGCTCGTTTTCCAGGTTTAGCACACGATGCCTACATCATGAGGCGTAGCAGGGTGCCTGAAATGATGCTGCAGCTGCGCAACGAACGAGCATGTATTGTTGGTGGGTATACTCTGGCAGTCCTGTATTTAACGTCATCTGTCTTACTGCTTCTCCTGACCCACTTTTGTCCATGATGTTTCCATGTAGGGGACGCTGGCTATCCCACTATGCCATGGCTGATCACGCCTCTCCGCAACCCCAGCACGGCTGCCGAGCACCGCTACAACAACGCCCATGGGCGGACCAGGCGAGTGATAGAGAGGACGTTTGCCCTCCTGAAGAGCCGATTCCGTTGCCTCCACAAGACCGGTGGCGCACTCCAATATGCACCGGTGAAGGTCTGCAAGATCTTCCTCGTGTGCTGCATGCTGCAAAACATGGCAGTGGAGAAAGCTGTGCCACTCATCCTGGATCCAGATGAGCAGGACCATCCACCCGTGGAGGATGAAGGGCTTGGTCACGAGGCAAGTGATGTGGAGGAGGAGGAGGCGGTAGAGGACATCCGGAGTCGGCTCATACGCAACTTCTTTGCTTAGTGGTGAGTTCCAGTGTTTGAGTGTGCACGCATTGGGCCGTGTGTGGCATGTGTTGCAATGTGTGTGTCCATCTGCATGTCTGCCAAGTGAGTCAGAGGTGTGTTTGGATGTGTCACTCGAGTGATGGTGCAATATAAGAATGTTTTTCCAGAGTCATCATTGTCACCTAGCATGTTGACAACCTTATACGTGTCGAGTACATGCACATGCATGCGGATGTGCTTCTTTTGGCTGACTTCTGGTGTGTCTCTCATCCACAGGTACTTGCGCATGCTGTCTGCTGGTGGCATTGTTGTGCTCCTGCTATTCCTCATGAACACAGCAACATGTGCTGAATCAGCGTTACTTGCACGGACAAGTTTGAAAATCTCCTTAGGGTAAGGGATGCAGCACGGCTTTTTGGGAGTGGTATTTGTTTTGAATGTGTGTGCACTGCTCCTGTTCATGTTTGGATACTTTACATACATGTAGAATCACCATGGGGCACATGACATGGAGCTGAATTCACCTGAATTGATGGTCAGACTTGTGGACAGTCATCTGTAATGGGATTGTGGATTGTGATGAAGCCATCGATGTGTGTAACACTTCCCTCGGAAACATACGGGTTGCACCGGGTTGACATGGTGTGTGAATTTCCCATTAGAGGCTCAATGGTGTATAGCAGCCTCTCCGTGAGCAGCAGGGGGTGTTTAGCTGTAACCCGTCACTTGTGTGCCAGTTCTATGGATTTCCAGCATCTGTGGTGCAAAGGGGGGTGCCAGTGTTGGTCCCACGTGTTCATCCACATGACCTGTGTATGTTTTGACAGAGTTGCATTAGCATTCCGACACACATGACTAATAAAGGTGTCCCTCTGCCTCCAAGGTGCCTCATCTCTGTCAATGGTGGTCTGTTGCCACTGTGCATGCGGCATGTCTGGCATAGTTCTCAGAGATGGTGCATATGAGTATATGTGTAGAGTAGCAAGATGCAAGCTGTTTGTCAGGGATTAGAATCTGTATTGTGCATGATGTCCATGGCTGTGTAGGTATTGTGGCATGTCAGTCTCCACGACGGCCACTGTGCTGCATGTGCATCCATTGTGTGTGTGTGTGCCATGTTGAACCAGATATTCCTTCCTTGACATACACCTTTTGCATAGTTCCTTCCTGGGATACTTGTCTTTGTGTGCTACTTGTGGCATTGTTTTCTTGACATGGCGCATGCTGCTGCAGGCCCTGCAGCAAGGGCACCCAGTGTCCTCGCAAACGAGCTGGTGTTCATCATGGATTGCTTGATGACATGTGCTATGCTGATCAGCAGCATCTGTGCCTCATGCTGCAGCACACTCTGCATTATGCACAAGATCCCCAGTTCCATCCACCTCAAGGCAAGAGAGACCATCCCCCAGGTCAACTACGACATCCGTGTCTAATCCTACCCTGCACTCTACGGACATGTGCGTTACAACTCCCATGATACTTGTCCACATCCAGGGTGCATCTGCACAGCTCTGCTTCTACATCCGGTGACCAGGCCACATCAACGTCCAACAGAATGGATCACTGCCAGCTGCAGGATGACCTTCTCAATCCACGCACACACTCAGGATGCAGCCCACAACCACAACACAACCTTGTGGCACTGTGATCCAACACCCCATTGTGCCATCTCCATGCATCCAACCTTGGCCGGCCCACCATTCTCCACATCCACCTGACTCAAGCATGCAGGACATGGTTCTGCCACGTGTCTACACATACCTGGGAGTAGCACCCCAGGACACTCCACATGAACCCTGACCTCTGCGCATGACTGTTGCTCTTCTAAATAGGTCTGTAGGCACAGTTGTGCGGGCACCCCCTCAGCTGGTTGGGCCCATCACTGGTGAGTATGGTGCTCCATGTCTATATTGGATGATACATTGTGACCCATGTGTGTCCTGTGACAGACTCAGACCCCAGGGTATGGATGGTTGGAGTTACTTCTGAAATCAGGCATGGTTTGACTTTACAACACACACATGTAGTGGAATAATGCAAAATGACGGCATCATCTCGTGATTGTGATGATTTTTATTTGTGGTGGGGTACGTGTTTGGGGGGATGACAAGAGGTGCTTGGCGGGAGTGTAGAATCCAAAGTTCACAGGGGGAGTTGGTATCCTTGCCATTGGAAGTCATCAGAGTCTATGCCACAGTCTTTGTCAACATTGGTATGACAGTGACCAGCAAGGCCATGTGGCAGAGAATGTCATTTGCTGATGTGCTGCTGTTGGGCCAGAGGGCCAGGTGCCAGGCCAGGTGACCTGGGAGATGGTGATGTTCCGCTGACTCTCACGGTCTTTTGCGTGGACGACCCACCTTCCTGCGGGGACCCTCAGAAGCAGGCCGTGACGATGCTTGTGATGCTCCGTCGGATGAATCCTCCTCCTCCTGATCCCTCCCTGTGGGTGGTGATGTTCTTCGCCTGGTGGCACAGGGAGGGTTGCCCATGTTTTTGGCAATCCGTCGGAGTACACGGGTCATGTCCGTTTGCACCGCCACGAGCTCAGCCTGTCTTGCCTCCATCTGTCCTTGGTGTCACTGTTGACAGGCATGTTGCTCGGCCTGCAGGGTCTTCATCTCCTCGAGGGTCCCCTTGATGTCTGTGAGGGTGGACGCAATCTGGACCATGCCCCTGGCGTCACGCCGGTATGTGTCCAGGATGTTGCTGACGTGTGACATTACCGGTTCCTGAGCCAACTGGTCAGGTTCGCACCTCCGCCGTCCTCCACTCCCACCACCCCTGCCCACTTGCGCCTGGCCTGCCGTTGTGGGCACATCGGGTCTCCGGGACCCCTGAGGGATGGCATTTGCGGTGTCGCCTGCCTCCTCCTGGGTGCCCGGAGAACCTTGTCCCTCCTGGACAGACTGGCTGTGTTGTTGTGTGCGGGCAGGGCTCCTGGGTGTCTCCTGGGATGTGGCAGGAATGGGGGTGGTGGTTGGCACAGTTGTACCGGACGCAGGTGTTGCAGGTGGGTGGACACCAGAGGGGCCAGGTTGGTCTGGGTCATCTACGGAGTGGTGAGAGTCGTCGCTGCCGGTGGGGTCCTCTTCACGCAGAGCCTGGTCCTGTGAGCCTTCCCCCCCAGTGTTGGGGGGAGATCAACGACGTTAACCTGTGTGTGAGAGAGACAATGTAAATTGCGTTACATGCGACATCCATGTTTCATTCAGATTTGGCTTGCATTCCTCTCACAGTGCACTTGTGCATGGGTATGTCCCTTGCCCACAGCTTTCGACACTTTACCTATGTGTGACACAATCTTAGTTGATGCATCTTTTTGGAATGCAGTCAGCAGTGTAATGAGCTGGCGTAGCAAGCCTTACGTGTTGCACTGTACGTGGCCAAATGGTGTCTTTTCCATGCTATTTGAGAATGCAGGTAGGTAACTTGAGCATTTGTGACAGGGTTCTGACAAACACAGTGGGTGGGTATACTGGGTGTAAGGTTAGGTTTGTGCCTGCAGCACGGATGTACTCGTGCACAGATTGACACATGGCCCAGTGTTTATCAAAGGTTGAAGGGGGGGTTCACGCACTGCCAAACCTTGTCTACATGCACACAGTCCACCTGCTGAGGAGCGGGCATGACCACACCACCCAAGGGTGATTTGGTCTCCCTCTGTCTCCCTTTCTCCCTCCCTCTGTCAGCCTCCTCCCTCTGTCCGTCTCCATCTGTCTCCCTTTCTCCCTCCCTCTGTCAACCTCCTCCCTCTGTCCGTCTCCCTCTGTCTCCCTTTCTCCCTCCCTCTGTCAGCCTCCTCCCTCTGTCCGTCTCCCTCTGTCTCCCTTTCTCCCTCCCTCTGTCAGCCTCCTCCCTCTGTCCGCCCTCTGTCTCCCTTTCTCCCTCCCTCTGTCAGCCTCCTCCCTCTGTCCGTCTCCCTCTGTCTCCCTTTCTCCCTCCCTCTATCAGCCTCCTCCCACTGTCCGTCTCCCTCTGTCTCCCTTTCTCCCTCCCTCTGTCAGCCTCCTCCCTCTGTCCGTCTCCCTCTGTCTCCCTTTCTCCCTCCCTCTGTCACCCTCCTCCCACTGTCCGTCTCCCTCTGTCTCCCTTTCTCCTTCCCTCTGTCAGCCTCCTCCCTCTGTCTGTCTCCCTCTGTCTCCCTTTGTCCCTCCCTCTGTCAGCCTCCTCCCTCTGTCCGTCTCCCTCTGTCAACCTCCTCCCTCTGTCCGTCTCCCTCTGTCTCCCTTTATCCCTCCCTCTGTCACCCTCCTCCCTCCCTCTGTCTGTCTCCCTGTGTCCACCTCTGTCTCCCTCCCTCTCTCTCCCCCTCTCCCTCCCTCTGTGTGTCATCCTCTGTCACCTCAGCCCAGCTTCCTGGGCACACACAGTTTGAGGTCTTTCAAAGGCCATTGGCTTGTTCATGTGGGTTTGTTTCTTATCTCCGGGCACCCATTGGACGGAGTGTCTGAGTCTGCGCTGCTGCTGTGGCGGTGTGTGCTGACACTCTTTTAGAGTGATGCGTCTTCATTAGCTGCTGTTATGTGCAAATTGTGCCTTCATACCCATGTCATCCTGCAACGCGGCCACCATTTGCAGGCAACACAGTACTGTGTGGGGACACACTTTTTGTATGGCTGTGCCCTAGGCCATATGGGCTGAGGGCATTGTTGTGTGCTTCAGAGTTGCTCTATGTTAGTTTTGAGGCCCACCCTCCCGTCATCTGGGACATCCTGTCTTGTGTTGGTGTTTTGTGTGGCCTGTGACTTGGCATGGCCTTGCTTGGGGCATGGGGCATGGAGGCGCTAGTGGCATGTGTGTGTTTTTGGAGTGTGGTTGTGTCCGGTGCTGGCTTTGGGGGGGTTGCGTGCATTATTGGTATTTTGGTTGTGTATGGCGTTCCCCCATGTGAGGTGAGTTGTTTGTGTACTCACCAGGCTCTTGGACTCCTTCTACTCCGTCTACTCCCACCGGCGGCAGCGTGGCCATCACCTTCTCCTCCCAGGGATGGTAGTGTACCGGTCTGCGGGGCGGCCCTCCTCCAGTGATGTTCCCCTGGTTGTGATCGTCTGTCATTTTGAGGCGGACCGTCCTCCACAGATCGTACCACCTGGCTTGGCACTCATGCCTGGTCCTTCTGGTGGACCCAACAGCATTCACAGAATTGACAGTCCTCTCCCACATGGCTGATTTTTCGGATATGCTGGTCCGTCTGACCAATGTTCCAAAGAGCTGTGGCTCGACTCTGACGATTTCGTCGACAAGGACCTCCAGCTCCTCCTTTGTGAACTTTGGATTCTTGTTAGTGGGCATGGTGTGGGGTGTTGGTGTGAGTGGTTGTGGGGGTGTGGGTGTGGATGGTTGTTGGGGTGTGAGTGTGGTTGTGCAGGTGTGTGTGTGTGAATGTGATGAGGGGGTGTTTGTGATGGTGGTTGTGTGAAGGAGTGCAAGTGTAATGTGTATTGATGGATGTAGTATGCTGCAGTGCGTTGTGTCTGTGGTCTGGCAGTAGTAGATCTGTTGCAAAGGATCATGGTTTGTGTGTGCTGGGCCTTTTTATTGGTCCATTTGTGGGTGTGGCTGTGTTTGAACTTTGGGTGGGTGTGTTATAAGGAGTGGTTGTGTTTTGGGCCTCTGTTTAGCTGTTTGGCAGTTGCAGGTCAGTGTATAGGATGTATTTGGGCTTGTTGGACATGTTTTGTGGTGTTGTGTGCATCGAATTGACTCTCCTTGTGTTGTTTTGGTTTGTCCTGGTTCAGTACGAGTGTTTTTTGCGTCTGTACGGTGCGTACATGGGCCATGTTGTTGTACAGTGCTGTCCTTTGCTATGGCTTAGTACGACTCGTACATGCACGATGTTGGGTGAGGGTGCTGGTGTAGGGGCCTGGGGTAGGGTGCGTGCAGACACGGGCAGGGTGTTGGTCCGCACCGTCCATCGGTGGTGGTGTTTCGCACCGTACATACAGGGGGGGCTGGGTGTACGCTCCGTACATACACGGGTGGGGGTACGCTCCATACATACACGGGTGGGGAGTTGGTATGCTCCATGCATACACGGGTGGGGGTACACTGCGTACATACACGGGTGGGGGTACGCTCCGTACATACACGGGTGGGGAGTTGGTACGCTCCATGCATACACAGATGGGGGTACGCTGCGTACATACACGGGTGGGGTACGCTCCGTACATACACTGGTGGGGTGTGGGTACGCTCCAATCATACACGGGTGTGAGTACGCTCCGTACATACACTGGTGGGGTGTTGGTATGCTCCATTCATACACGGGTGGGGGTACGGTTCGTACATACACTGGTGGGGGTACGCTCCGTACATACACGGGTGGGGGTACGCTCCGTACATACACTGGTGGGGTGTGGGTACGCTCCATACATACACGGGTGGGGGTACGCTCTGTACATACACTGGTGGGGTGTTGGTACGCTCCGTACATACACGGGTGGGGGTACGCTCCGTACATACACTGGTGGGGGTTTGGCACGTACATCTGCGGCCGGGGGGCGTTTGGCGCGTACATGCGGGGGCTGGGGGGGTGTTCGGCGTGTACATACGAGGGCTGGGGGGGTGTTCTGCGCGTACATACGGGGTCTGGGGTGGGGTGTTCGGCGCGTATGCGGGCACATGTCTCCATGGTTGCTATAGGAGTTCGGTCCATACGGTGTTTTTTCCATATGGTTGTAAAATCGAAAGGACGGGACTGATCGTACTTGCGCGGTCGGACTTCATTTTTCCGATTCGTACGGTAAATCGTCCGGGGATGTGTCGGACACATTTTCCGACCCGAGGACGTGTGGGGAAATTTTCCCAATGCGATTCGTATGAACTTTTTCCCATGCGAATCGTACTTGGCAGTGTGTACGCTACTTGTACGATTCGTACGGAAAAAAATCCGGATACGATTCGTACGGGGGAAATTTTACCAGAATCGGAATCGGCCCCCTAAATATTACATCAGTGACTTACAGTAGGCCCCTAACAGTAAAAAACCACTGTGCAATAAAAAATATGGACACAGTTATTAAAAGGAAAAAGAAGAGAAAAAAATGTGTATAATTATATATATGCCCCACGCCTCCCACCATCCAAAAACGAAAACTTCTTTTACAAGCTTATTCAATACCATATGAGTTTGCCTGATCCCCCTACTTCAGATCTTCGAGCAACAAACAAAAGGAAAACACTCCAAAATGGAAACAAAATCAGTGGTGCCCACCCTCCCACAAACAAAAAACATTTTGCAAACTTTTGATCTGACCTTACTTAATTTTCACAAAAAGTTAAAATTCCAAGGCGGCATGATGCCGCAATGATTGTAGAAAAAGGATCAGTGATTCTTTCGAATAAATAAAAAGCAAGGAGGCTTCTTGAGAGCAGGGAGAGGAAGGTGATACTGTATGTACACTGGCCTCTCTCAGTATGGCACTTCCCCTTGTAAACAAAAAATAATCATTTAAAAATAAGATGCAGTTCATGCTAAACAAATTGCCTGAACAGTCTGTTCAGGTAAAAATTAAACTCGTAACGGACTTTGAGTTGATTATCGGTACCTTGTATAAAAAACATTAACTAATTGTGTTTGGTGAAGCCTCCGACCATTGTTCTTCTTCTCCCACAATCAGCTTTGTAACCAAAGGGCAATCTCAATTCCACGATTGTCATAATGTCATTGCGCACCACTTCCTAAGACAATGCTGGTGCAAAGCTATGCCTAATGCTGGCATAGCGGGTGTCATCCTCTTTGGTGACAATACTCCATTCATGATCCCCAAGCAAACATCCATAGATTTCCACAACTGTTGGAAAGGGGAGTCTCTCCTCTTTTTAAGACTATGTATCTCTCTTCAATGTTCCCTCAAGAGCAGGGCTATGGCCACCAACACACTGCTCTGCTTCACCACAGAAAATGAATCACTCCAGCAATTTCTGGGTTAATCTCTATCGATGTTGACATGCATGCACAATCTATCATCCAAAAATATAATTCCATCCAGATGGTTTATAGATATGATGCTTCTGCCAACCTAGGTGGTGAAGTTGAAATCCCTTAGCTGAGCATCAGTAATATTCCCAAAGGCGTGTGTTTGGACATGACCTCCATTTTCATAGCACCTAACAAGTAGTGGCAATGATGTGGAGGTCTTGTAATTACTACCCTAAAGGTTGCGTTCAAACCTATAAAGGATCTTTTCCCTCTTCAGAGTGCTCCACAGGGATGCCAAGGAGGATGTCAATCGGACCTGGCTAGTGTCATTCTGAGGGTACATCAATACCTTGCATCAGTGGATTACCATTATCTCATGCATAGCTTGGGGTATTTACCCTTTTACTGCAGGTTTTCCACTAAGGATGAACACGCATCACAAGTGAAAGATGGCAAGACACATGTGAATAACATTTTCTTAGCATTGATCCTCTCCCTAACATACATTATGATCCTGGAATTATTTTTTAGACTGGGCTGGTGGCTGGGAAGTATACCAACTATTGCCATGGAGTGATCCACCAAACTGTTGCGGAAGATATCACCCAGTAAGTCACTACCCTTACTGTGCCTTGTTGCTTTAGGATATTCTTTATAATAATTGTGGCATATTTTTACACTGGCCATATATGAAGAGCTATCTTATTAATCAGCACATGTCTAAGCTTCTGATTTCTCAAAGAGGAAAATCAAACGTACTTTTTTTTTGGCGTGCTGGTTTAGATAAAATACCTTTATATTGATGCCTCATGAGTAGATTTTATTTGGTCTAATGTGGCATCATCTGAGCTTTAGCATTCTGTATTCAAGCTTTAGACTCTGTAGAAGGAGCTGGCAATTGAGCTAGGGTCGGAGCTATGTTGGTTATTAGTTATTTAGTGTGGGAAATTTGCTGCTCTAGTGCAGCAATATTACACCATGGATTGAAATTAATGATACTCTTCATGATACAGTATTGTTTACCCTTCTCATACCTTACAGTTCTCCGCTGGGCTAACAGAGATCTATTTGCCAATCACTACTATGAAAAGGGATAAACAGCTGTTCATTTCCCCCAAATTTTCTTTTCTTAAAGCTTACCTAGGATTATTCAATTTAAATAAATCTCCATATAAAAGAAGGCTGAAGGAAGACTACCACATGAACATTCATTTATCCTCAGCATGGAGCAAGACAAAGCCTTGCATGTAAACAAGGTTCACTAATAGAAATCCAGTGGGAAAATACAAGAAATATAGCCACAAGCAGCAACTGTTTTAAAATTAATGTCGATCCAAAGTTAAAAGAGAATAAAATGCAGAATTAGGCTATGCACCCAGCACCAGCCTCTTAAGACCTCATCTGACGCAAGGACAGGTCTTCCCTTGGCCCTCCTGTGTCCATGCTGCTCCTGCACTGCACAAAACCCTCAACCATATTTAACCTGATGACAATGGTCTCAAACTGAAATCAAAGATGGGAGCCAAAGGATCTTTAAGGAGTATCATCAAAGTGTGGAGCCCGTGTAAGGGAAGCCGCAGTTCCCTCCCAGCGAGGACAGACAAAAGGCTTCAAACTGCTGGAGGCCCATTTAAAATGGAATCAAGGTGGATGCACATCGGAACATGGACCAGCGGAAGCAGGACCAGCAAACCGTGGGCAATTGGAGGACATGTCTCAGATCTCGTTCCTCAAAAACTGCCATCATTACCAATGTTACAAGTTGACAGCAGGAAGCAGCTTCCTTGCCCATGCACAATGTTGATCATACTTTGAGGCTGATTACGAGTCTGGCGTTCTATTGACTGCCAGACTCATGGGGGTGCGGCGGTGGCGGTCTTACAACTGCCCTATTATGACTTGGATTGTCAGACAGCCCAGGGACCCTGGCAGTGGCATGGCAGTCTTGAGGCAGCAATATGCTTGGCGGAAGTGCCGCAGTCCTTCCAACCAAATTGCGACTTTCCTGTCTGCCATAGTTTTCATGGTGGTTCCTCCTCCATGAAAACCATGGTGCAGAAGAAACAAATGGGGCCCAACAGGGCTCGCTGTTGCCTCAGGACTATGGGATGCATGCAGTACTTACATGACATGGACTGCAGCAGTCCATGCCGTGCTGGTACTGACTTTGACGTTCCAATTGCAGTGCCTGGGAATGCCAAAGAACCTCCTGCCAGATACAACAACATTCGTAATCTGGAAGTCTGTTCGCACATCGACTCAGTGATGTACTGGCGGGTCCGTTCTGCCGCCGCACCGCCAAACTCATAATCAGGCCATTTATCTCCTGCAATGGCTCAGTCCCAGAATCATATGATTGCTGTGCTCATAAACTGTCAACCTCAGTTAGCACAATTGAAGAAATGGGGACCAGGTTTTCAGCTGGGATTTGCACTTTCATGTACAAAGAACTAACTTAACTATTGTCGTTAAAATCATTGCTTAAAAAAGGGCAAAGTTTACCTCTGTGCCCCAAATGCTGTCATATGAATTCCAAGTCTCAATCAAAATTAAAGGCCTGACTTAGATCTTGGCGGGTCTACCATCGTACCACGACGGCAGCTGTTCTAAGTACTCCTTCGAGCTGACGGAGTTTCTCACGCTGCATTTAGATGTGACATCAACAGACTGTGGTCTGCCGTGTCGGCACTCTTATCAGCTGCCGAACAGTTCTCCGTAACCACAAAGGGAATATCTAAATGGGGCAGGTGGGTCTGTGCTGACCTGATTTAGATGTTCCCATTGTGCTGACGGTGTCCTGGCAAAGGAGTCCTGACAGAATGAGGCCATGGGGGTGTGGAGACAGGTAAGTACTACTTATCATAATCTCACTACACATATATGTTGTGAAATTGTCAATAAGTAAATGTAGGCAATGTGACTGGCAGAAAAAAAGACATCAGACCATCCATTCTAGGTAGGATAGGCAAAAGGCGAGAGGCTGGTAATGCAGAGGAGATGGGGCCTGTATTCTTACCTCCTTCCCCCCTGCAACAGACCTTCTTAGGGTGCTTGAGAAATAAAAGATTCAAATTCATGATTACAGTGCAACCTATTTGGTCACACAGTAAACCTCAAAGTCCAAAAATGGGATTATGTATGGGTTTATTAGAAATTCCCAGCCAAAGTAATATAATTCAGTCTCAGAAACATTGCATTGTATTCCAGAATAATCAAAGGGCAACTGAAACAGCGCACAGTTTATCCTCAATAGGAGATAACAAATGAGGAATTCACTTATGACAGTGCAAAGAATAAGAATGAGAATATGATGATAAGAATACAGGTTTCTATCCTCCTGCCTATTATGCATGAAGACTTCTAACTCCTACAGCTAACCCAAAATAAAGAATGCTAAATGAAATCCCAATTCGATCCATAAGAATAGAAAGGTGCTAGCAGAGGAGGACTTAAGTAGAAGTTCTCTAAAATAAAAGCATTGTACAACATAATGCCACAAAATAAGAATAGTGCATGGAGGTCTGCATGTCTCCTAGTCTGCAAAGTATCTCTCTCAAAGCCATAGAGCGGATCACTGACAGAATATCAAGGAGCAAAATATCCACCTGCCAAAATATCGATGAGAAAATATAGAATGACAGAATATCAACTTCCTATCTACAAACAGGTAAGTACAAAAATATCGAATCCAAAATATCGTTGTAAATAATATAGTTTGTTAAAATATCGAATTTTTTAAATGTCTTAAAAGTAATGTAAAATAATGAAATAATTAATATAATTAAGTAAAACATACTTAAAATACTTAGATAACCTTAAGATTAATAAATATTTAATGTAAATTAAACAAGAAATAAAGATGCATTTTTATTTTTAATACATGGATATGTTAACTTAGTATTATTAAAAAATATTCAATATTTTTTGTGTTGGATAGCGGGAGGGTAAAATGGACTATTCCCACTCCAGTGAGTGCAACAGTAGGGAAAGCGTGGGTTAGCGGGAAGGTAAAAATTACTATTATCACTCCAGTGAGTTCAACAGTAGAGAAAGCGTTGGATAGCCTGAGGGTAAACATTACTATTCCCACTCCAGTGAGTGCAACAGTAAGGAAAGCGTTGGGTAGCGGGAGGGTAAATATTATTATTCCCACTCCAGTGAGTGCAACAGTAGGGAAAGCGTTGGATAGCGGGTAGGTAAAAACTACTATTCCCACTCCAGTAAGTGCAACAGTAGGAAAAGTGTTGGATAGCGTAGGGGTAAAAATACCTATTCCCACTCCAGAGAGTGCAACAGTAGGGAAAGTGTTGGATAGCGTAGGGGTAAAAAGTACTATTCCCACTCCAGTGAGTGCAACATTAGGGAAAGTGTTGGGTAGGGTAGGGGTAAAAATTATTATTCCCACTCCAGAGAGTGCAACAGTAGGGAAAGTGTTGGATAGCGTAGCGGTAAAAATTACTATTCCCTCTCCAGTGAGTGCAACAGTAGGGAAAGTAATGATTTAATAATTAAATAAAAATAAATTAATTATCAATACCAATAATAATTAAAAAAAAATTACCAATTACAAAATATTTAATAATTCATTAATTATAAATACCAATAAATATCATTTATTAAAAATGAATTACCTATTAATAATTAACGAACAATCAATTAATGTTCAATACCAAAAATTAATAAGTAATACAAAAATAACAATTAATAATTATTTAACAGTAAATTAATTACCAATACACAAAAATAATTTCAATAATTACTTTATAACAATTAAATTTCTTCCCACCCTATTCCCCTATAAACCCACAACCCGCTCTGAATAATAAATTAATACAATTAATATAATTATCAATGAATCAATTAATAAAAAATAATTACCAATTCATAAAAATTAATTACCAATTAATTAATTAACAATAAATTAATTATCAATACCAATAAATAAAAATAAATAATTACTTAATTACAATTAAATTACTTCCTACCCTATTCCCCTATAAACCCACAACCCGCTACAGAACTAAAATGCTAAATTAAATAAAAAATATTTAATAATTCCTAAAAATTTATATTTAATTTACTATAATTAAATTACTTCCCACCCTATACCCCTATAAATCCACAACCCGCTTCGGAATTAAATTACGCAAAAATTAAATAACATAAAATTCATTACTTTAAAAAAATCTAAATATACATTACAAAAATAATACATACTTTTAACACATATACTAACACTTAAAACACTATACAAAAATCGATATTTTTAACAACTATATTATGACTATCGATATTACTAACTTCGATATTATGGAAACTGATAGTTCTTAATTGAATTTCGATATTCTGCACCACTATATTTTTGCAATTCGATATTCTGTCCATTCTATATTAAAAACTCGATTTTCTGTCCAGTCGATATTTTTTTCATATATTGTGACCCCAAGTTACCCCAAATAGCATATTGAAAACAGTGCTTTTTTGCCAGACACACTCATAATTCTTCTTCTTAGATCCACATATTCAAGAGAGATCTTGGATTCCATCTCCTCATTCCGCATGGACAGTAGTACTCCCTTCTACTTGTTAATTTTTATTGTCCTTGACTCTCTTCTCACATTCTTATCTTTCTCACATTATGGGCCTTTCTCCATTCTTTAGAACATTTTACCAGGCACCCAGCTGCGTCCCGTGCAGGTACGAGTGGTTGGGCAGTGGGGCAGTCTGGGTGGAGGATTTCAACAGACGATGATGAGGGAAACTTAATTATTATTATTTTTTTATGGTCATCGTCTTTCGAAATCCGCCCTCACCCGGCCTCACCGCTTTTAACTGTACGGGCCGCTGCTGCAGGCACCAGCATAGAAAAGAAAAACATTGTACCGCGGAAAACATTCACGTTGAAGGTAAACATTGCAAAACCCAAATGCTCGAGGGTCTAGGTGAAGTTAGCAAAGCTAAGACTTCAATACACATTGTAACTGCGTGAATACAGATACATAGACAGGTCACATAATAACCATCTGGTTGACACATCCCATTACAAAGTGAAAACAGGACACTTTAAAGTAAATATGAAAATACATAAAGATTAACCAATATTATTAAAACACACTTGTATCAAAGTTAGTAAAAACTGCGACTCATCACTGTAAGGAAAGCATTAGGGTACACACGTATAAATGTTGAGATTGTATCTCAAATGCACTGTCTAATTAGATTTAATTGCACTTCATTTTATAAGTCACATTACATAATATTATCACAAGGCCCTTGACATACACATTTGTGGCCTAATCAATAATGATGAGGGTGGAGCCAATATTCCTCGCTCTAAGGCCAATGGCAGAATGGGCAAAGTAGTCAACTGTGAGAGAGCAGTGCATGCGCAGAGTAGCAGAGGAGTCCTTGAGGGGCAAGGAGAGAAGAACCGAGGGCAAATATGAACAGAGGAAACAAGGCAGATGCAGCATGCTGAGGAAAGAGGATGCTCAGAAAATGATTCTGAAGGCGTGGGTGGAAAGGACCCCAAGGACCAATTGATCACTGCACTCATTCAATGCCTCTTTCAGAGGCCTACATGCCTTAGTTGGGATCCACACCTTGTACCAGAATGTCATTTCAAAATATTGTCTTATGTAAATATTGTGCCCTAAACATCATCTACAAAAATAGCTCCCCAATAGAGTTAATAAAAACATTACGCCTAATGGGCCGATATTTTTGGGACATGACATTTATACCATGTTATTGATCCCAGAAGTTAGATCTGTATATTTTGAAATATAACCACAAGCATTGGTGGGACGCAGTGGGTGGGAAAAAGGCGGGGGACAGTGGAGTGCTGTCCAATAAGAATTTAGTAGGGGTGGGCGGAATTTTGCGAAATTCACTTTCGCAAACTATCGCGAAAATGTTAAAAATCTCTGCAAACACGCGGAAATATCAGGAAGACGCAGAAGTTTTTTTCCCACCCGTTCGCGGTATTTTCTGCGTGATCGCGACTCGCCAACTTACCCATGCGTTTGCTCACGGGTGCGAGATCTCAATCATCTAATACTCTTGCGGTGCATAATCGCGAGAAGAAAGATGTGATCGCGCGACGAATTACGTGATCGCGTGACAAATGACGTTAATGCGGGCGCGAACTGTCGCAAGACAGCGCAAATGGCTACCAACAATCCAACATCTCATGGAGAACGCGACCGGATCGGGAAAACTTGTTGCCGAACGTGGGGATTCAGGTAAGGCGATCGCGCGCACGCGAGAATGTATTTTTTTACAGCGCGAGCAAGAAAATAATTACGGTAAGATGCGGCTTGCGGAAATTTTGACATTCTTGCGCTCTCCGCGGAATGCGAAAATGTCAAATTATCGCAATTTCCGCAAGTGGAACGGAATTTTAGCCCAGGCCTAGAATTTAGTAGAGATGCAGGAGGAATTAGAAGCAACACATGAGCCCTAACGAATAAGGGAGAGGGACTAGGGGGCAATGTGGAAACTTTGGAAAAGAGAAGCCCTCAAGGTAAAAGGACATAGGACAGAAGGGACGAGGAGCAACCAGTTATGACTTCTGACGCACACTTTATTCTGCAATTAAAAATGTATTTGTTAGTTTCTATAAATACATGCATTCAGTGCAAGTTAGTGACATTACATTTTGGAAGATATTTTCTAAAAGAATTTAGGTGATGAAGTATTTTAACAGAGGCATAACATATCGCCGCTGGTACCATCTAAAATAAGTGAGAAAAAGCAAATCTTATCTGCATCAGCCACTGGATGACTGCCTTGGCTCAGGAAACATATCTGATATTTTGTGCAAAGGAGGCGCTTCGACTTTAACAAAGGCAAGTAGGATCTAAAGCATTTGGCATATTTCACTTCTTAATCTTTTTTTATAGCCCTTCAAAAGTTTGCAAGATAACATTTCCTCAGGTCACACATCACCGGTTTTAAGAAGTCCTTGACAGAATTCGTAAATTGGTTTCTCCTTCTGAAACTTATGGATGGAAAAGCGAATAAAAAGGCTGCCCGTCGCCACATCATACATGACAACACGTGTGAAACCCATCTAGGGCTCCTCTTTTGGAAGGTTCAGCTTCATCGTGTCATCCTACACTGTCATCTATTTGCCATCGAGAGCTCTCTCCCAGCCATAAAACCATTATTATTGCTTGAGGGGATGAAAGGAAACTGGAATCACTGTGTAGAAACACGCTGGGCTGGAGGGAGATTTCATCTATTAAGGCGATGCTTCCTATATGACAAAGGCAGAAACAGAGTGCACCCCAAGCAATCTGATTTTGGTGCATTAATGACTTTTACTGGTCATTGAAATGTGCTACTTTTATAAAATAGTGTGCATTCGGTAGCCTTAACGAAGACGCAGATCAAACTAACATGAGTATAGGTTTTGCAGGAAATAAAATATGTAAGTTGTTTCATTGCATAAGGGGGTGAGATGTTTACCAGAACGTTATAATGCACACCGCACCTTTTTCAACTGTTAAAAGGATAGCACTGCTACCCTAACCTGCTTATAAACCTCGACACTGCTTATGACAGTCTTCAATAGAATGTATTTTTAAATGCATGTATACATGTCCTATGTATGTTTTCATAAAGTTTGAACCTAAATACAAAGCCATGGAGCACTGTGCAGAGGAGAGGTACCATTAAGGAGAGTGGACAGAGGAGGGTAGAAGTTGGAGTTGTAGCAAATAGGGGAGGTGAGGAGAAGACGAGAATAGGTCGGTCTCAATCACGCAGAAATATCACAGTACAGGTGGATAAAAAGAGCAGTGGGATGTAGATGAGGAGGGGTGGTTGGAGGTGGGGTGAAAGCAGCATGGAGAACAAGAGGATGGGCGGGGCTATGTGAGGGTTACGCCAGCAGCAGGTTGTGTCGTAAAGTTAATACTATTTCAGTAAGACTGCATTTGGACAACATAAACATCAAAACTGTGCAGTACTCAGTTCACGCACACCATCAGTAAATGATAACCTTAGTCATGGCTAGCTCACTGTGTGCTACCTGGACCTCTAACCCTTATGAGGAACAGGATGGTATGTGCGACCTTAGAACATGACAACCCTGATTCCCCAAGGAAATTGTGAAAACAGATCTAACTCCTTTCATGAGAAACTCAGGCATGCCCTAAGGGAAACACAAGAAATACTCAAATTGGCATTTCAAACACTTATTAAAGCAATAAGATTCTTGTGTAAAATGCGTGTGCTGCAAAGAGTTATAGAAGGAAACAAAATAGAGTAATCAGCATTACGAGAAAGGTAAAGAAAATAAACATTTCCACCATTTTGCTGTCACACTGATTATATTTTTATTTTATTTTATTGTTATAGTTTTATAGAGCACGAACCAGACCCAAGCTAGGGTATCAGAGCGCTTTACATAAGGCGTACGGTGAACACATTCAAAGGGGATCATTGCATACAAAGAAACATAATCTGAAAGTAACAAGGAGTAGCAGTATTGAGAAGACTTGTTCTGAGCAGTAAAAGACCATTCAAGTTCGTGTAGGTCTTCACTTCTCGTGGCAGCAGTGAGAAGAAATGTTCTGAGCAGTAAAAGACAGTTCAAGTTTGTGTAGGTCTTCACTTCGCGGTCAGGTAACCCGAGGGTAGGGGTAGTTAGGGGGTTGTAGATCTGGTGTCGTGGTTTTGCGGATTTAAGGTAGGAATTTGCTCATCAGGAATAATTTTGCTTCCTTTTTCAAGAGAGGCGTAGAGGAGATTTTTCTGATGTATGGTGGAAGCGAGTTCCATATTCTTGCCGCTGCCCCGGAGAATGCTCTGTTGGAAGTTTGAGTCTTTTTGAAACATGAGGGTTTCAGAAGTAGATTGTTTGCGCTCCTTGAATGTCTGTTTCCTCCAGATAAAGTACGTTTTTGGGCTAGGTAGTGGAGTGTGTTGTGGTGTAACGCCTTGTGTGTGATGCAAGCCATTTTTAGGTGGATTCGAGCTTCGTAGGGTAACCAGTTGAGTGCTTTCAGGTGTGGCGGTATGTGGTCAAATTTCCTAGAACCTTTTATGAATCTTGCTGCGGCATTGAGATAGGCTTTTAGAGGGGCGGTTGAGATTTTGGGAAGCCCAGCGAGGGTGGTACATCTGTATTACAGCCTTGAAATAACTAAGGACTGGACTGCAGTTTTGAGGTCAGAATTCTCGAGAAATGGTTTCATTTTTCTGAGATAGCTGAGGTGGAAGCGGGCATTTTTAGCCAATAAGTTGACATGATTTTGCATGTTAAGGTTCTTATCCAGAGTGATTCCTAGTGATATGGAGGAGTCCTCTACAGTTGGTGTGTAATTCAACGCAGTGATAATTTTGATCCACTCCTTTGTCTCAGTGGAGTTCTTAGGGGGGGAGATTAAGATGAACTCTGATTTTTGAGAGTTTAGCTTGAGGAAGTTGGTCGATAGCCATTGGACTGTCTTTTCGAGAGCTAGATAGAGGAGATCTTGATGTACAGTTGGGTGTCATCCGCGTATATATGGAAGGAGATGTTTTCCTGCTGTAGTAGCTCGGTGAGTGGTTCGACGTATAGGTTGAATAGCATGGGAGATAGTGTGGAGCCTTGAGGAACTCCCAGTAGGTTAGGAGAGGAAACGGAGAGATTGTTGTTGATCATGTACGATTGCGTTCTGTTTTCCAGGAAGGATTTGAACCACTGAAGGACTTTACCAGATAAACCCATCCTGTTTTCTAGTCTTCTTAGTAATTTGTCGTGATTGACCATATCAAAGGCTGATGAGAGGTTGAGTAAAACTAGCAGGCAGGTTTTGTTGCTTTCAAGGGCTTGAAGGGCGTCATCTACTATGTGCCGGATGGCTGTTTCTGTGCTATGCCCAGGTCTGAAACCCGATTGGTGAATGTTCAGTAGATTGAAGTGCGAGATGGGTTGGTTCAGTTGTTGCTGAACACATTTTTCCAGGACCTTGGCTAGCATGGGAATGTTGGTTATTGGTCGGAAGTTGTTGGGGTCGGAGTTATATGCTGTTGGTTTTTTTAGGATAGGGGTGACTTGGCCTGTTTTTAGGCAATCTGGGATGTGACCTTGTGCTAGTGAGGCATTGATAATTTTGGTCCAGAGAGGTGAGATGATATGGAAGAGGTGGGGTAAGCAATTTGAGGGGACAGGGTTGTTGAAGTGGTTGTTAAGTTTGGTCGTCGCTAGAATATTGGTGATGTCAATGAGATCGTAGAGTTTAAAAGTGGGTCCAGTGAGAGGTTTTTTGGGCAGCGGTAGCTCAAGCAGTGCAGGAATTTTGGCTTGACTGCTCTTTGGGGTGGGTGAGTTGAATGCCGCCGCTCTAAGTTCGAGTTAAAGGGAGTTAGTTTTAGCTGTGAAAAATGAGGAAAGTTCTACACTACTCAACTGTGATTTCGATGTTAGGAGCGAGGATTTGGCTAATTTGTTAGATTGTTGTTTCAGAATTTCGAAGAGTTTCTTTGGTCTATTTTTGACCTTGTCTAGTTCTGATCTGAAAAAGTCTTGACATATAATTGAATCTATACTCTGTAGTAATATGACGGAGTCGAGAGTAGAAAACAGCAAGTCTTTATTTCACGAACTCCCACGGGCACGCAGCTTGCCTGTGGCTTCACAATAATCCAAATCAACTGTCATAACTGTCACCAACACCGCGTCATCGCGAACAGCGCGAGACGCTGAATGTACGCCTCGCGCTCTAGCAGCGCGAGGCAGAGCAGGCCACTACATATCTCCTTTTCTTGGAAAACAGAGAAACAGAGAAAGCAGCGATAGGGAGGGCAAGAGACAGGGAAGAACGAAAGAAAGAAAGAAAGAACGAAAGAAAGAAAGAAAGAAAAACCACGAGAGAGTAGGAGAGAGGGAGAGAGAGAGAGAGAGAGAGAGAGAGAGAGAGAGAGAGAGAGAGAGAGAGAGAGAGAGAGAGAGAGAGAGAGAGAAAGTGCAGGAGGAACACCACAGTGGTAAAGAGAAACACAGAAAGTCATTGACGGTACCTAACAGGAATATTAACTGTTCTGGTACTCCTCCTGACCGGGGCGTGGCAGGGAGAAGAGTTCGGGACATCAAGTTTACCTTGAGAGACCCTATGAGAGGCCTCACTCCTCAACATGGGACACTCGACGTCATTGAGCATATTTTTAACTTTCGCCACCTTGTTACTATTCCACCAGTCTTTTCCATTGACTCGAACAGCATTACCACACACTTTATCCACCACCACAATTTCCCCATACTTAGCTTCTCCTTTCCTTACAAAGCCTGGTTTCTTTATTCTGATCCTGTCTCCCACAGCAAATTCTCTGATCTTAACACGCTTCCTTTCATCAAAGTACTCCTTTTGTTTGACCTGGACCTCCGCAGACTTGGACCTCACTCTCTCATCCATCTCTTGGGGAGAAGAATAGGATTTATTCCATTTAGACATCCAAGCCGGTCTAAACTCGGTACATGGTTTCCTACCTCTCAGTAGTTCAAAGGGGGACACCCCAGTGGAAGAATGAGGAGTGGTTCTATAGAACCACAACATTGTCCTAACACTATGGCGAACAGCTTTGTGGTGGGCGAGAGCCCATTTGACACAATCACCTATGACTCTATTGAGTCTCTCTACCAAACCGTTGGTTTGAGGATGATAGAGAGAACTTCGGTGATGAGTGATGGCAGATTCTCTAAGAAACTCTTGTACCTCAGATGATACAAATTGTACCCCGTTATCAGAGATTAAAGTTTGGGGAAACCCTTCTCTCATAAATGTTTCCCTTAAGAAGTCGATGATTTCTTGGGAATCGACCTTAGAGACAAACTTGGCCTCGGGCCACTTAGTGTAATAGTCCACCATGACGATGGCAAATTTGCATTGTTGGGGAAGGCTGTGAAAGGGTCCTAGAACATCTATGCCAAGTTTTTCCCACGGTCCACCCGGGAGGGGAATGGGAGTAAGGGGAGGACTACTAGTGTGAAGACTTTTGTCACTTGACGAACAAACAGTGCACTCTTGCACCATTTCCTCAATATCTCTATCCATTTTGGGCCACCAAAAGTACTCTCTTACTCTACGCTTGGTTAATGTGGCACCAAGGTGCCCCTCATGTGCTTTGGTGAGAAGAGTGGATCTGATGTCCACCGGTGGAACAAGTTTCTCTAACCTGAAAACTAGACCATCCTCAATCGAAAGTTCATCACACACCTTGACATAGGGTTGTAACATAACATCTACATTCCTTTCCCTGGGCCACCCTTGGGAAATATATTTCATCAGGTTTTTAGAAACTTCATCTCCAGCCACCGCCTCCCTCCATTTTTTCTGATCGATAGTACAAACATTACTAAGTTCAACACTAGCTATAATATAATCCTCCTTTTCATCAGAATTACATTCATCTATGCCTTGTATGTCCTGACAGGTATTAGCAGGTAAACGTGACAGTGCATCCGCTCTTACATTTTTTCCCCCCGCAATATGTACAATATCAAAGTTGTATTGTAAGAGTTTGGAGGCTAGGCGTGCGATGCGGGGAGTGGCCCCACGGCTGTTGGTGCACCCTAAAATCGCAACTAATGGTTTGTGGTCCGTTTGAAGAATGAATTTTTGTCCCCACAAATAATTTTTAAATTTTTCAATGCCCCACCAACACGCTAGAAGCTCCTTCTCAATGACCGAATAGTGAGTCTCTGCTTCTCTTAGTACTCTGGATGCAAACCCTACAGTGTGTTCCTTTGTGTCAACAATCTGTGTCAACACAGCGCCCAGTCCATAACTGCTAGCATCAACAGTCAAAGTACACTGGACCCCTTGTACGAATGGCTTCAAGGCCTTGACCGTGCTAAGTTGTTCCTTGATCCAATCGAAGGCAGCTTTGCATTCATCATCCCACACAAATTCACTTCTGTCTTGGAGCAGCTTGGAAATGGGACGAATCTTTGTAGCATAGTCTTGAATAAAGCGGGCATAAAATTCTGTGAGACCTAACAATGACTTGACTCCAGCTTTGTCTTTGGGAGCGGAGGCATCAACAATGGCTTGAACCAAACTCGGTTTGGGCGTGACTCCTTCACTTGATATCGTGTGACCCAGGTAATCCATCTTGTCTTTAGAGAATTCACACTTGTCCCTTTTTAGGACCACCCCATGTTCCTGGAATATAGACAGGATCTTGTTCAGTACAATGTCGTGTTCTTGTTGGTCTTTTGCGAACAGCAGAATGTCATCCTGGAATATGGCCACGTTCTTTATTCCCTTCAGTAAATTGACCATAACCCTCTGAAAGACAGAGGCTGCTGAGGCCAAACCGAAAGGCATTCGACAAAATTGGAACAAACCTGCAGGGGAGTTGAACGCTGTGAAATGGCGTGAATCCTTGTCCAGTTCAATTTGGTGATATGCCGAGGCCAGATCAAGTTTGGTGAAGACCTTGGCACCTTCGACTACACCCAGCATTTCCGATATGTTCGGTAGAGGATGCGAGTCCACCCAGATGACCTTGTTTAGATTGCGCAAATCAATGCAGATTCTGAGATCATTATTTTTCTTCCTTGCCACGACCAATGCTGAGGACCAATCAGACGACTCTATGGGTTCAATAACCCCTCTTTTTTGCATGGACAAAAGTTCTTTCTCCAGGTCTTCTCTGATGCTGAAAGGGATACTCCTTATTTTGTGTTTTACCGGTACCACATCACTCTTTATCTTGATCTTGTGTTTGAATCCTTTGATTTTCCCCAATTCGCCTGAAAACACTCTGGGATATTTATTGAGTAGTTCCTCAACCTGTGTTTGGTCCCGAACCACTAGAATCTGTTCCTTTGCTCCAGGGCACAGCATCATACTGAACAAACCTTGGTGGAACCATCCTAATATGTCTAATCCATTGACCGCGACATATACTTTTCCATAAATGTGTCTGTTCTTGAAAATCAAGATGTCCTCAAAGTACCCCATCAGTTCTATACTTCTCCCTTCATAGGATACAGGCTCACGGTCAGGCGGTTGCAGAGGTCTGTTACCCCATTTTCTCCTGAACAAAGATTCACTGATCATTGTGATCCTTGCACCAGAGTCTACAAGCAGTCTCAAACTTTCTTCACCTACTCCAATGATGGCATAGGGATCTACACAGTCATCAGGGTTGCCACTTTTTATGTTCCCTTCACTGACAACAACAACCATGTCCTTAAGTTCACAAAGGGTATCGTCACTGTCACTCCCACTTGCATCCATGGCACATGCTACCTGTTCTTTCTTATATTTTTGGCTTTGGCATACTTTGTCAAAATGTCCCAATTTCCCACATTTGCGACAGGTTGCATTTCTCGCAGGACACGGTCTACCACTTTTCACTTGGGAGGGGTATCCACATCTGTAACAGATATCAGTCCTTTTGAAGAAATTATTTGGCTGATAATCTTTTTTTTTCTCATACTTTTTAAAACGGACAGGGGTAACGACTTCAACACTTTTACTTTCCAGTTACTTTATGGAAGATTGTGACGTTTCAATACTTTTCGCTATGCGAATGGATTCATCCAGGGAGGGATTTTCCAAAGATAAAAGTTTTTGTCTTATAGTTTTGTCCAGACATTTTCCTATAAACTGATCACGAATCAACTGTTCACTGAAATTTTCAAACTCGCATTCTGCCACCAACTTCCTCAAAGCAGTAATGTATGTGTCTACATCTTCCTCGGTTTTCTGCATTCTTTTAAAAAATTTGTGTCTAGACACTACCACACTGGGTTGCTTGTCAAATCTGGCTTTCAATTTCTTCACTGTGTCTTTGTATTCATCCGTTTCTTCGTCTTCTTCCACCACTACATCAGGTAAATGTTTAAGGGTTTCTCTCCCTTCATACCCCAGAGAATGGAGTAGTAAAAACTTTTTCCTTTCTGCCCTGAACCTATGTGCTCCTATTGCACCCAGGTAATTTTCAAACGCGTCGAACCACTTCCTCCAAGGTACAGGAGGTTCGCCAGGTGTGTCCAGGAAAGGAGATGGAGGAAGAATAGACTGCATCATGTGAGATTTTCTTCAAAAATGCCAATGAGGAACTATATATATTTATTGTTACTACATATAAGTAGTTAATGGTGGCAATCCTCAGAGCGTACAAAATTGCCTGTAAGCCACTGTTCTAGATAAGCCACAATGTATGAGACAGCCTCTGTAACCCCAACAAGGGAGATGGCGAGAGGATTTATGTGTATAATCCTTGTACGTCTTAAGATCGTGCCCACATAATGTCCTGTTTGTCAAATGTGGAGTGAGTAACCCTTTATGCCTTAATACGTATATTCTTCCCACTTGTTGATGCTGCCCAGTCCTCGTTTCCTGTACAATACTTTGCTAAACCTTGCGCAGCACTGAAATTGACCAAGATGAGGCTGTCGCTTTAAGAGCGGTGAAGATAACGTGTCAGGTTACAAAAACAGCGGAGACGCGCGAAACGCCTGTCGTCATACGTTTCCTCACCTCAGGCTGTTCAGATCAATCACATGGAGACATCAGGAGACAGACGGTCACATCTCCGTGCAAGGCTGAGGCAGTGGACCAACACCGACCGTTTCGTGAGGGGTGCGCAAGGCGTCCGACTCATCAGGTACCTGAACCAGATTCTCCTGTGGGTTCTGTGGGAGTCGTACTCGTCGCCACTTTGTCTTGTAGTAATATGACGGAGTCGAGAGTAGAAAACAGCAAGTCTTTATTTCACGAACTCCCACGGGCACGCAGCTTGCCTGTGGCTTCACAATAATCCAAATCAACTGTCATAACTGTCACCAACACCGCGTCATCGCGAACAGCGCGAGACGCTGAATGTACGCCTCGCGCTCTAGCAGCGCGAGGCAGAGCAGGCCACTACATACTCCTACCTAGTGCTTCCCATCATAACATGGTTAGGGTGTGCAGATCTGCCAGGATTCCCCAGAGTGGTCTTTTTACCTGAGGGTATGTGTCATCTGGAAGCCCTTCTTTAGTGTAAAGCAGGCCACCGTCCTCTCAGAATGGTAACAAGATACAAATGGGCTGGAGTTACAGCATGGGGAGACCTCAACAGTACCAGCAAAATGTTACTTTCCTCAAAAAAAGCCTGGGGAAGTTTTTATAACAAATGTCACCCATACTCTCAATGTCAGAGTTCTAATCTGACTGTCATTGTTTATTCTACAGACAACAACAAAGAACGACATTTTGCGCAGTGAACTTAGTCCCTGTACAGAATGTTCTAGGGCTTGATAATATGCCTACGATGAAGTGTAAGTGAAATCAAACTTATTTGCTTTATCCCATGCGGGTGCGCAAACAAATGTGTGTTGAAAAGCCATTTTCCAAAAAGATGTCAACTTTAAACATGAGCATGTAAAATGACAGGATGCCAAAAAAGAACAGGAAAAATTTGTGTACCCCATGCCTTTCTTCTTAGCGCACCAATTTGATAATGCTTTACTCATCATATTATCATGTCAGTCTCAGAAATGACATCAAATATGCTATTACTGGTTGAATGATTAACCAAAAACGATTTTCGAGGCATCTGGAAGTCTGGAATCAAATGTTCTCCCTTGAGAAGGTCCTGCCTGCAAAGAAAACTCAAGAATAAAAAGTCAGATATTTAAAGGGCTAGTTTGCCATGCTTAGCTCCTGATCAAACCATGTCTGGGTGTGTTCAGAAGCAGATCTAATCCATTAACAAGCAAGAATTAGCAAAACCAATAGGACTGGGCTATTTTAGGTGAAGCTGTTTTTGATTGCTATTAATATAGCTTTCCTGACTTAGAAAAGGTTTTAGCCATACCTTTTCTAAGTCAGGAAAGCACCAGTTTTTTAAAACATATAGGCTGTTGATAGTTTAACGTAGCACGCAACTTTGTCTCACTGATGAGGGTTTGGATGGTCTGATGCACATGACCTAGCCACCAGGTTTTGCTTTATTATCTGGAAGGATTGCCAGAATTGTGTACCACCATCCATAACTTATTGAGAAGGCACCTCTGGCAGCTTTTGTCTTCAGAGGGCAGCATGTTGTCACTATATCATCACACCTAACATAGATTTCAATAACCAGCATCACATTCAACATAACATAACATGACACCCTATTATCAAACAATAAGATAACATCCAACATTGCATCCAATATAACATCATATCATAACATCCAACAGGACATGCCACATAACAATACACCAAGCTTCACATTTAAAACATCACATCATAATATCCCAGCCAACCACGCATATAAATAAGATTTCCTAAGGAAACAAAAATAATTGCAGATGCACAGCTTTTTTCCGCTGTGAATGTTTCTAGATGACTGTATTTTACAGTAATTGGCTAAAACTCTCTCTCTCTCTCTCTCTAGATATATATATATATATATATATATATATATATATATATATAGTGAGAGGGCAACCTTACTGTTGGATTTTAGCGGCTTGCTCAGCCGCGAAGACGCCCCGCCGCTACCCATGTGGATCCGGAGATTAGGCAGACTGATTCGCCAAGGAACGGGTTGTTCCGTGTTGAAGGACGTTTGAAAAACAGTGCTGCAGGTCTTTGGCTGCTATCCAACCCACTACGGCAAGACTTGGAGTTATCTGTGGGGCACGGCAGCACCCACTTGGGAAGAACCATGGTAGAAACAACAAGTACCGGCATGCACGTTTGCATACACCCACTGGGGGAGGGACTTGGCTAACATTATCAGGTGTTCACCATGACTGTCTGCTTGTGCCCTTTATACTCAGCCCGTGAACAAGGACACATGAAGGCCCATTAGGATGGCGGGCAGACTCCCGTCCGCCCGCCACCCTAGTGGTGCTGGGACCGGTCGCCAGTGGTGCGGCGGTCCCGTACCGGCGATTAGCATGCCACCGTGGCAGTGGCATCCTCCATTCCCAGCATTGTGGCGGGCGGTGCTGTGAGCACCACCTGCCACAATGCTGGGAATGCACTGCGTGCATTGTCATGCACAAGGTGACAGGCACCGCGAGATGCCTGCCACCATGTCCATGACAATGCAGTGGGGTACCATAGGTATCCCCCCTGCGCACCCCCATCCTCCCAATACCCTGGGGGCCCGCAACGGGCCCCTGGAAGAGAATTCCACATGCCTTTTCGTGGTGGCAATGCCACGGAAAGGCATGTTTCCGCACCCATGCTACTATGGATGGCGGTGTCTAGCAGACACCACCACCATATTAAACCCTTCAAGTCCGCCGCAGTACCCCCGCCATACTAATATGGTGGGGGGTAAATGGGTGGCGGGTGGCGGGTGGGGAAGGATGTAGGGCGAATCGCCTCCACCATGCGGGCAGTGGCGATACGCCCTACATCCTAATGGGCCTCATAGTGTTTGAAACGCGTAGGGCATTGTGAGATAATGATGTGGAGATAAAGACTGCAACACTGGAGTCTTCAATTAAAGGTTTTTAAACTTCCCGTGAGCGGCGTCTTCACTTGAGGGCAACCTTACTGTTGGATTTTATATATATATATATATATATATATATATATATATATATATATATATATATATATATATATATATATATATATGTATATATATATATATATATATATATATATATTCACTGAAAAAACCATAGGTTTCACACATGTTATAGTTAGCGGAAATTTTACTGATAAAAAACCAGTGAAATTGCCCCGTTATAGTTAGTGCTGGCAACTATAACTCACGCGACCGCAATCCTCTGCTGATGCTAATACTGTATTTAGACACTTATTTGCCCATGTCTTCTTCCGTACATTTTTAGCTATACATATATTACAAATATTTTTTTTTCATAAAGACACATATGTCATCAGCAGAAGATTGCGGTCGCGTGAGTTATAGTTGCCAGCACTAACTATAACGGGGCAATTTCACAGGTTTTTTATCAGTAAAATTTCCGCTAACTATAACATGTGTGAAACCTATGGTTTTTTCAGTGAATTTGCAAGGTTTTTTAAATGCTAATTCCTAACTATAACGTGTGTGAAACCTATGGTTTTTTCAGTGAATTTGTACGGTTTTTTAAATGCTAAGTTACTTTACGCCATTCGAGGCGTGCGCGCCCACTTAACGCAGTTCGTTCCGTGCACGGTTTTTATCAACTTTAATAAGCCCTGTACATTTGGTGGCCTTCGGCCACCAAAAGCACAGGGGGTGGGGTCAATGTGGATAGTGTTTTTTTTATTTCGATTTTATAATTTCATGTTGCCAAAATTTAGTTTTTTTTACCTATTAATAAGCCCTGTACATTTGGTGGTCTACGGCCACCAAAAGCACAGGGGGTGGGGTAAGTGTGGATAGTGTTTTTTTTATTTTATTTTTTTTACCGTACGCTTACGGTAAGCGTCTGGTAAGCGTACTCGGCGAAATTGCCGAAAAAAAAATAAAACCGTTTTTGCTCTTGGGGGATGTTTGGGGACTCCCTCAACATGACTATGTGGGAGGGAGTTGTCAAAACAGCCCCGTAACATGTTTTTGGCCATCATGTTTGATAAACAACACTCAGTGCGAGAGACAAAATGGCGGACGGCGCTTCCTGGTTTCGGCCGATTCGAATGTTTACTAAGATCTAAGAGCCAATCAGAATCGCGCTCGCGCACGCCACCGTACGCTTACGGTAAGCGTACGGTAAGCGTACCGTAAGCGGGCTCAGATATATATATTGATTTAAAGGCTATTTTCTCAGAATCTACTGAACAGATTTACACCAAACCTACAAAAGGCACTTCCTTGACCTAGGGACTACCTCTCTGCCAAACTTCTAATAATTCTGTTCAGCTGTTCGGGCTGTAGCTCGTTCTAAAGGTCCTATGGAAAAATGCATGGGAAAAACGCGTTTTGGGACCCCCCTTTTAACTCAGCCCCTGCTTGACGAATCCCCCCGAGACTTTCAGGGTAGGAGCGGAGCGTAGCGCCCCACCTATTTTGAGAAATTCGCGAGGATTCATTGACCGGCGCCAAAGTTATTCAAAATAGAATGTTGAGGTTTTCCTATGGAAAAGGGGTCCTAACTATAACTACCTACTGGCGACCGCCAGTAGGTAATATATATATATATATATATATATATATATATATATATATATATATTCACTTAGAAAACCACACAATCAGAATTACGCTCGCGCACGTTAGGGTGCTCGCACGGTGCGCGCACCCTGCGCGCGTATAGATATTGATATGCTTTTAAATGCTATTTTCTCAGGAAATACTGAACAGATTTACACCAGACCTGCAAAAGGCACTTCCTTGACCTTATGGCTACCTCTCTGCAAATTTCAAGTAATTCTGTTCAGCCGTTCCGGCTGTAGCTGTGTCTAAAGGTCCTATGGGAAAATGCATGGGGAAAACGCGTTTTGGGACCCCCTTTTTTCTCAGCCCCTACTTGACGAATCACCCCGAGACTTTCAGGGTAGGAGCTGAATGGAGCACCCCATTAGTTTTGAAAATTTCGCGAGGATTCGTCAACCGGCGCAAAAGTTATTCAAAAAAGAATTTTCAGATTTCCTGTGGAAACACGATCCTAACTATAACTATCTACTGGCGACCGCCAGTAGATAATATATATATATATATTTATATATTCACTTAAAAAACCATAGGTTTCACACATGTTATAGTTAGCTGGACATTTCCCTCGTAAAAAACCAATGAAATTCCCCCGTTATAGTTAGTGCAGGCAACTATAACTCATGCGACGGCAATCCTCTGCTGATGACGTCAGATATTACATCACTGTATTTAGACACCTATTTACCCATGTCTTCTTCCATTAATCTTCAGCTATACATATATTACAAATATTTATTTTTCAGAAAGACACATATGTAATCAGTGATGTAATATCTGACGTCAACAGCAGAGGATTGCGGTCGCGTGAGTTATAGTTGCCTGCACTAACTATAACGGGGGAATTTCATTGGTTTTTTACGAGGGAAATGTCCAGCTAACTATAACATGTGTGAAACCTATGGTTTTTAAGTGAATTTGCAAGGTTTTTTAAATGCTAATTCCTAACTATAACGTGTGTGAAACCTATGGTTTTTTAAGTGAATTTGAACGGTTTTTTAAATGCTAAGTTATGTATTTATTAATGTATTTTTTTTTTCAGGTTTTTCACCGTGCGTGCACCGCGGTCCGAGCGCCCACGAAGCTTTGTGCGTGCCGTGCGCGCACCGTGCGCGCTCCGTGCGCGCACCCCACGCATTTTCAACAAAAAAAATAAATGTTTTTTTCACCCTTGGGGGTCCTTCAGTGACCCCCTGACAAAGGCTAGGGGGTCAGGAACTGTCCACCCTGCCCCCTTTTCACGTTCTCCACCTTTGTTTTTCACTGCCTCAGACTGCGAGAGACAAAATGGCGGCCGCCACTTCCTGATTTCGACCGATTCGAATGTTTACTGACATCTAACATATATCTAACGGCAGGGTGCGCGCACAGTGCGCGCACCGTGCGCGCGTATAGATATTGATATGGTTTTAAATGCTATTTTCTCAGCAAATACTGAACAGATTTACACGAGACCTTCAAAAGGCACTTCCTTGACCTTATGGCTACCTCTCTACCAAATTTCACGTAATTCTGTTCAGCCGTTCGGGCTGTACCTTCGACTAAAGGTCCTATGGAAAAATGCATGGGGAAAACGCGTTTTGGGACCCCCCTTTTTTCTCGGCCCCCGCTTGACTAATCACCCCGAGACTTTCAGGGTAGGAGCGGAGCGCCCCACCTATTTTGAAAACTTCGCGAGGATTCGTCAACCGGCGCCAAAGTTATTCAAAATAGAATTTTCCGATTTCCTATGGAAACACGGTCCTAACTATAACTATATATATATAGATAAATATATATGGTTTAAATAGAAGTGGAACAATATCAGTTGCGACTTCACTTTTACACTAAATACAAAACAAATATGGCTAATACAGATAGAATTAGTGAAAAATAAATATGGCAAATACAGATGGAAATGTAAAAAAATAAACACAATGAAAGTCTGAGCTCCATATATAATTTAAAAATACTACATACAACATCACATCAAATACACCAACTCAGGATAACATCACAATATACTGCATCACATCAGACATTCAGTTTAACGTACCATGAGCTCATATTGATCCAGTCTTTACCGGGCCCAACGTACAGGGCAGGAGATTACTCCTTACTTATTCTTGGTTCTCCGACGGATCTTGTTACCTGCCCACTGAGGGATCAGAGAGCTAGGTGTGCAAATGTAATTATCAATGCAACCATCGGGCTACACAATGAGGACCAGGAATTGTGAGCCAAATTCACAGATGTTTATTGCAGATTAGCAATCAAATTGATATAGATCATCCTCCGGACAACACTCTACAAATGCGAAATAGCCACAGGAAAGCATAGACTCCTAAAGAAATGTAGGTATGCAAGGATTACAAACCAATAGTTCTGTAACCGTAATTAAGAACAGAAGCATTAGTACCTGCAATTCAGAGAAGGCATTCAGATGGCCTTTATTGGGCATTAACCTTATTCTTTAGGCACACAATAAGGTACAAGAGTACTAAGGATACAGTGTTCAGCAAATCTGCATACAATGATAGGAACTAGGCAAAATAGAATGAGCAATATCAACAGCATAATGTTGGAAGCCCAATCAAGTGTTTTTAAAAGGGTTGGAAACAACTACAGCATGGAACTATATTCAAAACAGAGTTCAGATGACAAATATTCCCGAGTTCTCAAAGTCCATAGGAAAAGAATAAAGTGACCATAAAGGGTAAGGAACGGCTCAAGGGGAAATTCTGCAGGGCACCTGCAAAATATGGTTTGGTCAAGGAGTCCAAGGAAAGCTCTGCCAGCATGGCATATCACAGGAAGGTTCAGCCAGTAGGAAAAGTCCAAAGTTCATCTTAAGCGGGGTGTCCTGCCTTCAGCGAGGGAAGGAGTAAAAATGGAATCCATCTCAATATCCCAGGAAACAATATATTATACTTCATCAGTCCATAGGTGACACCTACTTTTTCATTTCATTATGATACGATGTCAGTAGTTCAATGTCCACGGTTCCCTAGATACAAGTAGACACATCAGGCTATAATCCCACACTGGATATGGGAACGTTGGTCCTTTCCCATACACAGTACCGTCTACAATGGTTTTATTAAAATAGCTCAGAGTTCTTGTGTGCCATTTCCAAAGCCTCTTTCCTAGGCCATATAACTATCTCTAGCACACTATGCACCTTATTATGAGTTTGGCGATGCAGTAGCTGGACTGCCCCACTCCCGCACCGCCAAACCCATTTTTGAACTCTATGATCCCTGACGGTTGCGGTGGTCCCAGGGCAGCCAACCACCCTGGTCATAATGGGATGGTCAGAAGACTACCACCGCCACGCCCCCATGAGTCTGCCGGTCCATGGATTGCCAGCCTCTTAATAAATTCCAAAGTATCTTATTCTAAACTAATCGAGGGGTGAGAATACCTGCAAGAAACCAAGCCTACAGACACATTCGTTCTCAAGGGAAAGCATCAGTAAAGCTTCAGTCTTTTGGAGAGAACACAGAATTTAGCACATTTAAAGTAAAAAATTTATAATTAACATGAAGGGGCCGATTCCGATCTCGGTCGGAAGGGCACCGAATCGGGTTCGGCCGGACAAACAACGAGCCGTACGCGTGTTTTCCGGCCCACTCGTACAGCTGTACGAGCGAGCAAGTACGATGCGAGCTACATGAAATTCACAGAGCGAGTCATTTCCGGGTCCGAACCACTCCGTACGTCCCGGTCGGAAGCTAACGGTGGCGTGCAATGGATGCGATTTACAACCAAGCCAGTACGATGCACGCGTCAGACAGCCTGTGCGAGCCGGAGTGTCCGG
Source organism: Triturus cristatus (assembly GCF_964204655.1). Lineage (NCBI taxonomy): Eukaryota > Metazoa > Chordata > Amphibia > Caudata > Salamandridae > Triturus > Triturus cristatus. The sequence goes on along the minus strand of NC_140580.1, from coordinate 458,213,796 downwards.
CTCGCAAAAGCTCCCGGAGTCGGACTTTGGGGGTCCGCGTCAGACCCCCTGACACCCGCAGCCCTACGACTCGGACCCAAGGGGGGACTTATGGGTCCCCCCAACACAGGCATGTACGTTGTGGGTGGCACCGACGCGTACCCACTGTAGGGGGCACACTTGTTCGAGACGTACCCATTCAGTCAATGGGAGCTCATGTACGCGTCGTACGACCAGCTTCCATTGACTTCTATGGGAGTCCGACCGAACCGAGTCTGACAGCATACGTGCGCATCGTACTCACTCGGTCGGACTGTAGGAGTCCGGCTCGGTCGGAAAACACTTCGGATCCGACTCGGTTGGAGTGTTTTCCGACCCGGATCGGAATCGGCCCCGAAATTGCATTTAATTACATACACATTATAATTCTTTAGTGCATTTAGTTCAAGCTATGAATGATGCAAAGCGTTATCTAACCCATCAATACATATGAGGTGGAACTGCATAGCAAAGTACGTACACGTAACATATATGCATACATTAAGGTTTCAATTTTATTTCTACTATAGTAGGAACCTATATACTCGTAGATCATCATATGCTAAAATCAGCTTGATACGTTCTATCAACACAGTATTGCCCCACATTTGCATTACCCAGATTAGTTCAATGATGAAGTACAATGGATATACCGAGGATGGTTTGAAATTAACTACATATGATTAATATTCATCTCCATAAATTAACATGAGTAACTCAAAATGTCTTTATTAATGTGAAGTTTATACATAGTTATTCCACATTGATCATTCTATTGATCAGCATCATTTCTATCATTTTTAGTCATTTGTTTATTCAATGCTCTTCAACTTAGTGCAAACAGCTTCTAATTTAATGAAAGTTTTATTTAATGTCTGCAAGGTCTCTATGTACATAAATACTGCAATAAAGACTCTCAGTAATAGAGTTGTCAAGTACTATGTGTGCACAAAGAGTGAAAATCATGTGCAGGGTGAACTTGCACCATTTAGGTGTCATATCGTTATTATCAGGTTTATCTGTGACGAGTAAAGATTGGGCAACTTTACACTGCACCAATATCATACCATACAGCAAGCAATGCATCAAACATCACTAACAGCAAACTTTCCAAATCACATTAGAACATCAGAGGAAACAGAACATCTCATAAAATGTTGCATTCAAGAATCTTTCGCTCTAAAGGCATGCGTGGTAAAAGCAAATGAGTGGTAATATTTTGCGTGGTAGAGACTTGCATGGTAATGTCGCAGGCGTTGTAATAACCAAGTTGTAAAGTTGTGCGTGTTAATGGCTTGCGTGGTTCCGTCATACATTCACATCACATCCGAGCATTGCATCCACCATCACAATTGAAACCGGCGCGGGCCGAATGGGGCGCGCCGCCATTATGGCGGTCGCACCCGTCCCCGGCACTTGCAAAGGGGGGGGAGGGGGAGGCCACGTCAGCAAGTGACGCGCGCGGTTTTCCTCTCTCCTCCCCCCGCGTCAGCCAATGGGAGTAAGGTTTGTGGGGGCGCCGGAAGCACTTCTGTGCTTCCGGTTCTGAAACGTTTGGCGGGCGTTCAGGCTGACCGGTCTCAGCCGGTCGGCCTGGGCCCCCTCCTTAAAAGAGGTGGTGAGGAGCAGAACAGTCTCTTGTTCTTGCGCCTCACCTTTTAGGTTCCTCCACGGGCCGGCGGCAGGCCCGCAACGCTACCTTTTTTCTCACAAGTGCTTACATTGAGGGTGAGGGGGATTTTATCCATAATCACAGGGTCGGTCGTCTAGGGTTCTAGAGTAGGGGACATGGGTAAGTACCAGACCATATGCATTCACCATCACATCACGTCCAACGTAACAAACCTGCTCACCATCAATCACATGTACCACGGCATCATGTCGGCCATTACGCCACATTGACCAGACCATCACATTAACAAATGGAACAGACAACTGACATATACAGCAATGGGCAATCGTCAATTCTGCCTGCACACTGACTTTAAGCGCCAAAACTTCGAAAGACTGAAATAGATTGATAGGGGCAGTGGCTGTATAACATGTACAGCGTCACAGGAAATGAGTAGGAAAAAAATGATACACAGTGAACCAATGTGATGAAGAGACACTAACTAAGGACACTTTGCTGCTTTCCATTTTCCTATGAGTGGCTCCCAGCCAAACTGGGTTAGGCCGCCTGAGCTGTTCAGATAGTGTGAACATAAATTAGGTTGGCAAGTTTTTGCTTTGCGGCCCAGGAGGAAATGAAAAACAGCACTCCCAAAACTTACCTTTCAGTTTATCATTTCATTGCACGCGCGAAACTGGAATAGAGGGTCGAGGTGGTAGCAAGAGAAGGGAGGTGGCAATGGTTGGGAGAGAATCACAACAAGCATTTGCAATGCAATAGGTCTCGCATTTATAAGAGTTTGAGCTATTGGCATTGTAAAATTACAATGCCTTTTATTTATGTTTTGGTTTTAAAACAAATAAAAGGCATTGTCATTTACAATGTCAGTAGAATAAACTTGCATAAAAGCAGTGTGCGGCATGCAGCAGTGTGCGGCGTGCAGCAGTGTGCGGCGTGCAGCAGTGTGAGGCGTGCAGCAGTGCGCGGCGTGCAGCAGTGCGCGGCGTGCAGCAGTGCGCGGCGTGCAGCAGTGTTTCGTGTAGCAGTGTGAGGCATGCAGCGCTGTGTCGCGTGCAGCGGCGTGCAGCAGTGTGCGGCGTGCATCAGTGTGTTGGTAGCTGGTGGCAAATGGAATGCGCGTGGTTGTGAGCGTAACCGCCACCCGATCCGCCGGGGAAGCCTTTGGGAGCATTTTCTGAAGCCCCTACATAAGTCTTGCTGAGCGATCACTTACGCGATAGCCAGGCGAGACCTCAAAACGGGCAGTAAGGCATAATCACCAAAATACTTTGAAAGTCTTATCACAGCACAAGCAGCAGCAGGTCTCTCAACACAGGAGCAGAAATAGCTAACAGTGGAGTTAGTTGCTGCCCATGTAGGTAAAGTGAACGCAGCACTTTAATGTGAAACAATATTGTGTTATGTTGTACATGAATAGTGTTTTACTTTTTATGTCTGAAAATTACAAGTATGTGAACAACTCCATAATTGTTGTTGCATTCTCCACAACCAAGATGTCATCGGTCTGGAGGACAATAATTAATTGAGGAACTTAAGGGCACCTTTTGCAGTTGTGCATCTGTGCAAGTAATACAGATTTTTTTTTAAACCCGAAAGCAGAATGTTGGAAAATAGTAGAATAAAATGCTGGCAAGTTTGTATGCAGAAGGGCATTATCTGAAGGATTCCGTTTTGGTCTTTTGGTTAAAGTGAGCTTGGAAAACAGTATTGTTTCTGATTAAAAAAGGGCCACCGAAAAAAAGATACTATCTTGTAAACCATATCTACAAATTATACAATGTGAGTGTTTGTTGGAGGTTTGGGCTCGACCTGGCTCTGAGCAAAAAAATATTGCATTTTATATGTGCCAAAATATGTAAAGGATAATTTAAACAGGAGCAACAATGTCTTTTTGAATAAATGCAACATTTTTGGGTGCAATAATCGACAACCAATTCGACTCTCAGAGGGCCTCATGTAGGTAGCATACCAGTTACCACTTCTAAAATACCGAACGATACCGAATCGGTATTTTAGAAGTGGTAACTCGTATGTAGGTAATGAGTCGGTATTTTTTACCGATTCGTTACAAGTCGGTAATTACCGAATCGGTATTTACCGATTCGGTAATGAGGCATACCTTCCCATTGATGGGAAGGTATGCCTCATTACCGAATCGGTAAATACCGATTCGGTAATGGGGGGAACACATGAAAGGGTGGAAGGGTGTCACATTGACACCCTGTTGCACCCCTGATTCGGCCATGTGTGCACATGTGGCACACATACATGCCCTAAGGGCATGTATGTATGCCACATTGCACACTGCTACGCGCGTAAAAATGCTTAAACACATACATTAATTATTTACCACCAACTATAAGTTGGTGGTAAATACCGACTCTAAAACACACCCACACACTCCCCCTACATCTCGATTTTGGCTTCGGAATTTACCGAATCGGTAAAATTACCGATTCGGAATAGTTACCGATTCGGTAACATTACCGATTCGGTATTATTACCGAATCGGTAATTTTACCGATTCGGTAAATTCCGAAGCCAAAACTTGTCCCCCTACATACCAATAGCCAAAATACCGGTCGGTAACGGTATAATTACCGAAAATCGGCCGTTACCGACCGGTATTTGGCTACCTACATGAGGCCCTCTGTGCGAGAAAGAATGCCTTCATATGTTTGACTGCTTTGTTAAAAGGTTGAAAGTCCCGACCTACGCGTGACACTATCAGAGCACGCTCCCACCCCCTGCAGACATACAAAGGCTGCTCTGCCCTCAGGACACATCTCCTGGTAAAACAACAGCAATTATAATGAGGGATGACGCTTAAAAGGACATTGGGGGCCAGGCCACGGTCGGAGCACCTCCCTCGGCATCCACTCGCGCAGGGCCACCAGATCAAAGGGATCCCAGCCACAACAAAAGGTAAATGTAACCGGATAATGCGAGTTTTACATGCATGCTAAATCCACGACTTTAAAAAAGTCCGTTCAATTAATTGTCATAAACTGAGCTGGTAAACAGATTGGTGGTTAGCCTTGGTGTTGTGTTTGTTTAATGTAAGACACTTTTCAGTGAAACCTAAAGGACAGCATCTAACCTGGTTTGTTTTTTCTTCAGCTAAAAATGGAATGTTCACCAAAAAGTAAAAAAGATGATACACCCCTGAAAGAACACGGATCCTGCTCTGGTAGCATTGCATTAATGCAAAATCAATGCAGTGCTGTTCTCCAGATTCAAATCTAAGTACTACAGCCTAAAGGTAGGCGATAACTGAACACAACTACACCTAGCTTATGATTTGAGGGCCCAAACTGTGGCCAGAAAATCTACAGATGAGCAAGAGCCGTTCGGTGGAGGGAAGTGAATAACAAATACCGAAAAAAAAAAAAAAAAAAAAAAAAAATGACGGGTGGGTGAAGAAACAGATGTGAAGGGAATGAAGCACGGAAAGAATGTGGAGGGTGCCGGTAGCAAGTATTTGTTGGGGGGTGGGGGCGGAGAGAGACCGACCTGTAAAGCACATGCACAGAGGACTAAAGCAAAAAAAAAAGCACCATAAAAATGAGCAGTGAGAGAAGAGAAGGCAGCCAATCAATCAGAGTGATGGTAAGGGGCTATGCTACAGGCGCGAGACAAAAGGAGCTTTTTAAAAAAAACAAAAAACTATGGAGTAAGGAACAGGCAAAAGAGAGAAATAGTAAAGCCAACCAATTGTAAGAAACGTGTGGGCTGCAGGCCCTTTATATTCTTGCTAAGCCCACAATATGTCTTTAGTTTCAAGTTTTTTTAAGTTGCATTTAAAGTAATCCCCTTAGGATACTGCTCCTTTGTTTAACGATAAAACGGCTCCCCAGCTTAACGTGCCCACTAAACTAAACGAGGAGGGAGTGGGAGGGGGGAGTGGGGGCAGGCACAGTGGTGCGGGCCGCAGTTGTAAAAGGCAGGGAGAGGGTGAGATTGAGAAAGGGAAAGATAGGGATCAAAGGAAACAAGAAGGGGGTGGCAAATGGTGTGCACCTTGATGTCCTCAGTGGCCGCGCGGCTCACTGAGGACATCAAAGCATGTGATCAGGCAGTGCTTTTCAGGCTGCCAAATGGTGCGCGCGCCCGGGTCACATGCACTGTATTTGGAGGCCTGAAAAGCCACTGTTTGCACTTCCAAAACTCGCTTACTATAAGTCTCGCCAGAGCAGCGCTAAAGCGCTGTCTCAGCCGAGACCTAAAAATAGGATGAGATTAGAGAGGAGAGAACGGAGGAAGAGATGGGGAGAGGATGTGGTCCGTCAGCTGTGCTGCCGCCTCTGGTGCAGGAAACCAGGGTTCGAGCCTCGAGGTCGCGTCCACTCCACATCCTGTGATTCTGGGCAAATCACTTAATCTCCCCGTGCCTGAATGTGTAATGTAAATACGGCGCTATGTAAAGCGCTCCAATACCTTCGGGTCGCGTTCGCGCTATATAAATATGCAACAACAACAAAAAAATTTTTTAAAAAAGGAGAGTGGAATGGATAGGATGTAGGGGAGAGTGGTGTAGAGAAGCAGAAACAGTACATAAGACCGGAAGAAAGACGAGAAAAATGAGGGTAAGCCTTCTGCGCTGGAAGTAGGGATGCCATGCTGGATGGGAAAGAGAAATTTGTACCAGAAAGCGAACGAGAAACCAAGATGTCCTTATTTTTTTTTTATCTATTCGCATTTGCAATGCGTTAAAAGACGGTCAAGCGCCAGACTATGTCCTCTGACAAATTGCTACTTATACTTTTAAAAGGGATATTGATTTCTGCTGTTCTTTTTCCGACTGCAAAGAGGGAGGAATTTGTAAATTGAACTATGGGACAATCTTGCGGGGCTGCAGCACATGTGAGAGGAAAGGCTCTAGGTTGTCTTTTTTTCCTAACATGCGCTATTTAAGTACCTGCAAATGAACTCTTGAAATATTAAAAAATATATGAGCAGCAAGGAAGCCAAAAACGAGGCACATTTTTAATTCTGGAGTGTGATGGAAACAAAGATGTAAAAGGCTAGAAACGAATCAAGACACTTTCTTTTGTGATGCCTAAATAATCAATTTTCGCTGTAACTGCTTTCCCCACATTATCATTTGTGTGCTGTTAAGTTTTACCAGTAAAATGGAGTGCCTGTGCACATTTACTGGGCATTTCAATGGAAAATGTGCTATCTGTTAATGACAAAGCGCTACCACCCCATGCTTTATGACAGTGTGCTCCAAAATGTACCACCAGCTACATACAACACCATTGCCACTCTACAGCTGAACGGGAAGCCCTCATTTGATTCACTTGTTCTTTTGTGAGGCTTGGATTTTCCACAATCCATTATGACTTCTGTGATGTAACATTGATGGCAGCACTCTCACTCTGAATATTGTTCCAGGGCCCTCAGGATGGGAGAAGAGGGGGAGATGCGGAAAATCGACATAAAGAGGAGAGAGAGCAAATGACACGAGAGCGGAAAAAATAAAGGTGAAATAAAGTGGAAATGTAGTAAAGAGGTAGAAGTAACTGAGACTGTGATAAATACATTTGACACTATTTACGGCAGGGATTCACAAAAGATGAATTGTTGACATGCTTTAACCCCTTCCCTGCTCATGACGGAACCACTCCGTCATGAGCCACGGTTGCGCTGTGCTCATGACGGAGTGGTTCCGTCATGCTGCGGCCGTTGGCCGCCGCTCCGCCCACGCAGCGCTAATTCCCCGCCTGTGCGGGCGATTAGCGCAGTGGGCGGAGACGTGACGGAACCACTCCGTCATGAGCACAGCTCAACCGTGGCTCGTGACGGAGCGGTTCCGTCACGAGCACAGCGCCACCGCGCTGCCCCCAAACCCCCCCCCAGCGCCGCGGCAGAATTCCTGCAACGGCGAAGGGGTTAAGGTACAACTTCAATAGCAGCAGCATAGCTGTGAGTGAACTGGGGCAGTATCCAGAGAGCTCCACAAGACACAGTGACGCGTTCTGAACTTTCAGTAGTGCAGTGCATAATTTGAGCTAGTGGTTTCGGGTGCTCGGCACCAGCACTTAATTCTCAATACCGGCGCTTGTGTCAGCTGCCATAACGTGGCGATGTCTAGCTAATTTGGAGGTGAACACAACAGGGAAATATTTCTTCAATACTGTTGGACGTCACCCTTTTTGCAGGGTCAACCCAGAACATTTTGCCTACCTACTGTATTTTTCCCTGACCTGTTGTTGGTGGATATCTGACTCTGGGCACTTTACCACTGCTCTTCAGTGCTAAATTGCATGTGCTGTCACTGGTAAACTTGGTAAGATTGTTCTACACCTGTTTGAATTTACCTGTAAGTCCCTTGTACAGTGGTATTCCATATGCCCAAGGCCTGTAAATTAAATGCTACTAGTAGGCTTGCAGCACTGCTTGCGCCACCCACCAAAGTAGCCTTTCTAACCTGTGTCAGGCCTCTGCCGCTGCAGGGCCTGCTCACACAATTTACTGCCGCAGTGACGTGGCATGCAAAGTGGTTTCCATGTCTGAAACTCCCCTTTTACTACATATAAGTCGCCCCCAAGCTAGGCCCTAGCTAGCACTATGGGCAAGGTGCTGTGTGAGAAAAGGTAGGACATGTGCCTTAACTTTGTAGCATATCCTTTTAGTGTCAAACAGCCTATTTAGTTTCTCACTGCTGTGATGCTGTCTTCTCATAGGTTTGTATTGGGGATTCCCTGATATGTACTTCAGTGGTAATTCCTGACATGAGAGGGATAGAGTAACCATATTTGATATGTTTGGAATAGTAGTGATAAATCCCACTTATTGGTGAAAGCAGATTTCTCATTCCTATTTTAGAAATGCCACTTTTAGGAGTGGGAATTTCTGTGTGCTTATGAGTTTTTGTGCCCTGCCTGAATGTGTATTCGGGAGAGAGGGGAGTTGCATTCACCCTTGTCAGTCACAAGGGGTGTTGAGGTGTGTCCTGCCTTTCATGGGTTGACTCAGTGCTAGGCTGAATAGAACGTGGCTGCATTTAGAGTAGCGGGAGGAGTTTCCCTTGCACCTGAATAGGCCTGGTCTGCATTTAGAGTGATGGGAGGAGTTGCATCTGCACCTGAATAGGACTGTGCCTGTTTTCTACAATGCTGTCTGTGCCCCCTGTGATGTGTCTGGGGCCAGGGCTTGAAATGTGAATGGGGGTGTTGTACACTTCTAAACAGAGGTTAAAGTGACCACCAGAACAAAGACTTTCTGACTATAAGTACACAGGCTGTGACCCCATGAAGAGAAGACACTGCGTGGGACTTGTAGCCAGAGGACCGCTGTGTGACAGGAGGAACCGCCCTATGAAGCTACCTGCTTGTGGGACTAATCTGCTACCTGCTGGGTGGCTGAAGAGACTGCCACTCCTCTAAGTGACCCTGTGTGCTGGCCTGCCTGTTCCCTGTTCTCTGGTCCAGTTTTCTCCAGGGACCAAGTGGCATGCCCCCCTGCATACAGCATGTGGAGACTGCTTGTAAGGAGAGGTAGTACATGGGGAACGTTGTTTCACCTCCTAGAGCAGGCAGAGAGCTTCTCCTTTTCCTCCAGTGCCTGGTGAGCACTTTATTAGGGCGCAGGTGCTGTCTTGAGCGCTGCGGTATTCATCGCTGTTCGTGAGCTGAGGCCGGTATCCTCATTTCCAGGACAGCTGCTTTGTGTCATGAGCGGGCCGCCGGAGAGCCGCCGTGCCTCCCTGTGAGGCAGCTGACATTGGGCAATATGCTTTGTGCTACCGCAGAGCCCGTGCCTCCCTTGCCATGAGAGAGGGAAGTCCAGCCCCTCCTGCCCCCAAGCTGAGGTAGGAGGGTGGAGCCGCAATGCATGCCAGAGAATAGAGCTCTGCTCGCCCGCCTCGAGCGAGACGCTTGTAGAGGAAAGAAATGATCATTCACCAGCATCAACTAATAATGCTGTGCCAGGAAGGGACGCCGGGCAACCTGAGAGTGCCATGGCAACCTGAGAGTGGCGGCAGAGTCCGGCCGGGGCTGTACAGCCGCACCGAGGGGAACAGAAGTGCTCCCGAGTTTTGCTCTTTTGGTCAAGACGACTGCCTGGGTATTAGCAACTGCTCCATTCTTCAATGCACTGCAGGGTAAAACCTCGATGGAGGTCCCTGATCACAACAAAGAATCCTGAGGTTGAGGTGTGTCCTGCCTTCCCTGGGGATAACATACCTGGGTGCTTTTGCAGCACTGCTAGACTTACTGCATTCCCTGTTGTAGGCGAGCACGTCGCCCAGAAGCCTACAGAAGGACACAAGGACACCAGATGCCATCAGAGGAGCGCGAGTGCCACTCTTAGTGTTGTTACAACTCATGGTCATGTGATGTTGGTCATTCTTACAATACAATGTAACTTTGTTATACAAGCGAGCAGCAAGAAAGACTGAGCTAACATTATTCTGCTTGAGTTTTGTTGTTTGGGGATGTCACTAAAATATTGTTTCTTCTTCCTTTTGCTTTTTCAGTTTTGTGGTCTTTGGTCTCAAGATTCAGGGTTTAGAAGAATGTTCTAGGTCTTGTTTAATTATTTTATAAACTGTAGAGAATCAGGAAATATCAAAACCATATCTGATATTTTGGCTCCATTTGATTCTTTCACTGATACGTAAAATGGCTGGTTTCATGGGAATCTTTCCCAATAGGTGGCATCACATTTACCCACAAAGAATTGATTAAAACCCTTGATGCATCAGCCCCCAAGTCCTAGTAAGTCAGTATTGATAGCAGGTGAGTTGCCAACACCTCAGGCTTTAAATATTCAATGCAAGGAAGCCTGACAAGTATATGTGAAAAGAGTGCTATCACCAAGCATCTGGGATAGTGGTGAAAACATGACACCAGACCTTTGGAAAACATGGTACGCAGTGTCACTTGGAATGCTGCTGCAAAAAGATTCTTTCCAAATTCAACAAAGATTGGAGTGATATTGTTTATATGTGCAGTGATTCAGCTACATATTTGAAAAGGTTGTGTGATGACCTGTCAAAATGAATACCTGTGCTGAAGTGCTTCCCAGTAAGAGATCCTTGTCACTTGCTAGATCGCATGCTGAAAGCATCTTTACAATCTTTAGAGTGAATGAAGAATGTTATTGACTTTTCAGTCCATTCTAGTACACTGTTTTGTTATGCGTCGCAACAAAATTGCAAATATTTTTCATTTTGTACTTTCCGTGGCATCAAAGAAAGAGTCATCCCAAATGTGTCATTAGTTGGTGATTCTCAGTCCTTGAGGCTGTGATTGCTATATTATCCACGTGCCAACCGTTTACAGAATTTTTGCTGAGTGATGATGCCAAAGGCATGAAATGTGAAGCTCTTTGGTCGCATATTGATAGTGATGTGAAAAAAGTACATTCTACTGCATTCTTAGATCTTTACAGGAAAACATAACTGCTGTAGTGGAAATAATAAAAAAAACTAGAGTTTGAAAACACCCTTGTTTGCCAAGTGTTCAGCATAATTGGTGTATATGTGAAACATCACCTTGAAAATAGGCTGTGCAACACCTTTAGTGACTGGCAATGTAAAATGTTCCATGTTAGAGTGCTTGCCACTTGATAAGCAAAGCAATGTTGAAAAGCAATTCAGGAACTTTTATTTTACAATGTATGAGAAATGGCTTGCAATGATGCATAGAAATGTCCCTTTACCAACCATGGCATTTGAAGTTAATGAAAGCACACTGTGGTACTCTGTACAAGTTATAGATTCCTTCCATAAAGGGGAATCTTCTCCTTAGTTTCAAAAGTGCTGCTTCATTTCTGACCGCTTCAGTAACTCTGAGGGCATGAGCGCCCAGTTCAATGCAAATGTTGCAGAACCTGCCCAGAGAATCGCAATCTTCAAGTGCACCAGTATTGGGCAGAGTTAGCTAATTGTGTACTGGCTGTTTTGGCGTTGCCCGTCTCAAGTGCCAATGTTGAGAGAGACTTTTCACAGAAAAAAGTTTACACATGACCAAAGGCTCAATGCTCTACTACAATAAGTTTGATTTGCAAAAGTTTATTTTGACCTCATATACACTGAACGTACACGGTCTATACAACTTGCACTATCAGTGCAGAAAGCAAAAGCAAGCAATAATAAAAGCAAACGTTCCATAAACACCGGAAAAACACTGGGGCAGATTTATGTTCCCTGGCGCATCCCTGCAAATCAGCATGGATGCGCCAGGGAAGATGCGTCACGCAAGTTTGCCATTGCGCCACCGCAGATGCGCCGCATTTACAATGCGGTGCATCGTGGCGCACGGACAAGCAGATGCGTGACGTATCTGCCGGCGTAAGGTTGGCGCAGTGCTGAAGTTGTGTCGCAAGCGTGACGCAACTTCAGCACTGTTCCAACCTACCCCATACCTAACATGGTGCGTCAAGCCTTACGCCTGCTTCAAGCAGGAGCAGGGTTTTGACGCATCAGCGTTGGGAAAGTGACTCAGTGAAATCTTATAGATTTCACTGAGTCACTTTTCAGGGGCGATCCTGTGACGGAACGCCCCCCCCTGCGTGGAAACGCCCACATGAAACCTGATGCAGGTTTCATGTGGCGCAGGGCTTTACACCGTGACGCATCTCCATAGATGCGTCACGATGTAAATAGGGCGCAACATGGCGCAGGGTTTACGCCGCCGCTGCGTCACAAAAGTGATGCAACGGCGGCGTAAAAGTGGCACAAGTATGATATAAATCTGCCCCATAGTTTCTGTTGTTTTTAATGGCGTGAAAATGTGTAACCAATGATAACCACTGTTTTTTTAAGGTATTTAAATCACTTGAAAACACTGAAAGAACCCACCAGAATTTACCAAAAATAGAAACTTCAAACAGGAAAGCCTACTTATATGTTATGCCCTAATGTAATGTTGTATATGGCTGTGGTACTTGGCAGGAATGGTGTAAGGTGATGATTTCCCCATTTGTTTGTAACAGGTGCAACCTATAAGTATTTATTTGTGTGCACTCAATTATAATGTTATGACAAATAGCATGATTGGCAAAGTGATTTATGAATCTATGTGACGTCATGACAAGTGCCTAGTGGCACAAGGATTAATGTGATTGTGAAATAATGTGTTCTATGAACAATGCAAATTATATTTTTGTATGGCCTTGTGTGGAGTCTCTTTTTGTGGCATTCCTAGTTTGTCACTGATGTGTGTGCATTGCGCAAACGCTTTACACATTGCCCCTGGGATAAGTCTGTCTGCTCTGCCAAGCTACCAAGGGGGTGATCAGGGGTTATCTTGGGTGTGTTACTCCCTTGCCCTGACTAGAGTGGTGGGTTCTGCCTGGCTTAGGTGCATACCCTAGCACACCAGAAACCCCATTTCTAACAAATGCACATTAAAAATTACTATTACCTGCCGCCCAAGCCATTCTTATAAGTATGGGGGCCTGAAATCCTCCAAATTGTCACACCTGTAGAAGTGTGATGGTTAGTTGTTGTGTTGTTACCATCTTTGATAGCGTGGAAGGGGCAATATGTGGTGCAAGCAGCCTCCCAACAAGAGCCCTGGCACTTATATTTTTCTTACAAATTAAGCACTGCAGTTTGACCTATTTATAAACATGTTTTAGTGAGCCCTCATATGAAAATGTGACAATAGCTTTACATTGCTCAAGCCTCAGCTATGAAAAGTATCTGTATTTTGCTGTGCTGTTCTGAAACAATAATTTAATTGAATGCATGGCAGGTATGCATTGGTTCAGCTAAAATCTCTGGTGCAGCACAATACCCCAAAACGCTCTAGGTGTGACTGAGACTGAAAGTGACTGAAATTTGGTGAGGTGGGACTGACAGTGACTGAGAATGGTGAAGGGTGAGATTGAGAGTGACAGAGAGAGTGGCTGAGAGTGACAATGGTTAAGAAAGACTCAGAGTGAATGAGCCTGCCTGACATTGGTTGAGAGTGAAATGGAGAGTGATGAAAGAATGACAGAGATTGGCACTGACTGATAGTGATGGTGATTAAGTGATTGCAAGTTAGAGTGACTGACTGGCAAATGGTGGGTATGAATATCAAGACTGAATATCGGAGTAAGAGAGTGACTGAGATATAATGAGTGACTGAGACTTACAATAAATGAGAACACATGGGAGTGACCAAGAGTGAGTTTCAGATACTGCTGATGATAATATGGATATGATTGCATGCACCAACATACTCTACATTAACTTTTAATGTCGTTTGAAGGTATTGCAATATAAGGGGTCTAAAGGTTAAAGAAAACAAATTACAATTATGATTAGAGGCCCAAAATATGCACCAAGGAATCTTTTCTGCTTTAATGATGGAAAACTAGAGTTGGCCAAAGTGTTCGAGAACCTTGGTCTTCAGTTTTTCTATGAAGATTTTTCTCTGTGGCAAATAAAACATGCATGCATTTATTTTGAGTATGTTCATATAACTGTAACATAAAGGAAAGGCTACTTGTCTGCCCTATTATAACAGTAGAGGGTGATCTCTGCACCTGATGCATTACACAATACCAGATTACGGGATCACATAAATGTCTCTTGTTAGAAATGGGATTCCTGGTTGGCTGTGGTATGCACCCAGACCAGGCAGGAACCACCACTCTAGTCAGGGTAAGCTAGATACACACTAAACAAGAACATGGGCTCACCCTCTTGTAGCTTGGCACAGAGCAGTCAGGCTTATCCAAGGAGGCAATGTGTAAAGTATTTGGACAACATGCACACACACACACACACAAACACAAAGAGTACACCAAAAAAAGACTCCAAACAGGTTTATAAAAATAAATCATTATGTTATAAATAAAACAAGACCAAAATGACAAAAATCTAATGTATAGAAGTTGAGATGTTGAAATTTGAAGAAATAAATCCAGTAAAGCACTTAGAAACAAGTAGTGCTAGAAAGGTTATTTTAGGCCGTGCTGGGCCAGGACACAGTCAAAGTTCGGGCCAACCTCAGGGAAGCTCAGGCCTGATACAGGACGCACGTAGGCCCAGGTGAACAAAGCATCTTTCCTGGCGCAAGCATGAGATGTGTCAACCTTCTCAACGCAGTGAAGGCTATGGGTCAGTTCTGAAGATGGGTGCCTGAGTCGAGAGGCATTCAGCAATGCACCAGATTCTGCAACACAGTCAAGGAGATGCGTCGATCTCACCAAGCGGCGGCGATACACTGTCCGATACATTGATCACTGATGACAAAGTGCTGGTTCCGAGGCGATGCACCGATTTTATTCATTCACCGTGCCGATGCGCCAGTTCTGCTACACGCAGACAGGAGAGGCAACAAAATCTGTGTTGCAAGTATCTGGACCACTTCCAGTGAAATAGGCGCTGGGTTGAGACTTTGATTTCTCTGAGTCTCAAGCAACAGGAGGCAAGCCAATGAGCACATGGAGACGACTTGGAGAGAAGTCCAGCTCTCCTTTAACAGAGTCAGAGAGCAGCAGGCAGCAAGGCAACACAAGAGAAAAGCAGGCATCCAAGTCTGCAGTTCAAAGATGCATCCTTTAAGCAGCAAAGCAGTCCTCTGACTGAGGTTCAGTTCAAGATCCAGAAGTGTCCTGGAGACAGGCTGCAAAGCACAGAGTTATAGGCACAGGGAAATGTCCACTTTTTAAAAGTGTAATTTCTAAAATGGTAATGTTAAATTCAACTTTACCAGTCAGGAGAATTTGTCATTACCATTCCAAAAATATGAAACATGAAAGAGCTACTTTTCTCTGATAAGGATTTACAGCTTAAAAGTGTATTAAGGAATTCCTCATGCTAACCTATGAGAGGAGTAGGCCTCACAGTGTGAAAAATGAAAAAGGCTACTTGTCACTACCAGGACATACAAAACATACCAGTACATGTCCTACCTTCCATGCACACAGCAGCCTGCCCTTAGGGCTACCTTGGGACCTTGGGCCTACCATAGGAGTGACCTATGTTTAGTAAAAGAGGAGTCTCAAGCTTTGCAAGTATTTTTAAATGCCAAATCGAAGTGACAGTAAATTGCACACACAGACACTGTAGTGGCAGGGCCTGAGAGATGTTTGTAAGGCTACTTCTGTGGGTAGCACAATCAGTGCTGCAGGTCAACTAGTAGCATTTAATTTACAGGTCCTGGGTATATGGTATACCGCTTTACAAGGGGATTATAAATAAATATGCTAAACAGGTGTAAACAAATTATACCATGTTTAGAGGAGAGACCATGTGCATTTCAGCACAAGTCAGCAGAGGTAAAGTGCCCCCAGTCCTACAGCCAACAAAAAGAAGGTCAGAAAAAGAGAAGGAGGAATGCAAAACGTTTGGGGTGACTCTTCAGAGAGGCTCACCTTTTAAACATCTAGTATTGACCCAAGACAGTTTAGTTTTGCAACTTCAATGAATCTGTTGAAAATTGAATTAAGCTTCGACAGCTTAGCTAGTGTCATCAAGATAAGGACTATTACATTTTGTGCAAAACTGTGGACAAACAAAAGTGCTAACATCCACCAAGAAACTCTGATATATTTACTAAATAGGGAAAAGCATTATGTTTCCCTTGTGTTATGCATGTGAGGGAGCTTTTGTGTATTTTGACAAAAATGTGCATTAACAATAGTTGCTCTGCTTCTTAAATCACATGTCAATATTGGCATAGAGCTATTGCAATTGAAACAAAATCATTACAATGTGTTAAATTCTGTTTTCAGGCTTAGACTAAAACAAGATCTTAGGTCTTGGTGCCATCTTTTTTTTTAAACGAATGATGCATCATAATATTCAGTCTCTGTCTAATTAATTGTTTGACAAAACATGCAGCAAGGTGTGTACTGTTTATTTTGTATGACAAATTGGTCCCATTACAGGAAGCCTTTTGATAATTTCCAAGACTTTACTTTAACACCTCTGAATTTCTTTAGGTCAGAAGTGGTGAATTAATATTCATGATGCGAGTTAGTGCTAAGATGGTAGGGTTATGTGACTTTTCGGAAGTATGAATTATGATTTCATATAATGAATTTCACACCAGGCGGACTTTGCAGTTTCAGTAATTTCCTATGCAGAAAATGCCTTTAAAAAACAGTGAATTTAGGGGTGAGCCGGTGACTCTTGCCTGAGCTCTAGGGATCCTGACCAATTTTCTATTGATTTGCTGTACACTTGAGATTTTGCATATTTTACTGATCATAGCCTTATTCTGTATTTTAGAGCCTTCATCGCAAATTACTTAGATGCATCTCAATGAGATTATTGCTGAATTTGTCCTTTTCCTAATTTCCTAATTGTACCTTTGAATTAGTAATAAACCGTCATTGTTTTCTAAATTTTGATCTTAAACTCTCTTTTTCTTTTCAACTGTATCTGAAATGCTGTTTTAACACATTACATGATAGACTTTCAGGTTAACACCATCCCATAATCCATAAATTAGGAGGGCCACTGTCATGCAGATTATCTAAGAGATAGAATGCCCACACATGTTCAGAAAATGTTTATTCCAGGGGTCTAAGCATTGCCCCAAGCAACCAGATGGATTCCACACGAACAATTGTATAACACATTGTGCAAACATATTGTGACAAAACCAGAAATGAAACTGCACCAATGAATCAACTGGACAAGGAACTAGTTTTCTGAATTCCAAATCCTACTCGTCAGGGAAAGTGACAGTGCCATGGTCTTAATTGCTCATCAATTTGAGCTTTCTGCTTCTTGTGTTGGAAACCTGTATGGTCTCTTTATCAGCTGTGTGTAAACACAGACTAGTGGCTTGCCCAGCCGAAGCTTCAGTCAGTTTACAGTGACAAATCCAACTGTTCACCATCACATGTGTCGTCTAGTATCAGCCTACACCTTCAGGAGGCAATTGTCTGTGGGGTAGAGCAGAGTCTCCAGGCTCCATCAGCCTGACTTCTGATGGAGAAAGATCAGCACGTCTTCATTGGCAAAAAAGCACTTGCGTTTAATTTCCTCTTGTGCCTGCCATTGGGGCATGTAAATTGATAAACACAATCCTGTTCTGACCCAAGGCTGTGATCTGCTATATAAAAGAAAGGAAGCTAGAGTGGTGTGAGAGGCAGTTACTGGTTGCATGTGCATTACAACTAATTGAGACTGAATGCGACAAAAATAAAGTTGGGAGATTTTGACTGTTGCCACACCTTTTTAGCAAATGATATTGCAGGTAACATGGAAGAAACAAAGCGCCTGATTTAGAGTACAGCATGATGGGTTACTCCATCACAAATGTGACAAATATTCCGTCCGCTGTGTTACAATTGCCTTTAGATATATGCACTTGTATTACAGTGGACGGGATATGTATCATGCTTGTGATTAAGTAACCCAGCCGTGATGTCTAAATCAAGCTCAAAGTCTTTACTGCTTGACTAGGGAGGGCATGTGATTTGCTTCATGTAATTTGCTCCACATGAGTTGCTTCATTTGATCTGCTCCATATCAGTTTTCTCCATGGAATTCTCTCTGTGTGATGTTCTCCACAAGAAATTGCACTTTGCAATTTGCTAAAAGTCATATGCTTTATGTGACTTGCTTCATGTGATTTGCTTGATATCATTTTATTCCGTTTGCTTTACTCCATGTGGCTTTGGCTCAGATTTACAAATAATTTTTTCGGTTGTAAATAGCCGTATTCACAGAATCGGTCCATTTGCGATAGGAAAAATGCTTTTTCAATTGTACAAAATGTGATTCAGGAACTTGCTACCAAATCACCATTTACAATTCCGATTCGGTATTTGGTAGGGGTGTGTTTTGGGCCATCCTTCCAAATACCGAATTGGTATGGTATGTATTACTGTTTCGCAACTGAATTCCGGACACAAAAACGAAATACTTTACCACCATTTTGAAAGTGGTGGTAACCTATTCCAAAGGGGATAGGGCCACTTTGCGAATGTTGAAAAAATATTTTTAAGAGCAGATAGTGATCCCACGGACCACTGACTATTCTTAAAAAATGAAAATTTAAAGTTTCATTTTTTTCTTTTTAAACACATCCTATTTTCCCTTATACAAAACGAGCTGCATTTAAGAAAAAAAGATTGCTTTATTAAAAAGCAGTCACTGACATGGTGCTCTGCTGACCTCAGTAGACCACTATCCCTGTGATTCATAATAGTGCTTTATCACATGCTTCCGTCATTCAGGGCACATCACAGAGACATGCATGAGTCTCACTAGACTTAGGTCTGGTTCAGTGGACACGCATAGTGGGTGATTTATATTACTCATTCTTAACCTAGCATGGTCATATTTTTTGTTTTTAAATTCCAATTGTGTTCATATTTTAAATGTTGTCTTTTTGTACCAGATCAATTAGCCCTGAAAAAGTCCTATGTGGACGAAGCACGCATCAGCTGAGATCATCCATGCCGAACTAACAGTAATACATCAAATCAATATATGTATAATTAAGTGACTTACAAATCTTGGAATTTAGAGTGATGATATGATGTACAACACTTATTTGTTACTGATTTCAAGTAAAAA
This sequence comes from Triturus cristatus, assembly GCF_964204655.1. Taxonomy (NCBI): domain Eukaryota; kingdom Metazoa; phylum Chordata; class Amphibia; order Caudata; family Salamandridae; genus Triturus; species Triturus cristatus. The sequence goes on along the minus strand of NC_140580.1, from coordinate 458,194,657 downwards.
AGAAAATATCACATACCTGAATGTCTGAAGTTGATTTATGCTACTGTATCTCTATTTTACTCAAACAATATAAACGCTATGTATACTATGATGTACTAATGAATATGTACAACTGACTTTGCTTAGTATAATAGCAACTACCTACATGTGAGGAGTGCTCCACTATTTTGAATTTTCTGTCAAACATTTTGGCTGCTGATTGGGAGCCATTTGTAAATCTTCCTCAGCATCTTCAGGGTATAGAAGCATGAGTCACTGACAGGATTGACTTGGGTGGTCATATCGAGTTTGCTGTCAATGATGATCAAGAGGTTCTTGTGGTGGGTGATGGCTGGGAAACAGCCATTACACCACAGTCATAACCACGCATGTCCATTGCCAACCATACTTTATAACGAACATGCCTTTACCATGCATGTCCGTTAGCACGAATCAGTTACCATGAATATGCCTTTACCACGCATGCCTTTACTACGAAAGCAGACATGCGTGGTGAAGGCATGTTCATTGTAAAGGATGCATGGTTACGACCGAGTTGTTCACCCCGCGACCAGGAAAAGGGGTGGTTTTACGGTTCAAGGCTGTGCAGGGGGCTGCGGCAGGGAGCAGTTTTAGGGCTCAGGGCCAGGAAAAGGGGCAGTTTTATGGTTCAGGGTGGGACCTGGGGCTGCAGCAGGGCCAGGAAAGGGGGTGGTTTTAAGGTTCAGGGTGGGCAGGGGGCTGCATGAGGGTGTGGTTTTAAGGCTCAGGGCTAGGAAAAGGGGCGGTTTTAAGGTTCAGAGGAGGACAGGGGGTTGCAGTAGAGGGAGATTTTAGGGCTCAGTGCCAGAAAAAGGGAACGTTTAGTGTTCAGGGACGGGCAGGGGGCTGCAGCAGGTGGCAGTTTTATGGTTCACGTCCAGGAGAAGGGGAACTTTTAATGTTCAGGGGGCGGTTTTAGGGCTCATGGACAGGAGCCCGTGCGCACCGACTGTGAATAGATCCTAGGTTCAGGGGGCAGTGGAGAACTAGCAAGCGACCAACAGGCCTAGAGGTGGACGTTAGGGCCCACCCCTGTTGCTCGACTGGAAACACAGTCCAGGCTTGCGGCCCACCTGTGGAGACTTTTGTCCTTACTCCGCCCATCGCAGCCTCGGCCTGAAAGCAGGACCCTGCGACATGCCACAGGAGCTATGAAATGGACAAGCGCACCATCCAACTGGCTCAGGTGGGTAAACACAGCTGGGGCCTATCACCCTCGATTGTGTGTGCTAGTGTAACTTTTTACTATGCATATGTTTTTACAACCAAATTTTCATAGTAAAGACATGGGTGGTAAAGCCATATGCATGGTAAATATGTTAGTTGTAAAAGTATGCATGGTAATGAAGAATGCGTGATATTGACAGCAAAGTACAGGAATGTGTGGTAGTTGCAGGTGTTGTTTCTTCATACAACCGTGATGACCCTAGATCTGCTGTGCACCAGTTGGAGTCCCACAGTAATGTGCTCTTCTTGAAGATCACATTTTCAATCCTGTCAGTGTTGAGCTTTGGACACTGGGGGGGATATGTGTAATGAAGTGGCGGAGCGTGTCGTTAGCCTCCTGGGCTTAACGACACGCTTCGCCACTTCGGAAACGCAAGACTGCACCATATTTACAAGAATGTAGTGCAGCCTTGCATTTCCCCATGCAATGGCGCTAAGTGTCACAACTTAGCACCAATGCAGGCACCCTTGCACCAGAGTGTAAGGGTGTCCGTGTGCAGGGGAGGATTGGTTATGTGTAGGAAGGTGACCATTCCTGCACATAAACAATCCTGAAATGCCATTTTGTAACTTTCATGTGTGCTGCTTCATACAGCATACATGAAAATTACAAAATGGCATTTTTTAAAAAGGTTTGTTTATGTACAGGAAGGGACACCATCCTGTACATAAACAAACCATGTCATTTTGCTTTTTCCATGTGTGCTGCACAAGGCAGCACACATGGAAAAAGCAAAAACGAGGAGAAATAATACATTTCTCCTCGTGTCGCCAACTTAAGACCAGGATTTTCCTGGTCTTAATTTTGGCACTACCCTTGATCATAGGGGGCAGCATCAAATACAATGGGTGTTGCGGTGGAACGCCCACCACAACACCCACTGCACACCCCTTTCACGCTAAACATAGCGTGAAAGGGTGCCTTATGTACAAGGCAGCGTTAAGCCACGTTAAGTGGCTTAACGCTGCCTTGTACATAAGGCAAGACCCCTATCGCCACAGGAACATCACAAAAAGTGACGTTCCCGTGGCAATAGGGGCTTGTACATATGCCCCTTGGTCTTTATCCAGTGGACAATTTTCAGTCATGTAGGCATTGAACTTGATCCGGGCACTAGGCTTCTTGTCCATAGGGGATGTCTGGGGAGTCCATGGGACATCTTTCCTCTGCTCCAGGGGGCTGCCTTTAGCAGGGACACTGAAAGTGTGTCACCTTTTTGCGGCACACCCTCTAATTATAATGCTGGTGCACATGTGCGAATATGCTATCTGCATTACAGAAAGGGACGCACAATCATCTGCAGCCCCTTCTGTAATATCAAAGTGCCTAAGGAGCGCACAAAGTGAGTGAACATGCCTGTTGCCCCCCCCTTCCCCCCCCCCCCCCCCCCCGGTGCCCTTGGAAGATACAGCTCCTTATCTACAAACGTGTATTTCAATTGACAAAGAATATTTTTATCTGAACACAGACATTATGTTCACAATCGCTGTTCGAATAAGGCAACTTGCCTCAAAATAAGCTGTCTTTAAAGTACCAAACTTCTTAGTATAACAACTTGTCTCTAAAATGCAGACGTGTTAGCGCTTCCACATATATAAAAAAAACAGCCCAACATGATATCATTTTGCCATCTCCGCTGATAGCACACCTATTATAAGATATATTTTCAGCTTCTGGGAATAATAACTTTTCCATGATTTATCAAGGAGTCCCACAAGGAGGCAATTTGTAGTAAAGCCTTCATGAAAATGAGATAATTTTCCACTTAATACCAATCTAGTGCAGAGCCCTCAGGCTCGACTGCACTTACAAAGCGACAATAATTAGACCCATTTTGACATAAGTATAACATAGTAGGTGAACAGCACAATAGAAATAATTCCTGGATTTTCTATTGGTTTTGATCTCTGGGGAGCGATTTGCTTGAAGTACTGGTGCAGGCAGAAACCCAGAGGCTTGCTGATACCTTTATGCTATGCAAGGTTGCACAAATCACGCCATTAGGTGAGCTAGGTATGAAAGACACAATAAAGATATCAGTGATGCACCCTACTCTCAAAGAATGGGTTATTTTATATAGATACTAAAAAGGAACTTTGTGTTTTGTAAGGTTTTCAGCTACTAAACTACATGCTAAAGATCAGACACATAAAACCTAATCACAGGAGCACATAAAAGCCAGGAGCCTATGGTCTCTGCTTGGTCAGTGCATACCCAGGCGCCTGTTTTTATGCGCCTGCAGTGCATGTAGAGTGGATCTGTTTAATCAGGGGCATAACAAAGGCCTCCACAGCCCCTGTGGTGAGGGGTGGCCCCCAGGCTTAGCCATACTGGAGGAGGTCCCTTTAGCCCTTACTGATGTGAGTGTGAGGGGTATCTTAAGTATATCTTGGGGGGGGCTCACGTTTTGTCACGCCACTGGGTTTAATTCGATATTTCTCAGAGTTAGGGCTTGATTTTCAGACAGTATTCTGAGCTGTGCTCGCTTAAACAATGCTTGGAGAAATATTGGGTTGAATGAATAAACTTGAAACACTGCAGGTGCACAAAACAGGTGGCTGGCGCTGCACTGAGCCAGTGGACCGCATCATTATAATATCAAAGGGCGTTCCCCAAAACACTCTCCTTACTGGCACTTCTACTTTAGATCAGATGTCACTCAACAGAATTACCACTTCACCAAATGTACGCACATGCAAGTTACTCTTTTGTGTATTTTGAATGTTTAGGTATTTGACGTGGCGTAGAATTGGATGCATGCAAGGAGCAAGTAAGCATATTTTATTGTAGCAGGTACACCACAAAATGAATAGAAAGAACTTGCAACAAACACTATAAATTGGGTCTGGTTAAAACAGTATTATAGAAACCAGTTTGTGTATGGAGGAAGAAACAAGCATTTACAATGGAATAGTTCTCGCAATTGCAAGATTTTGAGCTATTGGCATTGTAAATGACAATGCCTTTTAGTTGTGTTTTAAAAACCTGCAATAATAAAATGCATTGTCATTTACAATATCAATAGGTCAAAGTTTCTAAAATGCGAGACCCATTGGATTGCATTTGCTTGTTGTTTACAAGCGCCCCATACTGCGCTTTCACGTTAATAGAGGCCACGCCCCTTTCTTTAGGCGAGCCTTGTCTAAAGAAAGGTCCGTGGCCTCTATTAAACTGAAAACGCGGTATGGGGTGCTTTTACCCAAAAAAAGCATTTGTTTGTCAAGTTGAAAAACTGCTTTTCTTGTTAAAAGGGCCCCATGAAAGCACACATTAAACGTTGAATGTTGCAGGGAAGCATGTAGTGCCTGCAATAGGAGAAACCATTAAAGGAAATAGTGCTTACAGAGTAAATAAGATGTACTGTGTAATAACAGAAGTAAAAGGGCCAGTCCGCATGGAGGTTACAAATGAAGACAAGGCAGTACTAAGGCTAGGGACTAACAAGCCTATTAACAAATCAGAAGCCAGCATTTACGAAGAACAATAACACAAGCCAATGACATATATGGCAGAGAGTGGTTGGGGCTTCAAGTCCATACTCCAATACAGCATGGCTCTCAGTGCAGCGCATGCGCTGCCCAGGCTTGACCTAAAAACGGCCGGAGAGTAGTTTCCAACTCGTCACTGGAAAGTCTTATAGACAGACGAAGAGTTGACACAGCAGGTAAGTTCATGAACAGGTTAATTTATGTAGAGGACTGCCCCTGCGACTGCCGGCAATTCTTTCCCTCCCAGCCCAGCTCCAACTGCCGTTGTCGAATCCCCGCTGTGTTCGTAGGAATATAGAATCCAGCCAGAGGTTATACATTCCTAACTCACACAAGTGTAATATAAAGCCTGCTGTGACAAAGCCATTCTAAAGTACCATAAGTTATGGGAGGTAAGAGTTCCAATCTGTAAGTTTTGAAAATTGCCCCGAGGGAAATATCCTTGTAGTTGCTATAAAAAATTCAGAGCATATTTATGGTGCTGCACCTTTTCATCAGGTAATCCAGGTTCCTAGTCTGTTTATGATTAATTGTTTAACCCTAATATATATATTTGGTGACTCCTTACAATTTAGATCCTTGTACGGAACTAATTCCTATTACTGGGCGCCTTGCAAAGCAAATTACCTGGGCATTCATGAGGATAATGATGGAGCAAGGTTTCATATAAAAAGACATTTGCTTGTATGCAATCCTCTCAAATAACCTATAACATTGTAACCAACCTGTCCGTGAATACTAATTTTGCACCACATTTTACATTTCGTATCTAGGGGAAGCTTTTCTATGTGCTTCACTAATGAATAACCAGAGTGTCCTAAAATGGCCGCCAAAAATGCGGGAACTCTTCTGCGCATGCGTCTACTACATCTACTTAGTATGACGTCTTCTGCCACTTGGGGGGAAATCTTTGCAGCTGCCCAATAGCTTTTAATATGGCTGCTTGAAACTATCGCACTAATGCACGTGCTGTGCTGAAACTAACCTATGCAAGTTTTACTAAGCTATTAATGCAAAAGAAATATTAAGTAAATGGGGTTAGAGTAAAAGTAAGTGGTATACAGTGAATTCATTTAATTTTGTATTCTAGCATGTTCTTTTCTGACTTTATTAATAGACCACATTTGGGCCTTGGAGGGTGACCGCATCTTTGTTTCCTTGTGGCAACTACGCATGTGCGACAGCTACTTGTCCAGAGACCAATGCGATCATTGACTGGCTGCCAAACCCTAAGCCCAGCAAGAACATGGGAAGAACAACTCTTGACCCTACGAGAGGAAGAAGATGCAGCATTGTATTACAGACTTATCGATCCACATATGAAATGTTTGTGGGACTAAAGCTTGTGGGTATTAAAAGTAAGGGGCGTGGAGCTAGACAATAGAACTAAAGAAAATGATTGCACTTAGTATGGTGTGATGTCCTCACCCCATTGCCTGGCCCAATCAAACTGTGGGTGTACATGGAATGGAAACATTTGGGGGTGGATCATACATTTGAATTGGTATAGCAGAGGTAAGTTCTAGATATTTGGACACACTTGACCTACGAGATGCTGATGCTATGCTGAGATGCTACCCGATTTTGCAGCAATCTGACTGGAGAATCCAACACTAGGGAAATTCGCAGGGCAACCGAGGAAGCACATCTAGGAAGGGGTCTGGACGAGCCCGAGCCAGAGAGAGTAGCACCAGAGAGGGGTGTAATGCTGGTGTTACACTAGAAGAGGTCACCTTCCCGGTCCTGAACCGGTCCTGAATCCTTGACACTCTGATGTCGGGGTCCTCACACCATTCTAGGTAAATATAACTATAGGGTTAATGCTCTGCACCTGCTCTCTATTCTTTTTCTCCTCAGGTACTGTCATTGTAAGAATTTAATTAATGCAAACTGATTATCAACAAACTGTACTATTTTTCCTAATGGAGAATTCTGGTATAGCTATGTGTATTCTGATTTGACTCAGAAAATTATTAATTCAGATACACTTTTAAAACTCCTTCTGAGTCTGTGGTTCTTTGAATAATAGATAAATGTATTTTATTATTTCCTTCCTATCCTAAACTACTACTAGATCTTTCGAATGTGCATTTACTCAGGAGACAGGAATGGTAAGAATACTGGCGTAAAGGTTTCTTAGGGTAAAATAAAATTTATGCCCAGTGGAAATTTGCCAGCTCATTGAGTGTATGGATGTATATGGGCCCAAATGAGTGTTGCATGTATGAATGTGTAGAGCTGGTAGACCTCCGCGGCATCAGTTTTTCTTGGTAGCAGAGGCATGGTTAGTATAGTTAGTTAGGTAAGGATTGTATATGAAATTTTGAATTATTGATTTATGTTTTAACCAAAACCCCTTATGTATTGTTTTATGTTGTCTGGAAATTCCCGGGAATATTGAATAGCGGGTGGTAAATGGAAGCCACACTGCTGTGAGGTTATTGGTCTGGATCGAGAAAGTGCTGAAAGTTATGCAGGACTAGAAGCACTAAGCTAGGGAATCATTTCTTGTATGTTAGTGAGGATAATTGGTAGCGAGGAGCTCGCTGGTGAAATTTTGGTATTATATCACCTAGAAAGGGTACTACTGAAGGAGTAGCAGGTTCTCTGATGCTTGTACGAAGAGTAAGCGGAAAAGTTTTAATCGTAGTGTGTGAAGAGTAAGCGGAAGGGTTTTACTCGCAGTGAAAGAAATTCTACTATTCTTTGAATTAGTGGGTCAGACACAATAGCGAATGTGTATACGTTGTTAATAAATGAAATTTGTGTGAAGATTTGTGAGAAAATAAGTTTTCGCATTACCTTGTAAAGGAGGGGTCAGTTGAGGGTGCTACACTTACGTCACTGAGAGCCGCGCTGGGATTGGTTGTAACAGCGGGTGTGTAGTTGATTCGAAATTGTAAAGGAGGGGTCAGTAGTAAGGAATGAAACTGACGTCACAGAAAAAAGCTGCACAAGCATTGGCTGAGCGTGCGAGCAGATTAGAAGTTGATTGGTTCTCAGACTAGAAAACGCGCTGGTATTGGAGAATTTTTTTTAACTAAAGCAAGCGTCTGATTGGTTGATAAAATAGAAATCCCAAGAATAATAATAGATAGTGGAGTTTGCAGGTATGATCCAACATTAACAGGGACCCGACCAGATAGAAGATTTATAGGGTTTGATTACGAGCAGTACCTTAACAAGCACAAGCACGCAATGTACAGAGAAAAGAGAAAAATGTCATTCATGCAAAAGATTAAGAATTCTTTTAAAAAGGACAAACCCATTAAGAATAGAGAGGGGATTCTCATTCTGCCTCCAAATACGCCTGCATCATACATGATAGTAGAGAGAGGCTATCATACCTGTGTATGGTTAGAAAATTGGGTAGAATACACAAAGGATGATGGAGTATTAGCATTTCCTGAATACAGAAGCTTTAATGGAAGAATATTGTACAACTTAAGAACTCGGATGAATGAATTAGATCCCAGACCTAGATTGGCATAATATGAGGCTTTAAAAGAATGGAAAATGGAAGCCTTTGAACGTGATAGACCCCGGAGTAATAGGACCTTAAGCAAATATTACCCGAAATTTCCCCGAGAGACTAGAGACAGTCAAATGAAACAATGGAGACAGACCATGGTGGCAGAAGGTTTATATTCTGTGTTAACATCAGAAGAGCAGACAGGAAGTAAACGTACAAAGAAAACCAAGCACTTAACCATGTTAGGTAGCAGAGAAATAGAATACCTAGAAGACATATTGATGAAAAGTCCTCCACCTTATAATGATGGATTCAATAGAATGACCCCTAGTGCCCCAATGATAGGAATACCTTTAGTGCCCCAGATAGTACATGACACCACAGACAGGGTACTTCAAGAAAAGGAAAAGGAAGCAATAAATAAAAATAGAGATGATTTGATTCAGAGAATAGCTCAGATAAACGCACATCCGGAAGCATTGACCATACAGTGACAATAGGTCCGGTAGTTCCATTATATGGCGAATAGTCCAACTGTTCTAAAATTCCTGTAATGCCTACCCCAAGCATAGAACCTTGAAAGGAAAAGATAATAATAGATGATCAAGTAAGTGAATGTGAATCAGTAATATCATTGATGGATTTGCCCATAAGAGAGCCGATGATGGAAACCCCAAAGAGAAATTTGCCCAGTTGTTCAAAGGAAGCTAAACTAGAAACATCATCAGGAACTAGAAGTGCCACAATAGTAACCCCAGAAGATATAGAGAGATGGTCTCAAGAAATAGAGAAGCCAAAGTCACAGCAAAAAATATTAGACATTTTCAAATTGAGAGTAGAATTGGAAGAAATGGTTGCTGGGAATGTGGGTCTAGACAGATTAAACACATAGAATTACTGTTTATTTGTAGAAGCATTACACAAAACACAAAGGTATTCCATGAAAAACTGGCGAATTTGGCATCGGAAATGGGAATTGACATAGGGAAATCAAAGGTGTTGCAGAACCATATAGAGCTGAATTTTCTGATAAGGATTTGGAAAACATGAATGTGTCTAGAAGAAAGTTACAGATAAGGGAATTGTTATTTCTGTTGCAAAAGTGGGGAGATTTTGAAAGATGGAAAGTTGGATGGGCAAAGAAAAAGGAAGAAGCACAGGTAAATCGAACGACATCTGAATATGCAATGAGAGAAACAGAAAAGGCTGAAAGGTTGTATCCAATGAGAGAAGTACCCGGAGGGGGGGTACTTACATGTGCCATGGAATAGACAGGATATTTTGTCATTTACAAATGATTTCCCAAAATTGAGAGAGAAACCAGTGGAGTGGTACAGACAAGTTGAGAGGTTTGTGAAAGTTTCAAAGGTTTTATTAAAGGATCTGGATGGTCTGTTTGACAGAGTGGTACCTGCAGATTTGTGGACATAGTGTAAAATTACTGTAGATTGGCCTAGTCAGCAGTATCCAAGAGATTCAAAGACAAGAGCCCCGTCAGAAGATGTAATGAAAAAAATCTACAGGTGATCACTTTTCTGAAGAGTAAATTTACCCCGAAAGAAACTGATTGGGTAAAAATAGACAGGACAACCCAAGAGAAAAATGAGTCTGTGCATGCCTACTATGAACGTCTTTTACAGGTGTTCAAACAGTATAGTGGGTTTGGAAGTTTAGAAAACAAGGATATGACTCATTTTGTGTATTGATTTGTGTCTGGGCTGAGATTGGATATATCTCAAATGATTAAGCAGCACATGTTGTGTTGGCAATCAAAGCCCATTGACGAGATTTTAAAATATGCTAAATATTGTGGGGACGAAATTGATAATAAAAGAAAAGTCTTAGAAGAAAAAGTAATGTGGGCTCAAGTAAAATTAGCTGAACAGCAAGAACTCCAATTAAATAAACAGTCAGAAAATCAAGGAAGAGCACAAGGTCAAGGTGACAATAATGGGGGAAAACCTTGGGGAAGGTTGAATCGGGAAGAGGCAAAGAAAAAATTTCCCTGTCACGGGTGCGGGAAGTTGGGGCATTGGAAGAATGAGTGTAAAGCTATACAAGTTAATAATGGCCTGAATCAAAATGTAAATCCACAGAGGCAGAATGAGGTGTTAATGAGTCATCAGCAACAGGGTATAGATCTACAGAGTCAATTGCCACCTGCCCCTAAATCAAATTTTGTGAGTCAAGCCAAGTACAGTGTGGACGTCGGATTTCCAGAAGGAAGTGGAAAGAAATTTTTTGTAACATCACAGTTTCTTTTGCAGGACCCACTAATTGATTATGATCAGGAATGATGGTGCCTGAGGGGGGAGGAAGGGGAGTGCATGCTTGGCACATCCCTACCGGTAGATTAGTCAGGTCCATACATAGAAGGTAAAGTGGAAGGAAATGATATCACTTTCTTGCTGGATACTGGTGCTACCAGATCTAATGTAAGAACAGCAGACATTCCTAACCTGCACCTCTCGGGTGAAGACATCCAAGTTGTAGGTGTTTCAAATAAACGGATAAGAACCCCGATCACAGAACCAATGGAGGTGCAAATTGGAAATTTTAAAGAAATGCATACATTTGTAGTCTGTGACTCAAGCCATGTAAATTTGCTTGGAAGGGACTTACTGTGCAAAATGAATTGCACCATATTTTGCACACTGGATGGTGTCGCAATACAAACCCCAGATGAAGATGGAGTTTACAAGTTCATGTTAGCTAAACAGGGAACAGAAGTAAATGAATTATATTCAATGATGACACAAAATGAATTACCTTCCGAAGTCAAACTGACTGTAAATGCAGATATATGGGATTTTTCAGGAAAAGAAATAGGATTAATGGCAAATGTAGATCCCGTAAAAGTAACTGTGAAAGAAGGTGCTGTTTATCCGAATACAAAATGAGTCCAGAAGTAAAAGCAGGTGTTGCAGCAGAAATTGAGAGATTGGTCGAACAAGGCATCTTGAAAGAAATAATGAGTAGCCCTTGTAACTCACCTATAATTGGTATTAAGAAACCTAACGGAAAGTATAGGGTGGTTCAAGATCTTAGGAAAATTAATAAGATTGTTGTACCATGCTGCCCAGTAGTGCCTAATTCAGCTGTGATTCTTTATCAGATATCATGGAAAGCAGGATGGTTCACAGTAATCGATTTATGCCATGCATTCTTTTCTATTCCATTGCATCAAGACAGCAAATTTGTATTTTCGTTTAAAGTTGAAGAGCATGTTTACGTCTGGAATCGTGTGCCTCAAGGGTACACTGAAAGTCCTTCAATCTTTAATCAGATTCTCAAAAGAAGCCTTGAATCTCTTGTGTTACCCAGAGAGTCAGTCTTGGTGCAATATATTGCCGACCTCTTGGCGTCAAATACACAAGGTAACTGTGTTACTGATTCAATTGCACTGCTAAATCATTTGGCAAAGGGTGGACATAGAGTGTCACATGAGAAACTTCAGTTTTGTAAAAGTTCAGTTAAATATATGGGACATCAAATAGAAAGAGATGTCAGAAGAGTGACTTCTGAAAGAATCAGAATAATAAGACAAATGCAGTTGCCACGAACCCAAAAAGAAATAAGAATGTTCCTTGGAGTTGTAGGGTATTGTAGGCAGTGGATTGTAGGGTTTGCTTTAATAGCTAAACCCCAGATACAAATGACCAGAAAGAGAGTGAAATATCCTATAGAATGGGATGATGAAAGTATGGGATCTTTTAGAAAATTGCGGGAGTGTTTGTGTGAAGCACCTGCTTTAGGAATGCCAGACTATTCAAAATAATTTGCAATATTCTGCTATGAGCGGGGTAATTGTGCACTTTCAGTTCTGACACAGCGACATGGATTGATGAGAAGGCCAGTGGCATATTTTTTTGCTACCTTGGATCCTGTGGCCTGTGCATTACCAGGTTGTTTGAAAGCTGTAGCCGCAACTTGTGTAAGCATAGAACAGAGTGAGTCAATTGTGATGGGACACCCTGTTAAGGTGTATGTTCCTCATGCAGTGGTGATTCTGCTAACCAGAACCCGAACGCAGTACCTTACTCCCAGTAGGCTGAAAAAATATGAAAGAATAATATTGGGGGCTTAAAACGTGACTATAGTGAGGTGTACTGTTCTTAATCCAGCCACCTTACTTCCTGATCCTTATGAAGAAGAAGTGAAAGATGAGGTTGAACATAAATGTCTTGATGTGACTGAACTTAGCACCAAACCACGTCCTGACATTCAAGAGGAACCCTTGAAAAACGCAGAGCAGAATCTGTTTGTAGACAGCTCATGCATGCGACACGAGGAGGGAGGATTGAGTGCTGCCTACGCTGTATGTACATTAACTGGAATAGTCGAAGCATCCTATTTACCAGAGGTCAGATCTGCACAAGTAGCTGAATTAATCGCTTTAATTAAAGCATACAAAATTGGGAAAAATTGGAGAGTAACCATATTCACTGACAGTCAATATGGTTAAGGGGTTTTGCATGAGTTTGGCCAACTGTGGATGCAGAGGGATTTCCTGACTTCCTCAGGGACCCCCATTAAAAATGGAATTTTCGTGAAAGAATTACTTGAGGCAATTCAATTACCAAAAGAGGTGGCCGTGGTTAAGTGTGCTGCTCACCAATCAGGAGATGACTATGTGACAGCCGGTAACAGATATGCTGACCAGGTGGCCCAACACTGTGCAAGGCATAACATTGCCTTAAACAAGCAAATCAAAACTTGTGCAATCAGCTGCCAAGTTATGCTACTTGTAGGAGTGGGAACCTGGGAGGAGTTGACAGATCTACAGGATGCAGTAGACATGAGAGAAAAGGAAGAGTGGGTGAAAATAGGATGTCAGAGAAGGGCAGAAGATGGTGTGTGGGTGTGTTATGATGGCAGACTAGTCATGCCAGACAGTATGCTTGCACCGATGGCTAGAATGTACCATGGAGACACACATGTGGGCAGAGATGCAATGATTCAACTTTTCAGACAAACTTGGTTTAACGCAAAATTCTGGAATGTAGCAGAGAGCCTTTGCCAAAGATCTTTAATATGTCAACAAATGAACCCTGGCAGGAAAACTGTGGTCTGTATGGGAAAGATCGGAAAGGCAGAGGGTCCTTTTGTAAGACTTCAATTAGATTTCATTCAACTGTCTGCTTGTCGAGGGCTGAAATATGTACTTGTCATAGTTTGTTTATTTTCAAAGTGGGTGAAAGCATACCCGACCCGAAGAAATGACAGCTTGACAGTGGCCAAACTTTTATTGAGAGAACTCAACCCTAGAGTTGATTTTCCAGTAACGATTGAATCAGATAGAGGGTCTCATTTTAATAATGAAATAATTCGACCAATTTGTGAAGCATTCAAAGTCGAACAAAAATTGCACTGCACTTACCGTCCAGAGGCTTCTGGGGTGGTAGAACAATTAAATGGCACAATCAAGTCAAGACTCGGAAAGGTGTGTGCATCCACCCCACTGGAATGGCCTGATGCCTTACCTCTGGCTCTGATGGGAATGAGAAGTATTCCAGACAAAAATAATGGATTGAGTCCCCATGAGATACTCATCGGAAGAGCCACGAGACAGGCATGGGTACCAGGACACAAGCTGTTGAATATAACTGATGACTTGGTTTTGGAGTATTGCAGAGAGTTGGCTGACAGAGTGCGTTCTATCTCTCATCAGGTTGAGGAAGGCGCTTTCAACAGACAGCTGAGCCAATCGCATGATCTGAATCCCGGTGACTGGGTAGTTGTGAAGAATAACACTCGAGAATCGTGCCTAGCACCAAGATGGGACAAACCACATCAAGGTGTATTGACTACTTCAACAGCTGTAAAATGTGCAGGATTGCCTAATTGGATCCATGCAAGCCATACCAAAAGGGCACCAGCTCCTGAAGAAGAAGCGTTTCAATTGAAACAAGAAATTGATGGTGCTTAAGGTTGTGTAGCTGAAGAACTTCCTATAGAAGATCCTGCGGTAGCTACCCAAGAAAAACCGAGCACTTATCAGGATGACTGGATCCCAGTGGTGGACATACCTGAAGTACTTATAAGAACTAGAAGTCAAACACAGATAGATAGACTGGAAAAGAGTGAGGACCAGACAGGTGTAGAAGAACTCACTCAGAAGAGTAGGGAAACAACTGTTAGAGAGCCTGACCAGGAACAGCTAAGGAGAGAACAATATACTCAGACAGAAGAAACCCAAAGCCCCATTCCTGAGTCTGAGGAGGGACAGCTAGGATTTAGAGAAAACGTTCAGGCAGAAGAAGGTAAAGAGGTAAAAAGACCTGAACAGGACCGGATAGGCATAGAAACACAAGTTCAGGATACAGAAGAAAAACCAGACATCACCCATCCTGAACAGGGTCAGATTGAGGTAGATGAACCCATCCAGGCAGAACAGGCCAAAACAATAAGCCCTGGACAAGGTCAGATAGAGTGGAAATCTGAAGACGAAGCTGATCAAGTTGCGCCGAAATCTAAGGGGAAAAAAAGTAGTCTTGAAGAACCTGGCAGTGCAGTGAAGTTTGAAAAGAGTCGAAAAGGTGATAATTGGCCAAGAATTATTAAGAGACTGAGATATCGTCTTAAGACAATCAATGAGGAACCTGATCAAGTAAACAAAGTAACCAGTCAATCTGGACCTTCTACAGTAAAGCCAAAAAAAAGGAGTCAAAGATTGAAGACATTGAATAACAAATTCAAGGGTCCCGAGTGGACAGGTTATTCTTGAAGACTTTGAAAACCTCGACTTAAATGAAGAAGTGATGAGAAGCTGAATGTTGAACCAATCGAGGAAGAAGTGAGACCGACTTGAAAGACAGAAGACGCTTCAGGTGTTATCTCATACCAGGTTCTGAACTAAAGAAGAGATAATCTTCTTGCTCAAAAAAAAGTCTGATAATAAAGTTGCTGGGAAACCAAAACAAGGCTGTATAAAGAAGTGTTGTAGGATCTGTATATGTAGTTTAATATTAGTCCTCTCATATATGGGTAATATTAGCAATATCTATTCCTTATTTGATGATTACTGACAAACAGAATAGTACTAACACACATAGAGAAGTTGCAAACGTTAAAAGCGATAGAGTAGACTTAGAAACACCAGATGAGCTAGATTTACACCACACTGTAGATAAAAATGAAACTGATTTGAATGTATTTGCAAATCTCTTAGTACATTATGTAGAAACTATGGAAGTTAGTGATTGTTATGTTTGCATGAAATTGCCAAACTCAGTAGCTGAAAGGGTAACTTATCATCATTTACCCTTGACATGTGGTATTTGATGTAGTGTATTAGCTAGTTTATTCTATAGAACTGGAAAACTGCAGTATTATTATTCAAATGTAGATGTAATATTTTCAGAAGTTCCTATGAGAAAGAGCATGAACCCTGTCCTTAGTACTAGAGACTCACAATTCATGGGTGAATATTTCCTAACAATGCAGACAATAGATATAGCTGATGCACATAAATGCAACTTAACCTGTATATTGCATGAAGAAGAAAATATATTTTTGAATTTAGTAGAACATAGGAGACAGGATTTCCAAAGAAGGGCCTCTGAACCAAAACCTCAGCTACCTAAGTGGTCTGAAGGGGAAGACCTTTTAGTAACTGACAAGACTCATGCTGCTATGTCTCTGGATTTTGAAAAGAAAGGGAAAATCTGTCTCCAAAGGCTTAAAACAGAATATAGCAATGTATTTATTGGTTCCAGTGAATGTGAACATAACTTCTTAGTAATTGGGGACTAATCCAGTATTTCCTGGAATGTAATATATTTGTGGAAACAAATCCTATTTTAGGTTGCGTGATCACTGGTATGGGAGTTGCTATTTCGGAATAGTATTCCCTAAAGTCTATCATGATAAAAGAATCACTGGAAGCAATAATGACAGTAGTGGACTAACAAGATATAAAAGAGCTAGTTTTTCTGAAATAGTAGGTGATATATTTGGTGCATTGATACCTTCAGTGGGGGTTCTGCTGAATTCTCAAAACATCTGTCAATTGTCAACAGTAGTTGATCGGTTATCCACTGACACTGCTGGAGGATTTTTACTGATCAATACAGAATTAGTTGCTGTTAGATCTATGGTTTTTCAAAATCGAATTGCCCTTGATATCTTATTGGCAAAAGAGGGTGGAGTCTGTAAAATGCTGAAAGCCCAACATTGTTGCACGTATATACCTGACAAAAGTGTAGAGATTGGAAGATATATTAAAAATATTACACATTTGGAAGAGGAACTGAAACACCTGGAGGTTGACAGTGTATGGAAGAAAATAACAAATAGTTTTTCCACTATCAGCAGTTGGTTTTCTAACATAGGTAAGACTATCTTAGGTCAAATATTATTGCCAATCATGGGCATAATTGTAATAGTTTTAATGATAATGTGTTGCCACAAATGCAGTGGGAAAAGAAAGAGGTACGAAGTGAATGAGAAGGGTAGGAAAAGAAAATTAGAAGAAATACGACTGGAAGAATTGAAGGGAAATATCTACAAAAGACTGAAAGGGACACAATTTAAGAAAGATAAAGGAAGGAATAAAAGATTTGAAGACATCCAAATGGTAGAATGCTAAAGTTGGCATCTGATTTAATAGAAGTTAGTGATGGCATAAAATGCCATCAGAGAGGGGATTGATGGAGCAATGTTTCGTATAAGAAGAAACTTGCTCGTATGCAATCCTCTCAAATAACCTATAACATTGTAACCAACCTGTCCGTAAATACTAATTTTGCACCACATTTTACATTTTGTATCTAGGGGAAGCTTTTCTATGTGCTTCACTAATGAATAACCCGAGTGTCCTAAAATGGCCGCCAAAAACGCGGGAACTCTTCTGCGCATGCGTCTACTACATCTATGTAGTATGACGTCTTCTGTCACTTGGGGGGAAATCTTTGCAGCTGCGCAATAACTTGTAATATGGCTGCTTGAAACTATCGCACTAATGCACGTGCTGTGCTGAAACTAACCTATGCAAGTTTTACTAAGCTAATAATGCAAAAGAAATATTAAGTAAATGGGATTAGAGTAGAAGTAAGTGGCATACAGTGAATTCATTTAATTTTGTATTCTAACATGTTCTTTTCTGACTCTATTAATAGACCACATTTGGGCCTTGGAGGGTACCACGTCTTTGTTTCCTTGTGGTAACTATGCATGTGCGACAGCTACTTGTCCTGAGACCAATGCGATCATTGATTGGCTGCCAAACCCTAAGCCCAGCAAGGACATCGGAAGAACAACTCTTGACCCTACGAGAGGAAGAAGATGCAACATTGTATTACAGACTTATCGATCCACATATGAAATGTTTGTGGGAATAAAGCTTGTGGGTATCAAAATTAAGGGGCGGGGAGCTAGAGAATAGAACTAAAGAAAATTATTGCACTTGGTATGGTGTGATGTCCTCACCCCATTGCCTGGCCCAATCAAATTGCGGGTGTACATGGAATGGATCAATTTGGGGGTGGATCATACATTTCAATTGGTATAACAGATAGTTAGACACACTTGACCTACGAGATGCTGATGCTATGCTGAGATGCTGCCTGATTTTGCTGCAATCTTACTGAAGAATCCAACAATAGGGAAATTCGCGGAACAACCGAGGTGGCACATCTAGGAAGGGGTCCGGACGAGCCCGAGCCGGAGGGAGTAGCACCAGAGAGTGGTGTAATGCTGGCGTTACACTAGAAGAGGTCACGTTCCCGGTCCTGAACCGGTCCTGAATCCTTGACACTCTGATGTCGAGGTCCTCACACCATTCTAGGTAAATATAACTGTAGGGTTAATGCTCTGTACCTGCCCTCTATTCTTTCTCTCCTCAGGTACTGTCATTGTAAGAATGTAATTAATGCAAACTGATTATAAACAAACTGTACTATTTTTACTGATGGAGAATTCTGGTATAGCTATGTGTATTCTGATTTGACTCACAAAATTATTAATTCAGATAAACTTTTAAAACTCCTTCTGAGTCTGTGGTTCTTTGAATAATAGATAAATATATTTTATTATTGCCTTCCTATTCTAAACTACTACTAGATCTTTTGAATGTGTATTTACTCAGGATACAGGAATGGTAAGAATACTGGTGTAAAGGTTTCTTAGGGTAAAACAAAATTGATGCCCAGTGGATATTTGCCAGCTCATTGAGTGTATGGATGTATATGGGCCCAAATGAGTGTTGCATGTATGAATGTGTAGAGCTGGTAGACCTCCGCTGCATCAATAACAAGCACGGAATGACATGCTGTGTGGTCCAACAAAGTATCTAGAGCTTGCTGGAGACCGGTAGGTTTTCTGTCTTGGAATAACATTTTATCTGCATAAGGATACAGTACAATAGGTAGAGCCATATGTTCATAAAATTTGCTCAATATTTACCAAACTGATACTGAAATGGCAGAGCTTGAGATTAAATAGATGGGACATGGGAATTAAACCTTGGTACTCACTCCTATCACACAACAAACTTGCTCTAATCAAGTTATTTCACAGCCTGATGTGGCCCAAAGCTTTATAGTGAAACTTATTCAGCACTACCACTAAATGTTTGGAAACACCCAATGACATGAGTTTTTTTCCCTTATCCACAATATGGCTTGATTCACCAAGTCACAAACCAGACAGTAGTCCACGAATACAGAACAGAGTGCTCCTAACCATGTCATGATGGTTTTGAGCACACACTTGCCCTTTCTTTTCCTTGTTGGCAGTCTTGCCATTTTGGGATGTGCCTGGATCCCAGATTGCAGGCGCCATCTTTAGAGGGACTAATCCTCCCGAGTTTTTGATTGCTTTATATTTTTCTGTCTCACTGTTTATTTTCTTTGCTTTGCTTTACCAGTATACAGATTTTACAGGGGAGCCTGTAACAGCTGTGGGGGTCCCTGGTTTTAAGCCCCATTTGTTTTGGCCAACCGTTTTCCTTCGACCATGCCCCCTTTAAGGTATGGCAATTTAATGCAGCAGAGTACGCGTCTGCACAGCGGACGCGCACAGCGGGAGCACCACAGACAAGCCTGTCTGCGCCCGGATCACGCCAAGAGCCAGAGATGCTGGCCGTTTTTCCAGCCAGGCGGCGTCACACCTGTCCCATACCAGTAAAGAACTACGCAATGTCAACATAACATCTCCCACTAGGCTAAACAAATGTGTATGTTTTAACTTATGTACATTTCAGTCAAAGAAGCATGCTAACTGCCCAAATTGCGACTTCACTCTTCATGCCCTCACCACACCCCATGTTTCAACCTCTCCTGCTTTAACCCCTTCAGCGCGGCGCGGATTCAATCACCTCATGGGAACAACTCAGCACTCCAACAACCACAACCCAGATAAAATAAATGCACTCAGGGGCCCCTACCAGTTCTTCAACCTCAGAAGCAACAAGATCAGCCCCCAACTCACCACCATTCTTAATGCCTCCATAACCATATCAGCTTTTCCCAACTCATGGAAGCACCTGTAGGTCAGGATCCTCCTCAAGACACCATCAGCGGACCCAAAAGATCCACAGAACTGCCGTCTGATCTCCCTCCTGCCGTTCCCTGCCAAAGTCCTGGAGAAGGCCATTAACTTCCAACTCACTGTATATCTAGAAAGAAACGACCTACTGGACCCTTCACAATCAGAATTCAGGGCCAACAACAGCACAGAGACAGTCCATATTGCAGCAACAGAAGACATCTGAGAGCTACTGGACAGACAAGAAACAGCCACCTTCATCCTACTGAACCCCTCCGCAATTTTCAACACCGTCACACACCACACAATTAACCAGTGACTTTGCCAGTTCGGAATCACAGATGACGCACTCAGGATGTACCCAGAGAGTCTGTCTCCCCCGCTTCACTTCGCACAATAATCATACCATCTGTGGAGAACCCCAAAGCTCATCTCTAAGCCCCACTCTCTTTAACATCTACATGACACCACTTGCAGACATCATCAAGGCACACAACATCAACATCATCTCCTATACTGATGACACCCAACTTGTCCTCTCACTCTCAGGGAACCCCACCCAGAAAAAGACCAACTTCCATGACTGCATGAAGAACGTAGCAACATGGATGAAAGACACCAGCCTCATATTAAACACAGACAAGACGGAAGTCCATATCTTCGGCAAACACACCAACCTCTGGAAGGACTCATGGTGGCCGACCGAAGTCCGTCTCATCTCTGTACCAAAAAAGCAAGCATGCATCCTTGGCATCATTCGAGACAGCGAACTCTCCAGGAGACACCGAGTCAACTCCGTCACATCTGCTTGCTTCAACACTATCCGCATGCTCTGAAAAATCTTCAGATGGCTCCCCACCAGCACCAGGAAAACTGTGGCACAGGCCCTCATCACCAGCCGACTCCACTACTCAACGAACTCTATGCCGGCACAAACTCCGAACTCATGCAAAGACTCCAGACAGTACAGAACACAGCAGCCAGACGGATCTTCAACCTGCACAAAAGAACACGTCACCCAGCACCTCAGAGACCTCCACTGGCTCACTGTCAACACAAAATGCCAGTTCAAGCTCCTGACGCACGCATACAAAGCCCTATACAACATTGGACCACACTACATTAACCACTGTCTGACTTTGCACCCACCTACCAGAAACTTGCACCTCACACACCTCGCCATCGCACAGCCAAAATGCATCTGCCGCGGCGGTACCAGAGGATACTTGAAATCTTCAGTGCTGAGAGCAGGCTGAAACTGCAGGGGACTCCGTTGTCATACTCCAGACCTCACGGAGCTGTGTGTGGGGATGTGCACACCTTGAATCCTCAATGCAAAGTGTGAATTGGTGGTCGTGTGTGTTTTAAATAGACCACACCCAAGACTATGCCCCATAAGCTGTCAGAATCACAGATTTGCAGATTTCATCCAAACAACTAGATTGTGGCTGGGCCTGCAAACCAGAAAATGTTACAAGTGCCCTTGATACCACATGGTCCAAACAAATAGAGCGCGGCTGGCCACTCCAAACTAGAAAATGTTGCATATGTTTTAATGCTACCCAAAAATAAGCTGTGCATAAGTTCTTGTCGGAAGTGTACAATGCTGCACAGCTGTACCAGGAACCATTCAACGTGTTCCAAAGATGTTAGGCATAAACAAGTACTCATATAACCCAGTACCATAGATGTGACCCAATAAGATATGATACAAAACAGCAAACATTACGTAGCACTTGATACAGAATGATATATGAGAACTGTAATGAACATAGGAATATTATATCTGACTAGAAAAAGGGGATTATGACAAAAACAAGTCCAGACCTAGTCAGTTAAAAAAAGTATCCCACTTCAGCTCTGTTAGAAGCATAGAAAATACAGTGTACAAGCTCACCAAAATGCTGTGGCAATTGGGTTTGTAAAAGAGATTTCACTTCTGGCGAGGAACATGCTATTTGCAGATCAAAGGTTTCTCAGGCAGATGTAAGAGCCACATCAGTTTGAAACAAGAAGACTTTGAGTTTACTCAAACTATCAGAGCATATGGCATCTACGGGGACTTTGGGCGTCAAAGTAGATTCTCTAATAGTGTGTGTGGGAGGATATAAAATATGCATACAGCAAGTTACAACTCTGGAAACCATGACCACTAAGGGTCCCCTGGTTTCATCCTGCAACAACCTTGATAATTTAAAATCAGATATCTTCGATTAGAAAGCAACAAAAATTCAGTTTTGATCAATTGTACAAGAACACCTTTCAAATAGCATGCTAAGTTAGCTGTAGAGACATTATAAACTCCATGAAGTGTAATCTCTCTGCAGAGTTAATAGCGACCTAAAGAAGCCCCACAGTCATGTAGAATGACAAAAGCCTCTTTGTTCTTGTGTATCGTCTGTATTAAATAGGGAGGACCCCAGCTTTGTGTACAAAATGCATACCCATCTCTTCATATCTGCCTACTGAAAATGCCTAACATAATGTTAAATGAAACTAAGAAATTGGAAGGGAAATGAAACTATGAATAAGCCAAACCCCGGATGGGGTTTCAGCAACCAAAAAAACACCTTTTCTAAATGTTTGCTATTAAGCATGCTGTATGTGTCTTCCTTTTTAGCCATTATTTTTGCATGTGTTTTACAAGGCAAAAACAACTCAGTTGCATTTAAATAATTCCATGGCACTGTATTTGATTTCAGAACCTGCAAAGTCGAACTCAATTGCAAAATCGATCTTAATTGATTTTGGCTATGTTGAAGCATGGAAATGTCAATTTGGTATAATATCGAATGCATAGGACACAACATTATTCAATTCATAAATATGAGTTGACAATGTGGTCCTCTCATTATAAACAACAGGTAAAGCTTTTGCCAAATTTTCCTTATCAACTTGTCTCAAAAGTTCGGCTGCTTCCTGTTTAGAAATTTTCCAAATTTCATTATAACTGGCATATATAAAATGTGCAGAACGGGGAGATCTCAGACTTAACAAAAAACCCTGTAAGACCATAGTATCTTAAAGGGTGGATAAGTGTTTTTTAACTGCTGACAAGGTTGAGTGTTATAAGGTATAAATCCCTAGGCAAATATGCTTAAATTGTCTGTAGTCTGTTGGTATATCTATGCCCAATTAGTGCATTTAAATTCTTAGAGAAATTGGAGTGCAACTTATATAAATTCGACTAACACTTGCTATATTTAAAAACATTCATTTAATGACATATTAAAAAACATTTCATAATACAAAATAAAATACAGTTATTAAAATTTCTAAAATATTACACTTTTATCACATCACATAATAATTACAGTTACATGAGTACATATTCTTTAGTGGCTGACGAGTAGATTCTTTCTCGACGCGCGTTTCGACGCAAACTGCGCCTTCATCAGGAGGGGCCACACGTTAACGTTGTTTGTATCTTCAATACGTTTCCAACGGTCTAACAACATTATTTCTTTTACTTTATTGTCGCTCTTGTATTAAGGCTGATTCTTCGTAAGTAGTTTGTTCTCTAGATTTGGAAATATCTTCTTTTTTATTTCATAATAACGGATGTAATTCAAGGTATACTAATATAACGTATTCCGTCGTTAAATGGTATGAGAATAGTGATGAGGGCGACGGTCTTTTTTTAGGCAATTGTCTTCATAAGGATGAAACTTAAAATATTTTTGTCGATGTATGAACCGGCGGCGTCTCTGCGTCCTACTCGGTCTGTTACGGTAAGAAATAACGTTGTTAGACCGTTGGAAACGTATTGAAGATACAAACAACGATAACGTGTGGCCCCTCCTGATGAAGACGCAGTTTGCGTCGAAACGCGCGTCGAGAAAGAATCTACTCGTCAGCCACTAAAGAATATGTACTCATGTAACTGTAATTATTATGTGATGTGATAAAAGTGTAATATTTTAGAAATTTTAATAACTGTATTTTATTTTGTATTATGAAATGTTTTTTAATATGTCATTAAATGAATGTTTTTAAATATAGCAAGTGTTAGTCGAATTTATATAAGTTGCACTCCAATTTCTCTAAGAATTTAAATGCACTAATTGGGCATAGATATACCAACAGACTACAGACAATTTAAGCATATTTGCCTAGGGATTTATACCTTACTTGATAGTACCCTGCCCTAGGAATTATACAACTACTGTACAGGGGGCCCTTGCTTTTTCGTTTGAAGGTTGAGTGTTATAACCATTGGTGTCAGTGTCTCAACAGTATACATAGCGACAACCCAACACTGTAGTGACTGAGCATACCGGGGGTCTGTCCTGTTTGTCTTAAACCCATTTGAAGAGTGCAAAAGATGAGCATTACAACCATTGTGATCAAATAGCCATAATAACCACCTTTCTTAACCAGAAATGGAAGACTTCTATGTTCCATTCAGCACCATTTAATTAAGCTCTTCTTCTGTGAAATTAGCAAACTGTTGCCAGTTATGAAACCATGCAATAGAGAGAATTATAATACACAGTTGGAGCTGCACTACATACAGACAGAAATATATTAACTAAGACAATTTCAAGATCAAGCAATATAGTATGGCAGTTTCTTTTAAATAACAGTGTCTGTAAAAACCATCAGTGATTGTTTTTTCCTTTATTCAATTTTGTTCAACCCTTTAAAAAGATCGTCAGCCAACGCTTTTCGTCCACTTAAACATTAGACTTCTTCAGGGAAGCTTAAACATCAAACGCCTATGTCAATCCAAAAGCTATGCCACAGAGGACAATGCACCAATTCCAAAAAATTGTGTAGTTGTGGCTACTGCACAGGACTCTTTCAATGGCAGTCCTAAACGCAATGCATAAACATAATAAGATTCCCAAAGGACGATGTATTCAAAAAGGAAATGTAGGTGTTGTTTTTCTGGTTAAAGCCAGTGGCATCGGTGTACAAAACACAATATGAGATGTACCGCGTGGTGGAGATTAACCACCCATCCGTATGTACTGCAGTAACAGCAAGTCACGTTGTAATTGCAACTCCCCGGTGAAGTGTGTAGGAAATGCTAGGCATATTGACATCTTTAACACTGAAAAACCCAAGACATGTAGTGTATTGTGCTTTTTTTTAAAAAAAAGATAACGCACCGACAGAATAGACATGCTCTAAATAAATCATTCGTGCCCTGGACCTGCCAAGAACATGTTCCCCAAACAGACTAGAGCTCAATATTATTTTTCCAGCACTCATAACCCTGTATGGAGAATTTTGAAATAAATGAATTTGAATAAATTAACTTTGAGTGAGCATGTTTTTCTTCTGTGGGGAAGGCATAAGCTGATAAAAATATTAAGCCGGGTCTGTAGGAACATGACCAGAAAAATAAGGGTCCTTTTTCAAATATGCATTCAAACTACCTAAAAGTGGTTTCAAACAGTGTTCCCACTATGTATAATTAAAAACAATACATGGAGCATAGCTCTGTGTGAAAACTGATGAACATGATGATGGTATCAAAATGTTTCACCATAATTTGCAGAATTCAAATACAAATGATCATTTTCAAATAGTGTGAATGATTCTAATTAAGATAGCCTATTAATAACATTCATCAGGAATTAAACCTGGGGTGACAATGCCATCCATAGCAACTTTAAAAACATACCGAATTTGTAATGTTTCTTTAGGACCAGAAATATCATAGGGAAGCTTCTGCTATACAATACCATTATGGGCAGGGAATGCAGTATTGTTTACAAAGGACAAGTCTCTTCAGACCTTATGTGATGAAGAATGGTGAGTAGGCTCCTCAGCTACCAGTTCTGTAGAAGTACAATCAGGGAGATGGTGTCCATTTAACAGAAAGAAGACAGTAACAAATCCAATCCAAAAGATGAGGAAAAACTAGGGAAAGAAAAATCCAACAATACGACTAAGGAGAAATCAGGTATGTGTGTTTCAAAGGAATAGTACACGCACACCACACAAAAGGAGACATTGGAAAAATCTGAAAAAATCATCAATGTTGACAAAATAATCAAAGGCAGTCTGAAACAAAAACAGGGTTCCTCATTTTTTTTAAAACACTCTTTATTGGGATTTTACATATATTTCAAAATTGAGTTTAACACTATTACAATAATAACAATATCATTTTCCTACAAACTTAATTCTCCCCTTCCCACCGACCCTTTCGTGTCTTGGTGTCCTATGTCTGTATTCACGTCTAGGTTTCAATAACCATCATCCGAGGTGCAGTGCCTTGTTAGCATCTATCCCAGTTCTTGTTCGGGGGTTTGTTGTGAATCCCTCCCCTCCTCTGCCTCCCTTTCTTGGGGATCTCTCAAGTCTGCAATCATTACGGACCATGCCTGCACAACCTCCTCAAGTCTATCATCTTTCCTTATGTGTTTCATCTGAACCAAATCGGCTGTTGCCCACTCTTTCATATCTCTTATTCATCTACTTAGAGGTGGTGGAGTCGGGCTAAGCCACAAAATTGCTATCTTTCTCTTTGCGATCACCAACCCTAGAAGCACGAACCTCCTACTAAGTGTTTTCTTTTTTGGGGGAGGTATTAAATTCAATAAGGCTGAACAGATTGTCCTGGGGATGGGCCATCCAGTTGCTATGCATACAAGCTCCAGCACTCCCTCCCAAAATGGGCCAAGGCTCCTACACTCCCATACCATGTGCATGAAGTGTGCTGCTGCTTCCCTGCACCTAGGGCAGGCATCTGACTGTTCCGGGTAAATTTTACTTAGTCTGTGTGGGGTTAGATAGACCTGGTGCCCTATGTTATATTGAACTATCTTAAACTGGGCGTTAGAGCTCACTTCACAGACTCATTTATGTACCCCACTCTTGTTCTGATATTGGTTCCTCCGACTCCTCCTCCCACCTTGCCTGTACTGGGAGGGCAATGACCAGGCTATCGTCCCAAACGGTCCTATAGATATTGAAGATCAAGTGCCACCCACCCGTCATCGATAGTATAGTTGTTAGAACCTCTGTACATGGGGTTTCCTCTGGGAAGGAATTCCATATCTCGCTAGCCACTACCGCATTCTTACCATACGTTAGGAATTGCCCAGTCCCAGTTCAAAAGCAGCCACAGACTACTCTCGGGTCATAAATGTGCCGTTAGTATAAAAGTCCCCCATTGTAAGACATCCCCCGTCCTTCCATTGCTAGATGGACATGGATTCTGCAATTTTTTGGAACGGCCTTACATACCACAATGGCATGTCAGGGGAGTAGGGTGCCTTCTGTATTACTCTCTTGACCTTATCTTCCCAAACTCTCACCACATATCTAATCAGGTATAGGAATTAGTTCGGTATCACAGATCCCATCATGAGTACCTCAGGTAAAGTACTACCACCATAGGAGCCCTCCAGTTGGGGTTTCTCCCAGTTACTAACTTCCTCCAGCCAGTGGACCGCATATTGCAATTGGGCCGCTTCATAATATAGATGCATACAGGGAATATACAGCCCCCCCAAGTCGACCCACTTCCATTGGGGGGTGTCTAGTTTAACACGTTTCTGCTTGTTCCCACAGCAATTCCACCAAAAAGCTATCTAGTACCGAAAAGTAGGATATAGGACTTTCATAAAAGGAGTGTTGCAGGATGTAGAGGCAACCGAGTAGTATTATCATTTTTATAATCGCCACCTTTCCCATTAGGTAGAGAGGCAGGGACTTCCAGAATCACTCTGAAGCTTGCGCCCCTTTTAATATTCTCCCTATGTTATTCCCTAGGAACAATGAGGGGGAATACCATAGTTGAATTCCAAAGTACCTCATACCTTTTGTTTTCCACGGCAGGCCTACTTCAGGGTGTGTATCGATTGCCTCCCGAGCCATTTTCCCAATAGGGACCATTAACTATTTACTAGGGTTAATGCAGAGCTCGGAGAACTCTCTGAATCTCTGTAATTCACGTAGGATGACTGAAACCGCTCAAGGTGGATGTCTTAGATATACCAACATGTCGTCAGCATACAGGGAGACGACAAGTATGGAATCCCCCACAGGGATTCCATATCCCTCCATGTTTTTTCTGAATGTTGCTGCTAGGTGCTCCATTGCCACTGAAAACAGCAGTGGCGACAGGGGGCATCCCTGCCTTGTTCCTCTGGACAAGATGAATTTATCCGATACCACCCCCTGAGTCGCACCGAGCTGTCCGATCCATATATAACAATTCAATCCAGCGGAGGAACCCCTTTTTCATCCCGATCTTTCGGAGGACTTCCCTGATATGTGTCCACTCTACCCAATCAAAGGCTTGCTTAATATCCAACATAGCCAGGGCACAGTCCTCATCCTGTATGATTGGGGCGTGCCAAATGCAGGCAAGTCTTCTAAAGTTATGCGTAGTATTCCTCCTGGGTATAAAACCTGCTTTGTCCGGGTGTACCAGGTGAGGTATGTGGAGCAACAACCTGGTCACAAGGATCCAGCTAAGTATCTTGACATCTCGATTCAGAAGCGATATCAGCCTATAGGAGTCGGACAGCCAAGGGTTCTTATCCGGCTTTAATATCATAGATACCAGCGCCTCCTGCATAGAGCCAGGCATGGAGTGCCTCTCACATGCTTCATTATATACCTCTAATCATTTATTTGTGAGGAGCAGTGCGAACCACTGATAAAATTCAGCAGGGAGGCCATCATGCCTGGGCATTTGGCAGTTTTAAGACGTCCGATAGCAGACAATAATTCTTCTTTAGTTATGGAGGCTGCAAGGGTCTCCGCTGCCTCAGGATTCATTTGGGGCAGCTCAATATGATTAAAATAATTCTGTACTATTTCTGGAGAATGTAGCTGACTTGGTTTGACAGGCGGCAGATAGACGGTGTGCTACTGTGTGTACAATTGCTCGCTGGGTACAGACCAACTCCCCGTTTCTGTCCTGCAGTTGCAAGATAGTGAAAGGGGCAGATTCAGATTTAATCAATCTCGCTAATAGGGCTCCAGACTCATCTCCTTCCATATGAAGGTGTTGGCGATCTGTTATATATTTATGCTTTTTCAGCCTACACTAAGTGGCCATATGTTTTTCCCGTGCTTTTACCCAGTCCCCTAGAGCCTGCGAATCAGGGCGGCCTCCAGGACACCCAGCCGCTGCTCCTGAGCCTGAATGTCCCATTCCAGCTGTTGCCTAACTCTGTAGGTTATCTTAATGGCGACACCATGGATCACATCCTTCATGGTCTCCTATTCTGTTGCCCTGGTAGACGTGGTCCCCCACTTTTCATCAGAATAATGAGTAAGGGCTTCCGTAAGGGTAGCTTCGTATGTGGGATCTTGCAGCACTTCTGCTCGCAGGGGCCATAGCAGTATCACCGGTCACCCTTCTCCAGCTTTGAGACTCAACAGGAGCGGAGAGTGATCCGAAAAATACCTGGATAAGTATGAGATCCCATCTACCCCCGGTGTCAATCCAGAAGACATACAACAATAGTTTAGGCGACTGAATGTATTTGTTGCCGGGGTGGGACAGGAGAACAGGCTTTTAAAAGCTTTACGCACTCGCCACTCGTCTCTGCGGGGAATCAGCTCTTACTTCGCATGTCATTACAGCGTGGTCGTTACAACGACCGCGTTGTTACATCGCAAACCATTACATCGCAAGTCGTTACAATGACTTGCTGTAGGGTCCAGAAGGTGTTGGATTTACAATCCAACACCTTCACTGCTGTTGCATAAACTGGAGTAGGAATAGTAAATTATATTATTCCTAAGTCTAGCACGCCCCCTACAGCAAGTCATTGTGACGACTTGCTATGTAATGGTTCGCAATGTAACAACGTGGTCGTTGTAACAACCACATTGTAATGGCATGCGATGTAAAGCATGCGTAGTAAAGATATATATGTGTCTCTGAGTTCCAGGCCTGTTAGATAATCTAGTATTGCTCCAGTCGTTCAAGGTTTAGAATTCTCTTTGGGTGGCTTCCTGTCTAGTCATGAGTCTAGGACACCATTAAAGTCTCCTAATAAAATTACTCCTGCCCCCAGGAATGTGCCAACTACTTCCATCAGTTGTGTAAAGAAGTCGGGACTGTCAGAATTGGGGGCATAAACATTAATTAGACATATCCCCTGTCCCTCCCACTTCCCGTATATTATCACGTAGCATGCCTCTGGATCTGTCACATGTTGCATGTGTTGGAAATGTACCCCAGGAGCCACCCATAAAAGTGTCCCCCTAGGGACCCCAGAGAAAGACATTGCATATATCTGGCCTCTCCATCACCGCCAGACACATGGAATCACATCCCCCATACATGCACTTCTTGCAGACATGTAATCGCCACTCTGTAGCGTTTCAAATATTCTAGCACTCTTATCCTCTTCTGATAATTTCCCATGCTCCGTACATTCCATGTTATAATTTTCAGTTCTGGCGTTCCCATATTTGCTGGTAGTTTCTCCTGATCATCCTAGGTTCTGCACTCCATATGATGGTCCCCCCTTCCCCCCAGCTCTTTGATCGGTTCCCAGAATCAGACATTAGACTCTTTAACTTTGACTTAGACTTATGCATGCATCCCCAATTAAACACAACAACTAAACTCCCCTTCAACCCCCTCCCACTGGCCATTCCTGTAAGTCTCATCCCCCCTATATGGTGTGGGATATGGGCCTGCAAGTATGCCCTACTCCATCCACCACCCTAACTGTGAGTATCAACTTATTGTGCCTTTAACTAGGCAGTAGGCAGTCTCTTCTCAAAAGATCTTTTTGTACAAACCTAATGAGTGCTGTGCTAGCGGTCTAGTCGCCAAAGATTGTGCGAGGTGGAAACCTACAGCTCTTTCCAAGGGAACAGGCCCATTTGGGGGGGTTCCTCCCCGGGACAGCTCAACTTATCGATCACATATCTTTATTTAGCTTACATGTATGCTATGTCCATGTCTTTTACACATCATTATCTCTCTCACCTTTGCATTATTTCTCAAACCTCGCCCATCTGTTCAGTGTGTTCATCAGTCGTGTCCTGTTCTCTCGATAAGTTGTTTCAGCCCCCCCCCGAATCTAGTCTATTATCCTGGGTTGCAGTCTCCGACTCTTGTATTGTTTCAGTGTCTGAGGCCTGCAAAGTTCCATTGGGGCAAACTCTTACTCTGCCAGGACTTACTCAACGAGATTGTGATTTCTGGCTTCGGCCCCTGTGTCACTCCCGGTTGATGTCCCCCATCGACGATGACCTAGATGATCCCATGGACTGGACCAGACAGGCCCCCGGTATCCCACTGGAGTCTAGCCAGTTGCTTCTCTCATCTGCCGATTGAAAGAACAGAGTGCGGTCGGCTTTTTCTACCCTCAGCTTTGCAGGAAACAGCAGTCTATACTTCATGTTGAGCTCATGGAGGCGTCTTTTGACGTTTAGAAAGGTCTTCCTCTGCTCCTGCACTCGCTGTGTGTAGTCAGGATATATCGATATGGGATGTCCTTCGAATCGTATCGGCCCTTTAGTACGTATGGTCTGCAGGATCACATCACTATCCCTATAGTTGAAGAATCAGGCGATGATGGTGGTGCTCCTGGCCTTGGTGTGGGGGAGGCCAACAATTAATGTGCTCTTTCAATATTAAAAAACTTTGAGAGACGTTTGGGGGCTAGTTCTTTCAGGATCCACTCTCACAGGAAAGCTCTGCGGAGGGCTCCTCCGCCCATTCGGGTAAGCTCACAAATCAAAGATTATTCCCCCTGGACCTCCCGTCAGAGACCTCCGCTCTTGCATCCAGATGGACCACTCTTTTCTGTAGTACTAGTACTATGACCATATCCCTGAGGTTCCACACTTCTGTTTATAATGTCTCCATGTTTTCTTCCATGGTGGTTACTCTGTCGGACACCTTCAGCAGGTCACATCTGAGGAGATTAACATCAATGGCCACCGCATCTATTCTGTGTACCATATCTGCGCGCATGGACTGGATCACCTGCAGTACATCCGTTAATTATGGGGGCTCCATTTCTTTTGGTAGTTCTCCATTGTCACCTCCGCCCATATTTTTCTCTCAGAACTCTGGCCGCTGTAGAAGGGGTAATGCGTAGTTGCGCATTTTATTTGCCTGTGCTTTGGCTCATTTATACTTTACCATGATGGGATCCCATGGTGGAGTACCTCTGCCGTGATACTGAATTTGAGTTCTTTGGGGGTGCCCCTTGATTATCTCTCTCAAAGTGGTGCTTGAAATTATGCCAGTGCAGTATACCAGGTGCCTGCTGGGCACCTAGAGTGTACGATATCCTTCGGCAGTGCAGAACAGCGTGATCGCACATCGTGCCACCTATACCCAGGTCACCACTCACGTTGTAGGCACAGGTAGAATCATTTGCCGTCTTAGTGGCCTTCCATGGTAGCGCACCGGGAATATTGTCAGACTGTCCGTCACTGGTCACTGGGCCGTATTATTGGGTATCATGCAATGCGCTCCGATACTCCCAATGTTGGCAAATCTTCTATGTCCTCGGAAGTCCTATGCACTTGGGCCTTCAACCCCATCATTTGGGATGTTGTCTACCTGATCGGCGCTGCTCCGCTAGTCCTCCAAATTACTCCGCCATTGTCAAGGGTTTCAGGCTGCCCCACGGCAGGCAGTTCACAAGGCTGCACCCTGATTCTGGTGCGGTCCCTCAAGGTTAGTTATTACGGGCTTCATCCTTCTCAGGGTTCCAGTTTGAGCCGCCCCAGTCCAGCCCACAGTCTTGCAGCCACCGGTGCAATCTCCGGCGATGCGGCCACTCACCACAGCAGGTTTCCTCCTCTCCTGCTCCTGCTCCTAGGCCTCGGTCCCTCTTCTGGGAGGAAAGCTCGGGCCGTAGGCGCCCGTCAGGTCCTCAACTTACGATGCGGTCTCTCGGCCACTCGGACCCTCCCGGATTTCCACGCTTGTCCATCATTCATCAAACGTCATCCCTCTGACTCTCCAACTCTCGGGGGGTCTGGGCCGTCAAGAACCCGACCGAGGTGCTCTATCACACTTCGGTCATGCTATCGGACCGGTCCCCTTGCTTCTGGGCCTCAAACAGCCTCTGCACCTTACTTTCTAACATGAATCGTTAGTATACTGGTCCCAGCCTAAGGATCCACAGCCGCTGAAATGGCCCAATCCGCCAGCCTTCCTCGCCTGCCCAGTCGCAGTATGTGTACCATTCCAGCCAGACTCCAAGCACTCTCAGACTACAATATTTCCACGTCCTGTTCCGATGAGAACAGCACTCAGCCCGTCTTTCCTTCCAGGACGCCGCCCAGACAGGACGATGCCACACCTCACCGAATTCTATAGGTGAGTTGCAATGTCTACATTGCCATTATACCTACATATGAACAGTATTAATTGCGGATGCTGTTAAATTATTCTTCCATTCGGGGAGCTACAGCAGAGACGTCTATTCGGCCATCTTGAATGACCCCAACAGGGTTTCTCATTAAGCGAAGAAGAGCAGGTAGATACCTCCAAACATGTTAATAATACACAGCTTCATTGCAAGGATGAGCAATAGAAAATGACAAACTCACGCCAAATACATTCCTGTGTTCGAATTATCAATCTGTATGATCGAAGGTTCAGCATCTGAAGACCCCAACTGGGGAGTATGAAGATTAAAACTGCTTATCAGATGTAGCGGGCTCTCTTGCAGGTTAGGGAGAGGTGGCAAGGAACTACTCAGAAACCTTTGTGGTCCACTATAGATAGCTGACCGAATGGTGCAACTTGATCAAATCAATGGTAACTTGTTGCTTTTGTTTACACCCAGCAAGTATAAATCACAGTTCAAATACCTTGGTTGGTAAGGACAGGCACTCGTGCGTGATAGAATGTTCCAAACTCTTCTTGTATCTGCAATCTTCTCTCGAACTAGATCCCCAACTTTAGGAAGCCATCCAGAAACTGCTGGTTGCACCTTTACTTCATCAGTGGCAGATTGTTAAGAACTTAAATTCAAGTGCTCATCTCGGAAGTCCTGTAATTCCTGCAAGACAATGAAATGTTCATTGATGTCAGAGGGTGCATATTCTGCCACTGCACTAGAGTTATCAAGATCTGGGACAAACATTGGGACTCTAAACAACACTTTATATGAAGTACGGCCACCGAATATTCATCTAGGCAGATTATTTAAAGCTCTCTGTACAACATACAGATTATGAATTCAACTATGACTTAAACCTAATACTCTAGCTTTTAAGGACTGTTTTAAGTCACGGTTCTTCTGTTCCATGATCAAATTTTCTCAGGATGAGAGGGGGCGGAATAATGCACTGCAACGCTGAGGATGCCCATAGGGTCCCGGTATGCCTTAGAGGCAAAATATTGGCCATGGTCCAGGTGGTATGATGTCACATACCAGTACAGTCTTGCAAATCTTTAATAACAGTTTGAGCATCAGCCAAACGCTGTGCCCATGCCCATAGAAATCAAGAACAACAATCAACTGCCACTAAGATATATTTAAAGTCACCACCCATACAGAGTGATCAGCAGTGATCTACATAGACACAAAGTAATGGCTTATTTGAAACTAAAAGCGGTGTCTGCGGCGGACTTGCAACAGTAGAACTTTTAATTTGTTGACAGATGTGAAAATAAAGCACAGATTTTCTGGTCTGCTGGTAAAGACCCTGCCACCAATATTATATCTGTAATAAAGAAACAGTATCCATCACACCTGCATGGGCAGACGGCAAACCCTTATGAGCTGTTATTATTATCTGTAACCTGTGGTACCAAATGGATTTCACTCGATCACCCAGCCCGAGAATACGGGCAAAAGGAACATTTTGAGGACTCTATAGATAAGAGTTCTGAACTAAATAGTCTTTAGGTAAGGCCTCGCCACTAGCCGAGGCAATGACCACAGCCATAATGTCATCATCTATTCTTGTATGTGAATGAGCAATCGCAGCCACAAATACAGTCTGAACAGCGGCCTTGGCAGCTTCATCAGCCAAGTAATTTCCTGCAATGTGTATGCCAACATGTTGATCACTCAGTGTGTGAATCACATGAGCTTGTGGCAAAGCATCTTTCAAGTATGCCATTTTTCCCCAAAGAAGCTGATGTTTTATAGTATTGCCTTTTGAATTTCTGAATCCATTCAAGTGTCAATGACATCAATTATCATTGAAGGCCTGGACACAGTAATAAGAATTACACACTGTAAGTATAGGGAATCCTGAATCCGCATTCTACAAAGCCAGAACCAAAGCTTTCAATTCAGTCAGCTGAGCGGTACAGGCACTCAAAGTTTCTCTATATGTTGTCTGTACCTGAAACTCACCCTCTTTAATGACAGCCTTAACTACAGCAGATGTAGTTGAGTACTTGTGCTTTGTACTCACCGCTGGCTAGGCTGAACCATCAGTATAGATTATGAAAGCATACTCATTTAGAGGCACAATTTCACTGGACATTCCTGTTCATATTGGAGCTATTTCTGTGTTCTCAAACTAGGGTAAAAAATAAAACCTACATCAGTAGCTGTCAAGGCCTCCTGGATCCATCTGGGATGCAAAGCTTTTGCGTTTGGAAAGCTGACCTTGGTGGCAACCTCTAGGGCCGGAACAGGAGGCACGGCAATTATATGCACCTCCTTGTGCCAATGGAAGGCCCTTCAATACAGACATCTAAACTGCAGTAAAAAGAAATTCTGTAGATACAAAAAACACTTTCACATTGGAATATAAATGAGATTTATAAGCAATTGACAATGTTTTTCCTTTATTAAATAAAATATACCCATAATTATGGGGAACACTAAATTTGTAGAATTAACATGTGTATGTAAATGTTTATGCTCAAGCATTTGTTTATTCCAGAGAATACAACTATGTTCAGCAGTACAAATTATACCAGATAATTCAGCACTAATCAAATCATACAACGGTCTAATCCGCTGTGCATAATCTGGAATGTATGTTCTACCAAAATCCAGAAATCTTGAAAGCGATTGAAGGTTTTCAAAAGTATTTGATGGATACTATAGAGCACATTTCTCTAAGAAATGAGGTGCTAGACTTTTGCCTTTATTTGATAATTCAGATCTTAAAAAAGGACACTAAGAATGGCAATTTTAGATTTCATTTTAGATTTCTGAAAATGTAATTTATAGCTACGTTCAGCAGATCTCAGAATAATACCATAAACCCTGGCCAGATGCACGTTTAAATTATCATTCAAGATGTAAACGTCCTCAACATAAGACAATGCTTCTGAGTCAATATCTTGGAAAATTTACATCGCTCTGGCATGAAACAACCCTGAACTGTATTATAACCTTATGGGAGTCAACAGAACTGTCATGCTCCCAATGTGGAGAAAGCGGTCAAGTTCTGGCTTTCTGGGGCCACATTTTGATAGAAAAAAAACATTGGAAATTTCCAATGTAGCTTTGTATTTTTTACTATATTATTCATTAAGCCTGTGCTGTCGGAATTCTATACAGCAAAAGTCCTTGTATAAATGTTTAAATGTTGATAGTCTATGACTATCCAATAAGAAGGATCAGGGTTAAGCACTGGAAATAAGGGATTATTCATAGGGGAGGCACAAGGTTAAATGACACCTTGATATTCTAATTGTGATAGAATTTCCCTAACTGGGCTTTTAGCTTCATGTTTTATAGGATATGTGCTTACACCTGTGGGCTGGACCTTATTGGTATAACATCATAAGGTGAGTCTTTATCCCAATCCGCTTGACTATGATATAGAGCTGGGGCCTGCACAATAGCCCATTCTGCAGCACATGTTGCTTTCACCTCCTAAGGAACAAGAACGGAACAAGAATACCTCTTTTCCTTGTGAAACATTTCTAACAAACTCCAGAGGCCAATCAATCTCAGCCAAAAGCATGTTGTAATCAATTGTCAAATTATTCCAGAATATTACTTCAAAAGTTTACGGTATATTGCTCTCAATTTGAATATCCAAATCATAATTTCTATCTGGAGTGCTAAGCCACTGATCTGGCGTTTCCACTTGCACATATTCATCAGTTGGTCTCACAACCAGAAACTCTTGAAGAGTCAGGTGAACTATTGTGACCTCTGCTGCGGTGTCGAGAAGAGTTCTCACCCACGTCTTGATCCGAAAAAGAGTTCTGTGCATTTGTGACATTATTTGTGTGAATTCCCACCACCATTTCGTTTTAAATTGGGCTTTTTGTTGTGAAAGTTTTCTTTCTCCTTTATTTATACTGACATCAGAGGAGCGTTGTGAGTCCATCTTTGGTTTCACATACTCATGTCTGTCATCGCCTCAACCACCTCTCTCTGACCGTTTGTCTTGAAAATCCTGCAAGGAACGAGAAGGATGTGTATCAAAATGCTGATACCTATCACAGTCGCATAAATAATAAAGTTTCTCATAAGACTTCGATTGCAGAGATCCAGTCCATGTTTTAGTTCTAGTCTTTTCTATACCAGCATTTTTTTAGAAGACTCAGGTGTCTGCTTGGGATTATTGGCATCTGGCTTGCCTTTAATTTGCGGCTGATTTACTCTGGGTACCAAACTATCTCGACCTATAGAAGTATAGGTTTCAAAAATTATTTTAGGCAGCTCGATTTTTTGATCTACAGTGGTACCTAAAGCGAGCCATCACTTAAAATAATTCAGGACACTGTGGCACAATCGCCAATGAGTATCATCCCCAAATCTAGGGCAGGGGATGCTTCATGTTCAGTTTGAATCTTCAAGCAAAACACCATTAGAAGAAGTACCATGAGTACATACAGTACCCCATGTATTACACTGTTCAACTGGGGGAACCATACCAAGTAGAAGACACTTAGGGGCCGATTAAGATGTCAGTAGGAAAGGCTCCAAACTGCATTCAGATTCTCCTAAACCATTTCGGAACCTATGTTTCTGACTGATTTGGAAACCTTTCCGACCAACTGATTACGATAGAAGTTAACAGTTCGGGCTGTCTGAATCGGTTCCGATTGGCACTCGGAGAGCCCAATTCGGTCGGAGCCGATTCGTACTGCTCTATGGACACCATTTCCGACCGAGCGATTGGGAAGACCGAATCTGACAGCCGTTCTGAGTCGGCCTGCCCAACACAAAACGGCAGTCGGAAACTGACTTTGGGGACTTGTCACAGGCCCCCCTTCATCCTGATGTCTCTGGTTGGGGTCCGTGGGGGTTCCCAAGGGACCCCCTTTTAGAACCATGCACAGTGTGGCAGGCACCATGAGGTGCCTGCGACAGGATGCAAGGTTTTCTGCAACCACCCCTTTTTTCAATGGGAGCCTGTGTTCTCGTTCTGAACACAGGCTCCCATTGAAGTCAATGGGAGTCCGACCGAACGGCGTTCTGAAACATCATAATCTGTTAGTTGGACTCGCCTAACTCGAGTCGGTCAGAACCGATTCCGAAACTGAGTCGGTCAGAAGTATTTCCAACCGGCATCGTAATCGGCTCCATAGTGCGAATCCAAAATCTATCTTGGGGCCCCTTATTGGAAAAACTGCCTTAAGCTGATTTGTTTATTTGTGTCAGCCTATACCCAATCTGATCACATTTGGATGGGATCTTAACCATTATAGCATTAATGGTCATTGGACTAATTGCTTTCACAACTAATTGTGCCTGTCCCACTTGAGGAACCCTTGCTGGGGCAATATTTAAGGTACACTTTATGAACTGCATCAGACGTCAATACAGCCTAACCAATGGTTTAAGAGGGCAAGTGTCTCTTGCTGTGTAAAATGATTTGCATTCGGAAAAGGCGTAGGGGCTGCTAAGGTCTACCAGATCATGCCTTTGTTACTGAGTGGGCCTAGTCTACATTTCTATGGGTTTGCGGGTGGGAGCCTTGGAACCAAGTGCGATGTTCCTGGTAAGTTAATGCAATATCTAAATCCTCATAAAGTCATTATGCAGCTGGATCAGTAGTCACAGTATATCTGTGAAATGTCTGTGAATTTGCACTGACTGCAAAAAAATTATCCCAGGAATAAAAAATTTCACATTTCTATGCTTTGTTAGCCTCAACCACGGAGGTAACATCTCCACCGCCATTGGCGAGGCAAAATTTATTTAAATGATTAGTGACTACATGTCTACAATTAACAGCAATAATCACAGGATGTGCTGCTATATTAACAAATGCAATTCAAATAAAAGAAACACTATAGGGAACTACCCTCTGAAAAAACAAAGCTTGATCAACCTACAGAAATAAATAGGTGCTTCCTGTTAAAACAGAGGAGGATGAACCCTTATGACCACGGGTGTCTCTGTATAAAGGCAATAAAGGAGCCTTGGCCACTCAAGAGAAATTATTCAGGAGACCAATCAAATTGGTGATGGTGGCACCATGTTGTACATTTCCTATGAATTTAGTTGGACTGTGTATTAGATCAACAAAACTTTATCATATTGGGACTAAGTCTTCTTATATCATCAGTAAATGTTGGGTCGGCTAGCTCATAGTACTGCATCCAGTCTCCTAATCCTCCAGAATTATAGATGCTGTCAGCAACCTAGAAGATGACCACTCTTAATCCGGAAGGAATTTGTGGAAACAGATCTAACCCTTTCGTTTGTCACTTTTGCATGCCCCAGGATTCACAAAGAGAACACACAAAAATACATTTTCAAATGTTTCTTATAAAGATCCAATCTTGCGAGTAAAACATGAAATGCGATTAGTAGACAGATGAGACATATTGTTATAAGCACATTTAGACTGATGAAAACACCAGCAAATCAACCATGTTTATTGTTCCTAATATTATTCCTATTTTTCACTAATACCCCTACACTAGTGAGAGCATGGTGGGAGTAGCCTTTAGCCAGACCCAGTTGGAATGATCTAATTCCATACCTTGGTGTAATCTCTCAGGAAGCCGGCCTCAGTGCAATAACAGATGCACTCCACCACAGTGTGCAAGCCTGCACACATCTCTGCCTGTGCAGCCATCTTCCTTCATGGAATGAATGTTGGGCCTGTAGAGCCTCATCTCATTCAAAGCTCTCTGCAGCATTCATGATAACCCCGGTCTGATGTGCCTCTCACCGAATTTAATATGGACGCTGTTTAAATGATAAAACACTGGCCTTAACTCATTCTGCAAGAGACTCAGAAAAGCATCTTCACTTAGTCTGGGGATAAGAGTTGTCTCCAACTAGCACAAAATAAAGCCCCTGAAACTAACAGTGCAGACTATAGTATAACAATATCAAACTAAAATGAATGCATGTGGCATGTAGTCGTGTTAGTGAAAAGCATGTTCAAACCACCATCTTAAAAAGGTGCCAAGTTTAAAAGTAAAACTTAAATGGAGACTGAATGTCATCACTAAAAAACTACAAGCTTTCGAGGTTTTGGGGTTTTAAGAGCGGCAAGGACATCCATGGCCGAATGAACCCACTTATTGACTTTATCCACATCCTCTTCAATATAACCCATTAAGCTGTCAGTTGTCTGGCTTCATGCCTACATGACAATACTGACATTTTAAACACATCTTTGCTGTGTCTTGGGAGAATGACTTTCTATTTATGACACTAGACATATCTTTTTTATATACAAGTATTTCACATTCAGATGGTCCAAGGGCAGGTTAACACTATTTAAGATCGAGACCCATTAAATACTACCAGCACACACAAATGATTACGGAGCTGATGAAATTATGCCTGTATGAGAACATTTTCATATTCAATAAAGAAATGCTTTAGTTAGCAAAAAGGGATAGCTATGGGCACCTGTTTTGTCCCTAGCTACACTAATATGTATATGGGTCCAGCTATATTAAGTTATGGCTGAGATACATAGAAGATCACTTAATAATGTGAAGTGGGCCATAGAACCTCAGCACAGGAATTTATAAACCTAAAAATGTTTATGATTTGAATCTCCATTTCAGTAGTACAATCAGTGAAGAAACAGTGACTTTCCTTGATGTACAAGTATGATCACTGACAACAGAGTATGCACATTTGCCTATAGAAACCCACAGAAGGAAATAGTTTGTTACATTTCAAGAATTTCCATCCTATCCCCCTTAGGGAGAGCATCCCATATGGGAAGCTAATATCGGTTAAAAGAAATAGCAGTATGGAGGAAGCATACAGTGTAGCTAGGGATGACACCCTAAAGAGATGTAAAGTATGCACTTCTTTTTAAAACACACTAGGGTGGGCCATGGTCTGGGGTGAACAATGGTTAATGTTTCTTTGAGGTGTAGACACGCATTGGCCTCCTCTCTACGCTGTTTTGGCCCCCAGGACCCCATCCTTCAGGGCCCGATGTAATTTTCAGAGGGAGGAGGCCACACCACTCCCCTCCCCAGGCTGTGTTCTGCCCCCGGGACCTAATGCCCAGGAGCCCAGTGCATTTTTGAGGGGTGTGAGGCACTTGGACCCCTCCCTAAGCCGCACTCTTCAGAAAGGTTTAGCTTTGTTCAGACACAAGGAAGCACCCAGTATGAGTCAAAATAAAACCCAGTGCCTGTTTTGACAGCAAAAGGTTCCCGCAGGCGTTTTGATTGCCTGACTGCAACATGTTGCTCCCGTTACTCTGTCCCGATGTACTGATTGTCTTTTTTAAAAAGGTATAAGTAGCCAGGTAATTTTACCCTGACCTCCTTGGACCTTGTGCTGGGGTCCCAAAGGGACCCTCCTCAGGGTCAAAATAAAAAATAAATTGAGGGGGTTTCTCAATCTTGCAGGACTCTTTCAGGAGCCAGCATGGCGTCTGAACTTCCACAGGAACCAGGGCCTCGGTTTCTATCCAGAATAACCCTGCGGGATAAAAAAAATGGCTCATTGTTCAAAAAAGAGGGCGGGGCTTGCCATGCACAGGTGAAGGCCATGCATGCTGGTCCATGCTTGTCACCCCACATCTCACACCGCTAAAAGTCATGCATGTGACAGGGCATTGGGTTTATGTGAATTAATAAAATATTACTTAATTTTTTTTAAAAAGGCT
Organism: Triturus cristatus; assembly: GCF_964204655.1. Classification (NCBI taxonomy): domain Eukaryota; kingdom Metazoa; phylum Chordata; class Amphibia; order Caudata; family Salamandridae; genus Triturus; species Triturus cristatus. Next base: position 458,153,025 of record NC_140580.1, on the reverse strand, counting down.
AGAAATTCACTGAAAGAAGCAAAGCTTAAATGACGTTATCGTTAGAATGTTAATAATATCTTACTTTGCATTGGGAAAAAATCCCTGAAAAAGCAAGTTTAAAGTGACATTATATTTGGGTGAAAATGTTAGTTTAAACATAATGTTTTAAACTAAAAATAAACATTGCAATTCAACAGTGACAGTTATTTCAAGTATCTATGACTTGTGCCCTAGTCATTCACTGCTTATGACCTCACATATTACGACACGGATGACATATTCTGTGACATAATTGATAACATTACTAATGACAATTGAACTTATATCAGTGACGATAACACTGTGTGGCGGAGGCGTGACTTATACAAGTTTGGGACCAGTCTCTCATTCTTTTACAAATTAAGCACTGAAAGGGACTACCCAGCAGTGCGGTTAATAAAGTCATGTTTAAATTAAATTAATCAAATATTAATTCATTTAAAAAGTGCCAGCAGCTTCATAGTATCATTAATAAGTTGAAACAGACAGCAGGAAATGGAAGTCCCAGGCTTTGCCAGAATGCATCTCTGTGTGTATCCAGCAATCTGTGTGATGTGTTGACAGAATGGGGCCAGGGGATGCAAATAAAGAGGACTTGTGTTTTTGCAGTGAATATATTCATTTATATCCGAACTGTTTTATCGCTTGTCATTTTGTAGTTGCGTGGTGTATTGCTTCGACAAAATTATGGATGGCAGGAAAAGCGCCCACATTTGCATCGGAATTCATAAATGATTTGATAAACAGGCAAAATACGGTTTCTGTCCTAGAATATGTTTGCTTCCTATCTGCATAACTCATCCAAACACCCTTAACTCGGAACTTTGTCGAGAAAAGTTCTCATGTATCTTTTATGCCTCTAATCGGGAACGTTCAAGAGAGCTGGATGTGATATGCTAATTCTTCACAGAATGTGAGTTACTTAAATCAGGCGTTTTTTGAGAGCAACTAAGGTCTCTTTCTCCTTAAAAGAATGCAGCACTGCTCAATGCTGCTGAAAGCTATCGAGAGAGAAGTAATGCACAATTAAGTAAAGAATTGGGTGCTTCCACCCAGCACATCCTGACCCCCGAGGCGCATTGTGGAAAGGTGTGTAATCACAGAAACAGAATATTTCGACAAGGGCTGCACGACCTTCACCAGTGCATTGTTCAACGCAACATTGTAATTGAAATTGTATTGATGGTAAAGAAAGTTGGGCCTCCTTGTCAGTGCACATGTATGATCCATGATGCATTAAACCGTTCAACCATTCTGCATTGCTCAACGTCAATGATTCAAAGCAGTAGACCTCACTCACAACCAGCTGCGGTCCCTGCAGGTAACAGCGGTGGGGCGGTGGGGACGGGTGGGGGCAGTGGCATAGCAAGGCCAGGTGGTACCCGGTGCGGAATATTTTTGACACAAAATGGCAAAAATATGTGTTTAAAACACAAGATTTTGCTATTTTGTTACCCCCCCTCAGTGATGACACCCAGGGCGGCCTGCACTCACTGCACCCCCTTCCTACGCCACTGGGTGGGGGAGGATTCTGACGGCCAATGCAGAGGGAAAAGTAAATTAATAATTTTCCGTCTGCAGCGTCTGTCAGAATTCCACCCTCCCGGCCCCACCGCCCCACCGTTGTTACCTGCACAGACCACGGCGGCTCACAACCATTATGAAATTAGTAAATATCTACTTAAGGTGCATGGTTGCGAATTTTGAAAGCAAGTAAAAAGGTCTGCATTTTTTCATTTTTTGAGAGTGAGCCCAAGAAGCACAGTGAGGTATATTGCTCTATGATATTTACACATTGGATTGGGGTTGGTGACCAGCTAACCGTATCTCTGCTCCACAAGACTTCTGAATGTGGATACAATCGAGAAAATGTTAACGTGCGCATAGTGATGCCATAAGAGTTGATCACGCAGACAACCTCATCTGTGTGATGATTATAGAGAACTCCATGTACCAATCAAAACATGTAAGTATGAGTGTTTTGCAACTATGTGTGTCCTAAAGAATTTCTTTTCTGTATTATTGGCTGACACTTAACATTTTCAAGATGATTATACTCTCAGAAATTGTCATATGAAAATGGGAAGTATGATTTTCTGAACCCTGAATTGACCCTTTTCCTTGAATGGGTAGGGTATGATTACATTAAATTGAGGTAAAAAGTGCAGGATTGGTGTAGTGTCACCCCCTAAACATCTACAATTTAGTGAGTATTTCAGCACCTATGTATACTGTTCGATGTTTTTTCTATTTGTCTAGGCATTAGAAAGTTGTTATTAAATTGTGAATGGGGCATGCTTAACAACCAAATAAAAACGTGTTTGTTAGGTCTCAAAAGTATACTCATTGAAACTCTGCTCAACCCTTGGTAGCTATGGCACAAGCAGCAGTCAATTCCCCAGAGAAAGCAGCACAAACAATTTTGAAAACAAGAAAACAAAACAATGAAATTCACAAATCACACACATATACCCAAATAATTACAATTGAATAATGGGAACCAGGGATATTAGTATTCAAAGTTTAATGGCTAAAGCAATCTACAAAAAGAAAAGTGCCATTGAAAAATATCAGTTCACTATTAGCATAATTTTAGACCGACTGCAATGGAGCGGAGGGCAGAAACACCATGGTGGTTGTGCGAGTAAATGTTTTTTTCCTCTAGACTTTGAGCCGGCGATTAATTTTGTCAGGAGTCACTGTCTAAAATGCAATGGATATCTAACCACCCTATTACAATTACCATAGGATGTAATACACTTATATTAAGACAGGTTGGATATTTGTGATCTTTGTGATGGAGTAACTTGTCTGTCAAACTCTAACTACGGCACTCTGTCTGATTTTTGAAAGTCAAGGTCCAATGCTAAAGCCATCAAATGTCCTTTGAAGTTGGACATGTCATTGAGCTACCACTAAAGCCCTTGGGTTTGGCGCCATGAGCTGAGAGCAGGCAGTCGCAGCTGGCATGGCTTACGGGTTGGGGGCGGGTGCAGGGGGTGAGTCACTGCGCACTTAGGATTGGGCAAATCACTCAGCTCCGCCCAACTGCCCGCTACAAAGCAGCAGGACAGGAAACATAAAATGATAATAACTTTAGGTTATTGTCATTTTATATTGCTCACTGCTTAAAAGCAGTGGGGCGATGCTCCTCCGCCATAGCGGATGAGCCGCCCCTGAGAGCAGGGCAAAGCTTGATTTTGTAGCCCTCTGGGTTACTTTACAGATGGCATGGATTTACTGTCCCACCCCAGATCAAGTTTTAGGACATGGTCACTATTTTGGTTCTCAAAATCCTCCAGCAGGGCAAATATATAAACTGTAGTCTGGCAGTTCTAGACAAGGCCAAATACCTTTACTTCATTTAAAAAAAATTGAATTCACTGGAGGAAGAAGATTTTTAATAACTTTAGTGAAAAAGGGACTTTATAAAGGTGTACTGAGAGCATACTAGTTTAGAACTGGTTTGAATTCAACCCCTTGTTCAGCTGGCACCAGGAAGTCTAACTTTAAAAATGTTCAGCTCTGGTTCCATTTATTGTTTTGGTGACTTTTGGTTTACTACATTTTTTCTTTATTTCCTAATTTTCCTAAATTGCTTTGAGGTTTTCATGGAATATAATCTTTGCTATATGCATACTTTTTATCATTTGTACTGTAGCCTACACCTGAGACACCTATGTGAATTGTGTGATGCTTGGAAGTGGGGCTTTTAAGGTTAAAAGAATAGAAACATTGTTTTTTTCTTTTAAATTCAACAAAAAATATTTTAAAATGTAATGACATGAATAGAAGAAAAATGAAGAAAACTTAATGTAGAAATGAAAAGGTATAGCAAAATCAAAAAGCACTCCATAGAAATAATGGAAAAGTAAATTGTGATGTACACCTCTGGAATGAGGCCGGAAAATATCTCCAGATGGTAAATCTGAAGTCTGCTTATGAAAAAAGGACTCCACAAGATCAAATATGTTGATCAGATGGTCCTGCAGTATCCTCAAACTTGGAAAACAAAATGGGTCCCATTAGCCGGCGGTTATGAATGTGATGTCCTCACACACTTTTGGCACCTGTTGCATGTTAAATTCATTGAGATAAAAAACTTGCTCAGTTTTTTTCAAGATAATGGGAATAGTCAAAAACAGTTATCCAACATCACATTTACATACTATGAGTTGCTATTGGAACCTTGATTTTGATACCAAAATCATTGGTATAGGAACATAACAAAATTGAGCATGTCACCTTTGCACCTTGCCTGGATAAGATCCAGAGGTTTCTCCCTTAATCATTCTGTAAGAAAGGGAGTTACTGGTTAAGATGGGTGTAACCCTACTCAAGCAGCAACCACAATCTTTTTTCCGGTAAAGTTACAATCAAACTCTAAATTAACCTGCGCACAACCTTCTCGTAGCTTGGCACAGAGGAGTCAGGCCTAAAAAAGCATAGTGTAAAGCATTTCTGCGACACTTCCAACAGTAATAAAGTAAACACACAATACAAGACAAATGCCACAATAGTTTAGGAATATAGAGTACATTTTGATGAATAAATCAAGACCAAAATGACAGAAATTCCAACAGTAGAACCGGAGTAATGCAATTGTAAAAATGTAAGTGAAAATAGCACCAAAAAGCACAAAGCGCCTACTGTGGATGTGTGGGTTCGCTAGACCAGGACAAAGTCACTAGTCCAGGCCGAATTCAATGGAGTGTGGGCTGGCAATAGGGACCCAGTTAGGCCCGCTAAATAAGAGTACCTTAAATACTGGTGCGAAGAATTGCATAGTCCCATGTCACAGATGTGTTGCGCATCCAAGGAAATATGAGGTCCAGGTCGGAGATGTGACGCGCAGGGTTGGTTCCTAGGCATTTCGAGGCTGCAAGCGAGGTCCTGCATCATTTTCAAGGAGGCCGTCAAAGAAGGGCTTGTGATGTGAAATTCCGCATCGAGGATGTGTTACGCATTGGCTGGTTCAAAAGAAGCTGATGGGCTTGCAATGCAGAGTCCTGCTTCATTGTTGAGGCTGCTGTAGTCAAGAAGCTTGTGATATGAGGGCATGCATCACAAGATGTGTCGTGCAGATGTGATTCAGATGAGGCTGTGGACTGAGAAGGCTATGCGAAGTCCTTGAGCCAGGAAGGTTCACAGAGCAGAAGTGATGCATCTGTTCTGCTCGGGCTGCACTGCCCAGAAGAAGAGATGCGCTGATTCTGCTGGATCCACAGATGGGCTGGCAGAGCACCCACAGGCCCACTTCCAAGGGTCCAGGACTGGGTTGGCACAGCTTGGCAGGGTAGGACTCACAGATGGAAGAGTCCAGGTGCTGGGTTCAAGGATGTGGAGCCTTCTGTCTATGAGGCTCTAGTCAGGAGGTCTGCCAGCTAGCCCATGGAGTCTCTCTGAGGTACTGGGTTCAAAAGATGTGTAAAGAATGAGATTTTCAGACCATATTAGAATTGCACTTTAGAATGCATGTATACCATTGCAGAAATGTTTTCACATAGAAAAATAACACATAGGAAAAATGTGCTTGCTTTAAACGTGTAAAAGAATCACTTTTAGAATGCATTTCAGCTTTGATAAAATAATGTTTTTACAAAGAAAATAACACATAAGGAAAATGTGCTTGATTATATTTATATATACCGCAACGACCATCAGACAATCCAGCCGCATTCTACTCTGTTGCTCCAATAAAATGCCTTATCACAAAGTCCAGGTGCATTGTTGTTTTTTTATTTATTCTTTATTTCATGTGTCATAGCAACACCCCACATGGAACGCCTCCACATTTCGGTTCATGCCTTCAACTGGGCTATCCCAGAGCTCACACACTCTGTGTTTAAAAGGAAACCAAGGACGGATACATCCTCATGACTCACATCTTGTTATCAACATCTAGTGCACCTCCTTAACTTTAATGTCCTGGGATTTCAGCTACATTGGAATTTCCAAATACAAAATATTCATCTAAACACACACCATTCATGATTTCAAATTTGCAGCACACTACACAAGGGGATATACTGATCATTTTGATGCACTTTCTATAAAAAGAAATACCTTTATAGCCTCATATATAGAGGATGCATATGGAACCAGTCTGGGAGGACTGGGTTCTCACACCTAATATCTGGGTCTCTTGCGTTGTTATTAACCATGATATCAGCATGTGTGGCTCACCAGTGGCATTTATCTATCAATCAACATAATATCATCATAATTAATACAACACAGTATACTGATACATGATAATATAAATATTTTCTACAAGCACATAAAGTGTGAGTGCCTCATCCCCTGTTAATATTTGCAACAACCCCATAAAGTGCAAATACTAATTCCTCAACAATGTCATCAAACAGTGTCATTATTCAAACTGATACTGAATAACGTACAGTGTTAATTCCACTATCAACCTTAAAACAACCACTTTATCCACAGTAAAGTGCAAATGCTTCTGCAAACAACCCTCTCTGTTTTTAGGTCGAGCCTAGAGCAGCGCATGCGCTGCATGCTCGACTTTTAGTAGGGGGTACAAAAAGTGCTACCCACAAGCTTTTTGTGGCGTAAAGTTTGCGTGCATGTGCGCGCGAACGCGCGCAGTTGTCATCTGCCTTTCTTATCTCATTAAGCCTTCAAGCCGTCATGGCTCATTAAGTGCATTCGCGTGCAGCGCGCGTGCACACAACTCCCTCCGCCTCTCTCTCCCGCTGCAGCCCCCATCTATGCATTCCGCGCAGCCAATGCTTGTTACCCAGAGTTACCAATTCATCTTTGTTCTAACTTTTAAATTCTACATGACCTCACTCATTTTGGTGCATTATATCTCTTCAGCTCTATCTTTTATACTCTCTTTGGTTTGGAGACTTCTTACCTGGTTGTTGTTTTGGTGACCTGACGTGGCTGTGCCACATTCGTCTCCCCGAAGGAAGCCTGGCTGCTTTCTTTTTAGCATTTCTTTGTTTATTTTTTCCAGTTTACATTCCTAATAAATGGAACGTAAACAACAAAAAAAACGCGTAGACAACAATAAAAAGCGGCACATTTTACAGCGATCACTCATGTTGCAATGTCTCGTCAGCTGAATTACTCACATAGAGATCCATGGTGCATTTCTGATTTCCACTTATTGTGTATTACGAGTCAGTTTCACCCGGTGAGATGCTCGCGTGGTCTTGAGTCTGGCAGAAGGACGCTAACATATAATCCCTACTCGACTAAATCAGCTCTCAATGTTTCTCCAGACCTTGTTTTAATCAAGTGTACATTCTCAGCTTCAGACCAATCATCTTCATAGGCCACGCCTTCTCAATTAATGGGGGAAGGGAGGGGGCTCCTTTCCTTACCCTGCATAGGGCCCTCCTGCTTGAGACTGGCTAACAAGGATGAGTTGAGCATTTCTCACAGAAACCAAGCCACTCAGCCACATCTCACATTAAGAATGTAGCCTCCCCCCCCCCCATGGCTTAAGAAACAACTATTTGCAAAGCCAATCAGTATAATCTTTGGGACCTATTGGCTATGGAAATGGTTTTAGCAATGTGTTACTATATATACGTTGAATATATTCCATATGTAAACAGTTTGAATCTATGAATTTTTTTTAACTCTCTTAGGTTTAATGCAATTTTGTATTGTAATTGGCTTTATTAAGTACTAGCAAAACAAAGAGCTCTCGGCTCTGAAAGGCTAAGGTATTGGGTTTACCAGTGCTTGGATGGTACAATGAGCTGAGTGGCATGTTGATGTCTGGGTGAGATCTGGTTGTAGGAGGTTGTTCATGATGGGGCATGAGAGCTCTGGAGCTGAGGCTGACTGCAGTGTGAGTCAGCGGACCATAACAGGCTTCAGATTATATGCTCATACAATCCCTGGCCTCTCTCCGGGACACATATGGTGATAGTCCCGTATGTACCATTTGTAGTTACCAATTTGAATTATTTACAATAAAGCCTTTGTTGTCACGTGTTTATATGAAACTGCTCACAACCACTCCCAAAAGAACAAGCATTGGCATAGCCAATAGGTCTCGCTTTTGGGACCTTACAAGTGTTTAGCCATGCAACAGTTGATGTTGTTGCACCAAGGATATTGTGCTGCATAACTAAATACTTATAAGGTCCCAAAAGCGAGACCTATTGGCTATTCCAATGTTTGTTTCTATTTAGCGCTCAAAGAGAGAATCTCCCAATGCTCAAATATGATCATGAATCCAGCACCAGTAATGCAACAAACATTTAAATCTCATAAATATACACAAACAGGTTCAGTCCCGGCGCGCTCTACTGCGGGTGCTGGTGATGGGTTGAAGCTCTGAGCCCATGAAACATTTTGTATCCACAATGACGCCGCACTCAGAAGAATCGTGTATAGTTCTTCTTTATTCAGGCAACAACACTGCTACACAAATGCGTTTTGACCTCACAGGGACTTCTTTACGGTAAGTGAGTCTTTCTTCACTTCTCATATATGTACCTATGCCCATCATTAGCCCATAATAAGGCATTGTGATAGTTGTAGTTCAACAACATAACATTAAAAAATTACATTGGGTTTTTAAACTATTTTTGTGTGTATATATGGGTATCTTTGTTCTATACTATAATATTGTAAATGATGTTCAGTACTATGGTCAAACTAGTAATGTATGTTTACCAACATAACATCAATTCCTACTTTATTAGGCATCTCATGAATTCCTGGTATAGTACCAATTAAAGTACATAATTCCTTATCATTGGTCGACTGGAATGTATACATATTTGTACATTTTAAGGCAATCAGTTGTAATACCGCAAGTTGTATGTACTATATTAGGATCCGGTTCCTATAGTTAACCATACTCCAGTGATCAAATTATCAATAGTACATTTGTGATGTAGTATCAATGAAGCTGCCATACAGATATAGTACCAGAGTTCATCAAGTTAGGCTCACTTACTGTGAACCGTGAAAAAGACCCTCTGAGGTCAAAAAACGTTGGTGTAGCAGTGTTGTTCACTAAATAAAGAAGAACTTTACAGGATTCTTTTGAGTGCGGCGTCATTGTGGATACAATATATATATATGTATACATACAGGAATTCTGCCTGTTTTGCCGTGCTCCTGCCTATGACTCGTTGGTGCCAGGCGTGGCAGCAGAAACCACATATGTCGAGGAAATCCAAATCTCGATCGGGAAGGAATTGGCACACCAATTTCAACCCAGGAAGTTATATTTAGTTAAATCAGATTCAACGATAACATATAAATCATATATTGAAATTGAATTTAAACATTCATTGTTCTGATTATAGTCACTATGTCAAGAACATAAACATTATAATTGTGTTTCTATTTCTCACACAATAAGTTTAGTTTGTTAATCTGAACGCTCCTGATGCGTGCTGTTTTTTTTCAACATTTTCAATGTTGATAACTTTATGCGCTACCATCACAGTCAAAATAAATCCCTCAAGTTGGATTTTGTGATTAATCACTCAATTTATCTGGATTTAGAACCGACCTTCTGGTAACACGTATAACATTGGAAAATAAATCCCTCTGGTGGGAAGTGATAACGCCTTGTGACATTTCAAAATTGTGAATAATCATCGTTCTTGAACATTCATTTCTACTACTATACCCAGGTTAAAATAAACAAAATTCAAAATCAAAGAAAAAAGGGGACAGGAAGATTAAAAAGGGGTTAAAACCTAGTTTGTTGGAAAGTCAAAGTTTGTGCATTATTCTTGCTCATGAATGTACAAACAATTTCTCGTCCTGGTTCAAACTATGTGGGATATAGGTTCTGAGTTCCAATATCTGCCTGGATTCTCGTTGACATACTCTTTTTCTCTGTTACCTCCTCGTACATGTGCAGCCACTGTTTCTATGCCATAGAATGTTAGTTGTTTCCAATCACTGTTATGTTTCAACTCCATATGCTTTGCCACAGCATTGCTCCGATCTTTTGTCATTGTGGCTCTTACATGTTTGAGAATTCTTTTTTCAATTCGCAAATTGTGCTTCCCACATACTTTAGAGCACAAGGACACTCTATAACGTATACTAGGAATTGGGTTTTACAGGTTATCAATTTTTCAATTCTTTTTATTTGCCCATATAATTTCCTTGGTGTTCCTGGCAATTTTACAAACCTTACAATTGTAGCATTTAACGAAGCACTGTGTTGTTTTGTTACCTTTGTTTTTCCAATGGTGGCTTCGAACCAATGTATCTTTTAAGTTCCTTGCCTTCCTAAAGGTAATGTTGGGGTGATTCCCGATTAGACCTGCCACTGTGGGATCCAAAGGTAAGATTCTCCAGTTCTTTTTCAAAATGGCTGTGATTTGTTTCGACTCCTGTGAGTGTGTTGTTATCAGGCGGATCACATTAGGGATTTCCGTATGTATCTTAGCTTTGAGGATTTCTTCTCTGTCCTTTGTTTCTGTTTTCTCTCTGCATCTACCAACGATCTTTCTTGGGTAACCTCTTTGTCTTAATCTGTTACTTGTCCGATCTCGATGTTTTGCCCACTCTTCTTTTTCTGAGCAGATTCTTTTGATACGCAGAAACTCCCCAAATGGGATAATATTGATCAGTGTCATTTGATGGAAACATTGGGCCTGTAATATTGCATTGGCAGCTGTCTTTTTCCAATGCAGGGTGGTCTCAATTTTTTTATCTTTCACATGGATTTCAGTATCAAGAAAGGTAACTCGATCCTGACTGATTTCATAGGTAAACTTGAATTGTGCTTCAGTGTTGTTCAGAATCAAAAAGTATCTCTCAAACTCCATTTCAGTACCGTCCCATATAATCAGCAGGTCATCGATAAACCTGAACCAAATTACTATTTTGGTTACATGTTCGTCATTGTCAGGTGCCAGGCAAGTTGTTGCTCCCACCAACCCAATGCTAGGCATGCATAACTGGGGCTAAAGAAAAACACTATAGCGGTCTCTTTTGTTTGAATGTATATCTCTTCTCCAAAGAGAAATACATTTTTCATTAGACAAGATTTAATCATTTGCAACAACATCTGATTGTGTTGAGCCTATTGAATATTGCGCTTTTTGAGGAAGTACTTGCATGCTGTTAATCCAATGTGGTTTTCTATGTTGGTGTAATTACATCCATCGTAATTAATTTATAGGAATTCTGTCACGGTGTATTCTGCAAGTGTCTTAAGACGTCCCCCGTATCTTTTATATAAGATGATAGATTTTGTACAAATGGCAACAGAAAAAAATCCACATAGTTGGCAGTGGATTCAGATAACGAGCCATTGGCTGCAATTATTGGATGCCCAGGTGGTTTGGTGGCATTTTTATGTATTTTGGGCAAAAAATAAATTGTTGCCATTCTTGGATAATCCGTTTTCAGGTACTTGACCTCATCATCATCGAGTAAGTTTGTGTTGGACCATTCCTTCAAATGTTTACCCCATTGGTCTTTGAATTCCGTGGTTGGATTGTCATTTAATTTTGAACGTGTTGGTGTTATATGCTGTAATGAAGAAATTCACCCGTTTACTTGTGGATTAATAAAGAACTGTTACTAAAACTCTGCACTGAGTGCGCTCCACTTTATTCTTCCTGCTGGGAGAATCTGTAAAGGATATATATATATATTCACTGAAAAAACCATAGGTTTCAGGCACGTTATAGTTAGGAATTAGCATTTAAAAAACCTTAGAAATTCACTGAAAAAACCATAGGCTTCAGGGGCGTTATAGTTAGTTGGACATTTCCCTCGTACAAAACCCGTGAAATTCCCCCGTTATAGTTAGTTCAGCTAACTATAACTCGTGCGCCCGCAATGCACTGCTGATGACGTCACATATTACATCATTCATGACATGGTCAGTGACATCAATCATGACATCACTGATGACATCTCAAATGACATCACTGATGACATCATCCAGTGAATGTGTGTCTTTCAGAAAATTAAATATGTTTTATATATGTATATCTCAAGGTCGATGGAAGAATAAATGGGTATATAAGTGTCTAAATGGATGTTTTTTTGTGTAAAATTGATTGTATAACGGACTGATTAAGTGTATCTTAGTGAATACATGGGTTAATGAGTAATGCTTAAATATGTAAATATCTATATCGGTCTCTCACTTTGTGTATAAGTGACTGCATGGGTTGGTGAGTAGCTACATGAGTGTCTATATGGGTTATTACTTGTTTTTTCGAGTATCAGTATGTTATCTTATGTTATGTTAGGGACACTTCTAGAGCGCGCAACTCACCCGGGGGCATCTCTGCGCTATACTTAGTTATTCACTGAGAGGGAAGAGTAGGAAGAAGAAGCCACGATAAGTACTAAGGAGTCAGAAATAGAAAAGTTTTCAATTTTTTCCTAAAGATTGTAAGAGAGGGGCAGTTTCGAATGGCAATAGGAAGCGAGTTCCAGTAACGCAGCGCGAGACATGAGAAAGCCCTAGCCCCTGAACGGGAGCAGCGAATTCTAGGAATCTTCAAAAATTCCATGGTGTTAGACCTTAAATTGAGGATGGAGGTCTTTTTTATTAGTTTGTTTGCCAGGTATTTGGGACCTATACCGTTCAAGGCTTTGTAAGTAAGACAACAGGTCTTAAAGTGGGATCGTTTCACAATCGGGAGCCAATGGAGCTCTAATAGGAGAGGGGCTGAAGGCGTGCCTGCCGGACGATCGAGTATCATTCGGGCAGCGGTGTTCTGGATGACCTGTAGTTTCTTTAGCAGGGACGGGCCAAGTTCGGCGAGTATAGCGTTGCCGAAATCGAGGCGGCAGATCACCATTGCCTGAACTAGAGTTCTTCGGTGCTTGATGGGAAGATAAGGGAGAATCTTCCGTAAAAGCCGCAGGCTAAAATAACAGGAGCTGGTGATTGTAGCTACATGGTCTTTCATTGAGAGGGCCTGATCAAGTGTGAACCCCAGATTCTTCACTACTTGCTTAGGGACTGGAGCCGTACCAAGCTCTTGCGGCCACCAGACCTTGGACCAAGAAAGAGAGGCTTTCCCTACTAATAGAATGTCTGTCTTACTCAGGTTCAACTGGAGAAGATTCTCGGTCATCCAGTTTGAGATAGTGGTCATTCCTGCTGCAAAACGTAGGTGTTCTGACGTTGCATTTGGGTTGATTTTAAAGATAAGCTGGGTGTCGTCCGCGTATGAAATGATCTCAAACCCACAGAATTCAGCTATTTTAGCTAAAGGGGACATGTATGGATTGAATAAGGTAGAGCTGAGACATGATCCCTGAGGGACGCCTTTATCCAGGCCACGTTTGTTTGACCGGAATGGACCTAGCATAATTGTTTGATTTCTATCTGCCAGGAAGTTTTGTAGCCATGTCAGTGCTTGATCTTGTATGCCACAGGAACTCAATCTCTCCGACAACTTAGAATGGGATATCGTGTCAAATGCTGCGGAGAGATCTAAGAGGACCAGAATGGCTGATCCTCCCGCATCCATTTCTAGCCTCAGTGAGTCAGTAACTGCAAGAATAGCAGATCCAGTACTGAAGCCTGGCCGAAAACCTGACTGCGATGAGTCAGTGGCTCAGCTGTTTATTTATAGCTGCTTCAAGTGATTTGCCCAACAAGGGTAATAATGATATGGGCCGATAGTTAGCGAGCGTGAGGGGATCTGCTGTCGTTTTTTTGAGGATGGGGCGAACAAACGCTTCCTTCCAGATGGAGGGGATAATGCCCCACTTAATGGAACTATTGAAGATTGCTTGGATTTCCGAGGCACAGCATGGGGCAATAAGGGCCATGATTCTCGGGGGCACAAGTCACTAGGAGAACCAGACTTTGCCAATGAGAGTAAGGTGTTAACTTCCGTTATTGATAGGGGTTCAAATTGTTTGAGCTTGCCCGAAGTCTTTTGTTTGGTTTCGGCGGAGCTCATGAGGGGAATTTTGGTCTGTGTTGATAAAGATGAAAAATTTGCGTAAATCAGGTTAATTTTTTCCTCAAAGTGGGTTTCAAGAGAGTTGCAGAGGTCCTGTGACTCCATTTGAGGCAGCCTACATGCCTGAGGGTTGACAAAATCTACAACTATATTAAATAGAGTTTTTGAGGAGTTGGTGGCTTGGTCAATTTGTTTTAGAATGAAAGATTTCCTTGCTGATTTTATGTTCTGGTGATATTTAGATAATGAGTGTTTATAGGTCAGTCGGTCCGTAGGGGTTTGACTGGCTCTCCAGCATCTCTCCAGGGCTTTGCACCTCGATTTTTCCGCACTGAGTTCTCCAGTATACCAGGGGGCCAATTTTCGCTGTTTGGAGGGGCAGAACATTTTTACGGGGATTAGGGAGTCGAAGACTGTAGTTAGTTTGGTAGAAAGAATCTTCAACAGTTCTGGAGCATCTGAGCCTGTCGGTGGGGGAGCCTGGGGCAGGGCATTGTTGGTAGCCACGAAAGCTTCTAGGCATAGGTTATTCCAAGGTCTGCAAAGTTGCAAGGAGCGAGGTTCAGAATCCGGTAGAACAATTGAATACTGTTGTCGCATGGTGAAAGGGACCATGAAATGGTCAGACCATGTTAAGGGGAGGGGAGGGAGTCGATGAGGTGCACGATGTTAGAAAAGATCAGGTCAAGGGCGTGACCTGCTCTATGCATGGGGGCAGTTGAAAGGAGGGAGAGGCCGAGTTGTTTTAAGCTGTATAGGAGATTTTCCGTCTCTGGGTTCCCTGGGGCATCCCCGTGATAGTTGAAATCCCCAAGCAGAATGAAATTGCTGGATGCTATGGTTTGCAGGGCGATCAACTCCACTAATTCATTCGCGAAGTCGGTCCTGGGCCCCGGAGGCCAGTAGATCAGGGCCCCGTTCCAGCTGTCTGATGGCGATCTGACCAACTTAAAAAAGCCTAATTCTAGACTAGCCGTGCAGTGAGTAGCAGTCCAGTGGACTTTTAGGTGATCTTTGAAAGCTATTGCGATCCCGCCCCCGTTTTACCCTGCCTGTCTGAATGGATAAATTTGTATCCGTCGGGTATAGCTAAGCTGCTCTGGGGGTGGTTAGAGGGGTTTAGCCACGTTTCTGTAAAGAAACATAGGTCTGGGGAGTATGAGTTGACCATGTCCCAGATTTCAATAGGGTGTTTAGCTAAAGACCTGACGTTGCAGAGAATAAATGTTGGGCTGGCATGGTTTGCGTCTGGCGAGACGTTTGACTCAGGGCCAACAGGATCGTTTAATTTACAGCAGAAGGAACATGTCTTACATGTCACTGGTCCTTCCAGGTTGAGCGGAAAAGATTCTGGACAGTTCGCCCGGATAGTGGACTGTGGTATATGTCGGAATCTATAATCTATTAGTGCCTTTGAGGAATAGCTTATTCGAGTTGGTAGAGGCGGGGCACAGGATATTTGGGCAGAGGTTTCGGGCTTGGGGCTTGTAAGGGCGCGGACAGGCTTGCCTTGTGCACGCCTTCGGCGCGCCGGCGTGTCCGCTGCACGCGTGCGCTGCGCGCGCGCTGAGGTGTCGGCATTTTATGCCAATGGAGGTGACTACTAGACCGCCTCCCCCTTGTAGCCCCAAGATGGCGGCCGTCCCAAGGAGAAATCCGGTCTCTCCCCCGGTACCCAAGAGTGAGGCTCCCACGAGGTAACTCCGACTGTGCAGCGCGTGTGCAAAATAGCAAGTTTAAATTTAAAAAGTCAACAGGAGGTTTAGCAGCAACAACACAGTAAAATAGTATAAGCGATTTCAGTACCAGCTCTAAAAACGTATTATTCCCGGCTTCCGCCTCAGGAACTAAGTGCTGCGCGTGCGCTGAGGGGTCGGCATTTTATGCCAATGGAGCTGACTACTAGACCACCTCCCCCTTGTAGCCCCAAGATGGCGGCCGTCCCAAGGAGAAGTCCGGTCTCTCCCCCGGTGCCCAAGAGTGAGGCTCCCACGAGGTAACTCCGACTATGCAGCGCGTGTGCAAAATAGCAAGTTTAAATTTAAAAAGACACCAGGAGGTTTAGCAGCAACAACACAGTAAAATAGTATAAGCGATTTCAGTACCAGCTCTAAAAACGTATTATTCCCGGCTTCCGCCTCAGGAACTAAGTCTGAGTGTCTGAGTGTCTGAGTGTCTGTATGGTTCAGTGGAGGGTATTACTTAGTGCATAGATGCATGAATGAGTGCGTCACTGTTTGTATATGTTGAAGACAGTATGTGTGCAGGACTGTATGGGTGGATGAGTGTGTGTATGGGTGTGTTAGTGAGTGAATGACTGTCTCAATAGTGTCTTTATAAGTCTTATAGTCTTTCCTACGTTTTCTTTAACAGTCTTTTATTGCAACAAATCCAATTTCAGGAAATTGTCAGACTACGCTTTTCGTTCATAACAATGAACTTCTTCAGGGCATAGGATTATGTGGCGTCTCGTATAAAATTGAAGCGTGTACGATGGGCTGCGTGGGCCTCCTTGATAAGGGCTCATAATCTGTAGGACACAATATCTGCAGCCTTCTGCTCCGTCTGGTGTACATGCTTACATTTTATACGAGACGCCACATAATCCTATGCCCTGAAGAAGTTCATTGTTATGAACGAAATGCGTTGGCTGACAATTTCCTGAAATTATATATAACGCCCCTGAAACCTATGGTTTTTTCAGTGAATTTCTAAGGTTTTTTTAAAATGCTAATTCCTAACTATAACGTGCCTGAAATCTATGGCATTGTAAATGAATTTCAAAGGTTTTTTAAATGCTAGTTTCTAACTATGCCTACAGAGGTAGGACATGTGAAGAAAGAAGAATAAACGCACAGAAAGAAAAAAAAGAAATGCAGAAAGAAGCAACAGAAGTCCTCAAAGACGAAGAAAAGCGCAGAAAGAATAAAGACATGTGCAGAAAGAACCAACAGAGCAGCAGAAAGAGGCCTTGTTACAAAATCATCCTGTGCCCAACACTTTTTCAGATGGGTACTGCTGTTAACTGACTCTGACTAACCAGGCCTAGAGCCAGTGGTATGCTAAAAGATACTTAGAATACAAATGTAAATGTAAATGTCAAGGTACTTATAGAGCGCACTGTCACCAGACGGCCACCTTGCGGTGTCGCCTTTGCGGTTTCCTGGCGCTGATACTCATACCACTGTGGAACCCCTCCTGGCTTTCCCTGTGAAGTGTCCACTCCTGGGCACCCCCAGGGTGAAGCCAGGCATCCTTAGCGCTGTTGGGTTAAGCAAGCTATTGCCCAGAGTTGCAGCGTGGGGCCCATGATTAGAATAAGCACCAAGGCGAGAATAGACAGGTCCGAGGAAATTGAGCCCGAGCCCCGCCGAGGCGGGAATCGAACCCTGGTCCCTGGCCAGAACTCTGCTTCAGGGTCTGCCGCTCTAACCATTGAGCCACACTCCTCCACTGTGAAAACATCTACATACACTAGGGAACACTATGTGTTGGGGTACCCCTGTGATTAGCATAACCTCATCTGTAAGCCCCTAGTACATAATAGGGCAGGGGGATTAAAACTACCTTTTAAAACGTGAAACGGGGTGCGTTTGCACACTGGTGAAGGGGGGGGGGGAGCCTGAGGTGACATGTGTGCAAACACGCCCTGTGGGTGTTTTAAGTTGGGGGATAAGTTGGGGGATAAAGTCCCCTTGAATCTTGAGGGTCCCTGGGGTCCAACTAGCCCACTAGGTACCTCCAGTAAGCGCCACAGAGCTGCGTTACAGAGAGATGTAAAAAGGGGCACAGCCTAGACCACCTCTCTGCAACGCAGCACGGTGGTGCTTACTGGAAGCACCTGGTGGGCTAGTTGGCCGCCAGGGTCCCTCAGGATTGAAGGGGAATTATTTCCCCAACATAAAACGTGTCACAGGGCGTGTTTGCACACGTCACCTCAGGCCCGGTCCCCTCCCTTCACCACTGTTTAAACACACCCTGTGGCCATTTTAAGTTGGGAGATTAAGTCCCCTTGAATCCTGAGGGTACCGAGGGTCCAACTAGCCCACTAGGTACCTCCAGTAAGCGCCACAGAGCTGCATTGCAGGGAGGTGTAAAAAGGAGCACGGCCTAGACCACCTCTCTGCAACGCAGGGCAGTGGTGCTTACTGGAAGCACCTGGTGGGCTAGTTGGCCGCCAGGGTCCTTCAGGATTGAAGGGGAATTATTTCTCCAACTTAAAACGTGCCACAGGGCGTGTTTGCACAAGTCACCTCAGGCCCCGTCCCCTCCCTTCACCACTGTTTAAACACGCCCTATGGCCATTTTAAGTTGGGAGATGAAGTCCCCTTGAATCCTGAGGGTCCCGAGGGTCCAACTAGCCCACTAGGTACCTCCAGTAAGCGCCACAGAGCTGCATTGCAGGGAGGTGTAAAAAAGGGCACGACCTAGACCACCTCTCTGCACGCAGCGCAGTGGTGCTTACTGGAAGCACCTGGTGGGCTAGTTGGCCTCCAGGAGCCCTCAGGATTGAAGGGGAATTATTTCCCCAACTTAAAATGCACCACAGGGCGTGTTTGCACACGTCACCTCAGGCCCCGTCCCGTCCCTTCACCACTGTGTAAACACGCCCTGTGGCCGTTTTAAGTTGGGAAATTAAGTCCATTTGAATCCTGAGGGTGCCTAGGGTCCAAGTAGCCAACTAGGTACCTCCAGTAAGCACCACAGAGCTGCGTTGCAGAGAGGTTTAAAAAGTGGCACGGCCTGGACCACCTCTCTGCAACGCAGCGCAGTGGCACTTACTGGAAGCACCTGGTGCCCTAGTTGGCCCCCAGGGTCCCTCAGGATTGAAGGGGAATTATTTCCGCAACTTAAAACGTGCCACAGGGCGCGTTTGCACACGTCACCTCAGGCCCCGTCCCCTCCCTTCACCACTGTGTAAACGCACCCTTGGCCGTTCTAAGCTGAGAGATTAAGTCCCCTTGAATCCTAAGGGTCCCTAGGGTCAAACTAGCCCACTGGTACCTCCAGTAAGCGCCACAGAGCTGCATTGCAGAGAGGTGTAAAAAGGGGCATGGCCTCTGAACACCTGTCTGCAACGTAGCTCCCTGGCGCATACTGGAGATACCTGTTGGGCTAGTTGGCCCTCAGTATTGAAAGATAATTAATTCCCCAACTTACAAATCGCCACGGGGCGCGTTTGCACAATGGTGAAGGAAGGGGGCATGGCCTGAGGTGACATGTCTGAAAACACGCCCTGTGGCGTGTTTTAAATTGGAGAATTAATTCCTCCTCAATCCTCGGGGCCAACTAGCCCACCAGGTACCTCCAGTATGTGCCAGAGAGCTGCATTGCAGAGAGGTGTTCAGAGGCCATGCCCCTTTTTACAACACTCTGCATCGCAGCTCCGTGGCGCTTACTGGAGGTACCTGGTGGGCTAGTTGGCCCCAGGGACCCTCAGGATTGAAGAGGAATTAATTCCCCAACTTAAAAAGCGCCACAGGGTGTTTGCACACATGTCACCTCAGGCCCCGCCCCTCCCTTTACCACTGTGGCATCACGCCCCGTGGCGCATTTTAAATTGAGGGATTAACTCCCATTGAATCCTGGGGGTCCCTGAGGTGCAACTAGCCCACCATCTACCTCCATTAAGCGCCATAGAGCTGCGTTGCAGAGAGGTGTAAAAAGGGGTGTGGCCTCAGAACACCTCTCTGCAACAAAGCCCCCTGGCGCATACTGGAGGTTACTGGTGGGCTAGTTGGCCCCAGGGACCACCAGTATTTGAGGGAAATTAGTTCCCCATCTGCAAACGTGCCAGGGAGCGCGTGGCCTCTGGTGCGATGCCGGTCTTTTATTATTTTTTTTTTTAAGAAGGGTGGCTGTGTGGCCCCCCTTCTTTTTATAATTTATTGGCCCCCTATTTTTTTTTTTTTTTTTAAATTTGGAAGGGGGCCGCGTGGTGCCCCTCCTGAGGCCATTATCGGCCCCGGGGACCCCATCTCCCGGGACATGGCCATTTTTTTAACTTAATTTTATTGGAGGGGGGCTGCGTGGCCCCCCTCCTCAGGCCAATTTTGGCCCCGGGGACCCCATCCTCTGGGGCCGGCCCTATCCATTGGGGATCGTGGGGACCCCCAATCCCCCCACGGTCCCGCCGGCTCCCCACGTCCTGCGGGAGCCGGCATTGCTTTTCCACATGGGGAGCTGCTAAGATGCAGCTCCCCGTGTGGAAAAGCAATCGTCTTTGGTTTTTGGAAGAGAGAGCAGGTTTCCTGCTCTCTCTTCCAAAAACTGAAGCAGTTTGCTATGGCAGGGCGGGAGCTGTGAGGCTCCCGCCCTGCCATAGCAAACTACAGTGTCCCGGGGGTGGGCACCCCGGGACACTGCAAGAGCTGGCCCTGGGGGGTGGCGGTCACCAGGGCCATCAAGGGCTCCAGGAGGGGGGCTGCGCGGCCCATCTCCCAACATTTACAAAGCCCCCGGGGGGGGTCCCCCCCAAATTTAAAGACCTAGTGTCCCGGGGAGGTGGCGGTCAAGCCCCCCCACACAGGATTAGTTGTTTAAAAAAAAGCCCCGGGGATGGCAGTCCACGGGGAGGCGGGGGGCCGTGTGCCCCCGCATGCAATTATTTAATTAATGCCCCAGGGGGTGGTGCTCCCGGGGCTTGGGGGGGCTTTGATGCCCCCCGCAAATATTTTCTTAAAGCCCTGGGGGGTGGCGGTCCCCAGGGCTTGGGGGGCCTCTGAGCCCCCACCCATGGATTTTTGAAGCCCCGGGGGTGGCGGTCCCTGGGGCTGGGGGGGGCTGTGAGCCCCCAACATAATTTTGAAAATCCCCAGGGGGTGGTGGTCCCCGGGGCGTGGGGGCCCCTCTGGGCCCCCATTACAATTAAAATATTGGCCCCGGGACTTGGCCCATCCGGGGGCCACATAGTAATCAAGCGCAGGAGCCCGCGCTTTGTTTTTTTTTTCTTCGGCTGGATTCATGGATCCTCCACGGATTTTGCCGAATTAAAAAAAGAATTCTTGTCCCTGGGGGTCCTTGTGGGACCTAGAGGGCCTAGAGGGTCAGGGTGTTTCTACCCTGCCCCCTTTTCTTGTTTTGCGCTTTTTTGACTGATTTCTTGTGCCTCGGCTCAACCGAGGCACAAGATGGCTGCGAACACTTCCTGGTTTGGAGTGTTGACAGCCAATTAGCATACAGCTCGTGATCAGGGGGGTGCGTGTATCCTTGGCAGCCATAGATATTGAAACTTTTTTACTTTTGATTTTCTCAGCAACTACTGAAAGGATTTACACCATTTAACAAAAAGGGTTCTTTCTGAACCAAGATCTACCTCTTTGCCAAATTTGGGGTAATTGCGTTCAGCAGTTCGGGCTGTAGCTGTGTCTAAAGTTTCCTAAGGAAAATTGCATCGGGAAAACATGTTTTGGGACCCCCCTTTTTTCTCAGCCCCCGCTTTGCAAATCACCGCAAAACTTTCAGGATAGGAGCGGACCGGAGCTGGCCATAAGTTTTGAAAATTTTGCAATGATTCGTCAACCGGCGCCAAAGTTATTCCAAATAGAATGTTGCAGATTACCTATGGATAATAGGTCCTAACTATACCTACCCACTGGCGACCGCCAGTAGGTAATATATATATATATATATATCTATATATCTATCTATATATATATATATATATATATATATATATATATATATATATATATATATATATATATATATATATATATATTATCTACTGGCGGTCGCCAGTAGATAGTTATAGTTAGGACCGAGTTTCCATAGGAAATCTCAAAATTCTATTTTGAATAACTTTGGCGCCGGTTGACGAATACTCGCAAAATTGTCGAAACTAATGGGGCGCTCTGTTCAGCTCCTACCCTGAAAGTCTCGGGGTGATTCGTCAAGCGGGGGCCGAGAAAAAGGGGGGGTCCCAAAACGCGTTTTCCCCATGCATTTTTCCATAGGACCTTTAGTCGCAGCTACAGCCCGAACGGCTGAACATAATTACTTCAAATTTGGCAGAGAGGTAGCCATAAGGTCAAGGCAGTGCCTTTTGCAGGTCTGGTGTAAATCTGTTCAGTATTTCCTGAGAAAATAGCATTTAAAAGCATATCAATATCTATACGCGCGCAGCGTGCTCGCACTGTGCAAGCCCTGTGCGCGCACCCTGCTGTGCGCGAGCGAAATTCTGATTGGTTGTTAGATGTCAGTAAACATTCGAATCGGTCAAAATCAGGAAGTGTCGGCCGCCATTTTGTCTGTCGCACTGAAAAGGAAAGGTGGAGAACGTGAATAGGGGCAGAGTAGGGAGTTCTTGACCCCCTAGCCATTGTCAGAGGGTCACAGTAGGACCACGAAGGGCCAAAAAAAAGATTTTAATTTTTTTTAAAAACATCGCGGGGTGCGCGCACTCTGCGCGCACCCGAAAAAAAACATTACAAAAAATAGAAATAAAAATCAAGTTTAAGTGTTTAGATATTAGGTGGCTCTAAAAAGAGCCCTTGTGTTTATTGAGTGTTTTTCGGTACCTACAAGTAAGTACCGATGCAGAGTCTAAAGTTCAAGAGGAAGACTCTGTTGCCTTCATCATTGAAATGTACACCGTCTCCTCTATAAATGTCTTGCATGTTGTAACGCAAGTTGTTGTGGTATATATAACCCATACCATAGTCTCTGAGGAAAGCAGAAACAGACTTATTGATGTGCTTTCTTGCTTTGTCAATCTGTGGACAATGTTGGTTGGACCAGTTCCACTTTTGCCTTTGGCATATATTAGAATATACAAAGGCAGTTTGTGGAAAAAGTGACATCAATTGCACAAAGGTGTCCTTAATAAGCATTTCCAGACCTACCCCAGTTAAAGTGCCTAGGTCATTTCCACCACAGTGCACAATAATAAGGTTAGGCTGTGGGAGATGTAGAAAGGTTTTCACCAAAGGTATTAATTGGTGCCACTTTAACCCTCTCTGACCAATCCATTTAATGTCTACATTTGGCAAAGCAAGGTCTTTCACAATACCTCTTTTTTCTGCAAATTTTTCACTCCAGAAGACATAGCTATGACCTACAATCCACACTGTGAACATCTTTCAAGGAGATCTGGATGCACTCCGGAGGTGTCTTTCAGTAGAATGGCAATATGAAAAGAAAGACAGTTGAAAAATGGAGGCATACATATTTTTTTTAATAAAAAGAACTCATTGGCTGATTCAAACCATTTTACAGTTAAAACTAGGCTGTCTGTTTACATTTTTAAAAGCATGTTTTGGATTGGTTCAGAAAAATGTGTTCCCACTGAACATTACTTTGGATTTGCTGTTAGGTTTGAAAAGTCAAGCACTCTTGATCTTTGGATTTGAAACATTGTGTGCTGAACTTATGACCTCTCTGCTCACACCAGTGTTCCATGACCTGTTGCTATGGTAGCAGGCAGAAGTCATGTTGGGGGAAGGGATGATTTGGAAAAGGGTTGAAAGTTGCAACCAATAGAAATGTGTGATTCCATTAGAAAAAATGTGGGAAGGACTGTGATTTTACATTAACATGTATATGTGTGAAAAAAGAGAGGGAAACATTGCCATTTATTGGTTGAGGTGAGAGGAGAGAGGTGTACAGCTCTGAGATTCTGGCTCTGATAATCTGCTGTTTGAGTGCCACATTTCTTTCTCAACTAACTAATTTTAAAGGTGAGTTATGAGTTTGAGAGGGGATGTATGTGGTGATTTTTGATATAAATATTAGAATTGTCATTCTTCTTTTAAAGTTGTGTTTTACATTTTATGTTAAGGAAGATATTTAACTGCCTTGAACATGTTAGATATTATGGAGTATGTCTTCACTATAAGTTAAGGTGTACTGGTATCACTCAGGAATACTGTTTTGTGCCTAGAATCACATCATGAGAGAGTGTGCACACAGGAATTGTTATCAGAGATTTAATTCGTGTTGCTCTTGCTCTGTTACCCTTGCACTCGCAGGAAAGGGGCAGCTTGTTTTTTGTAACACATGGTCATGGTCTCAAGGAGCTGTTAGGACATGTGCTCTTTTCTGCTTGTCTAAAATATAAGAAAAATGTGTCAGGCTGTCACAGTAATTATCACTTGCTCCACCACAGTACTAAATGTGCTTTCAAATTGCCAAAGAAAATATCGCTTTCTGCCTAGAATCACACCATGAGTCTGTGTGCACACAGGAATTGTTGTCAGAGATTTAATTTGTGTTGCTGTTGTTTTGTAAAACTTGCACTTTCAAGAAAGGGCCAGCTTTTTTTCTTCAACTGTGATGGTTAGCACTCAGCAGAAATTAGAATCTCACAAATGAGAGGCAAATGCTAACACATTTGAAATCAACCATTAAGTGGGTCGCACACCGCTCGTCATACTAGCAAGTAGCCCCATAGGATTCTGGACAATGAAGTAGCAGCGGGGAGCAGGTCTGTATGTGGGGTGCCGGTAGACTGCCAAATATACAAGGTTAAATACCTTTCACGGCGCGCGGGTGCGGGATCCTGACTCGTCAGCCGTTTAGCTCGAGGGAGCTTTAAATTCAACCATTAAGTGGGTCGCACACTGCTCGTCATACTAGCAAGTAGCCCCATAGGATTCTGGACAATGAAGTAGCAGCGGCGAGTACACCTATGCTACGAGTGTTAAATAAATGCCATCCCTGGACACGTGTTTCGAGGTAGTTGCCTCTCGTCAGCAGGGAGCAGGTCTGTATGTGGGGTGCCGGTAGACTGCCAAATATACAAGGTTAAATACCTTTCATGGCGCGGGGGTGCGGGTTCCTGACTCGTCAGCCGTTTAGCTCGAAGGAGCTTTAAATTCAACCATTAAGTGGGTCGCACACCGCTCGTCATACTAGCAAGTAGCCCCATAGGATTCTGGACAAGGAAGTAGCAGCGGCGAGTACACCTATGCTACGAGTGTTAAATAAATGCCATCCCTGGACACGTGTTTCGAGGTAGTTGCCTCTCGTCAGAAGGGAGCAGGACCCATTAAGTGGGTCGCACACCAGAATCCTATGGGGCTACTTGCTAGTATGACGAGCGGTGTGCGACCCACTTAATGGTTGAATTTAAAGCTCCCTCGAGCTAAACGGCTGATGAGTCAGGGTTCCGCACCCGCGCGCCGTGAGAGGTATTTAACCTTGTATACTTGGCAGTCTACCGGCACCCCACATACAGACCTGCTCCCTGCTGACGAGAGGCAACTACCTCGAAACACGTGTCCAGGGATGGCATTTATTTAACACTCGTAGCATAGGTGTACTCGCCGCTGCTACTTCATTGTCCAGAATCCTATGGGGCTACTTGCTAGTATGACGAGCGGTGTGCGACCCACTTAATGGTTGAATTTAAAGCTCCCTCGAGCTAAACGGCTGACGAGTCAGGATCCCGCACCCGCGCGCCGTGAAAGGTATTTAACCTTGTATACTTGGCAGTCTACCGGCACCCCACATACAGACCTGCTCCCTGCTGACGAGAGGCAACTACCTCGAAACACGTGTCCAGGGATGGCATTTATTTAACACTCGTAGCATAGGTGTACTCGCCGCTGCTACTTCATTGTCCAGAATCCTATGGGGCTACTTGCTAGTATGACGAGCGGTGTGCGACCCACTTAATGGTTGAATTTAAAGCTCCCTCGAGCTAAACGGCTGACGAGTCAGGATCCCGCACCCGCGCGCCGTGAAAGGTATTTAACCTTGTATACTTGGCAGTCTACCGGCACCCCACATACAGACCTGCTCCCTGCTGACGAGAGGCAACTACCTCGAAACACGTGTCCAGGGATGGCATTTATTTAACACTCGTAGCATAGGTGTACTCGCCGCTGCTACTTCATTGTCCAGAATCCTATGGGGCTACTTGCTAGTATGACGAGCAGTGTGCGACCCACTTAATGGTTGAATTTAAAGCTCCCTCGAGCTAAACGGCTGACGAGTCAGGATCCCACACCCGCGCGCCGTGAGAGGTATTTAACCTTGTATACTTGGCAGTCTACCGGCACCCCACATACAGACCTGCTCCCTGCTGACGAGAGGCAACTACCTCGAAACACGTGTCCAGGGATGGCATTTATTTAACACTCGTAGCATAGGTGTACTCGCCGCTGCTACTTCATTGTCCAGAATCCTATGGGGCTACTTGCTAGTATGACGAGTGGTGTGCGACCCACTTAATGGTTGAATTTAAAGCTCCCTCGAGCTAAACGGCTGACAAGTCAGGATCCCGCACCCGCGCGCCGTGAAAGGTATTTAACCTTGTATACTTGCCAGTCTACCGGCACCCCACATACAGACCTGCTCCCTGCTGACGAGAGGCAACTACCTCGAAACACGTGTCCAGGGATGGCATTTATTTAACACTCGTAGCATAGGTGTACTCGCCGCTGCTACTTCATTGTCCAGAATCCTATGGGGCTACTTGCTAGTATGACGAGCGGTGTGCGACCCACTTAATGGTTGAATTTAAAGCTCCCTCGAGCTAAACGGCTGACGAGTCAGGATCCCGCACCCGCGCGCCGTGAAAGGTATTTAACCTTGTATACTTGGCAGTCTACCGGCACCCCACATACAGACCTGCTCCCTGCTGACGAGAGGCAACTACCTCGAAACACGTGTCCAGGGATGGCATTTATTTAACACTCATAGCATAGGTGTACTCGCCGCTGCTACTTCATTGTCCAGAATCCTATGGGGCTACTTGCTAGTATGACGAGCGGTGTGCGACCCACTTAATGGTTACATTTGAAATCAACAGGGTAGATTTTCCTTCCAATCTTGTAATGGGTGAGGTAGTTCCTACATGTTCGAAACTCCAATTAACCCTTACCACACATGTACTCTTACACACATATCTGCAGTCTTCATGCAGTTGTGGAAGTCTCCATGCAGATCTCTCTTGCACCTGACAATACACAGTCTCCAGAAACACACTCTTTGCACACATGCAGCAGCTTCTCCTACACTCCCATGCATACTACTCAGCTCTGTGTGGTGTTTCAGATAGCAGTGTGTAACGCAAACACATTCAACGTCACCAAGGCTCATTTCCTTTGCTGTAGTCTAATCACTCACCCTGTAACACATGGTCATGGTCTCAAGGAGCTGTTAGGAAATGTGCTCTTTTCTGTTTGTCTAACATATAAGAAAAATGTGTCAGGCTGTCACAGTAATTATCACTTGCTCCATAACAGTACTAAATGTGCTTTCAAATTGCCAAAAAAAATATCGCTTTCTGCCTAGAATCACACCATGAGTCTGTGTGCACACAGGAATTGTTGTCAGAGATTTAATTTGTGTTGCTGTTGTTCTTTAAAACTTGCACATTCAGGAAAGGGCCAGCTTGTTTTCTTCAGCTGTGATGGTTAGCACTCAGCAGAAATCAGAATCTCACAAATGAGAGGCAAATGCTAACACATTTGAAATCAACAGGGTAGATTTTCCTTCCA
The DNA here is from genome assembly GCF_964204655.1 of Triturus cristatus. Taxonomy (NCBI): domain Eukaryota; kingdom Metazoa; phylum Chordata; class Amphibia; order Caudata; family Salamandridae; genus Triturus; species Triturus cristatus. The sequence goes on along the minus strand of NC_140580.1, from coordinate 458,125,655 downwards.
ATCTTGTAATGGGTGAGGTAGTTCCTACATGTTCAAAACTCCAATTAACCCTTACCACACATGTACTCTTACACACATATCTGCAGTCTTCATGCAGTTGTGCAAGTCTCCATGCAGATCTCTCTTGCAACTGACAATACACAGTCGCCAGAAACACACTGTTTGCACACATGCAGCAGCTTCTCCTACACTCCCATGCGTAATACTCAGCTCTGTGTTGTGTTTCCGATAGCAGTGTGTAACGCAAACACATTCAACGTCATCAAGGCTCATTTCCTTTGCTGTAGTCTAATCACTCACCCTGTAACACATGGTCATGGTCTCAAGGAGCTGTTAGGACATGTGCTCTTTTTTGCTTGTCTAAAATATAAGAAAAATGTGTCAGGCTGTCACAGTAATTATCACTTGCTCCTCCACAGTACTAAATGTGCTTTCAAATTGCTAAAGGAAATATCGCTTTCTGCCTAGAATCACACCATGAGTCTGTGTGCACATAGCAATTGTTGTCAGAGATTTAATTCATGTTTCTCTTGTTTTGTAAGACTTGGACTCATAGGAAAGGGTCAGCTCATATGATAGGATTTGAAAAGCTGAAAAAAAAATTGTAATGAATTAAAATTACATAAAGGTATTTTTTTTTAGTTTCTTGCAGGTATTGCTGAGCAACAGTGAAACAATTTAAAGATGCCTATAAAGTCAAGAAAGAGAAAAGAAAAGCAACAACAACTATATTTGAAGACAACTGGTAAAAAAAAAATAGGAGGAGAAGCTCGTGTTGGAAAACAGAAAAAGTCTTCTGGTAAGCAGACTAAAGAATTTTTAAAAAATATCTTTAAAAAAAAAATGTTAGAAAGATATCTTCAAACAGTGTTTCAAGTACAAAACAACAATAGAGTCGACAGCGAAAACAAAATGCTAATGTAGAATCAGAAGTAAGAAAGAGTGACTTAACAGGAAAAATAGATTTTAAAAACATTCGTCGAAAAATGTTTCAGAAAAGAGTGATGTTAAATTTGCTAAAGGATGTGAAAAAATATAAGAAGAAAACCAAATTTTATAAGAAAAAGAAATTTATTGAAAGTATTGTTACGAAGGCTTTGGAAATAAAAAATAAACTATTCATTTTAATTTTGAACAGGATGCGTAGATTAGATAAATTAGTCAATGCAATGAAGTCACAAAGCAAAAGGAAAAGAGAAGTGAAAAAAATAACTTTTGTAAAGTGTTCTTAGGAGAATGGAAGCATAGTTCAAGTACTGAACCATTTTTTGATGAAGAGAGTTATCTTCAAAGTAATAGTTTGTTGCATGCAGTTGACACCAATGGTAGAGCATATGAAGTTAAAGATGGTTGTGTAGTGGAAAAGGAGAAAATGGTTCCAAGAAATGAGGAAGAAGTGATGGCTGCTGAGGTTATGGGGAGACGTCCTAAAGCCCCAGTGTACACTTGGAATTGTAGTAGTATTTGTACTGTGCGTCAGGAATCTATTGATAAATTACGTGACTTTCTAAGAGAATATAGTAAAAAGAGTGTTAAACAGAAGATTAAGGTGCTTCAAAGACTAGATCCATGCAGAGTGAGAGAGAATACTGGTTTGCAAGGACATTCTCTGGCTTGTCTATCTAGGAAAGTGTGTCAAAGTGTTTTTCACCATTTTAGGATGCTAGGATATCATACTGAAATGAGAATGTTTGTGAGAACATTGTATTTTTCTAAAAGTCCAGCACTAAAGTTAAATGAGTTGAATAATGCTCTGTTCCGTGGATCTGTATCAGATGTAGTGAAGGTTACTGATGTGATTCAGTTTTGTTACTTTGGTCCAGAACAAGAAAGTGCAGAAAATTACACAGTTATTGATGAAAATGTGGAAGAGAATGTAGAACTTACTGTTAGTAAAAATTTTGAAGATGAAATGACAAAATTTACTATCTTCTCTAATGAAAGACCAAATATTACTTGTATTTGTTGCCGCAGAAGCCATTATAAAATTTAAACAAGGAATGTTGATCTGTATAAAAAAAGTGAAAATAAAGATAATTATAAGTGGAAAGATTTTGCAACATAAATATTTCTGGAAAATTGTTTTGATTTGGGTGAAGATCAGCGTATTTGTAAATACTGTTATAACAAGTTAGAAGAAAATAGAATGCCAGCTAGAGCTGTACATAATAAATTAGAATTGGTTGATATTCCTCCAGAACTTTCTGATTTAAATACGTATGAGTCTATACTCATTCAATGTGTCCATCCATTTCAGACCATAGTGCGTATGGAGCCAAAAACAGGTAAATTACCTCCTTCGGATTTACAAAGAGGTTTAAAAGGAAGAGTTGTCTATTTGCCATTGGATTTGAAAAAAAATATGGAAACAAATGATGCAGATACTTTGGAAACTAAACCATTAGTTATTCTGGTTAATGGTGTACCTACAAAGAATAAGAACATTTGGCAGGAGCTGGTGGATGTACGAAAAGTACAAAGAGCAAATTTGTATTTGAAAAAAAATAATAAATGGTATGAAGCAATTTATATGGATGAAGATGAAGAAGTTTTACTAGAAGACACAGGAATACCAACTGGGCAAATTGAAAAAGTGGATAAGTCAAAAGAAGAAGAAATTTATGAACATTTCAGCATACATCCTCTTCATTCTAAAGAAGTTATGGGAAACGCTATTGATCTGTTTCAGATGAAGAAAGCAAAAGGAACTCCTGTGAGTGTATGGGAGGAGAGCTTGGAAGCTCGTTGTTTTCCCCAACTGTTTCCTACAGGAGAAGGTGGACGATATGATGAACGTCCAGTACAGATTCCGGCTTCGGAGTATCGGACTACAAGATTATATGCAGAAGATCCAAGATTTCGTCAAAGTATTCCTTATTTGTTCCATCTTTTATTTGAAAGTGACTTGTCTGCACTATCTTATGCAGTAAATCACATTTTGAAAACTGGAGTACATCTACATAATGTGTCAGCAAAGGACTTTATCAACAAAGTGCAACAGCGAGATGATCATTTGGAATCTCAATTGATCAATTTGATGGCTTGTCAGCGTGGGACTAATGAATATTGGTACCGACGCCACGGAGAATTGAAGTGTATGTTACGGAATTTAGGAACTCCTTCATGGTTCCTTACCCTAAGCTGTGCTGAGTACGCTTGGGATGATGTTCTAGATTTTCTTCGAGAGGCAAATTCAAACATTAAAAACATACAATACAAGACAGCAGGAGAATTGTGCTCATTGGATCCAGTTAATGTTTGCAGATATTTTAATCATAGATTTGAGGCTATGATGTCCTTCATCTGCAATAAAAAAAATCCACCTCTTGGAGAAGTTGTGGATTTCTTTTGGAGAAAAGAGTACCAAGCAAGAGGTGCTCCTCATATTCATATGCTGTTGTGGATCAAGGATGCCCCAAAATTTGGAACAGATGCTGATGAAGCAGTTTTATCTTTCATTGAAGAATATGCAACATGTGCTATACCTAAAAGCACAGAAGAGAAAAACTTAAAAGAGAAAGTTTTACGTTTCCAAAGTCATCGGTGTGGAAAATAGTGTCGGCGAAAATACAAGAGTAAAGATAAATTCTACACAAAATGTCGATTTGGATTTCCACGACCTGCTGTGCGACATACTATTACAAGAAAATCACCTAAGAATACCTACAACCTAAGAAGAAAAGAAGAGTCAAAATATATAAATGACTACAACCCAGTCATTTTATCCATGTGGAATGCTAACATGGATATACAGTATGTGGCTGACAATTCTATTGCTGTTGCTCGGTATGTCACATCTTACATCACTAAATCGGAGAAAACAGAATTGAAGGAAATGTGGGAAGAGATTTCTCACGAGAAGACTGTCAGTAAGAAGCTATACAGTTTCAGTTTAAAGATGTTATCGCATCGAGAAATTGGATCCTACGAATGCTGAGATAGGTTATCATCTGCAAGTCTGTACTCGAAATCCAGAAGAATAATTTGGGTAAGTTTAGGCCTTGCAAGAATGCGAAATCGGGTACTGAAATCTATTCGAGAAATTGAATATTTAGCAGAGTTCGAACCAGAAAGTACAGACATTTTAAGAACAAACATGTTGGACACATATTACCCACAAAGAAGTCATCACCTTGAGAACATGTGTCTCTATGAAGTGCTGCAGAACTTCATTTTTAAATGGAATGCCACAGAAGACATCAAAAATGGAAATTATAAAGTCAGTGGTGAGGAAGGATGTTTGGTGAAGCAAACAAAAGGAAGTTTGATAAATCACCAGAAGCTGAGTTGCGACACTCCTGACAAAAAGGAATTTTAATACTTGGCACTTTTGCAGCTGTTTAAACCATGGCGTTCAGAGGACGAACTATTTGGAGAATTCCAGAGTTATGAAGATTCCTTCAATGCTAGCAAAGACAGCATAGAATGCAGTACTTTCACAACTTATGTTCAAATGTTAAATGAAGAAATTGAACAAGAAGCAACAATTGCAGCTGAAGTAGCTAGAGACAGTTCTCAAGACAGTCAAAGTTCTGGGACGTTCAGTCAAGATCCTCTAGGACAACCAATCGTAGAAAATGAAGCAGCAATAGCCATGACTGAAGTCGAAACAGCTATGAATCAAGCTCAGGATGATTTAATAAACTTACCGAATTTGGAAGAACAACTGAATGATGAACAACAACAAATTTATGAAGAAGTCAGGAAAAAAATTGATCACGGATTACTACATGAAAATAAAGAGTGCTCATGCACATCTTTTGAACCAATGAGAATGTATGTAAGTGGACAAGCAGGAACTGGAAAAAGTTTCTTAATTAATGTAATTAGAAGCTACCTACAGAAGAAAACGGATTCAACTTTGTCTTGTGTTGTTACTGCTCCAACTGGGTTAGCAGCGTATAACATAAAAGGAGTTACCTTACATTGTTTGCTAATGTTACCAGTAGAGCATGAGAACAAAATACAATACCACAAACTAGCAGGAGAAGCATGCTTGGAAGTTTCAAGAGTATTGAAGAAAATGAAAGTACTCATTATTGATGAGGTAAGCATGGTATCAAACTTAATGCTTGCCTTTGTGCATTTAAGAATGCAGCAAATACTAAAGACAGACTATGACGTGTTATTTGGAGGAAAACACGTCATAGTTTTTGGGGATCTTTTGCAACTTACTCCAGTTAAAGGACAACCGGTATTCCATACACTTACACATGAAGACACGAAAAAGTCGTTAGGAAGTATAGGCAATGTAAATATTTGGACATATTTTGAGTATAAGGAACTCATTACCAATATGAGGCAAGCCAATGATGAGGATTATGCAAGTATTCTGAAAGATATATGAATTGGACTTCTCACAGAACATGGCAGAAAAGCATTACAGAGTCGATTGCTGAGTAATTTGTTTACAACAGAAGAAATAGTTCCAGAGAAAATATACAAGAAAATTGCTGAAAAAAATACTGTAATCTGCTTAATGCCAACACTACATGAATGCTCTGTATTCAATCAAGAACTTTTGAAATTGGAAAATGAAGAGATCATAAAACTGGAAGCTGTGGATAAAATTCAACATGAACGAATAACTATTATATTGACAGGCAAATTGGCTACTAAATTGGATTCTCTGGAGAAAAACATTTCAAAAACAGCTGGTTTGGAAAAGAATCTTTATGTATGTATGAACTGTAGAGTAATTTTAAGACGTAATTTGGATGTAGAAAAAGGTTTAGTGAATGGAGCTATGGGTAAAGTTGTGGGTTTTGTAAAGTACCAGAAAAAAGATGGAATTGAATTCTTAAAAATAAAATTTGATCAGATTGAAGAGGTTAAAGTCATTAGTCGTTGTTCAGTTCATTTTTTGCTAGTGAAAGACTTATATGTACGTAGGAAGCAGTTTCCGTTTTCTCTAGCATATGCTGTAACTATTCACAAGTCTCAAGGATTAACTGTAGATAGTGCTTTTGTAAACATTGGATCTAGTGTGTTTAAAGAAGGTATGGCATATGTTGCTTTGTCACGCGTGAAAAAATTATCTGGTTTATTCATGATAGACTTTGATGACTCAAAAGTAAGTGCTGATGCAAACTGTGTAAAGGAGTATAATAGATTAAGAGGAAGCTATGCTCCTCATTTAGGTCAGTATCCTGTGTTTGAAAAACGTGTTGTTTGTCGGAAAAGGAGATTTGAGAATATCTGTAATGAGGATGTACAGAAGAGAAAACAAAAAGACAGTGATGTGACTGCAAGCAAAAAGAAAAAGGACAGTGTGGAAGAGGTTGTTGGTTGTCATTTTGAAAATAGCTCTGGTGTCAACTGCTACGCAAATGTAGTGCTGAATGTTGTATTTTATCTTGAATTTTTGCAAGAGCAGATAATAGTAAATCAGGGAAAAAGATTCTGTTCTTTGCTGAGTCTCCTTTATGAGAAGCTGAGTAATGATAAAAATAAAATAGAAAGTGCTTCTGATGTTAGAAATCTTTTAGATGTATGTTCTGGATGTACACAGTTTACACAAAATGTCCAGCAAGATGCACAGGAATTCTTAATGTATATGCTGATGGTACTGGAAGATGAAGGGGTAGAAGTAGAAAATGTATTTGGTGTCTCTTATAAATGGGAACATTGCTGTGAAAACTGTATGAACACATGCAGTAGTAATGTTGATTCTGAAAGGTTCATATATTTACCATTACCAGAAAGTAAATCAGTGACTTTTAGTAAATTAGTTAAAGATGTTAATCACAACATGGAATGTTCTGAATGTAAATCTGAAATGTTGTCAACGTTATTTTTAAAGAAATATGGACAGTATGTAATTTTAATGGTACAACGTTGTAGAGCTGATGGAACAAAATTGGAAACTTTACTAAATAAGTTTGTTGGTAATCAATTATCTATATCTGGAAAAACTTTTGTAGCAGTTGCAATAATTTTTCATGATGGTCCTTCTATAACTTCTGGTCATTACACAGTTTATCTTAAATGTGAAAAAGGATGGACACTGTGTAATGATTCTCAATTGATTTTCAAGCAACATTTGCCTTATGATTTACCCAATTGTTACTTAATTTTTCTGAAACCCAAATTTTAAATAGTAAATTCAGCATCTGAAGAAAGCATTATTTAAATTTTAAAGGATTAAAATTGAATATTTCACTCAAAAAGGATTTTAAACTTACCATTTGGCCTCAAGGAAAGGTAAAACAAACAATTGTGGACTTCTGTGACAGATATTATTTTGGCATATGTTCTTTTGCAACAAGGTTTACAGACGTCATTTCTTGAAAATTGTTATTGTACTTAAAAGCTATTTTTAATACATCTGTGACATTTCTATCAATGTATGTTTTAGTGAGGATACATTTGGGCCTTTTTTAAACAATCTTTCAGATTGTTTTTTTTTTGCCCGCTGTTAAATGATGAATACAATTGATTTCACTATTTTCAGTGAAAATCAAAACATTCTGAAAACAGCAAAAATAGGGCAAAAAATTGCTTTGCTAAATATGAAAAAACATGTACTGTTTAATAAAATGTATTGTTGAATATTAATACTTTTTTCTTTTTTTCAGAAACTAGAAAGAAAATTTAGAAAATTTAATTCAGTGTCCTTGCAATTAAATAAAAACATTTATTTCTAAATAAGTTACTTTGATGGTCAGGTAAGTTTAAAATATCTGTATTTCTCACTCCTTTCGTTTCATGCTTCCTTTTCTTCACCTCTCCTTACTCTGCTTTTCTCATTTCTCTTCTCTCTCTCTCTTCCTGCTTTACTACTCTTTTGTAACTCCTTCTCTACTACTCCCCTACCTTTACTACCTCCATCACTAATTTTTCATCCATGTTTCTTTCTCTGTATCCATATGTCTTAGTCTTTTTATCTGCCTTACTCCTTCTCAGTTGTTTGCTCTCTGTCTCTGTATCTGTCACTCTCTGTTTGTCTGTTTTACCCTTAATTTCCTTAACATCTCTGGGCCAGATTTACAAGCCACCTGCGCCACCACTACGTCACTTTTCTTGACGTACTAGTGGCGCAGGGTGCTCCTCCATATTTACAAGGAGAGGATAAGCCACTCTGTGTGTCTTTCCTCTCCTTGTAAATACAGCCAATTCAAACGCAGCACTGTGTGTTGAAGGGGTATTCTATGGGTGTTGTTGTTTGTGTTCCCACACAACACTTATAGAACTACACCAATCTCCTTATTTACGAGAAATCATAAGTCTGAACTTGTGTGTGAATACTATGCCACCCTAGAGGTGGCATAGTGAAGCACAACAAGGAGAAATGTTTTCATTTCTCTTCATTTTTTCCTCTTTCAGTGCTTGCTGCATGCTACAGCATGTATTGAAAGAGGAAAAGCCTCTTGTGATTTTTTTTTTGGGAGGAAGGTGTCTCATCCTGCACAAGAACAGTTTCCCTACCACACAGGCATCCTTGCACCATGGTGCAAGTGAGCCTGCGTTGGCGTATGGCTGCAGTTTTGGCAACAGTGCAAGGGAAGCATAGAGATGCGACATTTTCTTGTAAATATATCGCATCTCTGTGCTTAAAAAGTAACGCAGCATGGCGCAGCATTATGACTTCCTGCACAATGTTGCGTACGTTTGTAAAAAATCTGCCCCTTTGTTTCTACCACTCCTCCTCTCTGCATCACTCATTTTCAATCTATGTTAATTTTTTAACCTTGTCCGTCATTCTCTTTCCCTCACCTTGCCTAACTGTTACTATCCTTTCCACATAGTCACTCCTATTCTCCTACTTCTCTTCCTTCTGTATGTATCTCACACTCCTTCTCCTTTTTGCAATCTTTCCTTCCATCTCCTTCACTCTGTTTTGCTCATCGACATCCTGACTCCCTTTCTCTCAGTGCTGTTTCCTAAATCCCTCCATCGCCTCACTCTCCATTTCTCATTTTCCCTTATCCCATTTTGTAATCCTCATGCTCTTTTTTTTAAAAACAAAAAAACACAAATTTAAATGTTTTGATGGTGGTTGGCTCTAAAATGAGCTATTATCTTTTTTGATAGGTTTAGGGTACCTATACGTAAGTACTGATGCAGAGTTTAAAGTTTAATAGGAAGACTCTCTTCCCTTCATCTGTGAAATGTACACCATCTCTTTTTTAATTACTTCGCCACTCCCCTCTCTCTGTCAGGGAGTCCCTGAAGGTTTATTAAAGGTGAAAAAAATGATTGATTTTTTTTAAAAACATCATTGGGTGCGCACAGGGTGCGCGAATCCCCCCCCAAAAAATTGACAAATAGATTCAAAAAACAAGTTTTTGTGTTTAGATTTTAGGTGGCTCTAAAAAGAGCGCTTGAGTTAATGTTGGGACAGAGGAAGAGAAAAACGAAAAAAAAAAAATAACAAAACTATGGCCTAGTGCAAGGGTGCGCCTCAAATTTTCTCTGAATGAGATCAACACTGCTCTCCCCCATAGTAATAAGAGTACCACAATCCATGCACCGTGTAGACATCCTCTCAAAACAAGGACGAATATCCAGAGGTGTGTAAGAAGGTGAAGGCACCATCGCAGAAGAAGTGCTCGGCTGAGCTGCCAAAGATGTGCTCGGCTGAGCTGCTGCAGATGTCGTTGGCTGAGCAGGTGGAGGGTTTGCCCCAGAAGCTTGATGAAAAGTCACAGGGTGCATTTTCTCAACGTGCCTCAACATTGTTGGAATACTAAAAGAGTACTTCTTATTAGCATTCCTACGTGATAAGGTCCGCTGACAAAGTATGCAGGTGACTTTTGGTGCATTCACCTTCTTTTGTCCCTCAGGAAAAGTGAAAAACTGCCATATAAAGGAGTCTTTCTGCTTCCTCTGCCTCTGTCTCTCAAGAGTGTCCTGTTCACTCTCAGAAGATGGCTGGTGCTCTGCCATTGTCTCACAAAAACAGAGTAGCTCCTTCTCCAAGGGAATCAGAACTCACAATGAGGGGAGTGGCTGTGGTTTTGGAAGAATCTGGAACTGAAAGTACTTTGAACCAATGAAAAGTGATGTTTCTTGATCACATGACTTGCCATGAGGGGATTGGGTGTGGTGTTGAAACAATCTGAAACTGAAAGTAATGAAAACCAATTAAAAGTGTTGTTTCATTAATCACATAACTCGAGGTGAGCGCACGGAGCAAGCTCAGAGCGCGCACGGTGCAATTACGCATGCGCGAACTTCAGCGCGCGTACTCCGCGCGTATGCACAAGTGTAGCGCGCGGAGCACATAAAAGGCACGCAAGCGAACGTACGCATGCGTACTGGGTGCGCGCTGCGAGCGCGTACTAAAACGTACATATGCGTACGTAGATAACATACGCATGCGTACACAGAAAACGTGCGCATGCATACTAGGTGCGCGCTGCGAGCGCGCACTAAAACGTATGTATTTGTACGTAGATAACGTACGCAGGCGTACATGAAAAACGTACGCATGCGTACTAGGTGCGCGCTCTGTGCGCGCACCCTAAAAATGTATAGAAAAAAAAAAGAATTAAAGTTTACATAAGTTAATAGAACATATTAACTATGCTGTTCAACTTTATCTAAATTCAAAGTAAAAAAAAAATGAGCCACACCAAATTAAAGGATACAGATAATCTATAAATGTATACATAGGGAAATTTTTGTAAAATAAATATATTAAAAATATATTACAAAATTCTAAAATTAGCATTTAAAAAACCTTTGAAATTCACTGAAAAAACCATAGGTTTCACACACGTTATAGTTAGGAATTAGCATTTAAAAAACCTTGCAAATTCACTGAAAAAACCATAGGTTTCACACATGTTATAGTTAGCTGGACATTTCACTCGTAAAAAACCAATGAAATTCCACCGTTATAGTTAGTTCACCTAACTATAACTCGCGCGCCCAAAATCCACTGCTGATGACGTCACATATTACATCACTCATGACATGGTCAGTGACATCACTGATGACATCACTGATAACATCTCAAATGACATCACTGATGACATCACTGATGACATCATCAATGTGATAAATTACTGCATCTTCTCACACCCTAATTTAACCGTTGATACACGAACTCAAAATTTTAGACGTCCATTCACAAAACCTTAGATACTCCAATACCAATAACTACATACCCACTTATTAACTCTTAGGTTTACATACACCTCCACTCATTCATATGTACAGTCACTCATACTTACAGTCACTCCGTACAAGACTATCATATGCATTTATGCACCTACATAGACACTCACACACCACCAATCATCCATAGAGGTACTGTCACACCTAGTCAGTCATGCAAATAATTAATCACACTCCCATCTACTCACCTATGCAGTTATACACACACAAGTTCACTTACTCATACAAATAGTACCACATTCTTACGCTCTTATACAATCATTGATACAAGCACACACTCATCCATACAGCCACTCTCACAATCACACACTCTCACATATACCCACTTATATACTCTTACACACATATATACTGCCTTTCACATATGTAGTTAGTCACAAATGTACCAATGAGATATACATTCAATCCCTAACACACCCATACATACACTCACTCAACCATACAGTTCATCACAGATGCACTGTTAAAACCATGCACCCACGGAATCACCCACTCACACATCTATGCACAGCGTCACACACAGCCTACCCACACAAACACTCAAGCAACCATTCAGATACTCAGACAACCAATCGATAACCCATATAGACACTCATATAGCTATTCACAAAACCATGCAGCCACTTATACACCAACAGACAGAAACATGAAGACATTCACACAGTTTAGTCACTAGTCTGCAGTGAGATACATTTAATGACTCCCTTTTCCAGTCAATTACGCACGTAGAAAATCATCCATTCACACACTTGTACAGCCACTCATTGTTCCACAGGCCTTTCACTATAAATATATAAAACATATTTAAATTTTACAGAAACACACAGTCACTGGATGATGTCATCAGTGATGTCATTTGAGATGTCATCAGTGATGTCATCAGTGATGTCACTGACCATGTCATGAGTGATGTAATATGTGACATCATCAGCAGTGGATTTCGTGCGCGCGAGTTATAGTTAGGTGAACTAACTATAATGGTGGAATTTCATTGGTTTTTTACGAGTGAAATGTCCAGCTAACTATAACATGTGTGAAACCTATGGTTTTTTCAGTGAATTTGCAAGGTTTTTAAATGCTAATTTCTAACTATAACATGTGTGAAACCTATGGTTTTTTCAGTGAATATATATGTATATATATATATGTAGGTAATATACATATATATATTACCTACTGGCGGTCGCCAGTAGGTAGTTATAGTTAGGACCTATTATCCATAGGAAATCCGCAACATTCTATTTGGATTAACTTTGGCGCCGGTTGACGAATGTTCGTGAAATTTTCAAAACTGGTGAGGCGCTCCAGTCCGCTCCTATCCTGAAAGTCTTGGGGTGATCCGTCAAGCGGGGGCCGATAAAAAAGGGGGGTCCCAAAACATGTTTTCCCCATGCAATTTTCCATAGGAACCTTTAATCGCAGCTACAGCCCGAACTGCTGAACGGAATTACACCAAATTTGACAAAATGGTAGCCCTTGGTTCACACTCATGCCTTTTGGTTAAATGGTATAAATCTGTTTAGTAGTTCCTGAGAAAATCAAAAGGAAAATCATAGATATATCTGGGCGGAGCCCAACCACACATCTAATCGTGAGATCTGATTGTCTGTCAGCGCTTCATCCAAGAAGTGTTGGCAGCCATCTTGGGACCAATATACATGATAGCACCTCATTAAAAAGCATTGTAGTTAATAGAAGGTTTTAAGAATTTAGTTACATTATAAATCATTTGTTGATGGTACCATACTCATTTTAGGAATTGTGGTGTGTTCTAAGGTGATTTTACCATGTGAAAAAGCCTTCTGCTGGGATATCATGAATCATGTTTGAGAGAAAACTATTTTCTCATGCTTTTCCCACAGAGGTTTGGAAGGTGATCTATAAGCTAAACTGAGAGCATATTTTCTGTAAATTCACATTATCTTTCTCAGTCATGCGAGAATGAAGTCTGACATTCTCAGTAAAACATGTGCATCCAACAAGGGCAGAGGCTGTCAGTTGATTCCTTTGTGTTCTACTGCAGCTTCCAAGAGTGTTCTAAAGAAGAACTAGAGCGCTAACAGTCCTACTTATGACAAACGTATGGCACGCCTGAAGCCATCTTGATTGGAATAAAGTGGTAACTCTTAAAACATTTAATTTAAAAAGGAACAAAATGAGGGGGTTCATATTGCCATAGAAAGTATGATTAGTGCTGCAGAAAGAAAAATTAGTGCACATTTTGAGTGACTTCTCAAATCCTCTTCTATTTCATTAAAATATTTTGGCATGCAGACTGAAACATGCACTTTCAATACCAGCAGCAGACTTCCCTGGTGAGCAGTAGCTTTACTACAGTGATCTAATGAGCAACTAGAGTGCTAACATTCTGGATTTATGGCAAATGTGTGACACATCTGAATGCCTTCTTGATGGAATCAAAGTAAAAAACTGAAAGTATTCCTACTGAGGAGACTGTAGTAAATGAGGAAATTAGGAAACTTCATAACAAATAAGTCTCCCAAGATGGCCACCAGAGACAAAAGAACCCAAATGTAGCACAAATATCACCCAGTAGCCCAAGTATAGCTCAATGACAGAATGTCCCAGAGTGTTCTAAAGAACAACTAGAGCGCTTACAGTCTTACTTATGACAAAAGTATGGCACACCTGAAGCCATCTTGATTGAAATAAAGTGGTAACACTTAAAACATTTTATTTGCAAAGGAACAAAATGAGGGGGTTCATTTTGCCATAGAAATTATGATTAGTGCTGCAGGAAGAAAAATTAGGGCGCATTTTGACTTCTCAAATCCTTTTCTATTTCATTAAAAAATTCTGACATGCAGACTGAAACATGTACTTTGAATACCAGCAGCAGACTTCCCTGGTGAGCAGTAGCTTTACTACAGTGATCTAATGAACAATTAGAGAGCTAACATTCAGAATTTATGGCAAATGTGTAACACATTTGAATGCCTTCTTGATGGAACCAAAGTAAACAAGCATTGAAAATGCAATAGGTCTCGCCCTCGATTAAGTGAGAGCAATTCTGTTTGCAATTAGGTGGCTTTTTAGCTTTGCTTTTATTAGTGTTTTTCACACTGTCATGTACATAACATGCATATGTATGCATATATGTATATGTATATCTATGCATGCATTTATAATTGTATTTATATAGACATGCAGATTATATATATGTTTATATATGTATGTATTACCCACTGGCGGTCGCCAGTAGGTAGTTATAGTTAGGACCTATTTTCCATAGGAAATCCGCAACATTCTGTTCCCAATAAATTTGGCGCCGATTGACGAATCTTCGTGAAATTTTCAAAACTTTTGGCCAGCTCCGGTCCGCTCCTATCCTGAAAGTCTTGGGACGATTCATGTAGTGGGGGCCGATAAAAAAGGGGGTCCCAAAACATGTTTTCCCCGTGCAATTTCCCATAGAACCTTTAGCCGCAGCTACACCCCGAACTGCTGAACGGAATTACACCAAATTTGGCAAAGATGTAGTCCTCAGTTCAGACTCGTGCCTTTTGATTAAATGGTGTCAATCTGTTCAGTAGTTCCTGAGAAAATTACAGTTAAAAGCCCATATATATCTATGGCCGCGCTGGATCCGCGCACCCTCCCGATCACGCGCTGAATGCTAATTGGCTGTCAAGTGGTTGTCAACATTCGAAACCAGGAATTGTTGGCAGCCATTTTGTGCCTCGGTAGAAGCGAGGCTGAAGAAGTCAGGGGGCAGGGCAGAAATACCCTGACCCTCTAGACCTGCTTAGGGGGTCCCAGAAGGACTCCCAGGACCTCCCCAATTATTATTATTTAAAAAAAAAAAAAAAAGTATGCATAGGGGGTGCGGATCCTGCAGTAAAAAAAAAGAACAGAGCTTTTTTTTATAATTAGCCCCCGAGGGGCCAAATTCAGGGGCAAAATTATTAAATTTAAAGGGGGCCCAGAGGGGCCCCCCAGCCCTGGGGACCGCCACTCCCCCAGGGGCTTCAAAATAAAGTGGGAGGGGCTCGAAAGCCCCTCCCAGTATAATTTGTGGGGGGCTCAACGGCCCCCCCAAGCCCTGGGGACCACCCCCTGGGGCTTTATGTATTGAGGGAGGGGGGCTGTGTGGCCCCCCTCCTGGAGCCCCCAAGGGCGCTGGGGACCGCCACCCCCCAGGGCCGGCTCCTGCAGTGTCCTGGGGTGCCCCTCCCAGGACACTTGTTTGCTATGAGAGGGCGGGAGTCTCCCACCCGCCCATAGAAAACTTGGTTTGGATTTTGAAAAAGAGCAGGGAAACCTGCTCTCTCTTTCAAAATCCAAACCATATTGCTTTTCCGTACGGGGAGCTGCATGTCACCAGCTCCCCATGTGGAAAAGCAATGCCGGCTCCCGAAGAAAGCGGGGAGCCGCCAGGGACTGTGGGGGCATTGGGGCTCCCCCCACGGTCCCCAACATTTTTTATAAGGGGGATGGGGTCCCCGGGGATAATAAAAATTATTGATAGGGGCTATTTTTTTTTATGGTAAAATTAGGAATCGCGCATCCAGCGCGGCCCCCTGGTGTGCACGCGTTGGATGCACGACTACTAACCTGCAGGTTGCTCGACTCCAGCGCGTTTAGTGCACGACTTCTACGAGTCAGATGCACGATTCTAAAGCGTTGGGTGAGCGACTTCAAAAAAAAGAAAAAAAACAATTAAAAATGAACATAAGTCTATTTAAAAGAATAGAAAATAATAGAGAAATATATATATTTATTTTTATCAAAAATATTTTTTTTAAATATGTGTAGTGTAATTTAAAAAAATATATAAAAGTAAGTAGATCAAAATGTAGTTAAAGAATATAAAAAAATTTAGAACAAGAAATACATTTTAAAATATCATTTAAAAAACCTTTGAAATTCACTGAAAAAACCATAAATTTCAGACATGTTATACTTAAGAATTAGCATTTAAAAAACCTTGAAATTCGTTGAAAAAACCATAGATTTCAGACATGTTATAGTTAGGAATTAGCATTTTAACAACCTTAGAAATTCACTGAAAAAAACATAGGTTTTAGGGGTGTTATAGTTAGCTGGACATTTCACTCGTACAAAACCATTGAAATTCCTCCGTTATAGTTAGTTCTACTAACTATAACTTGTGCGCCCGCAATCCCCTGCTGATGATGTCACATATTAAATCATTCCTGACATGGTCAGTGACATCACCGATGACATCACTGATGACATCTCAAATGACATCACTGATGACATCACTGATGACATCATCTAGTAGATGTAATATGTGATGTCATCAGAAGTGGATTGCGGGCGCGCGAGTTATAGTTAGTAGAACTAACTATAACAGAAGAATTTCAATGGTTTTGTATGAGTGAAATGTCCAGCTAACTATACCGCCCCTAAAACCTATGGTTTTTTCAGCGAATATATATATACACATACATATATATATAAATGCATATGCATATATATGCATATATATATATGCATATGTGTGCGTGTAGAGAGAGGTAGAGAGGTAGAGGTGTAGAGGTAGAGGTAGAGAGGTAGAGAGGTAGAGAGAGACATGCAGACTGAAACATGCACTTTGAATACCAGCAGCAGACTTCCCTGGTGAGCAGTAGCTTTACTACAGTGATCTAATGAGCACCTAGAGTGCTACCATTCTGAATTTATGGCAAATGTGTGACACGTCTGAATGCCTTCTTGATGGAACCAAAGTAAACAAGCATTGCAAATGCAATAGGTCTCACCCTTGTTTAAGTTAAAGCAATTCTGTTTGTAATTAGGTGGCTTTTTAGCTTTGCTTGTATTAGTGTTTTTCAAACTTTCATGTACATAACATGCATATGTATGCATATATGTATATGTGTATGTATGCATGCATTTATATGTGTATTTATATAGATATGCAGATTATATATTTGTTGATATATGTGTGTATATGTATATATACACATACATATATATAAATGCATATGCATATATTTGCATATATATGTGCATATGTGTGCATGTAGAGAGAGGTAGAGAGAGGTAGAGAGGTAGAGGTGTAGAGGTAGAGGTGTAGAGGTAGAGAGGTCGAGGTAGAGAGGTAGAGGTAGAGAGGTAGAGAGGCAGAGAGTACTGAGGTAGAGAGAGGTAGAGAGGTAGAGAGTGAGTAACAGAGAGTAGAGAGTGAGTAGTAGAGAGTAGTAGAGAGTGAGTAGTAGAGAGTAGTAGAGAGTGAGTAGTAGAGAGTGAGTAGTAGAGTGAGTAGTAGAGAGTAGTAGAGAGTAGTAGAGAGTGAGTAGTAGAGAGTGAGTAGTAGAGAATGAGTAGTAGAGAGTAGTAGAGAGTGAGTAGCAGAGAGAGAATAGTAGAGAGTAGTAGAGAGTGAGAAGTAGAGTGAGTAGTAGATCGTAGTAGAGAGTGAGTAATAGAGTAGTAGAGATTGAGTAGTAGAGAGTGAGTAGTAGAGTGAGTAGTAGAGAGAGAGTAGTAGAGAGTAAGTAGTAGAGAGTAGTAGAGAGTGAGTAGTAGAGAGTAGTAGAGAGTGAGTAGTAGAGAGTGAGTAGTAGAGAGAGAGTAGTAGAGAGTAGTAGAGAGTGAGTGGTAGGGAGAAGAAGAGAGTACTAGAGTGAGTAGTAGAGAGTAGTAGAGAATGAGTAGTAGAGAGTGAGTAGTAATGAGTAGTAGAGAGTAGTAGAGTGAGTAGTAGAGAGTAAGTAGTAGAGAGTAGTAGCGAGTGAGTAGTAGAGAGTGAGTAGAAGAGAGAGAGTAGTAGAGAGTAGTAGAGAGTGAGTAGTAGAGAGTGAATAGCAGAGAGTAGTAGAGAGTGAGTAGTAGAGAGAGAGCAGTAGAGAGAGAGTAGTAGAGAGTAGTAAAAAGTGAGTAATAGAGAGTGAGTAGTAGAGAGTGAGTAGTAGAGTTGAGAGTGAGTAGTGGAGAGTAGTAGAGTAGTAGAGAGTGAGTAGGAGTGAGTATTAGAGAGTGAGTAGTAGAGAGAGAGTAGTAGAGAGCGAGAAGTAGAGTAGTAGAGAGTAGTCAGTCAGTGTCAGTCAGTGTCAGTCAGTCAGTGTCAGTCAGTCAGTGTCAGTCAGTCACTCAGTTTCAGACAATCAGTGTCAGTCAGTGTCAGTCAATCAATGTCAGTCAGTGTCTATCAGTCAGTGTCAGTCAATCAGTGTCAGTCAGTGTCAGTCAGTGTCAGTCAGTGTCAGTCAATCAGTGTCAGTCATTGTCAGTCAGTCAGTGTCAGTCAATCAGTGTCAGTTAGTGTCAGTGTCAGTCAGTGTCAGTGTCAGTCAATCAGTGTCAGTCAGTGTCAATCAGTCAGTGTCAGTCAGTCAGTGTCAGCCAGAGCAGCTCTGCTGACCTGGTTCTCTGGCTCTAAAGCAGCTCTGCTGACCTGGTTCTCTCCCTCTAAAGCAGCGCTGCTGACTTGTTTTCTCTGGCTCTACAGCAGGTCTGCTGACCTGGTTCTCTGGCTCTAGAGCAGCTCTGCTGACCTAGTTCTTAGGCTACAGAGCAGCTCTGCTGATCTGGTTCTCTGGTTTCTACAACAGCTCTGCTGACCTGGTTCTCTGGCTCTAAAGCAGCTCTGCTGACCCGGTTCTATGGCTCTAAAGCAGTTCTGCTGACATGTTCTCTGGCTGTAGAGCAGCTCTCCTGACCTGGTTCTCTCGCTCTAGAGCAGCTCTGTTGACCTGGTTCTCTCCCTCCAAAGCAGCTCTACTGACCTGGTTTCTCTGGCTCTACAGCAGCTCTGCTGACCTGGCTCTCTGGCTCTAGAGCAGCTCTGCTGACCTGGTTCTTAGGCTCTAGAGCAGCTCTGCTGACCTGGTTCTCTGGCTCTAAAGCAGCTCTGCTGACCTGGTTCTATGGATCTAAAGCAGCTCTGCTGACTTGGTTCTCTGGCTCTAAAGCAGCTCTGCTGGCCTGGTTCTCTGGCTCTAAAGCAGCTCTGCTGGTCTGGTTTCTCTGGCTCTACAGCAGCTCTGCTGACCTGGTTCTATGGCTCCAGAGCAGCTCTGCTGACCTAGTTCTTGGGCTCTAGAGCAGCTCTGCTGACCTGGTTCTCTGGCTCTACAATAGCTCTGCTGACCTGGTTCTCTGGCTCTAAAGCAGCTCTGCTGACCTGGTTCTATGGCTCTAAAGCAGTTCTGTTGACCTGGTTCTCTGGCTCTAGAGCAGCTCTGCTGACCTGGTTCCTTGGCTCTAAAGCAGCTCTGCTGACCTGGTTCTCTCCCTCTAAAGCAGCTCTGCTGACCTGGTTCTCTCGCTCCAAAGCAGCTCTACTGACCTGGTTTCTTTGGCTCTACAGCAGTTCTGCTGACCTGGTTCTCTGGCTCTAGAGCAGCTCTGCTGACCTGGTTCTTATGCTCTAGAGCAGCGCTGCTGACCTGGTTCTCTGGCTCTAAAGCAGCTCTGATGACCTGGTTTTCTGGCTCTAAAGCAACTCTGCTGACCTGGTTCTTATTCTCTAGAGCAGCTCTGCTGACCTGGTTCTCTGGCTTGAGAGCAGCTCTGCTGACCTGGTTCTCTGACTCTAAAGCAACTCTGGTGACCTGGTTCTCTCCCTCTAAAGCAGCTCTGCTGACCTGGTTTCTCTGGCTCTAGAGCAGCTCTGCTGACCTGGTTCTCTGTCTCTAAAGCAGCTCTGCTGACCTGGTTCTCTCCCTCTAAAGCAGCTCTGCTGACCTGATTCTCTGCCTCTAGAGGAGCTTTGCTGACCTGGTTCTCTGGCTCTAAAGCAGCTCTGCTGACCTGGTTCTCTCACTCTAAAGCAGCTCTGCTGAACTGGTTTCTCTGGCTCAAGAGCAGCTCTGCTGACCTGGTTCTCTGTCTCTAAAGCAGCTCTGCTGACCTGGTTCTCTCCCTCTAAAGCAGCTCTGCTGACCTGATTCTCTGCCTCTAGAGCAGCTCTGCTGACCTGGTTCCCTGGCTCTAAAGCAGCTCTGCTGACCTGGTTCTATGGCTCTAAAGCAGCTCTGCTGACCTGGTTCTCTGGCTCTAGAGCATCTCTGCTGACCTGTTTCTCTGGCTCTAAAGCAGCTCTGCTGACCTGGTTCTCTCCCTCTAAAGAGCTCTACTGACCTGTTTCTCTGGCTCTAAAGCAGTTCTGCTGACCTGGTTCTCTGCCTCTAGAGCAGCTCCGCTGACCTGGTTCTATGGCTCTAAAGCAGCTCTGCTGACCTGGTTCTCTGGCTCTAGAGCAGCTCTGCTGACCTAGTTCTCTGGCTCTAAAGCAGTTCTGCTGACCTGGTTCTCTCCCTCTAAAGCAGCTCGCTGACCTGGTTTCTCTGGCTCTACAGCAGTTCTGCTGACCTGGTTCTCGGCCTCTAGAGCAGCTCTGCTGACCTGGGTCTCTGTCTCTAGAGCAGCTCTGCTGACCTGGGTCTCTGGTTCTAGAGCAGCTCTGCTGACCTGCTTCTTAGGCTCTAGAGCAGCTCTGCTGACCTGGTTCTCTGGCTCTACAACAGCTCTGCTGACCTGGTTTCTCTGGCTTTACAGCAGCTCTGCTGACCTGGTTCTTGGCCTCTAGAGCAGCTCTGCTGAACTGGGTCTCTGGCTCTAGGGCAGCTCTGCTGACCTGGGTCTTTGCTTCTAGAGCAGCTCTGCTGACCTGCTTCTTAGGCTCTACAACAGCTCTGCTGGCCTGGTTTTCTGCACTCACGATGCATGCACCCGACTTCGCGAAAATATATTTAAAAATAATATAAGTTTATTAAAAGTACAATTATAATATGCGGGAGTCGCGCACCCAGCGCGCCCCAGCACGTATATGATGTCACTCGGGACCTGCCACCATGCAAGCATCTCATACCGTAATGCGCATACCGTAATGCGCATGTGTCGCGAATGCGCGACAGCAGGAGTCACGGACTGGTCGCATACCAATCACGCACAACACGTAATATTAAATGTATATGATGTAACTGAAAAACACGCAGCCGTCGCACACCGTACGCGGATCCTTCACGACTTTTCTAAAATGGCGGCTAGAATCCACGTACCCACCGTGATGTGTACGCTTTGAGTGCACGACTCCGAAAAAAAAATTGTTTTAAAAAAAAAAGAAAATCATATAAATATATTAAAATAAAAAATGAAAACAACATTTTTTTATCAATATTTCAGTTTGAATTTTATTTTATTTTTGCAATTTTCAGAAAAATTTATAATGTTATTTAATGAATAAAACATTTAGAAATAAACAGTTAAAAAACTGTAGAACATCAGTACAAAATAATAGGTATAACTACTATCATACTTAGAAATTAGCATTTAAAAAACTTTATATATATATATATTCACTGAAAAAACCATAGGTTTCAGGGACGTTATAGGTAGTTGGACATTTCACTCGTACAAAACCATAGAAACTCCCCCGTTATAGTTAGTTCGGCTAACTATAACTTGCGCCCCGACAATGCACTGCTGATGACATCACATATTACATCATTCATGACATGGTCAGTGACATCACTGATGACATCACGGATGACATCTCAAATGACATCACTGATGACACGATAGAAGAATAAATGGGTATATAAGTGTCTAAATGGATGATTTGTTTTTGAAAAATTGATTGTATAACTGACTGATTAAGTGTATCTTAGTGAATACATGGCTTAGTTAGTAATGTTTAAATATGTAAATATCTGTATCAGTCTCTCACTTTGTGTATAAGTGGCTGCATGGGTTGGTGAGTAGCTACATGAGTGTCTATATAGGTTATTAGTTGGTTTTTTGAGTATCAGTATGAGTGTCTGTATGGTTTGTTGGGGGTATTACGTAGTGCATAGGTGCATGAATGAGTGACTCACTGTTTGTATGTGTTCAAGATAGCATGTGTGCAGGACTGTATGGGTGGATGAGTGTGTGCATGGGTGTGTTAGTGAGTGAATGACTGTCTCA
Source organism: Triturus cristatus (assembly GCF_964204655.1). Taxonomy (NCBI): domain Eukaryota; kingdom Metazoa; phylum Chordata; class Amphibia; order Caudata; family Salamandridae; genus Triturus; species Triturus cristatus. The sequence goes on along the minus strand of NC_140580.1, from coordinate 458,103,635 downwards.
ATAGTGTCTTTATGAGGAACTACATATGTTTTAAACTAGTATATGTCACTATTGGTGTATATAAGTGAGTATATGTGAGAGTGAGAGATTGAAAGAGTTTCTGTATGAATAAGTATGTGTTTCTATAACTGATTGTTTAAAAGACTAAGTATGTGTAAGTTTCTGTAGAAGTAAGTGTGGTGGTGTGTGTATAACTGTATATGCAAGTAAATAGATGTTTGATTCTTTATTAGCATGAGTGACTATGTGTGTGAGTAACTCTATGGATGAGTGGCGTTGTGTAACAGGATGTATAGGTGTATGAGTACATATGATGAGTGAGTACATGTATGAGTGACTGTATAGGACTGTAGGTGAATGAGTGAATGTGCATGTGGATCTTAGAATTACTGAATAGGTTGTTGTAACTGGTATTGGTATGTCCATTGTTTTGAAAATTTTAGTTTCTATTTTTGAATGTGTGTATCAAAGGTTATATTAGGGGGAGAGGAGGTCTGCCACTCTATCACAAGGATGATGTCATCAGTGATGTCATCAGTGATGTCATTTGAGATGTCATCAGTGATGTCATGAGTGATGTCACTGACCATGTCATGAGTGATGTAATATGTGACGTCATCAGCAGTGCATTGCGAGCGCTCGAGTTATAGTTAGCTGAACTAACTATAACGGGGGAATTTCAATGGTTTTGTATGAGTGAAAAGTCCAGCTAACTATAACGCCCCTGAAACCTATGGTTTTTTCAGTGAATTTCTAAGGTTTTTTAAATGCTCATTCCTAACTATAACGTGTCTGAAACCTATGGTTTTTTCAGGGAATTTCAAAGGTTTTTTAAATGCTAATTTCTAACTATGCCTACAGAGATAGGACATGTGAAGATAGAAGAAAAAACGCACAGAAAGAAAAAAAAGAAATGCAGAAAGAAGCAACAGAAGTCCTCAAAGACGAAGAAAAGTGCAGGAAGAAGAATAACGTGCAGAAAGAACAAACAGAAGAGCAGAAAGAAGCCTTTTTGCAAAATCATCCTGTACCCTCAACTCTTTCAGAAGGATACTGGTGGTAACTAAGTCTGACTAACCAGTCCTAGAGCCAGTGCTATGTTAAAAGACACTCAGAATACTGTGAAAATACCTACATACACTAGGGAACACTATGCGTTGGGGTCCCCCTGTGATTAGCATGACCTCATCTGTAAGCCCCTAGTATATAATTGGGCAGGGGATTAAACTACCTCTTAAAACGCGCCACAAGGTGTGTTTGCACACATCACCTCAGGCCCTGTCCCCTCCCTTCTCCACTGTGTAAACACGCCCTGTGGCTGTTTTCAGTTGGGAGATTAAGTCCCCTTGAATCCTGAGGGTCCCTAGAGTCCAAGCAAACCACTAGGTACCTCCAGTCAGCCCCACAGACCTGCGTTGCAGAGAGATGTACAAAGGGGCACGGCCTAGACCACCTCTCTGCAACGCAGCGCAGTGGCGCTTACTGGAAGCACCTGGTGGGCTAGTTGGCCCCCAGGGTCCCTCAGCATTGAAGGGGAATCATTTCCCCAACTTAAAACGCGCCACAGGGCTTGTTTCCACATGTTAACTCAGGCCCCGTCCCCTCCCTTCACCACAGTGTAAACACGCCCTGTGGCCGTTTTTAGTTGGGAGATTAAGTTCATTTGAATCCTGAGGGTCCCTAGGGTCTAACTAGCCCACTAGGTACCTCCAGTAAGCGCCACAGAGCTGCGTTGCAGAGAGGTGTAAAAAGTGGCACGGCCTGGACCACCTCTCTGCAACGCAGCTCAGTGGCGCTTACTAGAAGCACCTGGTGGGCTAGTTAGCCCCCAGGGGCCCTCAGGATTGAAGGGGAATTATTTCCCCAACTTAAAACGTGCCTTAGGGCGTGATTGCACACGTCACCTCAGGCCCGTCCCCTCCCTTCCCCACTGTGTAAACACGCCCTGTGGCCATTTTTTAAGTTGGGAGATTAAGTCCCCTTGAATCCTGAGGGTCCCTAGGGGCAAAATAGCCCACTAGGTACGTCCAGTAAGCGCCATTGCAGAGAGGTGTAAAAAGGGGTACGGCCTGCACCACCTCTCTGCAACGCAGAGCAGTGGCGCTTACTGGAAGCACCTGGTGGGCTAGTTGGCCCCCATGGTCCTTCAGGATTGAAAGGGAATTATTTCCCAACTTAAAACGTGCCACAGAGCGTGTTTGCACACGTCACCTCAGGCCCGGTCCCCTCCCTTCACCACTGTGTAAACGCGCCCTGTGGCCGTTCTAAGTTGAGAGATTAAGTCCTCTTGAATCCTAAGGGTCCCTATGGTCAAACTAGCCCACTAGGTACCTCCAGTAAGCAGCTCCCTGGCGCATACTGGAGATACCTGTTGGGCTAGTTGGCCCTCAGGGACCCTCAGTATTGAAGGGGAATTAATTCCCCAACTTACAGGGGGCGCGTTTGCAGAGTGCTGCAAGGAGGGGGCATGACCTCTGGCGCGATGCCGGTCTTTTATTTATTTTATTTTTTTAAGAAGGAGGGCTGTGTGGCCCCCTTCTTTTTCTAATTTATTGGCCCTGGGAACCCCATCCCCCAGGGCCTGCACCCTAATTTTTTTTGTTGAAAATAATTAATTTGGCCCTCCCAAGGCCTTAATCGGCCCCGGGATCACCAACCCCTGGGTCATGGCCTTTTTAAAAAAAATTATTTAGGAGGGGGGCTGCGTTGCCCCCCTCCTCAGGCGACGTATGGCCCCGGGAACCCCATCCCCCGGGGCCGGCCTTTGTTTTTTATTATTTTTTTCTAAAATATATTTATAGAAACACCTAGGACATGCTGGACAAACCGTATGTACCTATCACCATGACGATTTGTGTGATATTCATTAAAAGGCGACAATGCATACAATGAATCCACGTGGAATGTATTTACACCGCTAGTGAAGCTCTGACGTGTCTGACGCCCTACCGTGCCTAATTCTGGCGCCCCCGCCGGTGGGTACTCTCCAAGTAGACACCATTGTCGTTTATTTATACAAACATGGGTAGCTATTGACGGGCACATTTAATACACACGCACACCAAGCCATTCTAAAGGGATTCGACAAAAATTCGACCACACTATACAACAAACCCCCCTCACGGTTAATAAAACACACATCCACCGCCGGATGTGTTATACTTTTTATTTTACTCTCTGGAGAGAAGACAAACCTCACTTGAGAGTCACAGTGTGCTCCTGGCTGAGCCCAATGCTGTGTTACACCCACCAGTGCCCGCCGAATGCCACACACCTCTGTGTTGTATTCCACCAACTAGTGCGTATGCTATGACACTCTCTAGCCCATGTGCACTGTAACACCACCCCGTGAATATGTCATGCCACACTTGCCTTCGAACAGGTTATATTGCCCCATCTAACGTGCCTTCCTCGATGCCTATGTTGTAACGCACAGCGCTATGTCATACATATTACAATCTGGGATCCATATCTTTGTCACAGTGCATATGCAACGTTACACTCCCGAGCACATATTTTATATTACAACTTTAGAGACTAGTTAGGTTACACAACACTGCCCTGTGCATATTACACTCCAAGGCGCATATCGCATAGCACGCGCTAGTGCCTGTGCTATCTCGCGCTCTCCAATGAATCTGTCATTGCGCACAATGTATTGCATATTAAATTTCACGCCCCGGTTCATCTTATATCACACTTTTTGGTGCATAGATTATACCATATACTATATCTAGTTTTCATTTTCAATCGTGCTCTCAGGACTATGTTCTATATAATACTGCGTCCACCTACCCTTTTCACGGGCATTACATTTTGCGATGGGGGGTGGAGGGTCAGAGGGTGTTTCTGCCAAGTGAGCCCGGAGCCACAGTCACAAACGTCTTCTTCTTCCTGAATAAAAGTGAGATTATGCTGCATAATTGTTCATATTTTAAGTAGTTCGCACAGACACACATTTTAAAAACAATAAAGTTCCTAATACCCACCTTCTCTGAACAGTTAGCTTGCTGCCCCATCCACCTCCTCCCTATCCTCTGTTGTCTGAATCCATGGACTAGCCTCCTCCCTCCTGCCATGCATGGTCTGATGTGCTGCCACTGCCCTCCATTTAGCATGATGTGCCAGTCCACTCCTCCTGCCCTCCATTGCCCAATTCTATGGCCCATCATTGACCTCCTGCTTAGCCTCTGTGCTTAGCTTGCTGCCCCTATTCTCCTTCCCCCTGCCCTCCGATGTCTTTGTGCATGCCCCTGCTCCATCCTTTTTGCCCACCATATTCCATGGACCTGCCACTCCTATCTACTCTGAGTGTTCTGTTGAGCTGCCACTCCCCTCCCACCTGCCTAGCATTGTCAGATGACTGTAACCTGTCCCTGCCACCTCCACCCTGCCTGTCCACATGGCATGCCCCTATCCCCTTCCTCCTGTCCTCCATGGTCCATTTTACTGCCACACCCTTCTGCCCTCCCTAGTCTGTTGTGCTGCAACTGCTCCTCCTGCCTGCCCTGCATGGTCTGTTGTGAGGCCCCTTCCCCTGAACTCTCTTGTCTGTGCCCAGGTCCTGACCCTCTCTTCTATCCTCCATGGTCCTTTGTGCATGCCCCTGCACCCTCCTTCTTGCCCATCATAGCCATTGGGCTGTCACTAACCCTCCCACTTGCCATGCATGGTCTTCTGTGCTGCCATGGCCCCTCCCACCTTCCCTGTGTGGTCAGCTAGCTGCCCCTGACCCGCTCCCACCTTCCCTCCATGGTCTGTGTGTATGCCATCACAGTCTCATTGTTGCTCTCCATGGTGTGTCTTGTTTCTAGTGCCCATCCGGCCTGACCTCCATGGTCATCTTGCTGCTCCTGCCCTGCCCCCTTGCCCCCAGCCCTCTGTTTCCATGTGCAGACCCCTATTCCCTCCCTCCTGGCTTGTCTGTTCCATTACAATGCCCCTGACCTGTCCCTCCTGCCCTTTATGGTCTGTTATGCTGCAGCTTTCTCTCCTGTCTGTCCATTATGGTCAGCTAGCTACCATTGCCTCTTTCCCCTCTGTTCTCTGTTGTCCATGTGCATGGTCCTGTCCCCTCCCTATTGCTTTCTATGGATTGTTGTGCTGCACTCCCATCCCGCATGCCCTGTGTGGTGTATTGCGCTGCTGCAAACCCTGATGCCTGCCCCGTAGGGTCAGTTTGGTGCACCTCTCCATGTCCCTCCTGTCCTCTGTTATCCGAGTCCATGTCCCTACCCCAATTCCTCCTGCCTTCCATGATCCAATGTACCATACTTGCGAACATTTTGAACTTTGTAAGAGGGAGATTTTGAAAACAAACGGGGGTATTGATTTTCCCCTTTGAGTTACATTGAAAAAGAGGAGATTGTAGACAGGAGACAGATCAAATAAAGCCCATTTGAGCTTAAAAACATTGGACGTTTCCTGGCTGAATCGGGTCTGTTGGCATGTATGATTGTACTAACACTTCCTCTTCCTTCTGCCCACAATGGTCTATTATATTACCAAAGCCTCTCTTGCCAGTCCTGTATTGTTGTTTTTTTGCCCAAGCCCCCCTTTCCACTGCCCTCCATTGTCTGTTGTGCTGCCACTGCCCTTCCTGCCTGGCCAGTGTGGTCAAATTGTTACCTCTGCACTCTCCTACCTGCCTTCGATTTTCAGAGTCTGTGCCCCTGGCCTCTGACTCTCAACAGTATCCCAATGAACAACTAGATTGCTAAGATTCTATATTAATTACAAAAGTGTGGAACGCCTGACGTCATCTTGATGTAATCAAAACTGTAATACCTAGAGCATTTCCTTTAGAAATTACATATATGAGAAGGTCTTATTTGCATCAAAATTATGGTTAGTGCTCTAAAAAATTAAAATGAGGACATATTTTCTGAGTTTTCAAATAGCGACAAAGAACTTTTAAATTATTTGTAATCTTTATGTTTTTTTATCCAGTTGACCACTTGATTAAATATTGCACCTAGGGGAGAGGATGTGGTGTTACTTCCAGAGCTGCAGACTTTGCAACTGGGGAACCAGGTTGGAGTTTCTGCTTCAGCTCAACATTCTGTGATTCTGGTCAAATCACTTAATCTCACCATGTCTACAACCAAAATGAATTTTGATCTTGTGTGATGTAACCAATGCTCATGTAAAGCACTCCATTACCTGACAAGTCTGCACTATATAAAACTGCAAATACAGAAAAAATAAGTGTTTTGCACACTTCTGTCATTGGGCTACATGTGGGCTACATCTGGGTGATATTTGTGCTGCATTTGGGCTCTTTTGTCTCTGGTGGCCATCTTGGGAGATTTATTTGTTATGAAGTTTCCTAATTTCCTCATTTACTGCAGTCTCCTCAGTAGGAAATGCTTTCAGTTTTTTAATTTGACTCCATCAAGAAGGTATTCAGATATGTCACATATTTGCCATAAATTCTGAATGTTAGCACTCTAGTTGCTCATTAGATCACTGTAGTAAAGCTACTGCTCACCACGGAAGTCTGCTGCTGGTATTAAAAGTGCATGTTTCAGTCTGCATATCAGAATTTTTTAATGAAATAGAAGAGGATTTGAGAAGTCACTCAAAATGTCCCCTAATTTTTCTTTCTTCAGCACTAATCATAATTTATATGGCAAAATGAACCCCCTCATTGTGTTCCTTTTTTAATTAAATGTTTTAAGTGTTACTAGTTTATTCCGATCAAGATGGCTTCAGGTGTGCCATACGTTTGTCATAAGTAAGACAGTAAGCGCTCTAGTTGTTCTTAAGAACACTCTGGGACATTCTGTCATTGGGCTATACTTGGGCTACATCTGGGTGATATTTGGGCTACATTTGGGCTCTTTTGTCTCTGGTGGCTATCTTGGGAGATTTATTTGTTATGAAGTTTCCTAATTCCCTCATTTACTGCAGTCTCCTCAGTAGGAAATACTTTCAGTTTTTTACTTTGATTCCATCAAGAAGGCATTCAGATGTGTCACACAGTTGCCATAAATTCAGAATGTTAGCACTCTAGTTGCTTATTAGATCACTGTAGTAAAGCTACTGCTCACCAGGGAAATCTGCTGCTGGTATTCAAAGTGCATGTTTCAGTCTGCATGTCAGATTTTTTTTATGAAATAGAAGAGGATTTGAGAAGTCAAAATGTCCCCTAATTTTTCTTTCTGCAGCACTAATCATAATTTCTATGGCAAAATGAACCCCCTCATTTTGTTGCTTTGTAAAATAAATGTTTTAAGTGTTACCACTTTATTCCAATCAAGATGGCTTCAGGTGTGCCATACTTTTGTCATAAGTAAGACTGTTGGCGCTCTAGTTGTTCGCTAGAACACTCTGGGACATTCTGTCATTGGGCTTTACTTCGGCTACATCTGGGTGATATTTGGGCTACATTTGGGCTCTTTTGTCTGGTGGCCATCTTGGGAGATTTATTTGTTATGAAGTTTCCTAATTTCCTCATTTACTGCAGTCTCCTCAGTAGGAAATGCTTTCAGTTTTTTACTTTGATTCCATCAAGAAGGTATTTAGATATGTCACACATTTGCCATAAATTCTGAATGTTAGCACTCTAGTTGCTCATTAGATCACAGTAGTAAAGCTACTGCTCACCAGGGAAATCTGCTGCTGGTATTCAAAGTGCATGTTTCAGTCTGCATGTCAGAATTTTTTTCATGAAATAGAAGAGGATTTGAGAAGTCAAAATGTGCCCTAATGTTTCTTTTTAAAGCACTAATCATAATTTCTATGGCAAAATTAACCCCCTCATTTTGTTCCTTTGTAAATTAAAGGTTTTACCACTTTTTTCCAATCAAGATGGCTTCAGGTGTACCATACTTTTGTCATAAGTAAGACTGTTAGCGCTCTAGTTGTTCGTTAGAACACTCTGGGACATTCTGTCATTGGGCTATACTTGGGCTACATCTGGGTGATATTTGGGCTACATTTGGGCTCTTTTGTCTCTGGTGGCCATTTTGGGAGACTTATTTGTTATGAAGTTTCCTAATTTCCTCCTTTACTACAGTCTCCTCAGTAGGAAATACTTTCAGTTTTTTACTTTGATTCCATCAAGAAGGCATTCAGATGTGTCACACAGTTGCCATCAATTCAGAATGTTAGCACTCTAGTTGCTTATTAGATCACTGTAGTAAAGCTACTGCTCACCAGGGACGTCTGCTGCTGGTATTGAAAGTGCATGTTTCAGTCTGCATGTCAGAATGTTTTAATGAAATAGAAGAGGATTTGAGAAGTCACTCAAAATGTGCCCTAATTTTTTTTTCTGCTGCACTAATCAAACTTTCTATGGCAAAATGAACCCCCTCATTTTGTTCCTTTTTAAATGAAATGTTTTAAGAGTTACCACTTTATTCCAATCAAGATGGCTTCAGGTGTGCAATGTGTTTGTCATAAGTAGGACTGTTAGCGCTCTAGTTGTTCTTTAGAACACTCTGGGAAGCTGCAGTAGAACACAAAGGAATCAACTGACAGTCTCTGCCCTTGTTGGATGTACATGTTTTACTGAGAATGTCAGACTTCATTCTCGCATGACTGAGAAAGATAATGTGAATTTACAGAAAATATGCTCTCAGTTTAGCTTATAGATCACCTTCCAAACCTCTGTGGGAAAAGCATGAGAAAATAGTTTGCTCTCAAACGTGGTTCATGATATCACAGCAGAAGGCTTTTTCATATGGTAAAATCACCTTAGAACATACCACAATTCCTAAAATGAGTATGGTACCATCAACAAATGATTTATAATGTAACTAAAGTCTTAAAACCTTCTATTAACTGCAATGCTTTTTAATGAGGTGCTATCATGTATATTGGTCCCAAGATGGCTGCCAACACTTCTTGGATGAAGTACTGAAAGCCAATCAGATCTCAGAATGAGATGTGTGGTTAGGCTCCGCCCAGATATATCTATCTTTTTAACTCTAATTTTCTCAGAAACTACTGAATGGATTTACACCATTTAAGCAAAAGGCCCAAGTCTGAACTTAGGACTACCTCTTTACCAAATTTGGTGTAATTCCGTTCAGCAGTTCGGGCTGTAGCTGCGTCAACAGGACCTATGGGAAAATGCACGGGAAAATGCGTTTTGGGACCCCCCTTTTTCTCGGCCCCCGCTTGACGAATCACCGTGAAATTTTCATGATAGGAGCGGACCGCAGCTGGCCAAAAGTTTAGAATTTTGCGAAGATTCGTCAATCGGCGCCAACGTTATTCCAAATAGAATGTTGCGGATTTCCTATGGAAAATAGGTCCTAACTATAATTACCTACTGGCGGGAAATTTTCAAAACAAATTCTTTGTTGAGATCAGCTTCTATGTTGAAAGTTTGGGGGTGATTCGTGAAGGGGGGGCCAAGAAAAAAGGGAGGTCCCAAAACGTGTTTTTTCAACGTTAATTTCCATAGGAAATTTTAGACAAGGCTACAGGTCGAACGGGTGAACGGAATTACCCCAAATTTGGAAGGGAGAAAGGTCTTGGTCTAGAAAGCACACTTTTGTTTATTTGGTGTAAATCTGTTCAGTAGTTTTTGAGAAATATTGAAATTTACAGATATCGATATCTGGGAATTCTGCCATCTGATTGGCTGAGGCGTTACAAGCTTGCTGGTGATTGGCTGCAAGCGGTGCGAGCGGTTGCAACTAGGAAGTGTTGGCCGCCATTTTGTGATTCCATTGAAGCGAGTAAGGGGAAAAAAGTGGGAAAGAGGAGGGTAGGAGCGCTGTGAGGTTTGTAGGGTGAGTAGGGTGTGCTATAGAGGGAGTGTGAAGCAAATTATTTATCCCTACTGGTGTCAAAGTGCTGTTTTGCCCACTGTGAGATGGTGCTGAGGTGCGGTGCCGGTACACTCTGGGTTGAAACCGTGCTTCTAAACTGTGAGCTGAGTGCTGTAAAGTGATGTGCTCTGGTCGCTGAAGCAGAGTGGGCGCTGTAGCATATCTGTGCAGGTGGTGTTAGTATGCGTTTAGAGTATAGCGGGAGTGGGAAGCAAAGTACTTAGTGGTATCGGTATGAAGACTCAGGGATGAAACTGTGAGTGTAAGTCATGAGTTTATTGCTGTGAAGTGATGTGCTGTGGGCGCTGTAGGATACTGGCCGCTGTAGCATACCTGTGTAAGTAGTGTTAGTGTGTGTTTATTCTATACAGGGAGTGTGAAACGAACTACTCATTCCTATTGGTCTGAAGAGTCGAATGTAGTGTTCTAGGAAGCAGGAACAAAGGAATAATCGTGAAGAATATAATGCAGAAGGTTGCAATGCCAGAGAAGGAAAATGGTAAAATGAGTTGTGTCTAAGAAAGTGGTTGTGTGTAATAAAGGGATGGAGTTTTAAAATTAAATAGAAACTGTCTTTATTTCAGTGCCATAATTGGACCCACTAGTGCAAGAGCTAGGGTATCCAGCTGATGCAAAGTTGAACCACTTCTACTGTATTCAAACGTAAGCTCTGGCATTGGTGAGTTGTATATTACATGTTACAGTTGCATGTGAAATAAGCAATAGCTATTACACTTGAATGACTCTACATTCTATAAAGAAAATAAAGGTAGGATACGATTACCACATGTATCGTTTAAGAAACGAAAGAAAGAAAAAGAAATTGCAAAATGTAGTCATCAAACTTTTTATGTACCTTGGCAGTGCTTTATTGTAACAGAAAATTAACAACAGTAGAATAGTTAGCAATCTGTTGTACAGTAGATTCAATGTGGTATGTGTCAGAATTGGTACTAGTTCTACCCACATTGGAACTTTGAGGATGAATACAAACATTTCGCTTCTGAGAAGCACATTCGGTACCTTTGTAGTCAAACCATACATTATTGTCTTCAGCTGTTTCAAAAAAACATTCTTGTGTAGAGACATAAGGCATCGAGCTGAGACAAACTCCAATTGCTTCTGCTGTAGTCAAATCGAAGCTCCTGCATCAGTGAATTGCTCATTATATGTTACAGTTCTCTGTGACCTACAGAATAGCTATTAGACATGAATAAATACATTGTATAATGAAAATAAAGGTAGTTTACGATTACCACACTGTGCCAACCAGTTCCTAAACAAAGTCGTCTTTTTACATTTTTATCGTGAGGTTCTGAGCAGAGGCTGACTTTGAGTAAAATTGTGTGAAAGAGCTTTGTGAATAACAGGCAGGTAGAGAGGTGTGTGTACAAAGAATAGATGTAAATAGCGTATTTGCATAGGCCATACATCACCGATTCCTGGTTAGACTGGAGACAAAGGGGGAATAATGAGGCTAGAGTTCAAATGACTGAGTATACTTAGAAAGTTATTATATCAAAGTAGTAGGACTGAAGTGTATTACAAAAAATTTAAAGGAAAAAGTAAAAAAAGATGAAAAAAAATCCATTCAAGAATAATGTGAGTTTCTTACAAGTCTTGGAGATTCCAGTCCAGTAGTTCTTCAGCTGCTTGAGATGCGTAATGTTCCAACAGGATATGTTGCCATCGTGTGAGAAAAGCGAAGAGATCCAATTCATATCCTTGAAGGGACAGTAATTTTCCTCGAATGTTGGAGTGGTAATTTGAATGGGCAGGCAATCTGCGATGTTGTGAAAGATCGCAAGTTGCAGGAGATCTTTCGCAGCTGCGCAGAAATCCCATTGCGCTGCGATTCCTTTTTGCATTGCATTCGCCATTGCTACGCTGCCAGAACAATCACGTTCATGGTTTTCAAGATACTCCAATACCTGCTGGATATCTGGAGCGATTGTTGAGATGTTGGCAAGGCATACATCCATTCGCCAGTCGAATGGGCAAGTTTTGCAATCAAACGATGGTTGTGCGCATATTGCATAAGTGTAGATACATTTTATGTTGTAGCTAGCTCCGATAATAGATAGAGGCAGGCAGCCGAAACGTTTTTCCGTTTTTTTTACAGTATTGAAGTAGCTTGGCGTAGAGGCATATTCTGTCGGACATAGGTGTTACCACAGAGAGCGTAGCCATTTCTACAAGTAGAATTAGTAGTTTGATGGCCGCAGAGAGGGTGAGAATTATGGGCACTGTTCCTGTTATTCCAGAGATGATCGAAAGAATGTCTGAATATAGTCTGGTATTAAAAGAAGAACAGTTTGAAAGCGTGTTAGAAGGCTGTAGGAGACCGTGTTAAAAAGTGTGCCAGACCTTGAGTGTGACATGTGTTGAAAATTGTGCAACAATTCACAAAGTGTAATTGGTGGTTCGTATTTAAAAGGGAGTGTATTTTATTTGACGTTTGTGGTATCTGCAGTTGATACATTTATTTTGCAGAAGTGAGGGAGACTTCTGTTCTGAACAAAGGTGCTTTTAGTTAGGTTTGTTTCTTGAAATGTGTTTTCAAACTAGGAATTGAAGGCCAAGTTGAAGTTTTGGAGTTAGTTTGTGTGGGTGGGAATAGATATTGCCACAGGAAGTTACTGTGTTTGAATCAGTAAGGACATGCGTTATGCCAGCTCATATTCCATAGGAGTGTATGTTATTGAGAAGCAGATAACTGTCGTTAGAAAGCTGTGTGAATGTTGGTGTGATTGTGGGAGTTGGCATCCTTTTAAGAAAGGACGCAAGATTGGTGGCTGTAAGCTTAGAAGTGCCGTGTAGTTGGACTTTCTTGGCTATGGTAATGAATGACTGCCATTGTGGTCGCTCTATTCACCTCTGAGAAACACTTTTGTATGCTCTTTAAGACAGCAATATGTAAATGGAATAATCCACTGCTCGTGAATAAACGTGCTACCTTATATAATGGCATTCAACATGACAAACAACATGTGCACGTAGCAGACTCAATGACACTACATACTATGGGAACCGTGGCTAGAAACTAAACATGGAATGGCACCTCTGCCTCACTATGCAGAATGTGGGGAGAGATGAGAGCAAAGTATGTGGGAAGGTGGCAAGTAATTCTCGAATATAAAAGTATACAATGCAAAGTCTTGAGGGGATGTGCCGGACAGACTTGAGTATGCAGAGCACAGACATGTACATGTCAAAATACACTGATGGTCTATTGAGTGAAGTGGACAGTGGACGCAACCATGATAGTACAGTCAGTAGGGAAGATTACGGAATGGCAGCGCGTACGTGCCTCCCCCCCAAAATGTTTAGGGAACTGGGCTGGCTCACCGTACGCAAGGCTAGCGTAGGGGTACGAATAAAAGGCACATTTCTTTGGGTGTGGTTCTCTTCCGGATTGGCGAACGTGTCTGCCAGGTCTGCACAGCTTACACCGCCGTGAGACTGACGCTGTGAGCGAAGGTGGGTGCGTGAATGATGCTCTCAGCCTGCTGGCACTCAGAAACCATCATGGCCGTTGTGACATATATATGCTCCACAGTTCACCTTTCGACACCGCTGTATGTGAAAGAGGGCCGACCACGTGTCGGCGGAAGGTCCTGGGCCGAGGTCTGCGAGCTCGGAAGGCTCCTGAGATTAACGCTGGCTACCGCGACACAGGCACACAGAGCTCAGCCTGAGGCCCAGGAACGTGGAGTGCTCTGTATAATAGTAACACGGTAGTCCGACAGGTACCGACAGTGGAACGGTGTTTTGGTACCATAGTGGACGATGTTAGAACTGTATCTGAGAGTGGAGATGAAGGTACTCCCTTCGACGAGCTGCAACCAACTCTGGGTCCCAACAGTGGAACGGTGTCTTGATCCCATAATGGATGATGTCCAATATTACCTGCTGGTGAGTTTTCAGAGCACTCCCTCGGTTGAGGTGCATCAGACTCTGTGCTTCCGTAGCTAATTGCTGCACATGATTATTGGGCTTGGTTGACTGCAGTCGGTGGAGTACACCGTGGTACAGCAGGTCGGAACAGTGAAACGTTGTCTTGATTCTATGATTGAGGATGTCATAAGTTAAAGTCTGTGATGATTTTTGTGTGCAACCAATTCCGTGCTTCCGAATCCAACGGTATGTGGCTGTGAGTTACAGTTTGTGATGATTTCAGTGTAACCCCTCCGATGAGGTGCAATCAACTCTAGGTCCCAACAGTGGAATGGTGTGGATGATGTTAGAACTGTATCTGAGAGTGGAGATGGAGGTATTCCCTTCTACCAGCTGCAACCAACTCTAGGTTCCAAAGGTAGAACGGTGTGTTGACTCCACAATGGATGATATTAGAACTGCATTTGAGAGTGCAGATGAAGGTACTCTCTTCGATCAGGTTCATCCAACTTTAGGTCCCAACTGTGGAACGGTGTCTTGATCCCACAATGGATGATGTCCGATATTACCTGCTGCTTGCTTTTTTCAGAAGTTGGTGTGTTGAGGTGCATCACAGTCTGTGATTCCATTGCTAACTGCTGCACATGATTATTGGGCTTGGTTGACAGTTGTCGGTGGAGTATACTGTGGTACAGCAGGTGCAAACAGTGAAATGGGGTCTTGATTCTATGATTGAGGATGTCATAAGTTAAAGTCAGTGATGATGTTTGTGTACCCCCTCTGATCAGGTGCAACCAACTCCGTGCTTCCGAATCCAACGGTATGTGACTGAGTTGTGAATGACCACTGGATTTGGTGTGGACTGCAGTTCGCAGGGTTCACAATTTAGATTGCGTGGTGATTGTTTAATTACAAAATCCAGTAGTTAAGTAATTAGAACGTCTATTGAAACATACAGAATATTGTTTTAGTATACTTGCTTCAAGACGTTTTTTTATATCAGTTATAGGTTTAGTGAAATGACCAAATTTATCTTGGAAGTCCAAAGGAACAGTGAATAGTGTAGTCTATGGAGAGATGAAATCCCAATTGTTTTGATTTATTCATTGTAGAGTTCTCTGTAATTGATGTTGTTTTATTTTGTAAAGAGGGAGTGTGAAAAAGTATTGATGGTTGTGTGTGTGAGTACTGCTTTTAAATAACAATGTAGACAGTAGTGTTCACAATTCAGATCGAGTTGCTATTGTAGATGATGCAGTCCTGTAAGAGAAGAGATTGCTGTAGTGTGCTCTGTCTGCACCACTCATACGCATCATAGCAGGCCCCGCACACGTTTTCTTTGCTTCGTGTATTGCAAACTGTAGTGCTCAAGTCAATGCTACGTGACTGTGGGCCCTTGCTGAACGCTTTCTCTGGCCTATGCTGCAGACTTCAGTGTTCACATTTGACATTGAGTCGGTATTGTAGATGATGCAGCCCAGTAGGAAAAGACATTGCTCCAGTGTGCTCTGTCTGCGGCACTCATATGCATCATTGTAGGCTCTGTACACGTTTTTTTTGGTGCGTGTATTGCAAACTGTAGAGGTCAAGTCAATGCCACGTGGCTGTGGGCCCTTGCTGAACGCTCTCTCTGGCCTATACTGCAGACTTCTGTGTCCACATTTGACATTGAGTCGGTATTGTAGATAATGCAGTCCTGTAGGAAAAGATATTGCTCCAGTGCGCTCTGTGTGCACCACTCATATGCATCATTACAGCTCTGCAAACGTTGTTTTTTAGTTTGTGTATTGCAAACTGTAGAGCTCAAGTGAATGCCATGTGGCTGTGGGCCCTTGTGACCGCTCACTCTGGCCTACACTGCAGACTGCAGTGTTCACAATTGAGATTGAGTCGCTATTCTAGATGAGGTAGTCCTGTAGGAAAAGTCATTGCTCCAGTGTGTACTGTCTGCACCATGCATATGTATCATTGCAGGCTTTGCACACTCTTTTTTGTTGCTTCGCTGACGACAAACTGGGTAGGTGAAGTCACTTTATGTATCTGTGGGTCCTTTGTGACCGCTCTCTATGGCCTACACTGCAGACAGCAGTGTTCATAATTCAGATTGAGTCGGTATTGCAGATGATGCAGTGTTGATGGCAACAGATATTGCTCCTAGTATGGCCTGTCTATAGCAAGCATTATTGGTGGCTGTGGACATGCTCAATGCTTTTGATGTGGTTGTGTGAGTGCACTAGAACTGATGGAGCGTTTATGATATAATCTTTTTTTGTATTATTTCAGATCTATTGATTGTGTGTCAGTATACCAGAAGTTGTTGTTCTTTTACGATGGAATTATTTCTGTATTATTTCACATCTACTGTCCCTACCTTACTGCAGCATAAATTATTGATTCTTTTAATATTGAATCTCTGTGTGTGATCCAATGATTACTGTTGTAGTTGAGGCTAGCAGCAACCATTATCTGAAGGCTGGTTTAGACTTACCGCACACACATCCAGCACAGACATCACTGGATATGTCACCATGGTAATAAAAAGGAGTCGAGCGTACGTGCCCGTATCCACTTCCACTATCTATCTGTGTCCGTGAGTTCATTATCTATGCATGATACTGTCTCTGGGCCGTACTATATTACGTTGTGTTGTGGACAGCGTATGCAACCATGTTACCTGTAGTATTGGAGACAATTTTGGTAATGTAACTTTTAGGTGTATGGGTATCATAGGTGGAAGGCTACTTTTCGGAGCATGAATATTGATGAAAATGATGGTTGCATGTTGTGTGTAGTGTAAGATATGTGTATATTGCAAAAAGTTTTGAACAAAGCTCTCTAAGCAGAAGAGGTGTGTCTCATGAAACACAGTACAGATATTGACTAAAATGGGTGGCGTTTTCGAACTGTTACAATGGGAAATGTTATGAACTAATGAAATGCTTTCTTTTTATGGTTACATGGCAATCGTGCAGCCAGTGGGCAATGAGACCGCACCCGATGTGATTTTGAGAAAATATATTTATTATAATATAAGTTTATTAGAGTTAGAAATATTTAACAGTTTAAAATATTTGTAATTATCACTTGCTCTCATGTACACTTTAAAGTTTTTTAGATATAGTTTTGAGACAAAAAAAATGAGGGAATGTGTCTGCGGCGTGATATCGTACGTCTATGACGTAACACAGGGTGTGGCAGAGTGCACTCATCGTATACACAATACGCAGCAGGCACGACCCTATACGTACATGACGTAATGTGCAGCTTGGTAGTGCTTACCCGTCACATACCAAAGTAGCAGCTGGCGCGACCGCATATGTACATGTTGTTACGCGGGACACGGTGCCACATACCCATCGGATACGAAATGCGCATCATTTAATTGTGGTGGATAGGATTCGCATGTTGATCGAGCTTGGTAGACTACCGGTACGGGACTTTAGTTTTCTCAAAAAAAAAAAAAGATATACATATTTTGTGGGGAAGATATAAAAGATTATATCATTTGTAAAGTTTAAAAAAAGGATGATAGAGTTGCAAAATATTAAAAAACAATTTGAAAAATTATAGGTTTTATAAATACTAAAATATGAAATTAACATTTAAAAAACCTTCGAAATTCACAGAAAAAAACACAGGTTTTACAGACGTTATAGGTAGGAATTAGCAATTAAAAAACCTTAGAAATTCACTGAAAAACCATAGGTTTCAGGGACGTTATAGTTAGTTGGACATTTGACTCATATAAAACCAGAGAAATTTGCCTCTTATAGTTAGTTGAGCTAATTATAACTCACGCGCCTGCAATGCACTGCTGATGACGTCACATATTACATCACTCATGACATGGTCAGTGACATCACTCATGACATCACTGATTCCATCTCAAATGACATCACTGATGACATCATCCACGTGATAGTCTGACACACCTCTTCACACTGTAATATAACCTTTAATAGATGCACTCTAAAATACAGACTACCATTTTGAAAAGCATAGACACACCAATACCAGATACTAGATATCCATCCACTGATTCCTATCTATATATTGTGAGCCAGATATACACTGATACAGTCACTCATACATGGTGTCACTCATCATTACATCAGTATAATATCCACTCATACATGTATATATACATTTACACAGTGCTACTGATCCATAGAGTTAGTCACACATCTATTCAGTCATGCCAAAAATCAACCATACACCCATGTACTCACCCATGCAGATATATACACAAAACCTGCCTTATTTATACACACATCACTTTCCTTATTTATATAGATACTATCACATACTTACTCTCTTATACAATCACTAATACATGTACACATTCGTGTATGTAGACACTCATGCAATCACTGTCTTTCACGTAGTCAATTATACACCACAACACTCACATATAGTGTGTAAAAACATATATAGTTACTCACATATATACAACTGAGACATCAATTCACTAATGAACACACCTGTTCACACAGTCAGCTATCTATACAGCCCTTCTGAGATGCACTTTTGAATCTATAGAACCAGTGAATCGGCCATTCAGACATGCATTCAGAGAGTCAGACACCACCCACACACCCACATAGACAGTCAGACCCCCATACAGATACTCATACAATCAAAGAAAAACACATATACTCACTGGTGTAGCTTCTCATCAAGCCATGCACCTGCTTACACACCAAGTGAGAGACTAAGAGAGACATTCACACAGTCTAGTCACTAATCCATGCATTCAGTAACATACATTCAATCAGTGACTTAAAGAGTCAGTCATGCATCTACTAAATAATGTATTCAGGTACTTTTACATCGACTTATTCTTGAATAGACCTTGGCATAGATATATATGAAAAATATTTATACTTTACAGAAACACACATTCACTGGATGATGTCATCAGTGATGTCATTTGAGATGTCATCAGTGATGTCATGAGTGATGTCACCGACCATGTCATGAGTGATGTAATATGTGATGTCATCAGCAGTGCATTGCAGGCGTGCGAGTTATAATTAGCTCAACTAACTATAAGAGGCAAATTTCTCTGGTTTTATATGAGTCAAATGTCCAACTAACTATAACGTCCCTGAAACCTATTGTTTTTCAGTGAATTTCTAAGGTTTTTTAAATTCTAATTCCTAACTATAACGTCTGTAAAACCTATATTTTTTCAGTGAATATATATATATATATATATATATATATATGATTTTACTTTTGATTTTCTCAGGAACTACTGAACGGATTTACACCATTTAACCAAAAGGCACAACTCTGAACCAAGGGCTACCTTTTTGCCAAATTTGGTGTAATTCCATTCAGCAGTTCGGGCTGTAGCTGCGACTAAAGGTTCCTATGGAAAATTGCATTGGGAAAACACGTTTTAGGACCCCCCTTTTTTCTCGGCTCCCACTTGACAAATCACCCCGAGACTTTCAGGATAGGAGCGGACCAGAGCTGGCCAAAAGTTTTGAAAATTTCGCGAAGATTCGTCAACCGGCGCCAAAGTTATTGGGAATAGAATGTTGCGGATTTCCTAGCGAAAATAGGAATAGGTCCTAACTAGAACTACCCACTGGCGAGTAGGTAATATATATATATATATATATATATACATATATATATATTCACTTAAAAAACCATAGGTTTCACACATGTTATAGTTAGTTGGATATTTCACTCGTAAAAAAACAATGAAATTCCCCCGTTATAGTTAGTTCAGATAACTATAACTCGCGCGCCCACAATCCACTGCTCATGACATCACATATTACATCACTCATGACATGGTCAGTGGCATCACTCATGACATCACTGATGACATCATCCTTGTGATAGAGTGGCGGTCGCGCGAGTTATAGTTATCTGAACTAACTATAACGGGGGAATTGTCCATCTAACTATAACCTGTGTGAAACCTATGGTTTTTTAAGTGAATTTGCAAGGTTTTTTAAATGCTAATTCCTAACTATAACGTGTGTGAAACCTATGGTTTTTTAAGTGAATTTGTACATTTTTTTAAATGCTAAGTTATGTATTTATTAATATATATATATATTTTTTAAGGTTTTTCACCGTGCACGCACCGTGCGCGCTAGGTGCGCTTCGCGCACCTTGCGCACGCTTTGGGTGCACGTGCGCGCACCCCGCGATTTTTATAAAAAAATATAAAATGTTTATTTCACCCATGGGGGTCCTTCTGTGACCCCCTGACAAAGGCTAGGGGGTCAGGAACTCTCTTCCCTGCCCCCTTTTCACGTTTTCCACCTTTGTCCCCCCCTTTCCTTTTCACTTCCTGATTTCGTCCGATTCGAATGTTGACTGACATCTAACAACCAATCAGAATTTCGCTCGCGCACGGCACCGTGCGCGCACGTGCGCGCGTATAGATATTTATATGCTTTTAAATGCTATTTTCTCAGGAAACACTGAACAGATTGACACCAGACCTGCAAAAGGCACTTCCCTGACCTGAGGACTACCTCTCTGCCAAATTTCAAGTAATTCTGTTCAGCCATTCGGGCTGTACTTTCGACTAAAGGTCCTATGGAAAAATGCATGGGGAAAACGCGTTTTGGGACCCCCCTTTTTTCTCGTCCCCGCTTGACGAATCACCCCGAGACTTTCAGGGTAGGAGCTGAGCGGAGCGCCCCATTAGTTTTGAAACTTTCGCGAAGATTCGTCAACCGGCGCCAAAGTTATTCAAAATAGAATTTTGAGATTTCCTATGGAAACACAGTCCTAACTATAACTATCTACTGGCGACCGCCAGTAGATAATATATATAATTAATTCTATAATTCACCAGCTATAGTTGCTGCCTAACAAAAAAATGAATGTGTCCATCTGTAACGCAATTGGTGCTCATGTAAAGCGCTCTGATACCTTTGGGTCTAGTTCAAGACATATAAAACTAAAAAAAAAAATCTCAAGTAACGATAACTCGTACCCTAAAGTAACTATAACATTCACCCCATGCATAGTTTTGTCATCAAAGTTGTCATTTCAGATGTTGCAGTGATGTCATCAATGGTGTCATAGAACATGTCATGAGTATGTAATACATGCGGTCATAAACAAGGCATGGTGAGGGAACAAGATCACCCTCATACCGTGCATGTTTTACCAACTCCCTTTTATTTGATAATGAGGCTTGGACGAAATTGTGGTTAAAAAGACTTGAGCTGTATGATGGTTCGAAAGGATCATTTGAAAATGTTACAGCAACTATCGGGCAAATGTAAAATGCTTGTTAATTAAAGAGACATGGGGTTGTGCTTGCAGGGGATCTGTTCTCCAAGGTACGGAGGAGTTAGATACCATTGAGGTTCTCAGCACTTCTGATGTCCTCCAACTTCACATGATATATACCCTGTGATTTTTATTCAAGTTGAATATCTCACACATATTTCCTGTGACTTTCCAGCTCTGGTTGAATTGAGATCTGTGAAAAAGTGCAGTTGTCTCTTTGATGAATTCGGAAAAAGGTCTTATTGTATCTCTATGAGCAAGCATGCTTGTGGTCAATGCACTTGTTTGTGAGCAAGCAGCTGGAATAAAATATATAAGATCGGTCTTTACATCATTCGAGATGTATAAAACGCGGTTTAGGGACAATAACACCTGCTAAGTAAGTGTTAATTGGCAATGTTGTTTGTGCAAAACTATGCATGACCAGCCAAGAGAATGTAATGCTTTAAGTACATTACATACAAATAAAAATGGCATGATTGCACTGAGAGCTCCACATCAATTCACCAAGCTTGGAAAACAGGTACCTGTGAAAAGAAAGGTAAGGAATCGGTTCCAATGATAGTGTTAGTTTATTTGAAAACCGCTCTTTGCACATATGACTCAAAGTGCCTGAAAATAACCCAAACCCAGCCTTTTTAAAAGTAAACACCTGCCCCACTGCCAAAAATTGAGTGACACCAAACACAAAGAACACTAATCTGTGATGTACATCTTGTAAGTAGCTCATCCGTCAGCATGTTATAGATAATATTAGACTGATGGGTAGTATATGAACAGGGAAGGTCAACAACAGAGCAAAAAAACACACAAAAATACTTCACGTCCTTTTCACAGTGCAGTTTCTCCTGCGCGCCTGTGAGTTACTGCACAACAGTTCTTTTTAATGTCAATTCCAGAGAAAAAAAAAGAACACAAAACACAGTCAATACCAGCTCTTTTCTTTCGAGAGAAAGAAAGAACTCGATGTCAAGCTTCAGCAGTGGTAATATTGACAAGCTCTCATGCACTCGTTCACAGGGGTGGTATTGACAGGTCACGTGAAGGCATCTCGCTCAGTGTGTTGTGGATGGTGAGGCATACATTTGGAACTGTACAACAGCTCACAGACCACACTACCCTGCTTCAAAGATACAACCTCGATACTGAGAGTGGCTTGATTCTAGGCAACATCTAGATACTAGACAGCATGTGCCAGTGAGGCCCCAGGAGCTAGCGCAAAGCACACGGCTAACCTATCACTTGCCTGACTAACAAGTGGCAGCCAATCAGGCCCCAGCAGTCAATGCATGGTACTCAGCTAACCTACCCTTTGTGTGACTAACAAGTGGCGGCCAATCAGGCTTTAGCAGTCAAAGCATAGAATGCGGCTAGCCTGTCCCTTGCCTGATTAACAAGTGGCAGCCAATCAGGCTTCAGCAGTCAATGTATGGCATGGGGCTACCCTGACCCTTGCCTGTCTAGCAAGTGTCAGGCTGACACCTTGCCAACAATGCTGCCAGAGAAAAATCAGTAACAAAGTGCTCACAACCTGTTTCAATGAAGAGTGAGGATTCTCTGTGCAATGCTGCTCACTCTGAAACAATCCCCACTCCCACACCTGCTGTGGCCCTTTACGTAGCTTTTCCCCAACAACACTAATCTAGTTCCCTCCCCACTCGTCTCCCTCCCTCCAACTGAACCAATAGTCAAGATACAAAATGAGGGTTGTGTCCGTCCACATCTCATGTCTACTGTGGCCTCTGCAGTAAAATCATAAATTTAGCAGTGTGGGCACATACAATTGACTCCACCCCCGGTTGAGAAAGAGAGGGTTGATGGGGTCAGGATGGGTTTGAGATAATCCCAGAAGATTCATCTGGTGCATGTAGTGTCTTCTGTTTATATTTGCTATTTTAAAAATGTACTGATTAGAGGAAAAACAGATTTAGGTGATTTTTCCTACTTTTGGTTTTGTACCACCCAAGACATTGAAATATTGGTCACACCAGTAAAAATCAGTCAGATGGTAACTCGGGTTACAATTGTCGCGCTACAAACCACAATTTACACTTAGATTTCTACCCTGGCGTTTAACCACCCGAGGGTTCATATTACAAAGGTAAATGAGATTTTAGTAGCCCGGGGCTACTGGGTGTTTTCAAGGGTGTTACTTCCGTCCCTGCGCATGAAAGCTCTCAATATAACCTATACTCTTTCACTCTCTTGTAAAAACATGAAATATCAGGTTTGATTAAAAAGAAAATTGAAAAAATCCCTCTAACATTGATGCAGCAGGTGCAGTGGCACCTGGGGCAAGAACTATGAGGGGCCAAGTGAACTCTGATTATTGATGTATTTTCCACCCGGTGCTGGATCTGAAATTATCTTACAGGGGTTAAGGAACCTGCGGCAGAGCTCGTTGTCAGGCCGTAACAAAAAGTTAAGATAACGCTGGTGATTAATGTGCTTGCGGGAGGGATCCAAGCCTTTCCTAGCCACAGTTTGACTCATTATAAAGTAGCATTGAGGGTTGATGTTCCTGCTCTAAACCACACTTCAGCATTCAGATCTCAGTTTTATATAGCCCAGTCTGTTTTCGCCACAACGATCATTTGGTTATTTGTAGATTATACGTGAGTATCCTTCCAATATAGTACAGCGAGCCGTAAAGCAGCTACAAAGAGCTTCTGGAAACTGCAGCGCCTAAAAAAGCATTGTTAATTTTCTCAATCTCCCTACATTTAACGGGCTGTTTTGTGTTCTTCCAGACTAAGCACACTTAACATATGCCAACCAGTACGGCGGACCTATCTGTATTTCCTGTACTTTGTAACAGAGACATGTCTTATATAACTTGCCTTATATATTAGTTCACACACTGTAATGATTCATTGCTCATTATAATTAGCTGTGTGTTGATGTAAAGCTCTCTGACTCACTAATTTGGTTTGAACAGCGCTATAAAAGAAATTAAATAAATGTGAAAGGGGGTAGTAAAAGATGAGGGTTGTTGGTAGTGAGGAATGTAGTGAAGGTCATGGAGCGGGCGGCAATAAAAACTGTCAAACTGGGAACCACCAGCGCTAAAGCCATCCCTGTCCTCTGTACTCCCGCCCCTCCTCTGAACACCAGCCCCCCTGCCCCTCCTCCGAAACCTAGCCCCACCTCCGAATTCCTGCGTGCCCTCCTCCCGAGCCCCTCCCACTTCAGACCAATTTAAACATCCTCCTAACGGCCCAGAGGGAGAGATTTGAGCCGGGATGAGAGTATGTTGCCATGGAACCCGAATACACAACGCGTTTATAAGGATCCCGACCAGAGAGCATGCGTATTCGAATCTCGCCATAGAGCAAGCTTCTAGGGCACCCACCTAAAAAGAACACATAGGGAACGCGACGGCACTTTTCGGGGGGTGTTATAAGTTTCTACGTATACATGGTGTGTGTTGCACTGGGCTATTGTCTAGGCTGCGTAGACGATGATCTCACACACATACAAAAAGCAACCCTTAGTCCTTAGCCCGGTGGGGGTTTCCATGACCCAGAGGCCATTCGAGACCTGGTTCCCCATCACAGAGCACACGCGTAAGGGGCCCAGTCAGAGACCCACTCCTACAAAGGCACTAGAGAGCAGTGTTGAACAGCACCGAAGCACAGAGCAGGATTACATGGACCCAGAATAAGGCACTGGTTACAGTGACCCCAGAACACTCCACACAGGCCCGTCACCAGCCACAGAACAAACCTGTATCAAGCAGCGGATACCCAGTGCCTTCATTCACTCTTATACAGACCCCAAAATCAGAGGACGCTCATACGGACACCGATAAACAAATGGCTTATATGACCCAACCATAGACCAGACTGATACAAGAAACATGTGCAGAGGGCTGGGAAGGGCCCTAGTGACAGAGGACAGTGCCAGGCTGTAAAATGCCCCCATCAGTCCCTGCTGTGGTGCTCGCCGGAACCTGGGCCGTGCACCATGGTTCTTCACAGCACATTCACTACAGGGACCTGGCGTATAGCACGGTCTCGTAGGACACTCGCTGTGCAACAAGCCCCAGTAGACGTGAAGGCAGAACGCACTGAAGGGTGCCCGTGCTCCGGGACACCACACTGTGGAACATGCTCGCAGGGACTGGATTGCGCGACACCTTCATCAGGAGCTGACAATGCACCACGAAAAGCCGGATGTGGACTGTGTTCCCCGGGGCCACACTCTGGGGTGTGCTCCCTGGGGCCACACTCTGGGGTGGGCTCCCAGGGACCAGATTATGTAACATGACCCCCGGGCTACCAGCTGTGGGTTGTGCTCCCAGGCACCAGACCACGGAACATGCACTCGTCGACAGACTGTGAGCTGTGCACTCCATGTCCCGCTATGGGACGTGCTCCCGGGCACCAGACTACGCAATACGAACCCGGGACAACACGTTCTCAGTGAGTAGAGCATGAAACGTGCTCCTAGAGGGCAGGCTGTGCTCCAAGGGGCAGACACTGTGTGGAACTCCCAGGGGTCAGACTATAGAGCGGGCCCCTAGGGGACAGACCGCAGACTGTGCTATGGGGGGTGCTCCAACGGGCTAGACTAAGTAACACAGACATCAAAGCAACACGATGCGACCCAATCCAGAGAGCAGACTGCGGAACATGCCTACCAGGGCCACACTACGACCCTGGGGGCCAGACCGTGAACTGTGCACTCTGGGACACAATCCCAGGAGTCAGACCTTGGAGCATGCTCCCAGGTGACTACCAGGAAAGGGACGACCCTATGGGGCATGCTCCCAGGCAACACCCAATGAGTCGTTCCCTATGTGACAGACTGTAGAGCTTTCCTATCAGGGAGCACACTATCCAATGTGCTCCTAGGGTACACACCGGGGATCGTGTTCCCAGGGACCGGACTATGTAACACGATACGGGGGCAACACTGGGTGATGCAAACCCAGGGGCCAGACTATGCCCCCCACACAATCTTTTTTCAGTGACTCCGGGAACTGGCCCACCCGGGGGCTTCAATATAACGAAGCGCCGGCCTCGGTTTTTTTTTTATTTTCTCAGCTGAATTTGCGACCCCAGACGATTTAAAAAAAAAAAAAAAGCTTTTTTGGGCCCTGTGGGTCCTTGTGGGACCACCTGAGCAGGTCTAGTGGGTTAGGGTGTCTCTACCCTGCCCCCTTTTCTTGTTTTTCACGTTTGTTTCACTGTTTTCTTGTGACTCGGTTCTACCGAGTCACAAGATGACTGCCAAAACGTCCTGGTTTGGAGTGTTGACAGCCAATTAGAATAAAGCTCGTGGTCGGGAGGGTCCGCGGATCCACCGTGACTCTAGATATTGATATTTTTATTTTTTGAATTCAGATTGTTTTTTGAATTTCTCAGCAACTACTAAACGGATTTACATAATTTTTAAAAAGATCGCTTTCTGAGCCAAGCAGTACCTTTTGCCAAATTTGGTGTAATTCCGTTCAGCAGTTCGGGCTGTAACCTTGGCTAATGTTTCCTATGGGAAATTGATTTTTTGACTCTTATTTTTTTAATTTCTCAGCAACTACTGAACGGATTTCCACCATTTAAAAAAAATGTTGCTTTCTGAACCAAGCGCTACCTTGGAAATTAACGTGGAGAAAACACTTTTTGGGACCCTCCTTTTTTCTCAGCCCCCACTTGACAAATCACCCCCAAACTGTGGGGAATTAATTCCTCTTCAATCCTGAGGGTCCCTGGGGGCCACCAACCCCACCAGGTACCTCCAGTAAGCGCCACTGCGCTGCGTTGCAGTGAGGTGGGCCAGGCCACGCCCCTTTTTACACCTCTCTGCAACGCAGCACTGTGGCACTTACTGGAGGTACATGGTAGGCTAATTGTACCCCAGGGACCGTCAGGATTCAAGGGGACTTAATCTCCCAACTTAAAACGTGCCACGGGGCGTGTTTGCACACATGTCACCTCAGGCCCCCCCCTCCCTTCATCACTGTGCAAATGCGCCCCGTAGCGCATTTAAAGAGGTAGTTTTAATCCCCCTGCCCTATTATGTACTAGGGACTTGCAGAGGAGGTCATGCTAATCACAGGGGTACCCCAACGCATAGTGTTCCCATGTGTATGTAGGTGTTTTCACTGTATTCTAAGTGTCTTTTAGCACTGGCTCTAGGCCTGTTTAGTCAGAGTCAGTTAGCACCAGTACCCGTCTGAAAAAGTTTTAGGCACAGGATGATTCTGCAACTAGGCCTCTTTCTGCTCCTCTGTTGGTTCTTTCTGCACATGTCTTGCTTCTTCCTGCACTATTCTTCGTATTTGTGGACTTCTGTTGCTTCTTTCTGCATTTCTTTTGCTTCTTTCTGTGCGTTTTTCTTCTTTCTTCACATGTCCTACCTCTGTAGGGATGGTTAGAAAATTGCATTTAAAAAAACCTTTGAAATTTACTTAAAAAAACTATAGGTTTCATGGCACGTTATAATTAGAAATTAGCATTTAAAAAACCATAGAAATTCACTGAAAAAACCATAGGTTTTAGGGAAAGTTATAGTTAGTTGCACATCATCCATGTGATAAATTGATGTATCTTCTCACACTCTCATATAACCTTTGATACCCCCACTCTAAATTAGAGACTGCCATTCTCAAAACCATAGACACACCAAAACCAATAACTACATACCCACTCACTGATTCTTAGGTTTACACACACATCCACTCACTCACCAGTACAGTCACTCATACTTATGGTCACTCAGTACACGACTATCATATGCACACATACACCTACATAGATACTCACACACTGCCATTCATCCATAGAGGTACTCACACACCTAGTCAGTCATGCAAATAATTAATCCCACTGCCATTTACTCACCTATACAGTTATACACACACCAGCTCACTTACTCATACAATTACTAGCACATTCTTACGCTCTTGAGCAATCGCTGATACAAGCACACACTCATCCATACAGCCGCTCTCGCAATCACACACTCTCAGTTATAGCCATTTATGTACTCCAACACACATATATACTGCTTTTCACATATGTAGTTACTCACACATGTACCATTGAAATATACATTCACTCACTAACACACCCATACACACACTCACTGACCCATACTGCCCATCACAGATGCACTATTGAAACCATGCACCCACTGAATCACCCACCCACTCACACATCAATGCACAGAGTCACACACACCCCACCCACACAAACACTCAGGCACCCATACAGATACTCAGACAACCAATCAATAACCCATATGGACACATGTAGCTATTTGCAAACCCATGCAGCCGCTTACACACCAACAGAGAGACGGATACAGACATTCACACAGTTTAGTCACTAACCCATGCATTCAGTAAGATATGTTTAATCACTCACTTATAGAGTCAGTCACACACCTACTAAATCATCCATTCAGACACTTATACACCCACTCATTCTTCATTAAGCCTTTCCCTATATATATTAAACATATTTAAACTTTACAGAAACACACAGTCACTGGATGATGTCATCAGTGATGTCACTGACCGTGTCATGAGTGATGTAATATGTGACGTCATCAGCAGTGCATTGCGGATGCGCGAGTTAGAGTTAACTGAACTAACAATAACGGGGGAATTTCTATGGTTTTGTACGAGTGAAATATCCAACTAACTATAACTTTCCCTAAAACCTATGGTTTTTACAGTATATATATATATATATATTCACTTAAAAAACCATAAGTTTCACACATGTTATAGTTAGCTGGACATTTCACTCGTGAAAAACCATTGAAATTCCCCCGTTATAGTTAGTGCAGGCAACTATAACTCACGCGACCGCAATCCTCTGCTGATGACGTCAGATATTACATCACTGTATTTACCCATGTCTTCTTCCATTAATTTTTAGCTATACATATATTACAAATATTTTTTTTCAGAAAGACACATATGTCCTCAGTGATGTAATATCTGACGTCATCAGCAGAGGATTGCGGTCGCGTGAGTTATAGTTGCCTGCACTAACTATAACGGGGGAATTTCAATGGTTTTTCACGAGTGAAATGTCCAGCTAACTATAACATGTGTGAAACCTATGGTTTTTTAAGTGAATTTGCAAGGTTTTTTAAATGCTAATTCCTAACTATAACATGTGTGAAACCTATGGTTTTTTCAGTGAATTTGTACGTTTTTTTAAATGCTAAGTTATGTATTATTTTTTTTTTAAGGTTTTTCACCGTGCGCGTACCATACGCGCACGGTGCGCTCCGCACGCCCACGTTACGCAGTTCGCGGAATTTTTCCGTTTCTACCGTACGTGCACGCTACGCGCACTCAAAATTAAAAGAAATTTTGGCCCTTGGGGGTCCTTCTGGGACCCCCTGACAAAGGCTAGGGGGTCAGGAATTGTCCACCCTGCCCCCTTTTCACGTTCTCCACCTTTGTTTTTCACCCCCTCAGACTGCGAGAGACAAAATGGCGGCCGACACTTCCTGGTTTCGACCGATTCGAATGTTTACTAAGATCTAACAACCAATCAGAATCGCGCTCGCGCACGGCAGCGTGCACGCTTATAGATATATATATGCTTTTAAATGCCATTTTCTCAGGAAATACTGAACAGATTTACACCAGACCTGCAAAAGGCACATCCCTGACCTGAGGACTACCTCTCTGCCAAATTTCAAGTAATTCTGTTCCGCCGTTCGGGCTGTAGCTTGGACTAAAGGTCCTATGGAAAAATGCATGGCCCCCGCTTGACGAATCCCCCCGAGACTTTCAGGGAAGGAGCGGAGCGGAGCGCCCCACCAATTTTGAAAATTTCGCTAGGATTCGTCAATCGGCGCCAAAGTTATTCCAAATAGAATGTTGCGGATTTCCTATGGAAACACGATCCTAACTATAACTATCTACTGGCGACCGCCAGTAGATAATATATATATATATATATATATATATATATATATATATATATATATATATATATATATATATATATATTGAGGCAGCTCGTAATTCTTTTCCTATTAGGAAATCACGGGCGCAGACCACTTGTTAAACCATCAGTTTGCGTTTATTTCCCTTTCGCGATGTCAATATATATATATATATAATCTACTGGCGGTCGCCAGTAGATAGTTATAGTTAGGACCGAGTTCCCATAGGAAATCTCAAAATTTTATTTTGAATAACTTTGGCACCGGTTGACGAATCCTCGCGAAATTTTCAAAACTAATGGGGCGCTCCGCTCAGCTCCTACCCTGAAAGTCTCGGGGTGATTCGTCAAGCGGGGGCTGAGAAAAAAGGGGGGTCCCAAAACGCGTTTTCCCCATGCATTTTCCCATAGGACCTTTAGTCGAAGGTACAGCCCGAACGGCTGAACAGAATTACTTGAAATTTGGCAAAGAGGTAGTCCTCAGGTCAGGCATGTGCCTTTTGCGCGCAATTATGCTCGCGCATGTTAAGGTGCGCGCATATAGATATTTATGTACTTTTAACTGCAATTTTCACAGGAACTACTGAACAGATTAGTTCAGTAGTTCCTGTGAAAATTGCAGTTAAAAGTACATAAATATCTATATGCGCGCACCTTAACATGCGCGAGCATAATTGTGATTGGTGGTTACATGTCAGTCAACATTCGAATCGGTCGAAATCAGGAAGTGTCGTCCGCCATTTTGTGTGTGACAGTGAAAAAGAAAGGTGGAGAACGTGAAAAGGGGGCAGGGTACAGAGTTCCTGACCCCCTAGCTTTTGTCAGGGGGTCCCTGAAGGACCCTGAAGGGTGAAAAAAACATTTTTTTAAATCGCGGGGTGCGCGCACCGTGTGCACATCGCGCGCGCACCATCGCGAGGTGCGCTCACGGTGCGCGCACGGCGGAGAAAAAATCATTAAAAAAATTGAATTAAAAATCGAATTTAAGTGTTTAGATGTTAGGTGGCTCTAAAAAGATCCATTGTGTTAATTGAGGAACAGAGGAACAAAAAAATGAAAAAAATTATAGGGTGCCGCATGTGTGCTGCTGTATCTTGCTCTCTATTAGGGGAATGCTGGTGTCCCCATAAGAGAGAAGAGCATTGCACGCATTGCACCGTATATGCACCCTCTTGAACAGAGGGTGTATATCCAGAGGAACAGAAGCAGGTGAAGCTGCCGCCGCAGATGAAGTGCTCGGCTGAGCTGCCGATGATGTGCTCAGCTGAGCTGCTGCGGATGTGCTCGGCTGAGCTGCTGGAGGGTTGTCTCTAGCAGCTCGAGCAAAAGCCACAGGATGTACTCCTTTAACGTGCCTGATCATAGTGAAAATACTAAAAGAGTATTTCTTTTTAGGATCCCCTCTTGATAAGACAACACCACAAATAGTACAGGTGACTTTTGGAGCAATCACCTTCTTCTGCCCCTCTGGAAATCAAAAAAATTGCCAGATAAAAGAGTCTTTCTGTTTCCTCTCTCTCACAAGGGTCTCTTGCTCACTCCCAGAAAATGACTGCTGCTCTGCCATTCTCAAGTACTGGAGTACTGGAAAAGCTGCTCAGCTCCTTCTCCCAGGGAATCAGAAGAAATAATGAGGGGAGTGGGTGTGGTGTTGGAAGTTTCTGGAACTGAATCTACTATAAACCAATGAAAAGTGTTGTTTCTTAATCACATGACCTGAAACTACTATAAACCAATGAAAAGTGTTGTTTCTAAATCACATGACTTGCCGTGCGCGCACCGTGCGCGCACGGAGCACGCGCGCATGCGCGTACAGAGCAGGCGCGTACGGAGCACGCACGACGTACGCATGCGCACACGGAGCACGTACGCATGCGTGCACCGTGTGCGCACCGTGCGCGCACGCTCAAAAACCCTTAAAAAAATACAAAAAATGTAAGTGTTTATAAGTTTATAGAAGATATTAACTATGCTGTTCAACTTTATCCAAATAAAAAAAAAAAAAAAGTGCTGAGCCATTCCATATTACAGGATAAAATCAATCTATAACTATATACATAGGTAGCTTATTGCTTAGTGATGTCATCAGTGATGTCATTGAGATGTCATCAGTGATGTCATGAGTGATGTCACTGACCATGTCATGAGTGATGTAATATGTGACGTCATCAGCAGTGGATTGCGGGCACGCGAGTTATAGTTAGCTGAACTAACTATAACCGGGGAATTTCATTGGTTTTTTACGAGTGAAATGTCCAGCTAACTATAACATGTGTGAAACCTATGTTTTTTTCAGTGAATTTGCAAGGTTTTTTAAATGCTAATTCCTAACTATAACGTGTGTGAAACCTATGGATTTTTCAGTGAATTTGTACGTTTTTTTAAATGCTAATTCCTAACTATAACGTGTGTGAAACCTATGGTTTTTTAAGTGAATATATATATATATACACACATACATGCATATATATATATATATAAGGAATCGTATATGAACACAGTCATTTCTGGGGGCAAGGTTTCTTATTTCCCGTGAGCAAGGCTTGATACCAGAGCTGAAACGCATTGGGACAAATAATGTTTGCAGGCAGTTTGAATACTGTGTTTAAATAAAGCGCTTTGGATTACCGAGAATCATGGCATTAATGGCTTTTTCTGGTGCAGAGAAAGGTTTGGTTGGATATTATATAAAGTGCAAGTGCATCCAACCCCATCTTTCTAAATCAAATAAGCTGCAATGAAAAACAAATCATTTATGGTTGCATATACATCCCCGGAATGTGGCTGTACTTTCCTCCCTTAAAAGGTTCAACTTACATCCATTGGCTAGTGGATTTTCAGTGTCATGCTGTGATTGGATATTGTCAATTTAAGTGCTGTCTTTACATTTGGAAAGGAATCATGTGAAATTAAAAGGTGTCGTTTGATTGCTAAAATTGACGTTTACCGAACAGAATCAAAATATTTGGGTTTCAGTGAAATTTGCTAAATTAAATTGTAACCATGTAATGTTTTAAAGATTTTAATAAATTGATATGGGGAGATGAGGTTACTCTGGCATATATTAGGACCACAGAACATGGGATAAACTCATGTTTGCGGCTTCGACAATAGAGTAGAAATATGGAAAATGAGGGTGCGTTGAGTTTTCCAAGGTATGGGACATTCAATACCAGAATCCTAGATCACTAGAAGGGCAAATTGTACAAGATGAAGCTGTCACCTCGACCCATGCAGTATGAGGCTTTCCATGCTTGGGAAAAAGTTGCAAGGGAGAAATATCAGAGAAGGATAGGAAGTGCAATGTAGAATTATGCAGACGCTAAATGGGATGAGGCACAGCGTAGATGGAGAAAGGGCATTATTGAAGGAGCCAGACTATATCTGGTTCTTACATCAGAGGGTGCGGAAGAGAATAAGGATACTGGGAGACAAGAAGGAGAGGAGTCAGATACAGATTCAGGAGGTAAGATATTAGAACCGATGTTGTTTTCCCAACCACCATCAGCTAATAGTTTTTCTGACCCAGGAGAGTTAAGTGCTAGTGCCAGTCAAACCATAGCTACAGCCTCAGCGGATCCAGATCCACTTCCAATTGAATGACCTTTACAAGTTTTACAAATTGCTCCACCAATTGTGAGAAGACCACTAGCTGTGGTCCCCATTGAGAATATTGCTTTTGCATCTCGAGCGGCTGCAAGTGCACCACCCCAGATTGATTGAAAGCCAGAAGTCTTAAAAACATCAGTTGATAGAAATGTATTGACAACCTAGAACACACAGTTAGTTCTGTTGAGACACCCACACAATTTGCTGGCTCTGGTAGAAGGAGGAGGAACTCTAGTCTTCAAGACTCCATTAGCTTCTAATGACTTAAGTGTCAATGAAGATGTATATCTACCAGCATGGCGTGAAAAGATTACAAGAAACAAAATGGCAGAGGTCACAGAGCAGCCAAGAGAATCAAAGACAATAAAAGATAGATCATTGGATATACCACAATTGAAGATAGAATTAGAAGATCTAATCAACGGTTGCCTGGGGTTTGATTATCTGGATCAATACCAGAGAAGTTAGTTAATCTACCTGTGTAGGGAGATTGCTTGAAGGGCTGCTATGGAACATGGCAGGGATAGCAAAGAAGTATGATATGGATCTTACAACGTGAATATTCATCGTAGCACAAGGGTTGAGTTGGATGATCAGGTGATAGAAAACGTGAGGATTACAGGAATCCATTTGCACCTTTTCGAACTGACCAAAGCAGTCGCAGATGGAAGTATGTAGAGAAGTTGGAACTTAGATGGGCAAAGAAAAATGAACAGAAGAAGTGGGAAGCAGAGGGAAAACAGGATTATTTGAATGGGAATGAGGCAGCATATCCATTGAGAAAAATATCTATTGGAATTTATGTACATGTACCATGGAATAGAGGTAATTTGATAGCATTTAAGAACAATTATCCGAAATTGAGAGACAACCAGTGCAGTGGTCTAGACAAATTAATATATTGATAAAGATTTCAAAGGTGTTGTGGAGGGATTTGGATATGTTCCTTGTCATTGTGGTAACAGCTGATTTATGGGCAGAATGAAGGGTACCAGCACAATGGCTGAAAGGGAACCATCTAGAGAGAAAGTGATCGGTGCACCATCACCACTGGTGATGGAGAAATATGATGTGGTTATTCAGTTTTTGAAAGGGAAAATACTTCCAAGGGATACTGATTCGCTAAACATTAAAAGAACCACAAAAGAGCCAAAGGAGACACTTCATGAGTACTATGAGAGGTTACTGCAGGTGTTTAAACAGCATAGTGGCTATGAGTACCCTGAAGAAAAGGATATAGGAATTTTTATGACTCCGTTCATATTAGGATTGAAGCCTGAAATTAGTGTCCACATTACGCAAAGTGGTGATCATGAGGCATACCAAGTCATTAGATGAAATCTTGCGTTATGCAAAATACTGTAATGATGAACTGGACATAAAGAAGGAAAATAAAGGGGAAATTCATGTTGGCCCAGACTAAGTTGGTTCAGCAAGGTTTTAAGAACCCGTCTTTTGCAGGAAATCAGGGAATGATGCAAGGAGTTGTTGCTCCACTTGCTGGATTTTGGGTAATTAAAGTTGGAATAAACATGTCCCATGGCAGAGGTAAAGGTTTTCCCATGGGTATGGAATATAGAATGGACATTGCTGCAATGAAAAGAGTTACTGCTTGTCAAGTCTATCACAGAGTGGGGCACTGGAAACGAGAATGTCGATTTATTCCCAAAAATGCTGGAGAATTAATGCAGAATTCACAAGGAATACCAGTTCCAGGAACGTCTATGCAACAAATACAAACTCCTATGCAGAATCAAGCCCATATGTTATCCCCTGCTACTGCACAAATGGCTAATCCCAGGTTTAGTTTAAATTAAATGCTGAAGTTTAATGCAAACCAGATTTAGAATGCTATGCCACAAATCCAAAATCAGAACAAGAATGTCGAGGCCAAATTCCCTTATTCAAGGCTAATAAATTTGCTTCTGATGATTCCCAATTAAGGTGCCTCAGAGAGCAATAAAATTGTGTACTTAGAGTAGTTTTCGAGGTAGACCAGAGTGATTGATTGTAGATGCAAATGTTTATGGTCACGATTTGTCATTTCTAATCGACACAGGAGCTACCCGCTCTACTGTTAGAACAGTGGAGGTACCAGACTTGCCTCACTCGGTGAAAATGATCCAAGTAGTTGGGTTTACAAATGAATAAATGCTAAATACGATTTCAGAAGAAGTTCCAGTGAAAATAGGAACCTGCAAAGACATGCATCAATTTGTGGTTTGTGATACAAGCCCAGTAAATCTGTTAGGGAGAGAACTGTTTTGTAAGTTAAATTGCACAATATGCTGCACACCGGATGGTGTGGCATTTCAGACACATTGGTCCATATGTAGGTAGCAACACATTTACCGATTCATAAATACCGAATTTTACCGATTCGGTATTTATGAATCTGTAAATGTGATGTAGGTAATGATTCGGTAAATTTTACCGAATCGGAAAAATTCGGTAAATATGAATCGGTATTTACCGATTCGGTAATGGGGCATACCTTCCCATTGATTCCTATGGGCCTGGAAGCTCATAGGAATCAATGGGAAGCCAGTCACCATTACCGATTTGGTAAATACCGATTCGGTAATGGGGGGAGCATATACAAGGGTGGCAGGGTGTCACATTGACACCCTGTTGCACCCCTGATTCTTGCATGTGTGCACATGTGGCGCACATACATGCCCTAAGGGCATGTATGTCTGCCACATGGCACTCTTACATCTGCAAAATCTTGCGTTTTGCAAGGTATTCGTTATTTATCACCAACCTGTATTTGGTGGTAAATAAGGAATTCTTAATTCTAATTTGCACTCTTTAGAGTGCTCCCTACATTCAGGATTCGGTATTTACCGATTCGGTATTTTACCGATTCGGTAATTTACCGAATCCTGAATTATGCCTCCTACATCCCAAATAGCTAAATACCGGTCGGTAACGGGATATTTACCGAATTTCGGCCGTTACCGACCGGTATTTAGCTACCTACATGAGGCCCATAATGAGGATTTTGACTTTAAAATGATCAGACAAAATGGTGAGACATGAGATCCCAAATCCTACCGGGTTTTGGAATCAGACCCTACCTCTAGACTTACTCTAGAGATCAAACAGCTGGTCGAGGAAGGGGAGGCAGAAGGGTGGATCACACCACATGAGGCCAAATTCTTGGTGACCAACAACTCTGTGATGCCCTACTTCTACTGCCTCCCCAAAATCCACAAACAGCAACGACCGCCTCCTGGACGTCCCATTATTTCTGGGATTGGTTCATTATTGGAACCTTTGTCCAAGTTTGTAGATGTATTTTTGCGGCCCATGGTCGCTGAGATGCCGACCTATCTCAAAGACACGTCTGATGTTCTACGGATCTTGCCTGGGATTGAATTCAATACTGATACTGATCTTTTGGCCAGCCTTGACGTGGAGTCACTCTATACGTGCATTCCACAATTAGAGACGCTCGATTCCATCAGAGGTCTTTTGGAAGCACGTATGTTGGATAGCATTACCCCCGTCACCTTTATTATGGAGTGTGCCAGATTGGCCATGATGGAGAACTTGATGGAGACATCAAACAGGCAGCGGGTACATTTCCATGGGCAACAGATGCACTGACTTGATAGCCAGGTATTGTGCACGGCTAGCATGCACATTTAATGGAGGTTTCCCATGCAAAGCTGAGGAAGAAAGTGCTTTTGCAATAATAATGGAATTAACTGACACTTGGGAGGAATTGAAAAGAGTACAGGAAAATGTGTCTCAGGCATAGCAGAATGGGTGGATCAGGCTGTGTAAGGAATGCAAATGACATCTGGATGTCAACAGATGGAAGGCCAGTGTTGCCTGATAGCTTGTTGTTTCCAATGGCACATTACTACAATGGCTGCACACATTTAGGAAGAGATGCCATGGTGAGATTCTTTTGACAAAGTTGGTACAACCCCAGGTTTCGAATAATTGCTGATGAAAATTGCAGAAAATGTATGATGTGTCAACAGCTGAATGTAGGGAAGAAAACATGCTAGAAGCACACATAGGGAGATCAAAGTGCCTTTTTAACAGACTACAGGTGGATTCCTTTGCGAATGCCTATGCATAACGGGTTGAGATATATCCTAGTGATTATCTGTGTTTTCTCAAAATGGGTGGAAGCCTACCCAAAGAGGAGAAACATGTGTCTCACTGTAGCTAAGCTGTTATTACGTGAACTCATTCTGAGATTCAGGTTGCAAGTCCTTCTTGAGTAAAATAGAGGAACACACTGCAACAGTGAAGTGATGAAC
The DNA here is from genome assembly GCF_964204655.1 of Triturus cristatus. Classification (NCBI taxonomy): domain Eukaryota; kingdom Metazoa; phylum Chordata; class Amphibia; order Caudata; family Salamandridae; genus Triturus; species Triturus cristatus. The sequence continues at coordinate 458,065,877 of NC_140580.1, read as the reverse complement.
ATGTTATTTGCTGCTCTACAGATTGAACAACAGCTACATTGCAGAGTCAGATCAGAAGAGTCAGGCATAGTCAAAAAGATGAATAGAACAATCAAATCTAGACGCGAAGGTGTGTGCTTCAACTTCACTGAAATTTCCAGATGCATTACCCTTGGTGCTGATGAGCGTTCAAAATATACCAGACAAGAAGACAGGATTATTCCAACATGAAATCCTGATGAGAAAGACAATGAGACTGCCTGCTGTGCCCACAAATGCCCTTGTAAATATCACAGGTGATATGATATTTGACTGCTGCAAGACACTGGCTGTTCTAGTTCATTCTGTCTCTCATCTATTCAAGAGCCTCACTAAGAACAGTGCCATGACCTCAATCCTGGTGATTGGGCTGTGATCAAGAAGCACGTTAGGAAGACTTGTCTTGAACCCAGATGGAAAAGCTCATCTTTAGCACAAATTCCAGAAACAGTGCATGAGGAGAGTGAACAGAAGACAAAGGTGATTTTGATCCAAATCATCAAGTCCTAACAAGGTCAAGAAGGACTAGATTAACTTTGTAAAGATATTCAGCACCTGAATAGTCCTACACATAAATGCAGCATTGAATGTTACTTTGGAAGATTTGTGCAAAGTGAACCGTAAACTGTTACAACCCCCTTGAACTGCAGAGCCATTTCAATTTGGAAAAATCAAAAAAGATTAACTTAATACAAATTGAAGAAAAACTGTGAATTGTGCCTCTTAGATGTTTTTTATTTTAGTGGCTTATTTTTCAGAAGACTAACCTATGTCCGAGAAGAAAGTTACAGAAGTATAGGGATAACATCTTAGAAGAACACGGAGTAGGGTTAAGGATTGTATATTAGGGAACTGTGCTACTAAGAATAAAAGGAACTTAACAGCTTTAAGAAGATCATTTGCTAATCGTTTACATCAAGCTAATCAATTACTGACTCAGAACGATGCATTGCATCAAAAATAAGTGTAAATGTATCATCGGTGTGGTTTTTGTAATAACAGTTATAATGATCACAATAGTACTAATAGGATTTTACCTAACACCTGATTCAGAGCCATCCGCACAAATGTCACTAGTACACATGCACACAATATTAAGGACAGTATGGTTACTAAAATGTTTGTGAGTTACAAGAAAGACGATTTCTCTACTTATGTAGATTCTAGATTAGTACAAGAATTCACTAATGCCATGATTGTTAAATATTGCTTTGTATGCGCACACTTGCCGACTTCTGTTTCTGAAGAGGTCACATACTGTCACAAACCTATGCGGTTTCCTGTAGCATTTTGCTTTCACTATAGTATAATATGAACTACAACGTGTTCTGTTGGGTAATACATTTGCTTAGTATAAACAAGAATTATTCTAATGAAGACAGAACAATACTTTAGTTAAAGTGTACAGTAATGAATACTTAGCACTCATTATAAAGATTAAATTTAAGTCAACACACCACACAACATTGTTATTCAATTTATATATTCAAATTCATATTCTTAGAATAATATTTTTTTTGTATATGGCTGTCATACATGCATAAAACACAACAAACATAACATGGGGGCGTGGCCAAGCGGTCCATCCTGGCTGACGTGGCTTGGCCGAGCTCCCATAGCCGGTTACAATCCTACATGGTCCTGCCTGCTACGGGTGCTTATAACATCATATTTAGGACTCTTCTGAAGCTGTTGATGATCCGGGTCACAACATCGCTAATCTGCTGGTGAGAAGGAGTGGGGTACGCCGAGCCGGAGAGGGGTGGCGACCGGGCATGGGCCTAATCCAGAGAGTACAGATGCAGTGCTGGTGGTCTGAAGGGCGTAGCCGTGGACCCGCGGCTGTCGCGATTTTGTGCCTGACCTGGTGCGCGGACTGGAACAGCGAGGCTGGAGAAATCGACCTGGGGCTGTGCGATTGGGAAAGTCGGCGCTGCGTTGGCCTCACCCTGGGCCCTTTCCTCGAGGCATCATACCTGCAACTAGAGGGATGCTTCGGGGCCTACAGTCGCGAGGTCCAAGATTTGAGCCCGGGCCTGAGGGTGTGGCCCAGAACCTCCTACACCTAGTGGACAGCTCCGACGAAAGGAGGTAAGACCGGTGCCGGTGAAGAGGGGGCGAATGCCGCACACTCGTCCAGGGGGTGCCATCGGGGGCGAGGGCTGTCAGGGCTGGTATCCAGCCTGAGGTGTGGCCCCCCCATTGCTGCAATTGAAGTGCAGGGGGCGATAACCCAGAGGAGGAGATGAAGTGGGCCTGACTCAAGCCCTCTCCGGGGACGCCGGTTGGGGATGATGCAGCTCTGCGAGGCCTACCAGACAGGAACTTGACGAGGTAAGACGAGACCCCCAACTTCAGTGATGTCCTACATCAGGATGGAAGTCGATACCCCATGAGTGCCTGAGTAATATTTTCTATTTATTACAATCTCCTGCGTTGCTTCCCACAAAAGTCACTACCATTGGAATTATTGGTGGTGCAGCTTGCAGTGACTGAATGTGACGGACTGTACAACCTGCTAAAGATCCCCTGAGTCTCATGCCGCAAAACACTCCCTCAATGAACATTATTCGTGGCGTAGGCACCAATATCTGAATGTGATAGCTCCTATTCCGAAGTGGATTGTAGATGAGCTAAGGTGAGCACCCGATAGAGGTGGGGGGGACCTCACCTGCGGAGGCGGCCGGGCTAGGTTCCGGTGCGGCTTGTGAGTGGGGGAGACCCTCTCAGAGTGCTCGATTACCCCATACAGTACAGTCCCTCCGCTAGTGTAGGTCTTCACAATATTGGTGCCTAGAATCACACCACCTACGAAGTGCAGGCCCACAGCATATGCCAAAATTTCGAAGGGCTCGACTACTGGGGCTGCAATGAAACAGAGCACAATGGACAAATTTACCAGCGGCAACGTGAGCTCCATAACCCTGGGTGATGATCCAGCCCCTGGTACAGACACCGCCGCAATCCTATATGCGATCACGCAGTCACGAGACATGCTAGATGCCAAGATCAGTGCTGTGGGCGCGGATGTTATGCATCCACGACAAGATCTACGTAATGTCACGGACCGAGTGACTCACGCAGGGACAAGAATCTCTGGAACAGAAGATACTATCATCACTCTGCAAAATCGTGTCACGGCTCTTGAAATACGCACCCGCAGCCTGGCTACACAAATGGAGGATGCAGAGGGGAGAGCCCGCAGCAATAACACACGCTTTGTGGAATGTCTGGAGGGCTATGAGGGCACCGGCATGTGCCAATGTTTGGAACATTGGCTCAAATCCTGTATTCCTGAGGGGAAGCTTTCCTCTTGCTTCATCTGAGAATGTGCGCATCGGGCCCACACTTCTAGGCCGCTGCCTGGCACCCACCCTCGGCCTGTAATCGCACGGATACTAAACTATCACGATCGAGATACCATCTTACGGCAGGTCCAGATACAGAAGTCCCTTACGTATGAATCTCACTCAATAATGATCTTTACGGACTACACCAAACTTGTCCAACAGCAAAGACAGTCTTTTACAGCCACAAACAAACGCCTCCAAGAACTACAAATCCCTTACATGCTACTCTTTCCGGCCCGACTTAGAATCACCTACAAAAACAGCACCATATTCTTCCATACCCCGGAGGAGGTCTTCCAATGGGCTGACGAACATCAATATGTTAAACCTCATACACCACAACCCCGGGACTCAGACTCTTCCTCTTGGGATCCTCATCAATGTCAAGTCCATAACCAAAAAGATAAACAACGGCGCAGGTCGCGGTCCACTTGGGGATCCCGTTCCCGCGGTGATTAGCAAGCGAAGTCACAGAGAAAATGACATTGAGCCGCCTTCCAACAAACAGCATATGCTACGTCAAGAAATGTACAGGAGAGTCCGATTAACACTAATCACTACTAGCATGAAAATGGCTACATAATAAAAGAACTAACTGTTGTAGATTCCTTTGACATTTATTAGGGATGGGATTTTCTGGGATCCTTTGAATTGTCCCAGCTTCCCTTCTCTGTTGGGATAGGAGCTGTTTGCACTCCGCGACAGATGCTTCATTGTTATTTAAGGTATTGGGGTGGGTTTGGGTGGGATAGGGTGGGGGAGGGGCATACAGTTTTCAAGATGTTATAGATTATGGTTTTTGCAGTATCCGTGCAGTGTGAACAATCTTAGTTGTCGGTGTCCTCTATTTTATAATTCTGAATGTCACTTAACATGACAACACACGCTAATATAGCAAATCACATGGGGACAATTACGGTAATCACTTGAAATGTCAGAGGTCTTTTAGACAAGATTAAATGTGGGGCTGTGCTCAGACATGCCATACGCCGGGTGGAATTTCTGGTGATTCAGGAAACACACTTATTGGGAACTAGGGCACCATGCTTGGACCGATACGGATATGTTCATGTCTTCCATTCAGGGTTTACTAGAGGTTCCAAAGGGGATGCTATTTTGATTCATCATAGACTGTCTTACACACATATACATACCTGGGTGGACACCTTTGGAAGAATTATATTTTACAGGGTGTACTCAAAGGAGAATCAATAGTTTTGGGATGTGTATACGCCGCCCGCCACTTAGTCACACGATCACTGAAAGAATTTTGAAGCTGTGGAGCTCGATACCAGACGGCTTTTGCTTGATAGGAGGGGATTGGAATGACGTTATGAATCCAAACATCGATAGATGTTGACTTGCGGCTGCACAACATGCACTCAGGGAATTCCATTTATGGTGAGTGTGTCAGGGTGGACAGACACATGGCGAGTACTCCACCCTGATCCCGCTAATTACATGCTTTTCTCGACCGTACATGGTGATATATTTATCACTAGAGAACACATACATCGACTGACGAGCGCAGACATCCTTCCTAGTGGATTATAAGGCAATTCCCCTGTCCAAGTAAAACTTGAAATTGGTCCTGACGATCCCCAGTCCACTGGCGCCTGTCGCTGTGGCACTTACATAACTAGGACTATAAAACTAACCTGCAGAAAACCCTGACAGAATACTTTCTATTAAACGAGACATCAGTGAGCTCTACCATCATCCAATGGGAGGCCATGAAGCCCACCATTCGAGGCTTCGATATCAGCCACAATACGGCTGCCAAACGGGAAAAGCACCTGACATTAATGCAACTGGAATCCCAGATCCTACAAACTGAGTCGCGGGCGCTAGAACACATGGGAGAGGGTGCCTGTAGATAATTAGGAGCATTACAACGACAATATCAGAGCATCCAGTTAGACGAGGTTAAACGCATATGGCAAGCCACACAGAGTAGGATATACCAGTGGGATGATAAGTCAAGAAAATTCCTACATAGGTTATGCCAAAGTGCCCTAAAACCAACTCATATACCCATCATCACCTCACCCGGGTGAGGACATGATCATGGACCCACTGCACATTGCCCAAGCTTTCACAGAATACTACCAAGCACGAAGTATTAACCAAATTGCAGATAGAAGACTTCTTAAGGGATATCCCACCCAGGGCGCTGTCTAATGCTGCACGTGATACACTCGTGGAGCCACTCACGCAGGAGGAATTGGTCACAGCCAAAACAGACATGGCACAAGGTAAATCCCTGGGTCCAAATGGATTCCCCATTGAATACTTTAAAATGCATGCCACAATACTGGGCCCGCAATACCTCGCGGCCTTAATGAAGGCCGAGAGAACAAATGCCTGCCTTTGAACTGGAGAAACGCAGAAATTGTTTTCTTCTTAAAACCTGAACAGCCACCAGAACTATGCTCTTCATATCATCCAATTTCGCTCCTAAACATTGAATCCAAAATTCTTGCTAAAGTGCTAGCAAATAGACTTAAACCATATCTCTCAGATTTAGTTCATCCGGATCAGGCGGGTTTTCTGCCTCACAGAGCTACCTGTCACAATATACGCCAGGTGCACAATGCGATCGCAGCGGTCGACAGATTGGAGAGACCATCAGCCATTCTCTTGTTGGACATGGACAAGGCCTTTGACTCTGTCAGCTGGTCTTATATGTTCATATTACTACGACATATTAATATGGGGCCCGATACATTGCATTAGTGCGATTGTTGAACACCGAGCTCACCGCCTCCATCCACGTGGCTGGGACCTTGTCGGCACATTTACCAACAATTCAATGGGGCACTCGACAGGGGTGCCCTTTGTCCCCCATATTTTTGGATCTTGCCATAGAGCCCCTAGCTACATGGGTCAGAAAAGATGCACTTCTACGGGGATTTGATTGGACTCCCGAAATATCCGATCGTATTGCTTCGTATGCTGATGATGTCTTGTCTTTCTAATGGATCCCCAAAGCTCAGGCCCCAGAATACTCCAAGTAATGTGAATATTCGGAGAGACATCGGGTCTCTATATAAATACCTCTAAATCATCAATATGGCCCATTAGAGGATCCATAGGAGGTGGTTGATGGGCGGAGGGTCACACAGTCGTGACACATGTCTTCACCTACTCAGGTGTATATATATATATATATCAGATAACCAGGCTTTGCCCTGGCATCACAATATAGAGATAACTACAGAGAGGGTTAAGACTGAGGTGAGGAAGTGGTCAATACACTCCCATCCCTTTATAGTAGATCAGCAATTTGTAAGATGGTGTCTTTACCAGGTCTGTTATATCAATTGCAATCATACCCATATCCAATTCCAATATCATGGTTCCCACAAATAAATGCGATTATGACACATTTTCTATGGGGGTGGTAGCACCGCTCGGGTTGCATTGCGCACCTGCATGCAGTCCACATACTGTGGTGGCATTGCTGCTGCTGACACACAATCATATCATGCAGCAGCACACCTTCAAATATTGAATGAGTGGTGGTAGGGCCCAGAGTAGACCCAGCACTTGAAGTCGAACAATGGCTCATGGGCGACCCTTCTGTGCACTCTTTTATATATAGCGGGTCCGAACCCACGGACCTGCCTCCGGCGACAAAGGTTGTAATTATGACGTGGTGACAGGCGCTACATCGAATGGGCTGGTGGGGCCGCCTCACACAAGAAACCCCACTGTGGCGCAATCGTCTCCTTCCACAAGTTGCGGAGCTTCAAGGATTCCTCAGTTGGGATTGGATCGGCATCTCTACTCTGGGGCACATAATCAAGGGGACAGCACTAAAATCATTTGAAGATCTACGCAGGGAATTTTCCATGCCCGATTCACAATATTACAAATATTTACAATTACGACATGCCCTTCTCCCCTACATCAAAAATATAACAGATTTACCTGAATTTAGCCCATTGGAGGGTAACCTTCTTATGGGAGATTTACGGGAACACAAAGTATCTAAAACATACCAAACACTTGTGACTAACAGCCCCACGAATATTAACTCCCTTCAGGCTGCATGGGATGCCAATTTAGGCCCGATTGATGAGGATGACTGGACGGAGGCCCTCCAATCCCCACGGGAAGCGGCAATCTCAACTAGACTGAGATACATTCAGTTTAAGTGCTTACACATGGTGTATTTTGCACGGCACAGATTTGGAGAGCAGGATTGATTGAGTCACCACATTGCCTCTGGTGTCAGTGAGAAGAAGGCACATTCATACATACGGTCTGGCACTGTCCTAGATCGCTTTTGGAGAGGGGTATTGGCATGCTTGGGGGAGGTTTTGGCATGGGAGCTCCCGAGATCCCCCAAGTTCACAATGTTGCATTGCACAGAGGGGTGGGCGGAAACAGATATAAAAGACATCTTCCCTTCCTCTGCCTTACTATGGCAAAAGTGACATTGCCCAACAATGGAAAGCAGAGGGTTCTCCCCAAGTGTCCCTCTGGAAGGCTGGCATGGACCATGCAATGGACTTAGATTTCCTGATCTTCTGCAAGGGGCTGCCCTCAAAAACATACGCAAATCTGCACTAGGTGGGCTGCCTATAGGGGAATCCCCATGAACATATATTATGTCACAGATGGCTTGTCTGAAGGTGAAACTATTAAAACCGTGTGAATTTAGGGGAAAAGATCATCTGATTGGACACAAAAGCATTTGATGAGGGATATAAATGTAACTGTGATTTAAACCTAGACACTGCATGGTATGGGTTTATACCAGGGTTATGGTATAAAGTTTCTTGTGTTTACTCTGAGGGGTTCAAGAAAGATGGGATATTCTCATTGTATAGAGTCTATATTTGCTTACATTGCCTGTCTTATGTCACTTGAACACTTGGAACCTTTGTAAAATCAATAAAATTTGTTCCCAAAAAAACCCCCATCAAACATAAATACGTTACAGCAGCGTATTGTACAGAACAACAAAACAATTCATCAAAATGATGTTTGAGCATAAACAAATGTCTGTCCTTTTAAAACAATTGGTTTGACACACTCCCTCTATCTCCATTTGTTCTAATTTAAAGGTGACATGACATAGTACATGAACTGATCAGAATATCGTTGACGTTTTCAACCCCAGGTGTACACGCTAATAAATGTATATCACGGCGGGTCTTCTTCAGGACTGGTATAGGTATTGTAGACATCCTATACGGGAAGTCTCATGTAAGTATGGTGTGTATATTATGATTAAACTTCAATGAACTGTATGAGGGGGCAAATAGGCAACTCACCAGAAGGAACTAAAATAAATTCAGGGGACCTCCTCCATCCGAGAATGGAGTCCACAAGGAGGAGTCAATCAAGATTCAAAAATGGGGTGTTTTCGTTGAGGTCATCTCATGTCAACAAAACAACAATTCTATAGAATAAATAAGTACACTATCATGAATATAGGGAATCATGTATTCCTTATTTAACCATAAAGGCCCCAAATGGGTAAGGAAGCTCACCCATAAATCAGGAGGACAAACATCATTTGGCCCCCTTGTGTAATTTTTCAAATGGTCGGAGGCTGGAAGAAATCCGAGCACACTGTTGTGTTTTTGTTCGAGTGAATTGTAAAAGTAAAACGGAGAGGATGATAAATCAAAACTCCCCCACATGGAGGTGTCATGTAATAGGTGAAGTTTTGACTTACCTGAAATAACTCCATGCAATAAATGCAATCTTTTCTTGGCATGTGAATGCCACCCGCTGCAGGGAGAAGAGCTGGTTATGTAGCATGACAGTTTAGAAAAGATATCAAAAAATTTGTGTAATACTTGCTACATAAGAAGCAGCTGAAAACACTGATCAGACGCGGCCGCTCCATAAGTGTGCACATCCTAGTAACAGCTGCTATGATGCGTATGGCCCTGTCAGTGGCAAACAATGTCTAAGCCTCATAGTGTGTGGTGAACAAAAGTGGGTTCAATGAAAACAGCATCGCTGTGCCCATTAAGATGTTAGGAATTTTTGTATGTGTTCTGATTCAAACAATTTAGCAAGTGGTGCTCATCCATGCTAGATGTAATGATTTCTATTTGTGTATAGACTGCCACAAGCTAGCGAGACATCCCGATCAATTACACTCAAAAAGGAAATAACTGAAAATAGCCTTTTAGGGTGAAAATAATGTCGAATAGTAATCCCACTAATGTGTGGAGTTACCTATACATAGTGGTGTTTATTATTGTACACAAATCCGCATAGTTCAAACAAGACCTCTACTTCTATCATAAGAGTGTATTTGTGATAGGCATAGTTCCCAATTACAATAAGTAATGAACAAGTAACCTTGCAAATCTAAAATTACAGTAGTGTTAAAAACAAGGAAGCACAAGGACATGAGCATATAACAATGTGTTTAAAACATAAAAACAAAAAAAACTTGTGCATGTTTAAAGAAAAGAATGTAACAATATTATGCATGTATATAAAGCAATAACATTGTAAAGTTATTATCCCTATCAGAGAAACCACATGAGAAACTAATGACAATGTTATACATGTGTATAAACCACTTAGATTTAAAGTTGGTGTGCATCCAATGTGAGAGAAGGAATTTGATGTGCTAAGCAGCCCTGTTTGTCTGTTGGGCTCCTCAAATTCATTTAACCCTTGATTTACTGTATCAAAGGTATGAATCCATTTGCATTCTTTGATATTCAGAATGGATGAAGTGTCTCAACCTCTGGGATTACGGGTTATCTTTACAAGTACCAGCATTTCAGACTTTCTGCTCATTGGCCTGTGGTTTGGAAGTGTTCAACCAAGAGGGGCCCTTGAACTCTGCATCTAATCCTGCTGCAATGCTGCAGGATCCTCGCTTTCACTTTTTGCCTCATTTGCCCTACATATATTTTGTCACAGGGACATCTAATCGCGTAAATCACCTCAGAGCTGTTGCAATTAATATGGTGTGACAATGTATGTGTGCGATCTAAATGTGTGAATTCCTTTATCTCTTCTGTATGCTCACATGCCTTGCAATGTCCACATTTAAAATGATCCACTTGGAGTGGAAAGCTCAATTGTGTTCTGATGTTTGGTGCACATGTGGTTTTAGAAAAGGACTCACAGCAAATTCTTTTACATTTCTTCCTCTTTTGAAGGCAAAGAACATTTGTTTGTATCATGCCTAACTCCGTTGTCACCAAGTTCTAGTACTTGTTGATCAATTTTTTAATCTCAATACTCCTTGTGTTTAATTTGTTGACGCAAACTAGTTTATTCTTGCTGGTGTCATCCTTCTCCTTTACCTCAAGTCACATGTAGCCAGTGCCTTGCTGCAGGATAGCACAGGGCAGAAAGACCAGCCAGCTTTTGCGGCAGCAAGGAAGAGTGCTGTGCCCGTGGGGAGCTGGCAGGGGCAACAAGGTCTGGGTTCCTTGGGATGCCGATTCCACAATAGTAGCTGCTCCTAGGATAATGACCGAAAACTCTTTTAGGTATTAGCTGAGAATGCTGGCATCTCACAAAAAGTGAAGGACTGCCCTCACACACCACCAGGTGTCATGTTTCATCATTGGCAGTCCTCGCTCTCTAGAAACTTGGTTTGGTTGAGGGCGGGCCTTCACCTGGAGACAGGGAGGCACTTCTAAAGCTAAGTGGGGGCCCGTGAAAGTGAGTGAAGTTAAAAACCAGTCCAGTTACCAAATTACATTTAATAAGAGAGGTAGTTAAATGGTACTAAAATTACAGAAACTGTGACATTGGGGATATTATTGTCCCCTCACCATAGTGATTGCTATAGTCGACATGTTTCTGCCTTCTTGGCCCAATGGGTCCACAGCATTCATCTAGACTAAAAAGAAAAGGGCTCCGTTCTTACCAAATTGATGGTATGAATTTATCACTTGGTGGGATGACTAATATCATACTCCACCTGGGGAGGACTCTCAACAAGCCTGTAAAACAGAAGTGGAGAGAGACACAAAAATACCATCAAGAGGTTCGGTCATAGCCAATACAATTATATCCACATGCTCAAAATTTATACAAAGGGGCTAATATGTGTGTAACACGTGACACTGCAACTGTGAACACACAAAATAAAATGAACAATGCAACAAAATTCTCACATTCTTACCCTTAGGTTGTGTTCTACACACCCCATGGGAGGGGAGTGGAGGAGAGACCCCAGTTGTCAGACTCTGAAGAAAAGATGAGAATATAGAGCATGTCAGAGCTCTATTCTGATGTAAACAACATTATTACACATCCACACCTCCATGCACTCTCTTGCTACATCAAGGTGCGTCCCTCGTGGGTGCACCTAGTGGTGTACGCTCGCCCTCCCCGAAGATAAATGAGCTGTGTCGGAGCAAGGGTTTATATAGTGCTCTTAAATGGCGTAAATATGTAAACTAATAAATCGCCTACACATGCGTTAATAAGCCAAGGGGTTCCGGTGTCATGAGACTCCCTTCACTGCAAGTGGTTGAAGCAGGATCCGTTGTTCTAAATGTTCTGATGACCCCTGCATCAGCCTGATCGTGAGCCAATGGGGGCCATGCTCAGGGCGGAACCCATGTGGGAGGATAATGTGAGGACGCCGCGAGATGTGCGGGGTGTGTCTCATGCTGTTCATGGAGCGCATCTTTTGCCAACGATCGTCAGCCAGGGGCGTGACAGTTAAATGAGTAGCGTGCCTCACCAATCAAATGGTAGGTGGGTATATACCGCTTACGGCTCGTGAGTAGAAGGGAATAAACACGAGTCTAGTTCAGAGCAAAAGTTTATTACATGAGTGGTGCATGTCTTTAAGAAAAAGGCAGAAAAGCAAATCTACATGGAATCATGTATATAAGAATGTGCATTTATTGAGTTTCTCAAAAAGAATAAATATTTAGGAAACGAGTCATCAGGCGGTAATGCTACCGGTTTGGTATATGTAAAGCCCAGAGCGGTATTTTCCAAAAACTTGTTTTATGATTGCACAAATTATATGTGGGGACCAACCAGGTGTGTGTTCCGTTAATTCATGGTGACAACACAAGGATATCAATGTAGCGTCTTAAGGTACAGAGCAGTAAGGGGCATATTAATAAGGCGGCACTATAAAATTATCGCCGCTTTTGCAGCCGTTTTTGGCCGAAAAGCGGCAATAATTGTATTGCCTTATCAGCAAAGACACGCTATCACGTGTTTTGCTGACTTAGTGCCCGTTTCCAGCACGCCTAACTTTGCATCACTAATGAGATGCAAAGTAGGCGTGGCTGTGAAACCAACCAGGGAAAATATCGCGAAGGCAGCTTTGCGATATTAACAAGGAAGGGTAGCGAATATTTAAATCGTGTTAAGTATGCCTTAACACAGGAATTTAATGTCTGTTAAATTCCTGACGAAGGCATACTTAACATGTGGTGTGAATTCTGTGGCTAAGACCACAGGCCCTATCATCTAGGATATCGCCGTTTTCCACCATGGAAAACGGCAATATCCACACTATCTCTGGAATTTTTATTGCCTCGGCGATGCACATTGTTGATAACGCGCTAACCGGATGATAAATTCCAGAGATAGCCGGTGATAAATATGCAAGCGCTAAGCGCGCTTCGCGATATTTATTGCCGGCCCTTGTTAATATGCCCCTAAGTTTTTAAAGACTGAAAATAAAATGGAAATATGTGGATATAAGTAGACCGTTTTTTAGGGGAAAGGGCAGTCAGTTGTTAGTGAAAAAATGGTGGTTAAGGGTTCCATGAACCTAGATACAGTTTATTAATAGTGGAGCAGTCATGGTGTTTAGTATTTAAAACCCCATTGGACTACTCATTTGCCCATCTGGAGCCACAGGATCTCATCATTCAATCTCGTCTCCCATGAGCACAGGCAGTAAACCCAGCGCTGTTCTCTGATATGGAGAGACCTTGGGATGTCAGGTTGTGTTTTACTTATTACCTCCAGCACTAACCATTTCAGATCTGTGTCTTTATGGTTGTGTTCCAGGTAGTGCCTGGTCAGTTTCGTGTTGGTCTTCTTGCACCGAGCAGTGCTTCTGTGCTCAATGACACGAACCTTGATTATCCTTGTGGTCATGCCTACATACATAAGTTTACATGGCATGTTAGTAAATAGAAAACATTCTCGCTGTTGCAGTTACTAAAGTTCTTAAGTACCCAGGGTTTGTTGGTTTTTATATCAACCTGGTCTTTGGTGGCCCCAAAGTGTGGGTTGCTCTTCATGTTTAGGAGGTAGTGCTTTTGAGTGGACTAGTTTGTCACGAATGCTCCTGTTCCGCTTAAATGCAAACTGAGGGATGGGGCACTGTTTATCTGTACCATTCAAGATGTGCCAGTTTTTTTGTATGATATTCTGTACTTTGTTCGAAACACGGGGTGTATGTAGTCACACACACCATCCTGTTGTTCTTTTCCCTTTTCCCAGTCTTCCAAAAGGGCTTCCCGGTTATTGTTTTTGGCTCTCTTTTTTGCTTTCTGAATCATTTTCTTAAGGTAGTGTCGGGCGAGAAGTTTTTCTCTAGTGTTTCAGCCTGTTCCTCATATGTTTCTGTGTTGGAACAGTTCCTCCGAATCCTGAGGAATTGGCCTACCAGTAGGTTTTGCCAAAGAGATCTAGGGTAGAAGCTCTCAAATAGCAGTAAGGTGTTCTTGTCGGTGCACTTGTTGTGTTACTTTGTCTGGACGCCGTCCAATGTCATGGTTATAACCAGATCTAGGAAAACTGCCTGATCTTTACTGATTGAATGTGTGAACTTCAGATGTTCATCTTTTATGTTCACCCATTCTACGAAAGCCTCTGCTTCTTCTTGATTCCAGTGCCATACAATGAGAACTTCATCTATGTATCGCCACCAGGTTTGTAGTTGCGCTCCATATGGGTTATTCTGGTGAAAGATGAAGTCTTCCTCAAATTGGTGTACATAAAGGCATGCCATGGTGGGAGCGAAGGTGCTTCCCATGGACGTACCTTTAATCTGGTGGTATATCATGTCATCGTATTCGAAGAAATTCTTTGTCAGGGCCAACTCAGCGAACTCCATAATGAAATGTCTCGGTGTCATGAATTGCCAGTCTCTTTCCAAGAGGATTTGTTCTATCACAGTGAGAGTGCATCTCTGTGGTATGCTGGTGTATAATGCCTCTATGTCCATGTGAATGAATAGATCTTCGGCTGGATTGATCTCAAGATCTCTCAGGAGGCAGAGGACATCTTTCGTGTCTCTCAGGTAAGAGGCTAATTTCTGTACAATTGGTCTGAGAAACCAGTTGCAGAACTGCGACAGAGGTTCTAGAATTGAGCCTATACCCGACACTATAGGTCTCCCAGGTGGGGGCATCCTGTTCTTATGGATTTTTGGTAGGGTAGAGAATCTGGGAGTAGTTGGATTGTCACTCACCAGAAATTCTGCTTGTGTCTAGTTATCCAGTCGTTTGTTATTCCTTCATCCACCATACTCCTGATTCTATTCACTAGTCGAGCAGTGGGCGCAGTACGATATACTTCGTAACTGTTTGTGTCTGAGAGTAGTCTTATGTGTTCCTCGTGATACATAGCTTGATTCATAACGACAATTGCGCCTCCCTTGTCTGCCGGTTTAATGACAAGTTCCGTGTTTCATTTCAACTCCTGGAGTGCGTTACTTTCTCCTTTCTTCAGGTTCTGGAAGCATTTGATGTTCTGAAAGTCAATTTTTTCTTCTTCCTTGAGTACTGCTCGTTGAAAAGCCTGTACTTGGCATGAAATGACCTGTATGGGTGGGGTGAAGGTAGATTTCTTCCTTAGTCCTGTACTGGGGTTGTTGCGAAAGTCATTACTTGAGTCCTCGAAGTAGCTTCTGAGTTAAATTTTTCTAACAAACTGCGCCAATTCAGTGTTCAAGGCAAACGGATCATTCCTGGGGGTTGGGACAAATCCTAATCCCTTGGAGAGAACATATTCTCATCCTGTGATCATATGATCTCTTAGATTGACTATATTGGTGGGTCCCTGCTGGTTGTCGGACCTTGTTCTTTCCCCTTGCTCCGGGTTACCACTATGTTGGGTGTCTGATCTTCCCACTGTACTTTGGAGTGTTGTTTTGATTGTCTTTGTCTTCCTCTTCTCCTACCTCTGCCCCTGTATAAAAAAGGAGGTGGGCCTTGTGGGAATGAAAATCCTGGTGGGTAGTAGGGCTGTTGCCAATAGTCAAATGGATGCATCGGAGGGTGCATCAGTGGTTGTTGGTAATTTGGGTGTTGTCTCCCCTGTTGGCGTCCAGTAATTTAGTTACTGCTGCTGTCACTGCCACTTCTTTTCTCTCCAGAGCTGAAGGTCCAGTTCTGTGGGTTGGGTCTGAACTGTTGCTGTCTCCTACCTGCAGACGGTTGTTGTGGTTTCTCGTAATGCTCGTCTGTGATGTACGGGTAGACTGTTTCACGACTAAACTTCTGTACATCTTTTTTTTTTCAGAGCCAGAAACAATAATTGGGAAGACCAAAAAAGGGAAGAGAACAACAGGATAGTGTGTGTGACTACATACACGCCGGTGTCGAACAAAGTACAGAATATCATACAACAAAAATGCCACATCTAGAATGGTACAGAAAAACTGTGGGCCCCCGCTGTTTGCATTTAAGCGGAACAAGAGCATTTGTGACAAACTAGTCCACGCAAAAGCACTACCTCTTAAACATGGAGAGCAACCCACACTTTGTGGGCCACCAAAGACCATTTAGACACTACCCATGCAGAGGATGTGTGGCATGTCCATTCAAAAACCAACAAACACTGGGTACTTAAGAACTTTAGTAACTGCAACAGCGAGAATGTTATCTATTTACTATCATGCCCATGTAAACTTATGTACGTAGCAATGACCACAAGGAAAATCAAGGACCATGTCAACGAGCACAGAAGCACTATCTGGTGCAAGAAGACCAACACGAAACTGACCAGGCACTACCTGGAACACAATGATAAAGACACAGATCTGAAATGGGTAGTGCTGGAGGTAATGAGTAAAACACAACAAGACATCCCAAGGTCTCTCCATATCAGAGAACAGCGATTGAATGATGAGATCCCGTGGCTCCAGATGGGCAAATAAGTAGTCCAATGGGGTTTCAAATACTAAACACCATGACTGTTCCACTAATAATAACTGTATCTAGGTTCATGGAACCCTTAACCACCAACTGACTGCCCTGCCCCCCAAAAAACGGTCTACTTATATCCACTGATTTCCATTTTATCTCCAGTCTTTAATAACTGACTGCTCTGTACCTTAAGACGTTACATTGATTTCCTTGTGTTATCACCATGAATTAATGGAACACATGTAATGTTGTTTTCATCAGAATAGAGCTCTCACATGCTCTCTACTCTCATCTTTTCTCCAGAGTATGACAACAGGGGTCTCTCCTCCACTCCCCTCCGATGGGGTGTGCAGGACACAAACTAAGGGTGAGAATGTGAGAATTTTCTCGCAGTGTTCATCTTATTTTGTGTGTTCACAGTTGCAGTGTCACATGTTACACACATATTAGCCCCTTTGTATAAATTTTGAGCATGTGGTTATAATTGTATTGTCTATGACCGAACCTCTTGATGCTATTTTTGTGTTTCTCTCCACTTCTGTTTTACAGGCTTGTTGAGAGTCCTCCCCTGGTGGAGCATGATATAGGTCATCCCACCAAGTGGTAAATTCATACCATCAATTTGGAAGGAATGGAGCTTCTTTCTTTTTAGTCCTGATGAATGCCGCGGACACATTGGGCCAAGAAGGCAGAAAAATGTCAACTATAGCAATCACTACGGTGAGGAGACAATAATATCCCCAATTTCACAGTTTCTGTACTTTTAGTACCATATAGCTACCTCCCTTATTAAATGTAATTTGGTAACTGTACTGGTTTTTAACTTCACCCGCTTTCATGGGCCCCCACTTAGCTTTAGAAGTGCCTCCCTGTCTCCAGGTGAAGGCCCGCCCTCTACCAAACCGTGTTTCTAGAGGGTGAGGACTGCCGATGATGAAGCATGACTCCTGTTGGTGTGTGAGGACAGTCCTTCACTTTTTGTGGGATGCTAGCATTCTCAGCTAATACCTAAAAGAGTTTTTGGTCATTATCCTAGGAGCAGCTTCTATTGTGGAATCATAGTAGGCTGAAGGCTTGCTCACACCTAGTGTCCCGCACCTCTAGTTCCCTCTCCTAGGACTCACCTGGGGTTAGTGTGTTTTTTCCTTGGGATGCCCCCATCAGTGGGCCATTCCCCCATCTTTTGTAGAAGGACATGGGGTGACCCGGTGGGGCCAGGCACCCCAAAGAAAAGAGAAGATCACACTGAGGACAACAACAAAAAAGGAAAACCCAATTAGCGGCTCTCCTCGAAGCAGCCAGAGAGCAGATCATTGAATATTCATGCTACCAGGACGTAGCACCAACATAATGCCCTACAGAGCTTTATAATTTGGCATCTTTTTTTCCCCTTGTGATGATCCCCGGATGGCGGGCCACCACCATCAATACACAAAATATCTATGGAATCTGCAGGAGTGCAGCAACTTCCTGCAGGAGGCCCAAAACTGGGCTTAAAATGCACTGACCCTAAGTTTTCAGGGTTCATGAAGAGATTTGACAATGTTTAAAGTTTTCCATAGGCTGGAGCATGTGCTCTTCAGCTAGGAGAGCCACACGGTGTACTGGCTAAGTTTATGCCTACGTTTCTTGCAGCCTGAAGGTGGTTAAAGAAACATATGTGTTGTGCAGCACCCTCTAGCGGCCCAGGTAATGGTTACATGTTTTGTGACCAGAATGTGATGCACTCTAGGGGCTATTTAGAGAATTGAATTTTCAATGTTGCAAGTATATAAACAACAGACAAACCCATGAGAAATGCATATTGTGTGCGGTTCGTATTCGTACTTGTAACGTTTTCTCCAGAGACCCGCCAGCGCCGTCCGAGGCTTGGGTTTGGCTGTTCCACCTCACAGTGGGCAGTGGTGGTCATGGACGCGAAATCTTTAATTTTCTAATCGTCGTGAGGGGAACAGCTGTTTACCTCCATTTGCCCACCTGCATTTGCATCTTCATCTGCCTGCCGTGAGGGGAACGGCATTGAAACTGCCGCAATTCCGCTAGCCCGGACTCCAAATCCCAGAGGGCACAGAGCTTCCAGAGCGACGGACGCCATCAGAGGTCGCAGGAAGCCCTCATAAGCTGCGAGCGCCTCCTGCAGCGTGGGACACGTGCGGGCTCGCCCGGGCTCGCCCGGGCCAAGGGCGGGCCCGTCCTTGCCCATCACTGACAGGAACAGGCAGGGCTGGGCCACCCCCTCAACATTGACACTCAGCTTGTGCTTATAAGGTACTGTTGTGCTCTGTAGCTCCTAGGGCAAATGTAATAGTGTACTGCCTATGTCGTATTAATACTGGGTCTTCCCTCCTGCCGATATAGCACAGTTATTGTGTAGCTCGCTTTGTTTCCCTGTTTCTCTGTATTTTTGCTATCGCCTGGAGGCGGCTAAAATTTTGTTGCTGGACCTTGGTTTGCTTTCTATGAGATGACAGGGAAAGGGAAGCGCACAGGAGGGGGAGGGACAGTATCTGGTACCTTAGACCAGTTCATAACAGAGCCGTTTCGGTTTTGGAGCACGAAATTGCTATTACTGAGCCGCGTCTTTCTACCGAGCCTATGTATGCTAGACGCTCATCTATTGGGTCACTAGCATTAGCAAAATCCCCTATTAGGTTAGTAGGGCAGGGTACTAGTGATTTGGCTCAGCAGGGGGACGTTGTGGGTAGCCCTATTGCTATACAGGACAGTGGTAAGATCATGGAGGCCCCCGGTGAAGTTGTCTCTATAATTGACGGTTCTCCAAAGCCTGATGTAGCCTACCCCCAGACAAGGGCCAGTAAAAAAGCTACAAGATCTTCCAACTTGAAGAGGAAAAGAGACGGGGTTGCTCAAGGGGGGAGGCAGTCGAAAATTCCCAATGTTTCGAAAAATGTATCCAGCATGTTGGGTGATATACCAGCTGATGATCGTTTGTTTCTGGGCGAGGCAAATAAATGCCCCTCTGACCAGTCTCAAATAGGAGAAATGATCCCCCAGATAGAGCAGGTGGTGTTATCATTAATACTCCCCCTTTTAGAAAGGGTAAAACTGGTTAATGAAAGGGTCGAACGCCTTGAACAAACGAGCCTTGATTATTTCTGCTCATTAAAAAATGTGATCAAATTAGCCACTAAAGGCAGAGCAAAGCCTAACCCCATGCCCTCTGGTGCACCCACCATTCCTATATCTATCCCTTCTGTTGATCCTGTTGTGATAACCAAGGTTATTCCAGGAACTGTCCCTCACAAGGCTCCGGTCAATGATAATTATAACAACCTAGGGGCAGGTCAGAAAACCAATGATTCTGGGGGCAACATTAACATTAACAACGTAAGTAAGGGCGTGAGTGAAGGCGAAAACCGAGAGACTAGTGATAAATCTATTAAATCTCCTATGGTTCACATCCATCTCCCACCGGACTCCATTCCTTATGTTGCCGTACTGACTGGTGTCCCCGAACTAAAAGGTGGTAAACCCGAATCTTACCAGAACTTAAAAAACAAAGTAACATTCTGGTTAAATAAGAACAGACCCATCCCCAATTATATGAATGGGAAGATCCTCTTTGTCAGAAGGGTTAGCTGGGTGGAACCTAGATTAAAAGACGTCCCGGGTGACTCCATCATTGTTAATTTTGAAGACAGGCGCATAGTGCGCTTCATCTGTGACCATCCATCCTTTGGGGATTGGTCGGGTATTGGGGTGCACGACCTAAGGTATTTCTATAACCCAGCCCCTAATCCAGCTGGAAGTACTAGACAGGATTGGGTAAGAAGTGGTACAAAACCTGGGTTCATTATTCCCCCCTTTGATTACTACAATGGTATGTGTAATTTAGTAGATCTGGCCTGACTGGTGACAGAGGGGTCGATCCTAACAGTGTCTAGTAATGGAAATACCGCTGGAGATGCACCCATGGGTGGAGTAGATGTAGTCCATTCTGTATCTCCCAGGACGCCTAACTTAAAAGGGGCACAAAACTCAAGTCCGGACAGGGAGTACCTGAGGGAATGTGAAACAAGTCCTGATATTTCCCACCAGGCTAAAAGGTTCGGATCGGGGGCGGGTTCAATGATCTCTTGGAATGTTGCTGGTCTGAAGGCAAAAATGGATTCTCCTGAATGGGTCGAATTCATTGGTAGTTTTGATGTATGCCTTTTTCAAGAGACTTGGTCCTGCGAGCCCCAGTTTATGCAGGGATATCTGACTTTCTATGTTCCAGCAATTAAGGGACCTAAAGGGCACCCTATGGGTGGCCTGACAATTTGGGTTCGTCAAGATTTATTTTTGACGGTTATCGAAGTACCGACTGGGTCCCCTGATATCCAACTAGTTAGGCTATCATTGGGCCCCCTGGTTGATTTGGACATTTATAACCTGTATATGAGAGGGACCAAGGGGTCTGGATCACGGATCCTGGTCAGTTTGGATTCCCTTATAGACCAGCACTCGAGTGAGAGGGGAGTGCTTGTCGCTGGGGACTTGAATGTTACTTTTGAACCTCTCCTGGATCCAGACCTTGGGTGGGGTGTTGATCCTGAGGAAGACTAATTTTGGGGAATACCTGGGCTTGACCTCGAACCAATTAAAAGGTGGACTGAGGCCGTAGTCCAGGTCAATGCTCTTTGTTACGAGCAAGGACTGAGGGCGTTGAATGGTAGGACGCCGGGTGATAAATCAGAGGCCAATACATTTGACAATGGTCGTCATTCAAGTAGGATTGATTATGTCCTTTGTAGTTTGAAGCTATGGCGATCTATAAAGGACATGGTGGTCATATTAAGAGTTGAGAGCGACCACAATCCAATTTGCGTAACTCACTGGTGGTGGAAGAGTAGCCAATCAGCAGTAGAGGTGATGGAACCTAAGCCACCTGAAGTTGTCCCCTCAAATGACATGCGCAGGCTTAAGTAGCAGGAGGTCAAGATCAAGGACAAGGCCATTGCTGATATTGATAATAAATTAGCTAGAGCTACATTGGATCTAGATGGTGCCTTGGCCATCAAGACAGGTAGTGCTCTAGCTACTGGATTCCATGAAACATTGTTTGAGGGAATAAGTTTATACTTTATGAAACCAGTAAGAAAATCCAACAAGGCCCCACCCAAGCGGCTACGATGGTATGATGGTGATTGTAGGAGAGCCAGGGCTGATCTGGCTGCAGCCCTTTTTAGTAGACATAATGATCGTGTCCGAAAGGCCAGACAAATATATAAAAAATCCGTAAGACAGGCCAAAAAGAATTGGGACGAGCTCCACTGGCTTGATTTGAAGGGAGCGTGTAATGCTAGGGACAGCCGACTATTTTGGAATAATATTAAGTGGGATAGAGGAGGGCTGCCTGATAGACCCTCAAACCATGTCTCTCAAGAGGAATGGTTACAATATTTCAAACCACAATATGCTTGTAATCCTAAATTTAATTTCATTTGGGCTACAACCTATGTTTTTTATTCCCAAGGCCCTTTTAGCAGGAAAGATGCTCTAATGGCCCTGGGATCTGTTGCAAGTGGGTGCACTCCGGGACCAGATGGGGTTCCACCTGACGTCTTTCTCCACAATAAAGTTTGTTGGAGCAAGTACATTACTTTATTGGAAAATGCTGTGGCTGAAGGTGCGCCAGTCCCTAAATCATGGGGGGGGGGGGGGGGGGGGGGCAGTTATAATCCCCATGTTCAAGAAGGGAGACAAGGCACTCCCAGGTAACTATAGGCCAATTAGCCTGATAGACTCCATCCAGAAGGTTATAGGGAGGATGGTTTTAAACCAGATATTAGAGTGGATTGAAGACAACAAGATCCTGTCCCTCTTTCAAGCGGGTTTCCGTAAGCTAACCAGTACAGTGGACCAGGTTTTTCTTTTTGTCCAGCTCCACCGGAAGGTAGTTACTTTGGGAAAAGGCAGCCTCTATGCTGCTTTCATGGATTTGAGAGCTGCCTTCGATCTTGTGCCTCGCCTACGGTTGTGGGCAGTGCTAGAAATACTAGGTCTTCCCATAGAAATTTTGACCCTGGTAATGAGGTTACACGAATTTAATTTTGCCAGGATTCAGTGGGGTGGGCCTGGTGATGTCACTCCTGAGTTTCCGGTAGAGCGTGGTGTGCGCCAAGGTTGCACCATGGCACCCACGCTCTTTTCACTGTACATTAACGGGATAGTTGACCATATGCTCTGTGCTAGCACTGACGCCCCAAGGTTGGCTGGAGTCACCATCCCAATACTGATGTTTGCGGATGATACGCTTATTGTATTCAAAACCCCGAGCGGCTTGCAAAGAGCTTTGCTCGTGTTTGACGATTTTTGTCTTGGCCATGGTCTGGAGGTAAATGTGGCTAAAACGAAATTTATGGTTTTTAATCCACACCCAAGTTATAGAGGGAAAAGGCTATTTATGAATGGACAACCATTAGAGATGGTTAACAACTTTATGTACCTAGGCATGCACGTAGCAAATGATAATAAATGGAGTAAGCACATAGAGATGGCCGCCCTGAAATTTAGGCAACTATCGGGAGCCCTAAGCAGGGAGCACAAAAAATCTTTTACGAAACCAATAAATCCTGTGCTCCAAGTTTATGAGGCTAAGGCCTTAAGCTCTGTGCTTTACGGGGCAGAGCTATGGGGGTTTGACCAGCTGGCTTCTTTAACCAGAGTTGAAAATAAATTTTTTCGAAGTATAACTGGCCTTCCCCAGAGTACTCCTTTGGTACCTTTAAGATATGAACTAGGTAGGAAGGCCATTTCGGATATAGCAAAACTTCGGCCGGGTTTATACTGGCGGAGACTTTGGACCACTCCTGAGCTTTCCCACTATGCTAAAGGTCTCATGGACATCATTAAATTAGATGTGTTCCATAAGATCGGATGGCTGAAGAACCTCCATGAGACCCTGAATGATATGGGTATGGAGGGGTTATGGAGTGACCCGGTGGCTGCTCTGTTACCCTCAAAGAGATCCCTTAAAATGGCATACTGGGAAAGAGTTGAATATCAGGTATGGAGTAGAGCAAACCCTTCGGGGATGTCTGGCCATTATCTGGAGGCAAAAATTACATCTGCTCTAGGACCGTATTGGGACCTGGTTGCCAAACCTGGAGACAGGAAACTTTATTTTCAGTTTAGAGCTGGTTCTTTACCACTCAGGTCTCTGACAGGAAGGTGGTCCAGTGGATGTGAGGAAATATGTCCTGCCTGTGGGTTGCAAGTAGAAACAATTGCCCACTTCCGGTTTGTCTGCCCTGCATTTGCTACTCCAAGACGAGTTTGGTTTCCCCAATGTGCACGACTTTAGGTACTAGGAGTAGTGTTGTGGCATTAATATTTTGCGTACAAGCACCTTACCAATCATTTCTATAGCATTAGCAAAATTTTTGGGATGGGCGTGGATTTTAAGGAACAAAGCCATTAAGTAAACCCTTGAAGTCCTCTAACAAAAAACTGGGGCTCGGGTTCCTCCTCTTGCATTATGATATGTTTTTTTAAATAACGCAGTAATTTATACATTGCAGTAGACTCTTTTGTCATTTTTAACTATGTATTTCTACTTACCAGTCTTCTGACTTGTTTAATGCTTTTTTAAACTTTTCTAAGTATTTTTTTTTTTTTTTTTTTGAAACCGTTTATTGCAATCTCAAGAATATACAAGTATGGGCCTACAACCTTCCGGCCGGCCGCTAGAATGACAGGAGCATATGACATACGTTCAAAGACACTTGGCCGTGCAGAGAAGCCGAATCAGGAGGTATCAACGTCGTGGGCCACATCACTCTGACCCCACAATACGGTTTCATTTTATACAAACAACACGAAAAATCACACCCGCAAGGCAACCCGCAATCGAAAGTAACAGAACGTGCTCCCCGAATGGGGGACCCCAGCCATCCACAGGAGTCTAAAGAGGGGAAGGGGAACAGATCGAGGACTGGGGGAACTCTGTGCCCGGGGCTGGGGAAGGGAGTCAACTAAGGGGACGGGGTTGGTGAGGCAGTAGGCAGCAGTGGTGGCGCGCAGATACCCCCGCGGTAGGCGTTCCAGGGGCCCCATACTTTCACCCATGCCCCAGGCTTACCCCTCGCCACATACACCACCTTTTCTCGGAACATGCACCAATCCATGTGTTCTTTCCAGGCCGACACCGCCGGGGGCCTCTGGGATCCCCACAGTTGAGCAATGTCACGCTTAGCAATCATATATCCCAGAGTCACCCATCGCGTCTGCGGAACCGAGTAGTCAGTTGGTTCCCACACATTCAGCAGGCATCTCCTCGCTTCAGGCAGCAGCGCGACATGCGTAACCACTCGCAGGACCTCATGCACACCACGCCAGAATCGCTCCACCTTCGGGCATTCCCACAAAATATGCAAAAAAGTAGCCAAAGCACCACACCCACGCTTACACAACCCATCCTCAGCATAGCCCATACGCAGAAGCCTTGGCCCCGTCATGTAAACCCGGTGGAGTATCTTAAGCTGGACGAAGCGAAGGCGAGCCGGTATGGCCACCTCCTTCGGAGAGGCCACCGCGGAAATCCAGTCCTCGTCGTCCAACTCCAGCCCATCGGCAACCCAAGCCTCGCGGAGGCCAGTCAGCAAGCCCGATCGGTCATTAATCAATTTTTTGTAAATAAGGGAGATCGTGCTGTCCGGAACGTGGCCGTCCAGCACCCTATCTTCCAGGGGGGAGGACTCCGGGATGGAGGCGACGTCTGGGAAGACGGAGCCCAGTGCGTGACGGACCTGCAAGTACCGAAAGTATTCACTGCCCTGCAGCTGAAACTCCGTCTGCAGCGTCTCGAATGTTTTAAATCCCCCCTCATCCAGAGATCCCCCACTTTACTGATGCCTATCGTGTCCCACCTCTCGAAGCCCTTCGAGGTCCACAGGGAGCCCAATCTCTCAGACGCGTACAACGGTGATGCCCGGGTCAAACGGTCCTTCCACCCCATAGCTGCGTTAGCCGCGTGCCATACTCGCACCATGACACGCGTAGGTCCCGTTAGACGGGGGCCGGGCGCGCCAGAGTAGAGCGCTCGATTATAGTCGCCACCAGGCAGGAGCATCTTGTCCATTTCAAATGCCGGGTTTAAGGCGGGCCCGTAAAGGCCATGGTTAATTGCAGCTAGCTGGGAGGCCCAGTAATACCGTTTAATATCCGGGAGGGCAATCCCCCCGTCGTACCATGGGAGCGTCAACTTCGCCAGGGCAATACGCGGCCTCCCGTCCCAGAACAGGCGGCGCTGTAGACTCTCCACCTCACGGAAGTAGCGCGCTGGGACTAAATCCATAGTGTTCTGGAGAGCGTACAGGAAGCGTGGCAACGACATCATCTTAAACAATGCCGCCCGGCCGTGCGGCGAAAGCGGCAGGCGCCGCCAACGCGCGACGTCCTCCTTCAAGCGCTGGAGGGGGGGAAGCAAATTCCGCTCGTAGCGGGCCTCCGGGTCCAGAGTAATATAAACACCCAGGTACCGAAACCCCTGAGAGGCAATCTGGATCGGACAGCCCCGCGGGAGGACGGGAGCCTCCCCGGAAAGCACATACACACATGATTTAGCCCAGTTGATGACAAGGCCTGAGTTGCGGCCGAATGAGCGCAAAACATCAACCAGGACAATCAGTGATTTACGCGGGGAGGCTAGGTACAAAAGGATATCGTCAGCGTATAGGGACACGCGGTCCTCATACTTGGGGGTCCAACGGAGACCACGGATGAAAGGGTGCCACCGCAGCCACTCCGCCAGGGGTTCCAAGGCCAGCGCGAACAGGAGCGGCGACAAGGGGCAGCCCTGTCGCGTGCCCCGTCCCAGCTCGAATGGGACCGATACTCTTCCATTCACCACCACCTGCGCCAAAGGGCCCGAATACAACAATTTGACCCAGCTGATGAACCCCGGGCCAAATCCAAACTTCGCCAGCATCGCCCAAATGTATGGCCACTCGAGCGTGTCAAACGCCATGGTGGCGTCTAAGGACGCCAATACGGCCGGCTCCCGCACAAACGGGACACGCGCGAGAACCCCGTGCAGGCGCCGCAGATTGAGGGCCGTGTTGCGATGGGGAATAAAGCCGGACTGGTCTTGGTGGACCAGATCGCCCACCACGCCGACCAGCCGGTTGGCTAGCACCTTGGCGAGGATTTTGGGCTCCGCATTCAAGAGCGAGATGGGCCGATAGGATGTAACCCGGTCCCGGGGTCTCCCTTCCTTGTGGATCACCACGATTGTAGCCAGACGCTGGTCCGGCGGGAGGGAGCCCAGCGAGTGGGCCGCCAGGAACATCGCGCGGAGATGGGGTGCCAGTACATCCGGTCGCAGCTTATACAACTCGATAGGGATGCCGTTCGGGCCCATGGCCTTGCCGGATGCGACCGAGCGTATGGCGAGGGCAATTTCGTCGGAGGTGGGAGCGGCATCTAACGACACCCTGTCCTCCACCGAAAGGGAAGGCAGCGCGATATCCCTAAGCAGGGCATGGGAATCCTCCTCCGAGCAGGGAGAAACCGGGGAATACACATCGCGGAAATAATCCGCGAAACAAGAGACAATGTCTTCTGGCTCGGTGACACGCACACCATCCATCCTCTCAATCAGCGGGACCACGCGACTCGCTCTCTCCTTCTTATCCAACCACGCAAGCAGTTTACCAGCCTTATCACCCACATCATACAGTCGCCCCTGTTGCTCTCTACTGAGGCCCCTGGCCGCCTCCGTGACGAGGGCCCTGTAGGCCGCCTGCCTAAGTTGTAGGACATGTAGTGCAGCATCCGTCACCCCACCCTCTAGATCACCCTCCAATTCAGCAATTTCGGCCTCCACCCGGGTCACCTCCTCCTGCTCGCGCCTCCGGGCATGGGAGATAAAGGAGAGGGCCTCCCCTCTAAGAACTGTCTTGAAGGCTTCCCACAGGGAGATAGCCGAAGGGACGGACCCCACATTCTCATCAAAATACCGCTGCAAGGATTTAATCAAATCAGCGCGAATGGTGGGGTCGCGCAGGTACCAGGCGTTGATTGGAGCTACCCTGCCCTCCCCCCTCGGGAAGACATCAAAGTGTAACAGGAGCGGGGAGTGATCTGAAATACCCCGCGCCAAATGGCGTACCTCTCCTACCCTCCCCACATAGGCCGCAGGGACAAGGACATAATCAAGCCGAGAGAGGCTACCATGGGCACCCGAGTGGAAAGTGTACTGCAGCTGCGTGGGATGTTTTAAGCGCCAGCAGTCCACCAATCCCAGTGTATCTAGAAAGCCGGACATCCACGCCTGTGCCCGGGGGAGGTCCCTAGGGGGGTGGCGATCCACGGTCCCAGAAACCACCGCATTGAAGTCCCCCCCAACCACCAGAAGCCCCCCCGGAAGGTCAAGAAGGAGGCGCCCCAGGTCTGCAAAAGTGGTAGACTGTAACCCCGGTGGGACGTACACTGATACAAAGACAACTACTTTGCCCTCCATTCTCCCCACTAAGACAGTGTAGCGTCCCCTCTCATCATGGCGCACCTCGTCTATTTCCAACGGGAGCGAGTTCTTCACCATGATGCCCACCCCCCGTGAGCCCGACGTGAAGCCCGAGTGGGCCACCAAACTATAGCCACGCCGATTCATGGCACAAAAGGAATTACCAATAAGGTGTGTCTCCTGCAGAAAGACCACATCTGGCGAAGTTCGTTTCAGATACTGCAGGACCACACCTCGCTTGATCCTATCCCCCAGTCCATTAACGTTCCAAGACAATAAAGTCAGGTCCCTACCCCCCATCACGTACAGAAGCCATCATTCGTCCCCCTGAGAGCACCTTAAAAACACCAATACAATAAAGGGTTTGCCTTGCGGTAAAAACAAACAACACCCCACCCCAACCCACCCATCCCAACAAAACTCCCCCCTCCCTGCACCCCTGCATGAGCCCAAACAGCCCCCCCAAAGTGCAGTGTGCCTGTCGCCCCATAAATGATTAAACTAACTAGTCCCCCAGAGGAGGAGGGAGAGCCCCCAGGAGACCCCGTACTACCTCCACAGGAGGGGAACTTACACGAACAGTCAAAAGTGACGATAATGTTGTCCAGAGCGAGGCCTACTATTAGTCCCTCAGTCCTGATCCGGCGAGCCCTCCCCTCCAACCGCGCCCCCCCCCACCCCCCCGGCCCCGATCCCCGGGCAAAGAGTCCAACCAGTCCCCGGCCGCTTCGGGACGATCAAAAAAGTGCGTGCGGCCATCCACCTCCACCCGCAACTTAGCTGGAAAAAGCATCGCATACTTGAGGTTCAGGTCCCGTAGACGACGTTTAACTCCGAGAAAGCTCAGTCTCTGCTTCTGGACCGCTGGGGTGAAATCAGGATAGAAGTTTACGTCCATATTGTCGAGTCTGACCGGTCCTTGTAGCCGAGAAGTCTGCAGGATAGCGTCTCTGTCCCGAAAGTTGAAAATCCGGGCAATGAGAGGCCTCGGAGGGGCTCCGGCCTTAGGTCTTCCTCCGGGAACCCTGTGGGCACGTTCCACCGCAAAGAATTTACTCAGCCCCCGGGGCTGGAGATGGGTGAGAATCAGGTCCTCCACAAACAGGTCCGCCGCCGCCTCCTCACGTCCCTCCAGCACCCCGACAATGCGGACATTGTTCCTCCGGGCCCGACCCTCGGAATCTTCCAGTCGACGATCCATCAGGGCGCTCGCCTGGCCAAGCCGGCGCACCTCCTTTTGGAGGGCCGCTACGTCCGTTGTGAGGCCCGAGGTGGTGTGGGCCAAAGAATCGACCCGGTCATTAGTCTTGGATAGATCGGCCCTCACCAGGCCAACATCCACGTGGACCGAGTCAATCTTCTGCGCCAGTGTGTCAAAGCGCTGGTCCACCGAGGCCTTCATCTCGGCGATAGCACCCATGACATCTCGCAGGGTCAGATCCGCGGGCAGAGCAGGAGCATCAGTCGGGCCCTCAGGGGACCTACGCGGCACCTCAGGAGATCCCTTCTGGAGGGTGTAGCGGTCCATGTTGTTGGACTGATGGGCTGCGCCACGGCGGGTCGATTTCACCTTTGCCCGGTCGCCATCTTGCTTTGTGGACATGGTTTCAGTCCCCAAATCGTGCCAATCACCTCGGAAAAGGCCGACAAACCAGTTCACGGGCTCCGGGGGGGGGCAACCACAGGTCCGCAGGACGGATCACAGCCGGCGGGCCGGCAGGGCACCCCAACGAGGCCACACCACCGCACACCGCCCCGCAACCCAACCTCGCCTACGCAGCAAGGAGGGTGTAAAAGCGAAAGTGAAATTGCGGGGTACGCGAGTCGCCCGGCCCTGCCCGCCGCTGTTGATCACTTTGTCTCCGGATCGCCCCACAACTCCAATCCGGGGGGCCGGCGTGGAGAAGGCCGCAAACCTCACTCGGTGCTCCCGCCGGTGTCCGAGGTCTAATTTGGAAGCGGAAAACGGGTGACACCTCAGCTCGGGCTCACCAACACAGTCCCCTCATCTAGGACAGGATATTGTCAGGATTTATGTAGGAGGTCACGGAGGTCCTCGGGAGCCTCGCACCTACGCGGCCATCTTGGTTGCGCGCTAGGCTCCTCTTCTAAGTATTTATTGATGGTTTTTCTTATAACTTTTTTGGGCACAAGATGTTAAGTTCTGTTTTATGTTTGTGTCTTTTATGATCTTTTTAAAATCGAATAAAGACTGATGATGATGCATATTTAATTTTGTTGTAAATGCTTTATTGAATTAATGATGTTGTCAGAAGATCCTGGTCAAAGTACATATGCTTATTATCATTAATAAGTGCATTCATTCATGGTTAAATTTGATTATTGCATTAATGCCTACGATTTTTTTTGACATAGTGTTTGTTGTACTTGAACCCATCTGATCAGAGGTGATTAGACAATGTAATCAAATGGATTTCCAACAGCATAATGTAGATTTCAAATTACTGCATAGTTTGGAGTAGTGTGTGTGTAATAAATGTACTTTTAAAGAAAAAGCAGTCTAGACAGTCACTTATTGAGTGTTATTAATTGCATGCCAGAGAATGGTGATTACTAGCCCACACCACTTCCCCTGAGTAGGCCTTGGTCTGCTCCGCTACCCAGAAAGAGTCAGAAAACAATCTCTAAATTTGCAAACACATTCTGGCAAAAGAGCACTCAGTTCCCAGGGATCATTGGCTTTCAGTAGTAGACTCAAATCCAGCCCCACCTTATTTCCGTTTTGTTTGTGGAATCATTCATTCATTCCCCTCCTGAATGGGAATAGTGAAAATGGGCACTACCAGGGATAGGTCAAACGCAAAGTCACCCTATATTGAGAACACATATTGCTGGAATGAGTGGACAACATAGCCCGCAACCCATCACAAATTTCTCCTTGTGGAGCAGGCATGAGCCCTATAAAATATTGAGAAACCAAGGTTAATGGGGTAGCACATAACAAGACTCTGGGTTGAATGCCCCCATTGGCCAGCAAATCTGCTCCTCTCACTTACAGTCTCTTCCTCTCTTCATTTGCAGACACTGCTTCACCAGACATTCTGGAACCAGAGGTGTTAATCCTACAGTGGTTCAGAAAGCGGCTAATTCTTAAAAGCAACCAGGTTTTGGACAACCCCGCTCAGTGTACCATGATGGCCCTTGTGAGATTCATTTGGACCCCTGGGGTATTTCTCAGGTTGGTCCCTGCACAGCCTCTGCTCTGTCAAAAGTGTATCATGGTTTCATTAAAACACAATAGGGTAGATTTTCAAACATTTCGGGCTCAGTTAATGTCACAAGAATGACACTAACCATAAAAAAAAAATGTTTTTAATTACTTTCCAGCACCAAACTTGTTTTGCATTGTAAAGTACCCTAGAAGCAATGCAAAACAGCGTGAAGCATTACTTTGCGTTACTTAGCACCAAGGAGACGTTACATGGGTGGTACATTGGAGCTCCCATTTAATCACCCATGCCTTTTGATGCAAAACCCTATCTACAAAGAATTGTAGACAGGGTTTAGTGCCCAAAGTTAACACTATCTGAAAGGAGGCTTTAAGAGGAGAAATATTTTACTTTCTCCTTTCTTTGGCTACTTTGCATGCGTGCTGCACTGTGCAGCACACATACAAAGTAGGACAAGTGTTTGAACTTGTCTAGGCATAGTATTTTGGACAGGAAGGGTACCCTTCCTGGACAAAACCTAGACAAGACTCAGGCACACACCTTAACGCTATGGGTCTAAGGTGTGTGCCTGGTGCACGGCAGCTGAAATCAGCACTAGGGAAAGGGGAGGAGAGAGCCATATCTTTGTAGATATGGCGTTCCTCTGCTCCCTCCCTTTCACACAACGCAGCACAGTTTCTTTTGGTGGGATGCTGCGTTGTGTGCCAATTTTGAAAATCTGTCCCAATGAGTCGAATTTTAAATCAATTATTTCTCTCACATGATTACAGACACATTCACCAATCATACAATGTGTGACCTCAAGCAGCTCATGCAGCCACTTACCAGTTGCACAGCTCTTTGCCTCAGACAAATCATGATGTTCATTTCCTCATGCAAACAGACCGATCACATACTGAATCACCACAGGATTCACATCCAATCAGAACACTGCTCTGCCTTCCTCTAGGAAGCAAATTTCTACTGTCAAGGTCCATCTTACACATATTGGTATACTGGTGAACATGCATAGTCTTAGTCAGTTTACTAACCTAAAATCATTGCACTCAAAAGTCGGTGCCCATATATTTTGCAAATCAAACATGTCTTCCTATTTACTGGTTTCAATTACAAAAATCCCTATAGCACTGCTCTGCTTCACTTCAGCAGAGACACCCATACCATGTCTCCCTACAACAACAGAACACTTCCACTCAAAGAAACTTGGGGTTCATTTATGAGCTTTGTGACCCAGCGCAGCGCAGCTAGTCACCTTGCAGTGCTGCATGGTATGACAGGGCAGGAATGCGCCGCATTTAATACGTTGCATTTCTGTCCTTTCCCATGCGCTTGTGCCCAATGGGCTGCCTAGCCCCAACCCAGGCACCCTTGCACTATGATGCAGGGATGCCTGCGTTTTATGCAGGGTTGTTTTTGTGCAAGAAGGGTCACCTTTCTGTACAAAAACTATCCTAGGAAGAAGAATGGGGCATATCACCAACAACCGGCAATAATTGTCGCTAACGCACTTAGCGCTAGGATAATTATCGCCCGCTATCGCTGGTTTCTAACGCTGAGATAGCGCGATATCAGCGACGCTTATCTCTAAAGTCATAGAAATACCAGCGATAGCTACATATTTTGCGATTATCACTGGAAATCCAGCGAAAATCGCACAATGATTGGCGAAATGTTGGTGATAGGGCAGGACAGACTTAACCATTATATCCACCTTCCATTTGATATAATGGCTAAGTCAGATTAAAAGCATGCATAAGAAAAGAAGCGATAACCGCGGTTAGCGCTACTTTTCTTATCGCTCTGCAGGTTAGCGTGAAGCTAGATAATTGGAGAAGTGTCGCTTAGCGACATTTCTCCCGTTATTTGAGGGAAGAACGCCCACTTTGCATCTCATTAGAGATGCTCAGCTGGGCATTCAGGGAAATGTCAAAAATGCATGGGAACACGCGGTAATGTGTCCATGCTGATAGGGCGTTGAGATTATCGCCGCTTTCGCGGCAAAAAGTGCCGCTAAAGCGGCGATAATGCCCTTGCTGATATTCCTCCATATTCCTCTGTCTATGTGTGCTGTAGAATGCAGCACACATAGAAAGAGAAAGAAACAAGGTGAAATAGAGATATTTATCCATGTTACATCTCCCCTGGGAAGGTGCAAGATTTTGATGCATCCCCAGATTTACAAGATCTTGTTATGTTATGTTATGTTATGTTATAGAGGGTTTTATAGCGCGCTCAAATACTCGAGAGTGTCCTGGCACGTGCAGTTACCATAGCCCAATGGAGTGGAAAGTATGAATCAGCTAGTTGAAGAGAAAAGTTTTGAGTTGTTTCTTGAAAAGTCTAAAATCCTCAATATGCCACAATTCCAATGGGAGAGAATTCCAAGCCATAGCTGCTTTAACAGAGACGGACTGACCTCCCAACCGTGACCTGCGAAATCGGGGGATAATCACCCGACGTTGGACGGCTGAGCGCAAAGCTCTGCTGGGGACGTAGAAGCCAAACCGCTTCCTAATGTACAAAGGCCCCAAACCATGCAGGGCTCTGTGGGCCAACGTGAGAACTTTAAATTGCACTCTTTGGGCCACCAAAAGCCAATGCAGGTCTCGTAAGTGCTGTCTCACGCTGGATCTTCCAGAGATATTAAACAGAAGTCTAGCCGTGGCATTTTGTATGGTCTGCAGTTTTCTCAGCAAAGATCCAGAGATGCCAAAGTATAGCGCGTTGGCATAATCAATGCGAGAAACAATGAGTGCACGGGGGACCATTTCCTTGGCAGGCTTGGGAAGCAGGGGGATGAACCTTCTGAGTGACTTGAGAGTGCCGAAGCAAACTCCGGTGAGTTTCTTAATTTCCACCGAAAACCGATGGTCTTCGCCAAACCAGATCCCCAAGTTCTTAGCAGAGACGCCCTCTGACTTAGGTCGAGGGAAGTCTGGCGGCCACATAATTTCTCTGAGGGCAGGTGGAAATGAGCCATACAGAAGGACCTCCGGCTTATCCTCGTTGCACTTCAGTCGGGCACAAGCAAGTCACTGAAATACAGACGAAAGACAGTTCTGAACCAAAGTTGTCCACAAGTCGGAGTCCTTCCAGGTGAATAGGAGCTGGGTATCATCGGCATAGGCAATTATTTTAGCCCCCAGCTCCTCTGCCAAAAAAATTAGGATCACCAGATAGATGTTGAAAAGTAAAGGGCTCAGGGTAGAACCCTGAGGGACTCCCGTAGACACTTTTCTGGCTGCCGAAGAAAAAGGTGGCAGCCAGACCTGTTGTAAATTGTAACTTCGATGTGATTAAGCATTTACCAAAGACATGAATTCTCCTCCCTTACACATGTTCCTTTTGTTATGTTGACTGAAGTCTGGACTCCATTTTGTATTGTCATGTCTCCACGTGCTCAACACGAGGAGAGTCTTATCTTTGTGTTAGTTGCTCTTATAATCTGCCTAGTAACAGTCTATAAATAGTTCCTTTGTCCGTCTGGCGCATGCCCAGACTTGACCACATCTGTTATCAGTTAGTCCTTGCTTGACCATGTTTTCGCGGGCTCAAGGAGTATGTCAGCTCCGCCCACATATCGATCTTGTATTGCAAATGTCCATAAAAGGTAACATTCCTCGTCTCATGTCGTGCCCTCCCACTTATGAGCCCCTCTGTTGTGTATAAAAGGGGACCGTGTATGCAAGTTCTTTGTGCTACTCTATGCAATACTGAAGGGTATTGTATGGATTGTAGGACCACCCTTAAGGGTTAATAAACCTTGTCTTTGTACTTTGCAGTTTCCGTGCCAACTTCCTTATAGATTCCATTGCAGGAGAGCGAACCCTTTTGTCCTGCGGGCCTAGCTGGGGCCTGTATTCATCAATTGGCGCCCGTCACGTGGGGCTCATCGGCGACTCGGATGCTCGAAGGATTGGTTGCGACGAAGGTGAGGAATTTGGCCGGGGATGTGATCACTGCCAGAGGCACTTTAGTCCTGGCATCCCGAGGTTTTTCTTCCTTCCCTTCCGAGCTGACCATCTGGGTGGCGCCGGTCCTCGACTGAGACCTCTTCTGTCGGTTCTGCCGTGACAGCCGTTTGGGCGAATTTCGGAGCTTGGCAGTTGGAATCTGGACTCTTGATTGGTAAGAACCGTTGTACGGTACTTGCTCCGAGTTCTTGAAGCCTGGGTTGGCTATTTGAGTTTGATTTGTGATGACCGGTCATATCTTGTATTGATTATTGTGAGAATATATGCGTTGCAACACATATAGGCAGGTAATGTGGAGATATTTCTCCGGAACTGTGTAACTTTGATCAGCACAACGTTTAAGTGCCATTTTTTTGATAATACTGCATATTCTGCATTATTTTCGAGCATGCCTGCTTTTAGCGCACTCTGTAAGTGGTGCTGCTGCTTTGGAAACCGGTTAAACCTCGAGGAATCTGCTCCAGCTCCCCCAGAGGGGACTCCTAATAGGGATATGTATGTGAAGCATGGTCTTTCCTCCATAATGTACAGCACAGTATGGAGGAAATATACCAGAAAGGATCCTGAGTTACGGTGGCCGTTGTATGGGTCGTTTGATATACGTAAGATTGAGTATGTGGAACAGTGTATGTGTAAACGGCGTGCGCGGCAAGATATGTTTGAATGTGTGCGACTATGGGTGAAGGAAGTGCGTGAGCGAGAGAAACGCGAGAAAGCGCTGTTTGATAAAGAGCAACGAAAGAATGATCATGTGAGAGCGCAGGAAGCAAAGCGTCGGGAGGAAAGAGAACAGACGGAGAAACAAGAGAAAGAACATAGGTTACAAGTCTCGGGTCAATATGCTGTTCGTCAGCCACTCTATCCTGTCCTTAATAATCATGACGATGATTTTTATTTATTAGATCGTTCGCCGCCTCCTTATGTCGGCGCGTCTGCCCCGAGGCCGCAAGATTCTGGATCGGGTTCGAGTAAGGTAGACACGCGATCCATGTTATCGGCTGAGCGAATGGGTGAGCTTCGGCAGGTTTCTTATTGTGCATGTAAGGGCAAGTTATCCCTTGATGAACTGTTGGCTTCTTGGGCACCGTGGCAGGATAGAGAAAGGTTGTATTTCTTGGGACACTTTTCTGATGAAGTGATTGGCGCCTTTCGGAAATATTCCAGCGTCTTTGAACCTGACGATGTGGTATTGGATGCTAAAGCATTGCGTAATGGTGTTTTTTTCTCTCCCTCTAAGGCGCCTGAAGCGGTTCGGCGACTGTTTGCGTTGCGGGATGCGGCAGCAGACCTTAAAGAGAAAGCGCGCCAACATCTTGAGGAGGAAAGGCGGTCGGATTCGCGTACTGGAGGCGGCCATTCATCCATCTCTCAATCAGATAAGAGCGATCCAGTGCATGCTAAACCAATGCGCGAGGCGGCGCCTTTGTATGTTCCTCCTAAAGGAGCGGGGACTAGCTCGGATATTACCTCTGCTGATGCTAAGGGATATTTTGTGTATAATTGGGTTTATACTCCCTGGCACAGGGCTGACGTCATGGCATTAAAGAATGCGTTGCCTGATCCCCGCAAGAATCCAGCGGCCTTTTACGAAGAAGTCGAGGGGGCCTTGAATTCTTGTATTATGACCTTAGCGGATATAGATTTGTTCTTTGGGCTTATTCTACCACCAGATATGTGGCAATCCGTGCGAAAGGTAGATGATGTTGCCACTTTTAAGGCTCGATGGTCTGAACTGGAGGATGAGGATAGGGAGAGAAAGCCCGCGCAGAAACCACCTCAGATTATCTTAGATCTCCCCGCTGCTATTCTGACTAAGTTGAAGACCATCATTCCTCCTAAAAAGATTGACTGGAATATGCTAGCCTCGTGTAAGCAGAAAGCCGATGAATCAGTTGCAGATTTCTTTACGTGCTTTGAGGAGACGTTCCATGATTTTAGCGGTCAGTCCCTTACGGATGATACGGGTCGGCACCTTTTTGCTGACAAATATGTGGCGAATTTATTACCGGCAATTGCAGCTCGCCTCAAAGCGAGTGAAAGTTCTTGGTCCACTACGACCCCAACAGCCCTTCTGACTATAGCTCAATATTATGAGCGCCAGGAGCTAGAAGCGAAGGGGCAGGAGGAAAAGAAATCGAAGGATTTAAAAACGAAGGTGATGTTAGCACAAGTATATGGTCCGCCCCGACGGGGTGTAAATAGAGGTAGGGGAGGATTTTATGGTCCTCCCTCGGGCCGATCTGATCTGAATAGGAATCAATGTGCGTATTGTAAGCAATCGGGGCACTGGGCCAGAGAATGCCCAGCGTTGCATGCTTCACGGCAGGGGCACGGTCAGGGACACACTCAGAGTGGCCCAAGAGGTAGAGGGGGTTTTTCGAATTTTAGAGGGAATTCTAATGATCACGCTCGTTTTGACCTTGCTGGGCAGCAACGAGATAGGTCTAATGTTTTTGATCGACAAAATCAGTATCAAGTGTCGGGGATTGACCGGTCTGGGTATCATGATTCTCAGCATGCATAGGAATGCGTTGGATGGGGGTTAGAATCAGTTGAGGTGCCAGTTGATCAGAGGGGTCCTTACGTATCAGCTGAGGTTTTGGGCTCCACTGATCAGTTTCTAGTGGACACAGGAGCGACTCGTAGTGCGCTGTCTAAACAATTGGTTCCGAGGGCTCCCCCATCTGGCTTAATGGTTACATCGGTAGGGTTTGATGGAACACTCTCCCGAAGCCCTCTTTCGCAGCCCCTTGCATTTCGGGTTAATTCCTTTTCTGCACCCTGTCCGTTTTTGTTAGCTCCGAGCACGCCGGATAATATTATGGGCCTTGATATGCTGAAGCACTTCAGAGCTACGATCCGGTGTTCCCCTGCTGGAGTGCGGGTGATATTGAATGACAATTATCCCCTGTCTGAACGGATGTGTGTGGCTACAGAAGATGCTGTGTTAGCTGCCCTCCCCCGTGCTCTGTGGGCCACTTCGGATACTGATGTGGGACAGATGGTGATTCCGCCTGTTCACATTAGTGTCCAGGAGGGGGCGGTGTTACCACGCCTTCCACAGTATCGTATTTCGCAGGAGGGGGAAGAGGCTCTTATACAGATTGTGCAGGATTTGATTAAGGTGGGAGTGGTGGAAGAAGTTCCCTATAATGTTTGTAATAGCCCGATTCTACCCATTCTGAAAAAGGATACGGATGCTAAAGTTTACCGGTTTATCATTGATTTGAGAGAAGTAAACAAGATCGTGATACCCCAGTACCCAGTGGTTTCGGATATCACGACGTTGCTTACTTTGGTCCCACCTACGGCGACCACGTTTTCTGTTATTGATTTGAAAAATGCCTTCTTTTCCATTCCCATTCATCCCGATAGTCGATACCTTTTTGGTTTCACTCTCAATAATAGGTCTTACCGATTTTGTAGAATTCCCCAGGGCTATACGGAAAGCCCTAGCATCTACAGTCAAGCCTTGAAAAGACAATTGGACTCTTTTGTTCTGCCCGAGGGTGTCGCCCTCATTCAATATGTCGATGACATCTTGCTGGCGGCTGACACCCCGGAGTTGTGTGAAACGAGTACGTTGTCTTTGCTTTCCTTTTTGGCATCCCACAATCACAAGGTCTCTCGGAAAAAGTTGCAACTTTGTAGACCAAAGGTGACTTATCTAGGTCACCTTTTGTCTAAGGAGGGACGTGCACTCACACCAGACCGTGTTCAAGTGATTCTGGATACACCGACGCCGTCCACGCAGAAGGACGTGCGCGCATTTTTGGGTCTTGTCTCTTTTTGCAGGCAGTGGATATTAGGGTTTTCGTATATAGCCAAACCATTGTTAGCCCTTTTGACAAAAGATACACATATCCCGCTCCCATGGACGAATGAGTGTGACACTGCCTTTCAGAAACTGCGACAGGCCCTCTGTTCAGCACCAGTATTAGGAACACCTGATTATACCAAGCCTTTTTCGTTGTATGTGCATGAGAAAGATGGATGTGCATTATCAGTTTTAGTGCAGATGCACGGCGATAAGCAGCGCCCTTGTGCATATTTTTCGGCTGTACTTGATCCTGTTGCCCGAGCATTGCCTGGTTGTTTTCGCTCGGTTGCGGCGACAG
This sequence comes from Triturus cristatus, assembly GCF_964204655.1. Lineage (NCBI taxonomy): Eukaryota > Metazoa > Chordata > Amphibia > Caudata > Salamandridae > Triturus > Triturus cristatus. The sequence goes on along the minus strand of NC_140580.1, from coordinate 458,026,680 downwards.
CTGTGTCAATACGCCAGAGCGAGGGAATTGTGTTATCTCATAAGCTGTTGGTATTAGTCCCCCATGCTGTTGATGCCCTGCTTAATCAGACAAAGACGCAGCATTTGACCAGTGCCCGTTTAACGGGATATGAGTTGACGCTTTTGGCTCCTCATATCACGTTGAAGAGGTGCGTGACGCTAAATCCTGCCACATTGTTGCCATACCCCGAGACTCGGTCTGAGGCACGAGAAGCACATGATTGTATCCTCACGACCGAGGAACAAACGAAGGGTCGTATTGATCTCCAGGATACGCCCTTTTCAGATGTAGATGGAGAACTGTGGGTGGATGGGTCATGCCTGAAGCTACCAGATGGTACGACTTCAGCAGCGTATGCGATTACCACATTGCAAACAATAGTGGAGACAGCACGCATACCACAGAAATCAGCTCAAGCAGCGGAACTGATAGCATTAACACGAGCATGTGAGCTCAGTACAGGATTGTGTGTGAATGTTTATACAGATAGCCGCTATGCCTTCGGAGTAGCGCACGATTTCGGCCTGCTCTGGAAGGAAAGAGGGTTCTTAACGTCGCATGGAGTACAAATAATGCATGTGGAGTTAGTTCATAATCTTTTAACTGCATTGACATATCCGAAGAAAATTGCTATCATTAAATGTAGCGCCCATAGGAAAGTAGTCGATAAAGTTGGAGAAGGGAATGCGTTAGCAGACCGAGTGGCGCGGGAGACTGCGATGCAGCCCGGTGCTACTGCTATGTATGTAGTGAAGTCACAAGTAGAAAGATGGCATGATGCGAAGGAAGAAGTGCGAGAAATACAGAGGACCGCTTCTGACAAAGAACGGGAGAAATGGTCCAGTGAGGGAGAATTGGATGATGAGGGTTGCTGGAGAAATAAGCAGATGGATCGATGGAAATTACCCACAGCTTTTGTACAACCTATGGTTCAGATGGCACATGGGCTAGCACATGTTGGAGCTTCCGCAATTGTAAAATTGCTTACCCAAGTCTGGGAGCATCCAGAGATTGCTAGCACGGCAAAGAGGGTGGTACAGACCTGTATGATCTGCCTGAGATACAACCCAGGAAAGGGGACTCGGACCCCAGCAGGAGGGTTCGTAACGCCTACTGCACCCTTTGAGGTTTTACAGATGGATTACATTCAGCTCGAGCGTTGTAACAATTTGAAGTATGTCCTAGTAGTGGTGTGTGCCTTTAGCAAATGGGTTGAGGCCTACCCTACGAAAGACAATACTGCAATGACTACCGCTAAGATGCTGTTGAAGGAGTTCTTCCCTCGATATGGCGTTTGTAGACTTCTGTGGAGTGATAACGGGCCCCACTTTATAGCGGACGTTATAAAGTATGTTCTGAAGGGTCTAGGAATCACCCAGAAGTTCCATGCAGTATTCCACCCTCAATCTGCAGGACTGGTCGAGAAGTATAATGGTACACTGAAGCTCAAGATCGCTAAAATTCAAGCTTCAACGTCTTTGACTTGGCCAGACGCCTTACCGCTGGCATTGTTGTCAATTAGGTCGGTTCCGCACTCTCGAATCGGTCTTACACCGTATGAGATTGTCTTTGGACGTCCAATGAATATTTGGGGTCCACCAAAACCCAAGACTGTGTATGATGTACCTTGTGTGATGATGAATGACTATCTGGCACAGTTAACGGATAACTTGGTTTCCATTCATCAACAGGTCCGGGAGGCGCTCCCTGATCGGTCCACCGGCGAAGGACATAGTCTCCGGCCTGGAGACTATGTCATGCTGAAAATCTTCGACAGGACGAATAGCCTGGAGCCGAGATGGGTGGGCCCTGAGCAAGTCTTGCTGGCAACAAGGACGGCTGTGCGAGTTTCCAACAGAAAGAATTGGATCCATTCCCTGCACTGCCGCAAAGTACCGCCCGGATTGGTGGAGCCCGCTGTACTGACCGATCAACGAGAGATTCTGACCACAGAGAAAGGCCGTGCTGTGGAATCGAACGACGCTGAGGAGCTCTTTCCGGACCACGCGACTCCTGGAGGAAGGCGATATCATCTGAGGCCAAGAAAGTGAATCCTTCAGTAGCGGGACATGTTGTCAGAACGGCCCTTGGGTTAGTGAAACGGAGAGCCAGTGAGGCAAGGGGGGGGGATCAGCCCTGCATTAGTGTAGCGACACCCGTCTTGGCCCGTTGGTGAAGAAATCGACCGCTGCCCAAGGGGAAGAGTTCTGACAAACTTTTAGTTTCAGGAAGATATTGATTTTCTATTTCTGACATGGAGAAGAAGAAGATCCTCTGTGCAACAGGTTTTATGCTCACAGTAACTATTGTTGGGATAACCACATGGTTTGTGGAGAACGTGACTCCTGCCCGAGAGTTGCTTGTATTGACTACTCCAGTGCCTGCTGAGCACTATTTCTATACCCTTCCGTATCAAGAATTGAAGCATCGTCAGTCCTATTTGAATAACACTTTCATTCAGATGTTACATCATACCCATGTTGCCACCAATGCTACGAACTGTTGGATATGTGGTATGATGCCAGCTCATCAGAAGAAGGGAGGAACGCCATTTATACCTCTTCCTTTCTCTCATAATGGCTCTTGTAGAGCATGGTACACATTGCTTTTTGCCACTCGGAAACCCACAGTGGGACGATTACTCTTCAGACTCAATAAAGAATGTCATCAAAATAAAGATGGATATCCGCAAGCGAATGGGACAATTTGGGAATGGGAAGAGTATCGACCAGACAATGAATCGATTCCAGATGTTTTTACGAACACCAGAGACACTGTGGGAAAAGATAAATTTGTGATTCAAGTGGCACAAGCTCAAGCGGACCTGTGTGTCCAAAGTGTGGGTTATATTCCCGTCGGTGTTAGCGATTGTATTACCATATTAAACATCGATGGATTGAATAACAGTACTTTTTTAGCATCCCATAATACGTACTTTGTGTGTGGAACTAAAGGTTATTACCGTTTACCAGCCGGTTGGTCTGGAGTATGTTATGTATCATTCTTGTTACCTCCTGTATTTCTGGCACCTGCATCCTATCATAAGGATTTAAAGTTGTTGAATAATGTGACTGTAAATAGGTATAAACGTACTTTATCAATTGATGATGTGGATCAAACTGACACCAGTTTACAGCAGTATATCGACTTCAATCTAGGATTGTTTTTCTTCGTTGGAGCTGCCCTAAATAGTAGGAAAATTCGAAGATTAACACGAGTGGTAGAGGCTGTGACGAACCAAACCGCTGCTGCTCTTGGGAATCTTACGGAAGAATTACAGATTACTAGAATTGTTGCATTGCAGAATCGTATGGTGTTAGATGTTATGTTAGCTGATCGAGGTGGAGCTTGTAAAATTATCGGAAGTAGTTGCTGTGTGTTTATTCCTGACCACACACCTTCAGTCTACAATGCAATTAACAGGTTGCATAAAATTGCAGCTGAAATCCATACAGAAAATGGCACTTGGTCCTTTTCTGGATGGTTCTGGGCATTGATCACTGCTTGGGGTTGGAAGGTTTTGACTGGTCTTTGCATAATTATAGCAGTTCTGTTTTCTTGCTGTATCTGTATTCAATGTGGTCCCTTGCTCTGTTCTGTATGTGTATCATTTTGTATCCCCGATAAGAAAGCTATTGCCAATGTCACTTATCAGAAACGTTTATATATATGATGATTATTCTAACAAGTCGGATGTATTCAGTAAATGCTGAAAGGGTCGTCTGTTGTAAATTGTAACTTCGATGTGATTAAGCATTTACCAAAGACATGAATTCTCCTCCCTTACACATGTTCCTTTTGTTATGTTGACTGAAATCTGGACTCCATTTTGTATTGTCATGTCTCCACGTGCTCAACACGAGGAGAGTCTTATCTTTGTGTTAGTTGCTCTTATAATCTGCCTAGTAACAGTCTATAAATAGTTCCTTTGTCCGTCTGGCGCATGCCCAGACTTGACCACATCTGTTATCAGTTAGTCCTTGCTTGACCATGTTTTCGCGGGCTCAAGGAGTATGTCAGCTCCGCCCACATATCGATCTTGTATTGCAAATGTCCATAAATGGTAACATTCCTCGTCTCATGTCGTGCCCTCCCACTTATGAGCCCCTCTGTTGTGTATAAAAGGGGACCGTGTATGCAAGTTCTTTGTGCTACTCTATGCAATACTGAAGGGTATTGTATGGATTGTAGGACCACCCTTAAGGGTTAATAAACCTTGTCTTTGTACTTTGCAGTTTCCGTGCCAACTTCCTTATAGATTCCATTGCAGGAGAGCGAACCCTTGTGTCCTGCGGGCCTAGCTGGGGCCTGTATTCATCAGACCTGCTGAGAGCGTTCTTCCAGAAAAGATCTAAGCCAATCCAAGGCAGGACCAGCAATGCCAATATTTGAGAGACGAGTAAGGAGGAGTTGGTGGGGCACCGTATCAAAGGCGGCAGAGAGGTCAATCAAAATCAAGGCTGCCTTGCCGCCCTCGTCCAGGCATTCCCTGATTGCCTCTGCCATTTCCACTAGTGCAGTCTCGGTGCTAGAGGATTTCCTAAATCCGGACTGAGCCAGATGAAGGGCACCGGATGCTTCAATGAAGGTGTCAAGCTGACGAAAAACCATCTTTTCGCAGACCTTAGTCAGAGCCGGAAGGAGAGAAATGGGGCGATAATTGGCAACTTTGCCTGCTTTCAAATCAAAGGGACCCTCGCTGTGCGTAAAGAAAGGTTAATGATCAATGTTACTTCTGGATAGACGACCTCAGCAACTCCCGCTAGAACCCTGGCAGGACATGGGTCCGTCGGAAAGCCCGATTTAAGGGTTTTAAGAATAGCCAACATATCTGACCCAGCTATAGGAGAAAATCCTATAAATGAAGGTGGCACAGAGGACAATGTAGTGAGAGGCAGAGGGTAGGGGACACTCGGCCCCCGAACACTCTTCACCAAACTATCTTGGATAGATTGTATCTTTCCAATAATAAAGGAGGATAGCTCACCACACCATTGCAATGAGGCAGGTGAAGCCACTTGTTTGGCGCAAGGTGTCAGAAAGCTTCTAACAATGGAAAAGATCTTTTTAGCTTTGGCAATACATTCTGCATAAAAACTACTCTTCGCCAGTTTAATGGCTGCATAATATTCGCTCTGGGCTCTACGCAGGTCAATTTTGGCTAATGGAGAGTACTCCAGGCGCCAATGACGTTCCAATTTCTTACAGCTCAATTTAAGCTCTCTAAGTGCTCCGGTATACCCCGGTTGAGATGGAGAAGATCGCAACTGCCTTTTTGAAGTAGGATGGGAAACAGAGTCAACACCCTGGCTAATCCAGGTAGCAAAGCAGTCTACAGCCTCTTCCAAATCGTAAGGTAACATTGGACGGGAGAGTGAAAGGGCCGTAGAAAGGGACGAAATTTCAATCTTCGGTAAAGGTTTGCTTTGAGTCGAAGCGCTGAGGGTAGGAGGAATCCCCATAGACCAGGAAAAGTGGACCAAAAAATGGTCAAACCAAGTGACCTGGACAGGGTCCCCAATAGACAGGGCGAAGTTGGAACACACCAAGTCGATCGTATGCCCCCCTATATGAGAGGGAGACTTCAACCACTGGGTTAATTGCGCCAAATCAAGCAAATCCATTAGTTACCTGGCATCCGAAGTCTTGTAAACCTGGGGATGCTTCAAAATCCATGGGAAATGCGTTGAAACACCCATGAAACGCCCATGCAGGGCATTCCCAGGGCGCAGTAACACAACGCAGCGATTCGCTCTGTGTTGCGTAACTCCAAATATTTGGAGCTACACAAAGTAGATTTGCGTGGCTTCAGAAATCTGTCTTAATGTTTGCATCGCCTCATAAATAGGCCCCTTTATTTCTTATCCAATAAGACTTGAAATAAAAGGGCAAGAGAGTACTGTCATCTGCTAAACATAACGAAAAATCTTATGAAATGAAAACGTGATTTCAAACTAAAAAAAAAGAATAATAGAGCAAAAATGGCATCACAATGTAGTGAACAATTGACAACGGAAAGGCTGCTCTTCATAATAATTACAATTAAAATATTGGGCATAATTTGCAGAAAATAAACTTTTTTTTTTATCCCCAAATGTGGAGAAAGGTTACGTATTAAAACAAGCAAATTGCATTAATTTAAAGGTTGACTAGGTTGGCTGTTTCGCAGATTACATCTTAGATTAACACAGGGGCACTGTATGTCATGTGCTTGAGTTTAATGGCGGAGAGGCTCCCGTTTGCGCCCCGCTGCTGTTCTCCAGATTGGCCAACTGTGAAGAGATCAGACCTGACAAATCAGATTGACTTATGCATCGCTAATCCAAATAGATCAGCCACGTCTCTTGAAATGCAAATTTGAAAAGATGAATCCGAGGCTTTTAAAGGTATAATTGACGGGTTCTGTCTATTAGTTTGTATTTCTTGCCAAAGGAATCTCTGCAAACCTCAGAGAGATAGAAAAAAGGTCAACTCCAACAGCTGACTGGAAGCCTGCAGGCAAACATATCGCAAGGTGCTTGATTTTCCTTCTCCGGAGCCCGCAAAGGAATTCGATGCAGGGTTATTACAGATCCCGCATTGACAAGCACGAGAAACCTTTGCGCTGCTGTGAATACCTGCGCCGTTCCTCAAGGACAACATGAAAGATGCACTCGGTAAATCAGTCAAAAGGAAATATCCTCAGTCAGAAATAGAGCCACGTCAGAAGAACAAGAAAGGGACCACAGATGAGCTTATGTCGTTAATCAATATAGAACTCTCCTCACAGGTGTAAGGCATTTGTTGTTTTTGCTTTACCTTTCTCCAGGCTCTCACGCTGCGAAGATTATCCGGTCAAACAACCCATGCATTAATGCAGTCTGCAAGTCACTCTTCCTGCAAGAAGTATTTGCATGTAACGGCCTTTATTGTTCACATGCTTGTAAGTTAGAATGTGTAGCATTGCTTCACCATCAATTTAAAGAAAAATAAACTCCGTATATGCTTAAAAGCCCTTGTTCCTGGTTCATGAGGTTGGCCATGAAAGTTTCAGAACGTTGCGTTGTTGAACTAACAATAGTCATTGGCGATTTTTTTAATGCCGAACAGCTTCTTTGCAACATGAAGTGATGAGCCATTTACACGGCCACTGGAATTATGCGGCAGGCGAGGACCCAATTATGGGGCAATGATGACTAAATAATGTTCAACGAAAAGGAAAATTATGCGGTGTAATTCAACATATGTTGTGCTAGTCTTCATTTTTTTAAATTGTCATTTTTACACATTGTCACTGTGTGAGCAAAAGTTTAATTTCATTACCACCAGTTCAACACAAAAATGAGGCACATAACAGAAAAGTGTCCAGTCAGCCTCTACAAAGGGTCACCAACTGGTAGACAACATGAGTAGCTGAGTTCTTAGTAATTTTTTATCAGTTCAAGCTGGATCATGTTGCAAATGCGGCGGGTCAAACAACGGCAATTCGTCAAACAACGGCTAGAGATATTGTTTCATTGTATGCTTCAATTATCAGGCCATTATATTGGGAGTAGTCGATGTGAACATGACGTTGTCAGAGCAGAAATTATTTTTTATCTCTATGGCTACACTCAGATTATGTTTAGCAACTGTCTGGCTAGATCCCACACCTCCGTCAGAATATGAGTGGTTCAGTAAATTTATAAATGTTGGGAAATGGGAGCTTTTGGTTTACAGAAAGAGAGGCCCAAGGGCCCGCAGAAATGGGGAATCAGTTTGGGCACCTTTAATGAATTGGCTGGATGGTGCAAATTATGATGTTTGAATTAAGTCTAGATTGATACTGGTGTATATTTCTTGTATATATTGTATATATTGTGCTCTGAAGATATTAATTTATCGGGATAACTGGCTCAATGTTTAATTGATTTTCCATATCTATCTCCAATTCACAGCCTCTCTGGGGTGGCTGGGTGGGCTCCGTGGGGGGGTATGGGTTTGAAAATTGTAAAATACAGAGTCATGATGCTGATGATATAGATGATACATGTTCTTGTATCTCTTCTTTCTTTATGATATTTTATTTTGATGGATGATACCAGTGTCATGTTACTCTCTAATAAAATATTTAAAAAAAAAAAAAGCAAATGCGGCAAATCCATGAATATGTGGAAAACACCACTACAGCAAGATTGCATACTTCCAGTGACCCCGACTATATTAGCACCAACAAATGACGGTGTCTAACAGGTTGACAACCTTGACTCTTCTCCAGAATGTCGCAGGCTCCCGGTTTATGGAAGACATTGGTAATGGTGACAAAAGTTTTGCAACACATTTTCCGTCCACAATGCTGACAAAAGTTTTGCAACTCATTCTCGTTTCAACTTGGTGATGACAAAGGTCAGAAATGGTGGATTTTGTTTTCCGTTCAGTAAGAAAAATATTGAAGAGTCTAACTGCATTAATTTACCTTTCAATCAATCAATTATCCAGCATTTGTATGGCACAGCACTGTCGAAAAGCCAAGTCTTGAGATTCTTTCTGAAGTCTGCCAGGGAAGGAGTTGTTCCAAGGTGGAGTGGCAGGTCGGTCCAGATCTTGGCTGCGATGTAGGAGAAGGAGCAGGCCCTGCCGCGGCTGCGATGGATACGGGGGGGTGTGTGCGAGGGCAGTTGAAGAGGAGTGTAGGAGTCTTGCGGGCAGATGGAAGTTCAGTCGATTGTTGGTGTAAGACAGTCCTTGACAGTGTAGGGCTTTGAAAGCGTGGGTAAGGATCTTGAAATGGCATCTCTTGTAGATGGGGAGCCAGTGGAGGATTCTGAGTTGGGGGTGATGTGGATCCATTTGGAGAGGTCCAGGAGGAGCCTGGCTGCTATGTTCTATATGGTATGGAGTCTTCTGATGAGCTGCGTGGAAATTCCGATGTAGAGAACATTGCTGTAGTCGTGGTGGCTGGTGATGAAGGCCTGTGTGATGGTCTTTCTGGTGTTGATTGGGACCCACTGGAAGATTCTGCGGAGCAAGCGAAGAGTGTAGAAGCAGGAGGATGCAACTTCATTGACTTGTTGTTTCATGGTCAGTTGTCTGTGGAGGATAATGCCAAAGTTGCATGCATGGTCTGTAGGTGTGGGTGTTGGCCAGTGTTCCACTGGCTACCAGCTGTGGTCCTATATGGAGGTGTTCTTCCTGAACACAAGTACTTCTGTTTTGTCAGAGTTGATCATGGTGTTGCAACAATTGGTTTTGGTGTTGGAGGGGTCCTCAGTGAGCAGGAGGATTAGTTGAGTGTCTTCTGTGTAGGAGATTATCTTGAGTCCATGGGATCTGACAACGTCTGTGAGGGGGGTCATTTAGATGTTGATCAGGGTGGGGTTGAGGGATGTTCCTTGGGATATGCCACATATGATGTTCTTCAGTGCGGAGGTGAAGGGAGGCAGACAGATGCTCTCTGTGCATCCTGCAAGGAAAGAGGTGATCCACTTGAAGGCGTTTTGCTGTATGCTGATGTTGTAGAGTCTGTCAATGAGGGTGTGGTGGAAGACGGTGTCAAATGCAGAAGAGAGGTTAAGAAGGATCAGGGCCCCAGTTTCTACATGGTCGAGGAGGGTTCTGATGTCATCTGTGGCAGCAATCAGCACGGTCTCATTGCTGTAGTTGGCATGGAATCCTGATTATGAGGTGTTGAGAAGGTAGTTTTGTTCCCGGTATTCGGTGAGCTGTTGGTTGATGGCTTTCTCAAGAACTTTGGCTGGGTGAGGTAGCAGGAAGATTGTTCAGTAATTTTTGAGATCTCTGGAGTCAGTTGAGTGTTTCTTCAGTGGGGGTATGACCTCTGTATATTTCTATCTGTCAGGAAAAGTTGCATGGAGATGAACGTGTTGAGGACGCTGGTGAGTTTTTTAATGATTAGGTTGGCTCTAAAGTTGAGGTGGTGGTGGGGGAAGGAGCTGGGGGGCACCCCGGAGCGGATGTAGGACATGATGGCTGTCATGGTCAGGTTGGTGAGCGGAGACCAGGTGGTGATAGTTTGGCTGGTGTTGGCAGGTTGGTTGACACTGAGAGTGGTGGATTGAGGGCCAAACCTTCCCAGATGGTCTCCTGTTCAGTATGCGAACAATGAGGTGCAGTATGATAGGTGCTTGAATGATGATCTATGAAACAGGTCTCATTCCTCCTCTTTAAATTTAACTCATTGTTTTCCCAAAACAGAATCCTTCTGAGCACCATGAAAAATGTGATGCATGGAGTAGAGTTTTCTGTAGTCCACTAGTGGGACTAAGCCCACAATGGTAGCAGGCAAAGGTACCCTCTGAGAATTGTCCTATAGTGCTCTTGCCTCTAGAGAAGAACATTAGCTACTTTGGGCCACATTCTGAGCTCCCGCATATTTCTGTTTAGGCTGGTAACAGGAATTACAGCACCCACTGGAATTAAAAGATCCACAGAAACACCACAGGTCTGTTGTTCATCTGGACATTTTAACTAAGCGTTCTGCAGCCGGAATGTCTGGGTGAAACTCCAGAGAAAAATGAGGAACTACAGAAGGATTTGCTGCAGCATTTCTGATTCCCCCAGGGAATCCTAATTTCTCAAGGGATCTCTAGGTATCCCGACTTGATCCTGTGGTATCCCCACTGAAGTTACCAATGCCCCCGGCATCAGGAGGATACTGTGCTGAATTACAGCCATCTTTTACTGGGCTTTGTAGATATGTATTGCATATCCTTTCTACTGGTACTGTAGTTAATAAATAATGTTATTTATTGACTTCTCTGTTTTATTTTTAAATGTTTTATATTCAATGCTGAATTAAATAGCACTAGTTTTCTTATTGCTGGACATCTCTAGTTGAAGAGATGCCTCTTGGCAGGTGACAGGTTCCTGCACCTCGGAGCCCCCCCACCAAGATCTGGGGGAACTTCACTGTCCTGTGGAGTAGTGACACGCCAACTGAGAGGGCCGGAGAATGTTGAGGCCTGGAATACGGTGCCGGAGCCTGCTGATGCGAATCTCCGATTGACCCTGTCCCGCAGCCCTGGATATCGGTGCAGCCTGACAGCGAGGTGCAGCGGTTGTCGGCTGCCCGAAGAGATCCTCTGCCTGACGTGCCCGGCCCCTGCCCTCACAGGTAAGCCTGCCCGTGCTGCTTCCGGAGGTCCTGCGGTGACAAGGGGCCACGGGTGAGCCTGGGAGCCGGCCACTCAGCTGCATGGGCTGGCTCGTGGGTGCTTGTGCATTCGATTAGGACAACTTTATTTTGGATTTCAGCTACACACCGCATGTAGCCTACAGGATTTTCAATTATTAATGTTATTGGCAGTGTTTATTTGGACACCGCTAACAAGAAGTATCTGTTGCGTCGTGGAACCCTGACTCCTTTTCTAGTCTGGTGAGTGTTGATTTAGCCTTTTTTTTAAAATTTTAACACGATTACTGTCTAATCACTTTGAATCACGTGGCGTTTTTTGTAATACAGCAAGTTTGGTGCATGAGGCATCATGGACCTATCCCGCCATTACCGTGTGTAACACCTTTGGTGTAGGTCTACCTGTTTCTTCTATAATCTCTCCTCGATTGGTCATCTACTTTTAATGCTCTTTCTGTATGATTGATTGTAATCTACAATTGCTGACATCTATCATTATATAGGGTGTCTACCAATATGGCATCCTATGCAGTTGACTCTAATTCATGGTGTCTCTTCATTTCTTCCTCTATTACTTGTTTTAAGTAGGAGAAACAGTCATAGATAGTAGATGTGCCTGTATTAGTTGTTAAATATAAGAGCTTATGGACTGTATATGATGTTTATTTTCCAGCCTTGAAAAAGTCTGAATACTAATATGTACAGACGAAACACGTGTTGGCATTAAGAACTGCTGGGAAGTTGTCGTACATAAATAAAGGAGGTCTTTTTCATTCTAATTTGTGGATGGTCCTTTAAAAACCGACGTGGGATTGGAATAGGATATATCGCCTTTGAACTTTGAGACTTTTATACATATTGCTTTGATAAATTCTTATATGGAATACACGATTTGATTGACTTCATTGTGACTATTAAGGGTGTGCTACAACTGTACTTTTAGATATAATATGAGCCACATGGATACCTTTGTAGAAACCTTACTCACAGATTTATTTGGAAAAGAGTCCTTCACTTCCAGCTTTGTGGTTGAACGAGCGCATCGCAAGCATGGGCCTCGACCCAACTCAGGTTCTCGACCGAGACCGATATTAGCTTGCCTCTTGAACTTCCGTGACAGAGACACTACACTATGGTTAGCACGAGAAGGTCGCACTTTGTCCTGGAAGGGATCAACGATTACACTATTCCCAGACTTCACCGTTATGGTTCAGGAGGCGAGGAGAAAGTTTACCGGGGTGAAGGCCACACTCCAAGACCTAGGCCTCAGGTACGGCATGATCTACCCAGCTCGACTGCGAGTGGACATTGCGGGGAGGTCTAGGGTGTTTGATACACTCACACGGGTCAAGGAATTCTGTCGTGACTATAAAGGTACTGGTGGCACCCAAGAAAAAGATCTACTCAGAGTATCTCCTCCATGTAGCGGCTCGGCGGCCAGTGAGAAACTCTTCTCGACGGAGTGATCCGATCTGATACAATATGTATGGCCGGACAGACTAGCACTGGGCATTCATTTATTCAGGGCATATTGTGAACTTGTATTTACTCCTTTACAAAGTTGGGTAGGATGGCGAGGCGTTGCCTCTTGTTAAATGGTAGCGGCAGTTTCAGTCGATAACCCTTCAAGTATTGCCCGGCGGAAATCGCCTCTCATACCATTCGATAATTTACCAATGAAAGAGGCAGGCGCCGGAGACTGGAAGGCAGGAAACAAAGTTTTTATTCCGTCGGAGCAGAACACATCAGATCAGACAGCAAGGTATCGTCACGAGGTGCTCTAACTGCATCTCTGAGGCCTGGCCTCTTATACACAGGTTTATGACTTTATTGCAGGGTTATCATACATGGCACATTCTTGAGATTGTTTTGGAACATGAAAGAACATCCTCGGAATCCCCACTTCGAGCTCGCTCCCACACATATCTACAGTGGAAGTCCCCACCCCATCCACAGTAGGAGATGGCTATCACACAGCTGGACATTCCGCCAATTCCCGGGGGTGTGTGCGACCGGCCGGGTCTCAGGGGGTAGGGGCTTTGATCTACTGTAATCCCTTTGATGTGGGGTGTTTCCCTTACAGTAGGGGTAATAAACTGCATCCGCAGGGCTAGGTGATGGCCTGGGATCGGTTCGGACAATGGGGCGCAGAGGAAGGGGGTTATCAAAAGAGATGCATGACCATGTATGGGATGTCGGTCAGGCGTGGGATGTGGTTCTATGGCAGGGTCGCGCAGAGGGAGAGGGTTTATGGCCCGTGTATGAGAGAGCGGGGGTGGCCGGCGCGTGGGGGATGCTTGCAGCGCCAGGGGGACACGCTGGCGATCGGCAATGAGCAGGGAGAGACCAGGGTGCCTAAAATGGCTGCCGTGCGCTTTCCTGTGTGTCGCGCTGGGGAGAGACAAGATGGCGCAGATAATGTTCAGTTCGCAAGCTAAATTTCCACAGTCCTCCCTTTTAACATGTCTCGCCAGCTTGTCTAGTTTGGATCTACCCCCATAATACTACGAACTTCCATCTCATACAGAGCTTTCATTCGTTCCGCTTCAAAGTTCAAAGTCTTAGGGCAGATGCAGTTCATAAAAAGCGAGCATAAAGGTGGCAGACACTGAATCCCCAAGCAACATCCACATAGTATCACAATTGGTATTAGGATAAATGAGAACAGCCTCCATCCCCAATTTCTAATAGTGTCCCAAAACCAACTCCCCAGTGACCATTCTTCTTGCTCCTGATGAACCTCTGCGGAAAGTCTGTGGAGGTGTTCAATTGCTTTGTAGACTGAGGGTGAGTTATCCGGTACGTAGGTACAACAGCTGGACCCAATGATGCGGCATGCTCCTCCACGATCAGCCAGAACCACATCTAGAACGAGGCGGTTCTGAAGGGCCACTAGGCGGACAGCCTGGAGCTTGGCGGTGTTGTTGGCGAGGGCGCCAGCCGTAATGTTCATCGCCGTTTTGACTGCCTGGGTTAAGTGGCGGATGGCACGGCTGTTTGCCATTGGACCCCAAAGTGGAACAAGACCTTTTACTGCGTCCATGAACTGTGCTCCGGTGGAGTCGGCTTGCACAATGTCTTTGGCACGTTTCTGTCGGTGATGGTTTGCTGGAGCCACATATGTCGGAGGAAGGACAAAGGCGATGTAGCAGGTGCCTCCCCAACCTTTCGGAAGCCAGGTGTAGGCCTTAGTACCACAGCCGAAGTACATATTCGGGGAGGCAACAAAGGAGGGTGGATCAACTGAGTCCAATGTTCGGGTGATGAGGCAGGAGCTGCGGCCCACCAGCTGCGCCCCCAGGCCTTCGAGGCACACAAATCCAGTGATGTTGATGACGGACAGGGCCACTGTTAGGGTGGCGGCCGTCCGTTTCCGGAGGTAAGAGAAGGTGGGTCTGGCTGGGTTGTTGAACACTTGCATTTCAACTCATTCTTTGGTAGGGATGTCCATGCGAAAGGAAGTGTTTGATCTCAGAGGGCAGAAGGGGGCGGAAGTTCTTCCAGTTTTGTTCAGCCAGAACCCATGGTAGAAGTGTGACATGGTTCTGCCGGAAGTGGCATTGTCCTTGTAGCTTTCTTGCAGGAGGATTAGCCAGGCGAGGCAGGAACCATGGACAGAAAAAGGTGAAGGGATGAAAGGGATAGAGTGTCCAGTAGCATGTGGTAGCAATCCACAGATCCAGCAATTAGTGGCGTTGGCGGCAAGATTGTGTTGGTGGAGCAGCTGCACAAAAGAGTTATTCCAGAACTCCTTACGCCTTTCTCGGAGTTGGGCTGAAAGTGAGATCAGATGGTGTTCTTTCATGGTGGTAGGTTGAACGGTGGTCAGCAATGTCTTATGAGCGGGTGTGCTCTCCTCCATGATCCAGAAGGTGACCATGAGGAGAAGGCAAAAGAGAAGGGTAATGAAAAGTGTAATAGTTTTTGAGCTGTGCATTCTGTCAGTCTTTGGGTTTCTGTAGTGGATCTTCGGACATCCGGTTGCTTCCATCATCTTCATGTCGGGCGCTTCCATCACCTTCAAGAGACTCGGTAGCGGGCAGAACCATAGACTTTGTTTAGTTTCTCTCCTGGTGGCCTTTGAGGTGACTAGGCTACCGCTCTGTTGGACAGTTATACAAATAGTTATACATGAGGACGTCCGGGACGTCGTGGATGGATGTTGGTTTTGGTGCAGTCCAAAGGTTCATGGGCCGCCCAAAAACGACCTCGTAGGGGGTTAAGTGGTGTTTAGTGGGGGTGGAACGCATTGATAGCAATGCTAGCGGGAGAGCGTCTGGCCATTTCAGTCCTGTGGTGGCAACTATTTTTGCTATCTTAAGCTTCAATGTGGCATTATGTCGCTCAACCAGGCCTGCAGATTGGGGATGGAAGACCGCGTGGAATTTCTGTTTCACACCCAGCCCCTTTAGGATGAGTTGGATAACCTCGGCTACAAAGTGGGGGCCATTATCGCTCCACAAAATTCGACAAAGGCCGTATCGGGGGAAGAATTCTTTCAGTAGTACTTTTGCAGTTGTCATAGCGGTGTTGTTGTGGGTTGGGTAGGCCTCCACCCACTTGCTGAAGGCACACACAATGACAAGTACGTACTTAAAACCTTGGCACCTTTCTAACTGGACATAGTCCATTTGTAGGACTTCAAAGGGGTGATTGGGAACCCCAAACCCTCCCCGGGGTACAGCAGTTCCTTTCCCAGGGTTGTGTTGGAGGCATACTAGGCATTGTTGGACCAGACGTTTGGCTGAGTCTGGGATTTTGTCGTTGTGCCAGACTTTGGAGATGAGTTCGATCATGGGGGCAGACCCTATGTGTGCGGGGGAGTGTGCCATGGTCAGCATGGGGATCAAGTATGAGTCAGGTAGCAACCATTTGTTCGAGTCTTTAGTTCGCCAGCAACCGTCATCGTCCTTCAATCCCACCCGGGCCCATTCAGTTAATTCGTGTGGTGTGCTGGCTAGTTGGATATCCCTAATCGTTTCCCTAGCATCCTTCCATTTCTCAGTTTGTGACCTGGTCACGTACATACGGGCCGTGGACCTATTCTCGGCTGTGGTTCGGGCAGTAATGTCAGCTAGTGCATTTCCCTGTCCTATAATGTCTGTCACCTTCTTGTGCGCCTGGCATTTGATCACGGCCAGCCGTGTGGGGAGGAGGACTGCTTCAGTCAGGGCAGAGACTAGATCTCCATGCAGGATGGGTGTGCCGTGGGAAGTCAAGAATCCCCTCTCTTTCCATAAGAGCCCAAAGTGGTGAACTACCCCGAAGGCGTACTGACTGTCTGTGTAAAAGTTTGCGGTTGTCCCTGCTGCCAGGATGCATGCTCGTGTGAGGGCAATTAGTTCCGCCACCTGTGCGGATCGCTGTGTGATGCGGGCTGTCTCAACAACTGTTCGGGCTGTGGTGACTGCATAGGCAGCTGAGGTGGTGCCATCGGGGAGCTTGATACATGAGCCATCCACCGACAGTTCTCCGTCAGGGTCCGGGAAGGCAGTATCCCGGAGGTCAACCCTACTCTTGGTCTGTTCGTCGGTGAGGGTCACGCAGTCATGTATAGGGGACGCATTGGGGTCAGCGTCAGGGAGAGGTAGTAGAGTTGTTGGATTCAGAGTGGTGCATCGCTTCAATGTGATGTGGGGTGCAAGCAGAGTTAGTTCGTAACCAGTCAGTCGTGCGCTAGTCAGGTGTTGGGTCTTGGTTTGGTTTAGGAGGGTGTCAACCGCATGGGGTACCAATACTGTGAGTGGGTTCGAGAGCACGATCCCCTCACTTTGCCGGATAGAGACAGCAGCGGCGGCTACTGCTCGAAGGCAGGCGGGAAAAGCTCTGGCTACAGGGTCAAGAGTGGCAGAGAAGTAGGTACAAGGGCGTTGTTTAGGGCCTATGGACTGGGTTAGAACAGACAACGCACATCCCTCCCTTTCGTGGGTGTAGAGGGAGAAAGGTTTAGTGTAGTCTGGGGTTCCTAGGACTGGGGCCGAGCAGAGGGCGTCTCGTAATTCTTTGAAGGAGGATTGGCATTCGGATGTCCAGGGGAGGGGGAAGGGGACATCTTTAGCCAGCAGGGAAAGCAGAGGTTTTACGATAAGACTGAAGTTTGGCAACCATTGTCGACAAAAGGAGGTGAGGTCTACTAGGGACCTTACTTGCTTCTGAGTTTTGGGAACAGGGGTTTCTAGGATGGTCTGAATTCGGTCAGGGGTAAGTTTTCTCCCGTCTTTGGATAGTAGGTGGCCTAGATATGTTACTTGGAGTTGGCAGAATTGCAATTTCTTCCTGGAGACCTTGTGACCGTTCTCCGCAAGGAAGTGGAGGAGGTGAATGGTGGCTGTGACGGCAAGTGGAGTGGTGTCGGCCGCCAAAAGAATGTCATCGACGTACTGTATTAACACCACTCCATCGGGTAGTTGGACTGCATCTAGTTGCCTTTTGAGGGCTTGGCTATAAATGCTGGGACTCTCAGTGTAGCCTTGGGGTGCCCTACAGAATCTGTACGAACGGGCTTTTAAGGTGAAGCCGAACAGGTAGCGGCTGTCTGGGTGGATGGGGATGGAAAAGAATGCGTTCTTGAGATCAATAACGGTAAAAGTGGTGGCAGTGGACGGAATCAGGGTGAGGATGGTGGTGATGTCTGAGACCACGGGGTACTGAGGTATGACTACTTTGTTAACTTCTCGCAAGTCGACAATAAAGCGGTATGCTTTCTCATCTCCCTCGCCTTGCTTTTTTACAATGGGTAGGATAGGGCTGTTGCAAACATTACTGACTACTTCTTCTACCACTCCTGCATCGACTAGGGACTCGATGATTTCCACCAATGCCTTCTCGCCTTCGGGCGATATCCGATACTGTGGGAGTTTTGGGAGCACTGCGTCCGGTCGGACGGTTATGTGTACTGGGTCGATCACCATGCGCCCTACATCTGAGTCGGTTTTAGCCCATAGATGTGAAGGTAACGTGTCGAGTAGGGACAGGTCAGCATCGGTTATAGAGAGCATACGCCGTGTGTGACGAGGTCTGAATGGATCGGGGTTATCGTGCAGGATGACTCGAACTCCGTCTGGGGAGCATCTGATGGTAGCCCGAAAATGTTTTAGCAAATCAAGTCCCATAATAGCATCGGGGGTGTTGGAGGAGAGTAGAAAGGTCGTGTCAGTGACGTTATCTTCTAAGTCAAAGGAGATTGGTGCTGATAAGGGGGTAGTGGAGGGCGTTCCATCCAAGCCTATTGAGGTTACATGTGAGCCAGACAAGGGTGCCCTAGGAATCAGTCGTTTAGATAACGCACTATGTGTCGCCCCAGTATCTACCAGGAATGGAGACTTGGTGCCCAAGACCTTAGCAGTGACGTAAGGACCTTGCTGGTCAACACGGAGTTCGACTGGATCCCTCCCTTGTCCCTGGCGGTCCTATGCGAAGTCATGGGTGCTTTCGTAGTCGGACTGCTGACACTGGTTTTGTCGGGGGCGATCAAAAGTGTTTGGTCTGCCTGGCCTGTCGTTGATGGCGTCGTTCGTGTACCCTCGTCCCTGTCCTCTATTTCTGGGGTCATATGCTGTGTCTCTGGGGTCCCTATTTGTGTTCAATTCCTGAAGGACCGGGCACTGGGATTTCCAGTGTCCGAACCCTCTACAGAACGCGCATTGGTTCCCATCTAAGTCTCTCCGTCCGTTGTAGGGTGCAGGTGTATGGTCTCTATGGGGTAGCTTTCTAGGGGCGGTTGGTTAGTAATTCCCTTTCGGGGGTTCCCTTCCTATGGTCACCCCTTGCAACTGTGCTATCATTACCCTCTCCTTCAGTTCCTTTTTCTTTCTCTCGGACGCCCTATCGTTCTCATTCTTTTGGTTTTCGTAGTATTGGGCCATCTGGAGGATTGCTGCGGGTTTAGAGGCTGCCCAACTACTCTCGCTGGTCTGTAGCTTCTGGGAGACTTCTTGTGACAGACCCTTCACATAATTCTGAACAAAGAGGTGATGTCCGGTTGCAGTGGTCATGTCCTGGCCACTATAATCGGAAAACACAGTCTCGAATCTAGAGAAGTATTCAGACACATCCTCCTGGGGTTTCTGGCGACAAGCCGTCACTATCGACCAGTCTACCTTTCTTTCTGGGATTAGAGTCTTCAATTTCTGTACAATCTTGTCTGGGAGCTCCAATATGGCTTTCGGGGGTTTCTGTCCCGGTTCTCGCTGTTTATCTATGGTATCGAGTTGTACCCAGGTATATCCGAACGGTTCAGCGTGGTCAACTTTCCGGATTTGCTTCCACACATCAGCCGGCAGACATAATCCGAAGAACAAATCGATATCTGCTAAAGTCATTATTGTTGAGCCTAAGGCTGTACCTAGTTCGGTGTAGAAGGCAGTCGGGTTCTTTCTTAAGTCGGGTAGAGTTTTTCTAAAGGTCAAAATATCTTGTCGGTCCCATGGCTGGTAGACCCAATTATATACAACCCTTCCCTTCGCATCTTGGTGGTTGATGTCGTCATGAGTTCCCTGACCTCGTGGGGGGACCCAATAGGGGGCGGCCTCTTTGATGGGCATCATGGTATCAGTCCTTCCTTCCTGGGGCTTAGTTGCTACGGGGGTCTCTGCTTTAGTGGCCTGTCTGTGTTCTTTAAGGTGTCGATAGACCTCGAGTGTACGAGTGAAGAGGTTCGTCACATCGCCCTCTCCTTCTTCCCCAATGTCTACCTTCCTATATAGGGCCGCTAAGCCTTCGGGACCTTTATCGTGGTACCTATCCTCATATGTATTCAGGGCGTGATAACAGAGTCGCACGACAAAGTGTCGTCTGCGGCTGTCGGCATATGAGTTATACACGTCTGTTATATACTCCTCACTTTCCTTTCGCTCCACCAGTGTCCCTACTATCTTGTCGATTCCTGCTCGTTCCTCCCTTGTTAGTCGATTCATTCTGGTGGGATCTTTCTTTCTCATCTCAGGGTCATCCAACGTTATTGCCGATGTTGTGTTCAGTACAAGAGGCTCGGCCGGCGCGGAGGCCGTGAGGACCGAGGCCCCTGTACTGCTTTCGCTTGTGTTTAGGGGCTGTGGGTGTTGCACTACCGATTGGGAGGGTGCGTATGGAGGGGGCATGTAAATGATTGGGGGACCTAATAGTAATTCATCATTCGTCCGTTGCTTAGAGGACAACTCAGGGTAGAGCATAGAGGGGGTCCTAACAGCGTACTGGCCTGATGTTTCGGGCTCCTGTCTTAGTTTTGTTTCCCTTCTCTCCTTTATCTCTTCCTCTAACTTTCTAGCGGCAAGGTGAGCTGCCTTTCGTAATTCCTTTTCTGCTTTTACCTCTTCCCTCTTTTTCCGTTGCGTTGCTTCTTTGCGCCACATGCCGATACTGTCAAGCATAGTAGGCGTCGTTTTATTGCTACGCAAAGCTATTTCTAGCATTTCTATCTTATGGTCGTCGAAGGATCCCATCAGTGGCCACTGACTCTCGGGGTCCTTCCTTGTATATTTATGCCATAGCTTGCTATAAGCTACGGCGACTAGTCCATATTTAGTGAACATGTCCTTATTAGGGGTGCCTTCCAGTGGAGCCGGATGGTCCACCTCTAATAAGCGGTCCGGGCAGAACCAACTACCAATCAGTGGGGAGAAGATAGGCATGACGGGTTTCAACGGGGACAAAAGTCAGCACTACCTATCTTTTCACTGCTTGCAAAGACTAGACAGAATATCTCTATTCCTCGTTATTTGTAAGCAGAGAATACCTCCAAAGAACCAATATCGAACAACTAGTGTTCGGACAATCAATCAATTAATGGGGAGATAAAGATAGGCACGACGGGTTTCAACGGGGACAAAAGTCTGCGTTACCTACCCTTCACTATTTGCAAAGACTAGACAGAATATTTCTATTCTACGATATTTGCAAACAGAGAATATCTCAAAGAGCACTATTCTTCAAAACAATCAATGTTCGGACAATCAATCAGTGGGGAGATAAAGATAGGCACGACGGGTTACAACAGGGACAAAAGTCTGCGTTACCTACCCTTCACTATCTGCAAAGGGAGAGAGAGAGAGAATTTCTACTCCTCCCCGTTTGTAGACAGCGAATATCTCAAAGAGAACAATCAATGAGCAATACTAGTATTTCAGATAATCAATCAATTATTTCGCAATTTGTCGTGTTTCACGACCTCACCCGGACCGCGTGGACAGTTTCTCGTCTTCCGCCTCCAGAGCCCGATCGTCCTCTACTTTCCGTATTTGCCGCGGCACTCCTGATGGTTCCCAGTCAGGACCGTAGATCACTCGAGAGAGGTCTGCTCGGAACCAGTGAAGTTCGGATGATCGGCTGCCAGACGAGGGTCTATTGGGCAGGAGCTCTCCCGATCGTTGCAGTCGTTCACTCTGTCGTCGGAACCTCTCCCACTGGATCCACGTGTCGCTGATGGGCCCCACGTTTGGGACGCCAATTGTTAAATGGTAGCGGCAGTTTCAGTCGATAACCCTTCAAGTATTGCCCGGCGGAAATCGCCTCTCATACCATTCGATAATTTACCAATGAAAGAGGCAGGCGCCGGAGACTGGAAGGCAGGAAACAAAGTTTTTATTCCGTCGGAGCAGAACACATCAGATCAGACAGCAAGGTATCGTCACAAGGTGCTCTAACTGCATCTCTGAGGCCAGGCCTCTTATACACAGGTTTATGACTTTATTGCAGGGTTATCATACATGGCACATTCTTGAGATTGTTTTGGAACACGAAAGAACATCCTCGGAATCCCCACTTCGAGCTCGCTCCCACACATATCTACAGTGGAAGTCCCCACCCCATCCACAGTAGGAGATGGCTATCACACAGCTGGACATTCCGCCAATTCCCGGGGGTGTGCGCGACCGGCCGGGTCTCAGGGGGTAGGGGCTTTGATCTACTGTAATCCCTTTGATGTGGGGTGTTTCCCTTACAGTAGGGGTAATAAACTGCATCCGCAGGGCTAGGTGATGGCCTGGGATCGGTTCGGACAATGGGGCGCAGAGGAAGGGGTTATCAAAAGAGATGCATGACCATGTATGGGATGTCGGTCAGGCGTGGGATGTGGTTCTATGGCAGGGTCGCGCAGAAGGAGAGGGTTTATGGCCCGTGTATGAGAGAGCGGGGGTGGCCGGCGCGTGGGGGATGCTTGCAGCGCCAGGGGGACGCGCTGGCGATCGGCAATGAGCAGGGAGAGACCAGGGTGCCTAAAATGGCTGCCGTACGCTTTCCTGTGTGTCGCGCTGGGGAGAGACAAGATGGCGCAGATAATGTTCAGTTCGCAAGCTAAATTTCCACACTCTCTTCAAGCGTGTATCACATAGGATCAGATATACTGTTTAGAATGTATGACGCTTCTCTCCATTTTCCATACTTGGAGTTGTTTTCTATTACATTTCACTTATTAAGCATTGGTATGTTTCCCCGCGTTTGGGTGTGCAGGGATGGGTGGGGGTGGTGGAGGGTCTGTTTGTTTAGGTTATATACCATTGCTTTTGTCCCCAATAACTCAATGTGGCTGGTATGATGTATTGAAGATAGCGCACACAGTCTCAGTTTCAAATTTGGTAAATGACTGCATCGGGTAAATTGTCAACTTTTTCTGATATAACTCTGCTCACTTAGAACGTCAAGGGCTTAAACAACGCCAGGAAAGGGAAGCAGGTGCTGAATTACTTGCAGAGGCATCATGTAGATATTGCGTTTCTTCAAGAAACCCATTTGCCAACAACAACACCGTCGCGCTTTGCATCCTCCTGGGGCCCCCATAGGCACATTGCAAATTACAGCACATGCGCTAGAGGTACAGCAGTACTTATACATAAGCGCCTACCTTTCCAACACTCAGAGGTTGGCACTGACATTGAGGGCTGGTTCACTATGGTGGTGGGACACCTTATGGGGCGCCAGATGGCATTTATCTGCATCTATGCACCTAACGTAGATGATCCAGACTTCTTTCACACATAACATTCACACATCCTTCAATTAGAAGTGGATTACATTTGTATGGGTGGAGACTTTAATCTCCTTTTAGAAACTGCATCCGCCAGCACATCGGACTCCCCTGATACAAGCCTCGAGCTTGCTATGCCTTGCTAAAGCTGTGCGAAGCACTAGGCCTCATAGACGTGTGGCGACATTGTCGACCCGATGACTCAGCATACACACATTATTCATCGCCCTATCGCACTTGGACGCACTTGGATTTTGGGCTGGTAACCCCCAATTTGGCAGCTTGGTATAAGGAGTCCCAACACCTGCCTAGAGCTCTCTCTGACCACTCCCTGGTGGTATTGACACTCAGGGTCCCGCGGCCGGAGGGATGTGAGAGGCAGTGGAGGTTTCCTAGTCAGGCCTTGCTGGACAAAGTCTTCCATTCTGAACTACAAGACGCTATTATTGAATATTTTAATATAAATAACAGATCAGTTCAATCCTGGGCAACACTTTGGGAGGCTTTTAAAGCGTACCTACGAGGGGTATGCATCTCAAAACACGCTGGAGTCCTGCGCGACTTGAGGCGCACATTGACAAGTATTGAGCAGCAGCTGACTTCACTAGATCAGGAACAGGTGAGGTGTCCCGGACCAGCCCAACACGGCGATCGTTTGACACTCTTGATGGAGCTTAGGGAAGCTACGGAACGCGAGGCCCGCTTTTTAAATAAAAACGCTACTGCCCGCAGGTACAGGGAAGGAGATAGGCTGGGTCGCACACTACCGCGACTCCTGAGGTCCTCTGTCCGGCAATCATGTATTGCAAGTTTACACTCCTCACAGGGGCAGATTTTAACAGGCACTCCTGATATTCGTAACGATTTTTATGGCTATTACACTCAGTTATACTCGACGTTCATAGCACATAGTGAGGAAGACCGCGGTGCATATTTAGCCAACGTCGCATTAGTGTGACTTGAACAAGCCATGCAACAATTTTTGGCTGAACCATTTACCTCGGATGAAATTATTAGCGCCAATAATGCCATGAATGGCTCAACCGCACCTGGCCTTGATGGGTCTACTGGTAACTTCTACAAGGCCTACAAAACCATATTAGCTCCGTACTTGCTTGCAACAAGGCCCTCGAACGGCGGGAGCTCCCCCCTACACTGCAGGAAGCTGTGATCATTTTGCTCCCTAAGCCAGGCAAAGACTCGCTCCTTTGTGGGTCATTTAGGCTACTGTCATTATTAAATCTGGATTCTGAGATCTTGGCAAAAATGATAGCGTTATGACTGGCTCTGTTGCTAGATCGGATTATTTTACCTGCTCAGTCGGGCTTTGTCTGACACAGGTCCACGGCCCTGAACCTTCGGACTCTCTTTGACACTATCAACAGGAATGACCCTGACATTCCAGTGGCCGCAGTTCTGCTTGACACTGAAAAAGCCTTCGACTCCTTGGAGTGGCCTTTTTTTCTGGCGGTAATGATAAAGATGGTGATGCCGAAAGTATTTATTGAGATCACTGCTTTGCTCTATACTTCGCCCACTACTCAACTCTGGCTGAATGGCATGCTATCTCCCCAATTTCACCTAGACAGGGCTGCACACTCTCACAGTTACTTTTTATTATAGTACTATCTCACATTGTTAGTCAATAGCTAGAGCGACACTTACACAGAGGGCTTTAATTTAAAATTGGTCCTCTTTTAATTTTCCTCTATGCAGACGACATTATATTATATGTTCGTCACCCCCAAGAGAATCTAGACCCTCTAGTTAGGGAGGTTATCTGGTTTGGTGGATACTCAGGGTAGGGCATAAATTGGAGCAAATCCGAAATCTTTCTCCTGACGACTGGCACTGCTCGGTGGGAGTGTAAATTCCCACTGACGTGGTGCAATGACTCCACTAGATATTTAGGGATACAAATTCATATGGAGGCGGAGCAGATTGTTTTCTAAACTATGGCCCAGCACTATGCACGTTAAAACAACAAGTGGAACGTTGGATAAAGCTCCCCCTCTCCCTGGCCTGGAGAGTGGCAATAATTAAAATGATCCTGCTCTCTAAATCCTTGTACTTATTTCAGAAAATTCTCATCCCCTTACCCAACAGTGTTTTTCTGAACGCTTTGCTCAGGTCTGGGGCGGGGAAAGAGCCAGGATTAGCTGGGACACTTTTACACTGCCATATGATAGGGGAAGGGTGGGGGTCTAAAACTTTCAGATATATTATTTAGTTGCACAATGCAGTTATGCACACTCCTGGTACCATTCAGGTGCACATATCCCTTATACTAAGCTTGAAGCTGAATTGGTACATCCTGCCCTACTTAAAACGGTTTAACCAAAGGGATTTTCTAGAGACCTCAAGACATTCAGACCATGTCCACCACATGTGGGCCTGGAAGAAACTAGTACGAGTGACCGGTGGTCACACACTATACTTCTCTTTGCTGCCGATAGTCAACAACCCATGGTTGCCCGTCACGGAAGAAAAGCTGGTACAGCGCACACTTATTAAATACTCCCTAACACGAGCTGGGATCTATTTCCGAGTGGACATGTTTTTATAGCTCTGAGGACCCCAGGTTCAGCGAACTTCATACTTAGTAGGCTACGCAGTTCGCTAAGAGCTCTGACCACTGAGTCCCCGCTGGAACCGGAATCATTTCCACCACTGACACTGTTGATTACAAGCACAAGGGGGTACCACTTAATTTCAAAGTTACATAAAACCTGTTTGACTGTCATCCCCGCCAGAGACGTCTGGGAGATTTGGGAGCCTGACCTGGGACACCCTATAGAGGACTCCCATTGGACCTTTTTCTGTACCCAAACTAAGGAAGTCTCCCTGAATAGTCGACACAAACTGATTCACTTGAAGTTCCTATGGAGGGCATACATGTCCCCTGCTACACTTAAATCAATAGACCCCTCTCGATCACACAAATGTCCTAAATGCGGAGCACATCATGCTGACTTTGTCCACATGACCTGGAACTGTGAGAAGATAGGAGGGTATTGGAGAGCAGTGTTTACAATCCTTTCGCATATGGCACACCTTGATCTCCACCCCTCACCAGAAATGGATCTATTGGGGTATGTGCGCAACGTCCCCAAACAGGTGTGCCGATTCACTTCTATTGTGTTGCTGCTCGCTAAACGTGAAATAGTGTTACACTGGGGTAATGAGTTGATTCCCACCACTAAGGCCTGGCTGAATAGCCTCATTTACTGTAACACCAATTGTGAGCTGTTTGCATCAACCCTACCCGTGACATCGAGGCCCAAGGCTATATGGAGCTCTCTGAAGAACTACCTGCTGGAACTGTGGATGGCCACCCCATCGCAGCCACCTGCAGGGATAGTTCCTACTGGAGTAGGCTGACTCTCCTTCCCCGCGCTCAACTAGTTAAAGACATCTGTTATATGTTATCTGAAAATACACGGGGATCTTTCAAAAAGGCAATAGTTGATTTAGAATCTAGGTGAAACCACGTAAAAATTGCCGCTATCTGAAAGTGTTTATTGTGCTTTATAAGTTGATAACCGCCTGTTGTGCTGCAACTACTCTATAGCTACATTGAGAACATGCTTTAAATTGTCGTGATTTTGTATGAAAATGGTAAATAAAGTTTAAAACAAAAAGAAAAAGTTAGCACAATTCTTGATATTTCCAAGTTTCAGAAGAATCTGAAACCTACAAGATTGCTGCATAGATTTCCATTTTTCGTGCCACTTTCACCCTTAATCCGCTCTGCAAATTTCACCTGCTTCTGTCCAGTGAAATATTCATGGGTAAAAATATCAGGCATGCCCTGTTGTCGCATTTCTCATAATCCCAATTTGACCAGTAACTCCTGTTACCAGACGATAATGAATTATATTTAAACTTGGAATGCCAAGAGGGGGGTCACCAGAGAGCCAAGACACAAAATAGCTGCACTCCAGTGGGGCTCTAATAGCCGGAGAGCACAGTCCTCCTCAATCCTCTTTCCAGAGTCACTCTCGAAAAATGTGGGCAGCATTGAGCTTCACCCTTAGTAATCCTGCTGTGATAGGTAAATTAGTATGCGGACAAAGGTGCTGCAGGGCACTCAGAACTCAGACCCTTAACACGCCGCTAGCAGCTCAAGATTGCAGATGCTCATTCCTGACGGACACCGCTCTGAAAGTAACGTTACTGTGTGGGTGCCCCAGGACTGGATTAGCCCACAGTGCTTCCTGCCTGAAAGGGGTTGCCCCAACAGAGGGATCATTCAAAACCACACCAGTGTGCCTGCAGAATCTTCGGAGTGTGGCGGATCAGCAGGCCTGCACTGGAAGAGGGACCTAAGGCTGCATGGCAAGGTCAGAGAGGGGAGCCATGCACCCATTGTGCATCAAGAGAGTAGTTCGCCCCCTCTACCTCCTCTTCTCAATCCTGCTCCTGAATAGAGTCCCCTGCTGCCCCGACCCAGGACCGTAGTTAAACACCCCCCTCCCCTGGTGTCTATCCCCAGGAATAGTAGCCATTGTGATTGTGAGCTGTTTGCTGCTGCCTGCTGCCAGTGAGGTCCCTGGACTGATTCCAGCCCTAGTCAATTCAGGACCCGAGTGGTGTCACCTGGGCTCTTGCTTGTAGACGACCCCTACATTGAGCCCTCTGACTCTGTTCACCTCAGTCTAACAGTGGGTGACTCTTTGGATGAGGGCCCATTCCCTACAGACAGGATCATCTGGCAGTCGGGATCTGCTCATGCCCTTCTAAACTTTGTTTGGGGAGAAAGTGGGATCTCTAGAATTTGGCTGGTTTCAGCCCCCTATTCATCATCTATCTGGACTGCTGTATGTGTTGGGGTCCCAAGCCTGCCAGGTGGCATTGTACTTGGTCACCTGCCCCCTGACTTCCTTGGCCTGCAATCTTTTGGAGTGAGCCCTGGTTGCTCTACCCTATACTCCTCTTAGGTGGAAACGGTTTTCTACTTCTCCTCAGTCTGCACCTGACCGGTGAACAGCATGGGAACAAATTATACCAGCAGACCAAGCTATAGTTCGAGGACTGGAGGGTCTCTAGGGTGTCTGGGGCAATGGTGGAACCTGCATCAGTGTGACCCCTGCCTGCTGACCAGGACACACAGGATGGAGGCATGAAATCTTGACTCTGAGCAATGCAGGAAAGCCTTCAATCGATTGACTAAAAGATTGACTCATTAACCCCTAGAATGGATTCCATATCCAATAAATTTTAGAAGCATGACAGGAGAGTGAACTTGGTGGAATAGCGAGTATCGGATGTGGAAGACAATGACACTGAGAAAGGCAAAACCCTCCCCAACATGGAACAGATCCTGAATGTCATTGCTGTAAAAAATGAGGACCTTGAGGCTTGGTCCCGATGGAATAACATTTGAATCCTGATTGTTCCGGAACCAGCCAAAATGGGCAAATTTGAGGACTTTGTGAACCAGCTGTTGCTTGCCTTGTTTGGATTGTAGGCCTTGTTGTGTCTATTGGTGGTGGAAGCCCCTGCTCGACCGATGAATGCTAGGCTCATAATCTTTAGAGACAATGATAAAGCACTGGGACTTGCACGTGAAAAATGAGATCTTTTGTATGATGGAATCCATTTATCCCGTTTCACTGACTTCATATTTGCTGTGTAGGAAGCTAGGAGGAAGTTTGTCCCAGCTATAAAGCTCCTTCTAAAAAAAGCCATGAAATACACAATCCCATATTCCTGTCTCATGAAGGTAACACATCACAGCAACACTCATGTTTTGCCTCTCCTCTGAAGGCATTGGAATTCCAGCAACCCCTGGCTAAATCAAGTCCAGCTCGAAGTGATATGTGGGGGGTTATAGATCCCTGGCCTCCAGACAGCAAGACAATGGCTGATTGCATTCATCACTTGTCCAGCTCCACACTGTGGCACCCCTGCACTATCTGAGTGCATGATGTTTGTTTACTGTACACACCTGTAGGATCTGCTGGCTTACATGACAATGTTAACATTGTCCTTTGTCACTTATGGTGCCTCGCTATAATAGTCTCACATGCTTTGCCAGAATTGCTAACCTGCCACTTACTCTATGCATCCCTCTAATTTGCCTGGGCCTGCATGAGTTGGTTGCCATGCCTCCCTGTTTGCTCTTTTGCTGCTGTAAGACTTCATGTTCCGACTGTGTTCTTGACTGGCATGCAGAGTGCACACCTTCCCCCACTGGCCCCTCTGTTCTCATCTGTATTTGTGAGAGAGGGAATAGTGTGGGCTCCTGACAGCTGCAACTAGTGTAACCCCCTCAGATGTGGTTTAACCATCATATCTTATATTTTGTGGTATCATGCTCTCAGCATGGCTATTTATCTCTGTTACTGATTAGTTCTCCTTTATGGGCTATGTTCTGGTGGATTTAGGCTACCAGTGTGACTGGGGTATGGTTATTTTGTTGTTACCTTTTAGGGTTATGGGAAGCTTTAATTACACTGCTGTTCATGTTAACTCGCCACTTCGTATATCTCTTTGCTCATTATACTTTGCTCTGGCTCGCTCCTCTGGGACATGCTAGCTATCCTTACAGCAACATGCCACTTATACTACATGAATAATCCATCTGTTTTGTTTCTTACTTGGAATGTTAGGGATCTCAATAATCCCTGTAAAATCTGTTCCATCCTTTCCTACCTTGACGGCCATCAAATTAATATTGCCCTGCTATAAGAAACCCCCCTGACAAGACAAACTGAATCCACGCTTGCCACGCAATGGGAATTGTATCGGATAGTCGTATCATATTCCTCCTATACTCAAGGAGTGGCTATTTTGATGAAGAAGGGAGTTCCCTTCATTCTAATTGGCTCCCAGATGGGTAAATGTGGTAGGTATGCTACAACCTGGTGAACACTAGGAAGCTTCCACACCGTCTTTGTAAATTGGAATAGCCCGAATGTGGATGACCAAGCCTTCTTCAGCTCTTTATGGGGCAGGGTTCTCCCATCTGGGTCACATGCCCTCATCCGGGGGGGAGACTTCAACTGTGTACTCAATAGTTCCTTGGATAAAACATCTGTCATGTCTGGGGTATGCTTGTCTGCCATAGCTTCACTAAGACTCATAATGTCAGGGCATAACTTCATGGATGTATGGCCCCATAGGCACCCTGCTGCCTGGGAAGGCACCTTTTTCTCTGCAGTCCTTGCTACGTGATTTTGCCTTGATTATTGGCTAGTCTCAGCGGATGATGGGCCATGGGTCAGGGTGATTCATCATTTGGCTTGGACACTGTCTGACATTTCACCGGTCTTGTTTCAATTGGATGCTCCAGGACTCCCCCCTGAGAGCAAGATGTTGAGACTAGGGTCAGAGGCCTTGCTAGACCAACAATTCTGTGAGAAGCGTAGACAGACTATTGTGGAACATTTCCAAATTAATCAGGGATTGGTAGAACAGGTGGAATCCTCTGGGAGGCATTCAAGGTGGTTGTTTAGAGTAACTGCATAACTAGACAATGTGGGGTGCTAAAATCCCTAAGGTCACGCCTATCATGCTTGGAGAGAGAGATTAGGGATCAAGAATCAACAGCCATTCAGCAACCTGAAAGCCACAGGCTGAGTCGCATCAGAAACAAGATCACCAAATATTTGGAAGTTGCGCAGAAGGATTGCCACTTTAGGGGGAAATATGCATGTATGTGTGCTTATGGTGAAGGCGAAAGCCCTGAGAAAATCTCTAGCAAACATGATCAAGCGCCTACAGGCAGCTAATAATATTACCAAAATTATCAACAACTGGGGAGAGATGCATTTCACCTGCCTTACATCCTTGCAACATTCTCTGAATACTTTGGTGAGCTGTACTTCTCCTCCGAGGTCAGACCCTCTGGGTGTATCTCAGAGTATCTGTAGGATACTGGCCTAGCCTGGATTGATGATGCTCATCAGCATTTTCTGTCCTAACCATTCACACAAGACAAGATAAGCTTTTTCATTAGCTCGCTACCAGTGCGCTGGACACCCAGGCCGTATTGCGTTCTGGAAAAATTCTACTGGAAATTTCCTGATATAGTGGCTCCCCACTTCCTTGCAGTGTTTGAGGAAGCCATGGAGAGCTGAATCCTCCTTCATGTCATCAACAAGGCTATTCGTATAGCAATGCTAAAACCCAATAGGGTGGCCTCTAGCTATGGGTCATACAGACCTCTGCCCCCAAATCAAATGCACCACCAAAATGCTTGCTACACTTATTTCCAGTTGCCTGGTCCTCTTACTCCCTGATTTGGTGCAACCTGATCAATTTAGGTTTATTGTGGGCAGATTCACTCCCCAAAACATGTGCACCATTTTCCGATTAATCCAGGATCAAGAGCTTACTCTGGATGCCAACTCCCCACGTCAGAATCAATGGGGACACCTCTAAGAAGATGTCTAGTTTGAGAATGTTGAACCCAGTTGTTAGACCTGGCTCCTTGGCGTGAGTCTCCCTTCCACTTTTTGTCGCTGTGCCTCATGTGTTTTGCTGGTGTTAGCTGTTCAGAGCACTGTGCGACTGCCAACCAGTGCCACAGTGCAAGTGCTCCCTTTTTAAAATGTATATGTTGGTTGGTTCCCATGATTGGCTTATTTGGTTTATTGTCAGACCCCAGTAAAGTGCACCAGGAGTGCCCAGGGCTTGTAAATACAAATGCTGCGGGTGGGCTTGCAGCACTGGTTGTGCCACCCACAGAAGCGGCCTAGTAAAATGTGTCTAAGGTCTGCCATTGCAGAACCTGCGTGCAGTCTGGTACTGTCATGCTGACTGGGCAAGTGCACCCACTTCCCAGTCCCTAAACCTTCCCTTAACTTCATATTAGTCACCCCTATGGTAGGCCCAAGGGCTGGGTGCATTGTAAGTATAAGGTAGGACAAGCCCTGATGTGTGTGGCATGTCCTAATAGTGAATTGCAGCCATTTTCGTTTTTCACTATTGTAAGGCTACCTGTTCTCCATAGGCCAGAATGGGCTGTTAGAATTGTTACATCCTATGATCCTAACAGACCCAGGGAACATGGTAGAAAATCAAGTTTAGTATGCCTGAACTCAGAATAATAAAATACATCTTTTAGTAAAGTTTATTTTAATATTCTGTGTTTGCAAATACCACTTTTAGAACGTTGGTATTTGCTTGCCTAACCATTTCAGCCCGCCTCTGCTATGATGTGTATCTGCCTGTCTGGTTTGTGTGAGTGACAGGGCTGGGGAAACCCAGAGGGGCAGGGCTAGGTAGCCTGGTGGTGAATGGAGAGATTGACATCCAGATGGGTGGGAGGAGTGCACCTGGACTCTGAATAGGGCTGTGCTCTGCCACCACAATGCTGGCTCCACCTCCTGTGGAGCGGCTGATGTCGCTGCCCTGCACCCTGAATAGAAAGGCAGAGTCATGTCAACAAAGTGCTCAAGAACTGGTTTGGACTGGGCAAAAGCCCCTCTACCCCAGAGGAACACAGGAATTAGAGGTATAAGTATTGGGACCCTGCTCCCAAGAAATTAGATCCTGCTTGACAAGAAGAACCTCTGCCTGAGGAGAAGGAACTGGGAAAGCTGTAAGGAGGAGTACTGTCCCTGACCTGGGGGATTGGCCTGCAGTGGTTGCCTTGCTGCTGAAAGGAGAGGAGAAAAGACTACAAAGACTTTATCTCAACTTGTGCTTAAAAGATCCCCAAGGGCTTGTGCTGAGCTTGCCCCCTGAACGAAGTCCCAAGACCAGTGGACTTCACCCCCAGCTCCCCAGAGTCTTTTGGAAGTGCCTGCTGCTGTTGTTGGGCCTTCTGAGGGACTGCATGTCGCAAGGAGCTGGAAGCGCGACTCGAGAAGGAGAAGCGTGCCACCGTCGGAGCTGTTGTCGTCGCATCTCGCAAAGGGTGTCGCCACTGCAGCATCGCATCGAGCGGAAGCGTCTCGCATCATTCTGGAAGTATCTCGCAACGCCAAAGAAGCGTGTCACCATCGCAGCCATCGTAGCTGACGCATTACACCGCATCAAGAGAAGAGTCTCGCATCGAGGAAGAAGCGTGTCGCCATCGCACCCATCGTAGTTGTCGCATTGCACCGCATCAAGAAAAGCGGCTAGCATCCACGGAGAAGCGTGCCGCCGTCGGAGCTGCTGTCGTCGCATCGTGTAAAGGGGTGACGCCGCTGCAGCATCGCATCGAGCGGAAGCATCTCGCAAACGTCGGAGAAGAGTGCCACTACCAAGGCCGCTGTCGTCGCATCGCGTATAGGGGTGACGCCGCTGTAGCTGACGCATCGAGTCGAGTCTTCTCGCAACATCGGAGAAGCGTAACGCATCTGAAAGATCTTCACGTCTTTATTTCTTTGCACCAAAAACTTCATCGCATCAGCATCGTTGCAACACTTTCGTTGCCCTGCGTGTCGCATCTAAGGTACATTGACTTAAAGTGTCGCATTTAAGAACTTAAGAGAACTAAGCAAACTTCTACCATCTAAAGGAACAGTATTGTGTATTTTTGTTGTTTAATGGTCTTGTGGTAACTCTATATAAAGAATCCTTATTTTTAATATAAAAACCTGTGTGGTGTCCATTTGTAGTGTTGTCACTGGGTTACTGTATGTGTTCACAAATGCTTAACCTATAACGCTCTGAGATAAGCCTTGTCTGCTCGCGCCAAGCTACCTAGAGGGTGAGCAGGGGTTATTTTAGGAGTGTAACCCCTTACCCTGACTAGAGGAAAGGTTCCCTGCTTGTCACAAGTACCTACCTGTGCCAACCAGAGAACCCGGATTCTAACATTGGTGGTCAGCGGTGAGGATTCTGGACTTGCATTAGTGACTCATGTACAGTAATTTGTGAACACTACTTAGTGAGTGCAGACCTTAAACGCAACCAATACTTGTTGGTAGATTTCTTTTGGGACTGTCTATTTTTGAGCACTGCCAAGCTTAACCATGGTGGAGAAAGCAGCATCCATAGTCTCTGTTAATACTGAATTTGAATGGGAAGAAGAGAAACTGGAAATCTACAAGTTATCACAGCTGAAATTCTTTTGCAAGAAATTTAATGTTTGCACTACTGGATGTATCGGGCAGTACGTTCAATGATGGATTCACATGGTTTAAGGGATGTTTGGGGCAGCATAGAACCAGGGAATTCAGGTTTCACATATTTTTCCCACCCCTTTAAGAAATACTCCAAGCTAGACTATTTTATGATTACCGCCACTGAGATTAGCTCAGTAAAAATCTACAAATTACCCAAGATAATCTCAGACCACAATCCACTGGTACTAACAATAGCTTTTAATAGACCAGTTAAATCATTGAGGCCATGGACCTTTGATAAGAAGCTTTTACTGATAGTACATATATAGCATATATGAAGAATTGGTCACAGGCGTTTTTTGATGCTAATAGATATAGTGCATCGCGAAACTCTGTTTGGGACTGTTATAAAGCTGCCTTAAGGGGAGAAACCAGTAGCTACACCTCTCGCAACTGGAAACGACTTAACCTAGAAAGAGAGCAATTAATGAATAAATTAACAGCAGCGGAGGAACAGCATAGGAAAGATATATTGGATAGAAGGTCGGACATTACAAGTTTAGAAAAAGTGAGTATTATCAAAGCTGAGATACAAAAGCAATTAGCAGAAAAAGCTGCTGCTGAATACCAAGCACAGAGAAGGAAAATTTATGAGACGGGGGAGCAAGCTGGGAGAGCCTTGGCACTACGTATTAGACAAGTAACGTCAAAAAATATTATCCCACGCATAGCAGAGCACGGCAGGATTTATGAGCAGCCAAAGGATATTATAGAAGTCTTCAAAAGATATTATCAAATACTGTATCAGGAAGATATGGTGAGAGTGGAGCCATTGGGTGAGTGGACAGGATCAGAGATTAAATTGGCCCATAACGATAGAGAAAAGCTAGAACAACCTATCACTATGGATGAACTTTCAGATGCCTTACAAGATGTAGCAGCAGGGAAGGCCGCAGGCCCCGATGGGCTACCAATCGAGCTTTACAAAAGCTTTTTTGAAGAAACATCAATACTTTTGCTAGACCTTTTTAATGGGGTTATAAATACAGGTTTAATCCCCGAGTCATGGATGAACACCAATATAGTGGTGTTTCATAAAAAAGGTAAGCCCACGGAAAATCCGGGCTCATACAGACCCATATCCTTAATAAATGCCGATAATAAATTATATGCTAAGATCTTGGCAACCCGCCTAGGACGGATCGTTGGGTCCCTGGTCTCCCCTTGGCAGCACGGCTTCATCCCTGGTAGGGGAACCACAGATCATATCAGACGAGCTATTACACTGTTTGATATTCAAGCTGCCAGGGAAGGAGGGGTCGCAATGATCCTCCTAGATGCGGAGAAAGCTTTCGACCGCGTCAGATGGGAATTCTTGTGGAGTGTGCTTGTCGAATTGGGGTTTGGACCAAGGTTTATGAAGGCTATTCAAGCCATGTATGCCTCTCCAGTGGCGAAAATTCAAATGATGGGCGAGAGTTCAGATAAGATCTTTATCACGAGGGGGACAAGGCAGGGTTGTCCATGCTCACCCATATTATTCGCACTATACATTGACCCCCTAATACGCCAAATAATCAATAACACAGCAATTAAACCAGTAGTTACAAATGGATTTCAAACAAAAATTTTGGCATATGCCGATGATCTTGCTGTCATTACTATTGATCCCGAAACAGCTATGCGAGAAGTAGTGGGTACCACGAGTAAGTTTGGCGAACAATCTGGCTACCGTCTAAATGTGGGCAAGACACAGGTACTTTGCTCTAAGAATATAAACAAATTAGACGCCAGATTTGTCGACTCTGTGGTTTACTTGGGGATAACGATCAATGCACAGCCGGAGTTAATAATTAGAGACAACTTCATCCCTCTCATGGAATCCATGAAGGAGAATCTGAAAAGAATGGATACCCTACAACTCTCAATCATTGGCCGTGCCAATGTAATCAAAATGACTATGCTCCCCAAGGTGCTATACAAATTCCGGTCGATCCCCTTTAAAATAGAGGGGAAAATCATTAAGGAAATAGAATCCATCTTTATGAATTTCCTGTGGCAATACGGCAAGGTCAGAAGATCTTTGAAATACATGTCATTACCTCAGGAAAGGGGTGGTTTGGGAATGCCAAACGTTAGATACTATCATTGGTCTTGTCTTCTTACACAGATGGCTATCTTATTTGAACCAGTGGGAAGAAGCTCAAACTTCCAGAGAAGTCAAGACGCAATCCCATCTATTTTTGAATTACTACTTGGCAGTGAGGCCACTGGTGTTTTGCTAAGGAGAACCGACAGGAAATATTATAGTAAGAAGAGACTTAAGACACTCGAAGGAATTTGGGGGGTCTGGGCAGCAACTCAGAAAATATTTTCAATCTCCAAATACAACCACCATACCCCACTCTGGAATTCTGGCCTTTTTCCCAATCTAAGCAATGATGGGCCCTGGAGATACTGGGCTGGAAAAGGTATCCTGACACTGGGGCAAGTAATTCTTAGGGATGAGTGTAGAACTCTGGAAGAACTAAGACTAAGGCACTCCCTTCTGGGTGTACAAGATTATAAATATGCTCAGGTGGTCAGTACTATCAGATCAATAAGGCCCCGAATCGTCTTAAGGGAGAGGTGTAAGTTATTGGATTATTTGAAGGTTTGCGATCCTAGAATTAACGGTGTATACAGGCTGTTTTTGCAGGAATCCCAGGACGATATTGGTAAAACCGAGGCAGCCTGGGCTGCAAAGTTGGAGGATCCGGATATTGACCTGGATAGAGCCCTTGAAATGGATAGAAGAATCCTACGCTCCTCCAATTTAAGAGCTCAACATTTTAAAACATTATTCAATCTCTATTACACCCCCTCTAAACTTCATGATTGGGGCAAGAGGGACAATAGCAACTGTCCCAGATGCTGTAAAGGACCAGCCGACATCATTCATATGTTCTATAAGTGTGAGAAACTAGAATCAATTAAAAGAGAGATCGAATCATTCTGGTTAGGACTGCTGGATGCCCAGATAACCTTGTCTTCGACACTCATGATTATTGGATGTCAAAGTCAATTGAAATTAAATATTGAGACTGAAGCCCTAATTTTCATCTCTACTGCTGCACTCAGAATCTTAATCTCAGCAGCTTGGAAAGATACACAGGCCCCAACATTTCAAATGTGGTTATCCCGATTTCTAGGTATACATAATGTGGAGGCGGCTCTGTATCAACTTAAGGGGAAAAAATCAAGAGAATTGGGGTTGAAGATTTGGGCACCAGTGGCTGCCTGGCGCACTAGTAGATTGTCATAATCTTACTGATTTTCAGAATATAGCTACGTCTGTCTTCTAATATTTATATCTTCATTAGCTATACGTTCCTTCTCGCTCTCTTT
The DNA here is from genome assembly GCF_964204655.1 of Triturus cristatus. NCBI lineage: Eukaryota > Metazoa > Chordata > Amphibia > Caudata > Salamandridae > Triturus > Triturus cristatus. The sequence goes on along the minus strand of NC_140580.1, from coordinate 457,989,197 downwards.
CTTCCTCTGATTGTGGCAGATGGCTCTTTGTTTTACTATATGTATCTTAACTTCAATATCAACATCGATGCCACATCATTCTATGATTTACAACCTCCAATCTCAATTAGACACTAGAAATGTAATTCGTCAACCGACTTCTACATGCCTTGTTCTTGCTTTATCCATTTGTTTTTTTTTTTTGGCTATTTTTGTAATTTGCTTATACCTCATTCAGCTTTCTTATTTAGTCAAAATGTATTCATATTGTATTGCTATAGTGTAACATGAATCCTCAATAAAAATTATTTTAAAAAAAGGATGTAGAAACAAGGCAGAGTTCTACAAGGCGCTGAGGGCCTGGGTAGAAGCAAGGAATGCCACTGATGATAATATTGCAGAGGAGCAGCTGGATGGGCCAGTGGGTCCAAGAGGAAGGAGAACCCCTTCCCCTGCAGGTAGCAGTGTTTCTAGTAAAAGTTTATCTCCAGAGGAGTTGGCAGACAGGAAGGAAACCAGAGCTCATGAGATAGAGATGGCGAAACTAAATGGACAACTGGCAATGGAGCAAAAAAGGCTGGAAATGGAAGAGAGAAAAAGCCAAATGGAGCATGAGATGAAAATGAGGGAGCTGGAGTTGAAAGCCCAGGGCTTGGGAAGCACTTCCTCTGGTGGCAGCACACCCCAGTGCAGGTAGAGTCCAGAGTGTACATACCCAAAGATGTAGTGAAGGAATTTTTTTAAAATGATGATATAGGGCAGTGGTTCAAAGCCTACGAAGTAGCCATGTTCTCCCACCGGGTCCTTGAGAAGGATTGGGGAGCGGGGTTGTGGGGGCGGTTCTTGAGTGAAGGGTGGGACACACTGCTAGATTTGCCCTCAGATTCGCATAACTCTTACCCCCATATGAAGGATGCTTTAAAGGCTAGGTATGGGTTAACCCCTGAAATGTATAGATAGAGGTTCAGGGGTTGCACTAAGATTCCCAATAGTACGTATGTGGAGTATGTGACTTTTTTTGCAGAGCACTGGATGGTTGGGTGAAGGGTAGCAAGGTTGATCATTTTCAAGGGCTTCTTGATTTAATAGCATGGGAGCACTTGTCCAGTAATTGTTTTCCTGAGCTACGCCAGCACCTGATTAATAGTAGGCTGAGTAACCCTAGGAAGCTTGCTGAGGAGGCGGACCGCTGGGTCAGTACCAGGGTCCACAAGGGTCCTGTGGGAGACTCCGCCAAAGGTGGGCAGGGTCCCCAGCAGAAGAGCGGGGGGACAAGGATAAACAGAGGGAGTTCCAGAGGAGGCCCCAAAGTAATCCCCAAGGGAACCAAGGGAAAGGTTCTCAGCCTCCCCCACCCCAGAAACCGACTGGGGCCCCGACAGGTACCCCTGTGCAAAGAGGGCCCCCAACCTGTTACAGATGTGGTGAGCTGGGTCATTTTGCCAATGATCACAAGTGTCGCCAGTTTGGTAAACCAGCACCCCCTGGTGCAACCCCCCGGCAGACGGCTAGTGTAGCCCTGGGTGGAGAGATGGGTGTCCAAGGTGGGTGGGGTTCAGTAGAAATGTCCCTGGTCTCATTAGGAGACCGTGAAGTGGTCCCCAAAACCAAGCTGCCTGAGAACACTAAAAAATACAGGCAGTGTCTGACCATAAATGGCCATAGGGTGGAAGCTCTCAGAGACACAGGAGTCAGTGTGACGGCTGTCAAGCGCCACCTGGTGTCTCAGAAGCAGGTTGTCCCAGGAGTATTCTATCCGGTTGTTGCCGCGGACAACACCGAGAGTCACTGCCCGGTGGCTCAGGTTCCCTTTGAGTGGGGGGGGGAGTCTCTTGTACTCTTCAGGTAGCTGTGAGGCCCGCCATGTCTGTTAGGGAATGATCTGGAGAGCTCACCTTGGGCTAAGGTGGAGCGGATTGCTCACCTGGAAATGTTGGGTATGCCAGATTGGGCGTGTGTCACCACACAGTCCATGACAGCGAGTAGAGGTGCTCAAGAGGACCTGGAGCCTGAGAGGGAGGCCCAGGAACTGGCCTTAGGGAGAAGAGGCAGGGGGTGCGGGAAACCGGCCCCTGAAGTTCCCACGGTCCAGGAGGAAGCAGACCTTGAGGGGGATGCCCTGGAACCTACAGGGGAACAGATAGCTGAACTGGGGGACCAGCCTGAGCTTACCCATTGGCAGCAGGAAGGAGGACCCTCCAGGGAGTGCCCTTCTCTCGTGGGTATGCGGCAGCAGGCTGCAGACCAGGCCAACGGTGATCAGTCTGGAACACATTTCATTTACTGGGAGAACGACCTCCTGTATTCTGAGCCTAAGGTTGCTGAGCCTGGGTCAGCCCGTGTGCTGGTGGTACCCCAGCGCTTCAGAGCCTTCCTACTGGGGTTGGCTCACGATGTGCCATTGGCAGGACATTTGGGGCAGAACAAGACCTTTGAAACGCTTGTCACCCGCTTCTTTTGGCCCCAAATGCGCAGTAGTTCAGACACTCACTGCAGGACCTGCCAGACTTGCCAGGCAAGTGGGAGGAGTGGAAGGAAGCAGAAGGCTCCACTCCAGCCATTCCCTGTGGTCGGTACCCCATTCCAGCGAGTGGGGATTGACATTGTAGGGCCACTGGACCCCAGGACAGCGATGGGCAATAGGTTCATCCTGGTCCTGGTGGACCATGCCACCCGGTACCCGGAAGCCATCCCTCTGAGGACAGTGACAGCCCCCGTGGTGGGACGTGCGCTGATGGGAATTTTCTCCCGAGTGGGATTCCCTCTAGAGGTGGTGTCTGACCGGGGTACCAATTTCATATCTACATATATGAAATCCCTTTGGCAAGAGTGTGGTGTAACCTATAAGTTCACCACACCTTACCACCCCCAAGGAAACGGGTTGGTTGAGAGATTCAACCGAGCCCTAAAGGGCATGATAATGGGTCTTGAGGAACCCATAAGGCGTAAGTGGGTCCTTCATGTCAACCGCCTCAAGCCCCACTTGGAGAGGTCACAAGTGGGCATGCTCTTAGCGACAAATGCTGGGATGGAGGAGGAGACCGAGCCTCTTCCTGACCTCCTGTCAGCCAAGGAGCAAGATGGGTCAGTGGATGGTGTCATCCTCTCTTCCACCCTGACCCCTGAGCAACAGAACGATTGTCGCCAGTTACTGGGACAATTCTCTGACCTGTTTTCCCTGACTCCCTGTGTCACTGATTGGTGAGTCCATGATGTGGACACTGGGGATAGTACACCTGTGCGGCACAAGGCCTACAGGGTGACTGACAGGGTAAGGGCCTGCATCAAGGAGGAGGTCTCCAAGATGTTTGCCCTTGGGGTAATTGAGTCCTCAAGCAGTCCTTGGGCCAGCCCAGTGGTCTTGGTCCCAAAGGCTGCAGCGCCGGGAGCCACACCCGAACACCGGTTCTGTGTGGAATACAGAGGACTCAATTCAGTCACCAGGACTGACGCACACCCCATCCTCAGAGCTGATAAGCTCATAGATCGGCTAGGGGCTGCCAACTACCTCAGCACGTTTGATTTAACGTCTGGGTATTGGCAGATCGCCTTGACCGATGGGGTCAAAGAGAGGTCAGCATTTTCCACCCCTGATGGGCATTACCAGTTCCGGGTTATACCCTTTGGGATGAAGAATGCCCCTGCCACCTTCCAGAGGTTGGTCAACCAGGTGTTGGTTGGGCTGGATTCGTTCAGTGCAGCCTACCTGGATGACATCGCAGTGTTCAGCTCCACGTGGGAGGAACACCTGCGCCACCTCTGGGAAGTGTTGATAGCGCTGCGGAGGGCAGGCCTCACGATCAAGGCGAGTAAGTGCCAGATCGGGCAGGGTTCAGTGGTGTACTTGGGGCACCAAGTTGTGAGTGGCCAGGTGGCACCCCTTCAACCCAAGATAGAAACCATCCTGAATTGTGAGTCGCCCAAAACCCAGACAGAGGTGAGAGCCTTCCTAGGTCTCACCGGGTACTACAGGAGGTTTGTCAAGGGGTATGGCAACATTGTTGCCCCTTTGACAGCGCTGACTTCAAAGAAGCAGCCCAGGAAGGTGATTTGGACTGACACCTGTCAGAATTCTTTTGAGGCCCTGAAAGCTGCTATGTGCACGGTGCCCGTGCTTTTGGCTCCCAACTTCTCCAAAGAGTTTATCGTTCAGACAGACGCTTCAGAGCATGGTGTGGGGGCCGTTCTTTCACAGATTAATGAAGAGGGCCTAGATCAACCTGTAGCCTTTATTAGCAGGAGGTTACTACCACGGGAACAGAGATGGAGTGCTATTGAGCGTGAGGCATTTGCTGTGGTCTGGGCGCTGAAGAAGCTAAGACCCTACCTGTTTGGGTCTCACTTCCGGGTTCAGACAGACCACAGGCCCCTCAGATGGTTGATGCATATGTGGGGTGAGAATCCAAAGCTGTTGAGGTGGTCCATTTCCCTACAGGGTATGGAGTTCACGGTGGAACATCGCCCTGGTAGAGATCACGCCAATGCTGACGGTCTGTCCAGATTTTTCCGCCTTAGTGATGAGGAACTCCCTGGGGTAGGGTAGTTCCCCCCACTTTTCAGCTGGAGGGGACACGTGTTAGACCTGGCACCTTGGCGTGAGTCTCCCTTCCACTTTTTGTCGCTGTGCCTCATGTGTTTTGCTGGTGTTAGCTGTTCAGAGCACTGTGCGACTGCCAACCAGTGCCACAGTGCAAGTGCTCCCTTTTTAAAATGTATATGTTGGTTGGTTCCCATGATTGGCTTATTTGGTTTATTGTCAGACCCCAGTAAAGTGCACCAGGAGTGCCCAGGGCTTGTAAATACAAATGCTGCTGGTGGGCTTGCAGCACTGGTTGTGCCACCCACAGACGCGGCCTAGTAAAATGTGTCTAAGGTCTGCCATTGCAGAACCTGCGTGCAGTCTGGTACTGTCATGCTGACTGGGCAAGTGCACCCACTTCCCAGTCCCTAAACCTTCCCTTAACTTCATATTAGTCACCCCTATGGTAGGCCCAAGGGCAGGGTACATTGTAAGCATAAGGTAGGACAAGCCCTGATTTGTGTGGCATGTCCTAATAGTTAGTTTCAGCCATTTTCGTTTTTCACTATTGTAAGGTTACCTGTTCTCCATAGGCCAGAATGGGCTGTTAGAATTGTTACATCCTATGATCCTAACAGACCCAGGGAACATGGTAGAAAATCGAGTTTAGTATGCCTGAACTCAGAATAATAAAATACATCTTTTAGTAAAGTTTATTTTAATATTCTGTGTTTGAAAATACCACTTTTAGAAAGTTGGTATTTGCTTGCCTAACCATTTCAGCCCGCCTCTGCTATGATGTGTATCTGCCTGTCTGGTTTGTGTGAGTGACAGGGCTGGGGAAACCCAGAGGGGCAGGGCTAGGTAGCCTGGTGGTGAATGGAGAGATTGACATCCAGATGGGTGGGAGGAGTGCACCTGGACTCTGAATAGGGCTGTACTCTGCCACCACAATGCTGGCTCCACCTCTTGTGGAGCGGCTGATGTCTCTGCCCTACACCCTGAATAGAAAGGCAGAGTCATGTCAACAAAGTGCTCAAGAACTGGTTTGGACTGGGCAAAGGCCCCTCTACCCCAGAGGAACAAAGGAATTAGAGGTATAAGTATTGGGACCCTGCTCCCAAGAAATTAGATCCTGCTTGACTAGAAGAACCTCTGCCTGAGGAGAAGGAACTGGGAAAGCTGTAAGGAGGAGTACTGTCCCTGACCTGGGGGATTGGCCTGCAGTGGTTGCCTTGCTGCTGAAAGGAGAGGAGAAAAGACTACAAAGACTTTATCTCAACTTGTGCTTAAAAGATCCCCAAGGGCTTGTGCTGAGCTTGCCCCCTGAACGAAGTCCCAGGACCAGTGGACTTCACCCCCAGCTCTCCAAAGTCTTTTGGAAGTGCCTGCTGCTGTTGTTGGGCCTTCTGAGGGACTGCATGTCGCAAGGAGCTGGAAGCGCGACTCGAGAAGGAGAAGCGTGCCGCCGTCGGAGCTGTTGTCGTCGCATCTCGCAAAGGGTGTCACCGCTGCAGCATCGCATCGAGCGGAAGCGTCTTGCATCATTCCGGAAGTATCTCGCAACGCCGAAGAAGCGTGTCGCCATCGCAGCCATCGTAGCTGACGCATTGCGCCGCATCAAGAGAAGAGTCTCGCATCGAGGAAGAAGCGTGTCGCCATCGCAGCCATCGTAGTTGTCACATTGCACCGCATCAAGAAAAGCGCCTTGCATCCACGGAGAAGCGTGCCGCCGTCGGAGCTCCTGTCGTCGCATCGCGTAAAGGGATGACGCTGCTGCAGCTGACGCATCGAGTCGAGTCCTCTTGCAACATCGGAGAAGCGCAACGCATCTGGCAGTTCTTCACGTCTTTATTTCTTTGCACCAAAAACTTCATCGCATCAGCATCGTTGCAACACTTTCGTTGCCCTGCGTGTCGCATCTAAGGTACATTGACTTAAAGTGTTGCATTTAAGAACTTAAGAGAACTAAGCAAACTTCTACCATCTAAAGTAACAGTATTGTGTATTTTTGTCGTTTAATGGTCTTGTGGTAACTCTATATCAAGAATCCTTATTTTTAATATAAAAACCTGTGTGGTGTCCATTTTTAGGTCTCGCTGAGGCCAGCGCATGCGCTGGCTCGGAGAGACATTTTATAGTTGGGATTTTTCAAGTGCTGCCTGTGGCCTAAAGCTTGAGTGCACGTGAGCGTGCACGCGCGCAGCCGCCAGTCACTGCTGCGCGCGCACCACTCGCGTGCTTGCCACACAGCACTCCCGTCCAAGCGATCGCGATCAATTTCGCTTTGATCGCGATCGTTATTACTTTCGTTTTTACGGCCTCGCGGCCGAATGCTTGTTTACTTTTAGCGCGAGGCGCGCGCGCTTGTACTTTAGCTGTCTGACCCCGCTCCTCACTCTTCCCTCAGTTTCCTGCTCTCCCCACTCTTATCTTTCAATTTCTCACTCCTCTTTCTATTTCCGTCTTCACCATCGCCATTCCGCCGAGATGCACTGGTGACATTTCTTTATTTCCAAAGAGTCGGAAGTCGAGTCTTTGTCTGCCGAGTGTGGAGACTTTCTGTGCACAGCGAAGCATTTCAGCCGATCTCAGGTCTGGTAAACAATGTCGGAGTCCTAATTAAGGGACATGCGTAGGTTTGCCGACATTTGCTATTTTATTTTTATATAGCCAACTCTGATGCTGCGAACGAAGTGACAGGTGAGGCTGTAGTATGCGGCGCTCCGTTCAGTCACACACCATTGAGGCGCGCGCGCTTGTACTTTAGCTGTCTGACCCCGCTCCTCACTCTTCCCTCAGATTCCTGCTCTCCCCACTCTTATCTTTCCATTTCTCACTCCTCTTTCTATCTCCGTCTTCACCCTCGCCATTCCTCCACCTCTCTCCAGCCGCTCTTCCCCTGTAGCCCTCTGTCTCTCAGGCTCTCTTAGAGTGTCCCCTGTACTCAGTTAGAATGACTGACCTTAAGCTGCCGACACCCCAGAAAGGCATCTAAGATCAGAAGAAATTGAGGTCTCCTCGCCGCAGGACCCGCGCAGTGGAGACGCCGAGATGCACTGGTGACATTTCTTTATTTCCCCGCGCAGAGCTCTGAAATCCTCTCCTGAGCTGCCGATTAATGAGATGGTGGAAATTGAAGAGTCCGAAGTCGAGTCTTTGTCTGCCGAGTGTGGAGACTTTCTGTGCACAGCGAAGCATTTCAGCCGATCTCAGGTCTGGTAAACAATGTCGGAGTCCTAATTAAGGGACATGCGCAGGTTTGCCGACATTTGCTATTGTATTTTTATATAGCCAACTCTGATGCTGCGAACGAAGTGACCGGTGAGGCTGTAATATGCGGAGCTCCGTTCAGTCACACACCATTCTCCAAGAGTCTCGCTGCAGTCCAGCTCCAGCCACCGCTTTCAAGCAACGAAGTTAAAGCAGATATTTCTAAGAAATAAGGTCTGCTGCTTGGGAATCTCTCGCTATGCAGCTTTACAAAGGGAAAGAAGTCTGTCATTGCAGAAGAAATGCAATGGTATGTATTCGTGTATTTAAGCCCAACTGGTGTCTCCTAGTTAGATGAAACATTTCTTGCTGTCTCATAGAGGAAACATGTCAGAAATTCAATAAAAAGAACATTTGTCCGGAATCCAGTTAACCAACCACAATCTTCAGCAATCTTAACCAATCCAAAAAGATGGTCTAAGAAAGTAAATAAATAAATATACATATTCACTTCAGGTGAGGAGAAGTCATGGTTCAAACTAATAGATGAATGCAACTAAAACTGTCCAACTGTGATTAGCGATGCAGGGTTAACTCGCTTTCAGATGCACTGCTCATGACCTAACAGACGGCACTAGTTACATCATTGTAGTGGGCTGGGCCCACATGTTCAGGTGATGAAGTAGACGTAGCACTACTATCATCCATAATATTAGTGCTGCCATCACATTTGATCTCACCATATACTTCTCTATGGATACACAATTGTTTGTATATGTGCCCTTATTTACTGATTTTGCCTTGCTATATGCTATTATTGTTATCGCATATCACCTATACCCAGGTGTGGACAAAACCGCACTTCAGGGGTTGATCACAGGCCCTGCCCAGTGACCTGATCATGCAACTTCCTACCTAAACCCGGTTGATAAAATGCCCAACACACCACCATCAAATGTACAGAGTGGGGGGTTAGCACAGGTCCTTACCTTTGACCAGGGCATGTGCTGTAACCTGTGAGCTGGTGTGATTCTTAAAGATTTTAAACAATTCTGTACTTTGGCCATGTATATTTACAGTTACTGATTTACAAGGCTCTTAACTATTCAGTATGGGGCACTTGATAGCTTTGTATGATGTCATTTTTGTCTTATATTGCTCATGAATAGTTTTTTTTTTATAGTCGTAGGATGTGTATTTATTGTTTTATTATTATGATAGTATAAATTGTTGTTTATTGTTTTACGAGCTGGTGACTTAAATAAACAAACATTTTGGATATCTACTGGTTACCTGGTTTTGAGATATATGAAACATCTCTAAGAGCGTCTTAGAAAGCCTGTTAATTGTAAACAATGTTGCAGTTGTCTAATCATGCAATCAACAAAGATCCAATGAGATTTACCCAGCAGTCAGCTCAGAGGTATGTTGGAATGCTCTTGGGAAGGTAATGCTGCAAGCTGATGCCTTTACTGACTTAGGATGACTCTAAGATGAAGAAGATGACAATATTCCGTATTTTCTGTGACGTGGGTGGTGGCGCATTTGGGCTTAGGCTGAGTGGCCCCTCAAAGGTTGGTGTGTTGGTTCTGTTGCTCCCAACAGGAGGATTTCAGACAGTGTCAATTTCAGACATAGAAAGTTCTCCTTCATCCAGTGGAGCACGTGTCCCAGACAAAATTAATTTTGACGCATGTCATTTATAATTTTTCTAGCTGGAAATAGATTTGTGTATCATTTTACATTTGAAAATTTGCCAATGCTTTTCTATGAGATGGTCCTGAAGGCATACATACATATCGAACATCAGACAGGATAAAAAACAAGCATTGGCATAGCCAATAGGTCTCGCTTTTGGGACCTTATAAGTATTTACTTATACAGCACAATATCCTTGGTGCAACAACATCAACTGTTGCATGGTTAAACACTTATAAGATCCCAAAGGCGAGACCTATTGGCTATGCCAATGCTTGTTAGTGTTGTCACTGGGTTACTGTATGTGTTCACAAATGCTTAACCTATAACGCTCTGAGATAAGCCTTGTCTGCTCGCGTCAAGCTACCTAGAGGGTGAGCAGGGGTTATTTTAGGAGTGTAACCCCTTACCCTGACTAGTGGAAAGGTTCCCTGCTTGTCACAAGTACCTACCTGTGCCAACCAGAGAACCCGGATTCTAACACCAGTCCTTTCTTCGGAGTCACCACATATTTTGCCTTCCTTTGCTGAGCCCGTTTATGTTGGTGTTTTGGACTCTGCAATTTTTCCCTGCTAACCATGGTAAACAACTTGCATTTTCTCTCTAAAACATGGGAAAATGTACCTGCACCTGAGCGGTACATTTAATGTACATGTAAGTCCCGAGTTAATGCTGGTACTACATGTGCCCAGAGCCTGTAAATTGCTATTAATGGGCTGCAGCACTCCTTGTGCCACCCACTAAAGTAGCACTGTAAAACAGTTCTCAAGCCTGCCTCTCCAGCCTGTAATGCAGAAGTAAACTTTTGCCAAGCCTAAACCTTCCTTTTTGATACTTATAGGTCACTCATAAGGCAGGCCTTAAAGGCCCATATGGCAGGATGCATGGTAATTAAAAAGTAGTACATGTGGGTTAAGGATTTACATGTTCTGGCAGTGAAAACTCCTGAAGTCAATTTTAAATGTTGTAGGGCTATCTCTCCCATTGAACTAAAACTGGGTTATCTCATTACACTTAATAATTGGAAACTACAGATTGGGACCAGATAGAAACATGCTGCCTGCACTCAAATGGATTGCACATTCAAATAATCTTAATTGAATGTCAGATTTTAGGTTATCATATTGAAAATGGCACTTTTAGAAAGTTTGAATTTTTCTGCCTTAACCAAATGTGCCTTTTTGCAGGAGCGCAGGGTGACATGACTATGAATGACTCTCCTGTGGTGTTTTGTTTATTCCTTCCAGACATGGAGACACAGTGGCATTGGGTGTGGGGCAGCATATTTCTCTCCGGAGCAAGATGATCTGTGGGGATTGAACTCAGCTTTCCTGAGCTTAAAAGGTTAGCCTCAGGGCTTGCCCACCCTTCCAGACTTCTAAGGGATTCTAGCCTTGCCATTGACTCACACATAATCCTACCTGCCCTTTGTTACGCTAGATAGTTTGGAGCCAAACCTCACAAAAGATGGAAGGTGAAAGAAAGGGGGCATCCCCCACCCACAGACTGGCACTGGAAATACAAGTGACATCTTTAGAATCTCTCCTCAGAATACTCCTGGGCCTATGGAAGATTCAGTAGAAGGACTGCTCTGTTATCTGAAGAAGGGAGACTGGGCCTGCATGCCTTAAACCCAGGCTCCCCAGAGGCGACTCCAAGGGTCAGTTGTCTGAACTATTTGAGCTGAGGGGCACAAAAAGCTTCCAGAGGCCTCCCTGAACGGCCCAGCTGGCCAGCACCAACTACTAGACCTGCATGAACCGTACTGATAGCATCTGCTGGAGCTAGTCCGGAGCCCCAAGAGGTGCCCCCCAGGTCCTGGACACTTGGTTGGCATCAGAGAGTACTCCTCCTTATAAAACAGTGAAGTTATAGAGGTTTTGGGCACCTCCTGATGTGATCACAAAGTGACTGCTTCATGCTGAGAATCGACTGCCCACAATGACTGCAACAGGAAGCTCCAGCGGGACCTGTTCTTTATACAGTCAGCAACCGTCTACGACGACTGCCAATGTAATGCTCTATTGAGATCTGCTCTTCATGCTGACAGCGACAGCCCGTGTCAACCACCAATGTGAATGCCCAGTGATGACCAGCTCTTGACACTCAAATTTCTCCTCATGCTGACAATGTCCTCCTCATGGCCCCAGCTCACGGGAACGGCACTCTTCGCACAGACTTGAGACTGTAAATCTTCAGTTAGACAAATATGGTTCCTGTATCTGACCTGCACTCCATTGTGGTAGACTTGTTCTTGTGACTCTCTGCAAATCCCACACGACCAGATAACCGTGAGTGGAGCTTTGTGCTTTTTGGCTCCTGCAACTATAAAATCTCTTATCTCCAGTTCTACTAATCAGATTTTTGTCATTTTGGTGACACTGTATTTATTAAAATGTACTCTATTTTTCTAAATTTGTTTTGGATTTTTCTTATGCTGTGTTTTTACTTTATCACTGTTTGTTTGAGTGCTGCATACATACTTAACACATTGCCTCTATGCTAAGTCTGAATGCTTTTGTGCTAGAGGGTTCTGCACAGGTTTATTTAGTCACTCATATGGTTCACACTGACAAGGATTGTTTTTTTATTTGAGTGGGGTTTCTGAGGGGCATAAGACAGGGTTGCCCACTCTCTCCACTTCTTTTTGCTGTTGCCCTAGAATCCCTAGCTGCCCAAATATGAAAGTATTACTCTGCTCACAGTCTCAGGTACACAAGCTGACAAATCCTAGTTTCCATGTACATGGATTACATGCGCTGTGCCTTGGAAATCCTGGGTTTTGCCTTAATTTGATGTTGAGAGAATTCTTAACATTTGGCTTCTTCCCTGGCATGACTATAAACTGCAAGAACCCATACATTTTACTCCAGGCTTCCCTCGGCACTGGTGTGAGGACTTGTTAATGCACTGGGGCATCTGGATCAATAGGGATAAGGATGTGGTTATTGGGGAGAACTAAGGGTGGTCCTGGATAAACTATTTGTTCAGATGCCCTGATGGAAAGCCCTCCTGCTATTGTTAGCGGGCCAACTCTCGCTTTTGAAGATGGTAGTCATCCCGAAACTATCAAACCTCTTCATTAAAATTTCCATCTCACTCAGAAATCTCTTTTTCCAGATTCTTTGATTGGAAATGGTAGAACTGGCATGGAAAGGTTGTCAGGCTATGATTAAGTGGGAGATGCTAACATGCCCTTTCCCCCTTGACTGATTAGAGGCCCCTGACTTCCAATTTTATTATCTTTGTGAGCTGGCCCACTTTGCAAATTACTGATACCATCCATCCCTGTGTACTATACATGTCTCAGTTGAACTGGATAGTGCGGCCCACCTACCACTCTGTTCATTGCTCGGCCTGCCATCCCCTCGACCATCGCAATCTATAAGCACTGCCATGCGCACAGTACACACTTGAGCCTCACTGAGAAAAACTGTGAGTCACAACACTCTCTATGTCCAGGAGCTGCTGTTTCTTTACTGCCCCACACTGGAGGTTACACATGAACTGAAAGCTGTTTCACAGATGCCTTACCTAAGCTAGTGTCTTGGAGCACACTCTATAAAGAAGATGACTTTAAGCAATTGGATGATATTTGAGAAAGTCTCCCTTTGCTCCCCTCTGAATGTTTCCTTCTACTACCGTATTCAAAGGGATGGTAGATTTGTATTTTCAGTGGGTGCTGATGGTGTTTTAAACCCTGAAGAAATTTCTTGCAAAATCTACTATGAGGCAGATGGTTACTAAGCTTTCGCAATCAGTTCTGAGGGTGGTCCCCGACCCTGAGGACAGGGCTAAGTCCTGGTGGGAATTTGCTTTAGGGCAGGTGCTGCTGGACAAGGTTTGGTGCTTGTGCTGTAGACAGAGAGCTACGCTACCCACGAGTAGTTAGCTGAGAATCATCCATCTTAAATCCCTCCACCGGGTACACTACACCCCTTGCAGGATACACATGCATAGGCTCCAAGCACCCTCTAATTATGATAGATGCAGATCGCCCAATTTCGACTACCTCCACTTGGTTTCAGGGACATCTTAACGATTTTCAGACCCGGGCCAAGCGTATTGAGGAGGCTCCTGTTCATAACAGCTTTGTATTTATGATCCAGGTTCAGCGCTTTCATGCCCTCTTTGGCCAGGTCACTGACAGTGCACAGGCACACTTGTCTGAATTGTAAATGTGTTTGCTTCTAATATTCACTCGGGTATAGTGATGTGTGTTTTCAATATTGTAACACAGCAGCAGCTGACACTAATATTAGAGCAAATAATCTAGTTGACACCCTTCCATTTCTCATATGTGAGGTCCTGGTATGATCTAAAAGAACCTTTATTATGGGTGTTGCAAGAAACATAAGCACAACATTTCTCTGCAAAATGTCTGTAATAGACTAACAAATCACCCACAATAAAAATAAATTAAAGGAAAATGGTATTTAAGACAATCTGTTTAAGAATTATTCAAGGTCATCAGTGTAGGAGAGTAGGATCTGCTTCTTATAGTTACCCCCACTTTTTGCTGATGTTTCACTGTTTTTCGACTTTAGTTTGGCTGGGCCCATGCTAACCAGGGCACCAGCCTAGCTGCTTCCTCTCTAAAATGAGTGCATGTACTTTAGGTACACTCCAGATTGGATTCTGGGGTACCCTTATAAGTCTTTGGTATATGGTATACTATGTACCCAGGGCATAGGTACCCCAGAGGCCTACCAGGGGCTGCAGCATGTATTATGCCACCCCTGGGAAGCCATTTAAAATGACACAACAGGTCTGCTACAGCAGCCTGTGTAAAGTGATGTATGCACCCCTTACTGAGATATAGGTTCCCTATATCTCTCCATATCACTGCACATATCAACCTATCAGTCACCCCTATGGCAGACCTTATCAATCCTGAAGGCAGGGTGCTGGGTTTTACGTGAGAGGGTGCCCATGCATGAGCAGAGCTCCTCTGCAGCCTTTGGAACCTTTATTACTGGGTTGTTTGTGATGCAGCCAGACCATATACTCTTAAGTGCATTATAACCTCGCGGTAAATGTTATCTTTGGAATGGCTGCACAGAAACATGTCGTGTTTGGTGTCAAACACCTTGGAATCATACCCCCACACCAGTAACTGGTGTGGGAGGTATGATTCCACCCTACTAGTGGGAGAAATATGACAGCACCGGTATACCCGGTACCAGCTTTGCAAGCCCTGGCATCACAAAATGGATGCTGCCAGCCACAGAAACGAGTCGGTCCTCCTGCTGCTGACTGTATTTGGGCTGTGGTGGGTGCACTCCAAGAGTGCTTTGAAGTCTGCACTGGGGGCACATTTGGTGTCCCTGTGCATAGTCCAGCTCAAACCGGTTGCAGGGGCTACCAGCCCCTGCTCTGGTGCAAAACTGGATATGGGTGTAGCCACCCCTCTGTCTTGACCCTCCCATAGGTGGGTCCCCAGACTTTGTCCCACCCCTTCTTTGGGCATAAAGTAGGAACCCCTGACTACAGGACTTTACATTTACCTGGACGAAACTCTGCTACAGAATCCCAGAACTTCTAGTATCTACATGACGTTGGATGACCGAAGAATCTCCCTTGGAGTAAAGGAGTTACTCCCCTGCAAGGCAGGCACCAAAGACGCAACTATACGGTTTGCAACTACACAGCTTCTGAAGGACTCCGAAATTTTTGCAACGCAGGAGGTGGGTTTCCAAGCTTCCCTGAGGCTGGTCCGTGCTCTCAGCAAACCTGAGATCCAAAGCCCTCATGGGGACCGTGCAACCTGAACCCCTGGACACCACTACCAATTGCAGCAGTATATGTTTTTTTGGCGACCCCTACGGCTGTGCTTTGGGCTACTTGTAGTCCTGACCCCGAGCAGTGATTCCACTGAAGATTACTGGCCTACACTCCTCGAGTGACCCGTGGGTCGGTATTGAGTGATTCCTCTTGAGGTCCCTTCGCGATCCCTTGTCTGTTGACTTGTGGATCCCTGAGAAGGGTACTTTAACTTTCAACGGGCTTTCCTGGTTGCTCCAGATATGCCTTGACTCTCCATTGCTTGGGGAGTCCACAGGACCTTGCTGGTCCACACCAAAGCCATTTTCTCTCACCGCGTGGGTTGCCGTTGCCAAGGCTTGTTGGTCTCCAATCCGGACACCGACCCCCCAGCACTCGACGTCCTTCATGGGACAGCTTGCCTGCGGACTGTGGTCATCGTCGACGCCTCCTGGTCCCCGTGGCAGTGGAGGCAAGCTTCACCTCTTCGCACCTGAAACACCCGACATCGGTGGGCATTTGTCTATCGTGCCCCTGGTCACTGGCAAGAGACCCAGAGTCTGTCCCGTCTGCTTTCAGGCTCTTCATATCTTCAATCCAGGCTTGGATCACCTCGGACACTTCTCCTTTCCACGGCAGCAGCACTTTGCAGCACATCACCATTGAAATCAACAATTCTCGACATCATTTGACACCTATGCACCCGGCTTCCCTGGGTGAGGTAACACAAGTACTTTGGTGCTCCCGTGGCTGCTGGCCCTAGAACCCTCTAAGTCTAAGGGGGTTTGCTCAAAGTCCTCTCCTCAGTGTCCTTATTCTTTAAAATTCCAACCGCGACTTTCCTATTGAATTGTACGGGGCTCGCGGCTGTGTTCTCACACTGCACACGTCCCTCATGGGTCTCCTGTGTCACTGCCTTGGGTGGTTCCTTGGGGTCCCAGCTATTCTACGTGCTCTAGGCACTGTATCTAGTCAAGTCGTGGTTCTTATACCACTTTCTTAATATATGGTTTGGTCTCCTCCTGGGGCGTATTGTATATTGTGCTATTTACTGTAGTTTAATAACTGTATGATTGTGTGCCGTGCTCTCTAATCTCATAAAGAGGTTAGTAGAGGGTGTTTAGACATAAATACATATATTTTATATATATACCTTGTGTGCTTCTCCTTTCATTTAGTCATTCGGAAGGTTATAATCTGGTAAACCAAGCTGCTTTACACTCCTTCAAGACTTAGCCTGAAGGCTGCTCTCCATAGCTACCGCTAGTATAGCTTTCAATAAAGGTTGTCTTAATCCTAATCATCAATAAGGGTTGTTTTGACTGGTGCAAGGTGCCCACTAGAACTAGTGAACAGCATATACCAGGCCAACTTCTCACAATCAGGGTAAGACTCTCGGTAGAACAGAGCTGCTTGCATCAGGCTGGGGCCCTGGGCCAGAGCCCACTTTGCCCATGCCTTAGAATGCCTCTGCTTGGTTTGGTCATGCGACACACTGGTTGGAATAGTTGAATTAAAAATTCAATTGGAAATTTAACAGTTTTGTCTCAAATATCAGCTTATGAGTTTTGAATATACATATATTTTCATCTTAAATACACTCATCCCTGCAGCGGGCAAAACCAGCGGGCGCACAAACAGCTCACCAAAGGCTAATTTGTTTGTGCCCATCTGTGGCCGGAGAGCCCAAGCGCCAGAACCCCTGGCCTTTCAACCTCCCAAACTTGCACTAGAGCAGAACTGCTAGATGTTGGTAATCATGGTAAGTCAGCCTCTTGATCTCCTTTTAAGTTTAACCTACAAACTTCTCACTATTGTTATCAAAACTATAGTCTCTCTTTGTCCACCTCTCTGTGCATACGGCACGCTGGAGATAATGGTCGACTCCTGACATGCCCAGATAGCGCTGATAATTACACTAGATATGAGTTAAACTGATTGTTCCTTAACACACGATCTTTCATTAAACATAATGTGGACTTTGCCGATCTTATGGATTCAAAAAATCCTGATATCGTGAAACACTGGAGGACATTACCTCTGTCATTGCTGGGCCGAGCGGCCCTCTTCAAAATGTTAGCTCTCCCTCGTTTTTTATACATCCTTCAGAATTGCCCTTCAAAGTTCCCGAGTCCTAATTCCAGCATGTCGACAGTGAAGTCAGGACACTGCTATGGGACGGGAACACCACATATAGCTAGACACAAACTGACCAGAAACTGGCACGATGGGGGAATAGCGCTTCCTGATGTGCGCCTTTACTACTGGGCATCACAGCTAGTGGTTGTCAACCACTGGGTATATTATCCCCAGGCAGAACCAGCCTACCCACTGGATCACTATCAGATGGGGAAAGAGGGTTACAATGGGGCTCTATACTCACAGCCAAAGAAGGGATGCTACATCGGCCCAACTGCCTTAACAACTGACATATGGAGGCAAGCGAATAAAAATCTCGTCTGGCACAATAAATTAACACTCGCCACGCCGTTATGGTTCACCCAAAAACTCGGGAAACTCGGCAACCAACCGGGGTTTGATAGCTGGGACACCATCGGCATTTCCAATATTGGACACTTATTGAAAAAGGGAAAACCCTTAAAATTCTCTGAACTCCAGGTAGCATATGAAATAGATCCAAGGGAGGTATTCCAATACCTACAAATCCACCATGCCCTAAGTGCAGCACTCCCCACATCAGTGGAGCTGCCGGAGACATCTCCCCTTGAGGATAGAGTACTATCAGAACCCCTGAAGAAAAAGGCAATATCATTAATATACAGAAAATTGATTAACAATATGCCAGACCCACTCCAATCTCTACGTGAATGATGGCAGACTGACATAGGGCCTCTTGATGACGAAGAGTGGCAGGACGCACTAATGTCCCCACGAGAAGCGGCTATTCCATTGAATCTCCGCCTTATCCAACTCAAGATATTTCACAGAACCTACATGACTGAGCACACCTTACACAGGATTGTTCGCAGAGACGATACACTTTGCCTCCGACGCGTTGGGGGAAGAGGCCACATTCTACCATACAGTGTGGGACTATCCGAGTATAGCTCCATTCTGGGGGAAACTCACAGCAAATGCACAGGGCGATAGGTAAGGCTATACAACTAACACCCGGGTTGGGGCTCCTTAACATATGGGAGGCCATGGATCTCACCGAAATAGAGCAACAATGGATTACTTTGGGGTAAATGTTGGCCAAAAAATGTATAGCAATGCATTGGGGAGGTGCTAGGGGACCCACTCTGTCATCATGGACTAAAGAACTGGATAACTGTATGCTTGCAGAAAAAACAGTGTTCTACAATAGAGGGAATGGGACAAAAAATGGGGAAAATGGAACATCTATCAAGGTGGACTCTGTATCGCCACAACTGTTGAACTGGCGATGAAAGCGGTACCTGGTACAGAGTCAATATAAAGAACATGCTTCCTGTGACGGAGCCACAGGGAGACGTGAACGTGTGACCAAAGGTAATATATGTAATTTGTAATAACATCATGACAACCTGCATTGTTTCTTTTGTTAAATCAATAAAAAGAATTTATTTTTAAAAAAGCCTGATATCGCCATTCTGACGGAGACTTGAGCAGATGCAGCAGCTGACCCGGACTTTAAAGCGAGAATTCCTGAATTACACTGCCAGCGCACAGCAACAGCAGAAGACCTTCAATGAAGTCAAAGTCAAGATGTGAGCCATGCAAATGATGTTCACACCTCTTTTCCCTGCGTGGTTCAAGTCTAGTTATCAAGTGAAGGCATACTTTTTCGACACACAGAAGAGACCCAGGCATGGATAGAGGGTACACTGCCCTGACCTCAAGATTCAACAAGATACAAACATATAGTCACACACACCGGGGGGAGGTACGAGAGGGTAGCTTGGTTATATCATCGGGTTCTTTTACAAGCCCTTTTTCTCCCTGGCGCTTCCAACAGGCTCCATGCCTGACAGTTTTGGGAGGGTTCCTATGGGGGGGTTAAGGGGTGAAGGGGGTAGAGTAGGGCTCTGGGTGGGGAGCAGTGGGAGAAAATAAAATATCAGTCCTTATTTTACATATTATCAGGATCCATTTTTAAAATAGTGAAACTGAGGTCCTTTGGTCCAAGAAAGCTGGTGTACTTTAAGACTAATGGCCGGGAAGAATAATAATTTACAGATTGTAACCTGGAATGTCAATGGCCTAATATCTAAAAATAGACAGAGACTGGTAAAGAGATATCTGGAAGAATCTAAAGCTCATGTAGGTATTATACAAGAGAAGAGACCCACCTAACGGCGAGTGAGAGTAGGGGGCTATACCTACAACAAAGTTGAATAGGGAGTTATGCTGCCTCAGACCAATCAGAATACTCACAGGGAGTTGCAATAATAATTAGGAAAGGGTCAGGTGTCGAGATGATCTCATCTAAAACTGATAGCTCAGGTAGATGGGTCATGGCCACTCTTAGATGTTGGGGTTCCGAATTTGTCTGTGCTGGTTTTTATGGTCCAAATGTGGACGACCCCCAGTACATTGTGGATTTGCAACTCACGTTAGCTGGGGCAGCAGCCCCTATAATAGTAGGGGGTGATTTTAATACCCTCTTAGATCCAACTTTAGATAGGTCTACAAGTAGGAGAGGGGCCCAAGCCCAAGGGCCGAAGACGAGACAGGCCTTTAAACATATGCTATTTGAACTGGGTTTGGTCGACTCTTGGAGATATTTAATGCAAGATAAGAGAGGCTATACCTTCCATAGTAAAAAATATTATCATTTCTCACGATTGGATTACTTGTTAGTCGATAGAGAGTGAAATTAAAAGAGGTTTCTATACTCCCAGGGCATATTTCTGACCATGCTATGGTCGCTATTTCATTGAAGGGAGTTAACATGAGGAACAATACGAGATGGATGTTGAAAAGATCTGTTTTGTTAGATCCAGATGTTACCGCCCACCTGAAAAAGAAACCTTAGAATTTTTCCAGATTAATGCTCATTCGGCTCCAATTGGTGTTATTTGGGACACTTTTAAAGCCTATCTTCGGGGGTCCTTCAAAGTCAGGTCTCATTTAAAAATAATGTGGAAAGGGCTGAGTTAAAGAAATTGGAGGAGGAGATAGGGGCATTAGAAAGAAGTGCACAGCAAGAAGTACATAATGCACAATATATGGAGGAGATTTTGAAAACGTTGGAGGAAGCTAGACTGAATTGGAAGATCAAACTTGACACAAAATGTAGGGAAAGGTGGGCCACGGGGCGTATGCAACATTTTGAGTGCGGCAAAAAAGCTGGAGCACTTCTAGCTTGGAAGTCGAGAGCTGAGAGGGTGAGAAATCATATTGGGGAGCTGGTTATTAACCCAGAGGGGGTTTATTACGAACAAGGAGGATGAATACAGGAAAGTCTGGTCTCACTTTTTTTAGAGCCATATGCAGAATCAGGGAGACCAGACGAAGACGTCTTGAAGCACTGGCTAAAAGACGCAGGCCTCCTGGCCCTTGCAATAGAGTGCAGAAATAAGCTTGATGCCCCCATTACAGAGGGGGAAATAAGAGAAGAGCTTCAGCATATGAAGAGCGGAAAGGCGGCAGGCCCTAACTCCGTACCAGCCGAGGTCTACAAGTTGATAGCTGACGAGATAGTGTCGGAAATGAAAACTCTTTTTAATTCAGTCTATAAGGAGGAAGGGCTGATCCCGATTTCTTGGAGAGAAGCTATAATTACCCTGATTTTAAAACCAGCCAAGGACCCGAGGAGGGCTGTCTCATATCGGCCAATCTCCCTACTGAATGTGGATCAGAACATTTATACAGGCATTTTGGCTGGGAGATTGGCGAAGGTAGCACCCCAGTTGATTCATACGGACCAGAAAGGGTTTGTCCCGAAGAGGCAGATACTAGAACTCACTTTGTCACTGATTGGAACAATAGACCTAGCAGTCACTCGATCGATTCCGTTGGCGGTGATTACTATAGACGCCGCCAAGGCTTTTGATCGTGTTAGCTGGACATTTCTCTTGGCCATTTTAGATACAATGGGTTGTAGTACGAATTTTATTAGAGCAATCCAAAAACTATATGAGCACCCTACGGCCAAAATTCTCCTAAATAGCTCCCTAACAAGGAGTTTTGATATCCACAGAAGGCATACTTTTTCGACACAGCAGAAGAGACCCAGGCATGGATAGAGGGGACACTGCCCTGACCTCAAGATTCACAGAAGATCAAAGACCTTAGGGTTTGAGAGGTGTCAGAGGTGGAAAGGACGGACTAATTCAGCTCCAGGCCAAAAGCATGATTGGACTGAGAACATGAAACATCTGCATTTGATGACCAACTCCTGAATTCTAAAAACACATCTAATTGAAAAGAAACAGACCTGCAGCGGCCCAACACAATCTCGACCTCGCAGTCATCAGATCTGAAAAAAGAAAAAAGCCCTGCAAGGAATTAAATATGGTTCCTCTCCCTTCTGCATGTCAACTAGCAGATGGCAGAAGCAAATCAGTCAGTGGGCCCTCGACTAGAATGAATGAAAAAACATTTAAAAAGCGCATAGCTACCCTAAGGCATCGCAACGCTATGTGCAGCAGCGGACCGAAGAAGCATCTTTACTGTGCGATGCCTTGGAAAAGCCACGTTTTAAGGAGTTTTCGGAAAGGTAAATGGTTGGGTTCCCTGCGTTTGTAGGGAGGGAGGGAGTTCTGGAGTCTAGCGGCATTATAAGAAAAAAGAGCGGCCACCGCTTCTTGCTCTCTTTATTGTTGGAACTACGGTGAGCAAGAGGATCGCCGAGTGGAGGCTTCTGTTAGGGTACTAAGGGGTGGCGATCGATTGATTAATCGTCTGTCCTTTTCCCCAGAAGGACTTGTGGGTGATACATAAAGTCTTACATTTAATTCCCTCCAATATTGGCAACCAATGAAGAGTCTCCAGCACAGGCTTGGTGGATTGCCGATAAGGGATCTCGAGGAGCAGGAAAGCTGCGCAGTTTTGAATAACCTGCAGTTTAGAGGTAGTAGATTGGGGGACTCCCAGATAGAGCGCATTCCCATAGTCCAGACGTGAGAGAATCAAAGCTTGCACCATTATCCTTCTAGCAAGGAATGGGAGAAGAGGAAGAATTTTTTTAAGCATCCTCAAGATGCAATAGCATGCAGAAGACAATTTTGCCGCTTGATGGTCAAAGGTCAGAGAACGATTCAAGCCACAAGCCCAGACTCTTGATTTGATTATTTGGTGCTGAAGCAGGGCCGAGACAGTTTGGCCTCAGTAGCACTGAATTAAAAATTGGAGTGTTGCCTAGGATCATGAGCTCCGTCTTATCTCCATTTAGTTTCAGGCAGGAGAGCTCCATCCAATCAGCTACCTTCTCCAGACAGGGGCCTAAGGTGTAGAATGGATTTTTTGGGTGGTTTAAGGCCACAACAAGTTGCGTGTTGTCAGTGTAAGTAACTATTCTTATGCCAAATGGACAAACTATCTTGGCTAGCGCCCTCATGTATACATTAAATTAAGTAGGGCTCAAGGAGGATCCCTGAGGCACACCGCAGCTAGGAGACATACGTTTAGAGACAATATCTCCTTCGAAGACCTAAATTGACCTGTCCTCTAGAAGGACTGCAGCCAGGTGATAACACCCCCATCACTTCCAGACTCCTGAGTCTGAGGATCAAGATGTTATAATTGACGGTGTCGACTGCTGCGCTGAGATCCAGGAGAATGATAGCTGCTGAGCCACCCTGGTCCAAAATCCTCCTGGACTCTTCAGCCACCGCAAAAAGAGCTGTCTCTGTCCCATGTTGGGGCCAGAAACCCATCTGTGAGGAGTGAAGCCAGTTGTTAGACTCTAAGAACCCAGATAGCACTGAATTCACATGCCTCTCAAGGATTTTACTAATCACCGGGAGGAGGGAGATAGGACGATAATTCCCCCAGTGCTCCGGGTCAAGGTGTTTTTGCTTTCACCAACTGGCACATTTCCAGGGCGGGGGAACCACTCCCAAGGAGATAGAGGGGTTAATCAATTCGCAAATCACCAGAAGAATTGTTCCTGTCGCTAAGTTCAGAGCGTGGGGAGAGGCGGGGTCCCAAGGCGAGCCTGATTTCACACGAGCTAAGATGGATTCTAGGGATTCAAGGTCAAGCAGAGGAATATGTTCCAATGTCACTTGGGTACCAGAGGGAGAAATAACCATGAGGGGCAGGTTCTTATAAGTGGCTGCAAGAGGGAAGGTGAGATATATGTCGTGGATTTTCTTGTAAAAGAATTCTGCCAGATCGTTGCAGCGAGCAAGGGTGCCATCAACGGAGACTTGTGGAGACAGAGGTTTAATGAGAGTTTTAGCACTGCGGAAAATTTCACACGGAGAGTTGGCTGCGAAGCTAATTTTCTCACCATAATAAGCCGCTTGTGCGGATTTGATTTCAGCTTGGTAGGTTCTAATAGCCTCCCTATAATTTTGTTTACTAGATGCTGCTTAGTCCCTTCTCCGTTTCCTTTCTAATTTTTTACGTATCAACCCACTAACGAGCATGATCGATAGCAATTTTCTGTACAACAGTTATACTTGATAATGGAGCACAGCGGGGACCTGGGAGGTGGAAACAGATACCATTCCAGATCAGATAGGTTGGTGAGGTGGTCATTTTTGATTTGATATCTTCCGTGATTTATTTTGCCTCCTCTTTACGTACCGGTTTCTTTCTTGTTATATTAATAGGGAGCCTGCTTAGTGGAAGCATGCATTTGTAGGCAACACATATTTTAGTTTGGAGGGGGTTGTTGGATGGAGGTTTTCATGGTTTATTTGTGTTTGAGTTTTCACCCACTTATGGGTATGCAGCACTGCACGTATTTGCTCGTGGATTCTCTTTACCCACACCCCTAACGATACATGACACAGGCTCAGACACATTAACATTATTGCGCCCTCTCCTAGAAAGTAAATAGCTAAATGACAAAAACGAGTAGGCAGTGGTCCTCAGATTTGCTCAGACATGAGGCCCAGATGTCCTCCTAATTCATGAGACCATTGACTGGGTAAGAACTCCAACCTCCTTAATAAATATGGTTACGCCTGCGTTTACCATGCTAGAAGGGCAAGAGTAATAGCCATCCTTCTTTAACACTCCTTCCCCCTGATAGTTACCAGCTTACATGCTGATTGGCTAGGATGCCTTGTGACATTAAGTGATACACAAGAGGGTCATAACTGGCCATTTGTGAAAGTATACATACCTCTAAATCTGTTAAAATACTCACTAACCAAATTATCCGAAATATTGACATTGCAATCGACTGGCCAATTAATAACCGGTAGTGATTTTAACAGTGTCATGGACCCTGCCATTGAGTCCATCAGTGCTAGGAAGATACACATGGTGACCCCCATGGTGACTTGGGTAACCTCTATATGCTATACAGTGTGTGGTGCATATGCAACTGGACTGACAGACACTACACCTTTTTCTCTCACTCAGATTCCTCTTTCACCTGACTCGGATACTATGTTTTTCCAGCAACAGATGTGATGGGTGTGAAGGGAATTCTTATCCTCCGTTATACCAGACCACACACCAGTGGAACTAATCTTTAGAGCAGCTCCCTGGGTGAAACTCGGGAATTGCCTCTCAAATCCTGGTGGCAGGAGAATGCACACTTTGTAGACAAACTCAGGGAAGGGGATCACAAGCTACTTTGAGGCCAATATATAATCAATCAACTCTGCACTTACCATTCGGGAAGCACTTAAAGTGGTTATCTGTAGGCACATTAAATCTCTAATAATTGGGGAAATGCGGAACAAGGGCAGAGCCATTGCATACTTGAAATGTCTAGTGCAAGAACTTTAGCACACAGCAGTTCATACCCAAGAGGATCAGAACATTATGCTATTTAACTCCGAAGTCGAAGAGCTATGACATCTCAGGTTGGTGTAAGCTAGACTAACTTCGCTCACTTGCCACACAGCATCAGGTCTATGAAGAGGACAACAAATTGAGTAAATTACTGTACTGGCTTGCAACCCAAGACCTCACTAACCATGTGGTACCCAAGCTCCAGCGGAAAGATAGTGTGGTAGTCACAGATCCTGTACCTAGAGAAGCAGCATTTGGGCACTATTATGCCTCCCTTTATGCAGCACAGTCCACACCTGCTAGTGAGCAGTCTAACCTAATAGCGAACAACCTTGTTGTACATGCCATAGAATCTGACCAAAGGCGGACACTAAATGCTTCACTGACAATGGAAGAAAGCTAAGAAGCTATCATGGGTCTGAATACTGGGAAGGGTCCTGGTCCCAATAGGTTTCTTGCGGAACTCTAAAAAGTATTTAGTCTATTTTGGACCCTTACTTATTACTGATATATAGAAGCAGGTCAATGATCCCCAACTTTAGAAGCACTCTGATGGACACAATTCTAAAGCAGAGAAAGGACCCAGATGATTGCTCCTCATATATGCCCACGCCACTCATAAAAAGAGGCAAAAATCTTGGCCCGAATTCTAATGCAAGCGGTGGGATCCTTGATACATTATGACCAGAATGGATTTATGCCACATTGATGGATGCAAAACTGTATACAGCAATTTCAGTTTGTTCTGGCCAACACAGCACATTTGAGTGGGTCAGCAGGAGCAGTCCTAGTGGAGTGTGAAAAAGCTTTTGATTCAGTACACTTTCCCTTTCTGTTTCAGATCCTAGAGTGTATGAACTTTCTACCTCAGTTCCTCAGTAGTGTCCACATTTTTTATCGGCCCTCATGGGTGTCTGTTTGTGTCAATGGTGCACTATCCCATCTGTTCCCAATAGAAAGTGGCCCAAGTCAGGACAACCCTGTTTTGCCCCCTTCTCTTCGCACTTTCCATTGAGCCACCAACAGAATGGATCTGACAAGATTTGGGCTTACAGGGTTTCAGATGGCAATCAGGTCATGAGGATTGATTCTCCATATAAGCGGATCACCTCCTGGTCTATATCCAGTGGCCCAAATGCTCGCTGCCCCAGCTGCATGAAATGCTCAAAAAATATATAGTGAAATGCCTGCCTCCAAATTAATTCAAATAAATCACAATACATCCCGATTGCTTTGAGACAACCGGAGCTCCTGGTGAGATCACGTCTCATGGACCTGGGGATCTTCTTACAATATCTGGGTAAATATATGACCACTGACACAAATATGGTGTTACTCTAACATAGCACCCCAATGGCCCAAACTAAATCTATTAAGAACGTTTCTGCAAGTGAGATAATCAAGGGCTTGGATTAAAAATCCAGTATTTGATGACATGAAGCGGCCAGCTACAAAGCCAGATTGATCACTATGAATTAGCTCTTGAGCGGCTGCTGTAATCCGCAATAAAATCCCCTCAATGTTTATGATGGTCGATGCCGAGAAGGCTTTTGACCTCGTAAACTGGGAGGCATTATTTACTGGGCTCAATAAATTCGGATTTCCGCTCTCTGTCATTCACATGCTAAGGAATATATATCAGGGGGCTGAAGCCAGAATAGTTGTGAATGCTGAACAGATTGGGACAGTATCCATCAGGTGGGGGACCAGGCAGGGTTGTCCCCTGTCCCCCCTACTGTTCACTTTTTTTATTGAGCCATTGGCAATTAGAATTCGTGAAAACCCTGAAATTAGAGCGCCTATAGATGGGATGGAGAAACTGAAACTCTTCGCGGATGATATAATTCTTTATTTGCTTCCTGATAAATCTAATCTAGAGCGGCTTTTAGCCGAGTTTACTAGCTTTGAATCTATAGGGGGGTATAAAATTAATCAAAATAAAACAGAAATCATCACATTAAATATCAATGATAATTCTTTTTTACCACCCATTCTGCAAAAACAAGCATCTAAGTCAGCCCCCATACGCTATTTGGGTATTTTCATTTCTAAATCAATAGATCAACTGTTTACACTGAATTACACAGCTATGCTGATAAGAATAAAAAACCTGCTGGATAAATGGTCAGTACTTCCTTTGTCAGTTATAGGACGTGTGGCACAGATAAAAATGTCCATTCTCCCTCTTCTGGTGTTTCTTTTCAGTAATGTCCCTCTAAAAATTAATGCAAGCTATTTTAAAGAAATAGACTCTTTATTCAGGAACTTTATATGGGCTAAGAAGGCTCCTAGGGTGAAACTTGAAGTGTTGCAATTGGAGGTAGATAAAGGGGGGCTAGCACTTCCAAAAATTCGTACTTATTACGAGGCTGCAATCCTCGATATAGTAGCTCGCTTATTGGATTTCAATAATTTACAAGATCATTTTTTTCTAAATCGAATGGTTCAGGAGGCAGGTGAACAACTTCCTACTTTCTTAAAAATTATTAAATTGCCAAAAAACACAAGATATAAGACATTACGTGATCTGTCATCTAGACTTCAATTGTTATTTAAACAGCATACTTCTCCAGGCTGGGTTTATTTAAGGCTCCAGGAATGCAAGACCTTAGGCTTATTACTTCATCCCTCACGAATTTCGAAGTGGAAGGAGATTGGTATCGAGGAACTGGGTCATTTCTATACGAATAATAAGGTGATCTCGTGGCAGGAGGTCCAAACCAAGCTTATAGATCAAACTATACCCAATTTCCTTGACTACTTGCAGGCCATCAATTTTCTGAAAAAGGCCAATTTTCCCACCCCTTCCGCGACGATGAATTTGGCTTCCCTGCTCTATAAAACCAAAGTAAAAGGCATAGGAAAATGGTACACTTTGCTCCGGAAAGATAGTGAGATCCCTATCCTACGTATGTTTTTGGGGTAGGTTGAGCGTGAAACGGGGTGTGCATTGTCCGGTCAAGAATGGCAACTTCAAGCTTGGCTCGGCCATAAGGCTCTGAGAGCGGCTAATTTTAAACGGATGGCTTTTTTAAATAGATGGCTAGCATACTATACCCCCAAGACCTTGAGTAAACTATATCCAGATGTAGAAAATAGATGCTTTCGTTGTCAGGCCGAGGAGGAAGGAAATTGGCTTCACATTTTCTACACCTGTCCTAATCTTAATGAATTTTGGGGAAATATCTTTACAGCTATAAGTCAGGCCCTCCAAAAGCCGGTAGATCCTGAAGCCGAAATTGCCTTATTCGGAATCTCCAGAGTTAAACCAGGACTGACCAAATATGAAGAAGCATATGTGATGATGTGTTCAGTGATGGCACGTTCTTTAATTCTTCAAAACTGGAGGTCGCTAGAGATCCCCTCTTTTACGAAATGGGTCAATAAAATGAAGCGTACGAGGGGCTTTGAGGAAGCGTATGCTATGAGGGTGGGAGCAACAAGTACATTTCTTAAGATCTGGCAGTTATTTGACAACGGTACTATGTACACTCTTTAAGTAGACTCCTTCCAGCACACAATATTTTAAAACATTGCTTCACTGTAGTAAAAGAACTTCTATGTATAGGATTGACAGGAAAGAGGGTTTAATGTTCTACGATAATGCAACTATGGATGTTATCCAGTTCTGTGTATTGATTTAATATGGAGTTAGTATTATGCAGCAAATACTGTTTTAAAACGTATATGTATTGTACTGCGATATTTTTTGTAAGTAGCATTAGACTTTATGTTAAAATATCTTTAGCCCCTCTCTTGCGTTTTTTTTTTTTTTTTTTTAATCATAGTAGTGTAGTACATCAATGTCTTATGGTCTCAGGTGGTAGATTATTAGGATTATGACTGATTTGTATATGGAGAATTTTTCCTGATTGTTTGTTACTATCCCTGTTCTGCTCAATAATTAAAAACATTTTTTTAAAAAAAAGAACGTTTCTGGGGGAGTTCTTTCAACATCCTTTGAGACTCACACCAGATGAAGATTATTGACCTGAAGGCCTCAGACAAACCCTTCCTCTTGGTCATGGGCTGTGGCGCTCCATTTAAAACAGAGACCCTCCCAATTTTCCTCTATACCCTTCAAAGGTTCTCCTATATATTTTCGGACACTTGTTTTACAGACACAATGCTCTCAGACTTTCTCTTGGCAGTCCCCCAACCCCCAATCACACTCACCAAAAGTATTCAAATCCCTTATGTTGGAGGGCTGGGGGGGTCCTTCCGACCCATCATACAAACTAGAGAGGGACCCCATACAGACCTCTCCACCAGATGCAATCCCGTATAGCTCTTCGGTCTCGAGGGGGCTCACTGATCTCACCATGATACCTTTGAGCTGTAATTACATGGCCTTGAGAAACATTGATTGGTTTAAAAAGATCACTAGGGAAACTCCTCTGTGACGGGGTATCTGGCTGCCACAAGTTTTGAACCTTGCCAGTTTGGGTGATGGGATATTGTTGGTATATCAAAAGTGGGAGACATTTGGGAGGAGGAACATTCAAGGCATTTGACCAACTGACTGCAGATTATTATCTTCACCCTTTACAATTCCTCTGCTAGCTGCAGCTCCAGCATGCCTTTCATCCCTACCATCTTCTTCTGAGGCCACTGCCAGAATTCAACACCCTTAATCCTAAAATTATAATGCAGTCAATTGCTAAGAAAGGTATCTCACCTAAATACAGATCTCTAGTATTACACTCCCCTGACCCTCTCATAACACTAAGGGACAGATGTCTGTTGATATCGGTCCATTAGGGAAGATGAGTGGGTCGATGCAAAAATGCCAGCCCGATCAATGACTATATTGGTTAAAATCAAAATATTACAAATTAAATACTTCCATCATACTAATTATGACCCCACTAGCCACTGGTGCCTGGGCCGGCGCAAGGACCTGTCTTGCCCAAGCTCTAAACGGAAGCAAGCAGATTTTTCCCACCTGATCTGGAAATGCCCCAACATTGATTATTACTGGTCAGAGATATACTCCAGACTAACCAGAGTGGTGGGATACCTACTGAACCCTAACCCCGCACAGGCACTGCTGCAAGTCATGCAAGGAGGGGGACCTGATGCCTGCGTGCAACAGGATTACTGATTGCTAATGGGGACATACCTATCACTGGATCACGCCCCTGTCGCTACCCTAGATGAGTGGATACAAGGGATGGCCATCTGTGCAGCAGCAGAAACAATGGCAAACAAAGTGAGAGGCTGGTTATGAAAATTCCATAAAATATGGACAGATGGTTTGCACAGTACGAGTGATACAGGGGTGGAGAGTTGACGGTCGAGGAGGGAGGGTATTTGTGACACATGATAAATATTCTCATACTTTGCCATGGACCTTAGCCGTTGTGTTTGGATCTGTATGTGCTGCTTTGATTCTGGCTTACTATAATAACAATAAAAATATTTTATAAAATCGGTGGAAGCAATGTTTGTACATCTGAATGCTCAATTGATAATAAAGCAATTATAGGTACTTTCTTTACAGCATTTCTTCTTGGAAAGTGGTGCAATGCACGATACACAATAAACAGACCAGTTGTCGTGAATAATAGCTTTCATAATATCTGACCCAGAAGTTTGCCTTAGAAATTATTTATATATAAGACTTGATTCCAGTGTCTAGATAGCTAATAGTGTTAATTTTCTGCTCTGTATTAGTTGTAAAATGTTTTTGTAATTCATGTTTTGGATTGTCTTGTACCTTTCACGAGTTTTCCACAAGAAAAATAAGTCTATCACTTTAAGTTTCCAATTAATTTTTTAGCTAATTCATTTATTACTTAACACTTAGATGACTGGTTGACTTATTACTGTTGGTGATGGTAAACGATCTTCTAAAACGATGATATATTTTCATCCAAAGAGTGTATTATTATGTGCTTTAAGCAGCTCATACATTCTCAATTTTGAGACCAAAGTTAAGGCTTATCGTGACTAATAATTTGTATGTATATATTTCTTGAAATCCAACTAACATGTTGACTGGCTTCATCAGTTAGTTTTTGATGTTCAGGTCTATTATCATTTTGTACCAGTAACAATAAGAAGTGATGTAAATTCATACTTTTTATGTTAAAAGCTGCTAGCCAGTATGAAGTTACTAAATAGAATGTTGGAGAGCACAGCTACAGTGTACCCTGGCCGTATTATACAAAGGTTACACTTTCCCTGTTCGTTTGCACCACCGCTGGGTACAAACAGGACAAGCGTGCCCTATTATGCTGAATATTCTAATGTGCTGCTGTGAACGCATGCTGCCCTGGGGACAGCACATTCAAGTGAAATACCGAGCGGCTGCTTTACTCAGCTGCTTTGTGGTTCACTGTACAGGTGGCACCCAACTGCACTATCAAGAGGGCCGAGAGGACCCCTTGTAAGCAGGTGCAGCAAATGACTGCACCCACCTGCAGGGAGGTGTCTGGGGGGTCCATATGACCTCCCCTTTAACCCTTCCTGAGGGCTGCCCTCTGGGGGATAACTGACAGTACACCACCTTTTTGTGGTGCACTGTCGGTGCGCCTCCGACAACTTCTTTGTCTTTCCACCAATGTACATAATACGGCTCAGCGCAGAGGCAAAGGGATTCCCTCATTTGCATGGTTTTGCGCTCCCATTGAAATGAAGAAATGTCCTTTCATGAGTGCACTGGTGCACATGTGGGCCAGTGCTTTCAGTATCACAGAAGGGGCTGAACAAGCAGCTGCAGCCCCTTCTACAATAACAAAGTGGCCAGCGGGGGGGGTGCAAAGAGGGCGCACGTGCTCTTGTGCCCCGAGGGCACTTTGTGCAATACAGCTCCCTAAAAGTCGCTAGTACTTCAATAAGATACCTTTTGTACATGCCAGCGAACACGTTCACTGATAGACAAAAAATTCTGTGAATTGTTCAGACAAAGCATGGTGTTTCATATTGTTGCTATTCATATTTCTTGTATTTCATCAAAACAGCAGTAATTTGCGGTAACAATGTATTAAACTTGTTGTCTGCTGAAATTAATCTTGCTCCACTTCACAAATGTCTATTTCTGCTTCATTTTGAACAATTGGGTTTCCACATGGTGCAGGTGTTAATCATGTTGGCACAGCATTTCTTTCAGAAGTAATTGGTAGCAACTCACCTATGCACGTTTTTCTTAAGAGATTTCATCATTTAACATTTTTAAATATGTAGGTAAAAAAGGGGAAGTCAACGTCTGCTTCAGAGTTTCAAAACCGAATTAATGTGAGTGAATGTTGTCAAATATACTTTCCTTTTGTACATGGTAAAGAATGATGTCGTTTTCAAAAATAGTAATGTCATTATCAACTGCCGAGGTTGAAATAAGTTACGTTTTGTTTTCCCTAATTTTACCAAGCTCCCATCATAACCTTCCACTTCAAATTTTGAACTGTTGTCACCTTGTGAGACGTTTGCCTACATGTGATTTTTTTGTGTCATTTTAAACAGACACACCTGAGTTTTTCTCAATATTATAAATTGATCCACAACTCCAGTCTAATACTGTTCAGAGGTGTTTTAAGGATTGGGAAAAGTGGGCAATGGCCTCCGGCCTCCACCTTTCCATTTGTTTTATGCGTTGTGGTGTGACATTTGTCCTGCATGAGAATTGTTGAGCAATTTTACATAGATACCTTTTCATAGCTGGAAGAGCGTTTTAAATTGTGTGAGTTTTTACACACATTATCACTTAACGTAAAAAATGATGTACATGTCCAATGTAATACTGATCATAGACATGGGAAAAGTGTATTAGGTCCCCTGCCCACACCTTCCAAGAGGCCAACTAGTAAAGTAATATCTCTCTCTCGCTCTACTTATCACCATTGTCTATTTCTGTATCTCAATTTCTCTTCCCCTCTCTTTGTACCCCAAATATCTTTCACTCTCTATTACCTCACCACTCACTACCTTCCTAAATTCAACTCTTCTCTACGTATGTATCTCTTTTCCTACTGTTTTCCTCTCCCTCTTTACCAAATTACACTCCTCTTTACCTCTTTCTCTACTTCTATGTCTACCTCCTTATAACATACGCCTCACCTCACCTTCTATTGTCTACCTTGCCTCTTTCTCTACATCTCCCCATGCTTTCTAACTTACTCTCTCTATCTTGTTTCACCTTAATTCTCGCTATCTGACCAATCAATACATTTCCATCCTTGTCTCCACATCCTTCTATCTAGCCATCTCTCTGGCTATCTCGGTCACCTCTCGACCACTCTCTCTATCGCTTCAATCATCCTTCTGTAGCATGTCTGTCTCCTTACACCACCTCATATCTTCCAACATATCCCTCTGTTTCCCACTCTCTACTCCACATCTCTACTATACCTACACTATATGTATCTTACCTCTATCACTCTCTCTAACTGAATGTATGACAGTATTCCACATGCGTTTAGGATGCATGCGTTCCGAACACCGTCTTTTGTATGAGCACGTCTTTAAGACGCATTTATTTGTTGTGCAAGTCGTTTTAACGACTTGGCTTAGGGAGGTGCTGGATGTTTGAATACGTTAATTAGCTATTTCAACTCCAGTCTGTGCAGCAGTAGGAAAGGTGTTGGACTTTAAATCCAACACCATACCACCAATGCGCCCCCCTAAAAGCAAGCCATTGTTACGACTTGCGTGCTGAACGAATGCGTGCTAATGCCGCGTTTGCTCTTTTGCAGGCTCTGTGTTGGCACAATGTGATTCTGGCTTCGTCCCAAAGTGTGTTTCCCCTCTATCTGTACATCTCTATTTTACCTTCTCAAATCTCTCTACTCAATAAACTTAATCTCTCTCAACTTCATCTCTCTCTTTACTTCTATTCTCTATATCTGCGTCTCCCTATAACTCAACTCTTTCTACCCTTTTCTCACACTTCTCTCTGCCTTGCCACTCTCTTCCACACCTCTCCCAGTGCCGTATTCATCTCTCTACCGAACATTTCAATCACGTCCTGATTTCAATATACTCCATACTTCTTTCTCAACTACCTAATCTCTTAATGTAACTCACCATTTGTTTTCTCCACCTCCCCTCTTTCTGTCTCTGCTCCTTATCCCTCTTCATTCTCACTAACTTAGTAATTTCACACTAACTCTTTTAGAATGTCTACCTCTTTTTTTCTATCTATAAATAACTCCTATCTCTCTCTCCAAACTCTCTATGTTGCACCTCTAGATCAGTTCACATCCTCTACCTCACCATTCTCTCCATATCACGCTCTCTCTTTCCCACATCAAGCTCATCTCTCTTTTGCTACCTCAGCTATCTCTCTACTTCATCATGTGTCTCTCCAAAACGCATCTCTCTTTCTCTCCTTCACACTTCTCTCTCGAACTTTCTATCTGTATCATTATTTTTGGACCTGGCCCTTTTTGCAGGGTTATCCCCAAACTTTGCCTTCTTCCTCCTATTTTTTCTGACTCGTCGTTGCTGGCTTAGGACTGTGGGCACCCTACCAATGCTAATCAGTGCTAAAGTGCATGTGCGCTCTCTTCTTTGAGCATGGTATTATTGGTTTACACCGGTTTGGCAAATTTAATTTATTTTTTACTATTTAATAAGGGGGGGCAATATAGTCACTGTATATCTCTCCCCATGGGTGGCTTTGTTCTGTTATGTCCTGATCACCAGCATTGCAAGTCCAAGAGGCCACAAAGGGCCCTGGACTCAAGGGGATTTGGGTTTGCATCAGACCCGAGCGGTCCCTTGATAACATGCACCTTACTAGGGGCACTTTTTCTTTGGTTACGTGTGGACTTTTGGGGCGAGTCTTCGACAGAGGCCCCCCATCAGGATCGTGGTCCCGGGAAGGAGCTTACTATAATATACCTATTAGTAGGGAATACGTTTTTCATGCCTTAAAGGTATTATTGTTTATAGGTAAGACTGGAGAATTACTGTATATCCTGTAATAGGAGCACAGCAATGCTGTGCTCTATTCTTTCATTGTGCTAATGTGGTTATTCATGTATATTATAACCTGCTGCATTTTATGCCCTGATGTTTACTAATGTATGTTGTTTTGATCATTGCACTGTCAGGTTAACAAGTACTATCACAGGATTGCATAGTATGCACAGCATTTATGATTAATGTGTTTTTATGCTATAACCTGTTGTATTTCATAGCCTGATGCTATACTATATGTCATTTCGATTCTTGCCTTATCTGGATAATGCATACTGATTTAGTATTTGCGAGGATGCACAGTATTTATGATTTATGTCATTTTTGGTCTATGATTTATGTACAAAATATTTTCATATAATTCTGTGTGGAGTCTCTTTAGTGGTGTATTTGTTGTGTTACTGGTGTGATTGTGTTGCGCAAACGCTTTACACATTGCCTCTGGGATAAGCCTGACTGCTCTGGCCAAGCTACTAAGGAGGTGAGCAGGGGTTATCTTGGATGTGTAACTCCCTTACCCTGACTAGAGTTGTGAGTTTTGCCTGTCTTAGGTGCTTACCCTAGCCAACCAGAAACCCTATTTCCAACAATCACTCTATTTACTTGACATTTCTTTTTTTCTCAATTTGCCCCTCTCTCTACTTCCGCATTCTCTTACTAAATTGAATTTCTCCATATGCACAATAACAGTTTACCCGATTAGATGGCAGAGGACCAGAGAAGACGCAACACCTTGGAGGAGGTAAGGCACAACTCCATACATTGGGGTTCTCCTATACTTTGTTGTCTCTGGCCCTTCTATAAGTAGTGGACTCCAACTCAACTCATTTCTTCCCATCTCTGGAGAAAGCTTGGGTTTGGCTACACTCCAAGGGTGTACATGAATAACCCGAGGCATCTAGAGATAGCTTACAGAACTGGTCTGAGGCAGTACCCAAGCACTGCTGCCATCCATGCAAAACACTATCCCACCCTACTGAGGAGCAGGCAGCTCAACCCTTTGGTTTTGCTTTGTTCGCCCTAAGTTGTCAGGGTATGCCCAGACGTGGGTCACTTGCTCACTTTGCCACTGGATTCAAGCTAGCCTGGCTGATGACGGCTGATTAGCCAGAAACTGGTCCCAGGATGCTTGTTTCCGGTCCTGGGAAGACATGGCTTGGCAGTTCGGGCTGGACCGTTCCCCTGAGGCACAGGGTCAGACTGATCTGCATATGGCCATGTCTGAACTGGGGTGGAGGAGTGAGCTAAAGAATGATGATGGATTAAACCTAGATCAGTTGACTGGGGGTGAGTGCTTGCAATGTTCAACACTCTGTCCATCATCCCCTTTGGTTTTGGTTTGTTCGCCCTAAGTTGGCAGGGTATGCCCCGCCGTGGGTCCCTTGCTCACTTTGCACTGGATTCAAGCTAGCCTGGCAGATGATGGCTGATTAGCCAGAAACCGGTCCCAGGATACTTGTTTCCGGTCCAGGGCAGACATGGCTTGGCAGTTTGGGCTGGACTGTTCCCATGAGGCACAGGGTCAGACTGATTTGCATATGGCCATATCTGAACTGGGGTGGCGGAGTGAGCTAAAGAATGATGATGGATTAAACCCAGATAAGTTGACTGGGGGTGAGTGCTTGCAATGTTCAGCACTCCGTCCATCACCCCCTTTGGTTTTGCAAGAAAGGGCCCTGGCGATCACTGAGATTCAACACGTAGCACTAACAGATATCAGGCCCTGGCCACAGACACTGACTTGGACTCAGAGCTACAGGCTCCTGGCTCAATCTCTTCAGATGAGGGTTCCTTGATCACTCCACTGAGTCCCCCCCACAGAGCAATGCCAGATATGTGATGTGTTCTGGATGGTGAGTGCACTCAACCACTGAAGTGAGTGCTGGAACTGATCATGCCATGTGGGGTAAGCAAGTAAGCTTTGGATGAGACTGAGGTGGGGCTAGCTGTTTGATTCCTCGTTAGCTGGGCCTGGGAGGATTTACTTGGCATACTGTATCTCATTTTTCCACTGGGCCTGACCCGTCCCTCCAAATACATCCACACTGACTTATTATTGTTAAAGGCATGTATAATGTTTATGTTCTACTGTCGGGGACATTGTGGCACAATGCCTGTTGGAGTCTAAGTCTGGGGTAGGGGAGTTTTTGCTAAGTTCCAGTTTTGTGTTTTTCTTCTGGCTGGTATGGAGGGCATTGAGAGGGTGGTGGGAGTCCTTTTCATTGGGGAGGGTAGACCGCCTTGGAAATCGGAATAACAGGGAAATCTTTTGCAAATATGGCTACCTCCTTTAATATAGTAACCTCGAACATATGGGACATGGTGACCCAGGCATATTCACATTGCATGTCTCCAAGAAAAACAACTCACTAGAGGGTAATGGCTCTTGGCTCTAGGTAGGCAGCATTATTCCACCGTTACTGGTAAGTCTGTTTAAAGAGCCATGTCTTCAAAAGTTGTCTGAATCTGGTGTAGTAAGAGGTAGTCCTAAGCTCCAAGGGTAATGTATTTCATGCTCGAGGGGCAGTAACGGAAAACCTACACCCACCCGTCCTATGTTTTTTATGAGTGGGGATGACCAGGTGGAGTAGGTGACTGGATCTTAGTTCTCTGGTGGGGCAATACTTGGTGATCTGAGATTTTATGAAGGCAGGACGATTCAAATGTAAGGCTTAAAGACAAGAACAGCAGACATTGAACCTAGTTCTCTGTGCCTCTGACAACCAATGGAGGTCCTTGGTCACCCGAGATATGTGACCGCATATGGGCAGATGTAATATCAGCCGAGCGGCCTGATTTCGAATTAGCTGGACCCTGCGCTGAAGAAATCTGGGGAGTAGTGTCTTTGAATGAGTGAAGGATGTCCTCATCTTATAGATCCTCCACCTGAGCTATCCCTGTCTTCTGCCATGGTATCGGATCATGCATTCCCAACAGCACTCTCATAGCAGGGTAATCCCAAAGGGGGAGCTGTGGTGCATATGCGACCTGATTCTGCCTGGGCTGAATGTATCTGTTACAAACCATTTTGGCAAAGTGCATGAGTCTACCCATACCCCTCACGGGACCCCTGGACACAAGCAACCACTCCATCAAGCCCCTACATTCCAGCTCTGCCAGCACAGATCTACATTCCCCCATCATATCACCTGCTAGCCATCTCATTGGCCAATGCATTGTACCGCTGCAAATTACAATTCGAGGTCTGGCCACCCCAGGCCGCCCTCCATCGTCAGGCAATGAAGCACTTGAATCAAGATGCATTTCTGAGTGGGCCCTATACCAATTCAGATTCTAATTGTCTCAGATCCTCAAAAACTAATTCCAAGACATCCAGGATATCAATGGACTTGAATCGGGCTTCTTCGTTACTTACCATGTACTCACACTAGCACTTAGGGACACATGATCGGCGAGTGGCGGCAAACCAAAGCTACACCAGGGTTTGCAGTGTCTTCTCACACATGGATTAGGGCGATATCAGTACTTTATACTGCGCTGCTACCGGCAGGCGCAGACCTTGCACTTAGCAGTAAGTCGCGATGGGAGGATGGCCTGGGAGTTGAGCTAACCACCAAAAGATAGACGATGGTGCTGGAACACATGAAACGCAGGCCGCAGATTGCTCGAATATAGTTTACGCATTTTAATTATCTTCAGCAAACATACATCACACCACATCAGCCTCATGCAATATTTCCAAGGGTGACACTGGCATGCCCCAGATGTGGACATGCAGATGCCACATTTCTACATATGGTCTGGGAGTGTCCACCAATTCCACATGTATTGGTCCAGGTACTAGACCATAGAGCCACAGTGGTTGACATACGGCTACCTCTGATCCACTGCTATGCCTCCTAGAGATCACTAAGCATATCAAATGATGTAAATATCATTTAAAAATGGTGGACTTTGCCCTGGCCCTGGTTAAGAGATTGATAGTCATGGCCAGGAAGGCAACACAGCCACCTACGATACTTTGTTGGCTTCAGGCAACCCATACATGGGCATTAGCTGAGTCGGACCCTATGGTGTCTACTCAACAGCGGCAGGGAGGCGAGCGAGCCACCACAATCTGGGACACACATATACTCAAACTATTTTACAAACTGAAAATACCTCCCACCAGACCTCTTAGGCAGATGAAGAGGATCTGTCATTAACCCTACTGGTTAAAGTCCGGGGGATCAATTACGGCCGTACTGGATTGTCAGTGCCATTAGATACTACTAGATGACCTTTGCACCTTTTTCTGCTTCCCGCCTTCCTGCCACAAACCGGGGGATCCGTGATAATGAACCACGTCACGTTTTGCATACACCACCAGAATCTATGCACACCCACCTGGGGGCTAGTCCCAGCCAGAAGTTTACATACGTTTTAGCTTTTTTTCCAGTTACTAAGTAAAGAAGGCTACTGTTCTGATGGGCAGGACGTGATGGCCTGAATTGTGTTGTCAGTTGACTTAATTGATATGTCATGTTGTCCTAATTTATTGGTTCTGTATTTCGTTTTTGTCAGTTGCCAACAACGTTGCTATACTCATGGTATACGCGAGAGTACATATTATTGCCCAATGTATACCGATTGGTTTTGTTGTTTAAATGGCAATAAAGATATATACAAAAAAAATTACATTGAAATTGTACTTCGTGACATAGAAAAGACATTTTATATTGAGTATATTTTACGTGGGGGCAT
This sequence comes from Triturus cristatus, assembly GCF_964204655.1. NCBI lineage: Eukaryota > Metazoa > Chordata > Amphibia > Caudata > Salamandridae > Triturus > Triturus cristatus. Next base: position 457,949,536 of record NC_140580.1, on the reverse strand, counting down.
GTACATCCATATATATCTCCATAATGACTGTTAAACGACAAACTATTACTCAGCTTGCAGTTTTATTATGTTTTACAAATTCATTTGTTTTGAACTTGTGACACCATTGTTACATTTTAGTCAAAATCTGAGAAATATTTGACTTTTCTCAATACACTCAACATTATCTAAACTTATTTTATGGTGCTATCCTGCATTTGAGTTATTTTATTATACATTATCAATATGTTCCCATTGTTAACACTTCAACTATCTGGGCGTCTGAGTCCCTGTTCTTTTATAAGCAACATGTGAATATTTAATATGCTAAAAAATAATATTTACAAACAGTTCAAAGATGACTTGTAAGTCTTTATATCACTACAGACTCCCCATTTCAACAAATGCATTGTCAGGCTATCTGATTTGTGGAAATGAGTACAATTACATTAGCATGACCCGAGATATAAAAAATTACTACCAACAAAAACGACATAGTAAATTTTACAGTATTTTTTTCAAGTATGTACAGCTGAAAATTAGTTGTGCGATTTTATTTAAAAAGGGACATTGCTTTAAACCATTGAAAGTGACAAATAAGGGAATACATCATGTTTGATAACAAACCTATTAAATGTGTGTTGTCCTAAGATCACCCATTACATTTGAAATTGATTAGTAGCATTGGAATATTGAGGCAGACTTGAATTTCTTTCGGCACACCTTTTATTATTCTATGCCCAATATCCTCATACCAGTGCATTTATTTCTACCTAATACAAGTCACAGCGCAATAATGTCTGCGGGAATTGTTTACAATGGCAAGTTCAAGAGATAGCTCTATTTTAAAACTTTCAGTGCCAGTTAAAGTTATGGTTAACCATTCTATAAAAGTTTGTGTTATGCTCTCTGAAGTATGAATGGAGCTGATCCAGGACAGTGCTGTTCACAACAGGATGCGGGCGACCCTTGGACTCGTGCAAACATCTCTCCCGCCCATCACTTCGAATGCAATAAAATCCCTTAGTTTGGTTAAAATAAAAATTTGATGGCACAATCCTGGGCGGCAAATTGAGGAATTTTTCCACCTTTTGCAATTCAGGAAGTGGATCCTTAATCAATGTATTTCCATCCACAATGTGAATTTGATCCATGCTGAAATGCTTCAGCCATTTCTCCATATGAACATCATAAAGGCTTCTCTGAATGGCCTTATACTTGGTATTTAGCTCTCCGTTTTTAATTACGATGTTCTCAAAGGGTTGAACAGGTTTGTGACTTTCCAGCCTGTTGTAATACACTTGGGTGTAATCAGATATTACTCTCTCCGTTGGGTCTCTGAGGATAAGCAACAGTTTGATAGAGCTATTCATGGCATGGATCCTCTCCGGCGCATAGGGAGAAGTAAAATATCCTGGGGTCTTCTCTACTGTAATTTGGTTTTCATATGAAAATGGCATCAGACCTCTGTACCAGTCTACTCCTTTCATGTAATTCTCATCCCAGTCAAAGAAGTGAACTTCTGTCGCTGCGACTACAACATTAGGATGAATATCCAACATTTCCAAGAGAGCCCTGGTACCTCCTTTACGAACACCAATAATGATGGTGTGAGGTATTCTTCGACTTGTACCTGGTGGTTTCACCTGTGCTGAATAATGTTCACTTTTATTGCTTAACAATGTTACTTCACTTTTCAGTATCTCCAGAAGTCCCCCATTCTCTATCTCATAGTGGTCGATCGGTGCGCTGTGAGTCTGGGCCAGTAACAGAGCTGACAGAAGTAGGAAGGCCATGTGGAGAGCAGCTTGGGCAGTCACTTCAAGATGGAGATTTTGATGGGTGATGCAAAACTATTGTTGGTGTCTTCTGAAGATGTCCATGAAATGCCTGGATTAACAGTGTCTGTTAGACGCATCTACAAAATAAGGAAAACAAATGTTGATAAAGAGCACGCAAACATTTTGCTATATGATATTGTTAAGTACACTGTATATGACAAAACAGCTGATTTGCGCCATATAAATTATAGCAATCTCCAGGATGGTTACAAGTGTGCGAAATTTATGTAATTTCCATTAGGAAAATTATGTGAAACAGAAAAGTGAAATTTTGCACTTTTTTTTAATGCAAACTGCTACTTTGCTTCCAAAATTGATGCGAAGAAGCAATTTGCGCTATAAAATTAGAGTAAAATGCACAAGGGCAGCGAACAAGAGCCTCTCATGTTCTGTCCATGCTTGTTGCTGTGTTTACCGCTTGATAAACATTTTTACCTGAGTGATCACAATTACACCATGAGGAATAATAGTGGGATTTCGCAGAATTTAGAGTAATGATGATATCCTGGAAATTACACAAATTTTGCCCAAGCCTGTTGTTTTCATATACTTAGCAATCTACCTTCTGCGACTTTTGTAGGTAGAAAAACCTTTTGGGGTATGATAGGCATTCCAGACGGTTTATCAGAAGAGGAACATTTCCTAAAGTGAGCTATTTCTCATGATTATTGCAAACACACACAGGTATGGCTGTTAAATCATTCATTTGTAATGCATGTACTGTACTGGTAGGATCTGTCTTCACATACATTTTAAGAACATTATTAAAAGATAAGAATAGTCATTGGGCTCCAACCAGCTGCTACATCCATCTCAGTTGAGCTTCCACCCTGGGCACAGTATGGAAGCAACTTTGATTGAAGTATCCCATACCATCAAGCTAGCAGTGGACCAGGGGCAGCAGGTGGCCTATTGCTTTTGGATCTATCCACGGCATTCAATACGGTCTCCGATCCTTTTCTCCTTCAGCGACTGAGTAAACATCGGGATAGGTGGGGCAGCCTTGACATGGTTTGGATCATTTCTATCTGACAGAAGTCAATCAGTTTGGATACCACCTTTGCTTCTGACACTAAGGGGTCTATTATAGTAGCGGGCGGATCGCCACCGCCCGTATGCAATTTACCCCCTGCCTGATTATGTTGGTGGGGTCTACCACGGCAGACGGGAAGACCGTCTGCCGCTTTTCCGCCCGGTCGATGAGTCGACCGGGCGAAAAGTTTTGAATATGGTGGCGGTGTCTGTTAGACACCGCCATCCATATTACTATGCATGCGGGGATCAGCCTTTCCGTGGCGGCAAGGCATGCGGATTTCGCCCGCCACAATGATGTGGATGGGGGATGCCACCGCCACTGTGGCATCCTATTTGCCGGTGCGGGACCGCCGCACCACTGGCGGCCGGTCCCAGCACCACAAGGGTGGCGGGCAGACATAAGTCCTCCCGCCATCCTAATAGGCCCCTAAACCATTAAGATTTGGTGTCCCTCAGGGATCTGCCCTGAGCCCTATGTTATGTAATATGTACATGACTTTCCTAGCAGATTTGCTGCATCCCTGTCAGCAGTATTTCAGTGAATGTTACAGAGCAATCTCCAATGCAACACCAGTAGGATTGAAGTATTAGTCTTCGGCACCCCACTCAATCCTGGGGCAGTGAGTTTGGTCTAGCTCTGCTCCTTCTCCCCTCATACTTGTCATAGCTGCACGCAACCTGGGGGTCAAATTCAACAATAAACTATCCTTCATTTCCCCCAGGTGGACAGTTTGGCAAGAGCATGCTTCAGCCTCCTAAGATCCCTGAAAAAGTTTTTATTCTTGCTCCCTTCACATTGCCAGAAAAAAGTCATGCAGGCACTTATAATGGCAATACACTATTCTGGGGCCTTCCAGCGTACTAACTCAAGAGACTCCAGCTGGTGCAGATTGCTGCAGTTTGACTTCTCCTAAATCTCTGAAAACATAACCACATTCATCTGCACCTCAAGGATTTGCATTGGTTGCCACTCCGCCAAAGAGTTCATTTCAAGGGTCTTGGGATGGCTCACAGAGCTTTGTATAAGGCTCGACCCCACTTTTTGGCCAACATATTCATTCATTACCTTCCAACTAGAGCTCTGCGCTCCTCAGACATCTTGCTGGCTGCTGTGCCTAAAGCCAGGAGGAAGAAATGGGGCAGCTCATCCTTCTAGGCCCTTGCTGCCTCCAGCTGAAATGCACTTACCCTTCATCTATGAGCCACCAAAGATGAGAGCACCTTTAAATGGAGACTAAAATCCTGGCTGTTCAACTAGGCCTTCTAACAGTCAACCTTTCTCTGACTAGTGGTTACGGGACCTCAGCGCCGGGACACTCATGCGAGTAGCCGTGCGCTTTACAAAAAGCAAAAAAATAATTGAATAATCTTCATGCCCCTTACCAGCTGAAATAGAAATAGTCTTCAAAATCTCGTAAAGTACAAGAACAAGAATCTCATAATTTCATTTTAGAAAAAATTGGCAAGACTTGTGTAGTATCACCTATGAATGGCATTACGGAAAGAGGGGCAATAATAAAGGTCAGCTTAAAAACACACTCTACAGAGATAAACACATCAAATTGTGGTTACCTGTATAATATAATGCAAAATGCAATCTGGAATCTGATAATACCACCATGAGCCCAAGTGCAGTCATGTAACCTCGCCAGAATGCATTCCCTGCCCCTGTCCTCCATCAGTCTACTGATAGTGAGTATCAGTGCCATACTGGCTACCAGGCGTTTTGGTGGGCTGCCAAGCTGGTGGCTGGTGAGCATCCTCAAACTCACATGTGGCCTCTTCCTTTGCTCTTATATATCACATGTTCTAAATCATGTTCCTTCCACAATCCAGAACTAAGGTAGGCACTGATTTATGCTTCTTAACAATCACAACAGCTCTATTGCAAAGGCCTCATACAACATTTTTCCAACACAAACCAATACTTTCCTCAATGGCTGTAATATCCAAATTCCACTAGCTGATGCTAATAGCCCCAGCTTTACAGACCATACTATAATTGTTACTTTCTGCAGATATAATTTTTTTTTTATTTTGTGTTTTTTGTAAAGCACTACTAGCTTCCCTCCCATGGCCTCAAAGTGCTTTTAGCGTTGGTGCAATAATGTTTTGCAGAGCCTGGAATTCAAGATGTACGTTGTCCTTCAGGAAGGGTCGGGCATCCCAGGGTCACTCAATATCATTGTGTCCCAAAGGATGATAAAGCCTCAATGTACAGAATCTTGAAGCCAGGATTGAAGACAATATGCTGGACTTTTCTTTCCCGACAATTTCTGCCCATCACACTCCAAGATTTCTGGGATTAGCCCTCGCCAGTTTATTGGAATCTCTCATCAATACCATATTGCTTTCATCATTCAAGTCATGACATTTGCTGTGCAGCTAATCAAAATGTATGTGAATACATTTATCACATTGTACCGCATTATCCTGAAACCCTCTGTAAACTTTGCCTAGATTTATTGTGTATTACTCGGAGTAATGTTCTTATACTCATTGTGTGATTCCACAAAGAAAAATGTACCTCATTACGAGTGGCCTAGAGTAGTATCCCAAGTAGGATAATGCTTCAGGAAATCTCAAATCCTTGGGTGTTTCCAAATTTGGAATTACTGGGCCCACAAAACTCAAGTCTGGTAAAATTGGGTCTGGAAGCACTGAGTCTGGATTCAACCAGTGCCGCCAGGGCCAGCTTTAGCGTTGGTGGCACAGGGCTACAGTCTTTTTTGGCACCCCTCTTCCAATGACCTTCTCCTCGGATTCCCTCACTACCATCTGGCAAAAGTGCTCTCATCTCTCCATAGCTCATCTCTCACATACATTATATTTGTTTTAAAGCACTGGTAAAGGCTGGCTTTACTAATCCACTCACCTAGCCTCATAAATGCAGATCTGTTCTTTGCAGCAGGCATATCAACCCTCTGTGCTACTTTATGGTGAGTCAAAACTGCCACTAGACAAAACTCTGAACTCTTTCTCTAGCAGGAACATTAATCACAAGAATTATCTTGACATTTTAATTGCTGCCCCATGCATAAGGAACTCTGTAGCAGGCATTTTTAAATTATAAGAAGTTGCTAAACACAGAGCCCCTCCTTAGTACAGTGTTCCTCCCCCCTACAGGTCAGCGCCCAGTGCGGCCACACCAGTCGCACTGCCCTAAAGCCAGCCCTGAGTGCTGCTCCACACCCAGTTAAACTCCAATCAGTGGCTGTAAGCAGTGTCACAGCCCAGCCCCTGCTTGACCCATTCAGCAGTACACAGTGAGCAGGCAATGGTCCTGCCAGCATGGCCTGGCACTGCAGAGCACTCTTGCCAGCCCCTGACCACCGACCCTCAGCACTGCACCCCTGCTCAAAGGAGATAGCAAATGGCACAGTAAAAGGTTCTGGTAATTGACCATGATGTTGTGATGACGTGGAAAGGACCCAGTATTCCCTGATCCACACATTATTCCCGATTCTGGATGGAATAACTTGTAATGCCTGTTATTTGATATTTATATACTTGTAGGAATCGGAGATCATGTACCCCGCACCACATAACAGACGTCTCGTGATGTGGCCAGTTTTGTTCTTTCTTACCCTCTCTTTTAAACTGAACTTGTAACCCTCAACTTGCTTGTCCCTTGCAATCAGATTTCAGCTCATCTGAAATCCGTTGATAAAGTTTGTGCAAGTAACACACACTTATGCTCACAGATTGAGATTCTCATGACTTTGCTCACTATCCACCGTGTGCGGGATTACATTAAAATATCCTAGTGGCAGTAACATTCAAGAGATCATAATATTAGTTGCCAAACTGTTTTGTTATGCGTTTACTGTCAAAAATAAACATGAGGCATGAAAAAAAACCAAAGTACTGAAATGAAACTACTGAACTTTGCATATGCTTCTCCTATACAGGAAGAGAGTTGGGAGATACCATTTTTAAATGTTCATGTTTCTAATAGTAGCCACTTTCTGTTTGTAGAGACAATGCTTGCTTTTTGCTCTATGTCGCCCACCAGAGGTAATCTAGGCGATTATCCAGAATGTTTTTAAATCTTGCTGGCATTCTGCAGAATGTAACTGCCAGAAAATACAGCTGCTGCGGCTTTCATTTTTCTCTGTGTTGTAGGTCACAGGACGAGAAAAATGCATCAGTACAAAATGTCAATTCAAAGAGTCCGTCATCTGTTATTTCAGAAAGTTGACATTTTAAACTTCCGGAAATTCTGATGTGGTTGGACTGCAGCAACGTGGAAGGGACGCAAAAAAAGATGAAATATTCGACAAACCAGCTTGTTCGAGACGTGTCCACAGAAATAATTCCACGCTCGGTGGTAGAACAAGCGCTCTTCTTGCATGATGAGTGCAATTTTAACACGGATATGGAACATAGTAAAAAATGCCCAGTCTTTGAAAGGGAGAGGACGAGAAAGGCGGGAATATGAGAGAAAGAAAAACGTCATGCGGACTTTGACGAGAAATGGAAGTATGGAACCATTATTCAAATTATATCTGGCATCAAAATTGACAGTCTATAGTTTAAATTCTTGAGACGAAAAAGAAAATACGGAACAGCCCTTTCTCTATTTGATCCGTAAGGGCTTCATTAAGAGTGAGAAACTGACTGACTCCTTTGAAAGGACTTGACTGTGCAGGACGAAGCACTTACAAAAATGGATTCGTAAGAAGAAGCAAACACATTGAAATACAGAGATTGCTTTTTTCAGACTGTGCCAATTTAAAAGCTGCATTTGGAAATGGGAAAACATTCACTCATATTTGTCTTGTATTGCTTATGATTGCTACCAATCTGTTTCGTAAACACAGCCATTGCATTGCCTCGCGTTATAGAGCCATTACTAGCTGGAACACAGACGCGGATGGATACTTTGTGCCAAAGACTTAAAGAAACAGCTTAATATTCAACTTCATGGAGACAGGTTATATTATTCCACATGCAAGTTGAATTCAGAGTGCAGGCGACGACGTTTGACACTGCGACAAATCCAGCTACAGAGAAGTGGCAGTTGTTGGAAAGTGTGTTATTAGTAGTGGTAAATGTGCATCTACCACTGGCAATAAGGACACTAACACGGTCTAGGGCTCAATATACTTCTCTCTAACTTATTCCCATGCTCAATCCTTGGTAGCTTGACTGTAAGCAAGAAGGCTCAACTTCAGAGACAGGTATGTAAAGCATTTAAAAGCAACAATTCAGTAAATAATTAAGACACAACACATAATAAAAATCCTACACCAATTTATAAAAATAGGAAATAATGTTATCTTTAAAATGATAACAAAACAACAAAAATGTTTAAATATTACCACTTTATAGTGCTTAAAAGCCTATGGCGCCACTTTGGGACATCTGAGCGTGATTGAGTTGGATAAAGTGAAAGTTTCAGACCAACTGAGATGGAGTCCTGACCGGATGCACTAGGGGGGAGGCCCCAGTCAAAATGATACCTTCGCACTTAGAACCTTTTCTGGAGCTTTTGCTTCCAACACCCCTCACAGCGACTCAACAGGCTGGATTTGCACAGGGTTCACCGGCTTGAGTTTCTGCAAAGCTCCGGTCAAATCCTGGAAGTCGGAGCTCCAGAGCTTTTCAGCGGTACGTACCAGCAGTCCAGGCGGGGTAGTGGTTGAAAAAGGCCGGCTTGGCTCTCCCAGTTGAGTCGGTCACCTTCTGGAGTTTTTTCTGAAAAGTTCTCCAAATTTCAGGAGGTGTTTCCTGAAGGTCTCCTTGTGGGTTCAAAGTGTCCAAAACACAAAACCACGGGTCAAAAATATCCTGGATGGTCCTTGGAAGGTTGAGACCACAATTGCCACAATGCACCTGGCCAAATTCTTAAAAGCCCACTGGATGCACGTCAGGCTGGGGACTCTTGGTGGTGAAATCTGTTAACCTGTAGCTTGCAGGGAGTCCACTCTTTAATCATTTTGATGCAAGGTACATTCACAGGGCTGTAGTTCCAGACAGTGGAGCAGCCACAGTCACTCAGAATGCAGAGCCTGATTGTGCAAATCAAGTTTCCAGCATGGCAAGCCTTCTTTTTTTTAACTTAGTTTCAAGCAGCAGATCTGAGAGGCTCTGCACTTATCACATATTTATTGGGTGTTCTCTGGAGTCAAGCAGGAGAGCACTCCTGTCAATGAGGTGCAGGGCAACACCCCAGAGCATGACAACTTCCTCCAAAGTGTGGCATATTCTTGTCCCAGAAACCATTCCTCCAAATGTCACGATGGCTGGAATATCAGCAGAGAAGCAAGAACTAGCTAAGCCAAACTCCAGTGTGGCTCATTTCTACAGCTCTCCTCTTCTTAACATCTGCAGATTCCTTCCTTTAAGCCTGCTGTCTGGCTGTGTCACAGAGAATGGGTGTAGGTAGGCATGGCATTCCCTGCCTATCCTTTACAACCCTCCCCCTGTTCAGGCATTCCTGTGTGGCAGAGCCCTCTTCAGCAGATAGCCTCTCCCCTGGTGAGCCACTTATCACTTTATCAAAAACACCTGGCTAATCCCGTCAACTCTGACCAATCAGGAAACACAGCAGAAAGGCTGAAATTTGGCTAACAGACAAGAAAGTCTCATAACGTCTATTCTGTTCAATTTAGGATACATTCAGCAAAGGCATATTGTTGGATTTATCACTACTATTCTTCTGAGTCTTTGAATTATATTTCATTCAATTCCTACCAATATTTATGCATCCATAAACTATTGAATGTTTTCCTATGGGGTTAGGTATCTCCAATGGAAAAATAAAGTCTACAATTTGTCCATCACCAGGGCGAATAAAACATCTTTCATAAAGGTCCTGCTTATAATTACATGACTTCCCACCCCTTGGACACCAGAGAAGACATTGGGGGTCCTGGATATGTAAACATATTGTGGATCCTCACCCCACAGTGCTCATAGCACCAAAGTTGATTTTGGGAGGGCTTTTACTACAATGGGGGAATTGCAACGTGCAATGTCTCTATCCCCGTGGCATATAAAACATCTTCTATAAGGACTCTGCTTATAATTACATGACACCTCACCCCTGGGACATCCAGGGGAGACACAGGGGGTACCTAATATGTAAAAAGATTATCACTTTTTAAGTGCGCCTACCACCAAAGTTGAGTTTGGGTGCAATTTACATTTCAAAGCAGTGCTGCAGAGCAGGGCTGCTTTAAAAATGACCTCTGGCACTTAGCAGTGCACACATGCAAGTGCAACAAAGGCTGCTGGTCCCGAAACGTCCACGACCTATTATAATACTAGGGATTAAAAGGTAGTTTTAATCCCCCTTGCCTTATTATCTACTAGGGAATTAGAGGGAAGGTCATGCCAATTATAGGTGTACACTAACAGAGAGTGTACCCTAATGCATGTGCGTGTTTTCACTTGTGTTTTCAACGAAGCACTGGCCTGAACCTGTCAACAGAGTCCAGGGACACAGTCAGTCAGTTACCACAAGTACCATTCAGCAAAAAATGGGGGTGCACAGGGCACACAGGATGACTTTGCATCAGCAAATTTTTGGTGTCTTTATTGACGTTTATTAACCATAACAGTACCTAGGTCACTTCCTTTAGGCCTCCACCCCTTCTGGTGTTCTAGCTACATACATCATGATTTTCTGGAGACTCACATTTCTCTTTATAAACATAGACCTGCAAAAGGGACCCGCAGAGCAGTTGGAAAAAGCAGATTTTAGCTGGTAGAAGCCATAAAAATCTCTTAATTTCCCTAGAATTTTGGAGCACCCAAATAGTGCTTGACAGAAGGATATACAATGTGGCACCTATTGGATTTCAAAATTCAAGATTAAGGATAGTTTTCCCTAGGTAGATTCTCATAATCTATTTAGGCATTTATTTAGGTTTGGGTAAAAATAAAAAAAATCTTCCAGTTCCTGAAGAAAATATAATCCAGAACGAAGTAAATTCAGTAAGTGAATCTGCTGTTCCTCCGGAAAATGCACTATTGGTAAGACCATCCAACCTGAAAACAGGACCTTAGTGTAATGCACACATTTTATGGAACTACTAGATTTCCAAGTCTATATATTTTTTTATAATTTCTCATGTGATTGATAAAGACGTAGTGGGGTTATATAAGTGTGTTTCTATGTGATTTTTAAAACATATTATCTGAAAACAGACTTCTTTTTAGAGCCATTTAGTGGGCTTTGGGACTACAAGAGATATACACCATTTAATCATATTAACTTTACAATATTCAGAGCCTATTTCACACAACAAGGTGGCTCTGAACTTGCAGGTTTACTACCCAGAAAAGGTGCAGATTTATGAATTTTGTACATTCACAAAAGCTCCTCAGAATACATATAGCCCGAAGATAGTTGCAGGCTTCCAAAAGTACTCCTGGAAATGTTTTGTAGTTTTAAATATATTTATGCACCAGCAGATCTGGCTGAGTAATTGTAAATAGTGAGTGAATGCACAAACAAAAATGCATTTTCATCAGTGAAATGTAACTCTTATTTTTTTTTGATAGGGAAAATATTTTCACAACACTCTAATCAAAATTCAGAGTGGTCTTATCCAATTCAAATCATGAGAACAGATTTACTTCTGACTTTTAGAGGAATAACTTTTTTATTAAGGATGGGAATGGGTCATGGAGAATTTGTGAATGCCTACAAACTTGAGATGTCTCAAACCTTCCACAGAATCCATGTCTTGCAACATCTACCCATTGCTCACTTAGCCATCATTAATTGTTCAAAGATAAAAGCAATAAAAATATTTGGCGATATGTATTTGTATTTAATATTTAAGAATTGATTTTGAAAAGATTTTGTAAGAAATCTGCCTTTTCTGTGTGGTCACCCCAGATTTTATGCCCTTTGCCAGACCTTGTTTTACTACTGGCTTTTAGTCTCTGCACACTGGGGTATTGTCCAGTGGGCAGTAAGTGTAGGGTCCCCCAACCCTTAAATCATGGAGAAATTGGCTAATCCCTGATAGGAGTATTTAGCTTTTCTATAAGGCCATGGTATATGATGCATGGTATATGATGCACTCAAGGTATGAAAAGTTATCTGTCACCTGTAGACTGCAGCACTTATTGTGGCATCCACTAGTGTGACAAGAGAAAATATGGCATCAGGCCAACCCTGTGTAGCCTGACTGCGACAGTGTGATTTGTTAAAATAACCCTTTTGAGAAGTACAAATCTCGCTTTTAAATATTAGTAAGTCACCCATATGTAGGCCTTATAGCTCACAAGGTAGAGTGGGACGTATAGAAAATTAATATTACCATGTCCCCACAGTGACAATGCCCTAATAGCTATTTTCATTGTGACAGGCCTATCTGTCTTATGTAGAAAACCAGAGTACTGATTCTGCATCTTGGGAGTGGGACAAGCTAGAAAAAAAATGTAACCACAATTTTGAATAGTAATTAACAATTCAATTTAGAGGTGAAATCGTATTTTAAATAAATATTAAAGAAAAGTTACTTTTGAAAGTTGCCTTTTCCTGTCCGACGTTCTTGGAGACACATTTTCATTAGCTCTCCAGTAGTAGCCCATCCAGTGATCAGCCTAGAATAGGTATGAAAGAGGTGTGAAATTCCTCCCAAAAATAAAAAATAGGCTGACCTGAATGGGCAGTGGTGGCTCCTTCAAAAAGTGCGGGATGAGGGCTGCTATGGGCCTCCTGTGACATCACACTGTCAAATTCTGCTTGTGAAGTCTGTTGAGCCACATGTAACACTTGGGGCCCACTTGATAGGGAGGTAACAGTTTTGAGACGGAATCTAAAAAAAATTGTGATACAAAAATCATATTGCAGGGTCATCATGACGTTAAATATATTTTGTCAAACAAATTTGAGTGTAAGCATCTAATTTTTAGGTTTGTTTTTAATGTCATTATAATACATTCCGGTAGTTGTAAAATGTATTTTATGTGTTTAATTTTAAAATTTTTGATGTTATGTTTATTTATATTAAAATGTTATTGTATTGAAAACTGTTTATGATTATATCATGTATGCTTGTTTTCTTTCAAAATTTTCAAAACAAAAACATGTATATTAAAAAAAATTCAGAATTTTGGATTTATCGGGGAAAAAGGTGAAGAGATTTATAGAATATATTTATGTAAATATTAATTTTATTCAGATAATATAAAAATTACATATTTATTAAGTAATTTTAACATTTTCAAAGACAAAACTTTACATATATGTAAAGGTAAAAATAGTTTTTTTGGCTTTTTGATAATGTTTTAATGTTAACATTTATTTATTGCAAGTTATAAATTATGTTTTATACAGTCTTAGTTTAAAAGCTTTGTAGTTATTATTTATTTAATTGTATGTTTATGTTACATAATTTTATGTATATTTGTGTTTATGGTAATTATAAAAGAAATATTTAAAACATGTATTAATGTATCATTTTAATATTTAGTAATATTTTTATTCTAATTATCAATTAGTTTTCATTTTTTTTAAACAATGTTTACATTTCATTTAAATTTAATTTGTAAATAAAAAATGTGTACAAAATATATTTTTGGGATAAATTATTTTATGAACTTTAAGTTTTTATTCTTTTAATAAGATGATTAAAGATATTTTTATTAGTGGGATGTTGGGTTTATAGGAGGGTAGGGCGATTTGGGGATTTTTAAAGCATTTGATATTAGTTGTATATTTTAGATAATGATTTATATTTAAGTTATGGTACAAGTAATTATTTTTTAAAGAGTTACATTTTAAAATGTAAGGTTAAATATTGTTTTTCTTAAATTGTTACAATTCCATTAATTTCACATTATGTTTTTTAGGGCCTGATTAAGATGACTTTGGGACTGCCACTTACAGCCCGTCGGTGGAGGTCCCACAGCCATCGTAATAGTGTTTATCCGCCCACCACATTAGGATGGCAAGTGGACAGCCCCACTTACATTTCAAATGAGCTGCCTCAGCACACTCACAAACACCTCATTGGCTGCATCCTACAGCTTTATCTTGCTATAGATTTTCAACTTCCAAAAAAGGGACCATGTCCAAATGTACTCTTCACTGCTAGTTGTACAAATGTAGGAATTACTGAAATGCACTTCTGAACCACAATGATAACACAAAATCACTTTCTGCCTCTCAGATACTAGTTTACTTTCCTCTCCTCTATATGTATTGTGCTGGCACCCATTTCACATACTGTTTCAACTCTCGCTAAAACCCTTGATGAATGCCTGGATCACTCAATACCTTTAGCAATATGTATAGATTCCATTAGTGTGGGATTACAAAAACATAATAATTGTTCCAGAATGTTTTTACTGAAACTTTCTAATGACAACGAATCTCTTGAATAAGTATTAATTTTTGATTCAAAGTTACTGGAATATGCAAAACTCCTTGGAGTTGCTCTATATTCATCAATGGATCCCTCTCAGCTTTGTTTTCATGAACAAAATAAATCTCTCAACCACTGCATTAGGTTCTTCTGAATACTGTATTTCAAGTCTTTTCGCAGCATCCCAATACTTTCCCTATACTCCAAAGTTATCCTGTGATGGTTCTGTTTCAGGGGGATCAAACATTTCCTGCCTAGCTGCACCCAGAAAAATGAATAATAAAACTTTTTACCTTTCCAGATAATTCCCTGCGGGCTGTTTAGGGACTTCCTTAGGGTGATTCTATGTATTAAGAAGCAAATTGTAAGCCTGGCAAAGGGCTTATTTGTCAGGTCGAATGGGCAGTTTAAAACTGCACACAGGCTGCAATGGCAAGCCTGGGGCATGTTTTAAAAGGCTACTTAAGTAGGTGACACAATAAGTGTTGCAGGCCCACTAGTGGCAGATAATTTAAAGGCCCTGAGGTCATGTTCTATCACTTTAAGAGAGACCTATCAGTAAATTATATGTGCTAATAAGATGTAGGCCCATTTTATCATATTTTAATGAGTGAGCACAACCACCTTAGCACTGGTTAGAAGTAGTCCTAAAACCAACAAAAACAAATGTCAGTACACAGGAGGGGAAGAGGCAACACATTTAGGGGAAAGCCACCCTAAGGCTGACAGGTCTAACACCTACTATGTATTTTTCAGAAATGATTCTGCAACTTGGGTTCTAAGACAAACAGAAAGTTAAATTTCAGTGAGAATTAAAAATGCTTGCAAAGGAGGAGGTTGAGTAGAAGTCATGCCTAATGGAACATTTGGTGTACAATATCCATACCAAACATGTAAAAATCACAGATGGAGGAAACACTGTGTCTGCCCATCCTGGTCTGAGGCTTAATGCAAAAAGGCTTTCAAGACTCTTCTATCTGCTTTATAGACACAGATAAGGAAGACTGGCCACTGTGGAGGGGAGCTGCTCCTGAACTGAAACAAACTCCAAGGGTGGAAGAGGCATGCAGTATCATACAAATTTAAAGCATTGAGGGGATTCAAAGAGGAGCAGAGATTTGAAGTGTAGAGGAATTAGATTAGTGGCATGTTGAAAAATGGCCCTCTCTGAAGGGTCACCCCTAACTTTTTGCCTTCCTCCTCCTCTTTTTCTGGTCTTGTTTTTGTTAGCTTTAGATCTTTGAGCACTTTACCGTTGCTATCTATTGCTAATGTGCATGTGCTCTCTCCTATAAACATAGCTTAAGCGATACATCCACCTGTTTGGCATATTTAATATAGTGCCAGTACACGGGGTCACGTGTGCCCAAGGCCTGTACATTAAATGCTAGTAGTGGGCCTGCAAAACTGTTTGTGCCACCCACACAAGTAGCACATTCAACATCTCAGGCCTCCCGCTGTAGAGCCTGTGTGTACAATATACACTGCCATGTCGACACGGCATTTAAAACCCCCTGTCAAGCCCTAAACTCCCATTTGATTACATATAAGTCACCGCTTGAAAGGCCCTAGGTAGCCCATAGGGCAGAGTGCTGAGTAATTAAAAGGTAGGACATGTACTAATAAGTTTTGCATGTCCTGCTAGTGGAAAACACCTAATTTCATTTTTCACTACTGTGAGGCTTACCCCTCTCATAGGTTAGCTTTGGGGATTCTTTATTAAACTTATAAGTTGTAATTCCCGATTGAGAAGGAGTAGGTCAGTCATGTTTCATATCATTGAAAGGAGCAGGTCCTCATGCCAGCTCCCCCTGAGACAGTTCTTCTGTCCAGCTTGCCTGCAGTCCACTACCCTCTGCTCCCTGTCTACCTGCTGCCCTCTGTTTGTGTCTTCTCTGCTCGTTTCCTGCTGTGTTTTGCCTTTTTGTTCATTTCTGCTCTCCATTTTGCTTTTTCTTCTCATTTTTCTGCCCTCTGTTTTGCCCTCCTCTGCTCTGTTTTGCCTTTTCTGGTAGTTTGTTCTGCTCTCTGTTTTGCCTTTTCTGTGTGTTTTTCTGCTCTTCATTTTGTCTTTTCTGCTAGTTTTTCTGTCCTCTATTTTGCCATTTATACAAATTTTTCTGCCCACTGTTTTGCCCTCTTCTGCTATTTTTTGCCTTTTCTGCTTGTTTTTCTGCTGTCTGTTTTGCCTTTTCTGCTTGTTTCTCTGCCCTCTGTTTTGTCTTTTTCTGCTGGTTTCTTTCCATTTCTCACCGCTTCCCTCCTCCTGCCATTTCCCTCCTCCTGCCACCCAGGGCCCCATCTTCCCCCCAGGACCTACTCAGTGGAGGCCACAGCGTGACCCTATTGCCTTTTCTGCTCGTTATTCTGCCCGCTGTTTTTCATTTTACTAATTGTTTTTCTGCCCTCTGTTTTACCTTTTGCTGCTCATTTTTCTGCCCTCTGTTTTGCCTTTTTCCTGTCCTCTATTTTGCCTTTTCTGCTAGTTTTTCTTCCCTCTGTTTTTCCCTATTCTGCTCTGTTTTGCCTTTTCTGTTTCATTTCCTGCCCTCTGTTTTGCTTTTTTCTCCTCATTTTCTGCCCTTTGTTTTGCTATTTCTGCTCACTCGTTTTTCTGCCTTCTATTTTGCCTTTTTCTGCTTGCTTCTTCCCTCACTCTGCCGTTTCCTCAGGACTTGACTTTTCTACTGAAACCTCACACCCCAGCATTCAGATACCCCTACGGGTGACAGTGCCGTGCTCTAATAATGATGATTGAGTTATTCCCCTATTATCAGTACCCTACACAGAAACTCCTTAGAACTTGGAACTGATTTAATCTCCCTCATTTTATTTATTATACAGGTTGCTCTTCACCCTGTCCTGATGAAGACCCCTTATTAAGGAGTTAATTGGCCTACCTTCCATTTGGGGTCAAAACGTCGACACATACCTATTACCTATACCAGAAATACATAATTTGCTAAGGAAGATATTGTAGATCAGTATTAAAAGGAAGTTCCGGATAGGCATTTTTCACATGAATTTGTATACATTGATTATACCTATAATCTTTGTCTTCTACTTGACCTCTATAATGTGCACTTTTTATCAAAAGCTTTCCTACTCACGACACATACCTATTACCTATACCAGAAATACGTTTCGTATCTTTGCTCCAAGACATAATTTGCTAAGGAAGATATATTTATGAATTTCGGATAGGCATTTTTCATACGGATTTGTATATATTGATTTTACCTATAATCTTTGTCTTCTACTTGATCTTTACCACAATCACTTTTTTCTAATCACTTTCCAACTCTCTGGAGCAACTTATCAGAATTTCTAAAAAATAGAATGTACTTATGATCAAACAAATGATAAAATTCAACAGTTTTGCACATCTTTGAGTGTCTATTTTCCATATATTTCGGGTACTATCTATGTTGAAATAATCACATTGGGACCAATTGTTTTTGTACTAGGCCTGGCAGTTTAGGCTGGACTGTTCCAATAGGGAGCAGGGTCAAGAATGATGTGCATATGGCTGGTCCAAAATGGGGTGGCGTGGTGGCAAAACATTTTTTTTTTTGCTTGCAAACAAAAGCATTACATTATATTCAAATAAAAATGTATTTTTCTTGAAGTTATTACTTTTCAAACATTTAGGGGCTGATTCCGATCTCGCTCGGAAGGGCTTCGAACGCAATCCATCCAGAAAAAGTACAAGCCGTACGCGTGTTTACCGACCGACTCGCACAGCTGTACGAGCGAGCAAGTACGATGCGAGAAACGCGAAATCGCCGACCAACTCATTTCTGGGTCTGAACCGCTCCGTACATCTCGTCCGTAAGCAAACCGTGCCATGCAATGGTGGCGATTTCCGACCGAGCCAGTATGATGCACGATTCGGACAGCCGGATCGAGTCGGAGCCTCCGACACGTAAACGCACCGGGAAGCGGACTTCGGGGGTCTGTACCGGCCCCCCTTCACCCATAGCCTTACGAATCAGTCTCAGGGGGAGACCCAAGGGTCCCCCCACACATGCATGTATGGTGCGGATGGCACCAACGCGTACACACTACAGGTGGTGCCCTTGTTCGCAACGTACCCATTCAGTCAATGGCAGCTCGTGTACGCGTCGTACGACCGGCTCCCATTGACTTCTATGGGAATCCGAGCGACCCGAGTCTGTCAGCATACGGCTGCATCGTACTCGCTCGGTCGGACTCCAGGGGCACGGTTCGGTCGAAAAACCCTCTGGATCCGACTCGGACGGAGGGCTTTCCCAATGAGATTGGAATCGGCCCCTTAATGATAAATATTTCTTTGTAATCTTTTGGTCTGTCTAATTATTTCCTTAAACATATTTGTCCTGATTACTTACTGGTAATCTTCATTAGAGCCAACAACAACTAAAACACTGGTTCCAAACTCTAAAACATCTAAATCTCCCATAACCAGTCTCAATATGTGACACAAACATTGAACATATTCCCCAAGTGGCATCTTTTAATTATCCTGAAGAGGAGCACCCTCAACTTTTGTGCATTGAGCTGCCATACCATGGATGGAACAACCATGAATAACCCCAGGCGATGGAACTCCTTGGAACTCATAAGCTATAGAGATTACCTACCTGATCCAATGGCGTAAGGTCAAGGAAGAGCATGTTTGTCCTTTACGTAAAACACCAAAATTCATAAAAAGGGTATCTGATAGTCTGTGATTAAAAAAAGAATGCAATAGAGAGATCTGAACTGCACTAACAGCGTCACATAGGTGCAGTTTCTTCTGTTCTGAAGAGTGGTTCAGAAAAAAAAGATAAAGTAACTTTCTGTTCGGGTAGGAACTTGGGACTCAGATATGAAATATTAGAATCCTGAAAGAGTTAACTGACAAAAATAAAGTTTTGAGAATCAAACATTTAACATGCCCCTCCTCTACGGATACTAAAAGTAGAGACTGTAAAGTCTTAGGTACCAAAGGGAAATCCCAGGGTAGAACTGATCATTTTAAAGAGGGTCTCTGCAAGGGAAATACTTTTAACAAGTGAGATCTGAAAACCTGCATATTAGCTATTTCTCTCCAAGAGGAACGAACGGCCTTGATTGCTGTGCACTACACCTTAAAGGTTGCAGCAGCTAATCCTAAATTAAAGCCAGCCAATGAAGTGCCCATTTATGATCACAGGTGCATGGATCTAACTTATGGTTTGAGCACCAAGAAACAAATGAAACCCAATGATGATCTTAGATCTCACAAGGGGCTACAGTTTGGAAACAAATATGTGTGTAACAATTTCTGGAGGCTCCAATTCCATCAGAAGCAAATTATTTCTCTATTTATTTTCTAGCAGTTTTGGAGGAGGCATTACGGCCACCTGCCGGAACATACCTGAACTGGTTCCAGGTCATTCTTGTACAAGATGATGTAAATGATCTTGGAAATAACTGAGCGAGGACTTAAGTCTGAACACTGGATAAACTTGGCCCTTTCTACTGGTTCAGAGTCAGGTTTCTGAGCTGTCACATATTTAGGAGAGAGGTATGAAGATAATGATGAAGGTGTTGACAACAGCCCTGCAGAGACTGTGGAAAATGAAGAAACAATGAAACGTTATGCCACTGGACTCTCTATAGTGGTTGGTACCTCTACAATGCCTTTGTTAAAGACTTTATTAAGTCTGTATTTGGGCTTGAATTAATACAGAGGACGATTAGGCCCATTCCTTCTCCTTCTCATTGCACCTTCTCTTTCCTCGTCTTCTTTAGAAGCAATATGGTGATGCTTAGCTATGTGTTTGTGCGGCTCCATCATCTCAGCTGCTTCCTTGAAAGTTTTGGGGTGATCAGATATGTGTTTCCCTGCCCGCGCTCTTGGGGTCAGGGAAACTCAGACTGCTCCCTCGAAATGGGTGCATGCAAAAACAACTGCTCCCGCCAGGTGGGAGAAATGCTGGTTTCCTGATGCACCTAAGATGGGAACTAGTGGGCCGTGTGGCACTGAGTTATTCGCCCGCAGCCTTCAGTATAGTCTTTTATGTGTGCCCCGGGTTCACACTGGGGACCCACCTAAGACCCTGGGGTATGGGATCCCGGGGGCCACTATTGGCTCAGGGAAGGGGGCTGCATACTCACTTCCCTTAAAAAAGAAAAGGATCCAGGGTTGGGTCCCAAGGGCCCATAATGGTTTAAAATGGGGGCGATGTGTGTCCCTCTCCCCTTGATAAAAGAAAGTCCTGTGGGATGGGGCCCCTGGAGCCCCTAAGGCTTGGGTAGGAGGGCCACACACCCCTGCCCTTAATCGAAAAGAAAGGCCCTGGGGGATTGGGTCCCTGAGGCCTTAACGCCTAGGGAAGGGGATGGTGTGCCACATACCCTTAATTAAAGCAAATAGCCTGGGAGATGGAGTTCCCGGTGTCCTAAAAGCTTGGGGAGGAGGATCACATAAAAAATAATATGGACCCAGGTTCCCTCCCAAAAAAACAATACAGCCTTGGGGGATGGGATCCCTAGGGCATTTGAAGGCTTGGGGAAGAGGTACACACAACCCCTATCAACATTTAAATAAACAATTGTTGGTTCCTGCTGGCACTTAAGATGGGTGGCTGCAGGGGAACCGATGAGGCAGCGGTGACCCTAGGGCTCCTCTCACGACTCCTTGTGATTGTTTGTGGCCAGGTTGTGCAACCAACCCCACGGCACACATGGCTACGAGTGGCGTAAATTTGGCGTTTAACATTAAAAAACGTAAAAATCCAAAGGTTAAAGTGAGGATATAGTTAGGAATTGTAATTATATCGTACTTTACGTGAAAAAAAAACCCTTTAGAAATTCACTGAAAAAAGTAAGGTTAAAGGGATGTTATCGTTAGTGAACATATCGTTTTAAACAAACAAAACCACTAAAATTCACCAGTTATAGTTATGTCTGAAAGGCAGATTTGACTGCGTTCTTTGTTGCGAAATTGAAATTCTCTTATGAGATGAGTAAAGAAAGTGTAATTTTCTTGGATCTCAAATTGGAGATTGCAGATAGTCAGAAAATTACATCACTCAATAGAAGGCCCACTGCAGTAAACAGCACCTTAGATATAAGCTTTCTACCTGACCCAAAAATATGCAACATCACATATAGACGCTTAGGCAGAAACAAATATGTGGTACTGAAGACAAATTAAAAAATAGAGTTGGATTATAATTAATCGCTTTAAAGCAAGGGGCTACCCTGAAGCTATTCTCAACACAGACAAAATAGAGTGAAAACAGAAACAGGAGAGAACTTACTATTTGGCATATCAACCAAAATCAATGAGAAAAAACATATGGAAATTTTACAAAATGATGTGTGTTTCTTTACACTGTATAGCAGTAAACATGTATTGTGAGCAGTGTTATAAGGAAGCCTTTATAACATTTCTTGCTTACCTGATATTGTGCTACCACACACTCCCTTGGACCATAGTGCAACGGTGTGTGCTTTCTCTAAAGAAGAGAGTTTGTACTGGAAGGGGACCTTTCTACTTCAAAAAACTAACCTTTGAGACTTTTGCCACTTAGGGGTCGATTACAATGTCATCCAGAAAGGCTCCGAAGGGTATTCAATTAATTTGAATCCGATTTGGAACTCGCCTTTCGGACCGACCCAGACGCGTTTCCCAACAAGCTATTACGATGGCTGGGAAGCGCTTGAACTGTCCGACTCGGTTCCATAAGGCATTGAGAGTAACCAAGTCATTCGGAGTGGAAACGTATCAGTCTATGGAGCGTGTTTCCAGCCGAGTGATTAGGATGTCAGATTCCGACAGCCTTTCCGAATCGGTTGTTCCGAAATGAATCGGCTGTTGGAATATGATTTTGCGGACCCGTAGCAGGCCCTCCTACACCCTGAGCCCTCCAAATCAGGCTCTTTGGAGTACCCATGGGTCCCCCCTACCCATGCATGCACACTGTGGCAGGCACCATGGGGTACCCATGAAAGGGTGCAAGGTTTTTCCCCAACCACCCCTTTTGTCAATGAGAGCCTGTGCTCTCGTTCGGATCACAGGCTCCCATTGACGTCAATGGGAGTCCAACTGAATCATATCCGGAAGCATCCTGATGCATCAAACTCACTCCGTTGGACTTCCCGGATCCGAGTTGTTCGGAAAAGCATTTCAGAACAGAATCGGTCGGAATGCTATCTGGACGAGATCATAATCGGCACCTTAGTATGTGTGTTGTACAATGCAGAAAATATGCAAAGTTGGAAATATAAAGAGAAATAAAACATTTCTCCTTGTTACGTCAGCCTTAAAGTTTAATGCAAATCCCTGTCTATGAATGCTAGCAGATAGGAATTTGCATAAAAAACCATAGGTGTGTCCATGTGAACACCCATGTATCACCCATGGAACACCACCTTGATGAAAGTAGTGCGAAGCAGCAGATATCATAGCGTTCTGTTACTTTGGTGAACTTTCTAATGCAAATCCTGGATTGTGTTGCATAATATTTCCCACCTTTATAATTTGAGCTGGGTTTGCATCACCTTTGGAAAACGTTGGTAAATTTGGACTGTTGTGGATGTGTGGCACAGTTCAAATATGTAAGGACTGGGGACAACGTTGACCTGAGGAGTTCATATGTATACATCTATAGCAAATAAATCCCAAATTTATTATTGAAAAACAGTTGTCTTTGTTATTAATTTTAAGAAAAACCTAGTTCATATATAACCATAAAAACATTATTGTAAGCCTGTCGCTTTAATAATTTTATTACACCTCTGATTTATGTTTACCACTTGCTCTGTGCAGGTGGTAAAGTTAAATGCTAATTCCTCATGCGGAAGAGGTTCCCTATCAGCTTGTAAAAGCTGTTTTCCATTTCCACACTCCTGGTAAAATCACATGAGAAAAACTGCATACTCAAAATTTGCAGTTAGGAGAAGTGAAACTAACGCATAAAATCGTGCATTCATTTCGCCCTGCCTGATTCGTAACCAGGATTCATGGCTAGATTAGACTGGGCCATTTGTTTAGATATCTGTACCATCCACTCCCCAATGGCACAAAACAAGGTCACACAAGGTTACTGATCTGAACTTTCCTCTTTCAGCTTTTCTGCTTTCTGAAACAGCTCTGTTTTCTGCAGGCAGCAGATATATTCACACCTCATCAAGGCATAATTTCTATCAAGGGATGAACGCCATCAGAACTGAATTAATTAAAGATGATATTTCCAGGCAGTACATAGTACGGTTTTGAAAACTTAACGTTTCTAATCTAGTTATCTAAAATCTACCTTCACAATTGAATTAGATTTTTCATAAGTATTAAAACGGACATTAAATTTGCTTTTAGCCGTTTTCTGTCTGACACTGTAAAAATAAATATTTATACACAGCCAGGCCTCTCTAGAGAAAAATGGCAAATGTATAAAAAAAGGTTGCTTTCCAAATCGCAGATACATATCTCTGACATGTTACCACAGTGTTTTAATCTAAAATTAGCCAGGACACAATGGTGACCATAATCTCGCAATCATAAAGTTGTTTGCATATAAGAAATATACTGCAGCTTACATGAGAAAATTAACATCCAAACCAATGGTATAGTGTTTGAGCCAATTTCCATACATGTCCATTGGGTGCAGCCAATATTATATTGTTTTATGGGCAAGAATTACATGCAATGTGAAAGTAAAGAAAAGTGGCATGCGGCAAACAGTAAAAATACCAGCAAAAAACTATCTGATAAAGTGTGGGGGAAAACTGAAAAGATGCATTTCTAAGCTCAGGCAAGGTCAATTAATTGGTAGTGTCTCACACCCTCTTAAGGTGTTTATAGGGAAGGTCCATTAGGCCTCAGTCGACAGTTTAACATCAGCAAAGCCAGCTTGGAAACAAGGTATTTAGAGGAGAGCAAGAGAACAAAAATGCAACAGACATATAATGTAGTAAGAGCCGCTTTGCTATAAAGAGTGATACTGAGGGAGAGTCAATGGTTCTGGGTTTTTAATAAATGGACACTTTGATTTTTCAGTAACTTACATATAAAATGGGGGCATCTAGGTCAAGAAAGCTAACAGACCTAGCCAGAAACGTTGGGGACTTTAGCTTGGCCAAAGGAACTGAACTGAACTGTACTGAATACCTGCTGGGATAACATATATGTGCATCTTCCAAAGTCTTTAGGGCCTCCATTAGAAATACATTCACCACTTTTGCCACTGTTAAAGTATGATGATTCTTCAGTTAGCAACTAGATCCTGAGGCTGCACATCTTGATGTTTTTCTTCAACCATTGGTAAGTATTTTGGAGCATGGTCTTCCCCTATTGGTAATTATTCTCTGGACTAAATTACATGTCATGAGGGCTAAGGTTTTTTCTTGCATTAATGGCTGTCTATTTATTGGCTAATTCTAACACAGCTCACATATGGTTTCCACTGCTATTAAAGCTAACTGTTGATTTTTGCCAGTCTGATTAAACGTGTTCCCACATTTTCAATAAATCTGACTAGGAACACCTTTGACAAACTATTTCAGATCATCTGACCTTCTTACTATGCAGGATGTCTGCTGGCTGATATTGAAAGTCAACAGGGATTCGTAGGCTCCATCACCTCCACTGATTTATAGTCATAATTATAGACATGGTTGGAATGAGTTTCTTAGTTTCAGATTGGATATTTCTGTCCAGTACTTCTACCTGTAATGGTGGCAGTGAGTTTCTTGGCTCACGTATATGATGGTGGTAATGCTTAGTGGACTATTAATACTAACAGTTCAGCCATTTTGGTACATCATGCAATAGTTTAAGACATGACTGGTTAAATATCTCTTGATCATGATTATCTTTCATAATCAGGCGACCTTCTACTGGAATTTTCTCAATAAAATATTTGTACGCTAAGTAGATTTTGTTATTGTTCTTTATCATGTATCATAGAAAACCAAATCCTTTATACGGACAAGACGTTTCAAAAGAAGGGAATTCTTTTAATGTCATGATTCTCACAATGAATGTGACGGTTACCCTTCACTTTTTCTCCTAATGCAAAATTGTGTGTTGTAAAATATTAGGGCCCTGATTCATAGCCTGTCTGAATGAATTTGTTATTTAATGCACTTATCATGTGTTTTGGGGGAATGCCATGCAGATTTGTTACTTACCTCACCAAAATTAACATGGTACTGTAAATACTATGCACTTTTCCCTGTTAAATTGATACAGATTTGACCTGCCAGAATTTAATAAAGGGTGAGATATTTAAAGGACCAGGTAATTCCTTGTTGCGGAAAAAACCACCTAACTCAGAATTCCAGTCCCTGTGAAAACAAGAGTTTAAGGAGGGGTCAGAAAATTCAAATCAACTTGCAATCAGGCAAATAATGTGTTATAAAGCTAGAAGTCCAACATCAGATCCCTTATAGCCTCACAACTATCAATGCACTTTCAGATTACCTATTTTCCAGGTTCTTTCAGCTAGCTTGTCTCATCAGGGCTGACATGTATCATGCAGAAGACTGACATTGATGTGACCATTTTATTTATCCAAAAGTTTGTAATTAATTCACTTATTAAAGCAGTGGTACAAGCATAACTTATAGTATTGGTGTTCCTTTAAGTCGCTTCAGATACACCCGATCAATGTGCTAAACACAAAGCATATACATTAAAATAACTTCCTTAAGCTTGCTATATATTACCAATGTTCTTGTTCATTACCCACATGGAAATACCATAATCCATCAAGACACTCTGGGTAAGAGGACTGAATAAAGGTCATATTGTACATATGTATTCATACAATGTCATCAATTATTAGAGCAGTTTCTTGGTGGTGACATGGTTACATCAATAGCGACAACTCAATGCAGGGGCCTCAGGTCAGCTTGGTCATTCAGTGATTCCATGTAAGCTCATAAGAAATATTGTCTCTGTCCTTCATGATAGATCAAAATAATAACTTTTGCTGACAGTCTTTCCATGATGCTTCATTTTTAATGTTTGATAAACAAATTGTTGTAATGAAAGCACAGTTCCATGTCATGCCACGGTGAGAAAACACTTTGCTAAAAAATAATTCTAGTTATGGGAATTTAAGCTGGAGGCTTATAGAAGATACATCTTTGCTAATGTAAAAAGCTACCAAACATGGCAACCACTCAAGTTCTCTTTGAAAGTTTACCAGAAGTGTGACACCACCTTACAATCACACAACTTAAAATCAATCAAGTAAATTCATAAGCTGATTTAATTCTGTGGGCAATGATGCCTGTAATGTATGCTTTCCTCAGACATTAATATTGAATTAATTTGAGCCTGGTATCACAAGACAGTAGTTTGGGGTGCTATCATGCTCCAGTCCATTGAGCTTCTGTTAACTATCCCTTAATCTTCTTTCCATTTTATCTTAAACTTTACCAAAAGTACTGTGGGACAAGGCTTAGCATTGTGGTATAATATGCTGATTCACTCGCCACCAGTCCCCAATGATCGACATTCACATTTTAATAGGTGTTTCTGGAGCCCTAATAAAGGCCTCCAATATCATGGGGGCTCATTTACCTTGAAGGAAACCACTACAGTGCTATATGTGGTCATAAACATTTCATATTTAATGAACTGATCTTGCCATGTAATGGATACATTGTTTCATGATTGTCACCATGTCTCTCTGAGGTAGGGGTTCCTTCCCGGTAACGCACAGTTATCACACACCAGTCATTACACCATATACTGTATCTTGTACCCTCGTGATAAGATCATTATTCCATGTCCACCTTATCATTAGAAAAAAATAGGTACTTGCTGTGGAGAAATGCTCTATTTAGTGTGGTCACCCCCATTGTTTGGCTCCTTTTTATTGCTGATTTTTACAATTTGCTCCCCGGGGCATAGCTATCCAGTGCCCAGTGCATGTGCCCTGTCTCTTAAACATGTCGACATTGATTTAGTTCTAGTTGGCTTATTTATCTTTCCTATAAGGCCACAGTATATGGTACCCAAAATGCATCCATGGCATGGAAAGTTAAATGTCGTTATGGACTACAGCACTACTGTGCCATTCAATAGTGTGACAAGACAAGTCTGTCTCCAGGTCTACCACAGTTGCCTAGCTGTTGCAGTTTTAAAACTGCAGTTTGAACTGTCAAAATTGCCCTTTTTGACAGACGAAAACTTTCATTTTAAATATAAATAAGTCACCCACATGTTGTCCCTATATCTCACAAGGCAGAGTGCACGGTATTCAAAAGTAGGACACGTGGAAATTTAAAGTAAACATTCCCATACAGTGAAAGCTGTTTTCAGTGTTGGAAGGCTGACATGCCCACAGAAGAACACTAGGATGTACTAATACATATTAATTCTGTAATCTCAGGCTAAGGACCAGCTCAGAAAATGATTAAGCAAGTATTTTAGCATTTACTAAAAGCCTAACTTAATGGTGAAGTTGGACTTTTAATAAATAAATACTATTAGCCCTCTAACTGTCACCCAGAACAGAGACAATGGCTTGGGTTTGTAGAGGTGTTTTTGTTTCTCATACAGGAAGTCCAATTTGTGTGTGTCCAGGAATTTAATTTATTTCAAAGGGGCATACTCTGTCACAAGCAGATGTCAGATGACACCTGGGCGGACCGCTTTGTTGGTCCTCCCAGTCAGACAGGTACCAAAACCAGTGGAGGAAGACCTGCCTGCAGAACTGGTTTGGAGTGACCAAATAGGAGGGACTGCTCATTACCATGGCCACACCCCTGGGTGGGCATGCAGGCTCTGCACAAAGGGAAAAGGGTTTCCCAATCTCAGATTTAGTGGGTGAGGGGCACTGTGGGATTGTCTGCAAAAGAGCACACAGAAACTGATACCACTCGGAACTTCTACCCTATTGGTTAGGGAGGGGCCAGAAGTAACCCCAAGGCACAATCTATTGTCAGGCATAAATGTAGCACCCCTAGGATAGTTTCTTCAGAACACTGCTGGACCTGAGGAAGAACAGAAGAGGATTGGTCCTGCTGCCTGTGACCAGTGAGGAGCCATGAAGTACTGAACCTGCTCCCTCTTGGACCCACAGCACAGAGGTGGGCTCCAAGGGTAAGTTGGTTGGCCTCCTGTTTGACTACAGGGTTACATAAAACTAAAAGAGTTATTTTCCTCCCAGGTGCCCAATTCCAGCTAGAACTGATGTGGACCCTGCTCATGACTTCTGCTCAAGTGAGTCTTGAGCCCCAAGTATTGTTCCTAAGGTCCTGGGCCCCTTGGATGTTTCTAACTGAACTTCTACTGACATCACTGGGAATGTGGGACTTCAAAAAGTTTTGGACTTCAAGGCTTCGGGAGGTCTGGGGCAACCTTGACAAGCTAATCCACCCAAAGCGTGACCTCACTGGGCTGCAGAAACAGGGTTCCTCGGCTCGGAGCTTCTCTGCAGTCTTGCCCCCCACCCCTAGAGGATTCTGAGCTCTAAAAAAGAGACTAAATCCGAATATAAAAATCTTCACCAGAGAAAGGCGCCAAACGTATCTGGCAGGTGAGAAAACTTTCTTTGTGAAATGTTCTCACTCCGATTTTATTCTGTCAAAACTAACAGCTTCACAGAGACCTTGTCCTGTGCTATACTAGAATAGTGGAGCATTCCTTGCATACAGCCAAGGATTTTGACTTCCATATTTGAGACTAAGGGGCTCATTCCAATCTCGCTTGGTAAGCCCTCAGTACAAATTGGACCTGGAGGGCTTTCCAAGCGAGAGGCGCTGGGCGAATCCAACCGAGTGAGTACGATGCAACCGACTCGGTTCGGCCGGACTCCCATAGCACTCTAGGGGAGCTTGTGTACAGATGCATACACAGTCTCCCATAGCAAAAAGGGGGTGGGTGGGGAAAAGCATATACACCGTGGCGGGCACCCCATTTTGCCCACCACACTGTGCATGCCTGGATCATAGGGACCCATGCACACCCCCGTGAACGATTCGGAGTGTTACTGGTGAAGGGGGGCCTGCTCTGGCCCCCCGAAGTCCAATTTCGACAGCTGCTTACATTCGCTGAGACCGAGCCGATACAGCTGTCCCAATTGTACATCGTACTTGCCCGTTCAGAATCTGGCTCTATTGCGCGGCACGATTTGGCTCTGTACGAGTCGGTCGGATAGATTTGGGTTCGTAAACTATGTAATGGTAGACGATTCAGACGGAAAGATAGGCACCAAATCGGAGTTGCTCTTTATGAATCCCATTTGGAGGCCTTCCTTACGAGACTGGAATCGGCCATTAAGTTGAGACTGAGTTCCAAAGTAAAACCTCCGACGGAGTGGAGCATGGTTGCTGTATCCAATCAAAGCTCTATTGCAGTCAGGCTGAAATTATGCCTAGGCCCCGGTCTACTGTGACCAGCTGACCTGCAATGGCACTTAGTGCTTTTAGAGCTAGTTTTCCTAAATCTTAAAATTTTCATATCTCCCATTCCCCTTCTTTGATTTTTTCATTTTGGTGTCATTTTGTTCATTAAAGTTTTTCTGGTTTTATAAATTGGAATGAGATTTTTTATCATGTTGTGTTTTTGACTTTTTAACTGCTTTGGTATTTCTAAACGTTTTACACATTTTCTCTGAGTTAAGACTGCCTGCCCCATGCCAAGCAACCAGAGGTTGAACTCAGGTCTAAATTATTGAAACCTTTAACTGGACCTTACAAGATAGTGCCTTTATTACACGTGGTGGCTCTCCATCTGCCCCTACTAATAAACCTCTTTCTCACACTTGCAATTTAAGACCAGACTCATCATGTCAGTCACAAGATGCTGTGGCTTTGGCTTAAACCAATCTACCACATGCTGTAGTATTGTTGCTAGTCCAAAGTTTTTTTGCAGTCACAAACGGACTGATTTGGAGAAACAAAATGGTTTTTCCACTGTACAAACCCCTATTTTGCGATTCATTAACCTGTTACGGAAACGCAAAATGGGTTTGCGAGTCAGTATTAGGAAGGGGCATGTCAAGGACATCCCTTCTAATAGCAAGTCGCAGAGGTATGTAGGAATGTATTGCGACTCAATATCAGTTGCAAAACATTCGCAGTTTACCATCAGATTCAATCTGATAGTAACCCATTTGCAAATAGGAAGAGGCCACCAAGGGACCCCTTCACCTTTGAGAATGGTGGTGAAAACATTTTTTAAGAGCAGGCAATGGTCCCATGGACCACTGCCTGCTCGTAAAAATGAAAAGGAAACTTCATTTTCTTCTCCTAAATGGATACCATTTTTCTTTAAGGAAAACAGGCTGCATTTGATTTTGCTTTAAACATTATTTAAAAACGCAAACACAGACATGGTGGTCTGCTGTCCCCAGCAGGCCCCTATCCCTGTGGTATAGCCCATTCCCAATGGGTTGCAAATTGCGACCTGCCTCATGAATATTGATGAGGCAGGCAGTTTGTGATACCATTGGGAATCATTAATGTGTCTGAGACACATTAGTGCATTTCATTTTGTGTGTCTCTAATTGCAAGTCGCCAAAAAATCGCAATTAGAGACTCGCAAAATGAAATCTTCGTACATCTAGCACTTAGAGTATGGTGCCTTCATCCTCCTGCCTACTCCTGATAAATGGTTAAACCAGTTCTGCAATGGGATTCTTACAGAATCTTTGTTCTGTAAATTGATGTAATTTTATAGACTATCTCTTTAAAGTGGTCTTTTGCTGTGTGTATAGTATTATGGACAGTAGTATCATTTTAGCATGCCTCAAAATGACATTGTGCAATGGTGAAAAGGTACCACTCAAAACTGACAAATTGGAGCATCTCTTGAAAGAGGCAGGTTAATCTTATGTGCCCACCTTTTGTACAAGCTACCATTTCTCATGGATTTATACAGTCATATTTTTGGGGCTTGAATTATTTATAGTCCTGGGATGAATTTAAACCAATAAAATAGTCGACAGTCCTAGTGAATATGAAAAATCAAAAGGTTTGTACTGGGATTTAAATGTAAAATATTATGATACGCTGCACTATGCTATATTAGGCGTTATTTTGATATATTATATAATCCTATTTTATCATATGGTATATGTTATACTGTGACATCTTATTTCATGTTAGTTTTTATGTTATGATATGCTAGTTCCTTTACTTATTGCTACCCTATGTTATTGCATTTTATGTTATCATTGAGTTTGTCTATTTGCCGACTGTGGTGTCTTGCTGATTGGCTCTGTTTACATGAATGTTACAAAGGACAGCAACTTTGGAATCCGCCTGACCTTGAGATTGTGATCTTTTGTAGCTCAACTGAGGGAGTCCTCCTGAAGGCTGGAAACTGCAACAGCAAAAGTGCAATTTCTAGTACAACTAAAGACAATAATGGTGTTAACAGGGACCTGATATCTCTTTGTAGAACCTAACACATGAACATTCAAATAAAAATATGAGGGCAAATTTATTGCCCATACTTATGAATTATATACCCTGCCATCTATAATAGTGGAACTATTTTTTGGGGACTGGGTTGCTTTATTGTCATACAGGTAGTTGGAATAGAGCAATAATCAAACCAATAAAAACAAAATCTTACCAATTCTAAAACATTACCATTTAATAAGGCCAACAGATACAGGAGTAACAAATATGCCAAAAACATATATTAAAGGGCCTAGAAGACTGGATTGAAGAACAAAACCTTAATCTAGTGGTACAGGGTGATTTTGAGGAGGGCCATTCTATGATGGATCATTTTAGTTTGTTGACTAGGGTTAATCTATTCTGCTGCTTTGTCAACATTTGGGTGCCATTTGATTTAGTGGGTAGGAAAATAGAATGAAAAGAATTTATGGAAATAGGATACCCCCAGCTCATCTTTGAGTTTTGAGGGACCTCCACTCTGATTCCTGGGCGAGGATGGAAGTCAATTTGAATGGCACCTTGACAGATAGGATACCAATACATAATAGGCTGAGGCAGGGTTGTGCGCTTGCACTGATGTTCTTTGCATTATATCCTGCAGATCTACACTCAAGTTTGTTAAAACACTCTACCCAGAGGTGGCTGAAAACATATCCCGTAAATTTTTTTACACGATGTATTAAAAATTGATCTTACCCAAACTAGTCTGCAATAGAAGCTAAATGTTTTACATAGATACTGCCAAGACAATTGGCCAACTATAAACATGGAAACAAACATAAACGTGTCCCTTTGAACACAATGTCAAAGTAGTATGCATGGCAATAGGCAATATAAAAGTGGAAGAACAAACCACTTACATGTATTTAGGTATATTTTTTCAAAAATATATGAAATGGGGTCCCCAGCAAGAAGTGTATCAAGGTGAAATTGTGTGCCCATTCGTCTGTTGTAGGCCCAAAAAAATGTAATAAGGAATTTGGTGGTTTTATGCATGTCCCTCTGCTGCATGCTTATAAAGTCATGGTGCAACCAAAGTTTCTGTGAGAGGCAGAAATCATGTGCATCAGGAGTAGGGATACCTGGGCCAAATTTGAAAGTCTGGGACTCAAGAGTTTGCTACCATTACGACCCACCCCTTCCAGATGGTGCAAACTATAAATTGAGATTTGAATGTAATTGTGTGGAAGATTTTGGCAACTTTTCAGAATGAAATATTTGGGAATAGGCATTCCTCTTCTTTTATTCATAGAATATCAAATTATTGCTTAGTATGCCTTAGAAGAAGTGGTCAACGGTGAGTTAAAATGGGAATATGATGTAAGGAAACAGAGTGTAGTAATATGAAGGTGTTATGAGCAGGATAGAGAAAACCCAATGTCCCATTTGAATCTCTCAAAAAATGAATTAAAGATTCTCACTTCAAAGATCTCGAGGCAATGTGCTATGTATTATTTTGGTTCGAAATAGTCAGTAGCATTGATAAGAATATCCTGGGTGGAAGGGGAAATGTTTCTATATCTTTGAACATACAGAGTATAGCTTTAGGCAAGAAATGTGGATGAATTGGCCTAGATTATTTTTATTCTACCCCTATGGCTGCATATACGTTGCAATTTAGTTAAGGGATTGTTGGTGCAAAATAGGAGGAGGGAAATTTACAAGTATTCATATTATATTTAACGGTTTGAATTTGTGGAACATAAGGTATTGTTTTTATTTAATCGGTAGTCTTAAAATATGGTATTTTCTCGTGAATTAGCCCAAAAAGCTTTTTGATATAATCTTTTTAGATATAGTATGTGGAGTGTAATTTTTTTAATAATCTAAAAAAAGGGTAAATTTTAATAATTGTATGTATTTTAATGTACTTTTCAAGTGAACGACAAAGTGCACTGGAATGACTCCCTCTAATAAGGGTGTCTGCCTTTTTGTTTAGCACCACTGGCAAGTGGGAAGCTCTATTCTGTATTTTATGAAGTTTTATTACCAGAATAAGCACATTTAATTTTATTTCTACATCATACTGAGGGTTCTTTCTACAATATGTGGCTCTCATGAAAATGTGCAATGCAATTAGAGTACGTAATGCTAACTTATGTGAATGTGTTTACATTGTCCAGTCTGCCCAGCAGCCTATCTGTCTTTGTCTGATTCTGTCAGAGTGCCTGTTTGTCTTTCTATTTATCCACATTTACATCAATATAGCTCTGTCTTTGAACATCTTTGCTTTTAACTCTTTATATATGAAAGGAGAATATTACTAGAGCAAACCCAAATGTGCAATAAAAATATTGCCTCAACAGACTATAATTGCTTGTGGAAACAATTCCATCAGAATAACATTACAGGTTCAGCTAGAGATTGATTGATTTTTATGATGTTGCAGGATGCTATATCCTGTGGTTAGGCTATAATTGCTACATGAATGCAAAACAAATTTGAAACAACGTTGCAATTTTTTTATGAATAATTGTATTAGTCCTTATCATCAAAAATAAATAGACTTTACAGGGGATGATACATATTTCTTTTTAAAATGAAAACAATATATTCACAATTGCTTCATGGTTTGAATCCTCCGTGTCATCCCTTCCCATAGGCTTTACGATGCACAATTAAAATATTCCCATAATACTGCAACAAAGTTATAGTGTTTCATTATATGCTAGAACATTCTTTTTATATCTCTGTTGCTTAGTAACATTAATAAAATTGGTAAATAATGTATTAAGAAGAGTCAAGAGAGGAGGTTTGCAAAGCTACCCAAGAGAGCAGAAATATTAAAAAATGCACATGGAGCAGAATAACCTGGTATTTGAAGCATGTGACAACAAAATACATTTAGCATTTAAAATTCCGTCGTACTGCCTAAGAGTAGAAAGTTTAGCTTTGGGTTTACATACCAAACTTGAGTGGAGAACTAGAAAAATGTGGAGTGAACTGTCACAGAGGGAATTAACCTCTTATGTTAAGAGGATGTGAAGGTAGTTTAGGTTATAGCGTTTCATGATGGGGTACATTATATAGTGCCTTTCACTTGAAGATGTATTTAGGCCTGCAGTATATACCATATCAATATTTTGTCATCCCACTGACGTGCAGTGCAATAGATCAAGATAATATCAATTGATTCTTAGTCTTTCAAGAAAAAGACACGCGTTGGTCTGAAATTACCTCTTTGCAAACAAAACCAAAGAACAGCCATGTGTACTGAGGCCTCAGTTGATGTCAAAGCTCCAAGCATCCTCATGACAGTTCAATATATCCTTCTGGTTCTTCTTCAGGGCAACGTCCTAGTCCTGCGATGTACGGCTGACCACAAAATGTTTTTGAATCATGCAATTTCATACCCCTGTTCTTGAGTTAAAGCAAAGTTCACGTTTAGAACATGGACATGCCAAGGCAACAACCATCGGCTACAAAATGAAACACCACGACTGCACTAACAGACACAAAGGCGGCATTGCCATTGCACACAAGGAATCAATACCTTACACCATCACCAATGACCAAACCACGCCGATCATGGAATAGGTAAATGTCCAGTGCCGCACCGACTATAACACCACCATCAAAGGTGCTCTTGCATACAGACTACCAGGAACATGAACCAGCATCAATGACACCATCACTGAATTAATCACCCCGCTCGCCATTGAATCTGAACACCACGTCTTCTTGGGAGATATCAACTTCCACATGGACGACTCCACTGACACCAACTCCACTGCCCTGCTGGAAAGATTGGACATCATCGGCCTCGCTCAGCTGGTCACAGACCCCACGCACAAACTGGGACACATGCTTGACCCAATTTTCTCATCGAGTAATAGAATCAGATACAGCCACACTTCGGAACTCACCTGGTGGGACAACTCCATCAGACACTTCACCTTCACCTGACCTCCCCAAATTAGCACTGCTTTTCGCAGCTGGACCATGGTCACTCAGCAAAAATGGACCGATGCCCCCAGCACCGCACAGCCAATGTCAACACCAACCTGGATCAGGCATAACAGAAGTTCAACAACTAGAACACCAGCACCACTGACAGGCGAGGGTCCTCCACTAGGGCGGAGGACCGTAACCCCACTGTTTTCTCGCAGTGCGAGAAGAAGAAACATAAAATGGTTATTACTACCATTTTATGTTTCTGCGTCTCACACTGCGAGAAAGCAGAAGGGTTTGGTTACTGGCGGGTGGGCGGGGCTACTCTGTGAGCAGGGGAGGAGTGGTGTGCCCACTCCTGAGGGTGCAATGACTGTTTGGTCGGCCCTCTGTGGCTGCCCAAACTAGTCATGTGCACTCTGCGCTTTCTCCATGTAGGCTGCAATGCAACCTACATGGAGAAAATGGCTTCCCCGTAAGCCCATGGGCTGGGTGCTGTCCCCACCAATCACAACACTGCCATTGCAGCGTTGCGATTGGCTAAGGGGAGGGGAGGGGGGCTGCCTTTTTCATGTTCCTGCTGAAGGCAGGAGAGCAGGAGCAGGAGCCAAGAAAACGCGCGACCCGGCCAGCCCCCCACCAGTGATTAATGCCAGTCGCGACTGACCGCTGATCGAGTCGCTCCAACAAAATGAGCCAAAACACAGAGACGCTCCAAACAAGCCAGCT
This sequence comes from Triturus cristatus, assembly GCF_964204655.1. Classification (NCBI taxonomy): domain Eukaryota; kingdom Metazoa; phylum Chordata; class Amphibia; order Caudata; family Salamandridae; genus Triturus; species Triturus cristatus. Next base: position 457,913,352 of record NC_140580.1, on the reverse strand, counting down.
GGTACACCCCGACTCAGCACGTCAAAACAGGGGTTTTAACAGTTGGAAAGAACATGGTGCACCAGCAGAAACCACACTGACCGAGCCACCTTCAAGTCAGTTGTTAACGACTACCACCGCCAGATCAAAGCTGCAAAAAAGGAGGCCCTGACACACTGGATCTAGACCAGCACATAACCAAACCTAGGAACTCTTCACCATTGTCAGAGAGTTCAACTGCCCATCAACCACTGACACCCCAATCCACTATTTACAGGAACTCTGCAAAGCCCTCGCCAACCACTTCCACAACAAGATAGCAACCATCTATAGAAACCTTGATACCCACCCCTCCAACCTCCTTAGCATCCCATTGACAACCACCAATGACACCCCACTAACCACATGGGAAGAACTCAGCACACTGATCATAATCACTCTTTTGAACTCCATGCATTCAGGAACACCCACTGACCTCTAGCTTAACAACCCCAGAAGAGACCGGATCAGCAGTCAGATCACCACCATCCTCAATGCTTCAATAACCACAGCCACCATTTCCGCTGCCTGGAAACATGTGGAGGTCAGACGCCCCATCTCAATAAACCCTCTGCAGATCCCAGTGATCTCCAGAGCTACCATCCCATCTCACTACTCCCATTCCCTGCCAAAGTCCTGGCGAAGGCCATTAACTTCCAAATCAGAGAAGCAACCTACTGGACCCTTTCCAATCAGGCTTCAGAGGCAACCACAGCACTGAGACACCTCTGATCGATGAAATCTGCACATGACAGAGGAGATTCACCTGCCCAGATCCTAATCGACCTCTCCTCAGCCTTCCACACCATTTGCCCCCACACAATCATCAACACAATCTCCTCAGCTTGCTTACACATGCTCTGCATGTTCCACAAAGTTTTCAAGTGGCTCCTCATCAGCACAAGAAATATGGTGGCACAGGCCGTCATCACCAGCTGACTGGACTATGGCAACACACTCTATGCAGGAAACACCACTGAACACTCCAGGTGATCCAGAATGCAGCCACCAGACTGATCCTCAACCTGCCAAAGAGAACTAACATCACCCAGCACCTGAAGGACCTTCACTGGCTCCCCGTCGAGAAGAGATGTCAATCTAAGCTCCTGACCCACGCCTACAAAGCTTTCCATGACCAAGGACCTACCTACATGAACCACTGCCTGCATTTCCACCTACCTCCTCGGAACCTCCAATCTGGTCACCTTTCCCTCGAATAGATACCTTGCGTACACCGCTGCTGATCCGGAGAAGTACGCTCCTTCTCCCATTTTGCCACAAAAGCGTGGAAGGCCCTCCACGCAGCACCCTCACTGACCCACTTCGAGAAGAGGCTCAAGACCTTGCTCGTAGACCGATACCTGCAGCTAGTGCCTTGATTCTATTTCGGGTAACAATCCATGCTTTATAAGTACCACTTGATTGATTGAGTGATTGTATGCACATATTTGTTGTTAGGACTATAGTGATTAGATATTAAGGGCCCGATTTGGAGTTTGGTGGACAGGGTAAAGAGTTCCCTGTCTGCCAAATCCTCGGTCTGCCCTGCTCATTTTTTAGATAGGCAGACCTTAAGTTTTCTGTAAACAGGTCTCCTATTGGCTCTGTTGACAGAAAACATCCTCCAACTGATTAGCAGGCTGTCAGAGGAATCACACTACTGCCCAATTTATTATGGATATTGTAATGGCTTTTTTTCTTTTCTGTAACTGCCTGAAAAATCTTGGTCGTGAGGGAAAGAGAAATATTGAACCCAACATTATTTTTTGTGTCCGTCTTGCAAGTTTGTTCCAGTAAAAATAAAAACTTTTGAAAACTTTGGTGACTGCCCGTCAAAATCGATAGAGGCCCTTAACCAAAGGTCTGTACACTGAATGAAACCTCCTTGATGATGGTTCCTTTCAATGTATAGCCACGAATGCTGGGCAGGTGACCATCACTAAATTTGCCAGATGGTAGCTCACCAGGATGAAGGGGATAATGTCGTCCCTCACCCAGACGAACTGAGTAGTATTCGTTAAATGCTAAATCAGGCCCTAAGTAGGGTTCTATTCCACAAATGGGGAAGCATTGTCCTGGCCAGATCCATGCAAAATGTGTGAAGCTAGCAGGATAAATGCAACTTCTGGTCTTTTTGAGATGTTTTTCTTTTTTTTTTTTTACAGAAATTTACCAGTTATAGATAGCTCTAGTAACTGTAACTCATGCCCTACGATAACTTGCGTCCCACCATGCACAGTGTTGTCAACAATGATGTAATTTCAGAAGTTGCAGTCTTGCTATCAATGATGTCATGGAACATGTAATGAGTGATGTAATATGTGAGGTCATAGCAGTGCATGACAAGGCCCGAGTTAAATGACTTCATATTATTAACCTAACCAGTAACATCAGCCCTTACCAGTCACAATGTTATCTGTGTATCTGTGTACCTTGTAATGGAGAGACAACATCTTCATATCAAATGTATGGAAAGGAATGTTTCCATTGGAAACATTTTTTTATCCTTTTGGAGAAATGACAAGATGTTTAATCAGCCTCTTTGAATCTAATTTCTTTAGACAAAACTTCCAATTTTGTGAAATGCCTTACTGCATGATTTTTATATATTTGAATACTCAGGAGTTCTACGACTGTTGTATATTTCCTTGAGCACTCCTAGGATCCTTTGTGAATCCCATAGTAGTCAAAATGGTCACAAAAGTTAGGGATAAAGTTGTTTTGTAAATGTCCAACTTCCAAACTAGGAAGTACAAAAATAGCTCTCCTATGTCTTGTCTGAAAGACATCTGTTTGTTCACGTGAGTACTTTGAGATTCTCTGCCTCCCTTGGGATTTGGGCTGTTCATGACCACAAACAGGTCAGTTTACCCGGAGTCTCTGCTGTCTGCAATTACAGCCAATGCGAAGCTCCACTGAACACGCCTCTTGGAGCTCGAGCGACCACCAGCGACAACCGGCACCTTGGGATCTGCACTTAGTGATAGGCCACGTTGTCTGCCAATATGAAGCTCCAGCAACGAGAGTCCGCAAAGCCTGACCAGCTCTTTGCGATAGTGACAACCATCCGCAATGTTCTCCTTGCTCCTCGTGGTCTCCCGCAAACAGAACACTTTACACCAGATTTCGCAAAGGTAATTTATTCAACGGACTAACCTCGTACAGTATTTGACCTCGGTTGGCATGACCTTGTGACTTTCCCCTGGGATAGCATGACCAGATGACCATGAGTGGTGCATTATGCTTTTAGGAGCTATATCTACTTAAAACTTTAGAATTGAAAATCTCCAGTTATACTGATTAGATTTTTACCATTCTGGTTGCATTTTATTTATTTAATTTACTCAGTTTTTCTACTTTGGTTTGGGATTTATCTTGTGTTGTGTTTTTACTTTATTATGGTTTGCATGCTGAACAAATATTTTACACATTGTCCTAAGATAAGCCTGATTGTTTCTGTGCCAAGCTACCAGATGGTTAAGCATTGTTCAATCTAGTGAATTTTGTGGTTCACCCTGACAACGACTGTGGTTATTGCCTGAGTGCGACTTCTACCCCCACCCCACCCCCTCACCCAATAATCCAGGTTCCTAAAGGTCGTATATTTCTTTTTAAACTAAATTCAAAATTGCAGGTTGTCCAATTCTATGTGCTTCATTGCTCCATCTGGTGGAACAGGATTAATACCCTTTTTTAATGACAGGCTTGAAAAGGGTAAAAAAACAATTAGCCAGCACGTCATATTATAAAATGGCCAGTGAGTGTCAAAATGAGGAGAACCTAGCATTTTAATTTTAAAAACCGACTTTGGAACTGCTGCTAAATCAGTTTACACATTTCATTACCTAGTTTAATCATTAGATGGGCGTAATTATTGGGCAAATCAGACCGGTTATTTAGACAACGGCATAAAAGTGGGGTAAGAATTGTTCTCCACAGAACTGCACATAGGTTCAATGAGCTCAATCTCAATGTTCGCAAAAGTATTTCTTAGAATTCCATACCAAAACGTGTTAAAGAAAAATATATATTACCTTAAAATTTACATTTTTTAGTTATTACATTTATCCTGTTAAAATGAAAAAGCTGCACATGTTGGTAGCATGAAGTACTAAAATTGATTCTTTTTACATGGTTACATCATTAAACTCCAACCAAGAAGATGCGGGCCGTTATTTATTGTAACAATGAGCCTGAAACAGAATGCTCACCAAATCACAATGTAAAAAGAAGTCTGATGTCTTTCTTTTCCCAGTAATTGTCCTGGATTAAATCTTTATAAGTGCAAATTCAAACGCCATTGTGTACTTGTATTCTTTTACTAGACAGCAACACATAAACATACAAATCAACTGTTATGATTACAAACCTAAATATATCTCATTTGTATATGTGTATTTGCAATTGAGATTTATATAAGTGCATTACACCTAAGTGTCTCTTGGCACTAGTTGGAGAACTGTGCAAAGAACAGGAGGAGAGATCATGAAAATATCTTGTTTTTGAGCCTTTCTGGAATGAAAGGTGGCATGTCACCAGTTGTAGTGATGAAGGCAATGAATTCCAAATGGAATAAGCTGGGACAGAATATCTCCATCTGCCAAAGTTAGCTTTATCAAAAAAAGGAATACAGAGGAGAACATTTCTTGTGGCACACTATTATGTCTATTTCAGGGAAATTCATTTAGGGGAAATGTAATATTTCAACTTAGAAACAATGAATTTCTGATTCGCCCTAAGCAGGGCTTGATCATCTGAACTGCATGTAACATATAACAATCTTGACAGGAAGCAACTAACTTGCTGTGGCAGGTTTCAGACTTACCCAAAGAACAAATTTTTGTAAGAAAATTGATTATTATTTGGGGTCGGCAGTTGTCCATCTCAAGGAATAAGAACATTAACTTGTCAGTGTAAACCACAATAATCACTAAATTAACACTAGATCAACTACTTGGTAGCTGAAGCAGAGAGCACACAGATTTGCTGTGTGGCAGTGAGTAAAGTATCCACGCAGTGCAAACAGTAAGAAAAGTCAAAATATAAAGCAAGAAAGATCACCATCTGAATTTGAAAGATAAGAGTACATTGTAATAAAAAGAATGACTTAAAAAGTATAACATTCCAATAATTGGAACCAGAGAGACCAGTTGCCCCAATGGTGTAAAACAGAATGCACAGACCCACATAACCAGCTTAAATTAGCTCAAACAAAATGTCCAGGGCCAACGGTTGATATAAAAGCTGCGATGGGTACCTATAAGAGTGTAGTAATTGTGAGAAAGGAAGAGATAAGATGCAAGGGATTGGAAGATGTGATAACAGCCGGGAATTTAAAGAACACTAGTGCATTCTGGAGAGTGGTTCACTTCCCTTTTTGACTTACTGTTAACCACCAAAGTCTTAGAGTCTAATCTCTGCCGACATCTGAACTGAGCACTTTTCAAATGATTTTGAGTCTGGTCATATTACAACTGATTAATCTGCTCAGGGTGAAGGAATATGCGATCAGGCTTCTGCTTTAGCCTCACAATTGATATGGACAAAATAATTCCAAGAATTAAGAACAGTCCCTCTGGAAAACCCCCAGGCATGAACAGACCCCCTATGAACTTTTTTTAAAGAGACTATCACCCTCGGCCCCAAAACTTACAAGCATAGCCATAGCAGCCATAACTGATCCAAGTGTAGCATCTTTAGCATCATGGAAGAAGGCAGTTATGGTGCCTTTCTTTAAAAAAGGTGACAGGAATATGGCCAGCTGTTGTACCGCCCAATCTCTCTATTAGATTCTACCACCAAAATCTTAAACAGACTTCTTTCAAGACTGACGATATGCGCAAAGGCAAACAAGGTCCACTCTAAAGTACAGTATAACTTTTGCCTGTGTGTTGGAACTGTAGAGCAATGCCCTAGACTTTACCTTCTAATGGGAAAGTATGTCAAAGCTGGGAGAGGTGCCATTCATATGCAGTTTATGGAACTCTCCTGTAACTTGGATGAGTAAATTGATTCAAATTGTGGAACCTAATGGAAAACATGGGAATGGAGAAAGCATTAATCATCTTGCTCAGATGCACACACTGGGAGACATCTGCTAGGGCCCACTATGGGCCACACGGAGAATGTCCCTGTGTTAGAAAATCTAAATCTGGGGCTTGTCAGGTTTGTGTTATGGCCTATTTTTTGTTTTTAATTTACATCAACGGGGTGGAGAGGTACTTGAGTACCACTAGGAAAGACATGCTACAATTGGGGAAATGACCGGTTACAATCCTCTTATAGCTGGATGATTCGAGCCTTATTTCGAGGACTGCAAATGGGTTACAAAGTCTGCTTGACTCTTACGTACGTTTCATTAATGACTTAGACCTAAAACAAATTTATAAAAAAAATTCATTATCATGAGTGAACCCTCAATAACGTGAAATCAAAGTCTTCCACGATTGGGGGAGTTTGTGTCATTAAAGTTAAAAGCTTCACATAATTTGAGAATCCATTTTGCACTGTATCAACATGGGCCACTAACTTAATCTAAGAACACACAAATTACCAGAGTTGTTGACTTGGTCTTCAATTTTGCCTCAAAGGTTAACTTTAATGCAGTGAAAGAGATTTTACAAATTTATAGGACCAATTTGTATCTCTGTGGGGCAACAGGGGGCATGCACATGGAGGTATATTAAAGTGACGCCCTACAGAGAGTAAATAATAATGTTATACATAGACTAGTAGCCATTCCACCAGACTCAGCTACTCAGATATGCCCTTCTGAGGTGGGATAATATTATCTGGAAGATGCTATCAAAGTATGTCTATTGCAGTTATGGCTTAAAATGTAATGAAAGCCAAAAGCTAGCTTTTTGAGGGCAGTCATCAAAGATTTTTTTTTTACTTTAAATAATATGCTAGCAATTCCATTGCTTACCTCTATGAAACACCCATGTATTAGTTTAGGGATTCCTACGTTTTTTACAAAACCTGAGAATGAGAAAATAGATGTTGTATCAAAAGACCTTGTAAAATGCCAGTTTTTTACATTTTTCTGCTAAGGTGAGAATTGCTTGCTCTGTACTCTGTTCTGTCTACTACAGTTGAGGTGGATCCCTATTTAGCTCTAATTTGGAACTCCCAATAAAGACTTTGCCTAACGTATCTTTGATTTAAAAGGTTGCACTTTCTGTTTGCATTTCCTATGCAGGAAATTTGGTTTCTAAAGCTCTACAAATGCCCTTGTGGCAATTCCTCTGCACATATGTCAGAAACGTTTTTGGGCCCTGATTTTACAAGCAGCCAATATCAGCCAACATAAAATTGGTATGATATTTTTACATCATCCGGGACCCGAACCAACCTGCTATGTAGTGATTAATTACATTAGGTGCACTTTGAACGCTAGAAAAAGATATGTAGTGGGGAATTGTTTCCACAACTGTGAGCAAACATTTAATCACAACATGCTAGAAAAAATGCCTGGTTTTGACTTTTATTATTATGTTTTTATTGATTCTAATAATGTCCAATGATGATGTTCATGATGAATGAATAGTTGGGTATTCGGATTGGTGGAGTGATAGCTCTTCCAGAGATTCACATGACATATAACCATGAGGAACACCTCTTTCCCATACCCTTACCAATAAAATGCAAATCCTTAACACTTCTTTGTAATCCTTGGATTTAACTGCGTCAGAATGTAACTATTTCTATAATAACATACCTAGTTTACTAACCATTAGCTCTGGAACATAAATCTATATACATGAAAGTCTAAGGATGAAATCCGAAATCAGTGGCAACAAACGACAGGTCAAACAATTGCATATAAATAAGGTGGTCCAAATTAGTTAGACCAGGATAAATAACAACTCTATGTAAATCGCCCTGAAGTAGTGTAAATAAAAATAATGGAAATAAATGTTCAGCGTACACCTATAGACCTGTATTTTACCTACTCATAGTGTCAGGTAAATAGACCGCTATCTGATTAAGTAACACTATAATACTTAAGTGACAGACAACTACTAGATAAAATGAATTATGGGCATTACTTTTAACTATTGTAGTGAGTGCTAAACCCATATGCCTCAATCTCAGATCTTTATGATTAGGCCACATGTCCTAACTTGTTACCTTTGGGGATCACAACATTTCTGAGCAATATAATCCCATGAAGATATCTTTGTGTTGGTATCTTTCAGTGTGCTCCTACTGAAAGAAACCTTCATTGTAATTTTTAATGTTGCAAATTAATGTAATTGAATAGACCATGTATTTTATTGAGTTGTGCAAGCCGTCCATTTTACAAATCTGTGCAGTGATTGTTTTACTGTTGGAGAATTATTATGACATGCTGCAAAACTGTAGAACACAGAGAGGTAGTACGTGAACTCCACACCACAAAACAAAAAACACAGATACAAAACACAAATTGTAGACATACAGAGGATACGTAATATTCCAAAAGTCAGGTTTATTGGAGAGCAAGTGGTAACATCCGCAGGTACGTCTTCCTCCTGTACATAAAATGCTAGTTCTACACCCAACATTCTAGAACTGCTCTATGCCTGACAACTGCTGCCACAACACTATTTACTTCAGATACCACGTCTTCCAATTTTTATCATAACAAATAGTTCATAACACAAATTATAAAGAGTAAATACAAATACAAATATATAAATAGAAAGCAAAATAAAACTTGTCAATACACTAAGTATAACATCAAATTATAAATAGTAAACAGAATAACCTACAATACTTGTTTGTGTTACTAAAGTATTTGCACATAAACACAAGGAAGAGGAACAATATCCCCAGTGTGTAGAACAAACATAACACTTCTAATAGCATCATGGATAGTTAACATACATAACACTTCTAATAGCATCATGGATAGTTAATACTTCCAATAGCATCATTAATAGTTATAAGATAGGACAGCACATTTTCACCATTGCCACACCTAAATCTTTAAATTTTGCAGAAAGAGTAGTTGCTCTTCAATACTGAGTGGTAGTAGCTTTTGTTACAGCCCTCTGCAATTCAACAGATTTTCTTGTTATTTCAGCAGTCAGCACACATTCAAAACTGCATGAATTTCCATCGCTACTACTGCAAGATGTTTGTTCTGTATCATAAGAATCTACATCCATAGGTTGGAAATGCACAGCACACCAGTTAACTTGGGGCATCATACCAATCTCTTCTTCCCACAACCATGACTTAGGTCTATCTGATTGATCACATTCTTCTATCACTTTATCCCAAGAAATGATCTTACATCTTGACAGTTCGCCGAAGTGCCAAACTCTTCCATCACTCGGTTAGGCTGAACATTTATACATCTCTCTCACTTGAAATGGATTGGAAAATGTTCTACTTCCTTTTCAACTTTCTTCTCCAACTCTACACGCACGTTTTTGAACAACTTCTTTCACACCATGCTTCTTATCATAACACTTTTTAAAGGTTTTATGTGCTTTCTCCAGATTGCTTCTAACTACCTCAGGGGACCATTTCCTTTGATACTCTTGAGACAGCCACACATTGTTGTCTTTTGTAAATGGTTCTTGCCCTTCTAAGATCACAAATGGGTTATACCCAGTTACCATAGGTAGAAGCCCAAATCAGTTTACACAATTGTTTCTCCCAAGTCCCACCAGCATTGATGGCAGATTGAATGCTTCCCATGATAACTCGGTTAAATATTTCCACAGCTCCATTCCTTGCAGGATGATATACTGCAGTTGTTTCAATTGGATACCATTTCTATTGAGAACACTCTTTAATTTTTCAGCTATGAATTGTGGGTCACTGTTGCCTACAATTTAGAATACAAATATAAAAGAACAATGATATTCTTAGGCTCACCACTGCAGTGCAATATCAGACCCAGAATGTCTATAGCTAAGGTTTACAATGATGTGATAGGTATTTTACTAATACCTAATGGAGGCCTGAACGTCACTTGTGATTTATCGGCATTAGCACCTTGTTTACACATTCTCACAAATGTCCCCATATCCTGGCCACCAATATAAAGTCTAAACCCTCCTTTTGGGTTTTACTATTCTTTGTTGTCTTTCATGCAATATATGCAAAAACACTAGCCTGAGACTACAAGGTGGAACCACTCTTTCCCCTCTAAATAGGAATCCCAAACTGGAAATAGACAACTCCTCCTTAAGTCCCCAGAACGTCTTACTTTCACTGCTGAGTTTATTTTTGCTAGGCCATCCCTGAAAAACATAATCCAATAGAGTTTTCAACACCTCACCTTCCTGATAACTAGACAATGATTCTTCCTTTGAAATAGCAATAGCCTCACAATCCACACTTGCAACACTTTACTCTTCTCATTTATTGGAAGTCTATTTCTGCATTTGCAACAGGGTTCTACTCAAATAGTGTGCTACTCTAGTTTTATGACCAGGCAAATATTCAACTTCATAGGTGTAATCCAACAGTCACAAAGACATCCGAGCAATGCGGGGAGTAGTTCTTGCAGAGCCCTCAGTCATCAACACATTGACTAATGGCTTGTGATCAGTGTGCAACAAGAAACTCGAATCCCTCAGGTATTGCCTACATTTTTCTTTTACCCCTACACAAATCAGCATTTCTTTCTCAGTGACTGAATAATTTTACTCTGAGGAGGACAAACAATGTGACGCAAATGTTACAGGGCATTATCCTCCCCACATGGGATTTGTGATAAGACCGCTACTAGACCCTTACCACTAGCATCAGCGGTTAGTATAGTGCGAGCATTTGTAGTATACCCTTTTGGGGGAATGGCAGCGCAAATATCACTCTGGAACTTATTTTGCAATACCTCATTCCAATCTAATTCTTGGCGCACCTTCAGCAACAGTCTCAAATTGAAAGTTTTCTAAGCAAAGTTCCGCACAAATTTAGGGTAAAATTCTGTCAGACCAAAGAAGGACCTGACATCAGTTTGAAGTAGGGTCAGGAGCCTATCTTATTAACTGACAATTTCTATTTTGGGTGAAATTCCATCTTCACTTACCTCATTTTCTAAATAGGTCACAAATTGTCTTTAAAATGTATACTTCTTTCAGTCAATTCAAAGGTCTTAAACTTCCACAACATGGCCTGCAACCTACCATCATGCTCTTTCCTGCTGCTTCCTGTTATCAAGATATCATCTTGGAAGTAAACCACATCAGTAAGTCTTCTCAATAACCTATGCATCATCCTTTGAAATACTGCTGCGGTAGACGCTAACCCAAATGGCATACAAATGAATCCCTAGCACCCAAATGAATTGATAAATGCTGTACTCTCTGAATAAGGGTTTTTTGATGGTAAGACGGATTTCAAATCAGTTTTTGAGAAACACTTAACCCCTTTCGTGTTGGCTAACAATTCATCAAACCTTGGCAAGGCAAATTTGTCAACCACAATATTCCTATTCAGCTCACATAAGTCAATGCAGAGCCTTACCATCTCATTAGCATTCCTAGCAACTACTAATGTTGCAAGACACTCAGCACACTCCACCTGTTTGGTAATACCCTTAGTTTTCAATTCCAACAATTTGCTGTCAACTTCATCTTTGACATTTAAAAGAATGTTCCTAACAATGTGGTTGACTGGAATGGCTTTGTCCTTGAGCATGATCTTGTGTACAAACCCCTTCAATTTTCCCACAGTGCCTGAAAATAAATCAGGAAGATCTTCTTTAAGTTTCTCTATCAATTCCCTTTCAGGGTCTTCAAACAACAGTACTTGATCTTTACTAGTAGGATCTAACTTGATACCTAAGGATCTCTGATCCATCCAGCTGAGAATTGAAGCTCCTACTTCAGCCACATGCAATTTCCTACAATTATCGTCCCTTAAAATTCAAAGCTCAAAGTTCTGTAACCCAAGATGGGAATTGTTTCTCAGGAAAGTGTCACAGGGTGTATGTCAGTTTCCTCTAAAGTATTGCCCAACTCTTCCAAAAATGTCTCTTTCCATACGATTTATTTATTGCAGTATAAGGTGACCCAGAATCAACCACAAAAAATCTCAATGCCCCCAATTCTTATAGCACACAATGGTTTATTCTTAGATGTGATATCTATGCTCAGCACTGAATGACAGACATACAACACACATTCAGATTCACTCAAATGTTCCTCATGTTCTGAGTCTGACTTTTAAGATACTAACTTAACCATTTGTTGTCTATTAAGTTACACCACAATAAGAGAATTTTGCTTTAATAGAATTTTTTTTTCATCTGACCATACACATGCAAACCTTCTGGGTCAAAACAGTGCAATAGGATCTTCTTCTTTCTAGATGCAGAAAACTCTTCTGGATCTTTTTCTTCTATAGCTCCGATGTAATTAAGGAAATATTCCTTCCATTGAGGCCATTTCATTTGGGGTTCTCCCAGAACTGGAAGGAAATGTAGAGGAAGCATTAGCAAAAATGTTTGGGCGCACATAGTTCAACCTTAGTGTACACCAAAGATAACACTGTGCATGGGAAATCACTTATAAATTGGTAAAAGCCACAGAAGGGATTTTCATCCACTTACAATACACTATATCCAGTAACTACGCTGCAAAAATTAAAATGCACAGTGTGCCCTCACTGTAATCAACTAACAGCAGAACTGTCAGCACAACATTGCATGCGTCAGTCCAAATCCAAAATGGCCTCAACAAAGTAGCACGACGTTGAGTCTCTGAACGTTTTAGCATCCTGTGAAGTATAAAAATGCGGCCCGCCCATGTGTAAAAATAAAGGCGTATCCTGGCAACACGCACCAACTAATAATCATGTATTGCTCGTACACGTCTTGCTTCAACAGCCATGCTCACAGTACTACGTCTCATGCCTTAGGCTCGCGCATGCCTTACATCAACGGTCACTTGGTCTCCCCCTTGAACGGGCCTCAATTACTTCAATTATAAAATTAAAAACTCTCACTCATCCATCGAGGAAATTGCCCAGCACAAAGAGGCACAAGGAACAGGACTCATCTCTAACAATCTGTAATGCCGATACGAAGCAGAGTCCGCGCCAAGATGATGGTTTTGCAACTCGTAGGAAAGTACCATCGTCACTAATTTGTAGGGAAACACAGGACACAAAATATTTAAAAATTCATGTTTATTGGAGAGCACGTGGTAACGTCTACAGTCTTCCTCCTGTACATACATGCCAGTTTTACACCCAGCATTCTAGAACCACTCTATGCCTGGCAACTGCTGCCACACAACTATCTATTACAGATAACATACACAGAAGCCTCAGAATAGCTCTTCAACTCCAAGCTGGAATAAATAAATTGAATTTAGTAACATCTAGAAATACCTCACTGCATCATGGAGGATTCTCATCAGACATACCCATTAGAACCGCATAAACCACAGCCAGGAATGTAACATAAAATACATCATAGAATGGATCAATGGATCGTGAAAAGATTTGTCTGAATAAATGCGTATGCGCCCATTTCACAAAGGTATTTATAGCCATAAACACACATCGAGAGGTGAAAATAGCTCATTTATGCCTTTCAGGAATTCACAAAAGGATTCCTTTTAAGTGCGAATGTGTTTTTTACTATTGTAGAGAAACCAGCAGTAGTAGGTTTCACAGAACGGAAAGAGCATTACAAGGTATGGTAAGTGTGTGAAAACTCAGACAGCATTGCTCTGTATTTTATTCTCCTCATTTTGTGGCTAGCAATAATGCTTCAAGAGAGCAGGTTAGAAGAGATTTCTAGTCTATCTGTCTTTCAGAATAAGAGACCTTTGTCATTAGATTTTTGCAAGTCACTTGCTCAATACATTGCTCTTCACACCATTTACTCCATTGTGGCTAGAAATCTCCCTTAGCCAAATGATGTTCAATCTGCATGCTGCGCCCACTGCAGTCTTAATCAAGAATTTTCAATTGTCTTGCATGTGTTATGCGGATGACACTGAAATCATCCTTACATTGAATGGCTCTGGAGCTCTGACAGCCACGGATTACTGTTTAGGTCTACAAGCACAGCAGTCTGGGTGTTGCTTAATAGTTTGAGGCTTGAGGCTCAATTCAGATGAAATGGAGGTACAGATTCTGACAGGCTCTGTGTTCTTTTGGACTCTTGATAGGCGGCCAGGCTCTTTTGCCCAACCTCCAGTACCCACAAACACAGTAAAAAACCTCAGGTTTGTGTTTGACTCTACTCTCTCTTTCCAGACTCAGATTGACAAACTGGCATCCAGGCATCCTCCTGCTTTTGACAGCTGAATATGTTGAGGAAAAGTCTTTCTTTTTTACCCCAGTCTTCTTATTTTTCAATCGCTATGGCCACAATAGAAGCCTGTTTGGATTATTGTCATGCACTTTACCTGGGCATTCTTCCTTACTCTGTTCACTAACTCAAGTTGATCCAAAACAGTCTGGCCCATTTTCATCTGAATCTGCTTCGACATGCACCATACATAGTCTGCATTGGTTTCCAGCGCATGTGTTTCTGTTTTAAGCACCATAACAACTTAAGCCCTTCTTGTATCCATCAAAGTTTTATCAACATTGTCGGCAGAGGTTGTGCTGCTCTGCCACAGCCTATTTTTGTTGCAGCCATAAATTTATAATATTTGGTAAGGAGATATACTTTGATCGTTCTTACTAGAATTAGGAAATCCCTTATTTTAAGACCTTAGGATGCAGTGCTATTTGTATAGGTTTGTTGTTAACGTCAGGATGCCATTAGCATTTGTGCACTCCACAGCACACATAAAAACACATAAATAACTAAACATCTTAATTTGTGGGTATTTATGTACTTTCGACCATGAAGATGGCCAAAACGTTACTCCAGCAATGGGCTTGTGTACGTTGTGTTGAAGGGTGGGGGTAGTTGTAGAGGAAGGTGTTTCTCCACAGGGAAGAAGGTTTTCCGGAGAGCTAAAAAAAGAAAAAAGTGTGCATTTGCATCCAGGCTCCTTTCTCCTTGTCCTAAATGTACGCTATGTAGATCTGCGTACTGTAGAAATAGGAGGCCATAGGAGATCATGGCCGTCCTGAAAGAAAGTTTGGAAAGCTCCACGTGGCACACCTTCAAGGCATACGTCTGGGAATGTACGTGGACGAAAAAGCACACCATTACATTCAGGTGGAAATGTAAATCCCCCCTGTAAGTTTAGCCTGTCTTAAATTACAGTGCGCTGCTTTATTTTCGCCTTTCATGCATTTGCTCCCTTTCACAGGAATTCCCATTATCATGGTTGACATGCTTGTCACGACCCTATTATCAGCTATATTAACATCAGGCAGACGATATTGCTCAGAACCGTACAAGATGCTCCTCAAAGACATATCCTCTGAAGCCTGTCATTCAATCCATTAACCTTTGCAATCCATCAAGTTCCCACACCTTAACCAGATATTTTCTTTCTTTCATATTCCTCTAAGGGCCCCTTATGAAGGACACGTCAGCCATTCAGCTCAAATATCAATCATGAGTGATATTCCAGCTATCTTCAGATGTGCTGCCAGGCATACTGCAAAATGGGACAAGCAATATTGTTCTATTCACATATAGGTTCATAGGTATTTCTCCGATAACGTCACAACCGGACAAGTCGGCTGGTGCCCTCGCTGCCTGATATGGGATTTCACTCAGTGGTATTTGCATCTTGGACTGGAACATAAAACCGTGTTGATGGGTGCAATGTCAAATCCTTGCTGGTATGTAGGAAGTGGCTTGGTACAAACACATTTTACCATTCTATTATAGAAGCAGATATATGGTGGTTGTGAAGTGTAACTGTAATATTTGTGCATATTCCGCAGACAGAATGTAGGTGAGGTAAAAAAACACCAAAAAACATGCAACACCATATCGCAATAACATACCACAAAAACAGCAACACAGCACACTAACACAAGAAAACATAAAAAAAACAACAGAACAACAATAATATGAAAAAAAGGAAGCACAATAACTCAATACAATTCACCACCAAATGCACCAACAAAACAATGACAACAGTTAAGAAAAATGAAATAACAACGCAACATGCAGTACAAATGCAACGATACGTTCCAACACAATACACTAGCAGTGCGACCACCAACAACATAGCACAACAAATTTGCAATTGTGTTTTTTGTATTCTGGTATGATGCTATTCTGTCATTGCTTTAGTTCTGTTTTTCTTGAGTTGTCTCACATTGTTGTGATGTTGTAAAGTGAGCGATTGTGGTATTGCAGTATATATGGTTGGCGTTTTTGTTGAGTTCTGTTGTGCCATCATTCTGTTTGGCAAGTGTGTTACTGTGTTATATTGTGCTGTGCTACAGCGTTATTCTGCTCTGTGTTGCTGTGGTTTAATTTGAGATTATGTTGATGTTTTGACCTATTGTGTTGCATTTTGTTTCAGATGGTGATGCTTTGCACAGTGCATTGCATTGTTGCTGATATTTTGTACTGTATTTGTTATGTTGCATTATTTTGGATTGTTTTGGGTCTGTATATGATGGGCTATTCTGGCTCCCTGCAGAGTACCAGCCTGTTTAATAGCCTTCAGTAGGTAAAGTGAATTAATTTAACCCACAATTTCTCTGAGTTAGGGCTTGATTTTAAGACATTACAGCTTGGAAACTGTGAGAATTTTGCCCCGTCCTGGTTCTGAGCTGTGGTGTCTCAATTAATACACTGACTCGGAAATATTGAGTTAAAATAATTCACTTACGCAATGCAGGCACGTACACACAATGCAACACAACAAACACGGTTAAAACAACAGCTCATCGTGACACAGACCCGTTGTGTTCTGTTATGCCATTCTGTGTTTTTCATATGTTGTTCTGATTCTTACTGTTATAGTATTGTGTTGTGTTGAATTGTGCTTTGCAGTTACTTTAGAGACGTCAACAAATGCTGCTTCATTTTAAGCCAAAAGCATGATATCCTTTAAAAGTCCTTGTAATAAATAAACATTTATCACATTCTACATTCCAGCTTTCCAACTACTTTGGTTACTAATCAACCTGTAACTGCGGCAGAGACCATGTCGAAAATAGTAACTTCATAGCAATCCCCTAGTACTCATCTTTAAGGCCTATGAATTGAGTGATCATACAGTTCCGAAGAGAAACATGGTGATGACATGAAATTCACATTCTTTTTTTTTTCAAAAACTTTTTATTGGTTTTCTTATAATATAAAGAACAATCTGTGACATTGCATACCTTGCGAATCCTTACATCAGTATACATAGTATCATTCCACATCAAAAACAGCACTACAATCATTGTCAGGTACAGTATCTCTGCTTTAAGTGTAAGCATTCTAGCCAGGACCACAGCTGGGCCTGCCCATCTACCAGTACGTCCCCCCCTATGCCTATTCACTAAGTTCTGAATCCGAGTTCTCCCTCGGGGGCTTGCATATGTCTCCTCGGTAACTATTCCATGCCCCCCATATCTGTGCCCATTTCTTGGGGCATCCCCTATGAATATATACTGCCTTTTCAGCAACCATGATGGAATCCATGTCCCTACACCACTGGGGGAGGGTAGGGGACTGGCTAGACCCCCACTTCTGCGCTATGTTTCGTTTTGCAACCATCATGCCTATTGTTACCCATGTTTGCATTGCGCGGTTAAGATCAGTGGGTTCCTATATATTGAGGAGACACCTCCTGGGCTCCGGGAGCGTCGTGATGTGTGTTGCCTGCGAAAGTGTACGCACGACCACCTTCCAGTATTGGCTCACTATGGGGCATGTCCACAGGGTATGAAAGAGGGTCCCTTCCTGCCCGCACCGTCGAAGACAGAGGGGTGAGTCTGTCTGCTTGAGTTTATAAAGGTTCGTGTATAGTACGTAAAACTCCACATTCTTAAACATTTCCACTGGAATACAGCCATGAGGGCTAGTGTTGTTAGTGAGGACTATAGTTACAGATCTTTTACTGATTGCTTTCTTGCTATTTAAACAACTGTCATGAACTTAGCAAAGTTTAAACACTCATGCCTGTTTGGGAGCAGCTGCACCTGAATATTTGACCTATTACATACATTATCCATGTGTACTGCATGCTTCTTTTGCAACATTTTAAGGCCTCATTATGAGTGCACCTGCATTTTATGTAGTAATACCTCTAGTGCTTAATTTGAACCGGTGGTTGCAGGTGAGGCTCACTGCACTCATTTTCGGGGATGGCACCTATTTTTTCCTAATGAGATTTTGACTCAGAACAAGAGAGAAAAACTTGAAAGGGGGGTGAGGGAGGAAGGAGGAAAACAAAAATGGGAGCAGTGAAAAAGAAACATTGCAAGCCTGGCAAAGAACATGTCAAAAGTGACATGAAAGAGCAGGGAGTGTATGGTGACGTATGTAAGAGGAATGAGGTGAAGTCAAGATTATGCAGCCTTGATATTCGGCATGCCAACATACAATAGCACTGGTCACGGGCTTCTGAGCAAAATATGGGAACAGTCTCCCCTTCTCAGTTCTGAGCCTTGGCATGGAGGATAACATGTTGAAACAACATGCTTTGAGTTGCAAAACTAGGAATGACATGGAGTTTAACCATAAAAACTGTACATGGCAAAATCAGTGCAGTAACAAATCACTTTACTTTCACAGTATTTTTAATTACAAAATGGGAGCAAACTTGGTTTGTGCCTTACTCTATTAGCACAGGGCTCGGAATGATGCCCTTAGTTGTGGAATTTCATGTAACGCACATTTGGCATTTTCTTTTGTGTACACTCCAGTGTTGCAAGTTTTTAGGTTTTGTTGGGATTGTGCAAGACTATGGCACAGATTTTCTTTTTCTCATGAGACTTTGCCGTAAGAATTTTCAGTCGCAACAAACAGGGTTCAAGTCTCCACTTTGCGATTATTTTTAGACCAGAATGGAGCAGTGTGATATTTTTTTTAATTTTATTTTTGCTGTTTTAGTTTTGACTCGCTGGCACTACTTTTAAAGCTTTAGCCAATATATTTTAATCAGATACATTTATTTTGAACATAAGGAGTGATGTGGGCCTACCATTGACAATTGTAAATATTTGTGTCAATTATGTAGCCCAGATTCAAAAACACATTCAAAGAAGGAGGGTAGAGAAGGGGGCAGTGCCTCCAATGCAGAATCTTTCAAACAGGACAAGGCCTGTACCTGGTTCCTGGCGTCCCATTGACCGGTGAAGGCAGAAACTCACTTAGTTTAATTAGAAGATGGAGGACTCGAAGACACTATAGACTGTTCACTGCACCAGCTTATGTCCTAAATAAAGCAGCATCCCCATCGAGTTGCGTGGAATATAGAAACCTTTCAGAGCGGCGACGCTGTTTCAGGTGAGACACATGAATATTGCATCAGAATTCATCTTAATTTTTCCACCCCCTTTTCTCCCCACCTTCTTTTCCCAATGATTGATCAGCTTAGAGCTCTGAAGAAGGTGTAACCATATCTGTAGGTGTTCACCGAAACGTACGTCGGCGTATTTCCAGCTAACAAGACTCGAACATCAAAATATTTAATGTTTAACAATTACATGTATTGAAGAAATTATTAGTTAACTATATGTATGTAAAGCAACTGTTTTTTTGTACATATGTTTGTTTTTATTTGTTTATTTACTAGTATATTTTGTCCCTATTTTTGGTTCTGTTCTTGTCTGTCTATCTGTGTGCTGTTGGTATGACTCAGGGGTCCTCTTTTTTTATTTATTCGTACCTAATGAAGAACCAGCTATTGGTGTTTCTATATGGTGATGGAACAATTCTGATGCAATGTTTACCTATAAATGATAGATTGATTGGGTTGTGAATTAATTATGCTCTGAACAAATTGAATGTTTTATATTCTGATGACAACATAATGATAGTCATATATTATCCACACTATTTCTGTATATGAATAATAAATCTGAGGTTTGGTATTCAAACAACCTGCATTTGAAGAATTATTTTGGGGTACCTCCTCCATTAAGAATTTGTACTTCTGATGGTAGTGGGCAGCTATCATCTCAGACTGCACATTTGCGCTGGACAGTTAATCCCTATTACTTGCCCAGTTGAATTTTTAAACAGGAGAAACCTTACGACTGGTTGGTGGGTAGTAAACCTGATGTTTATCTTGAAGTAACATTTGCCTGTAACATGGAGCCCTCATCTGGCTCTTCTGTACCAATATTTGAATCATGGTCCAGATGAACATGACATTGAGATGGAATAATTTGCGTATCAAGTGTGGTATTAGCACTAAAGGATCCAGCCCTCTGAGAGTATCTTGTTAATTCTTTGGCTGAATTCTTTTTACATTCAGTACAACCCCTTATAAGTCAATCTAAGCTGTCAAGGTCAGTTAAAGGCTGGAAACTATTGTTAGTTGTTGGTACGAGTGTATGGTGGCCTTGATGCTGGGTCTAGGTTTGGCAGCAGGGGCTTGGTGTAGTTACACGTGTATACATGAGATGCCTGTAGAAGTACCCCAGGGGCACAATATTAATCCACTGAACGATGCCCCCACACACAAGCTTCTCCCCGGACTTAATCAATTGTTTCACAAGATCGGCGGACCTGCAGTTGACCGCAATGCAATCTCCTTGGATACCTTTTCTCAAGGGGCCTACCCATCCCACTCTTCTAACACATAGGATATCATGAAAACCTGAATTAGAGAAATATGTGTTGCATGATAGCCAGTGGCAAACGTTAATTTTCAATTGACTGAGGGACTCAGTTTTGTTGGCGGGTAGATGGGGAGCATTAGTTAAGATTGCCGCATAAGGGCAGCACTCCGGTGGTAGATCCAGTTTCTCCTCATTAGGAGATCCATAAGTGTTATAATCTGCTTGGGGGTTTGCCTCTGTGTTAGATCTAACTTCTCTTCTACTGCTACTTTGCTTGACACCGGCCTCAATTCCCTGTGGGCCTGTTGATTTAATGACCTCAGTTCTGGATACACTGCCAATTTTGGAACCATAGGCTCCATGCCCCCCTAGTCCTTGGATGGAGCCCCTAACACATAATGGGCCACATGCATTAAGATAAGGAATAGCAATTTCTTAATAGCGATTCTTAAGGAAGCACTACTAAGGAATCGCTATTCCTTATGCATGTAGGTTTCGCTAAAATATTTGCGATTCCTACACATTCCTTAATTGCAAATCGCAAATTGAGATTCGCAATCAAGGAATGCCTTCCCATTCATTCCTAAGGGCCTAGAGGCCCATAGGAATAAATGGGACAGCATTCGCAATTTGTGATTACCAAATAGGTATTCGCAAATTGTGCATGTAATCTCAATGATTCAAGGGGGCCAAAAGGCCACCCTGATGCACCCCCAACAAAGGTAAGCATGCACATGTGGTGCACACACATGCCCTAAAGGAATGTGTATGCACTGCATTGCACTTTGAAAAATGCTTTTTTGTGCATTTTTCAAAGGCAGCCCAACTTACCATTACCTTTAAGTTGATGGTAATTTGCGATTCCAATTTGTGAAAATGCAATTTGCGAATGCATGATGCATCGCAATTAGGGAATCACAATTTGTGATTCTCTAACTACATTCGCAAAATAGGTAATCGCAAAAATTGGGATTACCTGTTTTGGGAATGCCTTTGGGCTTAAAGCATTGGAAATAGCATTTTACCGGTCGCAAACGGGCCTGTTTGCGACTGGTAAAATGCTTGATGCATGTGCCCCTTAGTTACTTGGGAAATAGTGGGGGTAGATTCACAAAGCTGGGTTTGAGATTGTGTCTTTGATCTAAATGCCTCTTGATCACCTGCATCAGTGTCACAACTCCTCAAGACTGGTCTCATGGGGATATCAGATTTCCTAACATTATCTACAACGCTCTGTAATCTAACCACAGCGGGATCTAAAATACTAAGGGCCTCATGTAGGTAGCCAAATACCGGTCGGTAACGGCCGATTTTCGGTAAATATGCCGTTACCGACCGGTATTCAGACAAGTGAGATGTAGGAGTCCAAAAACCACTTTTCGGTAAATATGAGGCGGTAAATACCGATTCATAGTTACCGAATTCTAAAATACCGATTCATATTTACCGAATACATTATTAACGAATCGGTAAATATGAAGTGGTAAATATGAAGTGGTAAAAATTGAAAATGACATGTAGGAGCAGTCGGTAATTAAGAAATCCAGGAAAATCGGTAAATAAGAGTCGGTAATTAACACGGATGGAAAGCAGGTGGTAACCATCAACAATGCACATAAGCAATCCCAAAATGCAACAGCGTGGACAACATGGCCGCCATGTACGTCATTGCAAGGCGCCTACGTCTACAGGCAGCAGGACTGAGGGTGTGGCGACGGGAGGAACAAATCTACAGACAGCGCATCACACTATTCCAGCTGACTGATGCAGAGATACATGAGAGGTACAGGCTACACCCCGAAACCATCATGGACTTAATCAGGGACCTTCACCCACTCCTGGACCAGCCAATAAGAAGGGCGCACGCCATACCCCCACATGTGCAGGTGCTCTGCAGCCTACATCTGTTGGCATCCGGCAGTTATCAGGTGGTGATAGCTGCGGTGGGTGGGGTATCCCAGAGTTGCCTGTCACGTTTCTTCAGGAAGTTCCTGGATGCCATGATGCAGAGAATGCACCACTACATCAGCTTCCCAAACACACAGGCTGCACTGCAGAAAACAAAAACAGACTTTTATCACATGGCACAGTTCCCCCATGTCATCGGCTGTATTGATGGTACACACATCCCAATCTGTCCTCCAGCTGACACAGAGCACATCTACAGGAACAGGAAGTCCACCCACTCCATCAATGTGCAGGTGATCTGTGATGCAGGGAACATCATCACAGATATTGTTGCAAAGTTTCCTGGGAGCACCCACGACTCTTACATCTTCCAGAATAGTGGGATCTACACACGACTGAGAGCCGGAGAATTCGGAGAGGGATACCTGCTGGGTAAGTAACAGTGACGCCCCTTGAAACCTGCAAATCAGAGTGTATAGAGGCATGTAACTGATGGTTCCCTTTTACTCATCCAGGCGACAGTGCATATGCATGCCGGTCATTCATCCTCACTCCCTACCTACACCCAGCAACCCAGAGTGAGAGACGATACAACGTGGCCCACAAATCTACACGCAATGTGGTGGAGCGCACGTTTGGACTGCTGAAGAGCAGGTTCCGCTGCCTCCACAAGAGCGGAGGCGCACGCCAGTACAAACCCATCACCTGCTGCAAGATAATTGCCACTTGTGCAATGCTGCACAACCTTGCCACGAAAAAAGGTACAGATGTGGAACTAACATATTTTGAGGACAACGAGGATGAGTCAGGCCAGCCAGAGGGCAGCGCAGCTAGAGTGCCAACTGCAATCGATGGGAGAGAGAGACGGGCAGAGATCACATGCAACTATTTCTGAGTAAGTGAGGGGACACAGCGAGTCGTGAGAAGTCATGACGTAGTTTAATGTGGCACCACGCCATGAACACATGAACAGGCCAATCTGGCAATATGCCATCTATACAATGAGTATGTCCAGGGTTACGTCACCCAATGGCAAGTGGATAAGCAGGGCCACATCAATGTTTGCGCATACGCGCTGCAGTGGTGGATTGCACGGCCTGTGCATCCTCACTAGAGCCAACCCCAAGCCGCCTGCTGCTCCTGCGTGCTTCGGGGACGGGGGGTGTGATGCTGCTGCTGGTGTCGATGCTCTCCGCAGCATCCCCTGCAGCAGTTGTCGACGCCTGACTTGTCAATAGCACCCCTAGTGCACTTGTCACCTGCACCATCCCCCGTGACAGGTCGCTGCAGCACTGTGTTAGGCCCTCCTGCATCGTCACAGAGCGCCGGCAAAGTAGGGAAGTCGCAGTTGCCAGACGGTTGAGTGCCCTGCTGGTAGTGTCCCTTCTCTGGCGTTCCCGGCGCCGTGCTTCGATGTCAGCATCTAATTTGCTGCACAACTGCTGGATTGACTGGGACATGTCCCGAATGCCCGCAGCCATGCCGCCAATGTTTGTGTCCATGTTGACTAAGCTTGTCCTCATCACCCGCATGTGCCTCTGGACTGACATTACTGCCTTTGATTGCAGGCGCTGTTGCTTCAACATTTGGCCCTCGAGCCCCAAGAAGACACCATGGCCGTCAGTGGGTGCTGGTGGACTCTGGACACGCGACCTGCGGCGCCCTCTTGCTCCCGTCTGTGCTGCCTGTGATGTTTGGGGCACAGTGGGATGGCTCCCTTCCTGGGGCCCGGTGCGGTCTTCTGGGCCCATGCTGTCGTCTGACGAGGTGTCTAAGGCTCGTAGCCTGGCTGCTGGACGCCTCCTCATTCTCACACCTGCAAGCGGAGATGTGGCCGGTGAATCGAACATGAGTGGCGATGCTGGCTCTGGTGGTGGTGATGCTGGCTCTCGGTGAGGTGATGCTGGCTCTGTGTGCGGCGAGGCTGGCTGCGTAGGTGGTGCGGCTGCAAGTGGGCCTGCTCCCTGGTCTGCACTCGTGCTGGCTAGAGGTGATTTTTGTGGCCGGTGTGCCGTCTCCCCTGCAGCATGCCCTGTACTGCATGATGTCACATCTGTGGACAGAAAAACAACATTGGCTCAGTGTCCCCGAAGGGCTGCATTGCAAGCGTCACAATAAATCATTTCACATTCCAATCTGTCCTCTGTCTCCTTGTGCCTCGAGTGCGTGACATGCCTTGTTGCCCTGTGACATTTACGTCATGGTTAGTGTTGCCCTGACTACATCTCCCGGAATGCATTGCCTGTCTGCACTGACACGTGTGGACTGCAGTGTGATTCTCGTGTCACAATGGGGGATGTGGGATAGGGGTAGGGGCGGCTACATTGCTGTGCTTTCGTCTTACCTTGGTGTGTTGCGGCTCTGGCAGAGCTGTCGGCGTCCCCAAGACCCACGACGCTCTCTTGCTCGAGTGTGGCCGCCACCAGCTCCTCCAGTTCGGTGAGGGCAGGTGCCCTGTTGGTTCCACCTCCGGTCTGGCTGGCCTCCTTCTGGATGTCGCCCATCTTCCTCTTGGTCACAATCCTCAGGTCATACCAGCGCTTTTTGAGGACCTCAATTTCCCTGTGGGTCACTCCCACAGCATTGACCTGCGCCTGGATGGCCAGCCATATGTTGCGCTTTTCGGCCTCAGGCACTTGCAGGGATTGCCTCCCAAACAGCTTCTGGTGCTGCTTCACCACCTCCTCCACCAGCACCTGGAGTTCCTTGGGGCTGAATTTGAGCTTCCTCCTCCTTTCCCCTCCGTCTTTCTGTGTGCTCTGGCTGGACATGCTGTTCGTTTCCCGCTCGCACATGCAACTGCTCCCTGCCTCTCCTCTGCACTCCGAGCCTCTCCAGGGTCGGCTAATTATGTACACCTGCCTGGGTGTGGCCACTTCGGCTAATTGTGTACACCTGCCTGGGTGTGGGCAGTTCCTGGTTGGGTGGGCTGTCGTTGCACTGGATTAGCTGTTTCGTCAAGTCATGTGATGTTATTTACCGAATCCGTACGTACCGATTCGGTATTTTCCGATTCGGTAGATACCACCTCGGTATTTTCCGATTCGGTAGATACCACCTCGGTATTTTCCGATTCGGTAATTATCACCTCGGTATTTACCGAATCGGTGAATTCCGATTCGTATTTACCGACTGTTACCGAATCGGTAACTGTTACCGAATTTTTACCTACATGTAACTTACCGATTCTAATTTACCGATTCGGTACGGCTCGGTATTTAAGAACCGGTAAAATTTATTTACCTACATGAGGCCCCAAGTCTCTGCAAGAGCCGGGCGAGGTTAGCATACAATGCTGATTCAATTTTGCTAAAAAGTGTGTCCAGATTCAGCACAAGTGCAGGATCAGACTCATTATTGAGGTTGACATACTGAGTCTTGTCTGTGCAGGTTGGCAGTGGTAGGTCTCCTTTGTCCCCCCCTACGTTGGCAGATATTTGGAGTCAGCTTTGATCTAGTGCATGCCATTTGATTTGCACCGCTATCTTTTGTTTTCCTTTTCCTCTTTGTTGGGGGCCATTTGCGGTTGTTGGCTAGAGATTTGGAGAAGTTGGGGAATTTTGGGCTATTATCGGGGCCTCAGTAGCAACCCCCTCTTGATGGATTGAATCACTTTGTGCAGATGTAGGGACTTGAGATGGATTAATGTCTGCGTATTGTGAGTGGATTTCTCCTCTGGGCATTGAAAGGAGTCGTTGAGTATGTGTTATTTCATTATCTAGAGCTCTAGCGGTACGCACCAAAAAATGTCAAGGGTGGTGCCTTGTGGTCTCTTGGCGGAGCCCTCTTTATCCCTCGTGGGCATCCTTTTTTCCATATTTAGGTGGGAATTAGTTTAATATCAGTATCAAATCAGTTATCAATAAAATAAGATAGAGACACCTACCACACTTGCAGGGGGAACAACCAAGGGAATCAGCCAAATTCAGCCGCATCCAGACGGAAGAGCTCCAACGATATACACAAGACGCCTCCAGATGAGAGACAAGCAGTGAGATGGTGGTCACCGCAAGAGCACATAAGTTGGTAGTTCCGACCTCTCTCTCTAATACCCAAATCTTGGTAGCCTTGATCCAAATATTCCTTTCTAGGCAATTTTTTATACAGCATCGCAGTGAAGATTCAAAGCAAAGTTCTTTCCCAGAGTCAAAGAACCAGGACAGGGGGCACAGCACAGCATCCTCCGGTCTCTGATCGGCGCGGACGGGCCCACTTTGGCCTGGCGCGGCCTGCGCACATCCATGGCGGCGGCTGAGTGATGATGCGCTTAAGAGCACAAAGCTGGTGCCCGTAGCCCCTCCTCCTGGGGAAGTGTGTCCTGGGACATGGAGTCCCTCTGCTGAAAACAGGCTGTGGCAACTGATGTCAGGCATCCCGCGGCGGCTGAGTGATGAGGCACTTAAGAGCGCAAAGCTGGTGCCGGTAATCCCTCCTCCTGGGGTAGTGTGTCCTGGGACAGGGAGTCCCTTTGCTGAAACAGGTTGCGGCAACAGATGTCGGGCGTTGAAGTAACACTTATTTTGATGTCTATTGAAAGGTATTCTGTGGACAGGAGTTTGATTGGCATTTGAGCATTCAACTCAGTGGAAATCCATGGTTGGGGAACATGTGCTATTCGATGCAGGAACTTTTGATCTATAAGTATCTGTGCCCCCTCCACGCACACACAATATTATCTGGCACCTGTAACGTCCCCTCATCAAGAACCATCCAAAGTCTACCTGTACTGCACAACATGGTAGATAAGCATCTGCCCTGTAAACATAAAGCCCTGTGTCCTCTCCCTGACCTAGGCCTGGTCTACATAAAATACCTTAAACAAAAAAATAGGAAACATCCTATTGGGTTGAATGCAGATTTACCTCTCAAAGATAAACGAGTTGCGTATCAATGCAACAGCCGATATTTTCAAGATTGTTAAGATTTAGAAATATATTAAATTTGTATTAAATATAAGATGCTCCTATCCATCCATGAAACCTTGCATAAACCGATGTAATTGCAATACGTGCCAATTTGAAATAAACATGTTACACATTAAAACTGATGATAAAACAGTCAAAATTAGAGATATGACTTACCACTATTCAGGAAACCTTTCAAAACTGTTTATGATTTTAGCATTTTGCTACTGACTACAAATGTGACTGTGCAAATTAAGTGTATCTTAATGCATTTGAAGAATAACTTCTTTATGCATCAGGGATCTAGAGGCATTGCTTGATAAGAGGGAACATGTGCCTAGTTGGATTAAAAAGGGTCTATCCAACCAGGAGATGAAGTGAAAACAATATTTAAGCTTCACCTGATGAAAGGTTATTCAGCACCAGGTAATAAAGGAACTGTGAAAGAGGTGGAAGCATTTGCTGTTGCACAAATTAAGAAAACGTTAGTTACTTTACCTGCACAAAGCCTTTAATGAGGGTTTTTACACTAGATACCGATTTACTAATATCTTACAGATATCCCCAGATTCCCATGACTGGGGCAAGCATAGCTTGCATTCTTAGTGTGGTATGGTAGCCATGTGGCATATTGCAGTGACTCAGAACATTGGTTGGTAAATAATGTCTCATGAGATAACTGAGGATCCTGATGTGCTATTTCAATGTCAATACAAGGAAGATCTTGGTAGGCATCTGATAACTGGTTGTAAATAAAATGAGCTCCATGAACCTCAGTGACTGGTGTGAAGGACATTTGATCATTATTTATCTCCTGAGATGGTAGTTGTAAGGCATGTTTCAGCTAAATGAGAACATATGAATTGATATAATACAATTTTTGCATTTGTAAATGTAGAGTGATATTAAATGTGATTACTCTCTGTAAAACCTGCATCAATTTGAAACACTGCAGGGGGCTCCTCATCAAACCTGCAAGGGTCCTTTTCACTTCCAAGGTGTCTTCCTCATCACTGATAACTAAAGCACTTCCACCAGCCAAAGATCATAGCACTATAGTCACATTAAAATGTGAACTGAATTATTGCGAAATTATTTAGTCAATATTCTCTCTGTTAAGATCTAATTTTCCAGCACACACTTGAATTCAAATGTAATACCGTGCCAGCATTTTTACACATGCTTTTTCTTTGTAATGCAATTTCGTAGTGCAAACGCAAATTTGCACTATGAAATTGCATTACATAGAATGCAAATTCCACCCCCAGAACATTACTGCTTTGTACCACAAATGCAAGTACAATGAAAACATTAGAACAGAAAAAGAATAGTAAACATGTAAAGCACACTTCTATTGCTAAAACTATCCAAGTAAGCTGTTATGCAGTTATGGTTCACAAACCCCGGGAAGTGGTATCCACTTATACCAAGCAAGAGCGAGATAGTAGGTTAATTTTATCAGCAATATTACTGATCAGTCACACTGTCCCAGTCCACGTCATAGCGCACCCTCGATTATCAGTGCCCACCACAAAGGGAGTGCCTCAGACTATAGCAGAAAATACTCTCTCTCCAGCACAGGCATGAACTCTGACAGTTCTCAACCGTGCTGAGGAGAGGTCTGCAGTGAAAAAGAGATCTGAAGAAACAGAAACCCTTCATCTCTTACTTGGACTTCAGGGCGACAGTGAGAGCTTTAGCGCTCACTTATCTCTGCGGTGTCACGCCGTTTCTCTTTGGCCTTGCCAAATCCTCAATTACTCCTCTCAAAGTCATCTTGAATGCAGCTCCCTCACTACTTACAGGCCCCAAGAAGTTAGATAACATTTAACCTCTCCTAAAAGAACTCAACTGGTGGCTGGAATTACATTTAAAGTGGCTTATTTAGCACACAAAGGGCCTTATTCCGGAATCCTCCTTAATTCTGTGGGGAGATACTAAGTCCTGAATTAATAATTCAGGTCTGTGAATTAACGAGGACATGAATTGTTTTCCAGAGAATGGATAACAACATGCAAATCCGATAATACAGGGTCCAATTCTACATGTTTTCTCCCTTCTGGGGGAAAAAACTGTCTCAAATTCACAAGCATCTTCCACCTGATTGGTGCAGGTGGTAAATACTGTGGGGCTTTTTCTTTTACCCTAGTGGGGGTGAATGTTCTTTCTTCCGGGTCCAGTGTCTCTAAGCCTGTAATTATTGGGTGCAGATTTTGATAACCCAGTGATTACAAGCCTAGAAACACCAGAAAACCTGTAGTTGCCCACTACATTATCCACCTCGAGGAATACCACTCTGACCAACTGGTAATGAGGGCCAAAGTGCTTCACTACAGTTCATCAACCTATTTTAAACGAAACCTCTACTCCACAGGAGGTCAAATAAACACCATGAGGCAAAACAAAACTAGTAAGCAAAACAGAAAAGTAAGTTGCTAAATCAATCCTTTTCTTGCTAACCTCACAGAGAGTGGATCATGAGCTTGAATCATATTAGACTGAACTTTGACCTACTAATTTTAAGGAAAGAATTGAAGACTCATCTTTTCAGCACATATTACAATGGTAGCAATTGGAGCTAGACATCCCATCCGTAAAGAATTGCTATAGTGGCAGAGATTATTAAGCCAACGAATTGCCTTTGTCTGCATAGACTCATTGGTGCTCTTTGATTAAAACATCCTGCTACCAACAGAAGTGAGTCAGTGGTCAGTCATTTAAATTCATGTAGATGCCAACAGGAGCACACAGGTTTTCTGTGAGAATAAGTAAATGTTCAAAAGTGTTTGTAAAGTTTTCATGTTTTCCTTTTATTGAGAGTGGCTTAGTTAACCTACTTTGGACTCGCATCTAGAACAGCTAAGATGCATTTAGTCCATGGGACTTTTTCAAGGCTGTGAATAGATTTTAACAGATTAACAATCGATTTGTGGTATTACATCAAGATAACTTATACAATACAAGAATTGAACAAGAGGAACCAATGCAAGAAGAGAGTCATCGGTATGGTAATTTCCACACATCTGTATATCGATTTGATTTGTTCCACTTAGCTCTTTTATCTATTATTATTTCTTAGACTTTTCATTCACTTAAAAGTTGACACAGCAGGTAGTACTAGCTCCCAAGAACATCTAATTTATCCATTTACTCAAGTACTCTTTTTCAAGACTACTGAAGGAAGCCATACATAGAGTTATATGGTACAAAGGACCACACTTCTGTGCAAACAACATTGAAACATTGCATTGAGAAACATGAAGCTCTGATCACACCATACAGTACTCAAAGTAATTGCATATTTAAGATTCTGCCCATAGAGTAGCACATGTTGAAAACTGACACTAGATCATGTAGACTATTAAATAGGAAGCCTTAGATGATACATCACACAGGCAAAGAAACTGATTAAATTTGTCATTGTGTTTTAAGTCCACTAGAAAAAAAATGATAGACCTACTAGTCTATCATTGACACCCGAAGGTGTTCAAGAACTTATTATTTATATACCACGGTATAATATTATTTTTCAGGCACTTAACTGATCATTATCAAACTTTATCTCCTACATTTAAGTAATATCTAGTTTTGTCATTTCTTAACCAAGTCCTACAGGAATATTAGATATTAGATGGTTGTTTACTTTTTAAAAACATATTTCCAAATAAATTAAATTTTCTTAACTATGACCACAATCTACTTTGGTTAGACAACAAACATCTATAAACAATTGGACTACATATGTATGGACCTGATCCGTAGTTCCTCACTTTATTCAGGCATTATATATATTTATAGGATGAACTATCATGTAAACAATAGACTCAACTTATGATAACTCAGCACTCATTTCTTATCAACCTCACCCATCCAATTATATATTGCATTTTACAATAAAAACAAACCTCTCATTGATTGATAGTATCGCAATCATTTGACAGACTATCACTAAGGTCACTCAAGCGTTTTTTGACCAATTTGACTCTATAAAGACCTCCATGGTTATTAGATGAGTATGGCCTTTCCAATGATCTGCATTATTTTACGCTGAGGCTCACATAGATTACAATACATTTGTTAAATCTTCCTCAAACTCAATTAATACCTTTTGCCTTCTGCTCATCATTCACCAAAACAATACTTCTCTTCATCCTAATAAAAGACCTCTACCATAAATGACAACTGATGGTACTGCCTCAACTACCTTCTGAACACAGAAGGTTTCTTTCCATTCCTTATATAAAATCTTGCTTACACTTGTAGAAATATTTGTACTATCGCTTACTCATGTTTAATATATTTAACAACTATTTTTCACATCATAATTTTACTTCCGCCTGTCTACCTTCAAGCACTAGACCAGTAATTGGCAGTGCTCCCTGTGTAAATTGTAAATATGATTGGTCATCCCTAATTGCCATATCTGATTTACTGGTAAGCCCCAGGTAAAGTGTACTGTGTGTGCCAGGGCCTGTAAATCAAATGCTACTAGTGAGCCTGCAGCACTGCTTGTGCCACTCACACGATTAGCCCTGTAAATCTATTTCGGACCTATGACTGTAGCTTCTGCGCATGCAGTTATAAACTGCCATGTCGACCTGGTGAGTGCACCCAGTTGCCAGGACTCAACCTTCCCTTTTCTTACAGGTAAGGCGCCCCAAGGTATCCCCATGGGCAGTGTGCAGTGTATGTAAAAGGTAGGACATGTTTTGGTGTGTTTTGCACATCCTGATAAACAATTACTGCCAATTGCAAGCCTATCTGTCCCATAGGCTAACATGGGAGTTGCTTTATAACACCATACAAGTATAACTTTGCATTGGGATAAGATAGACAAATTGAGTTTCGGTTCTCTGAACTCAGAATTTAGTAACACATCTTTTTATGATGATGGTTTTTAAATTGTGTGTTTCAAAATGCTACTTTTAGACAGTAGGCATTTTCTTGATTATCTATTCTGTGTATTGACTCTCTGGTTGACTGTCTGGATTTGGAGTGATATGAGCTGTGAATGTGCCTTCACTGCAGACAGCCAAAATGGGGGTTGTGGTGTGTCCTGCCTTTCCTGGGTGACTCATAGCTGGGCTGAATATACCTTGGGTGCATTTAGAGTGGTGGGAGGAGTTTCACTTGCACCTGAATAGGCTGTGTCTTGTTTGCACAATGCTGTCCCCACCTCCTGTGGTCATGCTGCACCAGAGAACACAGAACTGGTTTGGACTGAGCTCAGAGACCCTTGCCACAAAGAGAAAATGGGGTATAAGTACTGGCCCTTAAACCTCAGAGAATTATATCACTTCTGGACTCAAGTGATACCTCTGCCAAGGAGAAGAGCTGGAGAGCTGTAAGAAGGCGCACTGCCCCTTTGCTGTGTGTGCTTTACTGGGTTGGCCTGTAGTTGCTGCTTCTGTCAAGGAGAGGACAAAGACTGCAACTTTGCTATGAACCTGCTTGACGAAGAATCTCCAAGGGCTTGTGTGAGTTTGCCTCCTGCTGTGACGTCTTGGGTAAACACACAAAAAGAGAACTGGGGGTCAACAAAAAGGATCGCACAAAGAGATAAACGCATACGTTTACAAACAATAATAATAATACCACATAGGCATTCAGAGCAGAGCATGGATTTCCATCAATCTACTTCTCAGAACAGAGCATGGATTTAAATCAATCAAGCTCTAGTGATCAATATTATCATTTGGTCATCCGCCACAACTGAGAGGTATGTCCCTTGATCATAAGGACTAACTCACTGGCAAGCTCAATTGCTCAACGTGAATGCCAGGGCGGGACCTCACATAAAGAGAGAGAAGGTATATAAATGTCCAAAATGACGGAATCCTATGTGGTGCAGTGCAAGGAAAATATATCTGTGAGTGAAAAATTTAAAAAAGGTTGTGAGGAGAGACAAACAGCTCTGAATGATCCAACCCTCCTGACACCTAGTAAAAACTGTGCAGAAAAAAACTTTAGCAGTAATACAGAGTGACTGCTATGTAATAGGTCCTAGACCAGTGCACAGTTTTTACTAGGTGTGAGGAGGGTTGGATCATTCAGAGCTGTTTGTCTCTCCACACAACCTTTTTTAAATTTTGCACTCACGGATATATTTTCCTTGCACTGCACCACATAGGATTCCGTCATTTTGGACATTTATATACCTTCTCTCTCTTTATGTGAGGTCCCGCCCTGGCATTCACGTTGAGCAATTGAGCTTGCCAGTGAGATAGTCCTTATGATCAAGGGACAGACCTCTCAGTTGTGGTGGATGACCAAATGATAATATTGATCACTAGAGCTTGATTGATTTAAATCCATGCTCTGTTCTGAGAAGTAGACTGATGGAAATCCATTCTCTGCTCCGAATGCCTATGTGGTATTATTATTATTGTTTGTAAACGTATGCGTTTATCTCTTTGTGCGATCCTTTTTGTTGACCCCCAGTTCTCTTTTTGTGTGTTTACCTAGTTTTGAAGAGGGGATTAGGACTAGGGCAGGTCATTGAAAATGTTCCCTTAGACCCTTTTATTGACTGGATTGTTTGATGCTGAAGTCTTGGGTCACATAGACTTCACCTGAAACCCACTGACCAGCACATGGACTTCTCTGTGGACTCCTACATAACAAAAGGGCACCAATTCCAGTTCTTGGGCCCAGAGAATTGTGTGGTTGGTGTTGCAAAGCAAGAAGAACAACTCCGATGCCGTCAGCGCCACTGCCTGTGATGCTGTGATCTGCACCGAGGCTGGGGGCCCAACTAGTGAAGTGCACAACACATTTCTCCGTCTGAATCGCAGTTCCAATGCCCTTCGATGCCTGCCGATACCTGCAGTTATTGGCCTTCCCGATGCCAGCCTCGAACCAATGTCATCAGCTCCAGCATCCCATTATCGAGGAGCTGATAACTGACGGAAGTGACTTTACCTACTCTTCAATGCCGCATCACCTCACCAGAACCGACGCCTCACCGCCGACGCCACCAAATTTCACTGTCCTGGACTTGACTCCTCGACCCCTCAACCTCTCACAGACTCGACACCTCACCTCCCCTGTGGGTACCTGCATCGCCTCAGCACCGCCACCTCACTTCCATGATACACGATTTCTGCCTGTCACGAAGTTGCAATAGCCCCAGGTGGAGCTATTTGTTTCTACAAGTGCTATTTTTAAAGTACCTGTTCTAAAAGTCATATTCTTTATACATGTATGTTGGATTTTTGTCGTTTTGATCTTGTTTGGTTCAGATAAAGATACTATATTTTTCTAAACTGGTGTGGTGTCCATTTGTGGTGTTTATGCCATTTTTGCCAACAGCAGAGCAATGCCTCAACCTCTTCAATGAAAATCACCTATCACAACCGAACCAGGCTGCAAGCTTCCCTCAGCTCCTTAGTTAAGTCACCAGTTGCTTCATGAACATTTAATGGCTGTTTAAATTTTTTATATGGATTGCCAAATCTATGTATTACTATTATCTAGGACTATACTGAGCAATTGTTCCTTGTGACCCGTTAATGTGAACTTGTTCTGTATCAACGAACCATGTCCTAATACATGTAAAACAAAAAGGACAGTCCATGGACAAAGGCTGTCAAAACCTTGCTGACAAAAGCAACAGAAAGCCTTTGGGCAATCACTTCAACTATGAGCGCATCTACTGGCTTCCTGTGGGATCCGCCTTGGACTGGGTCCCTTCATGCTCCAATGTGGAACCTTAATGGTCTGAATTTTACCCAGTAGCTTTTCAAAATCTAAGTTGTAGGATAGCAGCACTTCCTTATTCAGGGTTTTAATAAAGGGGGTACCTTTGGGTTGGCACACTGGGGATGTGCTGGCCATTGGAGCCAACTCTGTATATCTTTTCCTTTCCCTGTAATAGGTAGTGTGTAGCTCTCCAAGGCTGCTGACTGTGATAGGGAAGCAGATCATCCTAATTTGCAAAGCCTCAGTAAACAGGCCAGAAACATCAACTATTATCTTCCAATGCATAATAAAAACTATAATGGGTTGCTCTTTAAAATATTATCTCAGAGCTGTCCTAGCAATAATTATTTGTTTTCTCAGTGGCATAATTGGGAAGCCAGAGGGTTTGTTTGAATTGGTGCACTAAACTCCACAGCAGTAACTTGCAGTGTTATTACTTTTTGAGTCTTGATCACAGAGCTGCTTCCATATTGGTAAAAATATAAAGGTTTCACAACTTAACTTGAGTTTATATAATTTGTATTAGTTTCATTAAATAGACCTCAGTGCAATAGAAATAGGCATATAATACAGATCATAAATGATGTGCACTACATGTACAGTGATTTGCTTAAAAAAGGTAAACAGCTAATTATAAAAAAATGATTAAAATGTAGATTAAAAAGGAGAAATACCCAGATAATTATAATTTACAGATTAAAAATGATAATTAATATATCTCACACAACATGCATTCACAATCATTCAAACATTAGGGGACAGGATGTAGCCTGACGGCTATAGCGGTCGCCCTCAAAGTTGGGGAGCCGGTTCGAGTCTCGCAGGCACGCTCAACATCCTGTGATTCTGAGCAAATCACTTAATCCCCCAGTGCCTAACACAAATGAATGTGTCTTTCTGTAATGCCATGATGATATAATGGGGTAACCCACAATTGTCCACGGATCTGGGTAGCAATCGATATAGAAAACAATGGTCCTAGACTTATTTTAAGCTACAGTTTAGTGATGAGAACATTCATTTTTCAAATACACATCAGATACGTATATGATTAGCATATGGTCATTAATGCACACAAGTTTCTCAAATATGCAAGTATGTACATCCTCAAATGACACAACAGCACCCAATATAGCTCCAATAGTGACTGTTTATTATTTCCCAATTACTTTTATAACAGATCTCCATATTAAATGCTTCAACAGAAAGGTTGCTCCAAAGGGAGTGTGAAAGGGAAATAGAACAGATATGAAAGAGGGGAATCAAGTCAGGATAGAATTCAACAAACAGTCAATTTACACTTCAATATCCTAAGCAAACTGGCTATGGTTTATAATGGCACCAGTTCACAACATAGGCCTTTCCCTCATAGATTGTTCCAAAGTTTCATTTTTTGATTTTCTGAAGGTGCACAGAGAGTTTATCATCTGTCAAATGGGCAGGGCTGGGGTGGTATCAGGTACAGGCCCACTGGGGGAGTGTCGACGTTTCGATCCTGGCGCATAGAGGGTAATTTACATCCTCTGCCGATTGGTCTTCCTCAGGACAAGGGGAAGGGAGGCAACCTGGGGTTTGACTAGTTAGAAACAATACATGAAAACTAGTAACTAATGCAAAGGAGGACTGCCTACTCACTGACCTATGGTTAGGTAAAGTCAAGATACAGCCCCTCATGTGATGGTCTGATGTGTTTTTGAAAAATGAATGTTCTTATAACTAAACTGTAGCTTAAAATAAGTCTAGGACCATTCCTTCTGTAATTCAACTGGTGCTCATGTGAAGCGCTCTGATACCTTCGGGTCAAGTTGGCGCTATATAAAACTCTGGAGAAAAAAGCATATTTCAACTACTGTAAATTTCATACATATCTTAGGTCTATTAAAGTTAGTGCAATAAAACCATAACATCAATCCCCTCACCTACTGTTACCACTAATCAAAGAAAGCAGCCATAAATGAAGTGTCAAAATATTTCACATGATCACGTATATCACAGTAGGACCCATTATCTCCCAATTTATCAGCATGTAACTAGATTTCCTTTCTTTCACCCACAAGGACTCAGGGAGCTATTCAATGAATCTGTGTCTGCTTCTGGGGCCAACAAACTATCCACCAGGTGTTCCCACGTTTTAATTCTTTCAATTTTCCCTTGTTCTCTTTTTATCTCATGAAGCAACACAGCACTCTCCAAACTTGCCCATTTAACCATCCCTTTATCTGTCAGGTCCTGGGTGAGGAGAAGCGCTAGAGGGGGCACATAAGTATGGTGTGAATGCCGAAAGGGGACTCAGAACTACATCTCCCATGCCACTGAGAGAAAGAACTACTGCTCCCACAATTCTAAGAGCGCTACGCGATTGGCTTACTTAAGCTCCGCCCACCAGGAACGCGGGGCTTGCCACTCGGAACACTTCCTGGATTCCCTGAGGAATGGATCTAGCTGACGAGTAATTCACTCGTATGAAGAGACCGTCATTTGTCTACTATCGACGGAAACACCACCGGGCGTGTGGCCCGTTCTCAAGTAACTTTCCTTGTTGTAGCGCGTTGCGCTACCTGAGCCGCTTTGGGCGCCTGCGCCATTGACACGCTGATCGCGGACCAGGAGCTCGCATCGGCTCCTCGTACATTGCCCTTACAGCGCGTTGTCTGACGCGAAGCCTCTGCACTGCTGAGAACGCGGACACTACTATCGAGGACGAAGAGAGCGCGCCGGCTCTCCGTAACTTGTCCCACTGCGCGTTTGCTAGCGCTAAGCCTCCGCACTGCGGAGAACACTTGAACTACAAGAGCGAGGGTGAATACAGCGCCTTCTCCACGAGGACACTAGGGAGTTGCATGACGCAGGAGAAACATTGCTCAGCTAAGCCTGTTACTTGGTGAGGTAACCAAGAAAGGAAAACAGGTTACGTATCCTGTTCCTGCCCTCTGGACTCTGCAACTCTGGAGATAAGTACATTCTCAGTATTACTAAAGACCGCCTAAGCCTCTAGGCTTTCTGTTATGGTTTTGGACGTGACTGCTGTACAAAGGATTATAAGTCTGTTTCTGTAAGTGCGCTTTCCTTAGGAGTGCGGGGAGTGGGGAGGTGTGTACATAGAGTTCGCATGATGCATTGTGTGTTTATGTCTCACTTTCAGGGTCTCTGGGGTGGAGCCTAGCGAGAGAAGGTCTATCTAGCGAGGACATCCCGTGCCAGCCTATACCAGCAGTAGATTATTTTGTTTTGGTTTCTTTGTCCCTTTTTTCCCTTTCCCCCGGAGGAGGTGGTATATGTGTCGTGTTTATTGAGCACGCATGGGTGTCACCCCTAAGGGGAGAGGGTTAATTAGCTACTCATCTTTCCCGCTGTACCCGGCTTCAAGGTGTGTCCTGTCTCCCTCTACGTGATAGAGTGGCAAGCCCACGGTTACATACAGCCTGAATGATGGACACCAACACCGTGCTTACTTCGGTGTTGGAAACGCTAACAGCCTTGCGAATAGAAGTAGAAACCTTTCGTGGCGAGAACTTAGAGCTCTGCAACGAAATGAGTACTATGAGGCGGGAAGTCGCAGGGTTGTCCCGTCCTGGGTCTAGTGATGCGCGAGGAGCCCAATATATTAAACCTTGGATGCTACAACCGCCCAACCATCAGGGGGTAGGAGGAGGACAGGCAGCTCAGGCGACCGGGGGTTGTTCGGGCCCCTCAACCATTCAAGTTATTCAGCCACCACACCTGTTTTAGCACCACCCGAAAGGGACTACGGCGACCCAAAGAAGTTTGGTATTTTCTTGGGGCAGTGCAAGTTGCACCTCATGTGTAAGCCAGAAGTATTCCATAACTATCAGACAAAGACAGCGTTCGTCATGTCCTATCTGGGTGGGAACGCGGCTAGTTGGTCCTTTCCCCTCATTGAAAGGGATGATCCAACCCTGCGAGATTTTGACACTTTTTGTGACGAGATGCGCAAACTATTCGATAGGAAGGCGCACGTCCTCTCCTTAGACAGGGAACTGCTCACATTGAAACAAGGTAGTCAGGACTTACTTACATACATCACTACCTTCAATAGACTCGTTTCCGAAACAGACTGGCCCATGGAAAAAAGATCCTCCCTGTATTACCAAGGATTGAGAAGCGAGCTCAAAGACGTCTTGGCCCAAGTGGTACATCTGCCTTCAGCCTGTGATGAGCTAATAGATCTCACGGTACAACTAGATCATAGACTACAGGAGAGGAAAGGAGATAAACCACGTTCCGAAGTTTGATACACTTTGCCTCGCTCCCGAACGGCCAACGAGGGCTCCCCCCCAGCATAGAAGGGAGCGACAACGTCTGTGTTTATATTGCGGGAAGTCTGGACACTTCATTAAGGAGTGCAAAGCAAAAACCCGACATCCGTATCGAGACAGCAAGGGGGAGCAGAAAGTACCTGCGATGGTATACTCCCCAGAAGTGTCGGAAAACTAGATTGCCCAAACACGATTCAGACCCCTTGTTTGAGGCCACAAGAGGATGAGGTCTGCCATGCAGCGGTTAACACCGTTCAGCACGCTGTTGCCCATCTCAACGTCTACATTACTTTGGATGTACCGGAAGTAGGCTTGAGGTCGGTGCATGCTTTATTGGACTCTGGAGCAACAGGCAATTTTATCGATCAAACCAATGCACGAGACATCAGCTTGCAAGGCGTTAAGAAGAAGATACCAGAGTTGGTTAAGGCTGTGGACGGCTCAGAGTTAACATCAGAGCCCATAAGATATCATACTCCCGTGGTTCAGATGCGGATCGGAGCCTGTCACAGGGAGTTCATCCTATTCGATTTAATAGACACCCCCCAGTTTACCCTGATATTAGGCATGCCATGGCTCACGCTTCATGATCCTTTTGTACAGTGGACAGCAAGGACGGTTACGTTCAACTCTCCCTATTGTACGGAGCATTGTAATCTCGAGACAGTACAAACACCGCCAAAGAAAACTAACCCCGCGGAGTTTCTAGCCAACAGTTATATACCCGCCAGCGTGAATTGTACCACGCTTCTACCTAACGAATACCAGAAATACCAGAACGTGTTCAGTGAACAGGAAGCTAGTAATCTTCCCCCTCATCGGGAGTATGACTGTGTCATTGACATCGAACCTGGAGCCAGTATCCCGTGCAGTCGCATATACGCCCTCACTAAAGCAGAAAATGCCTATCTGCAACAATATCTGAGTAAACTCTTGGCCAATGGATTCATACGTCACTCTACCTCTCCAGCGTCATCCCCTCTTTTTTTCATTCTGAAACGTGAGGGAGGCTTAAGGGCGTGTATAGATTATAGAGCCCTCAACCGCATTACAAAGAAGAACAGGTACCCACTCCCCTTAATTCCGGTACTATTGGATCAATTAAAAGGGGCCACGGTGTTTACAAAATTGGACCTCAGGGGAGCATACCATTTGGTACGAGTACGGCGGGGGGATGAATGGAAGACGGCATTTAGAACCAAATTTGGCCTATATGAATATCAGGTAATGCCTTTTGGTCTCTGCAATGCCCCCGCTGCCTTCCGGTATTTTATGGATGAGGTGCTGAGAGGATTATTGGATGTGTCCTGTATCGTCTATATCGACGACATTCTAGTGTATTCCTCCTCCATGGCAGACCACGTTACGCATGTGACGGCCGTATTGGAAAGGCTCCAAAGACATTCCCTCTATGCGAAACTCGAAAAATGCCTTTTTCATTCTCCAGAAGTAGAATTCCTGGGGTATGTCATCGGTCTGAAGGGACTCTGTATGGATACGAAAAAGACATTGGCCATTCGTGAGTGGGAATCTCCTTCCTGTGTAAAGGCCCTGCAAATC
Organism: Triturus cristatus; assembly: GCF_964204655.1. Taxonomy (NCBI): domain Eukaryota; kingdom Metazoa; phylum Chordata; class Amphibia; order Caudata; family Salamandridae; genus Triturus; species Triturus cristatus. Next base: position 457,872,377 of record NC_140580.1, on the reverse strand, counting down.
TTCCTGGGGTGTGCAAATTTTTATCGAAGATTCATATAAGACTTCTCGAAAATCATTCAGCCAATGACACAACTTCTGAGAAAAGGGGCGGTGTTCCACTGATCACCACTAGCCGAAGACGCCTTTCAAAATCTCAAACAGCGCTTTATGTGCGCCCCTATCTTACGACATCCGGATGCGTCACAACCCTTTATCCTAGAGACGGATGCTTCTTATTATGCGGTGGGAGGAATACTGTCACAACGCCACCCAGAGACTGGTCAATTGCATCCGGTCGCCTTCTATTCTAAAAAATTAACCCCTTGTGAAGTTAACTATACCATTTCCGACAAGGAGCTATTGGTCATCAAAAGAGCCTGTGAGGAATGGAGACATCATCTGTTGGGAGCCAAGCACACCGTAGAGATATACACTGACCACCGAAACCTGTTATTCTTGAAAAGCGCCCGAGCCCTGACACCTCGACAACTCCGATGGTCACTATTTTTTCCGGACTTTGATTTCGTTATCAAGTACAGACCAGGCCCCCAGAATGGAAAGGCAGACGCACTTTCTAGACCCCCATCTGCCGGAACCATGGTGTCCAAGGAAGAAGAAGAACCTCCCGTGATACTGCAGAAGGCGTCCTTTCCTGTAGAGACGGTGGCGATACTCTCCTCTCACGACTTTCTTAAAGAAATAAAAGAACACGCCTCCTTCGTCAATCAGACATCTTGGGTACAGGAAGCCCCCCAACATCGACATGAGAAGGATGGATTACTATATCATGAAAACAAACTCCTGCCTACAAAGACTCTCCAACAACAGGCCTTACAATGGATTCACGACTCCACCTTGGGGGGACATCCCGGAATTCATAAAACGGGACTTGCCCTATCCAGATTTTTTTGGTGGGAATCTTTGCATAAGGATGTGGCCACATACGTGTCAGAATGTTCCATTTGTTCCCAAGCCAAGGCACAACATCAACGACCTAGTGGGTTACTCAGACCAATTCCCACACCACCAGCCCCGTGGCACACAGTCTCCATGGACTTTATAGTGGAAATGCCTCTGAGCCATGGTTATAATACCATTTTAGTGGCAATCGACCACCTAACCAAAATGGGGCATTTCCTCGCCCTTACCAATTTACCCACTTCCTGTGCCTTAGCCTCTATCTTTCTACAGAACATCATCAAATTACATGGAGTGCCGTCATTCATCATCACCGATAGGGGAACCCAGTTCACGTCCATGTTTTGGAAAAACTTATGCGACATCATGAAAATCGACGCCCGCCTATCTACCAGCTATCATCCCCAAATGGATGGGAAAACCGAAAGGCTCAACCAAACCTTAGAGCAATACCTTCGTTGTTTCACGCTTCAACACCAGGAAGAATGGAGCAGATTACTGTGGTCCGCGGAATTTGCGTACAACAACACTTCCCATTCATCGTTGGGGTGTTCACCTTTCTATTGTCTCCAGGGGTTTCATCCCAACATGCTACCTTTTGAACATCCAGTAGTATCCACGCATCCCTCTATACAGGAACATCATGCACACCTCAAACAGACATTAGACACTGCCAAAAAACACTTAGAAGAGGCTCATGCAAGAGACAAGAAACAGGCAGATAAAAAGAGGACGCATGAACCAGCATATAAAGTAGGAGACAGGGTGTGGCTTAGTACCAAACATTTAAAACTCAAAGGGAATACTCGATTACAACCCAAATACATAGGACCCTACCTAATAGCCAAGGCCATCAATCCTGTTGCCATGAAACTTATACTGCCACTACAGTGGTGAATCCACCCGGTATTTCATGTCTCCCTACTCAAACCGTGTCACCCAGGGACACGGTTACCAGTCCGACCCTCAGTTATAGAGGTAGAAGGGGAAGAGGAATACGAAGTGCACAGCATCCTAGATTCCAAGGTCGTCCGAGGACGAGTACACTACCTCGTTGATTGGAAGGGTTACAGTCCTGAGGACCGTTCATGGGAGCCCGAGACCAATCTGCATTGTCCACGATTGGTACGGCGCTTTCATTCCCGTTACCCCATGAAACCAGGCAATCCGTCGAGACGACGGACATGGAGAGGGGGTGCTGTTAGGTCCTGGGTGAGGAGAAGCGCTAGAGGGGGCACATCAGTATGGTGTGAATGCCAAAAGGGGACTCAGAACTACATCTCCCATGCCCCTGAGAGAAAAAACTACCGCTCCCACAATTTTAAGAGTGCTACGCGATTGGCTTACTTAAGCTCCGCCCACCAGGAACACGGGGCTTGCCACTTGGAACACTTCCTGTATTCCCTGAGGAATGGATCTAGCCGACGAGTAATTCACTCATATGAAGAGACCGTCATTTGTCTACTATCGACGGAAACACCACCGGGCGTGTGGCCCGTTCTCAAGTAACTTTCCTAGTTGTAGCGCGTTGCGCTACCTGAGCCGCTTTGGGCGCCTGCGCCATTGACACGCTGATCGCGGACCAGGAGCTCGCATCGGCTCCTCGTACCTTGCCCTTACAGCGCGTTGTCTGACGCGAAGCCTCTGTACTGCTGAGAACGCGGACACTACTATCGAGGACGAAGAGAGAGCGCCGGGTCTCCGTAACTTGTCCCACAGCGCGTTTGCAAGCGCTAAGCCTCCGCACTGCGGAGAACACTTGAACTACAAGAGCGAGGGTGAATACAGCGCCTTCTCCACGAGGACACTAGGGAGTTGCATGACGCAGGAGAAACATTGCTCAGCTAAGCCTGTTACTTGGTGAGGTAACCAAGAAAGGAAAACAGGTTACGTATCCTGTCCCTGCCCTCTGGACTCTGCAACCCTGGAGATAAGTACATTCTCAGTATTACTAAAGACCGCCTAAGCCTCTAGGCTTTCTGTTATGGTTTTGGACGTGACTGCTGTACAAAGGATTATAAGTCTGTTTCTGTAAGTGCGCTTTCCTTAGGAGTGCGGGGAGAGGGGAGGTGTGTACATAGAGTTCGCATGATGCATTGTGTGTTTATGTCTCACTTACAGGGTCTCTGGGGTGGAGCCTAGCGAGAGAAGGTCTATCTAGCGAGGACATCCCGTGCCAGCCTATACCAGCAGTAGATTATTTTGTTTTGGTTTCTTTGTCCCTTTTTTCCCTTTCCCCCGGAGGAGGTGGTATACGTGTTGTGTTTATTGAGCACGCATGGGTGTCACCCCTAAGGGGAGAGGGTTAATTAGCTACTCATCATTCCCGCTGCACCCGGCTACAAGGTGTGTCCTGCCTCCCTCTACGTGATATTATCCATCTATTACTTTGTGCACCATTGGTATTGCATAGTCAATTCTCATTTTGCCAAACTCAAACTTAAGTCAGTAAATCTAGTAGTAGTTTTCTTATTTTTAAGGTGAGAGTATCCCCCTAGGAGGCAGACCAAGGGTGTGCAAGGGATATTTTGCAAGGGTATTCCATTACCATATTGTATTACTTCTTTCTAGACCCCGCTAATGAAGGACATACAATGTGGGACATATCTGCCCCTAACTCACCACATCTAGGACATTTAGCAGCAGCAGTCACATAGAACCTGTTAATCCTGCCAAGTGTAAGATAAGCTCTATTAAGCATATAGAAATTGATTAGTTTGAACTTAACGTTTCATGAAAAAGCTGGTATATGCACTACAATCCTATCCAAGTCCAAATCATTATTTTGGAGCTCTAAGTCTCGCTCCCAATTTAATTTGAACTCAGCAAGAGGGGAAAATATATTTGCATGAATCGCACAATAGAGATACAAGACCGTTCTTACAAACCCTGTTGTACAGAGCTGTTGACACACCTGATGTGTGGCACTTTCAGCATCTCGATTTCTCTAATAATTCCTCATTATTGTAACCAATGCCAGGTGTTCTAAAAATTGTCCTCTAGGTATATTAAAATCTCCAGCCAAGTCTTCAAACCTAAGCAATACTCCATCCTGATATAGGTCTCCAACATGGTTAACCCCAAAAGTAGTCCATATTTCAATCCCTACCAACTCTCTCACCTGGGCCACTAATTTCATCCATTTTAATGGCATATCAGGTGAACAGGGCACCTGGACCAGGCAATGTCGCCAGCAATGCTGTATCACTAGCAGCTCTTGAGAAAATGCAGGCCGTCTACACTGAGGAAGCAAGAAGCGTTTCAATAAGTCCTTCAAATCAGAGAGCCAATAATACCCCCCACCCCAGGGTTAACTTGACAGTAAACCCACTTATTTAACCATTGCAATTGATCCGCCAGATAATTAGATTAAAGGTCAGGGGCAGCCAACCCTCCCTCCCATTACGGGGCTCTGTAGTTTTGTTAGTGCTACTCTATGCCTACCTGTTGCCTAAAACAATTAAAGAAGTAGCGATTCCTATTCCCTAAATAATTGGCGAGGCACTACCAATGGTAACATGTTAAAGAAATAGGCCAATCTCGGTAGCACCACCATCTTAGCTACCTCTATTTTGCCAGTCACAGATAATGGTAAGCTTGTTCAAAAATGAATACTAGTTCTAAGTGTTCTAACAGCTGCTTCAATATTCTCATCTAATAAATCTTGCTGGCTATGATGTATTTTTACACCTAAATACTTACTGAAGGTAGAGTTCCAATTGAGCCCACTGAAATTCAGGGGCTGCACGGCATCTCGGCAAAGTGGAAACAAGTGAGATTTTTGCCAATTAATATGCAGCCAAGATACTATACCAAAGCGGTGTCATGCATCTATACAACCAGGCAATTCAATCCCAACATCTTGGCGAAAGAGCAACATAACATCAGCATATAATGTTGCAAAATGGGTTTGCCCATGGACCTCAATCCCATGATAAACATTCCCGGTACAGGCATAACTGGCCAGAGGTTCCATTCCAATAGCAAATAAGGGGGACATTGGACACCCATGTCAAGTCAAGCGACCCACATCATAGGGTTCAGATACCACTCAGCCAGTACGCACCAGCACCTTAGGACCTGTATAGAGAAGTTAGAACTAGATATAATTGTATGGCCCATTCATATAATTTAAAGAAAACAGGAGAAAGGGAGACTGGGACAAATATCAGTTTTAAAGTACATGGAAGAACATTTTGAAGATTGTCAATTTGCTGACTCTCTTCTTTCCATTGGCCGTTCGTGGGCGCAGAATCTCCACTTACCGGGCAAGGAGCCTCACTGAACCTGAATCCCCAGACTAGCGGGGAAGTTGTTGGTGTTGTAGCGCTGGACGAGCCTGATTGCCGGGACTGCGAGGACCAGGATGCAGTCGGCGGACATCACTGGGCGCACCTGGAAGCTCTTCTCGGCCCCTCCCCCCTCCACTTCATAACGCCTCACGGCCCCCGCTTTGCGGGTGCCGTTCGTGGGCGCAGAATCTCCACTTACCGGGCAAGGAGCCTCACTGAACCTGAATCCCCAGACTAGCGGGGAAGTTGTTGGTGTTGTAGCGCTGGACGCTGGGGGAGCCTGATTGCCGGGACTGCGAGGACCAGGGTGCAGTCGGCGGACATCACTGGGCGCACCTGGAAGCTCTTCTCGGCCCCTCCCCCCTTACTGACATCGACACTCCTATATAGATACCCTCCCACCCGCGCTAGCGGGACGCGCACGGGACGCTCACCGGGGCGAAGACCGGGCAAAGAGCGGGCCGTTTGAGGCCGTTCGAGACTGTTTGAGCCTGGGCTGGGCCCCCCCCTGGTCGATATTCCAAGCAAGGCAAATATTATGGCAACCGGATTTCTACGGGTGGGCACCAAGGGGAGTAATGTTATGGGGACATTGGACAACTTCATAACTCGAGCGAGCAACGTTCTGGCATACGAGTTTGCTGCCACTGAAAGAAGGCTATCCCATGACCCTCTACTAGGGAAAAGATCTTCATTGGGACCCATTGCGCTTGCCCCTTCCCCCCCTTCGAACAACCCTGAGCCTCCTTTAGCAAGTGGCCATTCAGTTGAAGCACTGATAAGGGACCCCCTGTCCCTTGCCAATTCCACCCTAGCCGAATCGTTTCTCTCTGGGTCTACACAGGATGACAACTATGCTCCTCCACCCATTGCCAACTGTCCCAAAACAAGGTCCATGGCTGACCGATCTGCTAGAAGTAAAACCACCGGGTCAAACCCCCCAGTTGTAAAGGCCAAGAAACGAGGGGGTGCTACAATGACATATCCCTCAAAAAAAAAACAAAGAACCCAAGCTCCCAACCCAGCCCACAATGTCCCTACCCGAAACACAGACCCACAAATCACTTTGATCCAGGACTCTCCTACACGTTCTACCCCCACAACTACAAGTGAGGAAACTATGGGGGTGTTGCTTCCCAGTAATTTTTGGGATAAAATGGCCGATGTAATTGACGGAAGGTTGTCCCCTCTAGTTAGGCGCCTCTCTGCAGTAGAATCAAAGTTAGCTTCGATAGTTGAAAGGATTCAATTAGACACCGCCCCTGCAATACACTCAACAGCGAAATTAACTAGTCAAAAATCAACCACACTGTCTTCTAACACTCTGAGTAAAAGGCTTACAGCAAACATTACTCAGTGCAATCCAGCCGAGAACACTGGGGAATTAGCCCCCAGTGAGAATGGCAGACTTCTCCCCCCTGCCCCCCTTCCCCAGTCGATTGCTCCCATTATAGTGGGCACCCAGGTAGAATCCCTAACTCAGCTTCCTACCCCCCCTCTGATTAATTTAAGACCTGATACCCTCCCCAATACAAAGCCCTTCCAGAGACTCGATCTTCCCCCTGATTGCAGCCCATATGTGGCTGTCCTATCAGGTGTACCCGAACTTCCGAAGGATAGTGCTGAACCTTATCTATCACTGAAGTTTAAGGTAATACATTGGATGAATAAATATAGACCCTTGCCATCCACTCTGAACGGGGAAATCTTAATGGTTCGAAGAGTCTCATGGGTGGGTCAGGGCCCGAAGAACATCAGTGGAGACTGCGTAGTTGTAACGTTCAAAGACTCAAGGGTGCCACAACATGTTCATAAGGGGGGGTGGGCGGATACTGCTAATGGAATTCATACCCTCCCCCTCTCCCATTTCTATCCCCTTGGATCACTCACCCATGGGAGGGATATAGCCAAAGTGCAACCAGGTAGACAGAGAATGGGCTTTGGCCAAACTGGAAACCATGATGTTGAGACTCATATGCTCCAATACAACATTCCCTGCTATAACAGGTTCAGTCCTTTGGACTGTATAGACTGACTGAAGCTTAGTCTCCCTCATGGGCCTGCTGTGACATTACCAAGGGACCCCACCCTGTGTTTGGTTACTCCCCCATATTCCCCGGCTCCTCAGGGATATGCTAGCAGGGAACCCTCGGATGGTGGTTATGTCCTGTGCTCGGGGGGAAAATTCTCTAGACCCTTCTCGCCATCGTTGGCTCAACAAAGATTAGGGAAATCTGGGCACAATCTGGGAAAGGCTGACGGTCAGGGTACCATTCCTATCTTGACCCCGACAGACCACAAGGATGGTCAATCCACAATAGGGCCTAAAAATCGATCTATGGGGAGCCCAACGGTTTCAATCTTTCCTATTCCAGCTGTGTTTTGTTCCCCCACCCTCGATACTAACAACCTTTCTCTTCCACCTCTTACAGACTCTTCTAGACCAAGAGGTATTAATAGTGATAGTTCAGCCATCCCATTGAGTACCACCCCAACCTCTCGTACGACCCTCTCCGGTAATCCCACTACCAGTCAGACTGCCGGGTTGAATATCCTTTCCTGGAATGTGGCAGGTTTGACACGCCTGCTTAAACTCCCCGATTGGGGGGAATTCATTGATAGACACGACATCTGCCTACTACAGGAGACTTGGGCACTGAGCCCCTGCCATCGTGCGGGGTTTGCTACCTTTTGGGAACCCGCAGTAAGGCCAAAGAAGGGTAGACCGTCGGGCGGGTTGCTCATTTGGGTCCGAACACATCTGGGATATGCCATCAAAAAAATACGTACTGACTCCCCAGATATTATGTGTTTAGATATATCCCTCCAGGACAGGCGTAAGTTGAACTTGATAAGCATATACTCCCGCCCAGTGAGCTATGGTCAACTGTCCCCCACTTTGGCCAGCTTAGAGGCTTTCCTGAGTACGATCACTAACCCTGAACATCTCATTATTGGTGGAGATTTTAATTGCCACTATGAGCCACTGAATGGCCTAACCATGCCAGTATTACAGGAGGAGGACCAAGCATGGGATATACCTCCACCCAATACCTATCCCACAAAAGCCTGGACGCCTCTGGTCCTCCAACTCACACAAATTACACTCGCCTTTTCAGTACGAGCATGTAATGGCAGGTTCCCTCCAGATAGCCCAGGCAATCCAACTTTCGAAAGAAATGGGCAATCCTCCATAATCGATTACATCATGGTTAGTATGGGACTTTGGTCTAGGACCTCGAATTTCGAAGTCATTAAACGCTACGAAAGTGACCACAATCCCATAGTTGTATCCATGGAGGGTCTTAATATTCCCCCTACTACTCCCAATGCTTCACCTATCGCTCTACCGCTAACAACTTACGATGGGGCACGAAGAATCAGATGGGAGAAGATTGTTCAATCTGAAAGTGATCTCGGTGCAATGTATTCTGAGATCTATCCTCTCCTAGAGAAAACAATGGGAGAATCCACTACATCTGAGGGCTATGTAAACATAGAACTAATTGGATCCACCCATACTGAACTTTGTGCCATCCTTGGGACCCACTTTAGTCGAGTTATTAAGACCAACCCGGCGCTAACCAGGGGGAAACCAACCTGGTTCAATAAAAATTGTAGGGAAGCAAAGTCATTGCTTTTGATAACTCTCAAGAATGGCAACTCGCTGGAAATTAAGGAAGCGAGGGCCTCTTTTAAGAAAATCCTGCATGATGCGAAGCAAGATTGGGAAACCACTAGATGGGAGGAGATCTCCTTTGCATTGAAGAACAGGGATTTCAAATCCTTCTGGAACTTAGTTAAGTTAGGATCATCTGCCCCCAATCAAGCACTCCAACCTAACCTTGGGGAAGAAACTTGGCGTAGTCATTTTAAAAACCTATACGCTTTTAACGCACCTGCTGAAAATATACATCCCCCTAGTCCCTACGCCAGCCCTCACACTATTCCCGGGCAGGCCGACATGTGTACCTTCAGCGAGATTAGAATGGCCCTTAGCAAAGTACTGCCTAATAAAGCCCCCGGCTTAGATAAGATCCCAGGAGATCTTTTTAAAAGTGAGCCTGATATATGGGTCCCATATCTCTATGGCCTATACAATGCAATCCTAGGAGGAATGCCATTACCATCTACATGGGCTGGAGCCGAGATAATACCAATCCACAAAAAGGGCTCCCCACTCGATCCGGCTAATTATAGGCCTATTAGCCTCATCGACGTAGCACAGAAGATCTTTGCTCGCATCCTTCTAGGGAGACTCCAGACCTGGATGGAGGACTCCAACATTTTAACTCCCCTACAGGTGGGCTTCAGAGCAAAGATGTCAACTGTGGACCAATTGTTTAGGCTGCAATTGATCCACTGGAAAACCATTATCCTCGAAGGGGGCAGTCTTTACCTCACGTTTGTTGACCTAAAGTCTGCCTTCGATATGGTGGACCGTAGACAGCTTTGGGAGCTACTAAAGGAAATGGGAGTGCCCCTCTATCTTTGTGACTTACTAGAGCGACTCCACAAAGACACCTTTGCCAGGGTCAGGTTTGGATTAAAGGGTGAACTCACGCTCCCATTTGGGGTTGAAAAGGGAGTGAGACAGGGGTGTGTCCTTGCCCCAACCCTTTTTGCCTTATTTCTAAATGGGCTCGTCGAGGAAATTCTGAGCCTAAGAGATATTGACGCCCCCAAGCTGGCGGGAAGGAAAATCCCTGCACTAATGTTTGCTGATGACACCTTGCTTCTTTCCAGGACTCCTATGGGGATGGGAAGAGTCCTCGATGGCTTTGCATCCTTTTGCAGGAAAAGGAACTTAGTCATCAATGTAAGCAAAACTAAATATATGGTGTTCCATGCAGACACTACTAATCATCCTATACCTAAACTGGATGGCCAGCTCCTAGAACGAGTCACTACATTTGATTATCTGGGTCTGACCCTTAACAACAAAATGACCTGGGGACCTCAGATCTCTAAAGTAAACCTGAAACTTGTCCAAATAACCGGGGACATCACTAAGATGCTTAAAAACAGCCACCTTAAACTGATCAGCCCACTTGTAGAGATTTACAAAACCCAGGCTCGGGGTGTTGCAGCCTATGGAGCAGAATTATGGGGCCATACCCCCTCCCCGATTTTACTTAAGTCAGAAAACAAATTTTTTTAGAAACATACTTGCACTTCCAACGAGCACTCCTATGCAGCCACTTAGGATGGATTTAGGCATCCAACAGATTACGGACATGGTTGCTTCCAGACCAGTAATGTACTGGCGCCGCCTATGGAGTACCCCTGAATTGATAAACTTTCAGGAGGAACTGAAGTCCATTTTGTCGATTCTAATGGCAGGCGCCATCCCTTGGCTAGCCTATATAAAGAAATCACTAAGGGAGATAGGGAGAGAAGATCTCTGGCACTCGCCAGAGCATGCATGCTCTTCTCTTCCAAAGAGATCTCTGGCAAAAATTCTGGAGGAAAGAAATTTGACCCACCTTATTCGCACTGCTACCACAGCAAACTTGACCTCTGTATTCCTAGAGGTCAAAATTAGCTATAAATTTGAGTCTGTAATAGACCTGATCCATCCAGTTATGGCCAAAAAGCTATACCTACAGTTTAGGCACGGCTCCCTCCCGCTCTTTTCGAGAACAAATAAGTGGTTGGGTTCAGTCCGGCAATCCTGTCCTGGTTGTGGTACTTTGGAAGAAACTGAGGTACATGTCGTTTTTTTCTGTCCGGCATATACAACCCCGCGCAGAAAATGGATAATCCAACTTGCCAAGAACATAGGGGCTAGACATTGTATGGAACTTCATAGGTTGTTAAAGTATGACTCTTCTCCTTTTTATGCTACTGTAATCGCCAAATTTCTTTTTTCAATGTGGCTAATTAGAAGAAAACTGCTACCTCACCAAGGTTAATTTGGTTTTATTATCTGTATCTTATTATCTGCTCTTATTCTATGTAATGACGAATGAGTCTTATCAGACTATTGTTGTACCAATTTTAATAATATTATGTCTTTTTATGCACTTTTATGGCAACAGCCGAAATAAAGTTTTTCTGACTGACTGACTGACTTTCCATTGTGAATTAAAGGGGTTGTTATTTTTGCCTCTTTTTTTGCAGGACATATAACTTGCAATTTAAATTGGTTGGTCCTGTAATTAACTGTTTCCTTCTTTAATATTTTTAATGCTTTGATAAATAAATAATTTCACACATACCATCAGCTCACAAATGCTCAGTATTATTGTATATAGCCATATATCATTTATGACTGCCAATCACAAGTAATGAGGGGCTCAAAGTGGATAAAACACACTCCTGCTTACTTTTATTTGCTGCTACCTACTTACTTCTACTCACGCTCCTTACTTCTCTTTGTACACTTTGTACTGTTTTCTAGTCTAAATGTAATTTACTTATACCCAATCCTAACATTTGCCACCTACTTAAATGTACGTATTTTGATTTTTGATCCTTTGCCTACTTACTCTTTATACACTCTAATTTCTATCAACTCCTACCCTCTACTTACTCCTACAGTTACTACCACTTGCTCTTAGTATGCCATCTATTATTTTACTTGCACCAGTTCCTACTCGTACATATATGTATCCTTACTCAGGTTGACTTCTTATCCTACCTACCCTTACATATAGCTTTTTACTACTACTCATACACCTACTTAATTTTATTTATGCCTACTCATACTCCCACAGCTTCTTACTACTGCATATTGTTACTCCTGCCTAGGCCTACTAGGAGCTTAGCTACAGTTTGATGGAGAGGATATTCCATTGTAATGGTGCCAAACTGAAGGTCTGCCCACCTAATTTACTGGTGGATGGACCTTAAGTATGTCAGTGACAGAGATCGTTCCATCTCTGTCCCTGACATATTCCTCTGACGACCTACAAGAGTAAGGGCCATGTAGTTTTGGCCATTCAGCCATCTGCCCGATTTAGAATGGGCAGTTTTTACTATCTGTCACTACCAGTTAAAACCTGTAGGTAAATGGCAGTGAAACTGCAAAATGATCCCAAAACCAAGGGAGACAACTCTGATTGTGTGTGGGTAATTAGTTTTTGTATTTACAAAATAAAATCCAGCTATGGGATTTTTTTGGGGAAAATTCAAAAACATGTAAAAAGTTTAACGGGTGATGCCTTCATGTTGACGGAGTGGTCCGTCAAACTTTTAGTAAATTGATAGGAACAATGGTGATGAAGGTTCATGCTCATGGTAAGAAATGTCCGCTGGGCTGGCGGACATGTCTAAATTTAGTGCACAGTTACGACAAACTATAAATCAGACCTGTTGTCCTACCCATGCCAATTTAAGTCTCCTTTCACAGATATACTTTTACTTATTCCTAACTACTTCTAGTTACTCCAACCTGTTCCTGATTAGTTTTCTATTTCATCTTCATCCTACGTGTCTTCCTACTCTTACTTCTACCTGCATCTATACTTACACCTACTAAATACTAATCCTGAACTTATATATGTTTTATTACTCCTAGCTACTTATTCTAACTTGCATTTGTACTCCTACTTGCTGTACACACACACACACACACACACACCTACTCTTAACCCTAAGTCTAGTTACACCTTTATACTGTTTATCCTACTCCTACCCCTACTTGCTTCGGTTCTCCTACTTACCCCCAACACTTACTTCCACTTACTCGTATTCTGACTTCTACTTACACCTATTCTTGCTGCTACTCTTACTTCCACTAACACTGGTATATGCCCACTGTTACTCCTAAATACATTTACTTATGCCTACCATCTCCTACTTACACTTACTCTGGTACTTACTACTTTACTCTTTTATTTACTCATACTGATCCCTAATCTAACTTGCACTTATTCGTACTTCCTCCAGTTTATCTAATTACTCCTACTATCTTTTCTCTTACGCTTGCATCTACTTACTTCTAACCAACATCTTTATGCATCTATAATCCAACCACAGTAAGCCCATAACCATCCCTTTTCAAGCATTAACCCACAACTAAGCATTCATTTATCCACCCATACTTCAATCCACTAACCTATGCAACCACACATGTCCCTCTACCACCTCACTGTGAAGTCCCGGTGGCCATTTTGGCTTTTTGTACGTCACCATTCTGACATGGCTGACGGTCATGTTGGAACACTAAACCTAAAATTAAAAAGAAGTGCAGAGCGCCAACGCAAATAAACATTGGTAACGTCCACATGTCAGCATTCAATTTTAAAGGTGCGACCTATTGGCCGTTCTAAAGCTTGTTGAAACAGGCTTCCCTTTTCAGGCAGCTTTATTCATCAGGTCTATCTGTAAACCTTTAGAGAAATAAGAAATGCCAAATCATGTAGGCCATGTATCCATGTATAAGCCAGGCTGAAGTCGCAGCAAGGGCCAGGAACAAAGCAAAGGTCAAAACTTGGTAAAAAAAAGTTTTCAAATATGATTTAATCTTCTTCCCAGGACAAGCGCTCCAAGGTCTTCTGAAACTTAATCTCTGAGACAGCCATGCAGTCAACCAACAATGAATGTCCAAGGGTCAGGTTTCTCAGGAAATTCTCTATGAAAATGCTGATGAGAGAAGTCTGCGATTTTCTACAGTTAATAAAGAAAAATATTACTTCTGGAGCAGAACCATCTCCGGTAAACAGTTCTAATTTTCCTTGCATGGCAGTTCAATTTGTGACACATGTCAACCCTACCCTAAGACAAATATGGTATTCCTCGGTGAAAAGATGTTTTGTCAATACAAGAGTTATTTTACAAACACTGTGGCGACTTTAAATATCTGAAATACTGTATTACTTTTAATATAACAATTCAAAGGTTTTACTGATTTGCCATTTCACATTATAATAACCGCTAATGCAATATTTATATTTAATGCATTCATATATTTGGGTATTTTTTCTTGTGCCAACATGTCACCCTGTAGTCATTAAGTGTACCGTTCATCCAGCTGAACAATGTAATGGAAGCTAAGGTTGGATTCCAATGTCCTACTTGTACTTAGTATCATGTGAAGCCCGTAAGGTTAACACCAGAAAATGGGAGTGGGACCAACAGCAGTTGGGTTGGTGGTCAAGAGAGGGCAGCTAGACTTAGTGATGTGAAGGGTGGTGAGAGTCTATTGAAGTAACTGTTTGAAACTTTTATACAGTGTAACCTTCTCCATTTTTATTACTCATTAAAAACATATGGTTATTGTCACACCTGTATATAAGGACTTTCATTCATATGTCTCTCTGACCAGTTAAAAATTTCAGCATTTTCCTGAAGGTTGGATGATTTATTTGTGACCTCATGTCTACAGGCACTGCTAACCAGATATCAGCCTTGAACTTTGCTTGTACGATGGACATTACATAGAACAATTAGAGGTTGCTGGGTGCAGAATGGTAAATGCCCACTTCTGAAAATATTATGGGTTTCATTCACACGGGTAAATATTTACTTATGTGCATATTTACTCATGTGCAAATTAACTACTACACCTAAGTATAATTTGTTACATTTTTGGTAGTCACCATTTGCGGGAGGAGATTGAAAATTGAGATATGTAGGTGTAGACTTACATGTCCACACTCCTTCAAATGAGGCAGTGAAACCCCCAACAATTGTGTTATGAGAGTAAAGTTATAACAAGTAAATTTACAAAAGTACTTTACATTTTGACTAATTGGAGGACCTGTTCACCACACCGGCAGAGAACAACACCATAGAGATGGGAAATTATAGGCAAGGTTATTTAAAATAACTCAATAAATAAATAAAATATTTTCATATATAAATTATATGTAAACACATTTAAAAAACCTATTAACCTGAAAAAATAAAATAGTATTTTGCAACACATTAAATCCTCAAATATAGTGTATATTAAATAATAACATTATTTCAATATATTAATTAAATCATAAGTATTATCTTTGAACATTATCTTAAAAAGAAAATTACTTACCTTCACTAGCATTTATTTTTATCCAATATTTAGTCAACTTTGTTAAAGTTATATATTTAAAATAGGCTCTATTTTCTGGGAACTCCCCATTGTCCCTCCCACATTTAGTACAAAAACGTGTATCTATATGTATGGATAGGTAGAGGTCACCTGCTGTAGATCTGTAAATTGCATTTTGTAGTACAGGAGAAGTACTAATTCAAATTCTAATTTGTAAATTGGGCCCATAGATTTTAAAAATGTATTCTAGCTCCCTCACATTGTTTCACTTCCTAAGGAGGAGGATGTATGTCAGTACAACGATGCAACGTAGTCCTGAAAAGGAGGTAACATTTTTGCTGCTCAAGGTATATCTGCTCTTCCTATTTCCTTATAAAGCAATGTGGAGCCTGCACACTCTCTGCTTGTGGAGTCGACACCAGTGTTAGTGGTAGATACAAACTTGTCTATGCAGTCTGCTTAGCCTGTGCAGCATTTATGAAAAGTTGACACAGATAAATATGATGTCCAGGCTTCAGGAAAAGTGGTTTTTGTAGGTGGTGCTACTGCACTTCTCCAGGAGGCCAATAAAGTAACTTTGATCACAAATATCACAAATTCCAATGAGTAGTCGGCCCTCCTCTGATCACAAATATCAGCCAGCCCTCATGAGCTGCATGATACGCTCAGCATATATAATAAAGTACCAGCTCAGGATTCAGTTGCGGCCAATGGGACAGATGCTTCAAATAGGTTAAATTCTGGGCATGACTCCTCAAGTAGGTGAATTAGAATGAGTGGGGGTACACCCTTATCAAACTGCCATGCTGATAAATCTACAGAGCCGAAAGGCTTGAATGATAGTATGGGGCCAGGAGCCCGGCCAAAGGAGAATACGATATGGCACTGAGTGATTAAAGAATCAAGGAGCAAGAAAAAGTACTCTCTTAATGGTGCAGCTCCTTAAAACCAGGTCTTGGGCAGCAAGTGCAACAATCAAGTGTGCGCAGAGTAATAGAGAAGAAGGATCTCTAGCTAAATACTCATCCAGGCAGTGCCAAGCAGCAGCGCAAGGGTGCTAGCATTAATGTGGCTATAGAGAATAAATGTAGGGTGTAGTCCAGGATCAATCCCCTGCAGGGAGACCCATATCCAGCAACCTACATAGCTCAAAGCTACCATCCCAGCTTCAAGAGAGTGGTAGATACGAAAGACGTTGCTATGGCTGCATCAAAGGCAGTTAGAGTGCATGAAAGCCAGCTGCTACTGGACCAATCTAAGCTGGAAGATTTAGAGAATCACCAAAGTTGCAACAATTTAAAGGTACTGGGGATTCCTGATTGGAAAGAAGAGGGTGACACCCAGCAGTTTGTTATTTAACTGTTCCAATGCACTTTCCCAGATTTGTCAGACTAGCACTTGCACTGTCAGACACAACATGGACAATGGCTGCCCGCATCTCTGGGCAGGTGTTGATATAAACTGTAACAGTAACAGGCCTTACCCAATCTTAATCCACTAGGAAACTCCCTCTTGTGATAGGCAATTTATATAAAAAGCGCAGCCATCCGCACCAGTCACTTCAATTTTTTTTATGTGCAGTTTGACTTTTGTAAGCTAACAATGGATCACAAGTGGAAGCAGTGAGAGCTGATCCATCCACTGAAAGGAGCTGGGGTGTATGTATTCTTTCAGGAGCTTGCACATTTAAGAATTCTGCATTATGACAAAACATGATTCTGCTTAACGGAGGGGGGTGAAGCTACTCTTCTCCGGCAGTGGCAAAAGTAGTATTTGTGGGATGAAACGATTGAAAAAATCATTAGTAAAATAAATCTCTATATTAGTTGCTGATGCTCTGATTTCTCTATTTTTCATCTCTGTTTTTCTGCTATTGGTTGAGCCCGAGTATGGATATTGGTCATTTGGTCCCCTTGTGGATGGTATCGAGGCTGCATCTATGAGTTTGAATTCTAGCACCTGAATTCGGATTTCATATGTAATGCGTGTATAGTTATTCAACTTGTTGTGTGGTGCTTTGAGCTCTGAATATTATTTTTTATAGGAGCATTGGAGGGTGGAGGGCGGTGGAGAGGATGAGTTACATTAAGGGCTGTTAGTGTCTGACAACTAATAAGGTGGATTGATTTTCTTCCCTATTGAGTACAGGTGGGGTGGTCGAGGGAGCTTTTTGAAGGATTCTTTTCATCACATGGGGTGAACCTTTATGGGGAACTGAGATAAAACAAGTTGGTATAATTACTGATGTTGCAATCATTATCTATTGGATTGCCTCTCAGTCTTGCAATGTGCTGAAGGTAGAGAGGAAAAATGCACGTCTCAGTTTAAATTGATGTGCTGGAACGTGGCTCGTTCAAATTGACCATTGAAAAGACATTTTAAGAGGGAGGCGGTCTGTCTATAAACCCCAGATATTGTGTCTAACTAATACAAATGTTGCTTTTAAGAATTGGGCATGGTTAAGGCAATTGGGGTATGATATTATTGTAAGCACTACTCAACAGGTTTCTATTTCGGGAGTAGCTGTACTAAGCTTTCTACATTTTAAATATGAAACTCTTAAAACAACATCCGATGCAATGGGTAGATGGGAAGTGGCACAGGCTAAAGTACAGCACAATATCTATACTAACTGCGCACTGTGTGGTCCACATACTGATGATTCCATCATATTTTATATGCTTTCGAGTTAGCACATTTGTCTGGGGATTTGATAATACTTGGAGATTTCAACTGTGTAATGAGCTATAAAATATACACAATGAATTGAGTTGCTGTACCTCAAATGGTGAAAATTAGGCAATCTATAAGAGACACAGCACAGGTGCATGGTTTAGTGGATATTTGGAGGATGCTTAATCGGGATAGACAAGGATACACTTTGTACCACATATTATTCCAGGATTAATATAGTGTTTATGAAACAGGTTTTGATTCGACAATTGAAAATAGAGGTCTGCCCTAAGATTACATCTGACACAATCCTATACTTTTTACTCATCGGTTATTAGAACGTAGTAAGGAAGGGCGCAGATGCACATTCCCCAGATCACTATTATCAAATTTAGAGTATAAAACTAAAAAGACCAATTTACTGAGAGTGTATAATGGTAAATGTAGGCTCTACAGTACTGTGTGTGGCTTGGGATACTATGAAGGCTTTCATACTGGCAGTGACCGCATATTACATTCTGAAACAAACCAAAATACATAAGACAGAGTTCGTCAGTTGTATAGGGTATTACAAAAATGGCAGCACCAGCATGCTCAAGCAATTTTAGATAATGATTTAGATGAGCAAGAGAAGATACGTTTAGAACAGCAGAATTGACCATGTCTAGAGACAGGAGACACTGCTGGACTTCAATATAAATACAGGGAGCAGATATGGAAAATTCTGCTATACAAGGTTGCAGAAAGGAGACATGAGATATTGGCTAAGTGTATCAAGGATAAGGAGGGGAAATGTCGTTATGACTCGCAGGTTATACATGATCAATTTGGAGACTTTTATAAGAAAATCTATGGCTGTGCAGCATTGCCTCAGCAGAATGAGATAGATGAATATTTGCAAAGGGCAGGTATCTCCTGCCTGAGTTTACTCCAAATACAGGCCTCAGAGGATGACATCCTCTTGTTGGATGTCCAAATGGCTATTAAGTCTCTTCTATCAGAGAAAGCTATGGGTGATGATACCATACCATTGGAATTTTATAAGGGCGGTGATACACTAGATTCCTGGAGTTATACATATAGCCCATTTCCTTAATCAACATGGATACTAAAGTCTATACTAAAATACTGGCTTGCTGGCTTGTTGAAGATACAACAAATTTAGGCCCTGATTACGATGTCAGTCAGACCGCCACTAACAGGCCACTGGTGGTGGTCCGACCGACTAACAGCCCTTCTCTCAGACCACTGGATTACAATCCAGGACTCTAAATGGTCGGGAGGAAGACCACCTCCTCCGACAAGATCAGCGATCCCGTCAGGGTGGCGGTTGGAATTGCAATCCCGAATGGTAGCGGTGCCGAGGCAAGCACAGCCGTTGGGATCCCAATATCCCTTTCCAACAAACTCTTCATGTCAGAAAGACTGCCATGAAAAGGCTGATGGAAAAGGATTTTGGGGGCCCCAAACAGGTACCCCTTCCATCATGGGCCACCACCATGCATTGTGTGCCATTCACCACATGCTGTGATAGAGGTCAGCAGTCCAACTGGCCGCCATCATAATAAGGCCCTCAGTATCCTCACTGCAGCATGGATTCACCACTCACATTATTTGACGTAGCTAATACTACTAGGAAATGGATCAGTATGATTGTCTCAAATGCCAAAAAGGCACTTGACACGGTTTCCTAGGTATACCTATGATCAACCAAGCGTGCTAAAGGTATTACTGATAAGTATATGAACTGAGTTAAAGTTCTTTATGGAAATCCAATGGCTAAGCTAGATTTAGATGGACATAACTCTTCATCATTCAGTATTTGCAAGGGCACGCGGTAGGGATGGCCGTTATCCCCGCTAGTATTTCCCTTGTATGTAGAACCTTAAGACAGCTTGATATAACTCCCTGATTCATCCGGTAGGGCTGAACAGGATGGAAATAAAAATTAACACCTATGCAGAGGATGTCACAGTATTGCATCAAACTCATTCCAAGCCATGGAACAAATTACATAAGAGGCTAAAGGGTTTTGGGTTATTTCTGGATACAAGCTGAATTTAACTAAAACGCAACCTATACTTAACTTTGTGATAGACATGAAAGTGGCTGAGATAGTTCTAGTAACTATCAATTTAAGGGTCAGGGTTACAAGCAAGGTGAGTGGATGTTTTATCTAAATTATGAGCAGTTATTACTTTCATGTATAGCTAAGATGAGGAGCTGGAACTGACTTCCAATTAGTATAATAGGGCTCTGCAATATTTTCAAAAAGAACATGATTCCAAAATTTCTTTCTCTATTTCAAGATAGGAAGCCTTGATATGCATAAGCCTCACAAAGAGGTTGAGGATATGGGAACCCTTGCTCCTAATAGTAATTCAAAACATCTTAAATATACTGGCCGGAACTTCTATCAGACCAGTGAAGAGCAAGGAAGTGGGAGAAAGTAGATTTCAGGTAAAATTGAGCAAGAGTTAAGTTGAAAATATCTTATGTACAGTCACTTCGGTAATTTCCCAACCACATTTAATAATGATAAAGATAAATTCCCTGATGTATTTTCCCATTTGGATATTCTGGTTTGCTACTGATGTACCCTCTGAGCATTTGTTCATACAGTAGTGGATTAAACGTAGCATTTTGCAATTTGTTATGTCAGAAATAACACAAGCACATATGGCTTACCCAATTACAGTGTGGCAAATCCCCTTTTGAAGGACCTGCATCCATGGCTATTAGATAAGTGGATGCAAAGTCCTAACTATGGATGGTGACAGCGTGTACAACCACAGTACTGGGAAGGGAGTTCCAAAACAAATATACAATAAATAAGTGTTTGAGTTGTAACAACTCCCCACCGAATATACTGACCCTGCCATCACCTGGTTGTGCTGACTGAGATCAACTGGTGATTATGCATACCCATAAAAAAGCATGGACACTTAATTAGCTTAGACTTTAAAACAAAGGTGAACTGAATCTAGGAAAGTTTGTGCTCAGTTTACAAGGACAAACAATTCTAGCAAAACCTCTACTTTTGATTTACAATTGTACAGTCCTGCTAGGAACTGCAGGTATATACTAAGTTGCAAAGATGGCTTCCAGCTGCATCATCTGTCTACAAAATCTAGGAGACTGTTTTTCAAACAAAGCTCAAGAATGTGTTTGAACACAACGATTATAAAGCATCTGTTCCCTGTGAAACATTACATCTTAAAAAGGTAGTTGTGATTTAGTAGTCTACTTTGCACAGTTTCAGAATTTGGTAGTTGATACAAAATGGAATGAAGATGTACATTTAATTGTATTTCTCAGAGACTATAAATAATTTGAAGGGTGTTACCCAGTGGCGAGTGTTCCCCCCTGCCAGCCTCAAATTTGGAAAGATAAAACGAGAATAAAACTTGTTTATTATTGTCTCATTTTTCTTTCATTTAATGAGGCTTGGGGTTGGGGCCATCAGAGGGCAAGTCAGGAGGGGAAGTGGTGGGCACTGCCTTCAGTGCGAATGTGGGTTTGGCCAGCCGTCTCAGTCCGGCCAAACCCACATGCACAGTGAAGCTGTCTCCAACCCAGCTGCATTGCTGGGTTGGAGAGAGCAGGCACAGGCTCCCGGTCTCCCTGGGAGTGCAAATCCTCGGCACTTAGGCCGATCCTGATGTTGCTCTCATGCATGAAATAAAACAATAGAACAATGACTCAACTGGTATATCAACGGGGGGACTGTTCATCAAATTGTATCAATCATATAGCACAGGAAAAGGGACAAGGGAGACCAAAGTAAGGTGGAAAGGTTGTTATTTGCAAATAGAAGCACAAATTGACAACTAAATTGTAGTAACCATAACAACCAAATGTGCACTGGAAGTGGTGCAGTGAATAAACGGCGCAGTGACTCAAGTGATTATGAAACAACGTGAGGCGGCGCGGGAACAATATACAGTGGTGGGTCAAACAAAAGTATTTACAATGAATAGTTACAATTTCAAAGTTTGTAAAGAGACCCTTTGATTGCCGCAAATGGCGTTGTGGAGTCGACGGCGTTTTGACCAGTATAACTAATGGTCATCATCAGGACGATGGTTACATTAATTCTTGAAATGTGCTCTATAGAGTAGGAAAGGAAATGGGGAAGAATCAATTGGATGAAGGCCCAGAGAAGAAATCAAGCAAAAAACATGAAGGAGAACACTGGCTGGGAGGCGGATACCTGAGGTCACTATGGGGAGCGAGAGTCCAGAGGGTGCAATCCAATCGTATAAAATTCGTCACTTGAAGAGGACAGCGTTCAATGGCTTAGCTGAGGTCTATGTAAAGGAGGCAAGGGGACAAGTGCGGAAATTACTACCGTGGGACCAAGGGGTGTGTCAAGAAAAGGCGACCAGCATGGTGAACACACAGCGGTCTTACCTTGTGGAGGATATCCAAGGTCAAGAGAAGGTGGCGAGTCAAGGGCCGGGCTGTAATCAGAACGGAGGGAAATGTGTTCAGTAAGGAACCGCAGACAAAGGGTAGGCATAGAGCATGGAAGCACGGGCAAACCAGCACCGTAAGCCTACCTGGAAGACAATTAACACGGCTACAGGAGCTGCTCAATGAATCCAAGGGGGAGGGAAGGTCTGCTGGGTTGAGTCCAGAAAGCCGTCGTGAATCCGGAGGGGGACGAGTAAAGCGTCACAAACGTGCTACTCAGCGGTTCCGGTATTTGTTGGAACCAGGCGATGGATCACGTGGGCGCGCTGGGAATGAGTCATGCAGGATCCAGTAGAGAAGGGAGACTAGAGAATAGGGACTATGGGTCAAGTACCCCAGGGGGACTAATTAGAGAATTACGGCAGTAGAAAGATGGCCGTGAGTGAAAGACACTGAGATATGGTGACAGAACATACATATTCTCGTGGTAACAATTACATCATGATCGTTATCAGGGTAACAGAAAAATACAATGAATTACATTACGTATTGAAACTGCGTGATGTAGACCAAATAAATTATGTTATACATTTGAGGCTTGCGAGTCACGAGAAAAATTAAACAAAGGTGATTAAACAATGAGGTAAATGGTCTCAAAAGTATTAGACCGTGTGTTTGAATACAAGGCCCTAGAAGCGTGATAATTTGTATGAACAAGTGAAAATGAAACACAAAAGGGACAATTAGTTTAAGCATATAAAACCAACATCTATTATACATCTGAGCACCAAATCATGCTTGAATGGTCGGTAACACTAATGTATGCACAATACGAAGTATGACAGAGTGTATTTCGGCAGAGAAGGATCAGTGTTCTATACTGTGGTGATTACTGTATTCCATTCATCAAGCGAACTGAGTCCTTGGGCAACAGAACTGCAGCATGTGATCCATCTACATTCACATTTGTTTTGTAGGAGTTGGAGATTAACACCACGAACAGGTAGCAGAGGACGGTCTATGACCTGCCATGTCATATCTGTCTCAGAGTGGTTGTGTTCTTTGAAATGTGTGACCAGCGGTGCAGTAGTAATATTACATCTAATGCGGCTCTTATGTTGGTAAATGCGTTGCTTAACCATCTAAGTTGTCTGGCCTATGTAAAGTAAATTACACGGGCAACGGATCGCATAGATGACATTATTAGTACGGCAGTTGGAGAATTGTTTGAGTTGATAGGTGCGTTCAGTGGTGACAAATACCTTGGTGTCACTCGTGAGGTCACAAACGTTACAACTCTGGCATTTGAAATGGCCTCTGAAGGGCGGAAGCCCCCATAGGGCAGTCACTGATGGGTCACTCTTTTCTTTGGGTTGCCATGTGATGGCGTGGACCAATTTGTCTGACAAGTTACCACCTCTTTTGTAGGAAAGTAAGGGGGTTACTTTGAAGTGTGAGAAGGTACGGAGTAAGGTCCAGTTTCTTTTAATGATCTTGCCCACCTTGTTACTCGACGGGCTATAGGTAGAGACAAATGGAATACAAGAATTTTGACGTTTGATTGACGGTGTCAGGATTATCTCTCTATGGCTGTACCATGCTCGTTTGAGGGCCCTTCTGATCAGATGTTTGGGATAGCCTCTGTTGGACAATTTTTCAGAGAGGATGGCTGCCTCACGAAAGTAATCCTTTTGCCACTTACAATTGCGCCGAATACGGAGAAATTGCCCATATGGAAGGCCGTCACGTAGGCCACGTGGATGATAACTCGAGTACAGTAACAAGGTGTTATGTTCTGTGGGTTTTCGGTTCAAAATAGTGCCAATGGTCCCATCCTCTACGTGTAATGTGAGGTCTAGGAAGCGTAAGTCATTTTTACGGATGTCAGCGGTGAAGGTGAGGTGAGGCTGGTTGTTATTGAGCCATTTGACAAAAGAGGATAGGTCATCTTGTTGTCCTTGCCACAATAGAAGAATGTCGTCTATGTATCGACGCCAAAGGGTGATATTGTTCAAGAAAGGGTTCTGGATGGACAGAATGAGTGTAGTTTCCAAGTGATGGACATAAAGGACAGCAAAATTGGGAGCGAAACAAGCGCCCATCGAAACTCCTTTAATCTGGAGATAGTAGGAGTCCTTATATAAAAAGTCGTTATTGGTCAGTGCAATTTGTAAGAGTTGGATTATGAAGTCTGTAGGTATTCGCATGGGTCTAGAACGTGTATCCAACAGGTGTTTCATTATTGTTAGGCCCTCTGATTGGGGAATGTTGGTATACAATGATTCAATATCGAAACCAGCCATGAGGTCAGTCTCGATGTTGAATGGGTGATCCTCAATTATGTTGATCAAATGGGTACTGTCTTTGATGAAAGTATTGGTGAGGGGAACAAACTCTTTAAGGATGGAATCAATGTATTTGCCCACTTGTTCCAAAATGGAGCCACAAACAGATACTATTGGTCGGCCCGTGGGTGTGGATGGATTTTTGTGCACTTTAGGCAAAGTATATATCACAAGTGTTCTGGGGTTTGGGTTATTGAGGAAAGCGTGTTCTTTTTTACAGATGATACCGGTGTGCAGTGCCTGGGTGGTTAACGTGGATATTTTGTCTCGAATGGAGGGGAGAGGATCTGAGGTCAATTTGCGGTAGTGTGTGGTGTTGTTAAGCTGGCGAAGGATCTCACCATTATATTTGTCCTGGTCCATCACAACTATACTCCCGCCTTTATAGGCGGGTTTTATGACTATATTCTAATTTTCGCTCAAGCTTTTTATGGCAAGTTTTTCAGTAAGTGGCAGGTTGTACGGGACAAATTTGGATTGGTGCTGAAGTTCTTTAACTTCGTGTAAGACCAGTTTTTCAAAAGTTAAAATTTCAGGTGGCATCATAGAGGTAGGTGGCAGAAAGGTGGGCACTGGCCTAAATTGTTTCTCAAAGGGGTGGTTAGTATCTGGTTTATCAGAAAAAAATTGTTTTAGACGGAGATGTCTAAAGAACAGAAGTAAATCTTCCTGGAGTTTAAAGAAATTACTGCGTTCAGTAGGGACAAAGGAAAGTCCCTTGCTGAGTAAAGAAATTTCGTCAGAGGATAAGGGATGAGTAGATAAGTTGAAGATGGGTATACTTGTGTTGGACAGAGAGGGACTCATAGGGGATGAAGGAGATGCAGTGGGTGTTGCCACATTGTTTGTGTACGGTGGTAGTGGCCAGGTATGCACTGTCAGGGGTGGCATGGGGATGGTAGGCAAGATGCTGTTCTCTGAATTGGCAATGTCAGATGAGGAGGGTATAGCAATGTTAGGAGACGTTCTCATTGCTGGGGCGCCCATTGATAGAATTTGTGGCGGGTCTGTCTCTTGCCCGCGTATTGGTATTGATAGTTCTGTCTTCGGCGACCCCGTCCGTGTCTGCGGTCCGCTCCTAAAAAACCAGTAGAAAGAAGTGGTGGTGGATGGGGTCGTGGGTGTGGGCCTGAGCTTGTAACTTCTCCACTATCTGAGTCCTCGATGGATGTGTTGGAGGAGTAAGAAAACGTTAAGAGTTGGTTATTACGGTATCTGACCCAGTTCTTGTTTCTAGTGGTTGGTAGGGTGTATTGTAGAATTTGTCTAGTAAATATGGGTAAGTCTGGTCTTTAGTGTAGTTCTTGATATCCTTCTGGATTTTATTTATTTTCTTGTTCTGTTCGAAAGTATGGAAGGTAGCAATAGTTGCGTTTACTCTGTCAATGAGACCTTTGGCATCAGTGAGTGTGGTGTCAGCCAAGATGAGTTTTTCTAACTCTGCAATCTCTTCCAGTTCTTTTTTACTGTGTTCTATCGCTGTGTCAATGCCAAGCACCATCCAGTGCCTGGAGCAGGTGGTGGCCAGATGACTGAAGCCTGTGCGAAATTTTGGGTCCTGAGTGAAAATGGCAGGAATGTTACGTATTTGTTGGCCAAGGGGTATGGTGTTGGATTTGAGGTATTCAGTGAGCATGCGAGCATGCAGATCGGTGCGGATTTGTTTTTTCTTGAGATTTTCTAGTCTCTCCAGTAGTATCCTAGAGGTATTGCGTGCTGAAGGGAGAGGGGTGGAGGTCTGTGACAATAAGGAGGGGCCACTGAGCATGAAAGCAGCATCAGGATTGGGCACAGGGGAGGCTGGGAGCCTCTGCCTGCAGCGAGGAAGAAGCAGAAGAGCGGCACGACAGGCCAGGTAAGTTCTTTTTTATTTACTTTTTTTTAAACAATTTTTTTTGCCCGTCAGTCCGACTGCACACCAGCTGCTACAGGTGAAACCTTTAATAGAGCTGACACTTTCTCTACCTAAATCACATGAGCATTTCAGTAAACAGCCCAGAGAACACTGCACAGGATAATGGGTTAGGCAAGAATTCTGGTGAAGGGACCACAAACCCTCAGAGGAAACTACTCTAACTCAGTCCCTGAAATTACCATAGCAGCTGAAAGATCCAGTAACTTCTGAAGGAACAGAATGTCATAAAAAACTGTTTATGTGGTAATGATATGACAATCCAACAACACCTGTGTTGATTGATTTTTGGAAAAAACAATCCTATAATACTGTTCAGTGTTTGATTGTTTTAAGCTACACATTTGACCTCCAACTCAAGAAACACCCAACTTAGATATCACACGAAACTTTTGAACAATTTCTTTAGATGAAAACAGTAGAACGTGTTGTGTGTCTCTCACAACATGCCTCACACAGGCATTGTATAGAGTAGTATTAATTCATGTATGTGTACAATTCATTGTCCATTCCCTCACATGCCTTCCGCATAGGACCAAACTCTATGCATATTTACTTGGAAAAGGCCACCACCAACTGGCTGGACACTCTATGCAGATATGTAAACACATTTCAAAATATCCTTAAATAGTTATTAAATACATTGTAGCTGCGGTGAATGTGAATTGCATTTTGTGTTCTAGATTCAATCCAGACACATTCTAATTAAGAGAACTGTCTCACTGAATAGGAGCTGAATTTTAACACTTAAACGTAAATTCCAATGCGCTCCAGGGAGATTTCCTCAGCGCAGAAGAATATGACTTTCTTCTTAGTGCCTCGAGCACTGAAATCATGCAAAGAGAGCACACACTATTGCACTCACGTCCAAAAGGATTCTCAGCTTATCAGTCAGTTGTCAAATTCGGTTACAGAAACTGAATTAGCTCTGTTCACTGCAACCCATAAATTCACATGTTTTAAAAACCAAATATCAATTGCTGAAAGCAAGGTGTCAGATGCTTAGCTTTGGTCAAAAAAGATTAGTGTTACAACATCAAGTGAAGAGCAGAACATTAGAAATAATAAAGAATGCATTACTTTGAAAATATTTATTTTAAGCTACAAATAACAGCAGTATAATTATCTGTAAAGGGCTAGGAAGGTTGTTAAATGCCATATTTCTTAGCTATAAAGATCGAGAGAACCTTTGGCAACCTGTGTAGCATAGGGCAGATGTTCTGTAATGCTATTAGAACATGTCACACAGAAATGGTCAAATGTTTAAAAATAAAGAACAGAAACAAAACGACATGCATAATAATCTCGAAGCAGAAGGTCTATATGAACTGCAATTGACCCTGAGACACTTCATTGTTTTTAATGGAGCACCTACTATTTATCTATACTAATGATCAAATAAATATTAGGGCCAGAGGTGCACAGTATGATACTAAATTACTTCTCTTCATTGGTGAATTAATAAATGAGAGCTCGATGAGTGTTATTAGAGAGGTCATTTGGATGAAGCACAACAATGTATAAATGCTACAAATTGTGCTCGATTACAGAGCAGACTACACAGAAAGCCCAGACTAATAGTATATTAATGCTAACTCTGGACACCCTGTCAGACATATTAACAGCTTCCCGTTTCGTGAACTAATTAGAGACAATAGTAATTGTAGCACAAATAAAGTGTTTGAAAAAAAAAACAAAGAAATGATCAACAGATTCAGGGAAGAGCTCATAGATAGAGAATTTGGCTCAGACTCTGACAAGGGTCGAACATATAAATAGACAATAATTATTTCTGGAGAGACTCAAGAGTGAGAAACAACATGGCATGATGTCATTTACATATACTAAATTAAATTAATATAATTTTTCCGCAGTTTACGTTAAATGATTTCCCACCTAAAGAGGAAAAAATATTTTGCATTAATAATTACTGAAACTGATACATAGAATTAATTGAAACGAATTTCATTAAAGTTTAATGAAAATAAGTAAAAATAATTGTTAAATTAAAAAAAGCTATTAAACTATTTTAAACTAAATAGTAAATTATATTAATTTATATTTTTTCCTATTTTAAAAAAGTTAATTTAATTAAAATGATTTCCTATGTGTTATTTTTTAAGCAACTGCTCCCAATATTTTCAGTGGAAGGGCGTTCCATTTATCAGTGGTTGGCCATCTGTGGTACTGGACTTATTGAAGCTTTGAGCTGGAGTATTTTACTACTGTTTTTGGCACATTTATGGCTGTAGTAATTTTAGATGTGCAGTTTGTGCATAGCATTGGACTTTCTCTTTTGAGGAAGGGGCTTATCCTTCGGAAACCCCCTCCCTAAACCCCTAATTAATTCCCCCTCATTTCCTGCCTTTTGATCATACGTATTCCTTATGTTCTAGCCACTTGCTTCTGTCTCTCCCACTTTTACTACTAAAACATATCCTGGTGTGTGCAGTGACTCCATAGTCTGGGCAGAGATCTCCATACAGGACAAGTAGGATATGCGGAAACAGAACTGCTGCAAGTAGGTTTGTGAATAGGATTTTATAGTACATTACTATTTGCAATGTACTACAAAATGCAATAAGCCTCAAGGAGAACTCTAGTAGGCTGACAAAAAATGTGCACAGTTGCTACATAAAAAGAAATACGCATCTTGTAAACACATTATAGATAAATTGCAGACATGCTGGAATTTGGATAGAGCAGTAGTTTTAAGATTAAAGAGTTTATTATCTGATAAATAAATGTATCTATCTGATCAGCTGCAAAAGAATGTAAAAGGCAATATGTGGGTATGATGAAGAGACACCTATGAACACATACGAGCTCAGAAGGGAAACAAGCTTTACAACGCAACTTTTACAACGGTATGCTATTACAACGCATTTTTTACAACGCAAAAGCTTTTACAACGCATGCATTTACAACGCATGCTGTTATATGGTAAGTACTTTTACAACGCATATACCATTACAACGCATACATTGCAAAAGCCTTTACAACGCATGCATTTACAACGCATGCATTTACAACGCATGCTGTTATATGGTAAGTACTTTTACAACGCATATACTATTACAACGCTTTTTTTTTTTTTTTAAGAATATTGTGTTTTGAAAAAAATTTAATTAATATTGTATTATTTAAAATAAATACTATATTTGATAAATATGAAAGAGTAATTATTGAGTATAATTTATTTATTAATTTAGAAAAATTAAAAAATGTGAGTAGTTTAACAAAAGATTAATACTTGAGTATTTTTCTAATTTCAAAGAGTATTTTTTAAGTTAAATTAAATAAATATAAATTTAATAATAAATGATTTGTCTTATGAGAAATTAATACTTGAGTATTTTTTATTTTATTTTAATATGTTAATAATCTAAAAATTAGAATTATTATAAATTATTAATACTAGAGCATTATAAAAAAATATAAATAAAAATTTATTTAAAAATTAGTATTATGAAAGATTCATACTTGAGTATTTTTAAAATATCAAAGAGTATTTTTTAAGTTAAATTAAATAAATATAAATTTAATAATAAATGATTTGTATTATGAGAAATTAATACTTGAGTAATTTTTATTTTAATTTAATATGTTAAAAATCTAAAAATTAGAATTATTATAAATTATTAATACTAGAGCATTTATTAAAAATTAATATCAATAAAAATTTATTTAAAAATTTAGTATTATGAAAGATTAATACTTGAGTATTTTTAACCTTCTTATATAAAGTGTAATGATTGTTAAATTTTTTTTAAAAAAGTAAGAGTACTTTTGGAGTATTATAATATAAAATAAGAGAAATGTTAACAAAAAAATAAAGATAAAAAACTAAAAATATTTATAATATTAATAGAGTAATTAGAAATGTATTTAAAAAATAATTAAACCAAAAGAAAATAGAGCAAAGAAAATAGAACTTACTTTAAAAAAAAGTTCCCACGCTTTTGCATTGAAGTCTATGAGCTTATTTGTCCTTCATTTATTTTGGCAGCTTCAGAATATACAACCCGCGGAACAAGAAAAGAAGGATCAGAAAGAGAAGAAAGCGCAAGTTTGGAAGGAAAAAGAAAATAGAGTCGAGGTAAGGAACACATTTAGTAAATTTACATTCAAAAAATAACATTTTACATGATTAAATTACAATTTTTAAAAATAATAACAGTAAACAAATAATGTTTATAAAATATTTCTTTATTGGAACAAACTTAAAAAATAATCATAATTTTTATTGATTTTTGGAACATAATGTACATTATTTAGAAAACATAGAAATAATTTATTTACAGATTAGATAAATAAAGTAGTCCGTTATAAACATTGAAGCGCGCGATGACGTCATGACGTGAGCGTCGACGTAATGCGCCATTTTGAAGAGCATCGGAGGAGGAAGCAGCAGGAAGCTGATCTGCGTCCAGGTAGAAAACATTTTCACTTTTAATTATAGATTAAACCTTTAATAGTGATACATATATAGTAAGAAAAGAATAAGGAGAGGTTGCGGAAAAACTAATTGATGTTGTAAATGTTTTAAATCATGTCCACATTTATGTCATTAATGTATGCCTATGTCGGGTCGCGCAAAGGAATTGGTTCATTACAAAAATGTATGTAACTGTAAAATTATTTTTAGTTACTGTTCACAAAGTTTATTTCTTAACTTCGGAACCAAAAATACTGATTTAGATCTTCATTTCTAAGAGAAAAATAATAGCGTATTCGTAAATTTTGGAAAAAAGTGATTGAATATAAATTGGTGTTTATGCAGCAATGTGCATTTTGGATAATGGCTTGACTTGTACAATTTTGAGTAGTTTGATTTTTGGTGAATTTTTAGGCCGGTAATTAATAAAGAAGTTTTCTGAAATTAAACTAATGGCGTTTGGTTGTTGAAAAATTGGTCCAATACTATGGAACAGTAGATTTGATCACATTGGTAGTTTTGCTATAAATGAAGATTTGAAGAAAAAAAAAAAAAAAAAAAAGACCCGACTTTTAAGTTTGTAAAAATTTTTAGAAAAACATTGTATGCCAATTGTAATTTAAAAATATTTAAATTTGAAGCAAAGCAAGAAAGTAAGTACAAAACAAATTTTAGAAAGAAAGAATGTTAGAAAGATTTTCCAGGTAGTCTATAGCCACACACAACGAAAATTGTTGTACAATAGCCAATAGTCTCTCAGACATTTCCTTAGTTTTGACAGTTACTCGTGGGTTTAGACTACCTGCAAGTGTTTGGGCTATTCTCATTTCTTGAAAACTTTGCTCCTTCTTCAAAGTTTCCAAGAAAGAGTAGAAGTTTGGATGAGGTTTGCCAATTGTGTGGTTGAAGGAGTTATGCCATCCCTCAATGGCATTGTTTGTTTTTGCTTCTCCCTCTAAACAACTCGTGTAGCAGTTCCACCACTCCACATGGAATCGTGGCTTCCTCCTGCGACCCGATCTGCTTAGGTGCCCAATCCATGTGTGTGTCCTCGAAATAATTTAGAATGGGTGCCAATTTTTCTTCGTTACTTGTATAATAAACAGATTCTATAATTGCAGTGTAGTACTCGTCCACACTATCGGGAGCAACAAAACAAAGTGCTGTTAATTTTTTTAGTTCAAATTGTAGTTTGCTATCACGAGAATATTCTGCAACTAGGGATGTTTTCTGTAATTTACGCCAAAATGCCTGGGAAAAATGAAAAAAACATCCCTGAATTTGGGTATCCGTGTACGTTTTATTGATCACATTGATCATGCTCAATTCAAAATCAATAATTATTTTCCTAGGACTTTGAGATGTTTTACTTTTAATAACTGATAAAAGTTCAGTGTATGTTGCAGAAGTCTTATCAGGTAGCAAACTATATACTAAGGGGATTACACTATTGTTAATTTTGGCATGTATAGTGTAAATTTGAGTGAAAGGATGGGGTGTACTTTTAAACGTCCCATCCATCATCCAAATTTCACTACTTTCTAACTTTGCAAGGTTACGTGGGGTACTAAAAATGAGAATTCGTTTCTGAGGGTTTTCGTTATCATGCAGAAGGAAAGGTTCATCAGAAAAAGAAATAGAAAGATCATGTGGAATTCTAATGTCAGAGAAAGAATGTGGTGTAGATAATTGAATGTTACTTGCCTGCTTTTGTCTTTGAATAATTCTTCTCAAATTAGGAATTATAGGCATGTTACTAGCAACATGACTGGGGACATGCTGTGCAACCTCTCTTAAAATGGATCCTGTAGAATCATTGGAGGTGCTTGCAATAGCTTTCATTTCGTTAACTGTTTCTCTTATTTCTACCTCCATTGCAGAGGCAGAGTGGTTGTGTTCTGTTGTTTTCACAACTAAATTATCAAGAGTAACCGCTCTGCCACTGCAATGGGTAGTGTAGTATTGCACACACCTCCAATGATTTCTAGGAAAACTTATTCTTTCCTTACTATATATGTATCCTCCATGGTTTAATAAATTTTTTCCCTTCCTGGATTTAATGTACTTCGCAGCTTCAAGACTAGACATTATCTGAAAAGAGAAGAGAAGAAAAACAAATTAGGATGAAAAAGTAAATGCTATACCTCAAATGTTACTCTTACACCTTCCAACACTTTCCCTACTGCTGCAACTTCTTGGAGTTAGAATAGTAAATTGGACCCCTACACCATCCAACACTTTCCCTACTGCTGCAACTTCCTGGAGTTAGAATAGTAAATTGTACCCCTACACCATCCAACACTTTCCCTACTGCAGCACCTTCCTGGAGTTAGAATAGTAAATGGTACCCCTACACCATCCAACACTTTCCCTACTGCTGCACCTTCCTGGAGTTAGAATAGTAAATTGGACCCCTACACCATCCAACACTTTCCCTACTGCAGCACCTTCCTGGAGTTAGGATAGTAAATTGCACCCCTACACCATCCAACACTTTCCCTACTGCTGCACCTTCCTGGAGTTAGAATAGTAAATTGTACCCCTACACCATCCAACACTTTCCCTACTGCAGCACCTTCCTGGAGTTAGGATAGTAAATTGCACCCCTACACCATCCAACACTTTCCCTACTGCAGCACCTTCCTGGAGTTAGAATAGTAAATGGTACCCCTACATCATCCAACACTTTCCCTACTGCTGCACCTTCCTGGAGTTAGAATAGTAAATTATACCCCTACACCATCCAACACTTTCCCTACTGCTGCACCTACCAAGAGTTAGAATAGTAAATTGTACCCCTACACCATCCAACACTTTCCCTACTGCTGCACCTTCCTGGAGTTAGAATAGTAAATTATACCCCTACACCATCCAACACTTTCCCTACTGCTGCACCTACCAAGAGTTAGAATAGTAAATTGTACCCCTACACCATCCAACACTTTCCCTACTGCTGCACCTTCCTGGAGTTAGAATAGAAAATTATACCCCTACAACATCCAACACTTTCCCTACTGCAGCACCTTCCTGGAGTTAGAATAGTAAATTGTACCCCTACACCATCCAACACTTTCCCTACTGCTGCACCTTCCTGAAGTTAGAAAAAAAACTTCTTCCAACTGAAACCCTTATGTTATATATTTTGGGATTATATTAACATTAATAAGTAAATGGTTTGTCTAACAAATTGATGGTTTAAATACAATGCTGTTTAAAAATACCTTGTTTTTTTGGAATTGCTTTCCTTGGTGAGGCTTCTGAAGTGGAATTGGCCTGCTGGCTGGAGTTGTCACTTATGTGTTGGACGGAATCGTACAACAAAAACAATTGTCTGGAAAAATGAAAAAAGAGAAAATGAGAAAACTGAACGTTGTTGACAAATGCAAATTTTGAATTACTTTTTGAAAATATGATATTCAATATAACTAATAGTACATGACACTTTCCCTACTGCTGCACCTTCCTGGAGTTAGAATAGAAAATTTGACCCCTACACCATCCAACACTTTCCCTACTGCTGCACCTTCCTGGAGTTAGAATAGTAAATTGGACCCCTACACCATCCAACACTTTCCCTACTGCTGCACCTTCCTGGAGTTGGAATAGTAAATTGCACCCCTACACCATCCAACACTTTCCCTACTGCTGCACCTTCCTGGAGTTAGAATAGTAAATTGCACCCCTACACCATCCAACACTTTCCCTACTGCAGCACCTTCCTGGAGTTAGAATAGTAAATTGGACCCCTACACCATCCAACACTTTCCCTACTGCTGCACCTTCCTGGAGTAAGAATAGTAAATTGCACCCCAACACCATCCAACACTTTCCCTACTGCTGCACATTCCTGGAGTAAGAATAGTAAATTGCACCCCAACACCATCCAACACTTTCCCTACTGCTGCACCTTCCTGGAGTTGGAATAGTAAATTGCACCCCTACACCATCCAACACTTTCCCTACTGCTGCACCTTCCTGGATTTAGAATAGTAAATTATACCCCTACACCATCCAACACTTTCCCTACTGCAGCACCTTCCTGGAGTTAGAATAGTAAATTATACTCCTACACCATCCAACACTTTCCCTACTGCTGCAGCTTCCTGGAGTTAGAAAAAAAAATTCTTCCAACTGCAACTCTTATTTTTATATATTTTGGGATTATATTAACAATAACAAGTAAATGGTTTGTCTAACATATTGATGGTTTAAATACAATGCTGTTTAAAAATACCTTGTTTTTTTGGAATTGCTTTCCTTGGTGAGGCTTCTGAAGTGGAATTGGCCTGCTGGCTGGAGTTTTCACTTATGTGATGGACTGAATCGTACAACAAAGTTACAAACAATTGTCTGGAAAAATGAAAAAAGAGAAAATGAAATAACTGAACGTTGTTGACAAATGCAAATTTTGAATAACTTTTAAAAATTATGACATTGAATATAACTAATAGTACATAACACTTTCCCAACTACTGCACCTTCCTGGAGTTAGAATAGAAAAATGTACCCCTACACCATCCAACACTTTCCCTACTGCTGCACCTTCCTGGAGTTAGAATAGTAAATTGTACCCCTACACTATCCATCACTTACCCTACTTCTGCACTTTACTGGAGTAACAATAACAAAAGGAATGACTATTCCGTTGTGGAATTTATAACACTGAAAATTTAAAATACCTTTTTCTGTTGCTGATTGTTTTCGTGGCTTTTTGGTACTGCTGGCTGCAGGATTAAGTTAGTTTTTTTAATTGATTTAATCCACAAAGTTGCAACCGATTTACTGTGAAAATGAAATTTTTTTTAAAAAATTAATGTTACTTAGCCAACGTTGCTTAAAACAAAAAAAAACAAAAAAAATTGTAAATCTGATATTTTATTTCACTCTACATCACATAACATACTTTTCATGGTGCTGCATGACAAATGAGTATGAGTAACAATTGGTAAAGCAAAACATAATACACTTTCAATGCATTATTAAATAAGAGTAATAATGGATACCCCTACACCATCACTCAATTACTCTACTGCTGAACATTCTGGGACTTACAATAGTAATAGTTACCCCAGTAACATGAAACGCTTTTTCAAATGCAGTACCTAACTGAAGTCATATTAGTAATTGTTACCCCTGCACCATCGCATAATTTCGTTTACGATGCAGTGTGAATGTGTAAAAAATTAATATAATCCCCTTTACCATACAACACTTTTGCTAATGCTAAAAACATATTTTTAAAATAATAGAATTACAATTAAAAAACATTTACCTTCTCAATATTAAAGGTGAGTCGATTACGTTGAGGTGATGCAAAATTAGGTACACGAATTCTTGATTTTGGAAAAATAACAAGTTTCTGTTTTGTTTTAAGTTGGTATATATTTTTAGTGATAAAAAATTAGAAACAGTACATTTTATAAGTTAATATAAAAATTTAAAAAACATATTTTGTATGGAAAGAAAACATAATTTACGCTAAAGCAAGGTGTTAAAATATTTTAGTGACTTACTAGTAGTTGCAAACTAACAATGCTTTTCCAAACGAATTCAGTGCTCTCTCAGAGGAGGTCGCAGTGGAGGTGTCAGAGGGTCAGGTTTTGACGTCTGGTCTCTCTGGTAGTTGATAATCAACTGATTGCAAAATGGTGTCTTCCTGGTATTTATAATTTTTTGTCAGTGTCACTATTAATTTTTTTTAAAACTGCGTTCGTTGTGTTTTTTATTATACTTCATTTTACTGTGGAAAATGATAATTTAAAAAAGCATTTAAAAATGTATTGTTTTCATTAATTTGCTCCGTTTTGGCATCCATTTTGGAACATGTCTTTTGCTATTGTTTTCATAGAAAGTGTTGTAGGACAAGTTTTACAAGTGAGATGGATAAAATGGCGCCTATGTGTATGTGTCTTCTGTTTTACTTTGTTTACTTATTTTCTGATATATTCATGATAAAAATGTGTATGAACTGTTGTTAAATTTTTCGTTCTTTGTGTAAAACTTTGAAATGTGTGAAAAAGGAATTTTTGGGGGGAATTGGAGTATTAATTTTAATACTCGAGTATTAATTTTAATACTCGAGTATTAATTTGGTAATGCATTTGAGTAGATTTACGTACAGTTTATCTCCACATTTTAATACACTTCCCCACCCTAAAACCCCTATTTTCCCTGCATCCCGTGCCAGATTTTATTGTACTTTTTAGTAAAAAAATATTTTTTTCGCGTTGTAATGGTATGCGTTGTAATGGTTTTCGTTGTAACAGCACTTTTAAGTATTTTAATAGGTTTAGCGTTGTAAAAGTATTCGTTGTAAAGTAAAGCGTTGTAGTAGTGTTTGCGTTGTAAAAAATGCGTTGTAATGGTAGGCGTTGTAATAGCATGCGTTGTAACGTCATACATCCAGCTCAGAAAATGTGTGGCATTAAGTACCTACAGGTAACCCACTTCAAGGTCCACTGTACTGATGAGGACATCAAGGACGTGATACCTTGTGGTAATCCATCACATCAAGAAAGACAAAAGAGGTAGCATTTGAGAGAAGATACTAAGGTAAATCAAAATAAGGGATTCACTCTGATAGAGACCTCTTTTATATGGTAAGAATCACTAAAGACATTATTTGTTAATGCTATTGATGAGGTGCCTGAACAAATGTTACTGTCTGTATTACAATTTCTTACTTGGAAGAGAAAAAACTGTTTTCATTTGGTATCTATGCAGACTCAACAATATCCAAAGAATTTTGATTTTGAGATTCTATGCATATTAATTCAGGCAATTAAAATATTCAGAAACTCGGTTATATATATCTTTCCAATGGTTGTTCATAACTCTTTTTTCAGCTCTTGCTTCTAGGGTACTTCAATACATGGACAAACCAACAGGTCATCTTGGAGAGAAGTGTTCACTCTATCAATATGAACTATATCTACGGCAGATAAAGACATATCCTAAATATGTAAAAGTTGGTAAATTTGATATGTTTCTCATAGTGCATCTGTAACATAATCTATTCAACTGTACTTAGTGGTGAAGGTGAGAACTCAATGAAGCATGCCACTAAGACAACTAGTGTGTGAGAGTCATTTTATAAATTAGTATATAGACCTATCCAGTCTATGGCCAACAGAGAAAGAACTGAGATTGTGTGCTTCTATTTTTTTATGTTAATATTCTTGATTAATAGACAATAAACAATTAATGAAAAGTACATCATGAAATAGGCTACATTATGGGGTGTCTTATAAGAGAGTTCTCTATCAGAGTATAATATAAATAGTACATTGGTGTGGACTAAATAAATTGCAGCACCAGTGGGTATCTAGTCTTTTAGGGTTGCACTCTCCCATCGTGGGCCATAAACATTAATACTCCATATTGATATTTATTTTATAACTACGATCTGTCTTGAAATGTGTGGCTGTAACAATGCAACTAGTGAATTAACCA
The DNA here is from genome assembly GCF_964204655.1 of Triturus cristatus. NCBI lineage: Eukaryota > Metazoa > Chordata > Amphibia > Caudata > Salamandridae > Triturus > Triturus cristatus. Next base: position 457,833,973 of record NC_140580.1, on the reverse strand, counting down.
GAGGGACACGTGCTAGATTTAATCTGTAGTATTTGAATCAATTAGATTAGTAGAATGATAGCTAGTGTCCTAGGCTGGTATTTTTATATGGAATAATATATAAATACAAACCACACATAATAAAGAACTCTACTCTGTCTGACAAACTCTATGTTTTAGTAATCATGGCATACAGGTGCATCTTTTTAAGACTGCTGTTAGAAATTGCATTTCTGGTTGACAGAGGTATGCACGCTGTCCAAGCAGAAATCACAGTCCTAGTCAGGATGGGTCACAAGCGCACTTAAAATTAACCTGTGCTCACCCACTGGTAGCTTGGCACAGAGTACTCCGGCTTACCTTAAGAGAAAATGTGTAAGTTGTTTTGCAACACTTCAAACAGAAACACAGTAAAAACACCTGAACAATACTCCACAAAATAGATTATAATTATATAAATAAAACAAGACCTAAACAATAAAAATCCAATGCGTGGAAGTCTAGATATGAGTTTTTAAAGATTAAATATAAAAATAGCGCTTACGAGTTCAGGCCGACTTCGATGAAGTGAAGGCCGGATACAAGAGTCACGCAAGGGCGCTGAACAAAGTACCTTGATCCTGGTCACAGCGGTGAGATGCGGGGTGCAGCCAAGCAATGCATCAGTGTTGATCCCACAGTCGACGTGATGCATCGATGTTCTCGATGCAACGATGACGTTGTGGCAGTTCCAAAGATGAAGTGCCGAAGCAGAGATGCATTGGTTCTGAAGCTGAGGCGCAGGGTTCCTCCATGCAGTCAAGGGGATGCGTTGATCGTCTCTCACTGCAGTGATGCAGCGGTTCCAATGCGTCGGTTCTGAATGCGATGTGCTGGTTCCCACTGCGGTACTGGTTCATGCAACAGCGGCAATGCATCAATTCTGCATCATGGACCAGGCGCAGGAGATGAGACTTTGATATCCCTTAGTCTCAAAACAGGAGGCAAGTCAGCATGTCCTTGGAGATTACTCTGGGTTCAAGCAAGAGTCCAGATCTTCCTCAGCAGGAGCAGAGGGTACCAGGCAGCAAGGTAGCACAGCAGAAAAGCAGTTCTTTATGAGCAGCAGTCTGGAAGACTGGAAGTCCTTGTAGCAGCACAGCAGAATGTTTTTACATTCCATAGTACCTGCTTTGGTGGGGTAGAAGCCCAGTACATATACCCAGTTGTGCCTTTAAAGTGCAGGTGACTTCAAAGAGGGTATTTCAAGTGTACATAGGTCCTCCCTTCCCAGCCCTGGCTCCAAACTCTCTGCAGGGAGGTATGCAATCCGTTGTGTGGGCGCAGGACATTGCTCATTCAGGTGTGTCAGCTTCTGCCTCCCATCCTGCCCGGGATGCACCATCAAGAGGCAGATGGCCATTCAGTCAAACCTAACCTTCCTTTGTATGTTGTATGTTCTAGAGGAAATGAACAAAGTCCAGCTGTTACCCACACTGACGTGTAGTAGAGACAGGCCATCTTTCTAAAAGTGGTATTTCTAAAATAGTAGTGTTAAATCCAACTTTGACAGCAAAGAGGATTTATTATTACCATTCCAATGATTTTAAACATGACAAAACTACTCCTTCTCAATCAAGAATTACAGCTGAAAAGTGTAATAAGAAATACCTAGTGTTAACCTATGAGAGGGGTAGGCCTCACAGTAGTGAAAAATGAATGTAGGTGTTTTTTTCACTACCAGGACATGTAAACTTTAAAAATTATATGTCCTGCCTGTTACATACACAGAACCCTGTCCTGTGGGCTGCCTAGGGCCTACCATAGGGGTGATCTATATGTAATAAAAAGGGAGTTTAAAGCTTGTTAATGTGTTTAAATGCTAATTTAACATGGCGGTGTAAACTGCACACACATGCTCTGCAGTGGCAGGCCTGAGACATGTTTAAAGGGCTACTTGTGTGGGTGGTACAATCAGTGCTGCAGACCCAGTAGTAGCATTTAACTTACAGGTCCTGGGTACAAGCAGTGCACTCTACTAATGACGTGAAGATAAATTAAATATGCCTATAGTGGATAAGCCAGTGAAACCATGTTTAGGGGAGACACACATGCACTTTAGCACTGTTACCAGTGGTAACGTGCTCAGAGTCCCAAGGCCAACAAAAAGCATATAGGAAAAAATTGAGGTAAACAGACAAAAGGTTTGGAGAAGACCACCCTAAGGCTGTCAGGTGCAACAACCGCATGCCTGGAAACTTTCGGATACAGATTCTACTTGACAACTGATGTCATAGCCCTTACTCCAGTGCTACCACTTGAGTCAAGATGTTAAAAAATATACTATAATTTGAGTTAATTTGCTGCTTGCTTGTATTCCAAGTATAGCAAACCTGAAACCAGAAGGAGCAAACTCCATGTTGGCTTAAGGTGATAACATTAACATTGTCAGGATATCTGTTTCCACAGCATTTCCCTGAAATGTATGCTCCTCTGGTGGTCAGCATTCTTTCTCCTCGTGTTCTTCCTGCAAATTGTACTCTGACTATTTGGTAGCCCCCTGTTCTATAAACCCATTATACAAAGGAGTTACTGGTATTAGGCTCCCCATAAATTGGGTCCCCTACTAACATGACTCCATCCCCAACACCACTGGGTGGCGGGTGATGACATATTTTCAAGACAGCATCCTTGTGAAATTTTGGTCTTGTCCCAGTCACCACAGGAAACTAATGCTGCATCATTATAATGACAGCAGTGTCAGGGCTGTACCGGTGGAGATCAGACGAGCTTTTTGATGGTATTACTATGGGTGGAAATTGCATTTGAAGGTCTCTGAAACGTCTCTCCATGAGATGCTGATATGCAAGAGTATTCTAGTGGACCACATTTCTCTGTGGAGGCCACAGAGTCCCCCGTTTGGTGGAATTATATGGCTCCTCTGCTATAGGGGAACTATTACTTACTTAGGGAGCCCTTCACTGCAACACCACCATTGACGCCCTTGCTGCCTGTAACGGGGACTCCAACCCCCAGCTGTCTTCGAGGCAGGAGCCACGCGAGCCCATCGAGGTGCCAGGAGGTGCTATGAAACTTGCTCAGAGCTTTTGCGGTGCGGGAGCCCTTCACTGCAACACCGCCCTTGCTGCCTGTAACGGGGACTCCAACCCCCAGCTGTCTTCGCGGCAGGAGCTGAGTGAGCCCATCGACGTGCCAGGAGTCACTATAAAACTTGCTCAGGGGAGCCCTTCACTGCAACACCGCCCTTGCTGCTGTAACGGGGACTCCAACCCCCAGCTGTCTTCGTGGCAGGAGCCGCGCAAGCCCATCGACACACCAGGAGGTGCTATAAAACTTGCTCAGGCGGGAGCCCTTCACTGCAACACCGCCCTTGCCGCCTGTAACTGGGACTCCACCCCCCAGCTGTCTTCGACGCAGGAGCCGCGTGAGCCCATCGACGTGCCAAGAGGTGCTATAAAACTTGCTCAGGGCTCCCGCCCTTGCCGCCTGTAACAGGGACTCTAACCCCCAGCTGTCTTTGCGGCAGGAGCCGCACAAGCCCATCGTCGTGCCAGGAGGCGCTATAAAACTTGCTCAGGGCTCCCGCGGTGCAGGAGTGATAAGGGAAGAGACCGTGAGAATGGATGTACCCCCCAACCAAGTTGATGACTGGGACTCACTCGTCCATTCATCTGTCTGTAAAGGGATGGAGGAACGCTGTATTTCACGTTTGGAATCCATTTTGTATGACTGTTGCGAAAGACATTATAGACTCGATAAGCACTTTAGTCAAGGGGGTAATGGGTAAATTAGAGCGTCTTGAGTCCCATATAGGGGGCCCAAAAAATAACTACGCACTACTTAACAATCATGCCCCTACGCTGGTACAAACACAATTCTCTGGAAACTCAAGGGAAGAAGGAGCATTAATAAAAATAAAACTTTGACCAAGGTTAGCCAGGATTTTATCCCTAAAATTAACTCAGTACCAGCTCCAGATAGACCCGTAGTGGGTCCTCAACGTAATCGTAATGAGTTAGTACCAAGGCCTACTGCCAATCATGAGACCCCGGTTCAGGGTAGAACTCAGGGTAATCAATAGGCCAACAGGGTGACAAATAGCTGCAGACTTGATTTTCAACTAGAAGCTACACTGCTAGTGGCTGTCCTCACAGGGGTTGCCCCGATTAGAAAGAACTGTCTGGAATCTCCAATGGAGTTGATACGTAAAACTAAACACTGGTGTGATCAACACTCTAGTAGCAGGGCAGGGTTTCCTCTCATAATATAATGGCCAAGAGAGGGGGATGGGTGGGTCATAGACATAAACAGGTAGTAGGTGACTATATTGTCGTCAACTTTGATAGCATAGATATAGCGGGGCAGCTATTCCAGGTAGACCCGAAGGATGGGGAGGGGGGCATAAGGGCCCTACCCCTGGGTTTCTTTTATTCACCACCCAAGGGGGCACACTATTGGGCAGATCACACCGGGGGGTTTAGGCCCGCAGTAGATAGATGGGGTGTTTTTCTACCCAATTAAGCTTTAGTGACCAGGTACCTGATATGACCGCCTGAAGGTCAATGACTCCACTTAGACTGCCAGCAACGTTCACCGAAATGCTAGATGGAGATAACAACCTGGCTTGTCAAAACAGGTTCCTGCTATTAGCCAATCTAGATGAAAATGACTGACTGGAGCAGCCTCGTTGTGTTCAAAGCTTAATTAATGACACCGCTAATGGACAGGGGTCTGGTGAGAATTAATTCTTTAATTCTAAGTTTATTAGCTGGAATATAGCGGGACTGAAGTAAAAAAGATGACTCCAGATGGCTTGACTACATAGGAGAATATTATATAGTTAGCTTGCAGGAGACCTAGGATCAGGAGATCAATTTTTGGGTGGATGGGTATAAAACATATGGTGTGCCTGCATGGCCCTCTTCATCAGGCAGAGCAAAAGGGGGTCTCTTAATGTTAATTTCACTTAAATTGTGGGGAACCCATAGTAGGGTGGATGTTGGGTCTCACAACTGCTTAGCAATTTAATTTATTTCTACCAACATGTCAAAAATGTTAGTTGTTAATTTCTATAACTCTTGTGAGAACCACTTTTTAAATGAACATTTGGGTGTGCTGAAATGTTTTTTAGAGGAGTACAGATCAAAGCAAACCACTTATTATTCTATCATAATTATGGGTGGTTTTAATATTCATTTATGTGATATGAAATGTCAGGTTGAAGATATTTTAGGGCTGACAAATTGCTCCATTCCTCACTTCGAGCACACACAGTGTGGGGAATGCTTGGAGGATCTGCTGGCAGACTTAGACCTCATAGAACCTAGTTCCAATGTAACAGAGGGGAGGATTCCTACTTTTAAAGCTTGTGGGCGGGACACCATAATAGATTATATATTTATGCCCCCATTTTACAACCTTATGTAATCCTTTATAATGCTAGGTGGTGCCATTTTAGTGATCATAACCCAGTTCTTCTGGTATTAGATAGGGGCTGTGGTCTAAAGGTTAAACTGGCTTTGCAAAGTACTGATATCTGTTTGAAACAATGGAGCAGGGCCGGAAGCTAAAATGGGCTAAAGTAATCCCAGGTCTCTTTTTTCAGGACCTTTGTGAGAAGGATGATGAACAGCTCACCACCTGTCTTGATAAATCTAAAGAGGGGATAGAGGTTCTCACAGCCTTTGAGGGCATCTGTGTACAAGTGGCGTTGGACCTCTCCTTGCCCATTAATGGTTGGTCACATCATGGTGAGGGCTGGTTCAACAGTAATTGCTCTAAAGCACACTGTAAGTTGGTAACTTCATTGAAACAAAGCCCCCGAGATAAGGTCCTTAAAGCCTCGTTAAGAAAGCTGTATAAGTCTGCTCGTAAGACCCAGAAAAATGAAATGAAAGAGGAGGCATGGAATGAACTAATTTCAGTGGAGGTTTTAGGAGATAGTTCTAGACTTTGGGCTATCGTGAATAAACCTTTCTTATCTGGAATTGAGACCATCCCCCTAGAATCTAACATTACAGAAGAATAATGGCTCTCCCACTTTGAATCTATATATGAGGTCCCTGTTACTTTGGACCTATCTGCTAGCCCAGAATACATAAGGAACCCCCCGGAACTGGTTTTTAATGAGGAGGAAGTAGAACAGGCTATTTAGCAAATGACCAGTAATAAGACCCCTGGTCCGGACGGCGCACCGGCCGACTTATACAAACAATATCCTATGTTTTGGGCCAAGAATTTGACTAACGTTTATAATGCGTCATGTCAACAGGGTTTGCCTTCATCGTGGTCTTCTTCTATTATTATCCCGGTTTTCAAAAAAGGCCAGAGAGGTGACCCAAGGTGCTATAGGCCGATTTCTTTAATTGACACTGCTGTAAAAATACTAGGGAGAGTGATCTCAACTAAACTAATGGACTGGCTGGATGAGAATGGTGTTTTATCAAACCTCCAATATTGCTTTAGACAAGGAAGGGGTACCCGGGATCAGTGTTTAAATTTACACTTACTAGTAGGCAAATATACATTGGCTAAAACTGGGACACTCACCTGGCCTTTATGAACCTCTCCTCTGCTTTTGATCTAGTAAATAGATCAAAGCTATGGTCCATTTTGATGGAGATGGGCTTAGATCAACACTTGGTTCACTTCTTGGCTGACCTACATAGGGATCTCACCGCTAGGGTGAGAGTCAACCAAGAAGGGAACTGCACAAAGCACTTTAGGTCCGGAAGAGGAGTCTGTCAGGGCTGTATTTTTGCGCCACTGCTTTTTACTTTAGGTACGTTTTTAGATTCTGCCAGTTTAGACATTCCGCGAGTAGGGGACAGGGTTATTCCAGTGCTTTTATACGCATATGATGCTGTATTAACGGCCCGTACCGGGGTAGTGCTTCAGGGGCTTCTGGATTCCTTTGGAGCCTTCATAAAATCACTGGACCTAGTAGTTAACAAGCTAAATCAAATACAATCATTATGGGTCAGGGGTCAAAAAAGCCAAAAACTTTTTATTGTGAAGGTGAAGAGCTACCCAGAGTGGCCTCTATCACCTGTTTGGGGGTACTTTTTGATGAAAGGGGCTTGTGGGTCCCTCAAGAGAAAGCAAAAAAAACGTGATGGCAAGGTCTATGGCAGCTGTTCATGGTTTTGCACAGCGATTGGGGGCTAGACCAGTTGCAGCCATGCTTAACATCTATAGGTCTAAGTGCTTAGCCATCGCAACGTAGGATCTGCCATCTGGGCCACAAGATGATGGAGGGGTTACAGATAGTTGAAAACAAGTTTTTACGTACTCTTCTGTCAGTCCCCCAATCTACCCCAACCTTTATAATACACCAAGAGTTAGGTGTTAGATATGTATCAGACTGGTTAATGTTGGCCCCAGTGATTTGCTGGCTTATGAACCGGATGAACACAGAACTTTGAATCATGCGATTATTAAGGAGTATGTCTCTATGGAGCAAGCTAATTATATCCCTTGGTTATCATACATTACGCAAATTCTAAATAAACTAAGGCGCTCAGAACTATTTGACTCCCTGGACAAAATAAGAAAAAAGGATCTGGTGTGGGAAAAACACAATTCTTAAATCTAATGTCGGCTGAGAGAGAGGTGAAGGAGTTAATAAAGCCCTCAGTAAAGGTCTATTTCTTGTTAAAAACTTCTCCGACGATTGAACCATACATGACTATTGTCACTAAGCCTTTCCATCACTTGGTTTTAACCTGGTTCTGTTTTAACTTATTTTTTTTTTTTTAGGAGACTAACAAGGATGGGAAAGGGCATATGATTAAGGCCCTTGCGAAATTTTTTAATCTCAGGACACTATGCATTTTATAATGTTCTTTGATTATTATAGTGATATCCGAAGGAGGTTTTTATTTCCAATTTTAAAGGGGAAAGGTTTTATTCAGGTTAGACCTGCTTTACTTTATCTTCAGATGCTGAATGACCTATGGGAGATATTTAACATTGCGAGCTACATGGTGGCCACTGTTAGACTTAGGAGAAAACAGTATCCCCGGACAAGTGTATTGGGAGTTCCTGTCATGATAAAATGATTGCTGTTGTCATGATGACAAGCTTATTGTTGAACTGCTCTTAAATCACACATTTTTTTATAGAGCCATTTTTTATTATAGATATATCTATGGCATTGTGGGTTTTTGTGTCTAAATGAAATCTGACTTTGTATTGCTTATTATTTCGCCCATTTTTTTTAATGAATTGTATTTAATTGGTTTTTATTGTGTAATGTACTATGTCATATGTTTTATGGTTTTCAGTAATAAAGTGGTTTGACTGACTGACTACTTAGGCTCTGATTGAGTACTGAAGTAATATAGCCATCCTGGTTGAACAATGTATCACCTAGCCCATTTTCATCTTCAACGTGGCAAAGAATTACTCTCTGCACTGGCCTGACTGCCAGAGCAAATTAACAATACTGCTGACCGGATTGGACCTCCTGTTGAAAGCCCTGGTGTTACGTCAATGCATTCATGAACATGAACATCTCTTCTGACTTCAAATATACCACACCATGCCTTCAATACTGTCCTGCAGTGATAGCCAGCTGGCTTCTCACATTTCACTAGATACATACTACCGCCTGTCATTAATGGAATGAGTGTCTCTTTCAGAGGCAGTATTTTCAGTGGGACAGGAAGTACTGCTTTTCATTAAACTGATGAGGCCATGGTTCTTAGTTAAAATAACCAATAGGCCGAGAGCAAAATAATTATAGTGTGCATCAGATCTCTCTTGTTTATTTGTTATCCAGGTGATCTGCCATATTTATTGTTGAATGGGGTTTGCCGTTTGGTTGCATCTCAACAATTTATGCTAGTGTAGCTGCAGTTTACTGCTGTGGCTCCCTCAACACTACTACACTAGTCAATGGTAGTGGTCCATGGCACAGCAGCCACCTTAGAATAATTTTTCTGAAAGAAAAAGAAAAAAGATTCAAAGATGGCTGTCGTGCATAGGGTGAAAACTTTGGATGTATTAAAAACTATATAAAGATGACAATGAAACTGTGACAGGCAGTGACGGATCATGAGTGGGGTTGGGGGCATGAAGGTGCTGCGGCATAATTGTTTTAATGAAGAGAGCTGGGGCAAAAAAGGTTGAGGGCAGGGGCAATATGAAATGGAAGACCCTGATGAGAGCAGTGGATGAATTAAATATAATTGCTCAAAACATGGTGAGAATGACATTCTTCTTGGGCACGGCAAACACAAAGATAGGGAGAAAAACTATCTAATCGGAGATGGGAAATGTGGTAGACAAGAAAGCTAGTTGTTCATGAGCAAGGAGAGGACACACTAATTTTATATTGGACACCACGGAGTTTTTGGCAACAGTAGGTGAGACCTAAGAGGGTCGGCAAACATCTAGCATACACTTTTTAAAATGTTAAAATAGGGAAAGGGAAGTTCAGGAAACTGGGAGATTTATGGCTTTTTTTTGTACACAAAACAGGTTGTTACCTTTAAGAGAGGTTATAATCATGACTTAAGGAGGGAGAGACACATCTAGCTAAGTTTATTTGCTGCTCCGTTGGGGGTATAAAGCCCGCACCAATGGACTTGTGAGGTATATCCATTGAAAGAATGGTAGAACCTTTACTTATAAATTATGAAGCAATCGTGCAATATAAATATGGTCACTCTATCTGGTCCTGGTATGTTAATGGACCAAAGCAAATCCATTTGCACTTCAGTGATGCCAAACTTTTAATTATGAAGACAAAGTTAAAGAGAATCGCGTTTATAAGGCACAGGAACAGGAGATGATGAGAAAAGAAAGAATATAATCACGCAAGAGGCTCCTAAAATTATGTAGATGTCTGATATTCAGATTCAGTAAAAATCCCATTTAAAGTCAGCAGTAGCTCTATATATATGATAATGGGCCCAGATTTAATAAAATAATTTTTCTCAATATCCGAAGACGCTGGCTGGTTGCTATGAGAAAGGCATAGCTATTAGTGACGATGCTCTCAGAAACTGATCTATAGCCATTACAAATGTTAAGTTTGTACTTTAGAAACTTGGAGGCAGGATATAGTATTCTTCAATACAGGTACCCATTTATTATTTTCAGTGCATGTTACACAGTGTTATTATAAAGAGCATGTGTATATTGCTCTGCAATGTTCAATTCTCGCGGTCTGATGAACATCCTGTGCTTCTGGGTAAATAACCTTATCCATACAAGCCTGAAAAAATGAAGGTGACCTTGTGTAACTAGTTGGTGCTCATGTAAAGCTCTTCAATACCTTCTGGTCATGTTTGCGCCATATAAAATCTGCTGAAAATTTACAAAGAGGTAAAAACAAATCAAACAAATCATTAACACAAAAAGAAGAGACAAATAGATACCCATTCAGTGGATGATTTTTACAAAGTAAAACTTGAAAACCTGGCAAATCGTGGTTTCCCTGCTTAAATTATGTGATCTTAGGCAAATAATTTATTTAACCAAAACTTCATTTTCTTCATAATTACTTATGAAAACACTTTCAAAATACACAATCTCAAAATACTAGCTTGACAAAAACCTACTGTGATTGATTTAATAGACTGCAATATTACTTCATAGTGACCTGGATTACATACAGGGTTTAAATGACAACTTTCTTTCCTCTTAATTCACTAATGGCACTGTCACAAGATTGGAGAAGACGGCAGCATGTTTAAAAACTATTAGCATGTACTTTTCAGTGCAGTGCTATAATGTGGCGTATTAAAGTCAAACCTTCTACATGTTAAAGAATTTTTGAATTTTGAAGGGACTTTTGATCATATTTAGGGCTCCCGCTTTTATGGTATTTATTTTTGTAACATTTCCGTCTGTATTCATCCATATTTAGTTTTTGACCACCTTATTGGTATTTATCCATATTTATTTTGTGTTTTGAGACTAAATAGAGTCGCAAAATGGAATATTTCCATATTTATTTAACACTTAGACGTGCACTCATACATGGATGCCTGTTGCCTTTTAGTACTAAAAGAAGCCACATATAACATAACACTACACCCATAAGTACATATTAGATTTATACTACAAATATATATGTTAACATATGCCTGTATTTAAGGAAATCTCATCCTATTTTTAACTCCCTATGCTGTCTAGCTGTTCAGCTGTTGCCCTGGGATTCAAGAAGCACAATTTTCAGTTTTTTATCAGCTTTTATGCTTTAAATCTTTCATTTTAATTGAATACTGCAAGGAGTAAATTCACACTGTAAGGGTCACCCAGGACCCACCATAAATGCTAAGTAGTGCATTAATGTTACAAACTAAACAATCAACAAATACTTACCACCCGCCACCCGAAAGTTGAAAAAGGAAAAAGGAATTTTTTCAGCTTTTAAAAATGAATACGGACAGGACTCACATTTTTTTCTGTCTGTTTTTAGCTGTAAAAATCAGTAAAAACTGAAAACTGGGAGCCTTAATCATATTGTATGTGATGGTTCTTGTATGCTATACATGACACACATTTTCAGGGCTCGAAGAACCATGCCATACCCCTGGCTTGGCTCAAACAGTAGTCAAAGTGCAGGTAAAGTAGTCAAAAGAAGAAAATCACTTTGAGTAAATAACCAAAAGTTGATTGTTTTTGTGAATGTCAAATTGTTACATCTGTAGGTCTATGGCTAGTCTAGGTGATGTTGACATCTGGTGGCACACTGAGACATGATGAAGATGTACTCTTGTTAAATCATTTGCCTCAATCCTCTTGTATATTAGTATACATCCACAGACTTTAGAAACTTGATGAGGCACACCATACTGATGAGAGGTTGAAATGAGACATGCAAGCTGCTATGTATGCTCCAGTGGTTATTTTGTAAAAATGTGCCTGGGCTCTGGTCAGGAGGCAGCTTTGGCCAGCCCATTTTTCCTGTTAGCGCTGCCTAACACAGAACCAACAAACCCTACAAGTGGGGAGAGGATGTGGTGTATTGGCCAGAGCTACCGACTTCAGAGCTGGGAAACCAAGTTTGAGTCTCTGTCAGTTCAATATCCTGTGATTCTGGGCAAATCACTTAATGTCCCAGTGCCTACCAAAAATGAATGTGTCCTGAACTGGTGTTCAAGCACCAATGTTGATGATTAAGTGTCGGTACTGAGCACTGGAAACCACCAGCTCAAATTAAGCACTGGTATGCTCCCCTGCAGAAACTGGCGATAGTTTCGAAGAGTTAGTTCAGTTTGAAAAGCATCTACATGTAAATGCATCCTTAAACTCCAGTATTGCCACTCAGTCATGGTCCATCTAGATGCCCAAGAGGAGGTGAATTCAATGGGATGGGGATAACCTACAAGAGTATTGAGGTACCTGAAAACAGGAAAAATATTGCTTACAACGCCCCAACTAATAAGGTAAATACAATAACACATGAGGGAAGATTCTTAAAGGGCTCCCCAATAAAGCGACTGTCTGATTCACCTCTAAGTTATTTCGAGGGTATATTGGGAATCAGAACCCTGATTCAAAGTAATTGGCCTGATGGCTATGTAATGTCGACTCATATGCTGCAGCAGGTCATGTGAGTCAAATATCTGCACTACCAGAGTCGAGAGCAGAGACAGAGGAGACTGATTTTCCTTTCCTTTTGCCTACTCTTCATTGTACTCCTCTGAGTGTGTCCCAGTGTGCTCTAGGTAGTACAACTGTTGTATGAGGTTGTACGATCACTTCATTATTTCTGGGAAGTGAGTCCTATCCTTTGGGCCAGGAAGCCACAGCATAATACATTTCCAGACAGTTTTAGCCTTTTTTCACATTAGTAGCTATTCCGAGTACCGGTCTTTCCTAGCTTGTCCGCCATTTTGCGTGTATTTGTATCCAGTAAATCCATCACTCAGGGCTTTAAGTGGTCCAGGTCCTGCCGGTGCTCAGCACTGGCAGTTCTAAAAAGCAGGTGGTGAGATGGGTCCCTATCGGGCTCTGCATTTTTGCCCCCACCGTCGGAGTGAAAAAGATAATCTTAACTTGCAGCAGTGCCACCCTTCATTCATTTCCTTTGAGGTATTTTCAAAGAGACTCGTTATAGTTTTTTCAGTGTCATCATTTCAGAATGGAAGCTTTTTCAATACTATATACAACGGAGCCATAACTGTTGCTAAATGTATCTTATGCAACTAACAACCATTAGCAAAGCCAATAGTCCTGGCTTGTTGCAGGTGTAATGTTACTTGCTGTATTATATATCTGGATGAAATGATAGAAACAGCAAAATACCAGTCTGGCGACGCACTATGATAAGCCCAGATTTTTAGCTGGGGTGTTTTTAGGCCACGCCCTTAATAACAATGGCCACGTCCCTTTGAGAGACCCCTCCCCGTTTTTTTCATCCCACTTAAAGCCCTGCCTTCACTGGTTATCTGCAGATTGCAGGCCCTTCTTATTCCACTTCTTTCCTGCCTAGCAACCATTGTCATGACAAGTGTGTCTCAGCACAGGGACATTCTGTGTTTTTTCTAGCTCAGTTAACACCACTTTAAAAGATGATTCCCCAGGAGGGACCGAAGGAAGAGATTGCATGACTGATGTGCTTGATATCAAACAGGAATCTTGCCACTAATGTAGTAATTATCTTGAGTGTAGAAAGAAGGTGCCAAAAATTCCTCCAATGGGGGGGGGTGGCTTGAGCCACCGCAGGATGGCCGCGACTCGTTGAAGCTCTGCGCCGCAAAGTCGGCAGTTTTTCTCATGGAGCAGCTGCCCAGACTCATTGCCCTTATGAATTGAAGCTTTTTGTTGCGCTGACGCAGGTAAATACAATTTTTTTCTTCTCCGCGAGTCTTTTTTGGCCTGTGTTACCCCGCGTAGCATCCTCCTCAGCTGTAGAGCTTTCCGTTCGCCATTTTGCAACACTCGGGAAGCGGCGGTGAATGGCAATATTTCCAAAGCCCCTGTCATCTTACAACTGCCTCACCTTTCTTGGACAATGCCTCGCCTTATTTAATGGTCACATTCTGAGACTTATTTCTCAGCCACTCATCGAACTGTCATTTATTTGCCGCAAGTGTACCAGGAAGTTCACAATACGAATGAGAAGCAGTTACTTTGTACCTCTTACTCCCTGCTGACTGCGATTTACTTTTTGTTTCTGCTCCTACCGACTGGTGTCTTCTAAGGCTGTGGTGCATCATTTTATACAAAACAGTTGCATTGCTCTTCCACTTTCCTGCTGACCTTGTTACAGTTTTTGTTTTTCACTCTTGCATATTAGTCTTCTTTGAGGCTGTGGCACACCATTTTTACGCCCCTTTTGCGCATTTATGGAGCCATCTTCTCTCCTCAGCCAGAAGAGAGCCCCTTTGGTCATGTTTTCCTCCTGCAAAGACACCACCTCTGCAGCTACAAAACAGCAAAAGAAGGAACCCAGTTCCCCCTCTAAATCTCCGTTGACCATCACATTAGAAGACCTTATGGAGGAATTAAAGCACATGAAGCCCTTAGTCATTGAGACCAGTGCTACTCTTCAGCGACTCGAGGATAAATGGTCCAATTTAGAGTCAAGAGCAACGGAGATGGAGATGGAGCAGGGAATTAGCGATACACAGGATGTACACCCTAAGATGGAAGCAATGTCTAAAGAAATTTCTCTCCTCAAGCAACAGACTGAGGACTTGGAAAACCGCAATAGGTGCAACAACATTAGGATTTACGGTATTCTGGAAGGAGAGAAGGGGCCTGATATGCTCGCCTTCCTAAAAATTCATATCCCCAAACTCGTTGGCCTCTAAGACGGTCCCACCTTAAATTTGCAGCGTGCTCATTGTATCAGACCCAGGTTTGGTGGGTCTGCTTCCTCATCGTCAGTCAGTAGCCCGAGAGGCATTTTTGTTTTCTTTCTGGAATATACTGAACTGTTAATGGTTTTGTCAGCTGCCAAGCAAAGAAAACAAATTCTCTGGTCAGGCCAAAGATTTTTTCTCTCACAAGACGTGGCTCGCACCACAGCTGCGCGCCGCAAGGAGTTCCTCTCATTTTGTCCTGCACTTCGTTCAATGAACGCTCGCTATGGTCTTGTACATCTCTGCTTTTTTAAAGTCACTTACAAAGAACAGACTCACTCATCTGATCGCCCTGAAGATCTATGACACTTTATTCTTCTACACAAAGGAGAGGAAATAGACCTTGGGAAAACTTGATTTATGTCTTTTCTCTCCTGTCTTAGCCTTTTTCCCGTTCAATTTTCCCTAATTTAAAAGTTCTGTTGGTTTATGCTTTTTATTCATCTAATTCCATACTGATTTTGTGGTTGTTAAGTGTAGATATGTTTCAAGGTTCTATTTTATAATAATTATGTTTTTCCTTTTACAGATTTCTTTTATATTGTTCGAACTCCCCTCATTGAGGTCTCGTCATTTCTGTTCCTCCCTTCCCGCCCCTAGTGTATAGTGCTCTTCCCTGGATGGTGGTAAGTGTTATTCCCTTCACTAAATACGGTTTTATCATCTGTTTGTACGTTATAGTTTTTCTTTTTATTTTCTCTTGAAAAGTTATTCTTGTTCTCCTTATCTCCCTTGCTGCTGTTCCTCATTATATCTACTCTGTCTTCATCTTTTTTTCCTTTAAACGGTCCTCGTTGTTCCCTTTGGCCTTCATCGATTCTGTCGACTGTCCTCTTTCGTGGTTCCCTGCTTCTCTTTCTTATGCTGTTTTTCTCCCTCTGGTCTCTTTCTTTGGTTTGCTTGACTGAAGTCTTTCGGCTTTTTGTCAACCTCTCATCTAATATCTTTTTTGTCTTCTCCTCCCTTTTCTTTCTTTTTCGACTCTTTCCCTGTTTGGCATTTCTTATTCTTTTTTTCCTGATTTTTGACTCTTCTTGTTTTTCTTCCCTCTCTATTTTATTATCTTTGCTTATTTCCTCTTATTGGTGGGCGGTGATTGTAACCAGGTTATGGATCATTTCACCGACAGGAAGTTCACTTTTAGATACATCCTCAACAAGATGCAAAAAACATTCTCGGGGGCTAATCGTTCCAGAGGTCTGGTGGATGCTTGGAGAATATATTATCCCGATAGTCTGGAATTCTCCTTTTATTCTCCCACACATAATTCTAAATTCAGAATTGATTACATTTTTCTGAGTCCCCACCTTCTCTCTAATTTAACCCATGCTGAAATTGGATCCATTCTCATCTCTGACCATGCTCCTGTTTTAATCAATTTAGATCTTTCCTCTGAACCCTCTAAATCCGATAGATGGTGCTTTAACAATTACTATTCCTCAAGCGCTTCAAAGATTTTTTGTTGGAATTTTTTCTCATCAACACCACCCCCGATATTCCTTTCCATATTACTTGGGACGCCTTTAAATCAACAGCCAGGGGATTTATCACTGACAACATCGCTACTAAAAAGCAACTTCTTCTCAGGGAATCATCCTCTATACTTTCTTCTATATACTTTCTCCTACTTTTCCTCTAACAACAATGCTGTTCTTAAAAAACTCATACAGGCCAAATTACGTTTTAATAGAAAATCAACAGAAGAAGCCTCCGGGCTATATGGGGGCACTAGGTGGCGCGCACGCAAGTTGGCCGCACCAGCGTGAGACTCTGGCAGCCCGATGCAATAATCCTAACAATTATCCTGCTTTTTGGTCTCCTCACTGCCTGAAAATGGCAGTCCCTGCTGTGCGAACCCTGGTGGCTGACCTGTGGACCTGCGGAGCCGCGTTGATCCGACCTGCGGGCTGCTGTGGCCTCCTGAAGTTTTGTCCGAGAGGGCCTGAGGAGCAGAGTGGTGGCGCAGAGCGGCATCGGCCGCTACGACAGCCTGCGGCTGCCCACGAGGTTACAAGGCCTGGCAGGGACGCAGGGGGCACTCCGAATACTAGCGGTGATCAGCACAGGTGGCCAGATAGAACAGCAGAGGTGTGTGCGACCCGGGGGCAGGCGTAATAGAGCAAGCCGAGGCATATGAGGTGAGCCCGTGGCCATTTCCGCCCCGCTGGGAGGAGAGTGCGGATCGGCGCAGGTGGACCGCTGAGTGAAGCAGAATTGTGCACCGGTGTGGAGCGCTGACTGCATTGCCCGACTCCGACTGGGATAATTGCCGCACTGAACCTTGCACCCCAGGACGTTGCAGACTGCTTCCTGTACTCTGCCAAATTACCAGGCACTTCACTGATTAACTCCCGCCATTGTCATGCAGGGCATGGGCCCTTGTCTTAATAGCACTTCCGGCCTTCATCTCACTCACTGCAGGTGCCCTTTCAAGAAAGACACTGGCAGATAAGCCTCCACTCCCAATTGCGGGAGTGAGGTGAAGCGCTTACGCTTTAGACTGTATCCTAGAATTGAGACTTGGATTTGCTTGCCACCACGTCGTTGAGATTTGGAGGTAACGCACGGGGTGGCTGGGGGCGTGGGAGATGTAGCTGCCACTTTCCTCCCCGCAAAACATTGGCTGTTGTCAGCTGAGACTCGGCTGGTGGCGGCGGGCTACGGTGGGGCGGCCTGGCATGGAACATCGCTGGTACTGGGACAGTCCTTCTGGAGAGTGTGGGCTGCGGCTGTGATCCCTTTGCCTCCAGGGGACTAGGAGTAGCTCCGGCACTGCACGGAGCAGGTTGCAAGAGCTGACTGCTGTGCAGGTGAGACTGTTGCTGGGGGCTGGTGGTAGGGGCGACTCAGTTGATGTGATTGGGCGCCCGCCCCGGCACAGGTTGGGTCGAGAGGGAGGACACCGACAGGGGCATTGATATACCACTCAGCAGGAGGCTCGAGGGGAGATAAACAAATCAGACGGCAGGCAGCCTAAGCTGAATTTTGAGTCCATGAAAAAAGGTCCCCGCAGCTTGCAAGCAGATCGGACTGGAGACGGTGGAGCGGAAGCGTCTGGAGGGTCTATGTCGCAAGATACCGATGTGCAAAGTATCCTGCAGGAGATCAGACTGGGCTTCGCCACGATTGTGGATAAGGTGGACAGAATGTCGACGCGAATGGACGCCATTGCCCATAAGCTGGAGGGGCATGATGACAGGCTGAAGGAAGCAGGGAGACGTGTCTCGGATACTGAAGACGTGACCTCCAGACATACGACACAGATAGCCCACATGGATAAGCTGCTGAAGCTCATTGCCGCTAAGAATAAGGACTTAGAAACGCGCAGTAGGCGCCACAATATTCGCGTAATTGGCATTCCCGAGTCGACCAACACTGGGAAAATAGAAGAGTATGTCGAGAAGATGCTGCTGTCTGCGATTGGGGCCGAGTCCTTCTCCAGTCAGTTTATCGTAGAGCGGGCCCACCGATCACTTAGACCGCGCCCGCCACCTGGCAGCACCCCGAGACCCATCATAGCGAGGCATTTGAATTATCGAGACCGCGATGTGGTGCTGCGGGTGGCAAGAGTCAAACAGACTCTAACTTTTGACGGGAACACGTTCTCCATCTACCCGGACTTCACACCGATGGTCCAGGAAGAGCGGCGTAAATTCATTGAAGTTAAGAATAAGTTGCGAAAAGCTCAAATTGACTATGCTTTACTATACCTTGCGAGGCTCAGGGTGACCCACCAGGGCAAACAGCAGTTTTTAACGAAGCCGCAACAAGTGGAAGAATTCCTTAAGAGGATTAGGCGTGCGAACTGCGCTGATGGCAACATAGATGTATCGCAGAGGTCCGCATCGATGGAAGAGGAGGATGAATCATAGTTTTCTTATACTCCTTGGCACTGTTGTGCACAAAACAGTGTGTGCTGAGCTGATCGTTCAGAGATAAGACTCATGGCGTATATAGTATAAGGGTTTAAGAGGAAGACCCAATATGAGCACTATAGCATAAACATTGGGCACTCTTTGCCTGCACGAGCCTTGGGCGGTCATCTGAGGTGGGCTCGGCGGGTGAGAGGTTACTGTGTTGCCACCTATCAATGTCCCCCAATGGGCATCCCCCCGGAAATGCTCCCTGCACACTTAGTGCAAGGGAGGTAATGGGGTTGTTGTTTCTGTTGGAAGTTGGGGAGGGTGGGTGGGTGAATATTTCTGGCAGGTTGGGGTTGCTGCAGTGGGTGGGGGAGGGAGGCGGGGGGGCTGTTGTTTTCTTTTTTCATATGACAATCATCCCACAAGTGATTACCTTTTGCTGCTCTGGAGGTGATATCAAGTGCATCAATGTGCGCATACCTGGTGCAGAGGCAGGACTTGCTTTTGCAGTATGGGGAGGTTATGGGGCACCATCCGAGAGAGTATTATGTACGGTGCTGGTAAAGGATGAAATAGATGGCGGATAGTGAAACTGAAACGTTGAATATCATTACCTGGAATATCAGAGGCATGGGGGACCCGAGGAAGAAACGGCACATAATAGCATATCTGGACAGGCACAGAATACATATAGCTATGCTGCAGGAGATGCATCTCTCTCCCCATAGACCTAACACCTTTGCACACAAATGGGCGGGCGTTAGAATCTTCTCTTCCTACTCATCTTATGCGAGAGGTACGGTAATCCTTATTAAGAAACAGATACCATTTCAGCTTGCAGGAACCAACTGTGATCCGCAGGGCCACTACTGCCTGGCATGGGGAAGACTGGGGTCAGTATCAGTCACATTCGCCTGCTGCTATGGGGCTAATGTAGACACACCAGAGTTTTTTTCCGGCATTATGGGCTAGGATATTTGATATAGGCTCTAGCCATGTTATTTGGGGGGGAGACTTCAATGTAACGTATGACCCTAGCCGGGACAGATCACACCCTGCCCCTCATCATTACACCAAAGCAGGCGCGGCGCTTCAGGATACCATAGCTACCTACCACTTGATCGATGCTTGGAGGCACGCCTACCCACAAGATAGAGAGGGAACACATTATACAGCACAGGCGGCGGCATGGGCACGGCTGGATTATTGGCTGCTTTTCCAGGGCCTGGGGCCTGCGATAGTCTCGGTGCAGCACTTAGCTAGAACATACTCTGATCATGCCCCAGTTAGGATCTCGCTGGCGTCCGCAGAACTTCATGCTCTGCGCAGAGCCTGGCGATTGCATGCACCCATTTTATTGGATGCCATCTTCCAGGCGGAGCTCCGAGAAGAGATTAAGGATTTCTTTGTATGTAACAAGGGCTCGGTGGATAGTGTGGAAACTATCTGGGAGGCGTTTAAAGCCACTCTCCAGGGGGTTTGTATCGCAAAAGGCGCGGGGCTGCTAAAAGATATACTTAATACACTGCGTAGATTGGAAGGGGAGCTCAAATCACTGGATGCACAACTAGCTGCGAGCCCAAATAGCACCACCCAGCTCAAATTCAGGTGGAAATTCTGGGTGGCGCGCTGTTATGGAGAGGGAGATAGACCCGGTAAGGCCTTAGCGCAAATAATAAGGAGGGACCGGCAATCCGGGTATGTGATAGAGGTGGAGGACACCGACGGAATGCTTCATGGTGACACTGCCCATATTCTCCATGCATTCACACGTCATTATACCCAGTTGTACACAAACTCAGAGGGAGGACAGTTTGGAATTGGACGGGTTTCTGGATGATGTGGCGCTGGGCTTGCTGAGCGATAGGCAGAGGGATTTCTTGTGCGCACCATTCGAACTGGATGAGGTCAGGGATGCTATAATGAGTATGCAATCTGGGAAAGCTGCGGGAACAGATGGCATCCCCATGGAGTTCTACAAAACATACATAGATCTCATGGCCCCCATCCTACGCGAGGTGCATGAGGAATCCCTCGAGGTTGGCTGCCTGCCAGCATCAATGAGAGAGGCTATCATTGTCTCCCTTTTGAAACCTGGGAAGTCGCCCCGACAGTGTGACTCCTACCGACCACTCTCTCTCTTCAACTGCAACGCTAAAATTTTAGCCAAACTTATTGCCACTCGCTTGAATTTGCTTATGGAGAACTTGGTTCTCCCAGATCAATCGGGCTTTGTGCCCGGAAGAGCCACCTCTCATAATTTAAGAACTCTATTTGCAATACTCAATATTGTCTCCCTGGATTTACCGTTAGCCGCTGTATTTCTATACGCCACCAAGGCGTTCGATTCCATCGAATGGGATTATATTTTCGGGGTTATGATGCGGATCGGTTTCCCACCACTCTTTTTATCATGGATCCGGCTTTTATATCGCTTGCCGGTTGCTAAAGTGCTAATTAATGGGCATACGTCGCAGGCTTTCCCCATCACCAGAGGCACAAGGCAGGGGTGCCCATTGTCCCCCTTGCTCTTTGCCCTTGCAATAGAGCCTCTGGCAGCCAGATTGAGACACCGGCATAACGACAAGGCTTTGCGGTGTAATATGCGGCAGATACTAATCTCACTCTATGACGACGATATCACGCTCTATATACGAGACCCGCAACAAAATCTGAACCCGATATTACGAGAATTTATACTATTTGGGGCGCTATCGGGGATTCAAATCAATTGGGGGAAATCTTGCATCTTACCGCTGATGGCGATCAAGAGACGGTTCCCATTAGATTACCCCTTGGAGTGGTGCGAGGAAGAGCTGCGATACCTGGGTATTCGGGTTACTAAGGATAGGGAGGATATCAGTCGATGGATAGCCCTTCCCCTCTCTTTGGCGGGGCGGGCTTCCCTTATTAAAATGGTGATCCTTCCCCAACTACTTTATTTATTTTTAAATATCCCATACTACCCAGGTTTTTTTTTTCAAGACGCTCCGATCCAAATTGATGCGCCTAGTATGGGGAGGGAAGCAGCCGAAGCTGCAATGGGAGGTGCTTGTCAGACCATATGCACAGGGAGGGTTCGGAATACCGAATTTTGAACTCTACTACCTTAGTGCACAAGTTCACTATGCGTGGTTTTGGGTGAAGCAGCCACGGTACATGCCACAAGTGGCGGCTGAACATTGGCTTGCACACCCCACCCCGTTAGAGGGGGCGCTGTATGACTTGAGAATGCCCAGAGATCGTAAGCCGACCACCCTCACATTCACCACAACCGCCTGGCAGCATATAGGGCGCAGGCTGAATGTTCCTCTGCTCTATTCCCCATTATTGCCTCTTAGCTATCACCCGAGCATGCCCTGCTCCAGGAGAAATTATTTCACCACTTCAGGGAGCGAACTCGAATCACCACCTGGGGGGACCTATATCATAAGGGGCGCTTTCAAACTATTGAACATATCTTCCAGGGCCTATGACAGACCCCGATGGATGTCTTTGTATATATCCGTCTTACACATGGACTTCGGTCTTTAACTCCGGACTTTCCTGCGGAGCCGCAGGCTTTATCTCCACTTCAGAGTATACTTAAAAACACGACGAGCAAACGGCTGGTCTCCCTAACATATCGAGCGGTACATACGCAGAGTCCGGCACTGGACACGTCTTCCCGTGGACGCTGGAGTGCAGAGTTGGGCTTCGCCTTGACGGATGACCAATGGGAATATTGTAGTTTGCAAACTGAGAGGGTCTCGGCCAGCAGCAGGCTCCGTATACTCCATTATAAATTCTTACACAGATTATATTACACTCCAGTACAGATGCATAGATTTAATCTGCGTGACTCAGACAGATGTGATAGGTGTCGGGCTTCAGGGGCAGATTTTTTACATCTGGCTTGGGATTGCCCAAGGGTGCACGATTTCTAGGGGCTCTACTGGGGTATGTTAGGTTAGCCCCGGCGGTAAATCGTAAATATGTTGCTCTTGCCCTACTTATGGCCAAGAGGCGGGTGGCTTGTCGCTGGGGCAGGGGGAGGGCGCCTAAGTTCAAGGACTGGATTGATGATTTAGTGACTTGCCAAGAAAGACTCACCACGTATGCTGAGATGCTTCCTGTCGCCTCTAGGCCCAGGGATATCTGGGCCCCCCTGACATGCTACTTAATATCACATTCACATAGCCCTGGCTCCTCTGACACTGCTGTGGCTACGCTATGAAGCTTATTCCTGAATTGGCGGTATCCGGGAAGCTCCTTTACGTGATACTTACCTCCCACTTGGCTCGAAGACCTATAGGTGCATAGGGGTGGTTGGGGGCATAGCTTTTGACCTGGAGTGGTGAGGGCACACTTGGCGCGTTGTAGGGAGGGGTGGCTGTCCTCGGGATGAGAGGGGGACACCAATACTACATAACACTTAGCACGTAGTCTCTGGCCTTCAACAACAGAAAAAGCTCATGGGTCCCTAGCAAGACTACGTGCAACTGGAATGGGCAGCTACCCGCATACCTGGATATATGGTAATAAAGCAATGTACAATGGGCATGTGGGCGAGACGAGAGGATGATGTCGGAGAAGCTATTACCCAGTTCAAATGTATAATTGATACAATGTTCGGCTCTGTGCTAAATATGTCAAATGATCTGCTGTAGACGCAATTGTAGCCTCATCAGGATAAATGATGTATTATTAACCGCCTGTAATATTACTCTGGATGATTGTCTGTTTTGTTCTGGTTGAAAATAATAAACAGAATTAAAAACAAAAAGAAGCCTCCGGGCTATTACTTAAAGCCAATTCCAAATTCTATGGTGGCCGTAATAGGGCTGGTAAACTATTAGCGAACTATTTGAAGGTCAGATCCCAAAAATCTAAAATAGTGAATATCACTGATGATAAGAGTGTTAACCATTTTAAAGATGAGGAAATACTCAACTGTTTTACAGATTTCTACAAAAATCTATACACTCCCGAATCTTCTCCTTCCGACTCGGCTTTGGATTCTTTTTTGATTCATTACCTCCTCGTTCTCACTCCTCTATCGATTTCTCTTCTTTCGACAGCTCTCTGTCTCTTTCTGAAATCAAATTAGCCTTAACCCAGCTACCCAAAAATAAGGCCCCTGGCCCTGATAGCTTTACCGCCGAGTTCTAATCCTGCTTCTCGAAACTTCTTCTTCCTCATATTTTATCTCTTTTTCAGTACTTCTCTTCTAATCACGAGGCTCGCGGTACCTCTCTAGAAGCCATGATTTGTTTAATCCCTAAGAAGGATAAAGACCCCTCAGTCTGTGCCAACTATCGTCCTATCTCTTTAATTAATTTAGATTACAAACTTTTCGCTAAGGTTTGAGCCCTTCGTATTAATCAGATAATCCCTGTTTTGATTGGCCCCCGAAGAGACGGGATTTGTCAAAGGTCGAACATTGGCTGACAATTCTAGAACTTTTATAAATATTATTCATCTTGCCTCCAAGAGTTCCTCACCTGTTGCAGCCATTACTCTGGACGCTGAGAAAGCCTTCGATCTCATTCATTGGCTTTATATGATGCGGGCACTCAAGTGGCACGGTTTTGGTCCCGGTATTCTTTCTCTTATCAGCTTATTATATTCTTCCCCTACCACTTTGGTTTTTGTTAATGGCTCTCAATCTTCTTTCTTTCCCCTGGGTACTCGTCAAGGCTGTCCTCTTTCACCTTTACTTTTTATATCATCTCTTGAACCTTTTCTAGATACTTTGTGTCATTCTTCTTTATTTTGAGGTTTTATTCATAAAACTGTTGACATCAAATTCACAGCTTATGCTGACGATATTTCGTTACACATCTCCGATCCTCTCCCTTCTTTGCCTGCTTTTGCTAATATCCTTTCCTCCTATGCTGCCCTTTTGGGTTATAAATGAAATTTTTCTGAATCCGAGGTACTTCCACTTAATAAATATTGCCTAAAAAGTATGTTCGAGGGAACAGGTTTTAAATGGACTACTTACTATATTACTTGCCTGGGAATTAAATATTCCCCCTCCGTTGTTAATATGGTCAAACTCAGTCTGGACGAAGTTTTGTCAAAAGTGACTCATATGGCCGAGAAATGGTCTCCTCTATTTTTATCCTGGTGGGGTAGACTAGACTCTATTAAAACGATGATGCTCCCTGTTATTAATTTCACTCCGTCTATGTTACCTGGTAGGCTCCCTTTAAGGTTCTTTAAATCTCTCAATAGTATTTTAAGTAAATTCCTTTGGAACAATCGGAAGGATCGCATCTCTCTGTCTTCTTTGTTGGCTCCTATGGACCAGGGTGGTGTCAACTTTCCCAATTTTTGACAATATCATTCCTCTTTTCTAACTCGTCAAGTTCTACCTTATTTATCTTCTTCTGAACCACCACCCTTTCTATCGGTCTGGCACATATTGGAGGACTCTTTGATTCAACACCTCCCTTTCTCCCTGCCTGCTAATTTTTCCCACTCTCTTAGTGTATTTAAGTCCCCAACTATCTCTCAATTTATGTCAACTTTTAATCCGCTTCTTCATAAATTCCTTTACCCCTTGCAAGCTTTTCTGGATTCACCTTTATCGCATAACCGATCTATTAGAATTTCAAATATTACTCTTTTTTGGAAATATTGGATAGCTAAAAGGATCATTCAGGTTAAGCATATATTCCAGGGCTCTCACCTCCTTTCTCCTCAAGAACTACAATCTAAATTTTGCTTATCTGCCCCCTCTCTTCTTCGATACCACTCTTTACGAATACTCTTATCCCAACAGTTCTCTCTTCTCTCCAGTTCCCCTTCTTCTTCTTTAGACCCTTTATGCAAACCATGATCTGCTTCCCCTCTTGTTCAGGCCTCACATATCTACAAATACCTTCATTTTTCTCTCCCCACCCGTCCTAAGTCCAAGACTGAACTTTTATGAGAATCTAATTTGCAGCATACTCTTTCGATAGATACTTGGAACTCCATGTGGACACGAATACAACACACCTCTTGCAATGCCAGCACTACCCAAACACTTTATTAATTCTATCAGAGGTTATATTTAACCCCGCTCTCTATCTCCAAGTATAGCTCTGACACTTCTCCTAACTGTTGGTCCTCTAACACTTCTCCTGGTACATATTTACACTCTTTTTTTGCTTTGTCCTTCTCTTTCCTCTTTTTGGTCACAGGTATGCAAATCAATCTCCTCTATTTGTTCTACTACTTATTTGTTTGATATTTACTCCATATTTTTAGGTAGTAACTCTGCCAAATGGTTTGGTGTTCATAAGTTGGGTTTGTTTGTGGACCTCCTGCTTGCCATTGCACTCCAGGTTATCACCTCTAATTGGAAGGATGCCACCAAGGTTTCTTATTCTGGCTGGTGGAACCTCCTCTGCTATCATCATAGGTTGGACAGATCTTCTATAACCTCTTCTCAACAACTCATTCGAAAAGAGGCCTATTGGCCTCCACTCACTAATTACTTATCTTCCCTGGTGGCACACAACCAGGACCGTTCTTCTGTTTTTCAACCGCCATGAACTCCATGTTGTTTGCTTTTGTTATATTGTTCTTACAGAGATTGCGTATTATTAAACTCATGTTACTTGGAACCTTACAGTGCTTCCTTTTGGATGTATTTTTCTATACCGCTTGATAAAGATGTTAATTTTTCTCTCTGTTATCTTCTTCCTTTTACCTATTTTTCTTCCTCTTTCTTTCTTTATAAAATCTTAAAAATGCTAATTCGTTTTGGTACATAATTCATCAATGTTCCTCATAGCCATGGGTATTCTTTTATTCTAGATGTTTGTTGCAATATTAGGTCTTTCATTTTTACCAGGTTTTCTTGTAATACATGATATCCTCTGCACTCTTTTTTTCCTACCAGAATTGTATTGTTGTACCCTTGTTTTTTTATCTATTTCAATAAAGCTTTTTAAACTAAAAAAAAAAAGTCCACTAATGTTCTAGATCAATGGAATTATGTTTTTTTCTGTTTCCTTCAGTGATAGTTGAAATCTTCAAAGTATTTTTCTCAATATCCACGTAGCCGTTTTTCCAGACAATACATTAAAATATATTATTATTTATCAGAGACTAAGCATGTCTTCACAAATTACACATCACAATGAAGAGAGGAAAAAAGGACAAGAATGTGTGTCTGCTATAACTGTAGAAGATGAGAACGGACAATACCCTGGGCATTGGCGTAGTGGAGCTGTCTTACAGTTCACTGTGCTTTACTTACTTCACTGTACTTTTGCTTACTGATTATGTGTCCAGCCTCAATCTTATTATATTTTGGTCACTGCTTTCCATTCTTTGGCTATGATTACAAACTTCCCTCTCTTCTGTTCACTTTGCCATCTGCCACAAGGGCTTGGGAGGAGTGATAAATGAGACAAGGGGAGAAATAGGTTGGGAATAGAATAGTCAATGGTGCAAATGTTCATCATACATTGTAATCCACAGCGCAGAGAGGTGAGCAAAGAGGAGGGTTGGATCTTGCTGAAATGGCTAAGGGATGATACCATGGATAAAAAGGGAAATGCAACCAGTGTTTCTGGTTTTTGGAGCTTATGCCTGGGCTATACTTAAGAGGTTTATTTTGCCCCTCAATGTATTGACATTTGATTACAGGTTTTCATTCCTTTGCTGTTATTTCACTCTCTGCACATTCTCTTTGTTGTACTATCTGTCCCTTTTGGCATGAATAACATGGCACAGATGAGAGAAACATGCTGGATACAGAGGAGCACAGAAAAGCATCCTCTGTTTAAATATTTCCTTTCAGCGTATCCATCCATGGTGCTGCTTCATATTAAGCTTACAATAAGATATAAGTAATTATTGACTGCGAACAAAACAACAAAACAGTGTTATAACTTCATATGATTCGCACCAGTCTCTTGGCTCTACTCTGTTTCCAGTAGGCTCATGGACCTAGGCCTACTTATTTACACCCATGGGCTTCTGCAGCTCTCGTCTTCAAAAACGTACCCCATTGCTTTTAGTATTTGTCCACTCTAGCATTTTTTGCAGATCATGAATTTGTTCAAATGTCCCTGTGATTGTTACATTACTTTGTCAGATCTTTTAATGCTTCTCCCTAGTCTTGATTTCTCTCTTGAGAGCTTCAACTATTATGTTGTTTTTGTCACCCCTTCAAGTGAACTTGATAAAGGATGTTATCAGTGTATTAACTGAGCCCTGCTTCCTTGTACAAGTGTATAACAGAAAGACATTACCCCTTAGCTTTTTTATTCTTAGAGTACCTGGCAAATTTAGTACTAGTCATATATGTCCTTTATTTCTAATTTAACCAAGATATTGTTCTTGTATTTTCACCTTAACACACTACTTCTCAAGTCAAGTCTCAGGCTCAAGAAATTTCAGTTTTTAAATGTCACAATCTCGTTGAAGCTACTTTCATTAGACTTGCATTCAGTCATATGCTGTACTTTTGATGGTTAATATAATGTTTCACCATTCTTCAAGACAGCAAATCCATTTCTCTGAGATAAAATTTACGCTCATGGGATCATAAACACTAAAAAGGGACTACACGCCTACAATTGTAATTATAAACTCCTATATTTATAAGCTTCGAGAACCACAATTTCTGGCATTGTCTGTAACACCACACTTAGGGGCCCATTAGCATGGCACGCAGATCGTCACTGCCCGTCTGGAGGTGCCGATCCGCCTGCCAAAACACCCCGCCGGACGGCCTTTTACCCCCACCACATTAACATGGCGGGGGGTGCAGCGGCGGACGGAAAGACCGTCAGCCGCTTTTCCGCTGGTAGGCAATTGTCACGATAGCCAACCGGGCGGAAAATGCCTACAATATGGCGGCAGTGCCTTGCAGGCACCACCATCCATATTATGATGTTGGCGGTTTCATGCCTTTCCATGGCAGAGACTCCGCCATGGAAAGGCATGCAGTGTTTACTTTGGGGGCCCATTGCGGGCCCCCATCAGGACATAAAATTTGATATTCACCAGCAACTTGTCCGTATGATCATTGACAACTTTCAATATATTAAATGAATCTCATGAAATACAACAGAAAACCACGTACAAGTGTATAAAAAATATTACAATATCACTGCTGTGATTCTTTGGTTACAAATTAATAAAATATATTTGTGGGAAGCGATTTGCAACCTAACGTACAACTGTGTAATGCACTGAGAGACTCTGACCTGCTTGATCAATGCAAGGAACATTATAAATGCTAATATGATATAAGCAATAT
The DNA here is from genome assembly GCF_964204655.1 of Triturus cristatus. Taxonomy (NCBI): domain Eukaryota; kingdom Metazoa; phylum Chordata; class Amphibia; order Caudata; family Salamandridae; genus Triturus; species Triturus cristatus. The sequence continues at coordinate 457,805,057 of NC_140580.1, read as the reverse complement.
CACTGTAGTATTTGAGCACTCTGAAGCATTTAAATATCCCTGCTGCTGTTGAAGTGTATATCATTATGTCTATACATTTAGGGATCTGTAATAATAGTGACCAGTTTCAAATCAGTAGCTAAGGTTTGCATGACCATTTCTTTCTGTATGACTGATGATAAATTGTGCTACAATCAATCCTTGCAGTATGATAGAGACAAATCTATATTATGGCGATTATATAACTACTTTTAATAGACTAAGGAATCCGAAAAAACATATTTTGCCACACAGCAAGACAACTGATTTAAATGAGAGTTATTCCCCCCCCCCCCCCCCTCCAGCATCATACCTCACTTGGGCTGAAGAGGTGTCATGCCTTCCTTCAGTGTTAAGTAACAAACTAAAAATTTTCAGAAAAGCTATTTATCCTCACCTCAAACTATACTCTACATGATGGCAAAGGGACCTATCCCATAACTTTTTATGTGCAATGGTTATAGGAAGCATTCTGCAAATGAGTAGTGGGAACAAACTGCTGTATTATCATGTTAACGGTATGAAGATTCTCCTCAGAATCAGGTGGGCCATGAAATAAATACAACATGTACTGGCATACCTTGTAAATTACCACATCCGGACAGGGCAATGTTGGCTAAATTTAAATGGTACTAAAACTTCCCTGGCATTCAGTAGTCAAACTCACTCACAATCCTTGCCAGACATCTTAGACAAAGTCTGCTGTTAGGGTGAAAGGAAATGTTTGGAGGTTATCTTGTTGACAACCTATCTTTGAGTGTTTAACCTAATTGGAGCGTCACAGTCGGTTCCAGATTAGACTACAGTAACTCACTGCATTTGTAGGACATATAGAAATACCTGCATAAACCACGAGTTGTGATACATGCAGGATTATGAATAGTCACTAGTCTGAAAAAGGCTCAGAGTTTGGGTATGAGGAGAGATCCTAATTAATTTCCTTTAAAGGGAAAGAATCAGATAAAAAGCTAGGTGACTCATCCATAAGAATCTAAAATGTTCTAGTATTTTTTAGTGTTTTAGTACATACAGGAATGGATTCATTCATACCAGACAACACAAGCCATATTTTACAAAACGAAAAAAGAATGCCCTTAGTGAAGCTCTTTTGTAACTTATATAGGACGCAGATGACTACTTTGGGAGTTCAGCTCTTGAAATATACATTGTGTCCATGAATCAACAATCTCAAGCATGAAGCAACATAGCCAGATGACTGAGGGGAGGGTATGGGGGTGGAGGATTTGAGGGAAATCAGCTATTGTATTACAAAAGAGCCTTATCCAATGGTATACTAGGGTCTCATCGAGCTTTTGTGATGTAACATTTTTCAAAGTAAGTGACAAGTTGTTGTTTCAATAAAAAGAAATACAAAATCAAATCTCAAGCATGCTTATATGCCTAAGACACCCTTTTTTGCGTAAATAGTTGAGGTCTTTTGATTGTCAAGACGCATCATAACACATCTGTTCATGCCAATTGGAATTTCGCATTTACTTTGGGTGTTGCATTGCATGGAATCCTATATAGACTCACTGAACAGGACTTGTGTGAAGCTCATACATACAAAACCGAATAGTACCTAAGATTTGAATTGCAGAAAAATATTCTTGTGCAGGGGTGGGTGGAACTTACGGAGTTTCACTTCACATAATTCCACAGAGTTACATATAAACTCTGCGAGGTTCTGTGTAGTTCCCCCAACAGATGGAAAATATGCCTGTTACACTGCTTGCACCACTCGTGCTGCAATTTAGCACCAGTAGCGTGAGGAGCGCTGAAAACTCAGCGCAAACTGCACGATTGCCGTGCCCAAGAGCGCTCAGCTATTTGAGTTGGTTTTGCTGCTGCTCCAGTAGAAAATCTACTCGAGCTGCAGCAAATCTACTCAAGAAGCAGCTCTTTGACCGCAACCGCTCACACCCACCGACATGTCAAATCTCACTTGCATTTTTGGAGCAACGCGGGAAAAAATTCCACCACGCCATCAATGGCGGAATTTGGTCGGAAATCCATGTTTGAATGGACAAATTCCTCAAATTCTGTGGATGGGATGAAGCATTCTACCCACTTTTACTCTTGAGTTATGAGATATTAAGATATGGGGTAAACAGTGAGCTATTGTTACCTTTGGTACGGTGTGTGGTAAAAAATATAAAGCATGTCTGGCAAAAAGAAAAAGATTGTGGTAATAATGTTAAGCTTTTCATTATTATTTGGTACAGAAATCAAAGTCAAACCTTACATAATAAAGATAACGGGCATGTGCTGTGCCTTCATATGCCTTAAATACCTGTAAGAGTGAAGCCAAACTTAACTTTCAAAACGTTAACTAACTGGAGAGATCCGCTGATGCGGGATTCTCAACATTAGTTCAAAAGGACAGTGTCCCTTGACATAGTTTCACCATACGAACCTTAAATTTATATTTAGATGTATATAAATGTATCTAGTGACAATATCCTGAACATATTGCATTATATGTCCCTCATGAACCAATATTGGGCATCACCATGAACTATGAAATGCGCAGAAAATGCAGAAAACTTGGTTGTCTCTAAAATCTACATTGTAGCTACTGTAGTGATGTCATATTTTTGCAGCTTATCAGGGAAAGAAGCTTGATAGGACTTATCGATTCCAAATATTTTACTTACATTGCTTTCAAATATATATATAGGTGCCAATATTAAATTTAAATAACCATATAACTGATTATTGTGGAATGATAATTATTATTGATCCTATTTACTTGGTAGCTTTGAAGTGCACTTGGTCATCCTGGAAAGCAAAGCAGCCAAGTAACAAGGTGTTAGAAGCCTCCCCCTCCAACAAACAGGATGTTAGTTAACAATAATAGCAGTAACAAAGTCTCAAATACATTTTTTATGGAGCCCATGAGTATCCAGATACATAGTTGCAAGAAATCTCATGTGACATAGGTGAACTGTTTCAGCACATCTGAAAAATGAACAAATATGGGATAGAAAAGAAGAAAGTAAAACCACCAATTCAGAGCAATATTTATTTTCATTTCAGTAAAAAATAAAAATATATAGTTTTATATCATCAATATCAAAAGGAAAACATTTCATGATTTGGGAACTTTTAAAATGTATAACTGAATAGCTATTTATGCTAAGGCATACATTTACAATATCGCCTCCATAACTGATTTGCATTTTTTAACAATGGCTGGAAATTACTTTTTGCAATAAACACTAAATTCAACAATCAGTGGTAAAGCCAAAAGGCCTGGCCTTACCAGTGGATTTAATGTGATGTTGTGTATTGCTTTGTAACTCCACTGGCTGTTGTAATATGCATTAGCAAAAATTGAATTTATTTTTAAACATCTTTTTTGCTTGTTAAAGGTTCAAATGGCAAATAAATCTGCATCTTTTTTTGGTTTTAATTTCCTTAAGTGTAATAGTTTGAAAGTGCAAATTCTTAGTACTACGCATACATGTCTAAATGAAAAGTAGACTTTCAAAAACTTAAAAAGTGCAGAAAAGCAAAACTGTGTTAGCTAATCTAATCATTTTTGTTAACATAGAATAGTGTTGTAAGTAAGTGAAAGTTTAAAGTGAGTAAATGAGATGGATGAGGCAGAAAATCAGATGATAAAGATAGAGACACAAACATGCATGGTCACTCCTAAGATCTTATGTCTTTTTCTATACCCCACTTGTGCTGGCATTAGGACTCTGTACACTGTGACACTCCTATTCAGTGTTGCGGTGTATGTGCTCTGGCCCTAAAATGGTATTGGTAAAATCAAATTGGTCTGTTTAACTTTCATGTAAAGTCATTATAAATGGCTCAGAAAATGCACCAATGACATGGTAATTGAATGTAATATGTGAGCTGCAATGAGTGGGGAGTAGCTAATAGGCTTTAAGAAAGGCCGGTCTGGTGCAGAAGGGGTCTGCTTTTCTTTAATGTAAAGTAAGGCAAAGAGGAAGTGCTGCTAAATGTGTTGGGGAACTGTGAAAATATAGAATGGAGTGGCAGAACGCCCTCAATCACGGGCTAAAGCACAGGATAAGTCTGACATACTAACTCCCACGTCTTCCGAAAATTCCAGGACTGGAAACACTTCAACTGAATAAGAAGGCAAAACAAAAAATAGAATTCTGATTCCTACTGGAACAATATGACTCACTTAAAGACTCAGTGGCTCATAACTCCTACTCGCACCCAGGGACTAAATCTGTTATCCAAGGGTCAAGCAGTTGGCCTCCTATTTGCCTGCTTCTGGGGGAAAAAAGCAGAAGGTCTCCTAACTCTAACAGTGCCCACCTAACTACAGAGTATTAGACCCTTTAGGAGACCTCGTCGTAGAGAGAACCGGTGCCTAGAACACAGAGATAGAGAGAGATAGAGTAAAACAGAGATAGATATAGCTAGAGAAATAGAGAGATTTAGAATTAGCCAAGCTAGAGATAGATAGATAGATAGATAGATAGATAGAGAGAGAGAGAGAGAGAGAGAGATAGATAGATAGATAGATAGATAGATAGATAGATAGATAGATAGATAGATAGATAGATAGATAGATAGATAGATAGATAGATAGATAGATAGATAGATAGATAGATAGATAGATAGATAGATAGATAGCTAATGTATAGAGACAGACAGTAAGAAGAGATAGCAAGAGAGATAGATAAAATGAGAAATAGTGACAGACAGAAGTTAGAGACAGAAGTTAGAGACATCTAGATATAGATTGATGCATACAAACTGAGATACATAGAGATCGAAACAGTTACATAGAGAAGAGCTAGAAACACATAGATAGAGACAGGAAGGAAAGAATCAAGATAGAGACAGAAACAGATGTACTAAGACATAAAGAGAGAAAAATAAGAAAAGACAGAAGCAGATGGAGAGAGACAGAGAGATAATGACAGATAGACACACATAGATGCAGATGAGCAGTTTTGCATTGAGGGTAACTGCCTGGGCAAGGCATTGAACAAATGGCATTGAACAACAAGAGTTAAAAATGCTCATTGTTCTTCAATGGCCCACCTAAGCTGGGCCCTATTAGCCAATTGGAGGCTGTGTAGGTGAGACAGTAAAGCAGATTTTGTAAGTCTGTCTTGCAGCTTGGTAAGTGATTTAATGATCCATGTGGGGTGGTGAGTGGCAGCTTCTTTGGTATAAATTGAAAATGCAAATAATGAAAGAAATAAGTAATGATCAGCTTTTCTGCATTTGGTATGATGGTGGCCCACCAGTAAACATAGCCCGACATAAACAAGTGGTAAAATGGACATATTTTCCTATTACAAATAGGTGTCTCATATACTTTAAATAAAATGCCTCTTATGATGTGCAGAAATAAAAAGGATCAAGATGTCATGCATACACCATTGGCAGTGGTGAACGTATTGGGCATGATAGAACTTTTTATGAGAAGGATCTAACATGTTAAGTCAAATTCAGCATTAAACATCATGTGGGTACAGCTGCATCAGAAGGAAATTCTTCATGTTAGCTGGAATGTTTGCTGCATTTATGTCATGATTTGGAAGGTAATTTTGTTTTATCAAAAACCTCATGAAATTTATTGATGTATTTCCTGCTTTTTATACAGCAGACTTTGTGGCACGTTTTGTTACTCAGTCTGGCCAACAGTTATTGTTGCAAATTAGTGATCACGTTACCCAGTAAATATTTCACCTAATTCAGAAAACTCGAAAAAAGTGTGTAACCACCGTAAATCAGCTGATTTGTGGAGGTGGTAATGTGCGACTAAAATATTTGGGCATGGTCATCGATAGCAACTTCAGCTGAGGTGTAGCAACACTACAATAATAACATCACATAGCAGTATCACAGCACAACAAAACAACACAATAACACAACAATGTCTAAGCAACCAATATACACCTCAACATCAAGCCACACAATTCTGTTTTGTCTTGCTGTGTTATATTGCTTTGGCGATGTTGGTGTGGTGTTGCAAAAGAACTTTCTTGTGGTACTGTGGAATTTTGTGTTAGCAAATTTGTTTTGTCGATGTGCTCTGTTGAGTAATTATGTTGCTGTATACTGCAGTGTTATTTTGGCTTGCAATATTGTGATATTTTTGTGCATTATTGCGTTGAGTTTTTTGTTTAGGTTGTTTTTCAGTGATGTTCTATGCAGTTTTCTAATTGTGTTGAGATTTCAAAGTAGTGATATGTTGTTTTATTTGTATCACTGCCGTGTGATTTTGTTGCAAAAGTGTATTTTTACTGTTGTGTTGCTTTCTGTTTTTATAGTTGTGTTGTGTTTTTCTCATTTTATGTGATCGAATCCAATAGCTAAAGAATTTTTTAAACTGGAACAGTTCACAAACAAGACAAAGTTAGGAACAGGTTACAAATAGGACAAGGTAATAACCAGTTGTATCATCAGCTTGCATTGCTAGTTCATAAATAACTTGAATATGGAGAATTCACATATAGTAATTTGAAAGGGACACAAAATTATAGGCAAGTCAAACCTAGGAGAGCTGAAATCACTTAGTCTCCCAGGCTAACATACACTAAAATGCACAAAGTACAGATAAATATAGGTTATTAGGACATATACAAACTGGCAAAATTGCCCTAAACAGAGTACATCAGGAAAATGCGAACACTACAAAAATACTCCTACAATATTTACCCCAATTAGAGGTGCTGTGATGAAAGCCAGCCAGCGGCGCCGCTGCACTATGATATAGCAACCTGTAACTGCAAAACACAGCTTACTTACATCTATAAACGTCTACAAAGATGCTTGACAGTAATAATCTTTTATTTCAGAAATGTGCTGGGGATCTAAATGGCTTAAACCACCATGTTAGAGCGAGATATCGTTGAGTTGGCTGCGCGGGCTAGATTCTTTGCCATTTATTCTGAAAAATAATCATTTTCCGCATGCTATGCGATGATTGTCAGTAATTGTGTAAGATAACCCCAGCCTTATCTGCATCACTTTTCATTTTTGAAGTTCTGAAAGTCTTATTAGGTGTTTAAATTGTGCAACTTTTTCAAGTATATGTTGGCTCTGAATTATTCAGGACTTGCGATTTTCTTGCATACACATCCAGGGAGGCATGGTGCAACTAGAGCTATATGAGAGAGCGGCATAACGTTTTTTCTCCAAGGAGGAGAGAATCTTGGGTCTTTGCCTGTTGTGTATAATGCACTCCTGCTCATGTGAATGTGAAGCATAAAGGATAAATCTAATTTTACCAAAAGCCATAAACTGTCTCCACCTTGCTGTTCGTAGAGTAGGGTAAGCCATCAAAGGAACTCATTACTTTCAATGAATACACCATATTCAACTTTCAGTCACCAAACATCTTAAAAAATTATAATTATTAATTCCACAGCCCCCAAAGAACAAGGAATATTATGACTTCATCTGTGTGGTTAAATTCCCACATTTCAGAAGAAATGTTCTTCTGTAGCAGTCCCTGCTGTACTCAAGTATGTTTTTTATACCCGGGGGATATGGGCCAGTTATCGTCAATTGAAAGATTCATATGTGGAGGGTGCACCTAACAAAACTGGTATGGCCAATTATTGGAATTGAATGCCTAGACTGTGAATTCTAAGCAGAATTAAAAAAACACCATCAAAACGGTATTATTTAATATATACATTACCCCCCTAATCTCCCTGTTAGCTTCTTTTGGAATTGCTACGACTTCATATGCGGATGATACGCAGCTAATTTTTTCACAGGGTCCCTTGCCACAGAACTATACTTCAAAAACTTCCTTACTGAAGTTGTCCTGTGGATGCAATCAAACCATTTAAAATGCAACACAGATAAAATGAAGATCCTGTTATTTGGCGAGTCTAACTGTTTTTCTCCAATCCAATTGTGGACAATTTGGGTACCCCCCCCCCCGTCACAGTAGAAGTTGCAAGAAATGTAGGCGTGAAATTCGACAACTCACTCTTTTTCCGCCCACAAGCTATTTTTTTAGCTTAACCAAATCCTTAGCGTTTTTCGACATCCTCCCATTAGCTACCAGAAAAACTGTTGCTTTCACTCTTGTCGCTTCCAGACTTGATTACTGTAATAATCTCTTTGCATGATCCCCAAAACCAATACTCTACAAACTTCACATGGTTCAATATGCGGCAGACAGACTTTTGCTGAAACTCCCTAGATGGACTTCTGCTTCTGCTACACAAAAGGATCCTCTTTAAAATCCTTTGACTGGTCTTCAGAGCATTCAAAGCCATCAGACCTATTTACTTGACTGCAAGATTAACACACTAGACAACCCAAATATCCTTGAGATCCTCTAACATTAATATTCTCAAGCTCCCTCTGTTTAGACTTAAATCCCGAGGTGGCAAATCCTTCTTGGTACTAGGATCCAAGGCATGGAACCAACTACCCAGTCCTTTGCGGTTCATAGATTTTGAAGCTCTTTTCGAAAAGTCTTTAAAGACCTTGCTTTTCCTGACCCGATGCACTTGTTACTCCCTCATCTAGTCAGCATCACTTTCTCTCTTATTTTCCCTCTCTTCTGGGTTATTGGATTTAAAACTGTAGCACCAGGATGCTCCATTGCGAGTGGCAGTGTGCTTTGACAGTTTCAGATTCATTCATACAGGTTCTTGCAGTGATCTAATAAATCATCATTAACCAACATAACACATCAGTGCTTTATATATTGCAGAGAATTTAATAGTGATCAGCATTTAGCATATATTATTAACATGCACCTGGTGTAGAAATGGTGTACTGTCTGTTTTTGCAACATGTGTTTTCAGTTTTCATTGCTGTTAGTGTTACAGAAGGGTCCACAGACCCATTTTCCAATATTTTAAGTGATGGCTCTCTTGGTATGTATGAACACTGTTGCAGGAGAAACTCCTGCGACTGCACTTTTTACACTATATGCAAATAGCATTACTTCCTCAGAGACCACAGCGTTGCATCACAACACAGTTTCTCTAAACAGTGCGATCACCACAAAGAGCAGAGCAACAGGAGGATCCCATGGTTCTAAGGGGGTGAATACGATAGCCGACAGACTTCAGTCAGTCCGCAATTGTATCAGGAAGTGGGACCACCTGCCTACAAGGCGGCAGTCCCACAGTGGGAATTACTATGTGCCCGCCACCACGGTGGTTGCACTCCCCATATTTTACATTGCGGCAGGTGCTGCTGGCAGCAGCACCCACCGCAATGTAAAAATGGCACGTGTTACATTTCCCTGCATTACGTGCAAGGCACCATGCGGTGCCTGCCACATGGTGCAGGGAAATGTGGGGGGGCACCATAGGTGGCACCCAAGTGGAAAAACAAAGTGTCCGGGGGCAAATTCCATCCCCACCAGCCTTTCCATGGCGGATGAACCACCATGGAAAGGCTGGCACATGGTGCAGGGAAATGTGGGGGGGCACCATAGGTGCCACCCAAATGGAAAACCAAAGTGTCCGGGGGCAAAGTTCATCCCCACCAGCCTTTCCATGGCGGATGAACCACCATGGAAAGGTTGGCAGGGATCCAGCATCCTAATCAGGCAGGTGGTGCCGACAGGCTGTAGTTGCGGGTTCACCGCCGTCATAATCAGGCCCTAAGTGTGGTTTCAAAATGCAAGTTTATTCTTTGACTGCATCCAGTTCCAACACCAATTAACTTATAAAGTGGGATTACACAATAAATGGCATTGAAATGCTGAGCAGAAACTAAATTAGAAAATATGAGATTGCCCAGTTTTAATCAGTTTCTTGAATACTTGATGATACACATTTATGCCAACTACCTTTGTATGAAGTTGCAATTCTTAGTGTCATGTAGAAAAACACTCAACACCAATATTAGGTATAGACTAGTAGTAGTCTGCAATCTTAACACATTATCAAGTAAACATGCAAATGCTGTTTTTAATAGATTGATGTTGTTTCCATACATTGCAAGATGAGTAACTCCAACCCCTAAAATATTATGTGGCCATGACTGGTACCGAGAGCAACACAAAAGAAATTACAGAATTTCAGCTTAGAACAAGCAACTGTATGAACAACTATGAGTTGAGTAATGTGCTTCTGCACAGATGTGTTGAATAAGCAGCCAGGCCACAACCATTGTCACTTCTTGATAATGAGATAGTAAAACACCAATAAACAGTGCTGGTTGGATCTAATAAAGAGGGTCAGATGGAATTTCTCAGTAAGTCACAAATATGTAAATGATATTGCAACTAAAACTTCCTGTAGTTTTATTTGATGTAGATTTAAATCAGCATACGGTGGCCTTCTTCACTGACCTAAATAAAGCGAGCATAATAATTTTATGAGGGTCAAGCATTTGAGGACATAAGCAAATTATATGTTAAATTTGTTTCTTCAACAGGTTTGCAGAAACAACATAATTTCTAATCTCCAGCTAGATACTTTTATCCACCTTCCATTTCAAGAACAGGACTAATCACTAATGTTAATCTTTGATAAACGTTTCTTGTCTTTACCTCTAAAATGGAATTCAAATAGGACTGCCTCTTTAGTCTTTATAGCCTAGGTGTTTAGAACATAGTTTGAGTTTGTATAGGTTAGAGAAGGAGCTAAGTCATAAATGCAATAAACATCTCTTTTTGTGATTTTCAGTAACTTGTTCATGGAGGACAGCATTTCTGTCAATGGTAGGTGATGTACCCTCATGATTGCATTGCTGCGAATACTGATTGAGGAACGTATGTTAGCACTCATAGTGTCTTTACAAATATATATTTTTAAATATAGTCTTCTGCATTCATACAGTCAGAAACATATTTGACCAATGCAGTATTCTCTAATACAGTGAAAGAGGTGAGTCCCAGTACAAACCTCATTCTACAGTGGGGTGCTGAGGATCTAAGATTATGTTCTTTGAACCCCCTCACCCAAAAGTTACATTTCAAGATCTATTGCAGGGCACACATATTCAGCAATACGTTTGTGCCTGCAGTTCGAAACGTGCACTGATTAGGCTTTAGTTAGCCACTTGCTATAGAAGTTGTTACATAACGAGAAAACTAGTCCAGATTACATAAATTGTACTGGTGCGGGGTAATTATTAATTGTAATTTGCACGGACCACTTGGCAGAACAACTAAATTTGCACATATTGACTAATGCAAACACAACATTTTGCACCATTCTGTAACTGAAAATGTCATTCTTCCAGCAGTCTGATAAATGTCCAATATGATGTGGACTTTGTAATCTGACCTTGTTTTTATGGTCTGGCTTGATAGCGTAGCTGTCGCCGGACAATTATGTGAGCATCACCAGAGAGGGACTTTGGCGCCGCCCACATGTTGGAAGCCAGGAGTACATGTTTTGTTTAGGCAGAGGTTGTGTGCTTCCACAAAAATGTGTTTGCCATCCACGCAGCTGTAGTCATTTTATTTATCCAGATGCCTGAGCTTGAATTTTCAGGGCCACACACATGACCTTAAAATGCTATTAAAGTGTATTAGATAACTAGATAATTTATTGTGTTTTTCTCTAGCAGCAGCAATGATGGGATGAAGGTGGTCATTAACCCACATAGATGTTTTGGTCTGGCTTGAGAGTGTAATTGTCATCTGACCTTTTGACATACACCATTATTGTGTTATGCTTCCAAACAAATACATATCCATTTCTATGCTATTTACATGTAATGCTTCACATCACCACAGAACATTTCTTTAAGGCCAGAAATATTGGCTTTGTCAATGCTTGTTTATTTTGAAGTTTGAGTAAGGGCCTGATTTCTGCATTCAGCCTAAATGCCTCGGTACCCTGAGTTATTCTGAACCATTCTCAAATTACCTAACATGAACCTATACTGTCAGAAGGAACAAGCCTCTTTTCTTCATCCAAAAACAAATACAACCTGAATATTTCTGTTTAATAGCTTCCTCTAGCCCATCCTTTTCCTTCAACAATGTGATCACAATCAGAAGCAGTGATCAAATCCAAAGATTTGTTTAAATATTATTTTTTTCAAATTGACAATTGATTGCAAAACTTGCCGCAGCCGGCATTGGGTGTTCCCCAGGAGGCTGTAAGGGTGGGGGGCAATTTTGCAGGAGTGGTTTTGCAGTGGTGCTGCAATATCATCCCCAAGTAACACAAGCAGCAGTGCTTCACACTTGCACGCCTCCCTCACTACCCCCCCCACACATGTAGGGGGCAGGGCTGGTCCGCCAAAATTGACAGGGTGGCTTTGGGTTCCCAGTCCGGCCCTGAGCGCAAAACTGTAAGAATGTAAATAGGAGAAATGTTCTGAAATGAAAGGAATGAGGAAAGCCTAAATTACAAGATGAACTGTGTACCCATTAGTTATTTACTGATTCTTTTAATAGTGCAGTCGCTAATAGGAATCTTCAAAAGCCGTTCCAAGCCAAAGCACCTTTCAATATTTTATAAGGATATTTCCCAAGATCATTTAGAAATCCATCTGCTTCGCCGGAGAAGTGGTTTCTTTATATATTTCGACCACACGCTGGTTAGAAAAACACGTTTTTGACGATCAGACTCTGGCATGACATAAGGCTGGTGCCAGATGAAAATAAAAATGTTTTAGTTAGCTTCCCATCAAATTAAGGGGCATATCAGCAACGTGGCGATATAAAATTATGGCCGCTTTTGCATCCGTTTTCGGGCGAAAAGCGGCGATAATGGTATCGCCTAATCAGCAATGTCACGCTATCGCGTGAAACCTTGCATTAGCGCCCGGATTCTTAACGCCCAGCTTTGCATCTCTAATGAGTTGCAAAGTGGGCGTACCTGACCTGACATGACTGGAGAAATGTCGCTAAGTGAAATTTCTCCTATCATCAGCCCCACGCTATGAAGCATAGCGGCAAGAAAAGTAGCGATAACCCCTGTTATCGCTACTTTCCTTAAGCCTGCTTCAGGACTGACTGAGCCATGATATCCTATGGAAGGTGGATATCATGGCTAAGTATGTGAGGCCCTATCATCAAGCTAACGCCAATCTTCGTGAGATTATCGCTGGGTTTCCAGCGATAATCTCACGTTTGGCAGTTAGCGCTAGGATTTTTATCGCTTTTGAGATAAGCGTTGCTAATAGCACGCTATCTCAGCGATAAAAATCCACGTTAGCCGGCGATAATTATCCTAGCGCTAAGTGCGCTTAGTGATAATTATCGCCGGTTGTCGCTGATATGCCCCTAAATTCTTTATTTACTTATAATTTGGAATTCCAAGGACACAGGCAATGCGGCACAAGGAGTTTACCACTTGCCCCTTGTTGATCTACCCTGTTTAGGGTTGCGGTGTAAAACGCTATATAAAAAAACCAAATTACAGTTTGTTTTTTTCAGCTATTGTTCCATACCAGCATTAGCACGCTTCTAATTCATGCAATATATAATTTACATGACTTGTTATATTACGATAACATTTTAAAATACCAGTTTAAAAACACTTGTCACAGCGACCGTCGCTACATATAGTGCATACAGTTAAACAAATATTCCATGGTGGATTATTAATTTTCAAAAATCTATATTTGCAACCTAACCTACTCAACATTCTAAAACTAATGATAGCTCATGCTTCTAATACGCTTTTAAAAGAGCGGGGTTCAATGTTATAGAATAATTAAGGGAGAAATTACGTACCTAATGTTCCTATAAAAATAAATGTAGGCCTCAGTGACTTGTTGCCGTTAGACATCTCAGCATTCCTCTTTAAAGCGCAAATGTAAGAGGACCTATTGGTTTTTTTAAATTACCGTAATGACAGTTTAAATGCCTACTGTCACGCTTACCCCGACTACCTGCTGCTGCATTGCTATGCCAGAATTCACACTGTGAGCAATCTTCATCCATTTTACAATGGTCATAATACATGACAATAGAGGATGTAACTAAAATTCTTTTTTTTTTTTAACTCTTTTTATTGATAACATGCCATGATATTTCACAGAAATTGTTACAGCGTTGAGTATTATATCTTGACCACTGGAAACACAATAAATAACACTTTTCTTCAGTTATTTTTATTGTATCTCCTTTCAATGGCAAGAATCAGGGTAGGGGTATAATGTAGGAGGGCCTATGGTATTGTGTTGGAATGGTCCAAAACTGCAACCATGTGAAGTGAATATATTGTTAAACTGGTCTTCAAATGATCACAGTTTTGATCCATTCCTATGCCAAGAAGCAGAGCCACCATACAAAATTGCTTTGTAAGGTAAAATGTGAAAATGCAGAATCTAAAGACTTTTGACATTCGCTGGAACTTCCTAAATATCTTGGCACATAAACATGAGAAAACTGATGCCTTACCCATACTTTGAAAGGCATTGTTAGGTAGAAAGGATGCAGGAATTCATGCAGGTCACTTTGCCCTTGAAGTACCTGGGTCTCTAGTTTTTAGAATGCCCAAGGGTGGCACAATAACATGGATGTCGGCCAACTTCGGGCGTGAATACTGCAGCCACTCTTAATGGAAAGTTGGGCCTTTTATTCTGAGCAGGAAATGCACCCAACTCCTTGCCATACCACACATGCAACGGCACAAGATAGACATTTGTCTCTTGCAGGAGACCCACTTGCTGCCTGGGACCTCCTCCAGACTTCATTCGCGCCACTGGGGTGAATCGCATTCTTCTTTTTATTCCTCTTCCTCTCGGGTGGTGTCCATTTTGATATGTAGGGGGCTCCCCTGGCAAACAATTCAGGTTCTTACGGATCCTGACAGATGGTATGTGATTCTGCATTGCTCCCTGTTGTCCCAACCCATGACAATTGCTGCAGTGTACGGCCCCAACTTGGACGATCCCGATCTCTTCACTCATATCTGGCACCTCATTTCTTCCCTGGGCCCGGTGGTCCTTCTCTGGGGGGGTGATTTAATATCACCATTTCTGAAGCCTTGGACCGCTCAGGCCCCCACTCTTTTCACCCTCATGCCACTGCCCTCCTTCAGTCCATACTCGCGGATAACTCGCTATATAATGCCTGGCGTCACATGTGGCCCGAGGCCCATGAGGGCACTTGCGTCACTGGAGCACGGGGCTGCTGGTCCCGTATTGATTTATGGATCGCCTCGCCGGATTTTCTCACTTGGCTCACCTCCGCTACTCATATGGCACGCACACTCTCGGATCATGCCCCAGTCCAAATCTGTATCGGTCTCCCTTATTCCCCACAGCGTGCTTTCACATGGCGGCTTCCTCCGAATGCCCTCCGTGATTCCATCTTTTGTGACGAGATCCAAACAGCGATTACCAACTATTTCGATTTAAATGTCGGTTCTGTGGATTCTGTGTCCATCCTGTGGGAAGGCTTCAAAACAGTAATCCGTGGCGAGTGTATATCCAAACAGGCTGGAGCCCTTCGGTCCATCTGCTCCACATTGGATAAGCTGGAATCGGAAATCAAGGCTTTGGATGCCCCTCAGATGGCCCACCCCGGGCCTGAGACCCTAGCGCGTTTGTGGGAAAACATACTGAATTTGCTGAAGAGGCCGACAGGGAACTCACTTTCCTTGGTAGAGAGGCCCAAGCCCGTCGCTTCGGTGAAGGCGATCGGCCTGGAAAGACCTTGGCCAACCTCCTACGTCTCCCCCGGGCTGTGTCGTATGTTGCGGCTCTCCGAGATGGTGGCCCCACTAGGACCACCTCCCCTGCCAAAATCAAGTCTCATTTAGGGGACTACTATTCGCAGCTCTATACCGCCAGCTCCCCTCCCTCGCGCAAGGCCTTTGAACAATATTTTGATATCCTCTTGTAGGTTTGGCTTGAAGACTATCATTGTGAATATAAGGAATGTGCCCTTCACTAAGGAAGAAATACTTGCTGCCATAAACAGTCTACCTAGCGATAAGGCCCCCGGTCTCGATGGCCTTCCAGCCTCTTTTTATAAGACTTTCGCTTCGCTCCTGGAGCCACATCTGGCTGCCATGTATAACGATTCCTTTGACAATGGCCTCTTCCTTCAATCTCTCCGTGAGGCGATGATAACGCTACTCCTTAAGCCGGACAAACCAGCTGATTGCCGTGATTCCTATCGCCCCCTCTCGCGCTTTAACATTGACAACAAGATTTTTGCAAAGTTTTTGGCCTCCTGCCTTCTTCCCCTCATGCCCCTCATTGCTCTCCCCAATCAGTCTGGTTTCATCCCTGGCCGGGCCACCTTGCACAACCTTAGGACTATTTTTTCGGTTCTTCATCAAATTAATCCTAGCCTCCCCGCTGTGGCCGCTCTACTCGATGCCACCAAGGCGTTCGATACACTGGAGTGGCCTTTTTTATTTTTTCTTCTACCGCGTCTTGGATTTAGCAATATGTTCATACGTAAGATATCTCTCCTCTATACTCGCCCCTCCGCTCGTCTTCGAATCAATGGTCAGATTTCCGATCCTATTTTGATCAAGCGCGGCACTCGGCAGGGATTCTCCCATGCTCTTCGCCATCGCAATGGAGCCTCTTGCAGCCAGATTCCGGCAACACCATACTCAGAAGGGCATAGGTTTTTCGTCCCGCTCCCTCCTGGTCTCCATGTATGCCGACGACATTACATTGTATGTCCGCCACCCCCAAGACAACCTCAGCCCTCTTGTGCGAGAGATAATACGATTTGGTGGACTGTTCGGCATACAGGTGAATTGGAGCAAATCAGTGTTGTTCCCTTTTACTGATGCCAACAAACCATTCACGCCGGATTTCCCCTTTGTTTGGGCCTCGGGCCCCACTCGCTATCTAGGTATTTGGCTGAGCAGGGATCTGGATCATCCTCTGGAGGGCCAACTTTGGGCATGCGGTTGACTGGCTAGAGTCTAAAATACCTCACTGGAACCGACTCCCACTGTCCCTTGCTGGCCGCATAGCCATTACCAAGATGGTGGTCCTCCCGAAAGTCCTCTCTCTTTTTTTTTTAAATATCCCAATTCTTCTCACTGCCCATTTCTTTCGTAAAATTAGTTACCTGATCATCTCTCTTGTCTGGGCTAGCAAACAGCCCAGGATTGCGTACGATATCCTCACTCTCCCCATGGCGGTAGGCGGTATGGGCGCTCCTAATTTTAAGCTTTATGCAGTAAGTGCCCAGGCCAGTTTTTTACATTTCTGGATTCACCCCTCTCCCTATCAGCCACATGTGGCGGTTAAGGCTGACATCGCAAATCCCTAGCTGTTGACCACCGCTCTGTTTGTCCCGGCGAGTCGTCCGCGGGTTGAGGTAGACATGGTTGAGACCCTGCACTGGGCCTTGTCCGGACTGAGCCGTCTCTCCAATGCTCCAGCGTTATCGGCTAACGCCATGCTGATCATACTCCATCCTGCTTTCCCTCCTCTCCAACCAACCGGCTAGTCTAAACATGCCACCCGCTTGGGGCTGACGACATTGGCGGATCTTTACCCCAGTGACACATTCTATTCTCTCCCTGCTTCCTCTGGTCCGATGGACACATTGCTTTTTTACCAGCTGCGAGTTATTTGCAAGGAGTTGCATCCAACGTTCCCCCAGCCTCCACCTTCGATGCCTGCCCTTGATTTTATATATACATCCCCCACTCCTTGTTGACTAAATGATATGCCCTCACGTTATCGTCCACCTCCATCTCTACTGACCGCACACGCTTGGCTTGGGGCGAGGACTTGGACATGGATATTGCTCAGGCTGACTGGCTTTATTGCTGCAACCAGACGAAGAAACTGTCACCTAATAATCAGCTTCGTCCTATACATTTTAAATATCTGCATAGGCTATACCGTACTCCTGCTCAGCTCCATAAACTGAGAATCATACCTAATGATAGTTGCATGCGCTGTGCTGCCCCTGCTGCGGATTTTACTCATCTAGCTTGGTTGTGCCCCAAGGTGTCGGAGTTCTGGCTGGCGGTATGCGCCGCCATCTCTGATATTGTCTCTGCATCAGTACAGCCAGACCCACCGTTGTGCGTGCTGGGCTTTGACAAATTTTGCCCAGACTCATCTCGACACCTGATTGCAATGTTGCTCGTCCTGGCTAGGAGTAGGGTGGCCATGTGCTGGGGTCATAGACCGGCGCCTCAGTTCGCTCACTGGCTTGAAGACGCTTCGAGATGTCATACCTTGTTATCCGAATTTTGGGACTTACTGCCTGCGCGATCCCGTCCAATAGACATATGGGGTCCCCTAGTGACATACCTTCATTCCCATCCTCATCTGAGCCATGCTGCCTCCCCCGCGCTCTCCGCCGGCACACCCCAGCGGCTCCAGCTGCTGCTGGTCAGTGAATGCCACCCTCCATGTCCCTGCCTCCCCCTCTGATAGCGCCTGCCCCTAACTCTACAGTGGTGACAACATCTCCTTTAGCACCATGTTGTTTATGGTGCCATAGCCGTGCTGCACAGAATTAGGTTTGTGTATGATTGGATTATCATTACATCTATCTCCTGTTAATGACCTGCTGCGTACGATGCTCTGATCTGATGCTAAAGGGTATTTTGTATATGCTGAATATGTCAATAAAGGTTTTTGAATTATTCTTTTTTTAAATAAAAAAACTCCTTGCCATACCACCTAAATAACGCTGAGTCTATAGTGCTCAGAAATGCCCAGGCTTCACAGGGTTCCCTGGATTCCCACTGAATCTAATTCTGAATATTGCTGCCGCTCCAAAAGAAAGTGAGAGAAAAACTGCACCTTAATACATATATTTTGTTGACCAATGCAAACCACCCCCGGCCTTCTCCTGCATTTCTAGCTTTCGGAAATGTCCAGGGATGGTATGATTGCCTGGGTGTCGACCACCCCCAGGATTGAATAATGAAGCCATCCTTAATGGAAAGGTAAGAAAAAAGTGGGCTTTTCAAGATTTTTATATTTTCTGGGAATTCTGGGTAAGACAACATACTGGAATCTAAGCAAACCTAGACCACCCTGGATTACCCCCTTGCTAACTAGTTTTAAGAAATGTCAGTGGTTGGTAGATTTCCCTGTGTGCCAAATACTGCAACCATCCCTCAGTGACAGTGAGAGGAAACTGACTTTAAGGAATAGTTTCTCCAGTCCTCCAAACTGCCTGCCCATGGGAGCAGAAAGAGATTATTGCCATGGGGGTGGAGAGTGTGGCTTGATGCCATTACGGACTGACCTATCTATCACCCAGTTAGATACAAATAATCCCTGGTGTTGTGAAAAGTTCCTACGTTTGTGGACCTGGCAGATTGGGCTAAACTTCCTCTGTTCCAAAATCGGCTCACCGCCAGCTCGACATGCACTTAAAAATGTGATAGTTTGGACCTCCATTGCCCTGTCAGAGGATGATCGGACCGCCAAATATTTAATAGGGTGTTAAGTTTGCTCTTGTGGTAAAAGGGCTGGCTGGTCCAACACTTCATTCAAATACCCATTCAAATAAATAAAATAGTGCTTATATTCTAGCTCACGGGTGATGAGGCCTGATCCCAAGAAGGACTGTTCTAATGCCATTCATACAAACGTAATAGTACCTGCTTACTTTGTGCCCAACTCAGGTGGGAAGATTGGGAGTAAACCTGGCAATCTGAAGCCCAGGGAGTCCTAAGTTTGGGGTGGGAGGGTTGCAGCCCTATGCATTAAGAGGAAAGCTCCAACACAACAAAGAAAAAATACTCTGTGGTGATCAAGAAGGCTTTTTTTCATTGGGCCGTAATATTGGGATAAACCCATGAGAAAGGGAATGAGGCCTGATGCAAGAAAGTTGTAAACCCTACCCCACTGATCTAGAAAAAGTGTCAGGATACTAGTGAGCTTTCTGCCCCCATTAAACAATGTCAGCACCATCATGTGCATCATTGAATAAAAAATGAAGCCCCAGCTGGGGGCGGGGGGAGTGTTTCAGCTCCCTGCTGGGAAGGTACTTGATCAGGGAATCCTTTTTGTGCATTTACCAATTACTTCTCAATTGCTGGGAGGTAGGATGTGATCTCTACATTCTCCACACTACAAACATATTGTAGAGGATGTGGAAGTCAAGTCCTTCAAGCCCTCCAACCATAAACAATGAATGTGTTTCTTTATTTTTAGAAAATGCATTTTGGTAAAATAGCAAAAACATTCTTGAAACAACAGTAACATGTTAGCCAAATATCATTAACAGAAAACAAAATTGCCACAATACATACTACAAGGTAAAGAAAAAATAATGTATTCATTTGTGCTCACAGAGGATTTAAGGCAGAATGTAAATGTAACATTGCACATTTACAATAAATGTACAACTGCAATACACCAACTAATTAAAGAGGTGATGATTATTATTATTAAACCAAAGGCGTTTTGGTGGTGTCTGCTGGTGAATGGGAGATCCCTTGGAGTGGGTGGGATCCAAGAGTATGAGCTGGCTCTACAATCTGCCTTTACCCCATTTACATGCAGGTAAATAGCTGTTTCATTCTCATCTTTTTATTTTGCAGAGCTACTTGCCTTTGCAATTGATGTAAATGAAGTGAAATCCATTTACTCGCAGGTTTTAAAATCCCGCTGGGACTTTCTGCGACTATGTGCATCCTTGGTTGTTTCCTTTGTTTTTTGATGTGGTTGACAAATTAGGTGCTTGATTGTCTCACATTTCCACTTCAACCAACTCTCTAGCTGTTTGTCACAACTCTCCTGACCCAAAAACACTAAACCACAGCAGGACCCAAGCTTCAAAAACACTAAACCCCAGCAGAGCCCAAGCTTCCTGTGAAAATTATGAAGGTAGATAATTAAGTGAGCTGACTTGCTCTTGTAATGATTATAACTCACAGGAACAGGGCACACATTCATAATTTCCCTGATTTAAAAGTGTTTGCATTTGTATTTCTCTTTCCTCTGCAGCTCATCTAAGTTTCATTTGATGTGGCCCTGCATGCCTTCATGACCACTGGCTTTTATGCATTTGGGCGTCCTCACCATTTATCTATCCTCCCATTTCATATTTTCCCTGCCGAGGTGTGCTATGTGAACCCTTGGAGGTAAAAACAAACAATGGGGATGAAGCGCAGGAAAAAACACCCCGGAGAGTCATGGCCATTGCTTTTTTTGTTTTATACAAGCAAATTCCTAACCTGGGAGTTTGTCTGTGAAAAACCAAATAAAGAATGCTGTGAGGACAAAAACAATGGAGCAACATTCAACATTCATTAGCGACAAGGCCTATGCCACGCGAACGGCCTTGGCAGAATACCTTTGAGAGCCCAAATGGCCTCTTCATTCTGCCTCTGTGCTGCGACACAGAAGAAACTGAAAACTTAAAGTTATTATTCAGCCTTGTACATTCAAAGATTGCTAATTCGAAACTTATATTTGTAAGTAGCTGTAAGTCATTCCATTATTTCAGAGTGCAAGGTTATCTGCGTGGGGAAAACAAATCTGTAATGTTGATAGATTAAATCTTTAAAAATAAAAAAAAAGTCTAACCAGTGTTACCTTTTCACAGTTTTGCTAATGCACACTGTTCACTGTATCAGCATCTGGTGAGCTATCTATATGCAGATGGTTAATCTTGTGAAATCTCTTGCATGTTGATCTCATGAAGAAAGCAAACCAAGGTGTTCATTACAGAATATGGGAAAAACTCTCTTTCTCTGTGGTCCAGCAGTTGACCTCTGGTGCAAGCAAGGTGAAAGGTCACGTTCCATTTTTCCGACTCCTTGATGACCCTGACCTTGGATTCATACCTAATGAGAAAGAGGATAGTTACAGAAATTGAAGGCAAAAGCCATCTAGGACTGAAATTAATTGTTTCTGAATATCCAGTGAAGCCACAAATTGATTCTCCCAATATTTGAAATGTCACACTGCTGAAAAGGTGGAGTAGATAAGTTTAGTGACGAGTGAGGGCCAAAAGGCTTTGGAAATTATACTAATCAGTTTAGAGATTTTGCATATAAAAGGTCGATGTGTTCACCAAATCTGCAGCAATTTTTGAATTAGAAAAATTCCCAACTTCTCAGAAAAATAGCTGGTGCCTAATGCCCTGACATTAATCACTACAGCTTGCTGAAAAAGACTCAGCTCTGTAAAATACACAGCGGAAAACTCAACCAAGGCAAACTGTTGAAAACATCTAATAACTGGGCGAGCTGCTTTGGCCACCAGAGGTGACCCACTCTTGACCTCATATTTTTGCAGGCTGAAAAATCTCTTCTAGATGATGTCGCCAAGCTTCAGCATTTACTGAATTGAGCTTCAAGACAACCCGAGCTGGAGAGACATGTTAATGCTGGGTCTGGTGGCTTAGTGGACCAATGCATCAACTGTAGGGGAACTGTTTTTGACCTCATGGTCACAGGTTTAAATCCAGGCGGGTCTACGCAGGCTCTCATCCTTCTGAGGTCAATAAAATGAGTACCATTGAGCTGGGTAACCATAAACATCTGATATTCAGCGTCAAAATACTATTGGGTGAATGTGTGCCTTACAAATACATGTGTTAAGTTCCAGGGACATTATTAAATATTAAGGCCATTTAACTACAGTGCCCTTCTCATGCTAAAACTATGACAAATTTTAAAGACATGTTTCCATTTCGATGGCTTACACAGGTCTGATTGTCTTTCCTTATCATGAGTATTCAGTCAAAATATGGAGTTGAAAATGTCGACTTACACTAATATCGAGTTTTAAATATGGTGACACAGAAATATAAACATCAAGAATATTGTGGTAGAATATCGACATTAAGCTAAAAAATATTGATTTTAAAAATATAGAAGTCATTAATATCGTTTGCAAATATATAGTTGTTTAAATATCGATGTTTTAATTAGTGTTATGTATTTTAGTATATATTTTAAATGTATGTGATTTTTTTGTGTAAGTATTTTTTATGTTTTTTAATATATGTGTTCCGCTTTTAGAAGTTATTAATTTTATTTTAATAAAAGTTTGCATTTTTAAGTTCTGTAGTGGGTTGTGGGTTTACAGGAGAATAGGGTGGGAAGTAATTTAATTATAATAAATCAATGAATATTTAGTATTTATTAATATTTAGTTAATTGAGATTTTATAAGGTTGCTTGTGTTTTAAATTGCGGGTTGTCGGGTTTATAGGGGTAAAGTGTGGGAAGTTATAAATTTGTAATGAATTAATAATTCGTTTTTAATTAATATTATTAATTGACAATTAAATATGGAAATTGTGTAATTAATTTTAGTTTTGAGTTGTGGGGTTTTTAGGGGTATAGGTTGGGAAGTAATAAATGTTTAATTAATTAATAATTAGTTGATAATTTATATTATTTTTTATTGATAATTAATTAGGGTAATTGTTTAATTATATTTTTTGTTTGGGTTTTGGGTTTATGAGATGCAGGGTGGGGAGTAAATTAATTTTACTTACTTTATAATTAGTTGCTAAATACTATTAGTTATTTAATTGAAAAACAAATTTAATTGTGTAAATAATATTTTTACAGTTTAACTTTAGGTGTGGGTTGTGGGGATTATAGGTGTAAAGGGTGGGAGGTTAATTACATTTTGCGTGTTTTAAATTGTTTTTTACTTAATAATATTTGTTTAACTGATATTTAAATATGTTAATTATGCAAATACATTATTTTTTTTTATATGAGGTATGAGTTGTGTTGTATTAGGCTAGGAAGCAAATAGACTAAATGCTTGTAATAATGAATGTTTTTGTCAATAAATAATTTTTGTATGGGGATATTTTGAGTGTCAATATTTGGTCAGTGTACCCTTATCATGGTTTACGCATATGCGACTATGAATTGTTTCATTTGTTTCTTGTGGTTTTCTTCAGTTTATGTATTCCAACTTGTACGAAATGTGAATTCACTTTAACTATTTGTATTCACAATTTCTTTGTACCATATGTTATTTTCCCCCTAATTATATAGTTGTCAGAATTTGTCTGCCTCCATCCTCCAAAACCTCCTTCAAAATATTTGTTTTGAGCAGCTACAGCATTTATTAGAGTCTCTCCATACATTAACAGAAGAAAGCAGATTGATGAGAATCCCAAAAATGAGAGTGAGATAAGTCCTCTCCCAAACCTGGATGATAGATATCTTTAACAGCCTTGCACCAGAAGACCGTGAGTAGAATGGATTGGAAATGGAGGACTGGAAGTTAGTCATAAAAAACATGGGAAGTCTTATCTCCAAGTTACTAGAAACACGGAAAGGAAGAAAAAAATTGGCACTGAATGCAGTGACCTATATAATAAAAAAAAAGAACTCAAACTGTATGCCTTGTGATGAAACACAAAACATGAATTGGATTCACTATTACTCATGATGAGGTAAACAATAACCCTAACTTGGCAAATACTGAAGGGACTATTCACAAACAGTATTTCGTAGTACAAACAGTCGTACTACAATAGTACTATCAATGTACTACAATATGCTATTCACAAATATACAAATGTAAATCTTAACTTCCAAATCTCCTATCTTTACTATGGGGAGATCTTTACACATGTAAGTTTACTACTTAGGGGCCGAATCCAATGTCGTTCGGAAAGGTTCTGAATCTGATTCGGGTTTGCCAAATCCGATCCGGAGCCCTTGTATCCGACCGAATCGGACATGCTACAGAACGATCAAGTATGATGCCTGGAAACCAGCAGGACTGACCAAATCATTCGGACAGGTCGCATCTTTCGGAGGAAAATCGTACAGCTCTATGGACTCGGTTTTCCAAGCGAGCAAATATGAGGACTGATTCGGACAGCCATTCCGAATCGGTCTCTACGGAATGAATCGGTGCCGAAATCAGTCTTTGGGGGCCCATAGCAGGCCCCCCTCCTCTCGGGGCTGTTCGAATTGGGCTTGTGGGGGTACCCAAGGCACCTCCCCTTCCAACCATGCACAGTGTGGCACGCACCATGGGGTGCCCGCCACAGGGTGCACGATTTTCCCCAACCACCCCTTCTTCGGAATGTTCTCGATCCGAACTCAGGCTCCCACTGAAGTCAATGAGAGCCCGACCGAATCGTATCCGGAGGCATCCGGATGCATCATGCTCACTCGGTCGGACTCCCCCAATCTGAGTCATCCGGAAAGCATTCCAGAGCTGATTCGGTCGAAATGCTTTCTGAACGAGATTGTAATCCAGCCGATTCCGAGGTCATTAGGTAACTGTTCCGAACAAATCGGTCTCGGGCTCGTTTCCGAACAAAGTGAGTCCTGAGAGTCCGGACGACTGATTACGATGCTATCCAACACCGTTCGGTCGACACACCTGTGATGCCTGGATGGCACCAGGGTTAGGTTGCCCCGCCCCAACCCGTCCGGAAGAAGACTCGCAGCGGAGGTCTAAAACTACCCCCTCCTTGCATTATTCGAGTCGAAACGTCAACGCTCTCTGTCCACTTGAGGCCTGTACCTGTCTCCCCGTCCTCCACTCTGAAGATGCATTGATGCATGATTGAATTATATGATTTATTGTAACTAATATGTTTATGTATGGACAGGTCTCTCAATACTGGTCTTCATTACCAGTTGTGTGTTAAAACATTTGAATTGTTTTGCCTTAAAAACTGTGATCCTCGCCTTCTCCAACCCCAAATGAGCAAATCCCACCCCCTTCCCCTTTTTTGCAACCTATTAACTTAATGTATGAAATTAAGATTTGAGTCTAACTTTAAAAATAAATTCATGAAAGATGAATCATGCTTCTCTGGCGCTCTAGTGTTGTTGCTTGTTCTTCCTAAATTCAGATTGCATAAACGTAATGTTATCCACATGGGTTTAAATACCAGTGCTGGAGTCTTTACACAACACAGATCATATAGGTTTGAATTTGCTTCTCTTTGAAAGAGTCACGGACCGTTCTTTTCATTCCCGCATTGTGCCCAGGTCCGGTGACGACTTTTGGGTTACCCCATTATCTATAATGGCAAAGTATGTAAGAAGCATCACTGCTCCAGTCACTGATTGGCATATTGACACGATTGAGATTGTCCAAGAAACGTGTACCTATCAGGGGAGACACACCTCCTCTGTCTACCTGAAGACCATACTGGGTCAATGTGGAGTACCTTACAAGTCCTCTGCTTAATTCAACCCTCAGTATAATATGTTCATGCAAAGGTCTAATAAAACCCTAACAAGCCTGATTGGTGGTCTACATTTTCTTCTGAATGAGATATACATCATCCTCACGCCATGGTTTCTTTTTGCCTCAGGGTGGTTAATGAGAATGGAAAGGGCTTTTATGCCTTTTATGGGATCATCCAGTATGAAATACTGCTGAGCCCTATGGTAGAATGTTCACATCTCAAGTTTTTATTTTTAATTTTTAGTGGTCTTTGTAAACAAATGTTCAACACCATTTCTGTATTAATTATCAGAAGTGAAAATGAGATCATACAATTAAAAACATCTCAAATAAGCTTTATAAAGCTTATTTGAGATGTGTTTATTTGGACCCTATCAGGCATGTTTTTTACATTCATCATATATCCTTAAAATGTCTGAAAAACTGTTAAACCCCATGATGTACAAAAATCGCCATCTGATCTCTGCCCAATAGCTCACAGTTGAAGAAAATGGGCCTAAAGCACTTTCATCAAAGAAACCTCTTTAAATTAAACAAATTTGGTCACTTGTTTCTGCACATTTTCACAAACTCACAATACCAAGCATAATTATTGGGTTGGGTAGGGGAGGGTATGGAGGCAATCCAAAAAAGTCTAACTAATATGAAGAACTGTAGGCAACAAAGTTCCTTTAATATAAAAGGCTTTACGCCCTGCCATAGCTATACTGGCATGATGCTACTTCTTGTGAATGATAAATAGCTAAGTGGATATGTTGCTGTGTCATTGGTGTTGATACCCTATTCATGTTCCTGGTCAGGGCCACTGGCTCTGGATCCAGAGTTTGGTACCACATAATTGAGCTTTAGTGTGGATTACAGTGCTTAGCTTCGTCATCAAGATAGATACTCACCGAGACCTACCACTGATGAGCATATGGACAATATGTGGGGCAATTTGCTCATTGCTTTCAATAGGACATTGGACTAGTTTAAATTGTATTAACTGTACGTGTCAAGAAGACATCATCATTCTCATTTTGCACTGATATCCTTTGGGTTATGGAGTCACTCTAGATGCTAGCAAAATGGGTACATATTTCTAGACTGGATCACTTTAGTGTGACTTGCCTGGATGATAATACCTTTTCACTGCTCCTGGAGAGAATCTCCAATTGTACTTCAGGGCAGGGCTTGAAGCACTTCCATGAGCACATGTGAGTCTTCCAATGAGGGATTCTCTGTACAAAGTTCTACCAAAAAGGTGTTAGTATAAGGAGGTCAAAGAACTATTAATGTCATAGGGATGGTTTGAGAAAGGATATTATAAGCACTCTTATGGTGATGATAATGACTAAAACTTCAGGTGGAAACAGGGGCTGGTAAAGGACGAAGGGAGATGACTAATTCAGGGATCAATGTGGAGATTACTCTCTCATTTTGTAGACTTTGGACTGTAGTGAGGTCCTGCACTCTGATCAGATGCTGAGATAACCAACTAGATCACATTGTCTCCAGCTGTAAACAACAAGATGATAATGGTTTCACCCACTATTCTTGAAGTATATTCAGACACAGATATTCTGTTGTCTTCCACAAAGACCGTATGATCAGACAAAGGCGTTATACATCTTCATCTGTTAGGCACTTTTTAACCAGTTTGATTATAAGCTTACAGTGAAGAGGTAAACTGTAGATTCATTGAAGGCATGGGCACATTTTCTGCAGTGGCTGAATCAGGGAATTAGCACATCCAGTTATATAGGCAATTTTAGGTTTTACAAAGACTCTTTGGTACGACATCTCTTGACAGACAAATTGGAGTTACCACACTCATGTAGTTTGAGGTTCATGGCCCAAGGTAACTGTTGCAGGTGGTTATCTGGCTAATTGATTGTTTCTCATTTGAAACTCTAATAGAAACTATAATAGATTGCTCTTCACAGGCCAAAAAGTCCCCTCTGACAGGAAACACAAGCAACTCCACTTAAGTTTCAGCCATTATGTGTTAGGAAGCTCTTGTTAGAAATGGGGGTTTCTAGGTGGCAGTGGTTTGCACCCTGTCCCAGTAGGGACCCTTCCTTCTAGTCAGAATAAGAGAGTTACACACCCAGATAACATTCCGGCTCACCCACTTGGTAGCTTGGCATGAGCAGTCAGGCTTATCTCAGAGGCAATGGGTAAAGTTTTTGTACATAAAACACAGTAACACAGTGAAAAAAACACCACAAATGGACATCACAATAGAAAAATGATGTATCTTTATCTAAACCAAAGAAGACCAAAACAACAAAGGTTTAACATACACAACTCAAAATATCACTATTAAAAGGTTTCAAGCAATTCTGCCCATAGAACTCTATAGATGCAGTGATTTTACACAAAGTACCTCCAATGCGTCAAGATTCACAAGTCAAAACAGCTGCAGAAGAGGGAAGCACCGGAAAACACAGTGATGCGTCGATTCCTGAGATCTTGTGGAGGCGATGCATCAGTTCTGCTGCACGCAGGAGAAGTGTTGGGTCAAATCTAGACTGTAGGGGAAAGTGAAGCATTGATTACAGGAAGGTTCTGGTCGTGAAAACTTGCTGCACAGGTCAGATGCGTGGTAATCCATAAGCGCTGGAGGTCGATGTGGCGGCTGCAAAACAGGTGCTGCATCGACTTCTTCAGCCATGTCCTACATTGCGTCGATTCATTCAGCTGCACAGCAGGGCCTGTGGTGGAGTCAGTGCAGGGCTCTCAGTCGCTGACAGGCACTGCAACAATTTCTTTTGGCTGCACGGCAGCGGTGCATCAAACTTTCTCCAGCACGGTGATGCATCATCGGAAAAACAGGTGCTGGAAGGGCGATGTGTCGATTTTGATGGTTTCACCAGGTCTTTGCAGCAGGAACAACCCCAAGGGACCAGGACTGGATTTGGCACCACAAGGTAGGTCAGAACTTCCAGCAGCGGAGTTCAAGGATGCTGCAGATTAAAATGTTTGATGGCCTGGAGACTTCTTACCAGGAGGCAAACACACTCAAGCCCTTGGAGAAACTTCACAGTCAGGATACAAAGCAAAGTTCAGTCCTGTTCCTCTCCAAGGCATAGCATAGGCAGCAGCTGCAGGCCAACCCAGCGAAATAACACACAGCAAAGTGGCAGTACTGCTTCTTACAGCTCTTCAGCTCTTTTCCTTGGCAGAGGTTCCTCTTTTTCCAAAAATGCTTTAAAGTCTAGGCTTTTAAATCCAATACTTATAACCATTTTGGCCTTTCAAGGAGGCATTCTTCAAAGGATTGTCTTTGTAGTGCACACGTTCTTGCCCTGCATGTTCTTGGCTCCAGAAACACTCCAGGGGGTTGGAGACAGCACTGTGAGAGGCCAGGCACAGCCCTATTCAGGTGCAGGTGACAGCTCCTTCCACCACTCTAGCTCAGGAAGGCCAATCAGCCTAGTGATGTGCCATCAAGATATGCAGGGCACAACTCAACTCCCTTTCTGTGACTGCCTAGAGTGAATGCACAAACAGGCCCCTGACAATCTAAGCCAGACGTTGATTCCACAGGCAGAGGCACAGCATGGTTAGACAAGAAAATGCCCACTTTCTAAAAGTGGCATTTTCAAACACAATTTAAATAACACCTTTACTAAAAGATGTGTTTTTGAATTCTGAGCTCAGAGAGCCCAAACTCCAACTCTCTAGCTGTTCCCAATTGAAAGTTACACTTGTAAAATGTTAGAAGGTTTCTCCAATGATAGCCTATCAAAGAGCTAGTTCCAGCAATAGTGAAAAACGAAATTGGCAGTATTTCACTATTGGCTCATGTATAACACACTGGTACATGTCCTACCTTTCAAATAAACTGCAGCCTGCCCATTGGGGTACCTTAGGCCTAACTTAGAGGTGCCTTACATGTAGTAAAAGGGACGGTTAGGGCCTGGCAAGTGGGTACACTTGTCAGGTTGACATGGCAGTTTAAAACTGCACTCAGACACTGCAATGGCTGGCCTGAGACAGGTTTACAGGGCTACCCATGTGGGTGGCACAACTAGTGCTGCAGGCCCACTAGTAGCATTTAATTTACAGGCCCTGGGCACACACAGAGCACTTTACTCGAGACTTATTGCTAAATCAAATATGCCAATCATGCAAACCAACTAGAATTAAAATTTATACAGGGAGCACTTTCACTTTAGCACTGATAAGCAGTGGTAAAGTGCCCAGAGTAACTAAACCAGCAAAAACGAAGTCCAGCATAACAGTCAAAAACACAGGAGGTAGAGGCAAAAAGACGGGATACCAAACCAAGTATGCCAAGTCGAACAGCTCCCTTCTTATACCACGGTGGAATAGCGATGGGGAAATGGATCCAAATGCAAGCCAGCAAAATGGTGTCCTGCACCTCAAGTGGGTAGCAAAAAAAACAGTGGGCCCCTCAAACTTTTACACCTGGTGTGACTGCACCTGCTGTATTAATTACAGCCATGGCCGTCACTGACCTGCAACTTTAAAACATAAACGCAAGCTAAAAAAGCTGAAATTTATGACTCAAACAGAGGCTCAATGTTGACTTGCAACAGGGGCTCATCGTTGGCATGATGATAAGTCAGGTGGAACAAAATCTCTCTTCCTGATTATTAGAGTTTAGGTTTTCCGCACCCAGATATATACTGTTTGTGTGGAAGAACATGAGCCAATGTTTCCAGACAGCTCAACTAACCACAAAAATCGCATGATGTTTATATGTAGTAGTAGCCGAGTCTTCTGCTGCATTTTGGGTGGTAAATTTATGTGGTAAAACCACAGGGAATAGGGGCTTACAAATGGTAATTACCTATTCCATGCAGTTTTACTCATAATCCCATGGCATCGAGGCAATGCTGCCACATGCAAATGGTAAAGTTGCATGTAATTTTAGCATGCGGTAAAATTGGCCCAATTCCATGCAACTCTTGAGACAATCCCTTCCATTTCTCTAGCATAAGGGCGTGAACAGCAATTATATTTAACATATCACCCATGAAGAAAGAACAGTTTTAAGACAAAAATGGTCTAGACTTTTAATTGCAATATATCATTATATCACCGCGTTACACCCTGTCCACATTGCCATTTTTGAACCAAAAGAGCAGGGGCGCAATGTATCTATATTGGTTCTGCTTATTCACTTGGCTAAGATGCTTGCGTGTAATGTACAATAAACATTACCTATACTATCATTAGGCGAAAGCAATGTGTGGGTTTAGTCGGCAGCAAGGCCCACCTTTGCAGCTCAGCTGGAGCCTCGAACAGCGATCCGAAGAGTCGGGGCCGCGCTCGGAACAAAGACGCCCTTGTTACGCCGCAGAGATGTTAATGAAGTGACTGCCACAGTCTTAGCGCCTCCGCCTCTACGGTGCTTTCAAACGCAAATGCACACCAATTAATTTCCAGCAAATGTCTTCCTCTGCCCTGCTCTCACTTTCAACAAACTGTTTCTTGAACAGGAAGCTGCGCTCGAGACAAAAGCCTTGTTTGAATTTAAGCTCATCCGAATGGAAAATTGAGTGGCACGTTTATAGATCGTAAGTGATGAGTGCTCCGCCATGAAATAAATTCAAGAAAAGGTCAGGGGGAATTACAAGAAACTGAGCTCCACATTCCCGTAGACACTCAGAGATACATTTAATGTTGTACAGAGCCTGTTAAGCCCTTTCAAAAGCTTCTTCGCAAAGATTTTTCAATATTTCATGAGAATGTTTCTTCCCCAAGATTATTTAGGCATTATTCTGCAACAGAACTGGAAAGGCTTTCTCTAAACTGCTCTGCCTCTCTCAAACTATTGAAATACTATTTTTGAAGAGTTGATTTTATCAAGAAAAGAGAGTGGCGCCAATTTACCACACCAACCTAACAAATCCCTGAGTGTTGTGTATTAATCTTTCTACCTGAGGCATCAGTCATTGAAAAGCGACGGGTCTATCAATGCCCACACACATGGTGGCAGGAAAGTACCTAATTTCGAGCTACTGCAGCTTTTTTTTAAAACTGACTTGTATCGAACTGTTTCTAATACCTCTTTGCAAAAAAAATCGAAAAGGTTTTTGAAGTGTTTAATTTTGCACTGATTGTATTTGTATTCTTCCTGTTTGTGAACATGCTTGCTCTTTCATATCAAAACAGCTAGATATAGATATGAGCAGTGGTCCAATGTTTTACATGGGAACCAACCATCAGCACTTCTGCCTAGCAGGGCTACTAAATACCGAGGCTGACCAGCCTTCATTTTACATCATGCTTCTATCACCACTCTACAGTGTTCCTGGCTTTTATCTTACTTTTGTAGGTTCTTTTTCATTCCTACTTTATCCTTTTATTACTGTTGCCTTCTTTTATTTTCTTTCTTCCCATGTTTTCAGCCTTTCTCTCTCTTGCTCTGGGTTAAAGTCTGATTATGCAAAAAAAGTCCCCAAAAACAGCCACCATTGCCCGCTACCGCTAACTAACAACCCAAATTAAGCACTGTCATTGCAATTCTTATGCAACTGAAAAGAATTAGTATAATGTTTGAGCAGTAGATCCTCCATGCAAAACCTTGTACAACATTGCTGCATGCAGCACCACTCTGATGAGCCTGCAGACGTAACCTACTCAAAGCCATCTGCATTCTCTCCCATGCATAAGAAGAGATTGTGAACCACAAGCATACAGATGTAAAATAATTAACTACCCAAATGATGGCATTTTCTCATAGTTCCAGAGAATTTTGCATTAATACCAAACACACATTGAACAGCCACAAAATAAGCATTATCAGCTCCCAACACACTTAAAAGTAACACTTAGATCATGGGCACTTTACAAAGACCTTGCAGCTAAAGCACGTCCGGGGACACAAACCTTCCCCTTTCCACTGAGCAATCTTATGACAATGGCATTCAAACCAAGTTTAACCACCCCCGTTTTCATTGGATAAAGTCATGAAAAAGAAGGTCTGGGAAATTATGCAGAATGTGAGTGAATGAATGAATGAATGAATAAATGAACGAATTACCAACTTATATAGGTCAAACAAATACCCGAAGACGTCAAGGCACTGAAGCAGTTCTACTATCTGACAGGAGCAAAGGACCTCAATAATAGCCAATTTACAAGGCAAAAAGCGAGGTCTTCAAGGCCTTGTGAAAAGGAAGATGTAACTTTAGAGAAGAAAAAAATAAAGGAAACGTATTCCAAAGCTTGGTAGCTGCTACCGCAAAGGATCTTCCTCCCCATCTCACCCTTCTGTACCTGGGGACAACCTGCCGATTTTTATTGGCGGATTGTAGTTGTCTAGTTGGACCGGATCATTGGAAGAGATGTCTAATTCCCTACGATCCTGAGTTTTTCAGTGCCTTATGAACAATACACAGGGCCTTGAACAAATTCGTTTCTCTGCTAGACGCCATGTAGTTTCTTGATAGCAGCCGAGATTGAATGATTTTTTGGAACACCTAAGACAAGTCTTGCAGTAGCGTTCTGAACAAGTTGTAGCTTATTGATGGAGGCCCTATTTATGCCCAGATAAAGGGCATTGCAATAATCCATCTTAGATAGAATCAATGCACTGTTGCTTCCGTCAGTGCTGTAAAAGAAAGGCACAGGAATATCTTCCTAGGGGTCCTTATGACCCAAAAGCAAGATGGCATAGTCTTATTAACCTGGGTACTGAAGAATAACACCTTTCACTGTGTACTGGTGCTATGTTTTTAGATCCATTCAGTGCATACGTTGTGGTCAACTATAACACCAAGGTGTTTTGCTAAGTCAACAGGACAAAGACATGCTCCGAGCATTTCTGGCCACCATGAATGGGTCCATATCGGGTGATGGTTACCAAACATCAAAACTTCTGTTTTGTCCCCATTTGATTGAAGATAGTTGTTTTTCATCCCGGATGCCACCTGTGGGACTCCACTGAGATTGAGAGTGGGGTCCAAATAAAATTGGTCAATTTTAACTTTCAGTGACCAATCAGTTAAAAAGGAAGCCAGGAGCTTCAAGGCAGAATCTGTCACCCCGAATTCCTGAAGACGGTCAATCAGCCTAATTGGCAAGATGGTATCAAATGGCAAAGACAGGTCCAATAAGATCAACAAAACGGTCTGCCCAGCATCAACCAAGGTACAAATGTTATTTACTGCAGTTATTAATGCAGTTTCAGACCCATGGGAGCTTCTAAATCCACACAGAGAAGGATCAAGTAGATGCTGTTGTTCCAAATACATACTCAGCTTTGAATTCTGTTGAGACAAGAGTATCTTTATTTAGTAGGGGCTTGATGACCACTGTTTTCTAGTTAAGTGAATAGCATTCAGAAGAGATGACCAAATTGAGCGTTGCTGTGAGATAGGGAATGATAATATCCCTACCCAGCCTCATCAGCTTCAGGGAGCAAGGTTCCTAAGGGGAGCCTGATTTGATTCCATCTAAACTGGTCAGTCTGTTCATGTGAAAGCGGGAGAAAGGCAGACAGATAGTAATCCCTTTTCTTGATATGAGAAGAACTAAGGGATGAGGGATTAATATTTTTCTCAGAATTAAAAGGCTGAGAGTTGAGACTCTCCAAGGAGGGGTATATCTTAGCAATATTGGCGTGAAAATAATTAGCCATTCCCTCACAAAAGACCTGTGAGCTCTCATTATGTGCCGAAGTAAAAGGGGTAGATAGTGAGCTAATCAAATAGAATAAATCTCTAGATGACTTGAGTGACGATGTCATCTGAGTGTAAAAGGATGATTTCTCTGCATTAATGGCTAATTTCTATTCTGCCGTCCTAGCTTTATGTTTTCTTCTCTCCGCTAAATTATAATTTTTACATCAGATGCGGCGAAGGAGAACAGTGAACACAAGAGCACTAGGAATGGAAAATATCAGAACAAAAGTCCTGGGATCACATTCCTGATGAAAATCTTAAGGCAAAATTCTCCCAAAAAGATCAAAATGTGTTAGATAAGGACTGAGCAGTGCACAAAATCTAAGCATTCGAAGTCTCAGTGACTTAATATAGTTAAATAATTTTTGGAGAAAAAAGCCAGAGCCGCGTATTCCTCCGTAGGAGTCCGTGATATCACTGTACAAATTGAAGAGTAGGTTTCCTATCTTCTAGTTCCATGTGTACTATAAGATTGGGCGCCTTTCCTGTTTTATAATTTTTGCATGAGAATTGCCACTAGAATCAAGTCTGTGTGGTGTCTATATTCCATTAACAAAGTGATTCAGTTCATAGTTGATCCAGAGTGCCATGTAAGTTATCTGACTCCTCCTTCACCAGTCTTTAAATGACCAAACACCTTATTTGAGGTTGCTAAAATGATTATGATTATGTCCGAATTATGTCTGTCAGTCATTTTGTATGATTTTACAATGCAATTTTCTTTTTTATTTTGTTACACTGAGGCATTTCTCTGGTCATTCCCAATGTATAAAGTTTGATGGCTTCAGGGCTTAGTGTGTGCTCAAGAACACTATAAACATGATCAAAATTAATTAATTATTAGTGATGCGTGGGAGTTAATGAGGTTGACCCACAAATATTGGTGTATGTTATTGGTGTATTATTATGTGTGACTTCTGGCTTTGGTACTCCTAGCTTACATATGAATTTCAGCAATATGCTAGGAGTATCCTTGCCTAACTACTGGCTTTTTCATGGAATTCATGAGTTAACCATGAGTACGTCATTGCAAAGTCTGTGTTAATTGGGCCCCAAATGTGCCTGGTAATCTTATTGCAGTGATTTATCATGTTTGGGTAAAGTGTTTTAAAATTGTTATTAGACATCCTGCACACCATCTGAAAGCTACTATTGCTTGCAAAAGATGCTTTGTGGTTTACTCCAGGGTAAGTTGTGGTCAACTATAACACAAAGGTTTTTTTGCTAAGTCAACAGGACAAAGACATGCTCCGAGCATTTCTTGCCACCATGAATGGGTCCATATCGGGTGATGGTTACCAAACATCAAAACTTCTGTTTTGTCCCCATTTGATTGAAGATAGATGTTTTTCATCCCGGATGCCACCTGTGGGACTCCACAGAGATTGAGAGTGGGGTCCGAATAAAATTGGTCAATTTTAACTTTCTGTGACCAATCAGTTGAAAAGGAAGCCAGGAGCTTCAAGGCAGAATCTGTCACCCCGAATTCCTGAAGACGGTCAATCAGCCTAATTGGCAAGATGGTATCAAATGGCAAAGACAGGTCCAATAAGATCAACAAAACGGTCTGCCCAGCATCAACCAAGGTACAAATGTTATTTACTGCAGTTATTAATGCAGTTTCAGACCCATGGGAGCTTCTAAATCCACACAGAGAAGGATCAAGTAGATGCTGTTGTTCCAAATACAATTCAGCTTTGAATTCTGTTGAGACAAGAGTATCTTTATTTAGTAGGGGCTTGATGACCGCTGTTTTCTAGTTAAGTGGATAGCATTCAGAAGAGATGACCAAATTGAGCGTTGCTGTGAGATAGGGAATGATAATATCCCTACCCAGCCTCATCAGCTTCAGGGAGCAAGGTTCCTAAGGGGAGCCTGATTTGATTCCATCTAAACTGGTCAGTCTGTTCATGTGAAAGTGGGAGAAAGGCAGACAGATAGTAATCCCTTTTCTTGATATGAGAAGAACTAAGGGATGAGGGATTAATATTTTTCTCAGAATTAAAAGGCTGAGAGTTGAGACTCTCCAAGGAGGGGTATATCTTAGCAATATTGGCGTGAAAATAATTAGCCATTCCCTCACAAAAGACCTGTGAGCTCTCATTATGTGCCGAAGTAGAAGGGGTAGATAGTGAGCTAATCAAATAGAATAAATCTCTAGATGACTTGAGTGACGATGTCATCTGAGTGTAAAAGGATGATTTCTCTGAATTAATAGCTAATTTCTATTCTGCCATCCTAGCTTTATGTTTTATTCTCTCCGCTAAATGATAATGTTTACGTCAGATGCGGCGAAGGAGAACAGTGAACCCAAGAGCACTAGGAATGAAAAAAATCAGAACAAAAGTCCTGGGATCACATTCCTGATGAAAATCTTAAGGCAAAATTCTCCAAAAAAGATCAAAATGTGTTAGATAAGGACTGAGCGGTGCACAAAATCTAAGCATTCGAAGTCTCAGTGACTTAATATAGTTAAAGAATTTTTGGAGCAAAAAGCCAGAGCCACGTATTCCTCCGTAGGAGTCCGTGATATCACTGTACAAATTGAAGAGTAGGTTTCCTATCTTCTAGTTCCATGTGTACTATAAGATTGTGCGCCTTTCCTGTTTTATAATTTTTGCATGAGAATTGCCACTAGAATCAAGTCTGTGTGGTGTCTATATTCCATTAACAAAGTGATTCAGTTCAAAGTTGATCCAGAGTGCCATATAAGTTATCTGACTCCTCCTTCACCAGTCTTTAAATGACCAAACACCTTATTTGAGGTTGCTAAAATGATTATGATTATGTCCGAATTATGTCTGTCAGTCATTTTGTATGATTTTACAATGCAATTTTCTTTTTTATTTTGTTACACTGAGGCATTTCTCTGCTCATTCCCAATGTATAAAGTTTTGATGTCTTCAGGGCTTAGTGTGTGCTCAAGAACACTATAAACATGATCAAAATTCATTAATTAGTGATGCTTGGGAGTTAATGAGCTTGACATACAAATATTAGTGTATGTTATTGGTGTATTATTATGTG
Source organism: Triturus cristatus (assembly GCF_964204655.1). Classification (NCBI taxonomy): domain Eukaryota; kingdom Metazoa; phylum Chordata; class Amphibia; order Caudata; family Salamandridae; genus Triturus; species Triturus cristatus. Next base: position 457,767,382 of record NC_140580.1, on the reverse strand, counting down.
TGACTTATGGCTTTATTACTCCTAGCTTACATATGAATTTCAGCATTATGCTAGGAGTATTCTCGCCTAACTACTGGCTTTTTCATGGAATTCATGAGTTAACCATGAGTACGTCACTGCAAAGTCTGTGTTAATTGGGCCCTAAATGTGCCTGGTGATCTTATTGAGGTGATTTATCATGTTTGGGAAAAGCGTTTTAAAATTGTTATTTGACATCCTGCACACCATCTGAAAGCTACTATTGCTTGCAAAAGATGCTTTGTGGTTTACTCCAGTATTTTCTACCCAAGTCACAGAGAAACTGTGAACCTTTTAGAACAATCTCCATTTGATGGGTCTAAATCATTCCCAGAACATTTGAAATGTATTTCAAGTGATATAGATCACACTTCAATTAGGTTAAAAGTATGCTAGAATAACACCTTTCACTGTGTACTGGCGCTATGTTTTTAGATCCATTCAGTGCATGTCTCATTAGAAAAAGGTTCTTTCAAAAATATATGCATCATATACACAGTCTTTGGTTGCAAAGCTTAAATATTTATATTTTAACAATCCGAAGCAATGTCACGTTATTCCTAATTTTGAAAATATTTAAGCTATGAGCATTCCTCAAAGAACCTAGTTAAACTATCTGCATACTGTATTACTTCTAGCTCAGAAATATATATGAATTTGTACCTTGGATTTCTCTCTCAGTTGATTTAAAGTGAGACAGTACTTTGGTGGCTTACAATACACACATGGCAACAGCAGTGCCGTTTTCATTAGTTCAGTTAAGTCAATTAATATTAAGTCCCTTTCCTAAAACATACTCTCTCAATCAAAACTTGAGAACACATAACCACACAACTCTGAAAAGGGGAACATGGCACCAGAAAAGCACGGGTTAGTAAGGAGAAAATATTTTGGGCACTCCACACATTGCAGGCTTCAAAGTAGAAGAAGTTAGTGTAGGGGCGTTTTTGGAGATTTATGGATCTCCCGCAGTTTTGAAAAGACTGAAAGCTTTCACCTATTTGCATATATGCACAGTGATGAACCGCTCATCATTAATCATTTCTCCGTCAAATCAAGATGCAGGATACTGGAGGCATGGCAATGGTCAAAGGCAAGAAATTGATTGTAGGAAAGTGAAGGTCTAGAAGGAGAAATATATGAACATCTGAGGCAGAGACCGATTGCGGGACATTCATGTAACAATGCAGGTACAATGGACACTAAATCACTTTCTATTGCTCAGAAGCGTTTAAGGCCTTGTAGTGAGACCCTATGTGTCTACTTTATACCTCAGTTCTTTTCTACTGCTGGAACATTGCTCCTTTTTTTCTCGATTTCACCAGATAAGGCAGCCTGGAGCCTCCAAGGCTATTTAAATGTCTGTTAGAGATAAGGATCTGGGTTGTCCTCTCCCTTTAGCAAAAGTGTAAATGTCAAAGTCATAAAGTTTTCAATCCTCTGGGCTCCTCCGCTAAGGAGTGCCGCCCCAATTCTCTTCTCAAATATTTTGTTGCCTCGGTATGTATTTCTTAAACCTTAATTTTGGTGTTATAGAGCAGTGCCAAAGGATGCCAATCATACTCAACAAACTATTAACATAGGCAACTATTGACTTACATTCACATTTATAACTAACACAATGCTTTGCAGATACTTAACACAATATAAAAACTAGAAAACATGTATGTATATATGTATGGGGTATGTGATTAATGGTAGGGATGTTACATGACAGATAAGTAAAAGAAGGACATCAGGCATGGAGGAGAAGGAGAGATACAACAACGGCGGCGTCTTCAGCGTGACAAGATGTTGCTTGAAGAGAGAAGTGTTCAATGCCTTATGGAAGTAGGAAAGGATGGGTGTGTGGATCTAGACAGGCATAGCGTATCAGAGCCTTAATCCATCATAGGTAACCAGCTTGATTATACCACCATCAAGATGATTTAGCAGATATTGAAGCGAATGCAGGATGGTAGAGAGAGCGGGTGGGGGTGATTCAGCAAACTTCTTTAATATTTAGACATATTGTTCTAACCTGTTGCGAACTCTCATGGGGAAGGCATTTGAGATTTTTAAACAATGACTAGCAGGGTTTTTCCTGTGCTGCGTTGCGACCCAACCAATGCTTGGATTGAAGTTCTAAAGCAAGGGAGTAGATAGAAAATTTAAATACCCCCCACTTTGAACCAACGCTGTTATAGCTCCAGGCAAACAAAGCAAGTCATTGCGACCCTCCATGAAGAGCTTGCCTGTTTCTTTGATACAAACACATATCCAGTCATTCTTTCATATTTCCAGCTACCTGCTGATATCCACTATTTAACCTTTCCATTCTGTCATCTATTTAATCTTTCATCCATCATTCAGTCTGTCAACATTCCGTCTATTCATCCACCCATCCCAATCCAAACCTATCCGCTCATTTTCAGACCCATTCATCAAACCTATACATCCATCCACCTTTTTACTCAGTTATCCATCCTTTCACTTAGCCATCCCCCTATCATCCATCGGCTCATCCATCGTTTCAGTCATCCATCCATCCATCCATCCTTTCGCTTATCCTTCTTCCCTTTTACTCCATCTTTCCAAACACTCATTCCATCCATCCATCTATCCATCCATCTGTCCATCCTCTGTTTCACTCCACCCTTTCTCTTATACATCCATCCTTTTACTCACCCATTCACCCTTTTTCCAATCCATGCATCCATCCATCCACTCATCCATCCATCCATTTACCCTTTAGCTCACTCATCAATACACCCTTTCACTCATCCATCTATCGATTCACACTTTCACTCATCCATCTGTAACCCTTTCATCCAGCTACCCATCTACCCTCCCTTTCACTAATCCATCCATTCTTTCACTCATCTATCCTTACACCCATATGTCTTTTCACTCATCCCTCCACCCTTTCACTCCATCCATCCATTTATCCATTCACCCCATTAGTCCATCCATTCATCCATCTTCCATTTCACTCATCTATGCAACCTTTAACTGACTCACTCATCCATTACCCATCCATCTTTTCACTCATCCATCCGTCCATTCATCCTCCCTTGCACTCATCAATCATTTCACTCATTAATCCATGCATCTATCCATCCACCCTTTCACTCACCCACCTTCCACCCTTTCACCTTACTTATGAACCTTTGTCTGCCGAGCTGCAGTCAGAAGAAGCCCAGCAGAACACCCCCCCCCCCGCTGAAGGTGCTAAAGCAGGGGGTTGATGACGCCCCTGTTCTAAATTCTGAATTAGGAAGAAAGGATTTCAATGTGTGAAGAAGAGAGAGTTTTATGCAAGTGTCCAGCCTCGGCCATAATTCTCACAATCACAACAAAGCAAGATCAGATAGATGTTTGTATCTTTGAGTTTTACCTACACCCTGGGTACTCGGGGTTCTTTTCACAAATAGCATGTGAATAAATCTATGTGTGAAAATTAACTCTTACACTTTTGAGTCGCTTAACTAATTTTGGCAATTATTCATTTACAAGTGCAAAGTTACTTATAAGGGTAAACTTAAATATCTCAACCCTGAAACAGGAGGCGAAGCCAAATCTAAGAATGTAAATTACTACAGTCAAAAAGGAGCAGTAGTAAGGTCAGCACCACACATAGCCAACCACTGATTCTGAAACACCTTCCTATAGAAAATAATGGAGACAGTGACTTAAAAGAAAAGCGAAAGGAAATAATATTATATTAAAATGATTTATTTAGATTTTCTAAAAATACAGTAATTAAATTGAATGTTAAAACACATAGGTTTTAAAAGTAATTATTATCAAAAGATATATATTTTAAAAACTTTTTTTAAAACACATTTTTTCTAAAAGAAAATGTGCATACATTTCAATTACTTTTAATTTCAATTAATTATATACATTACTTTGTGTAATTTCTAATGTATAGTTAGTAAATATAAACATTTTAAATTAGGTGGACTTTTTTAATACATCTTAAAATGAACTGTAATTGAATATCTCACTTAAATTAATAGTCCTTGAAAAAATAATTTTTCAGTTTAGAATTACTACAGGTAAATTTTCGCATGTATTTAGACGTCTCCACCATGGGGTGGAGAGCTCCGTCTGTAAAGCAAAGGGACATGTGTAAAAGTTTATGAAACTTAAAAAAAATTGAAACAATATTTTAATCTAAATTGTTCATGTTAAAGCATTTTATATCTTTATTTTAATTGTAGAAAGATATAAACAGTTACAACATTAAAAACCTAATTTCAATTTAAAATCTATTTTATTCTGAAACTATTATATTAAATTCTATATATCTTGTTCTGTAGTTTACAATATTGAAAGAAATCCTGCCAAAAGTATAAAAACTATATTTTGTTCTGTATTGAAAATTCATTAAATCACTGAAACTATTTATAGAATGTTCTGTTTGTGGCAGCCCAGGCTGCTGTGGTTTCAGAAGTAATTTTCTTGGTGGGAAATCACAAATTATTCAGGATTCAGGATTGTGAGGTTGTCTTGCAGCTGTGTTCAGCACCTTTCTTCACATGATTGCTAATGGTATGCTTGATGTCTGTGTGCCCCTGATTCTACCATGGTATCACTGGCTTTGCCTTTGTGGATTGAGAGTTGAAGAGGGAGCATACTGTTGTCTGAAGGGTGGGTTTGAGGCCAGGATGCAGTTGAATGATGGTGGCATCAGAGTCTCATAGGCATTTCAATTACTTATGGACTGTGTCAAAGATTAAGTACTTCAATGAACAGAACTGTGGGGTGCATAACTTTGCACACTCTCAGTGAAGGTTCTGCAATGCACTACATTGAATGAGATGACAGTATGATCAGTCCAGTCAAGGTGTTTCGGGACACTGCAGATAGACGGGTGTTGCAGGAGCAGATGCACTCAGTTATTTTGCCCTTAGAATTGAGAGGCAGCCTGACAAGCTGTTTTATTTTGGCAGTATCTAGGAGGTTGTGCAAAGTGGTAATTGGGGTATTAGTTGAGGAAGTGAGTACCCAGGTCAAGTTATAACCACAACCCTTGTCAGGGTGTGACACTAAGACAATAAATAAACCCGAGCTCAACCCCCTGCCTCTGGTACCTATTTCATTGAGCAGACATGCTTAAATTTAAGGCAATATGCAAACTATTTGTGAAGTTCCAAAATAGTAATAAAGTTAAAATACAACACAAGAAACCCCAAACCAATTTAGATAAAAAACATGGACATCAGGCTGTGCTTGACTGGAACCTAGACAAACGTTTAGCAGACCATGAGAAATTTAAATTTCATGCCTAGAGAAGGTCTCTCGCAAGTCAGATACTTTTGGGGACTTTGCCCAAAGAAGATGTCTACCGTTAGACTTAGTCACTTTTTTGAAGCTCAGATTCTTCCAGTGTAGACTGCAGGCTGTAGCCGAAGAAGGCTCCAGGAGGCTAAATACATTTGAAGTCCAGCTGAACTGGATTTGCTGCTGCAGAAAAATGCATCCTTGAATTGGCTTAGCATGTTGGTCCTGATCCTCCTGAGGTATTTGGAGTCAGACAGCTTTCTAGTCCCAGGCTTTAGGAAAAGTTGGGTGGAATACTTTGAAACCAGCAAAGGGTCCAAGACCTTGGAGATGGCACTTGGGGTTAAGGACTTACTCCAGCAGAAGCTAGCAGCAGGGTCCAAGGCAGGTCCAGTTGAAACTGGTCAGTCCAGCAGTTGTGATTCTCTATTTGAACAGGAAGTCAGAACTATGACCCTTGGAGTCCATGTCCTTGCCTGAGTACAAGAGGGAGAGAAGGCCCAGTCATCTAGGCTGTTCACAGGTCACAGAGCAGATCCGATTCTTTCCTGTTTTTCCACTTGTCCAGAAAGTGTTCTGAAGAGGGCACTGTGGGTGATATATTTATGTCTGACACCCACCTGTATGTGGGGGTGACTCCAGGCCCCTCACTAATTAATAGGGTAAAAGTTCCCAGGGGCAACCCAACCCACTTTTTTCAGCACTCTGTGTGTGCCAGTGCATACAATTCCACTGTGCCGCTCTATGCTTAATTCCAAAATGGAGTAACCCTTCTCCCCTTGTACGGAGCCTTTTACCAACCCTAGAACACAGGCTAAGGAAATGAGCAACACCTGCTCATTGCTCACTATAAACTAGTTCTGGCTGCAGCTTCTTAGCAACTGGGATTTGTACCTGATTGACTGGGGACACATAGAAGGGCCCTACCTAAGTGTCAGCTAACATTTGCCTGTGACGGGGAGGGCCTCTTCAAAATTAATCACGTTCCTGGTCACAGTCCAGATGGTCATCTTGTCAGAGCGAGAGAGACATCTCTCCACATCCAAGGCCATTTTTCTGCTCTAGGAACAGTTTCACCTTATCAAGCAACCTATTCAGCTGGCAAGTGACAGTTGAACTTCATGCACACCGTCTTTGGGCATGGAAAAGGTAACTTTCGAAAAAAGTACCTTTTCCAAAATATTTACTCCAAATCTAACTTTACCAGGGAATTGGGCTTGTTATGACTACATTAAAATGTCCAAGTATGAATTTTATAACTGTTTCCGTGCTGGAGATAACAATATTACATTTATTAGGGTTCCCCTTTGCTTTTCTATTGAAAAGCTAACCCTGAAACAGGAATTAGCTTTTGGGGCCTTTGCACTTAAGGACATGTTTAACATTAAACTTTTGTATGTCCTTCTTTTAAGTACCATGTCCCCTGCCTTATAGCAAAATGGCCTACTCAGCAGTGAAATTTATTTCAAAGGAAGGTTTGGACCTCTGAAAAAGTGTTATTTTGGCAGGTTGAATTTGCAGTTTTAAAACTGCACTGCCAGTCTACGAATGGTAGGCCTACAGCCCTGTTTGCATTATCAAGACAGACGGTGGAAGAATGCGTGATGCAGCTCACTGGTGATATTGAATTTACAGGCCCTGGGTACAATTTGTACCATATACTAGCTGAGTTGTCTCCAACCAGTCGATCGCGAACTACCAGTTGCTAAATTTCAGAGTTGCTCCTAGCCTTGAGTTCATTTTTAACTAAGAACTGCAATAAATAAGTGTTGTGTTTTCCTTTTAAAGTTAAGGAAAGGCTATGTTTATGTTAAATTAAAGGCTCCAAATAGCAGAGCCTGATAATGAGATATATGAACCATGTGGCTCACAGAGGATCAGAACTAAAGCACTGATGTATTTAACTCTTAAATACAAGGCTTTCTCAACTCAATATTGGAGCATGTATTTTTCTGTTATAAATATGGCACCATGTCTATAGACCACTAGGTGTAATATGCCTGGTGTTTGTAAATACTCTTTGATATGGGAGGAAATTTAAATGATTCGTTTTATGTAATGAATATTAACATACATTTATCTCTTCAGTTGCATTTTCTCCCCATTTCAAAGTGCCATAAATACACAAAGCAGGCATCTTGCTCCCAGTGGCTGGTAGATACACTGCCATATTTATAACTGAAAAATACAGCCATTTGCTTTTAAATGGGATACATTTAAAGGGCATGGAAAATGTTCTATCAGTGCAGAAAAATGTTCCTTGTTATGTACATTTCTGCAGAACATTTTTCTACACTTTAAAGTTCTCCTATTTAAAACTAAATTGGTGTATGTCTGTGTTGTACAAGTAATGGTGCCACATATATTGAAAGGTATGTCCTGTGCCACAAGTACATACAACACAGGCTCTCAGTCAACCATACACATACATCTCATTCATTGACAAACTCATACATCCCCAGAGACTATGCACTCATTGATGCACATGGCAGCCCTATCATAATACCTCTAGTCACTGTATTTTGTTCAAACCATAGTATCAGACTCCATGAACATTGGGTTTAAAGTCAATGAAGCTGGGTGAGGGGGTGTCTGGTATCAATTGAGTAGCTCACGATGATTTTCACTGATCAGAAGTAGCTCTCATTACAGAACAGGTTGGAAACCCCTGGTCTATGCACATATAGGCAAGTTAAATATGTTAATTAGAGGTATCACAATTTCATCAGGTTGAAAGGGAGAGCACAAGCACTTTACCACTGGTTAGTCGAGGTAAAGTGCACAAAGGTAAAGTCAAGGCAAAAATATGGGGGTAGGCAACACAAAAGATCGTAAATTTCCAACAAATATGTTGTTCTTTTAGTTTGGTTGTAGTGATGAGGACGATCTTATCTGAATGAGGGGTTTGTTTAGTGTGTGTGGTCTGTGTTACCATTCTCTCACATGATCTTCATCTCTTGATACCTAAGGAAGGAATCACGCTAAGGGGAATGATTTTACGTCAATGAAAAGAAAGGAAAAATATGAATTGCCAAAATACAATTTTAAAAAACACAAGATGTTTGAAGGAAAATGTGCAAAAAATTAAACAAATGTCCAAAATATGTTTAAGGAAAAGACAACTATATCAAAATCAAAATTAATTCAAATATGACATTTCTTGAAGGTATTCGTATGTGCCTGTATTGAATAAGGTTAGCTAAAACAGTTCAAAGAAGCGCAGAAGATGTCTGTTATGTTCTTATTCTTCTCTTTCTTCTATTTCTATTTTGCCTTTTATCTCTTTCTACTTCTCCTCCTGCTTTCCGACTTCTAGAACTCTGTTTTGTTGATGATTCTATTCTTGGACTTGAGCCTGTGAAGGAGACTCCGCTGTGGGTCCTGATACTTTGTAGCTTGATCTTTCAGCTTTGCTGAATAAAGAAGCTACTATCAAAAGGCCGTCCACTTTGCTACCCTTTCATCGCTACAATGTCATAGATGTTCAAGGTAATTCTGACAATTTTGTACCGGTGGCAATCTTGAAGAATATATTCATAGAAGGCTGGTATGATTATGACACGCTCGTATAATCACAGGAACTGATACTTAAAAAAAAATCTTACAAAATGTGGCACTACATTGGTATAAAAATAAATCTTACAAATTGTCACCAGCCTGGCTGATGAGAGGGTGTTACCCCCAAACCAGTCCCAGGATGCTTGATTCTAGTTAGGGGAGGACCGGGGTGGACTGTTCCCATGGGCAGTAGGGTCAAGACTGTTTTGCATATGGCTGGGTCCAAACTGGAATAGCATGGTGAGAAAAAAAGGATGGTTTAAACCCAGAACCGTGACTCAAGGTGAATGTTTGATTTGTTCAGCATTCCGTCCATCATTTTTCTTTATACTTTTGTCCACCTAAGTGGGAAGGGTATGCCCAGAGTGGGTCCTGTGCTCATTGTGTCACTGAATTCAAGCTAGCCTGGCTGATGAGGGGGTGATACTCCAAAACTGGTCCCAGGTTGCTTATTTCCGGTCCAGGGAGAACCTGGCCTGGCACTTCAGGCAGGACTGTTCCCCTGGGCAACAGGGTTACGACGTATTTGCATATGGCTGGGTCCAAACTGAGGTGGCGTGGTGAGCAAAGAAAACACAAGGAGATGATGGACAGAGTGCTGAAACTTTTCAGACACTCACCCTGAGTCACAGATCTGGGTTGAATCCATCATCGCTCTTTAGCTCACTTCGCCACCAAAGTTCAGACCCAGCTATAGGCAAATCAGTCTTGACCCTGAGCCTCATGGGAACAGTCCAGTCCGAGCTACCAAGCCAGGTCTTCCCTGAACCGGAAACAAGCATCCTGGGACTGGTTTCTGGGTAACACCATTCATCAGCCAGGCTAGCTTGAATCCAGTGGCAAAGTGAGCAAGGGACCTACGTCTGGGCATACTCTGCCAACTTAAGACGAACATAGCAAACACAAGGAGATGATGGACGGAGCGCTGAAACTTTTCAGACACTCACCCCCAGTCACAGATCTGGGTTGAATCCATCATCGATTTTTGGCTCACTTCACCACCCCAGTTCAGACCCAGCAATATGCAAATCAGTCTTGACCCTGAGCATCATTGGAACAGTCCAGTCTAAACTGCCGAACCAGTTCTTCACTGAACCAGCAGCAAGCATCCTGGGACTGGTTTCTGGGTAACACCCTTCATCAGCCATGCTAGCTTGAATCCAGTGGCAAAGTGAGCTAGAGACACATGTCTGGGCATACCCAGCCAACTTAGTGCAAACAAAGTAAACACAGGGAGATTATCTTTCTTTAGCTCACTTTGCCACCTCAGTTCAGACCCAGCTATATGCAAATCAGTCTAGACCCTGAGCCTCATGGGAACAGTCAAGCCCGAACAGTGACTCCTGGTTTGTTCCTTACTTTTTCTTGGCCCTTTTTGGCTTAAAATATCCCAAAATCATGGATATTTGTTGTTTTGGTGTTATTGTTCCCAACTCTTAGAAATTTGTTGTGGTATATTTATTGAGTTCTGTTATGACATTTTGACTGTTTTAGTTTTGCTAAATACTTCACACATTTTCGCAAGTTAAGGTTGCCTGCTCTGGTCAATAGCAATTAGGGGCTGAGGCCAGGTTTAAATTATTTAAACAGTGTGTTTAACCTTACAGGACTTTGGGACTAACTAATAATCCATTGGCTTACAAGAGTTGGCTTACAAGAGTGATTTAAGTATTTTAGATTGCAGGAAAAAAATAATCACAGTTCTTTCTCTGGCATCTTCTTTTGTCCTTTATTCCATTTCCGTTTCTGGTTTTGCTATAACAATTCTACGTGCCATTAAGTAGCCCTATTCTGAACACCTTCCTGCCTTTATTCTTCTGCTTTACTTCTTTTTGTTGACTTTTTCTCTTGTCCTTAAATGCCGATCAAACACAAATGATCTAGCTGTTCAGATCACTGCCATGTTAAAAGCGAGTGCCGCATCCATTCCTTAAAACTCCTCTACATTCTGGTACTTGTTGTTTTACTTTTAACAAAAAAGGATTCTGTGTAGATGAGGTACTAATTCCTGGCATCGGGCAATATAGGAGGTCAGTGGAATTCTTTAACTGACAGAGGAAAGAGGAATGCTGTACATAGGAGACTTTGGGCCAGATGTACGACCATTCTGTTTAGCGAGTCGTAAATTGCGACTCGCCATTTGTGACTCCCTAAACTGAATGTACAAGAGTGTCTCAGACACTGTTTGCGATTCCCAATGGGTCGCAAATTGCATGCCTCACAATATTCATGAGGCAAGCGCAATTTGCAACGCCATTGGGAATGGCTAGCACTCACAGGGATGGTGGCCTGCTGGGGTCAGCAGGCCACCATGTCTGTGACTGCTTTTTCAATAAAGCAGTTTTGTTTTTCAAATGCAGCCCGTTTTCCTTAAAGGAAAACGGGATGCATTTAAAAAAGAAAAATGAAACTTTTCAGTTTCATTTTTTAAGGGCAGACAGTAGTCCCTGGGACCACTGCCTGCTCTTAAAAGATATTTTCGCACCTATTCACAAAGGGGAAGGGGTCCGCTGGGGACCTCTTCCCATTTGCGAGTGGTTTACCACCTACTTGAAGTAGCTGGTAAACCGCAAATGCAGACGCAATGCATTCGCAAAACAATAGTACATTGGTGTTAGAGTCGTTATTAGGAAGGGACGCCCTTGGCAAGCCCCTTCCTAATAGCGAGTCGCAAGCGCTATTTTGCAAATCAGTGACTCACAAGATAGCGTTTGTACATACTACAACCGTTTTTTGCGGTAGCAAACGGGTTGATTTCCATTTTGTGGCCGCAAAAAACGGTCGTACCACTGGCCCTTTGTGCGGCGGAAAGGGGCATGAAACTTCAAGCAGAGGTATGAGGGGCACTGCACACGGAAATCGCTCTGCTGAGGTAAGAAAGCTAAATGTGAATATTAAAGTGATTACTGTTTACGTACTGAAACATGCTCCACGTGCACAGACATTAATTCACATGCTGCGGCATACTTGGAAAAATATGTCTCCTTCCTTTTGCGCCAAGCTTTAACAACATTATCCCCATCCATTTTTTCCAAGACTGCATAGAATTTTTTTTTTACTACATATTTAAAGGTAAGCTCGAAAGTAAAACCTTATTAGAACCTTGTGTAAGTTTCTTGCTTAAATATTCTTGCAGTTCTTATGTTTTGAAGCTGCTCATCTTGTGGACTTAGGTAGCAAAAGTTCTTGTAACTCACATTCTAATGGCCTCTTGGGCAATCTTTGAAGATTGCATTTCTAATTTAGGATTTCACCATTAACTATGCAACAAAAGCATCACCTGGGGAGGAACAGTATCGAACGAGTAATTAAAGTTCATTTATTGTCAATTATGTAGGATTCTGCAGCTATAATTGCAACTATATTTTTCATGTAATCCAATTTAAGTGTTGGCCATAATTAGTGGCACTTAGTGGAATTACATTTTGTTGTAGATTTCGCCAAAATGAACTGTGAAGGGAGACAAGCCAATGATTGAAACAATTGGGTAAATGCTCCAATACAAAACACCAATTCTCCTGTACTATGAATCACCACGCCTTTTAATAACCTGTTTCAGATGGAGATCAAGTACATTGAAACCACCTGGCTATTTAATCCACTGCTAATATGCTAGTGATTGCTATGAATTTAATGTATTGGAACCAGAATGAATTAATCAAAGATCTTGCATCTTCAATTGCCAGGCGTTCAACAGTTGGACTGATTATAGTTTTGAGAGACTTCAGAAGCAGTTATGCAGTAGTGTACAGGTAAAGAGCAAAAGTGACCAAAATAAAATAAAACCGTGAATGTGATGTACAGATCATTTTAACAAAGCGATAGAAAAACGTAAAAATCTGAAACTGTGATAGGTAATGGAACACAAATACTATTTGTCATCAATGGTAGAAAGGGGCCTAACAAAGTATTAATAGTTTAATGAAAACCCATAATGAATGAAGGAAAAAATTGAATCATTAACAAATGTGCATGCTGGTCATAAACTAATCTTGAGCAAAACAATTTGAATATATTTAGTCAAATAAATACACCAGAGATACTCAAGATCTGAAATTGTGGGAAGGACCATGGAAGGTTAGCTATAGTTTTAAGATTTGCCTCAGTGGTCAGGGACATCTTAAGGATTTTAGGGGCCTGGACCAAATGTATTTTGGGGGCCCCTGTTCAGAACCGCTTTGAATTTATGATCAAATTTCAGCTCTTTCAAGCTCACTGTGGTGAGGTCACAGAGTACACAGGGACCCTTGTCCAAATTCTAAATGTGTTTACATCTAATATTCGGGGATAGTGATGTGTGTTTTCAATATTGTAACACAGCAACAGCTCACTATGATAGTACACATAATTTCTGTGACACCCCACCATTTCTCATAATTGAGGTTCCGTTTTGATCTAATAAACACTTTTTTTTATGGCTGTTGCATGAAACATAATTATAACATTTCTCAGCAAAAATGTCTAAAATGGATTTGTGCACATCACTCACATAAAAAATAAATTAAAGGAAAAGAGCTTTTAAAACAATCTGTCTAAGAACTATTCAAGATCACCAGGTAAGGATTATCTGCAGAACAGAGCTGGCTCTATCAGGGGCCCCCATGAAAGGTTGGGGCCCTGGGCCAGAGCCCACTTCGCCCATGCCTTAAAACATCTCTCTCTGTCAGTGGTATTGACCAGAGTATGTAAACAAATTGGTGTCTAAAGTATTTGAATTTTAAGAGAGTAAAGGTTTGGCATAATGTTCTGCAATGTTTAATGTTAACACCACATTGCACAATATCAGGTATCTTTCACTGTTGCCAGGTATATTGCTAAATAGTAACATTCTTCACTTTGAATTCAAATAATGCTGATAATTGTTGTCCTTGACAAATTGAAATACTGACAACACAGATCTTATAGCATGATCCAACCAATGATAATTCCAAAGATGACAGACAAAAAAATTGTTTGTGTGGTTTGACCATAGATGTTTTAGGCGGAGAGGTGCATGATTCCTGTCCAGTGGAATTGTCACCATTTCTTAAGAGAACTGAGATTTAAATAAAATGAGTAGATGAGTAAGAAAAGAAGAGCAGCAACAATAGCTGTGAACAGCAGAGGCACAGGATAGGATCTCTTTAAGCAATTAAATTCCCTATATTGTCCCCATTCCACCTCTCTGCCAGGGGAGATGTGCCTTTGGAGCCTCATTCAAAGGGTCCTGGCATTGTACCCATTAGCTCACCTCACTAGAGCTACTGATAAGAGGGCATGACTATATAAGGGAGAGAAGAGTTAACCAGTATTATGTGTGGGACTCTCAGGATCCCCTGAGGATTAAGAGATTTCTAGTGGAATCAGTAATCCTGGTACTATTTCCTGAGGGTATTCCTCATTTCCTCCAAGATGTCATCCAGTGTCTACTTTTAGCAAGTGAAGTCTCCAGGTGAAAGAAGCCAGATTTGCAGAATGTCTTCAGATCTAGCAATTCCTACAGAACTAGATAATAGCTCCATCGAAATTACCGAGGACCTCCTAACAAGGCCCTTAGTGGGTATGTGAATATATGAAGGTGACAGACAATGAAAGAAACACAAAGTGGCCTAAAATATTGGTAGAAGTGGGCCAGAAAGGAACAATATTGCTATGAGTGGACCACAAAGGAGCAATCCATGGTGTGTGGGACTGAATTTCATTGTGGTATGAATAGATGGAGCACTGTGAAACAAAGGGATCGTGAATTCATTCTGGCTACCTCTTTTATTTATGGGGATGAAAGCATGGAGAGCCTTAGTGGCAGAAGAAATGCATGGAGAATACATGTGTAATTTCTAACTACTCTTTTGTAACTTAGCTTTCAGGGGGTTATTCATGTGTGCACATTCTGCTTATGTTTGTATGTGAAGAAGTGTGGAAGCAGAATGCTAGGGCAGAATGGAAATTGTAACTGTTTACCTATCAACATTTTTACATTTTTAATATGTTAGCTGACAATTGTCACATTATTGCAAACTAACTGATAGTTTTCTTAGTAAAAAATATTGAACATCTCTTGTGATATTCCTCCGCTCAATCTGCAGTTTCTGCATATTAAAATATTCTGCATTTTCTGTAAAATTGTTTTAGGGCAAAACTTTGGGCCAACCTCAATTATGAGGTTTTTTATCCACAATATACCAGCTCATGCTTATAAAATCCTGATTTTAGAAAGTGACCTCAGCCTGACATGAATAATAAATAATGGGCATGCATAACAAACCCGCTGTTTGTTCAAACTGCATCTACTTTGAATGGCTTCCTCGGTAGCCTACCTTGGTCCAAAACGGATCAAAGCGAAGCAAACAATTGAAATTGTGTTTAAACCTTTTGATCTGCTTTTTAAAAAAACATGCCTTCTGAAATGCATGCATAAGCATTGGACACATTCAAAGCCTTTCAGTGAAACGCGCTGTAGAGTTCTCAAGAGGGTACATTTATTTTCCATTTAAATGGGTAGGTGTTGTGCTTTCAAATGCATGTCAGAAGGTACATCTATGCCATCTGTGAGGGGCGCCTTTTAAAGTGAAATGCTTTGTTGTGCTTTCATGGATTCCAAACGCTCTGGTTGCGAATGAGCGCTTCCAGATCTACAGCACATTGCTTACTATTTTAAAGAGCAGGTACACAATAAAAATGCCTTTTTATTTAAAGAGGACGTGCATCCATCATTGAGCAACCTACCTTCAAATAGACAAATCCATGGGAGAGTAGGCCGGAAGGGGGAGCAGGCGGAGACGGCACTCGCAGCCCAGATCCGCTGAATGGCAGGGCACAAAATGGACAAACAAGGTAGCGAGTTGGAGCCTAACTCCAGGGAGAGGCTACCCCTCCTACCCGCAATCAGCGTGAAAACAAACAGGGAACTTTATGACCCCATAAAACGGCATGTATGATGGCCTGAACAAACTATGAGGTGTCACAAGTATGGTAGACAGATAAGGGAACGTGATTGTGATATGTCAAAATGATTTATGACGTTTCAGCCATTGTGATTTATGACCTGTCACATGATTTATAAGCCTGTCAAAATGATTTTTGACTGCTAAATAAATTGATTAATGAACTGTCATGTCTATGATTTATGAGCTTCTCAAAATGATTTATGACACCCAGTGATGTGGGTTTAGGGCCTGGTCATTGTGGGTAATGACCACGGTACTGTCATGCAAAAATTAATTTGTACATGTTATGCAAAATGAACTGAGGCCAACATATACCCCAAGAAACAAGACACACACGTGTTGGCAAACTTTTTTGGGAAAATATGTGTGAAGTATGACATTGCATGGCAGTTTGGGAGTGGGCCCAGTGAGGAGGTTATGCTTCTTAAAAAAATATGCCTTCTGAAATGCATGCATAAGCATTGGACACATTCAAAGCCTTTCAGTGAAATGCGCTGTAGAGTTCTCAAGAGGGTTCATTTGCTTTCCATTTAAATGGGTAGGCCTTGTGCTTTCAAATGCATGTCAGAAGGTGCATCTATGCCATCTCTGAGGGGCACCTTTTAAATAGGGGTGGGCGGAATTTGCGAAATTCACTTTCGCAAATTATCGCGAAAATGTTAAAAATCTCCGCAAACACGCGGAAATATCGCGAAGACGCAGAAGTTTTTTCCCCTCCCGTTTGCGGTATTTTCTGCGTGGTCGCGGCTCGCCAACTTACCCATGCGGATGCTCGCGGGCGCGGCCATCTTGTTTTCACTTGTCTCGCGGTGCATGATCGTGAGAAGAAAGACGTGATCGCGCGACGCATGACGTTACTGCGGGCGCGAACTGTCGCAAGACAGCGCAAATGGCTACCAACAATCCAACATCTCGTGGAGAACGCGACCGGATCGGGAAAACTTGTCAGCAAACGCGGGGATTCAGGTAAGGCAATCGCGCGCACGTGAGAATGTATTATTTTACAGCGCGAGCAAGAAACAAATTATCGCCAAGCTGCGGAATGCGGAAATTTTGACATTTTCGCGCTTTCCGCGGAACGCGAAAATGCCAAATTATCGCAATTTCCACGAACTGAACGGAATTTTGGCCCAGGCCTACTTTTAAAGAGAAATGCTTTGTTGTGCTTTCTTGGATTCCAAATGCTCTGGTTGCCAATGAGCGTTTCCAGATCTACAGCACATTTCTTACTATTTTAAAGAGCAGGAACACAATAAACATGCCTTTCTATTTGAAGAGGACGTGCAGCCTTTGTTGAGCAACCTACCTTCAAAAAGACAAAACCATTGTTGTCAGCAGAATTGTCATTAAATGATAAACAAAGTGCCAGACTTCCTTAACAGCAAAGAAACGCTTTAAAGTGGAGTCTCAGTACTTCTCAATAGTAATGTTGTATTATATAAGAAACCAATGATTGGCCTTTGTAATTCTACATTTAGTGCCTTGACCTCTTCCAATATAGATGCCCAAGGGGAAGTCATCCATTTCATTTGTAATGTGGCATGTATGGAAGCTTCTATTCCATATAAGGTCTATTGGACATAGAAAGGTCTAAATCAAACACAGAACATAAATGGGAAACTTACCTAAAATATGCATGATCCCTTGCAACTTGTGATAAAATGTGGACTAAAACACATTCTACTGCTCGTTCAATTTTTTGAACACACACCTTATTTTTTTTGTAACATTTTTAAATATCAAAAATGTATACTAGCCAGTGGGAATACCTGCTGAAGGAGTGATGATACTGACGCAGCATAATTACAAATTGTCCTTATATGTCCCAATGTTGTGGCTTTTTGGACTGCAGTATGGTCGAAAATCACTATGCATCCTAATGGTCTTTCAGCCTTTTCCTTTCAGAAGTTATTTGTGGGTAAAATACATGGCACTGGTCTCTTAATGTATGAGTTGGTAAATTTGGAGATTTACTTATCATAATTGCTCTGCAACTTATCACCTGCAATTTCAAGTCAAGGGATGATTTATCAGTTCATCTCCGGTGGAACTTGCCATGCTATAATCATAGATTAGATAATTATGGAGTAGCCTCTTTACAGTTAGTTGCTAAAAGGGAATAGTGTATGGTTGCCAGTTATCAATATGGGTCTAAAATTGCTGACCAACTTCATTCTCTCGCAAACAAGTAATGCATATGAGAATTATAGCCTTAGGATTATTGTCATACAATTTGGTTTAGAGTATGTATACACCAAACATATAATATATGGGGCTTATTTACAAGCCCATAGAGCCACTGGTGCGTCACATTTAGTGACGCAACGGCAGCGCAATGGGCTTCCCTATATTTACAAGGCCAGGTAAATTCACCCAGCCTGATTTTTCAAGGCCTTGTAAATATGTTTCCCTTTCACGCATAACTTTGCTTGAAAGGGGCATGCCATGGGTGTTGCTGTGGCTGTTCCCATTCAACATCCATGGAACTTGATGCATTCCCAGATGTACAACATTTTGCAAAACTGGGAATGCGTCAGAATCCTACGCCTCGTAAGGAGGTGCAATGAGGAGAAATACTTTTATTTCTCCTCATTTTTTTCCTTATCTTCTGCCTGCTGCAATCCGCACGCAGAAGAAAGAGGAGAATGCCTTTAATGATTGTTTTTGTGCGGGAAGGTGTCCCTTCCTGCACAAAAAATAATCATCCCCTCAGCCCAGGCACCCTTGCAAAATGACGCAAGGGTATCTGCGCTGGCGCCTAGTTGCTGTTCGTGCACCAGCACAAGAGAGGAGGACAGGAATGCGCCATATCTTGTAGCGGCAAAACTCCATGTGGCGCTGTCGTGCACCAAACCTTCGTAAATGAGGCCCTATATTTATTGTATCCTCTTCTCCCTTTTCATTTTCTGACCTCTTCTCCTTCCTTTCTTTCTTCTACTAAACAGTCATTAGCTATTATAAGAAAATTAATTTTGAAGATTAATGATATTTTGTGTTATTGTATGCCCACTTTTATTATTTTTTTGATACATTATTTACTAGGGTTTTATGACTTAAATACAACAACCAAACAATTTCTGCAACTTTGCAGTGCATATATTGTTGAACACAGAGTTAAAAGGTACAGTACACAAAAAATAGAATAGGCCTTCTGCCAGTGACCTCATAAATAAGTCCATACACGGCTTAGCCAGGTTTCCATGTCATGGTATTTTCTCTCTGCAGTGAGGGGATGAGTCAGATGACAAGGAGTGGCTAGTTTAATTTTGGTAAAGATGGTATTGGAAGGGCGCTCATATGTCCTTTGAGTAAGCAGTAGGGTGTAGCTCCTTTACATACCGCTCAGAGCAACCTAAGGTATGGAGTCAATTACAAGTTCAAGCATGTCACTCAGGACTTGAAATACATATCACTAATAGTGTGAAATAGATGGACAAAACCAGGGCATGTGCAAAAAATTAGCCAATAATAGTCCACAACTTTGACAGGCACTATGTCCTGTCTCACTAAATTTGGCGATCCATTCAGGAGTGTCGTAATATTGGTGTATTTATTTTAAATGTATCAGTTTGTGTTTGTAATAACAGGTGTGTCTTTCACTTGTGGAGAACAGTATGCCCAAGTCTTATCAGGAAGGATGTGAGCCAAGGTGGCCTGCAATCCCTGTCTGGCTTCAACTATGGCCCTCGCCACAGTGGCCTTGAGCTCAACACGGAAAAAAAACTATGTACTCATCATGGGCTCAAACACCCATGCCTGGAAAGACCCTTGGTGGCCCCTTTGCTCTTGGAGATCCCCCCCACCCCCACGGACCACGCACGCAACCTTGGAATCATCCTGGACTCCGTACTCAAAATGGACCGCCATCCAATCCTCTGCTTCCACACCCTCCGCCTCCTCCATAAGACCTTCAAGTTGATTCCCTCCCGAATACAGGAAACCTGTCATGCACGCCCTCATCAGTAGCAGACTGGACTACGGCAACGCACGCTACGCGGGATCAACAAGAACCTCACCCGCAAACTCCAGAACGCCGCTGCCAGACTAGTCCTCAACCTACCGTGCCACAGCCACATCAGCCAACACCTACAAACCCCTATACTGGCTCTCTGTCGAGAAGAGAATCTCCTTCAAGCTTCTCACCCATGCACACAAGGCCCTCCACAACACCGGACATGCCAACCTGAACCACTGCCTCACATTCCACGCTCCCCAGCATTCTCTCCGCTCGCCCCAGCTCTCCCTTGCAACCGTGCCTAGGATAAAGAAAAGTAGAACAGGAGGGCGCTCCGTCACCCTTCCAGCGACCAAGGTATGGAACTCCCTCCCTCTACACCTCCGACAGACTGCCTTGCTCCCTAAGTTCCTTAAGGACCTTAAACCTGGCTCTTCGATGGAACTCAGTGAAGCTCCAGGATCTGCGGATCACCCCCCCACCCCCTTGAGACCAGTTCCGGGTGAGTAGCTTGCACCTGATTGATTGATTGATTGATGACAGAGGAACAGAGAAATGAGCTGTAGCATCCTATAACTTCTCTCAGAATGTATGTGGTAAGGAGTGGCAGGAGCAGTGGGAAAGGTGGGGAAGTCAGCGCTAATGGCTGAGCATATTCTTTAATATGCCAGTATTGCAAGCAAATAGTGTACATCCCTGTTTAAAAACTATTCGATGATAGGACAGCCAGTAAGGGCAACAATGAATAGTATTTCTATCGGGATTCATCATTGTGGAGTGTGTAGTCTTTTCTTAAAAAATGTACTAATACATTTGTTTCATGGGGGGCATGGTCAAGATGGCGGCCTGCTAGGAGCAATATGGCCTAGCTCCTCTGCCAGATCCTGAAAACCACCAATGGCACCGACATAGAGGTTGCAGCGCTATGCGATTATTCCCCCATCACAATCATTTTCCCCATCCATGGCAATACAACCCCTATGGAGACTGAACAATAAACTCCTCACATATGACTCTATAAAGACTGAGATTCGTGAGACTATCCAGCCTTTTTCTCCAGGCCAATGAAACAGCATCTACCCCACATAGCCCTAGTCTGGGAAACAATAACAGGTGTTTTAGGAGGAACGTTCATAGCCATATCGGGGAGATGAGATAAACAAGTGAAACTGAGGCAGATGTGAGGGAACTAGAAGAAACACACAGAAAATCGTGTTCTCTTAGAATATGTAGACAGTTGACCTTGTCCAGGAAACACCTCAAAGCCCTCAATTTGGGACAGGGCTGAATTTAATCTCCTACGCACCAAGCAAAAAAAAAAAAGTACTATGTGGGGGGGGGGGAAAAAGTGGAATGCCTCCTAGCCCATAAATTGAGTCCTCAAGTCCAAGAGTAGGATCACTGAGATACAAAGAAAGGCCAGTCACAAGGCACATTGCAACACCAATATCACCCACGTTTTTGAGCACTTCTATGCCACACTATATACAGCAGAAGAAACTGATCTACTAGCAATAAGCAGGTTTCTCTCCTTCACTCCTAGATGCTGACATCTGTGGGGATGTGGTGCCAGCCGCCATCTCTAACTGGCCCCGGGAACTGATGGCTTTACCCCAGGCTTTTATAAGCTCTTCAGGCCCCAGCTTGCCCTGGTTTGTGAATGCTTATTTAATTCATTTGCAGAGACTGGTACGCTCCCCGCCATGATGAGAGAGTTGCTGATCACTGTCATTCTCAAACCTAACAAAATATGCAAAGCTCTGCTCCTCATACAGACCCATCTCCCTGTTAAAGGTTGATGCTAAGCTGTTCACTGTAGCCCTTAAAGCTCGCCTATACATGTACATGCAGGGGCTCATTAACCCTGACTAGACTGGCTTTATCCCCAAAAGAGGGTATAGATACAACACCAAACGCCTTCTTCATCTTATGGCTAAGGCTGCTCGCTTCAGCACACAAGTGCTATTTCTATCTATTGCTGCTGAGAAAGCATTTGACCATGTAAATTGGCCGTTTCTTCAGCAGGTACTGAAAAGAGCGGGACTGGGGGACAGATTCCTGAGGTGGATATGGAGTGGATATACCAATCCTACAGCCCGTTTGAGAGTTAATGGCCTAACTTCACACTTGCTCGCAACAGCTAGAGGCATCCGACAAGGCTGCTCATTGCCCCCCACCTCTTCACGTTATATATGGAACAGTTCGCCGAGAGGGTACTTCTGAATACACTAATAAGGGTTATTTTCTTTGGCCCCCAGGAACATAAAATAGCCCTCTATGCCAATGACATCATGATAGCCCTTACTCAGCCCCTATTTTCCCTCCCAGCTCTCATGACCACACTCAAGACTTTTAGCGAAGTCTCTGTTTTCAAGATAAATATTCAAAAGACTCTAATCCTAAATTTGACACTTTCACTGACTGACCAGACCCACTTGGAAACTCATTTCCCTTCCCCTGGGTGAGAAACTGAGTGACCTATTCAGGCCTCACACTATTCCCCACTTTGCGCAAGACTGCTGACCGCAATTTTGTTAACCTACTTTCTATGACCCACAAGGACCTACCGAGCTGGAAGCCCGGAGGTCTTTCCTGGCTGGGTAGGATAGCGTCAGTGAAAATTACGCTATTACCTCGAATACTCCACATTCTACATTATGCAAACACTCCCTCTAATCTCATCCCCACATCTGCTGGGCAAACTCCACATGATGAAATACTGCAAGAAATCTCACAGGGCCAGGATGCAAACATACCTCTCACTGGAGTATGGAGGCCTGGGAATTCCCAATCTTATCCATTGCTACTTAGCCGCCCAGCTACAAGACATGACTGAATGGAATAGGCCTCTCACATTAAAAGACTGGTGTTTCATTAACCAGGCCAATGCAGGTGTGCACATTTGGAAAATCCCATGGTTTCCCTATAAATACCGCCCCATAGAGGTCTACATCTCATCCAATACGTGGGTGGCTGTGGCAGAGTGGAACAGAGTTATAGTGAGAAAGGGAATGTCCATCCGCATCTGTCCCATTCACGCCCATTATGAGAAATCCCACATTCTCCGAGGCCCAAGCAACCTCAGAGTACCTCGCTTGGCAAATGGCCAATTGCAAGCGAACTGGTGACCTATTTGATAGTACAGGTGCACTGGACTTCCCACAACTCCAAGCCAATTACAATCACACAAATTCCTAACAATGGCACTACTCAGCCATCAAGCACTGATTCACTCAGCCTACAATCCCCCCACATGCTTCCAAACTGCTGATGAATATCAAAAAATGGATCATTACTAAAGCAGAAGACAAACACATACTTTCTGACATGTACAGTTACCTAAATACACTATCTGATCCCAGCAAATCCCCGCCCAAGACAATGGGAAGCTGAGCTGGATTGTATCCTCACAACAAAAGAGTGGTCCAATATCTTGCACAGGACTCGTATATCAGCTTACAGTGCCATGGGAAAAGAATCCCTATTGAAAACCACCCACTGCTGGTACTACACCCCAGCCAGACTGGCGAAGTGGAAGCCCCGGACACCTGCTGACAGAACTGAGGCCAAACAGGCACCCTGACCAACTTACACTGGTGATATCCTAAACTAAAGAGATATTGAGAGGAAGTAATTAAACACAGTGACAAAATCTTCTCCAGATATATCCCACACTTCCCCAGCTATCTTTTAAAAGGGCTGCCAATCCTTTGATCTACCATCTCCACTCTGCCAGGGGGAAGGCCATGACCCTGGCCCTTTGGGCCACAAGGTAAATAATCCTAGCTAAATGGGGCACGGACACCACACCCACCCACACAAACTGTGGGACACAGTGACCATGGAGAAGTTCACAGCCTTCCTTGATCACGCACTTCCACAATTTGACAAAATGTGGGGGCCATGTGTACTTTTTTTTGCTCAGGCTGCCCCTGAACTCACTTGTCCCTAATACCTCTGGGTGCTCAGATTGACAGGAGGAGAGGCCCATGGCGAGTGAACAGACCTAAACCGACTCGAAGAATAAAGGAACGCCACCCTAAGGACACCCCAACTAAGCTCTAGGTCACCTACCCACTTACACCCTGACCCATGTGGACCCCATCTCTAAAAGTTAGAGACCCCCCTTCACCCACTCTCCTCACCCTTTCCTTCCTTCGCTCCTCCCCTTTTTCTTTCTGGTTCCACCACACCAGCCACAGGTTGTAGCTGAGAGTATATTTTACTCATACAACCACAATAAAGAGATTTAAAACATAAAATTGTCTCATTAAAGTGTTAATTCTGGTAGAAAGTTTTAGAACCTATCAATAAAAATATGGCGTTAATACACATAAGGCTCTTTTAAATAGGTTCCACTTAAATTTAACTTTTTTTATTGAAATCAAAGCCAGTAAATAAACTTCATATGCCAGAGGACCCAAAGCAAAGAACCTAAGCTAACAATATAAGAGGAAGGAGGCCATGTCTGAATTTAGACAGATGACCCATCGTGAGGTGCTCAACATGGGCAGGAAGGCCTGCAAGCGTAAAGTTTGTGAGAGAGACTACACTGACAGAACCTTTACCTAGTTTACCAGAGGAGATAGGCCTTCTGAGTTACCCGCTGACATTCACAAGAGTGAAAAAACATTATGACCAAACCGGTAATGATCCCAGTGATTTTCCAAGCATTCTATGAGACTCTATATGCCCCACTGTGAAGTTAGCTGTGGCAGGTATATCCTGCTTTCTTGATCGGTACTTGCATGGTAAGATAGTTTGGCAAGGGAACTGCTAAATTCCCCGATAACACAAGTAGACATAAACAAATCCATCCTCAGCCTCCCTCGTGGTAAAGTGCTGGGAGGAGATGGCCTCCTGGTGGATTTTTATAAAGCATACATCAATATTCTAGTGCCTAGGCTGCTGGATATATATAAGGCAGCAATTCCTAAGGCAAGTTACCCCCTTCCACCTTGGAGGTGGTTATCATGGTCCTGCTAAAGCCTATTAGGAATCCTGTGACCTGCCCCTCGTGTAGACTGCTCTCTCTGCTGAATACTGACAACAACTACTACAAATACGTTTGGTACAACACGTTCCTTTAGCACGTAAGTTATTACAACAACTTGCTTTAGGGAAGTGCTGGACTTTAAAGTAGTATAAATTACTATTACAACTCCAGTTGGTGTATCAGTAGGGAAGGTGTTGGACTTAAAATTCAACACCAGTCCAACAACGTATTCCCTAAAGTAAGTTGTTGTAATGACTTGCGCTTTACAGGAACACGTGGTAACCTGCAGTCAGGGTAGTGACTGCATAGTAAAGGCACTGCTTGGTTTTCACTGCGTGGTAAAGGAGGTTTACCTGCACTTCCTGGCATTGCCGGACCAGACAGGTTTCATCACCCAACAGTCCACCGCCTTTATCCTTTGAACGCTAATGGCCATCCACCATTGGCCTTCCTGCCTCCACCTGTGCAGGCAAAAATGCACGTGCCATTGATTTATATATATTCAACTGCTCTATAATCAACAGCCTCTCTTTAGTCTGTTATGAGGGGACCGAAGCCAGCCTTAACTAGGGCTGGGGTGCACACCTATCCATCAGACCATATGGCCCGGTTTGGGAACATCACCAAAATCACATAGTACATCCAGTAGACTCCCAAATTGTTGAGTCCACTTGAGAAATAGACAGATGGCTGGACGAAAAGGTTTACACATCTTTGCGTAATACATGCTTTTTTCATTAATGCACATGGAATGTGCTTATTATGAGAATTTAGCCGTATTTAAAACACATCAGTGCACAATATCTGAAGTGTTCCTTAAAATCAAACTTTTCGTATTAACTTAGCTGATGACTGGGACCAAAGGTGAAAACTTTATGCAAGTCTGTTCAAAAGGTTCAGGGAAATGTGGGTGCACAATTTGAAACATTTGCTGCATTCAACTAAAATTGCTGATTCTGTGACAATCTAAAAAAGACGAGAAGAAACGATTGAGCCAATGGTTATTAATTTCTAAAAAAAAGCTCCCTAGCTAGTATTCTACTTCAACATATCTTAGCTCAAGTGCGTCATTGCTGAAGGAAACAGCTATATGACAAACTGTCTTGAACTCACTACTAAAGAGCCATCTTATTTGAGTAGTAGAAGCCGTCATTGTTTGGAAAACAAGCAGGACTTTCATGTTGCTGGTCCCATGCAATAAAGACTTCGTCCATTAACTCAAACAGGAATGTTTCTTGAAGTGAGTGCCAAGAATACTTGCATATGGGGGTACTCCTCGGTAACAGCATAGCTGGAATAAATTGATAGAACTATATACTTCACAGAAGCATTCCTTGTTATTGAGAAGCTTTAGGTCGAGCATTCCCATATGTCATGTTTTGAATGTCTCACTAAATGAGAGGTCTATGTTCTACAAACTCAATCTACAACTTACTATTCAGGCCCAAGAAGGGCAACATGCAAGTCTTGCTTGTTTTCCATGCAATGGGGACTTCCACTACTCTGATAAGATGGCTCTTAAGTAGTCAGTTCAAGACATTTTTTCATACAGCTGTCTACCTTCAGCAATGGCACACAGCTAAGATATATTTTCAAGATATGTCCCTAAGGACCAGTCATATGGAAACTGTAGATGTCTGGATGATGGCAGTCTATAATCAAGTTTCTGCTTGATCATTATCTTCCCATTACATGCATCAGAGCACCCTTAGCCCTATGAAGAAGGAAGAAAACAAGCAAGATTCTAGATTTGAGCAGTGTATTAATTATGACCGGTTAAAAAAAGATTGAATAACCTGCCATTCTGAGGTCGCTTTCAAACTTTGTTAGGTAGCACATTTTATATTTCCCGTTAATGTTTAGATATTTCTACCAGCACCAAGAAGCTACAGTGATCGCTGTGCTTAAGAAATATCTTTAACACAACATAAAATAACATTGAATTAAATACATAACAGCACAGAATAAAATGGCGGTAGCTAAATTTAACTTGACCCTGATTTCCCATAAGTACCTCCAAAGTAACAGAAATAATGCCTGCATTATCCCACTAACCTTAATTTTATTTGATCTTTCAGAAGAAGCTCTGAGCAAAAGCCCAGAGGGACATTTGCTATGACCTACAAGGAGGATGCTGCACTGCCTACAACAGAGAGAAGCAGACCCCAAAAAGAAAGCTCAAGAAGCAAGGGCCCACAAATTGAACCCTGCACAAAGGATGTTTCCACAAAGTGAGAGTTACAGGAGCCACAAATACCTTGCTGCCCAGATGGCCAGTAGTGGCTAAAACAACTGCTGTGGCTCTAGACAGTCAATATAGTTCACCCTCTCATACCTACCCAAAACAACACTGACTTTGTCACAAATAGTATCTGAAGCCATTCTGCCTGATAAAGAAATAGAGGTTTTCCTCGTCATCTGATGGAATTAGGTATGTTCTGTTGGCTGTGCTTGGTCACTCTGACATCAGAAAATCTGGAAGCATTGCTTTGCCAATATAGCTACACAGATTTTATGGTTGACCTTAAATTCAAGATCCAATTTCCAAAGTCTGATTGATCAACCCATTGTTGTTTGTTGGTTTCCATTAAGGGCAATTTTCAACTGTGTCTAGTCAGTCCCAATAAATGGCACCATGAAGTTTTGCCACTGGCGCTGACATATTTTAGGTGTGAATGAATCATCAGTAGTCACACTGCATTAACAGTAAAAATCTGGGTTCCTAGATCATTTTGCCTGAAGTGTATTGAGTGCAGATGACTAGATATGGACTATGTGAGCAACAAGATTATTGACTTTTGGGAATTATCACTTATCATCCTAAAACATCACTCATTGACTTGGGTGATGATCCTGTTATTTTTTAGTGGTGAGCATGCGGATAAGTTAACTTATGGAACTCCTTTTCAAATTTTCTACCCTCTGGAATTAACCCCACTTATCTGCCTCTCCTTCCAGCAAAGACAATTTAGACATTAGTTACAAATTGAATATACTAGAGCAGGCTTCATTCATCATTATTCTTTATCTGGCACCATTGAGGTAACTCTGCATAGAAAATGTTAAATATTTAAGACCTGAAAGTCCCTGAAGACAGTCAAGGACTACTGCACCTTACTATATAGTACTGGCAATAGATACCCGTATTACTTGTATTATTGCATCTTCCAAGATAAGCAACATAATTGATTTTGGTGATCATACATTGGTGCTAAAACACGATAGATTACTTGTATTATAGCGCCTCACTAGATAAGCAAAATAATTGAGTTTGGTGGCCGTACTTTGGCGCTATAAGAGGCAAGGCTTTTCTGGCTTTCTGTGAGCCTCCTTTTTTTATTTTAAACTTCTACTCTTTTGGATAGATTTCCCTCTGACTCTATGTTGAATTTATCAAATGCAATTACTTGGGTAAGGTGAGCACTCAGGCAGATGAATTATCAATAGCTGTTTGAAACATACAACGTAGTAGCGAGGCATGTATTTTTCAGTCATTAAAACTGTAAAACATTCACGGCCTGATTTAAATCTTGGTGGGACACGTCCCGCCATCGCTTTTTCATTGGTCTTCTCACTTGCTGACTTGGTAGTACGTCAGCCCAATTTAAATGTTGGCAGGTCCATGGGCGAAAGACCACCATGGTCCTGCTGCCTCCACCAGGAATCTTGGCACGCGTTGACAGCCAGAAGCCACTAGCGGTGGGGCTCCAGCCAAGAATCCTTACATGGTGATTACAATGTGCCTTCCTGTCGGGACAACTGTGATAGGAATCCCTCCAAATTCGAGTTATCGGATTCACAGAAAATAGGTGAAAATTTAACTATTTTGGGTTTCCCATCGCATTACTATTTTGAACCTGATTGTCTAGGTCCTTCCTGTGCTGCTGTGACTTTACCCAGATGCTCAGCACCACTGCTGTCACCGGAATCTGAGGAAGGCTGATATGCTATTTGTCTCACTGTGTATTGTATGTTACTGTTAACTTTCTCCTCGTGTATGTGAACATTGCATTCACATGCAATTTATTTATGTGTCATGCATATTTGTTCATCTTATGTTATGTTATGTTCAAATGAATTTGTAAAGCGCACGTACACCGGGGTGGTTTCATGGCGCTATTTTGATTGATACTCAAGTCCTGGAAAATTATTCAAAAGCCTGTCGGAACAGCCAAGTCTTGAGGAGGCTCCTAAAACCAAGGAGATTGGTGCAGAAGCAAATTTCAGAGGGGGGGGGAGTTCCAAAACGTGGGGGCCAAAACAGCAAACTTGGCACCACCAGTGTGCTTCAATTTAAATGGGGGGGATGGACAGAAGTTGCTTATGGGCTGAGCGGAGATTGTGTGTGGGGGCGTGCTTGTTAATCAAGTTGTTCACAAATTTAGGGCTTCTTCCATTGAGTGATTTAAAGATGAAACACCCATCCTTGAAGGCACAGCATTGAACAACTAGGATCCGGAGTAGTTTCCTTAGAAGAGTAGTGACATGGTAGTGCCTAGGTTGATTAAGAATCTGACGTGCGGCTTGGTTTTGTACCATCTGCATACGTTTGGATAGGTAGAGGGGGATGCCAAAGTATAGCAAATTGGCATTGTTGGCATGGGACATAACCATGGCGACGATCACCTGAATCCGAGCTTCATGGGTAAGGAGTCTGCAGATCTTTTTTTTCCTGAGTTGAAAAAAAAAGAGGTGGAGATCACAGATCCAATCTGAGACTTCATGGTGAGGTCCTGTCTGATTATTAGCCCAAGGCTCTTCGCCAAGCTGGATGGAGAGGGGGACTGGCCCAGCTCCCTGGGCCAGAAATGAGGGCCCCAGAGATTTTTAGAGATGCCACCTATTAAAACTAACTCCGTCTTATCCGGGTTCAGTTTTAAATGGTTGCTGTTCATCCATTAGCTAATGAACAGCATGGTAGACTGAAAGGCATGGACCAATTCCGGAGAATTGCTGATGGAAAAGATAAATTGAAAATCATCAGCGTAATTAAATGAACAGACTTGATGCTCTTTCAGAGCTCGGACAAGAGGGAGGAGGTAAAGATTGAACAACAGGGGGGAAAGTGAGGAGCCCTGTGGGACTCCGCAAGAAATTCTGATTCTAGGGGCAGTAAACTGGGCAGTGGAGACTGCCTGGGAGCGATTTTCCAAAAAGGAGCTAATCCAGCCTAGAGCGGGTCCCGAGATTCCCGCGTCCCTCACACGGTCGACCAAAAGATTATGGTGGACCATGTCAAAGGCTGCGGAAAGATCAAGCAAGACAAGAGCCTGCGAGGAGCCATTGTCGAACTCACTACGAAGAGCATCCAACACTGTAAGGATCACCGCCTCAGTGGAATGAGCAGAACGGAAACCCACCTGGTGAGGATCAAGAAATTCAGATTCCTCCAGGAAATCAGTAAGGCATCTCGTAACGTAGGCTTCCAAGACCTTAGCTAGATAAGGAAGAAGGGAGATTAGGCGATAGTTTGTTAAAATTAGCGGATCAGTGTCCACCTTCTTGAAAAGGGGAACGCCGATTGCCTCCTTGAAAGTTGCAGGGACGATGCCCTGGAACAGCGACTCATTTAAGAGATTGAGGGTTGGACTGGGGAGAGCAATGAATATTTCTTTCAAGATACTAGGAGGACAGCAATCAGTGGGGGAGCCAGATTCGACTTTATAAAGAAGGTCCCCAAAGGCCTGCTCACTAATTGTAGGGAACTGCGAAAGAGTACTATAATTTCGGGTAGTACAAGAACGGAAATCAAGATTTTGGCAGGCTGGAATGCTGGAGTTGATTTTTTTAAATTTTATCAATAGAGAAAATATTCAATAAATCATAAAAAGTTTGGGAGGGAGTAGGCTTGATTGAGACTCTATCGGAGTTAGACAACTCATTCACAATGGAGAAAATCTCCTTTGAACGATTGGTAGTGGTCAAGATTTTAGAAGAAAAGTATCAGAATCGAATTTTGTATGTTTTCAAAGTGTTCAGGTAGGACAATTTATCTTCAGGTAGATAATTACGTCTCCACTTTCTTTCCAATTGCTGCAAAGCTAGTTTTTGATTTTTCAGATCATGACGACGAGCGGCATGGATCTTCCTGGGAGGCGCAAACTTATCACTAGCAGCCAGTAACCAAGTAGTTAACTGTCCATCAGCCAAGTTAATGGAAGACTTAAAAAGAGGGACAGAGTTAGCAAGTGAGTCAAGAAATAAGAGTTTCTCTATCTTATTCCAATTTCTGCATGTGCCCCCTTCGGAGATGGGGGTTCTGGTCAAAAAGTTATTGTTAATAGTGAATTTGATCACATGGTGATCTGACCATGTGCACGGTGAGACTGATACAGGGGACATAGTGATGTTAGCTGTCCAGACCTGATCAAGGGTGTGCCCCTTGAAATGTGTAGCCGAGGGCACCTGTTGTATAAGGTTCAGTCCTGTGAGTAGCTCGGAAAGTTCCGCCGATTGGGGGCCGCCAGGTGTTTCATTGGCCCAGTAGTTAAAATCACCAATCAGCAGAATGTTCCCATAGTTAGTAACTAAGTGCGCTACCTGTTCACCCAAAGAGTGAGGAAAAAGGGGCATCCTCTAAGGGGGCCTATAGAGCAAGATACGTACTAAAGGGGCAGCATCAGCTTCTAATTCTAATGTTACCACCAGATTATCTACTAGAGGTAGGTCTAATGGAGTTAGGACAGTAAATTTCCAGTTATGGCGTATAATAGCAGCAACACCTCCGCCAACTTTCCCCTGGGGACAGTTGGCTTGAAGGATGTAGTAAACTGGTGGTAGTGCAGCAAGGATGTCTGGTGATGACTCCTGGGATAACCAGGTTTCAGTAAGCATGAGGAGATCTGGCTGCTCGAGCTTGAGCAAAATAAAAATGTCAATCTGGTGCTTAACCATAATCATATAACAGAAAACGTCCGAGCACCATTACCGTCTTGAGGCTGGAAGAGATCAGTACTATGGGTACCACAAATTTCAGGAAAAACTGTTCTGGACGCCAGAATCCCCTGTTCAGTCAAACTGGAGTAACAACTAAGATGTGTAATAAGATAATGATAAGCTGTACTTACCTGTCTCCACACCCCCACAAACCTTGCATGGCAATGGTGCCAAATATCTTCAGAGGAGGCTGGACTTCTATCGACCTGTACGATCCCTCAGGTCAGAAGCTTTGGCTTTGGCTCGGGTGCCACGCATCAAAAGGGCTCGGCTAGGCGGCCGGTCCTTTAGCTTTCTTGCTCCGCAGCTATGGAATTCCTTACCGGTGTCCTTGCGAAACACCGCTAACCTGCTTGCCTTCAGAAAAGACTTAAAAACCTGGCTGTTCACTGGATAATCTGCCCCCTCTTTAGGCCCCTGCTCTTTTTACTATTATGTTTTCCAGCTCTTTCTTTGGTCTGGAGCACAAAAGCGCCGGGACACTCCTTTGGAGTAGCCGTTGCGCTATAAAAGTCCCATTTAACATAACATAACATAACATAACATGACTACGCTGCCAGGAAACCTACAGCATAACGGGAACATCTAAATCGGCTCAGCGCAATCCCGCAGGCCTGATGGCACATGAGTGCTGGCAGCCAGCAGAGAAGACTACCACCATGGCGGTCTTTTGTCTGTAGCCGCAACATCAAAATATGGCGGGGGATCGCCATCAGCTTGATGGAGTATTTGGAGCCACAGCGGTATGGCAGTAATATCTCCAAGATATAAATTAGACCCTAAGATTTTTAAGAAGAACTGATGTTTCGCTTATCTCTACATATGAATGTAAACAAAGGGGGCATTCCCAAAGTAATCTCTTTTACATTATCACAGTTGTTGTTGTGCTGTGGTATGATACAGAATCAATAATAACAACTCTTCTGTTAAGATTGGGCTAATCAATCATATGAAAAGTGTTGCCCATTTAGATGGCTCTGCTAGAATGTTTCCAAATAGGTGAATTTGGTTGTTACACTGATCCTCAAAAGTGTAGTACAGATTGGTCAAGTGGAGAAAAGCTGCAGTGTATCTACATCCCAAAATCTGCATTTCGCATTCCATACGTTATAGATATTTATGCTACCGCATACACCAAAACTACTTGTCTGACTTCCTCCAACACTGGCATGAATGTGGTGCTTGTGCTTCGAT
This sequence comes from Triturus cristatus, assembly GCF_964204655.1. Taxonomy (NCBI): domain Eukaryota; kingdom Metazoa; phylum Chordata; class Amphibia; order Caudata; family Salamandridae; genus Triturus; species Triturus cristatus. The sequence continues at coordinate 457,734,531 of NC_140580.1, read as the reverse complement.
TTGAAAACATTTTGTTTGGCATAACTCTTACGTTGTTTTCTAAAATATTCATCAAAGACCATAATCTGCCTATCAATTACTCCCCTATCAGGAAAACGTATTTGATACAGACTGTGAATAATAGGACCTGGGTGTAGCTAGGGGAGGACCATCCTGCTGAAATGGGGGTAGCAGAGCTGTTCCCTGCCCCAATTACATTTCAAAGGAGCTGCCACAGCACACTCACAAGGAGCTTGACACCAGGATTTTGTCACCCCAGACATCATGGAACCAGGGTAGGGAGGAAGGAAATTTCAGAACCATCTGTGGGAGCAAAAACTTCAGAAGTTTCTTCCACTTCAAAGCAGGCACCACGTATAAATAGTGGACCCGATGACTTTTCATCACATTTCTGGACCTGCGGAAGACTACAGAAGGACTACCTTGTATTCAAGAGCATTGCCCTGCTGCTTGAGTCCTGCATTGTTTCTCAGAGGACTTCTCTACTGCTTGAGACCTGCCTTGCTTCTACAGGACTGCTGTGCTTCTACCAGAGTGCTGGCCTTCTGTTTGAGTCCAGCCTTGTTCTTCAGAGGGCAGCTGCCCAGCTGCTTGAAAGAGAGAGGACCAACTCCTTCAACCCATGACTACCAGAGTGACTCCAAGAATCAATTGGTTGACTTCCTGTTCAGAGCTACATGGATACAAAAAGTTCCAAAGGCTTCTTAACAACAGCCCCGCTGACCTGCTCTGACTTGCCCTGCCTGGACCTGTAACTGGACCCTTCTGGAGCTATAACTGAACCTGCTGCCCTCTGCTGTAGTGAAACGGATCCCCATGCTGTGCCTCCCCTACTCCTGGACCCTTGGTCGGCATCAGTTGAGCTCCTCCTGTGAAATCCTAAAGTTTTGAACTCTCTGTACCATTTTTTAAGAAGGACTAGCCTAGCCCCTGAATTTGGCATGCACTCCATCACAATCAGCCTGTAATTGTGACTTTGCCAGAATCTAGCACGACCAGATACCAGATACACAGTTAGCACTTTTGCATCCTTCTTGGCTTTATTTTTACTTAACCCTTTAAAATCCTGATTGGATCTTTGCCATTTGGTCTCATTTTATTTAATACATGTTACTCTCATTTTCTAAATTGGTGTGGAATATCTCTTGTGTTGTGTTTTCACTTTATTACTATTTATGTTCTGCAAACATCTTTAACAGAGTGCCTCTAACTTAAGCCTGACTGCTTTTGTGCCAAGCTACCAGAGGGTAAAGCAAGGGTTAATTTAGTGACTTTTGTGGTTCACCTTGACAAGAATTGTTGTTGTTGCTTGAGAAGGGATTTCACCCACTCAAACAAAATAACAATTTCTCACAATACATATGAACACTAACAGAATATAAATATAAGTCAAAATGGTGCTTGAAAAGAAATGTTGTGTTTTCCATATGCACCATAATCTTCTGATGCCCATAAAATGCTCTTTTGTGAACATGTCCATCAATTTCAATTTATGTCAGAAATATACTTTATAAGGTACTCACACAACTCCCAGAAATGTCATGGAAACCCACATAGGTTCTAGATTTTCATGTATATTTCTGCTCCTCCCAAGGAAATCCAGTGGGCTGAAAGCATGGTAGAAAATCCACTTACGTATGGCAGAAATGTTGTTTATTTATTGGATCTGTGTAATGTTTTCAGGAGGAACTACAAGTCTTTCATATCCTTAAAATATCCATGCGTTCACTTTTCTTTATCCTCCTGTGATTGCACTTACTCATATATTTACCTGTATTTTTATTTACATTTCCTGGATGGGTAAGCCCAAGCAAGATGTTTTTGACCCCCCCAACTTTAAGAGTAGGTAAATGAATTATGTTGTCTGCTCGCCAGCGTTCCAGACTTTATCATTAGGAATAGAGAGCAAATAAAGTTTGGGACATCCCATTAAAATACCTATTTAACTTCTTCACTTTAATTCAAGCCCTCAAGCGGGCTACTCTTAGATTGCAGAACTGCCATACTTTACGCAGACATTATTATACTCTACTTGCTTAATTACAAAAAATTGACTTATTGGCATGCATTAACTAAATTGTGGATAATGCAAGCGACCATCTTCTGGATTTTTCCAGGCTGTTTGATAAAATTAGTTTATTGTCATTTTTTGACATCACGGAGATGAACTTACATTTATTGCCAATGGTAAAACAAATTTATCCATGGCCATAATGACTGCAAAACCAAGAACAATAAAATATATTTATTATTATGTAACTAAATGGCCACTGTAAGGCTAATATTGCAAAAGACTGGCTTGAAGGTAATCCAATGAATGATAATCAGTGGATGTAGGAGATGATCAGCCTGTCATTGTATCATGAATTATGGAAACATTTTTAGAAATAATAGTCACCAATAACTAATTGCTTGAATGTTTTTTTATTTATTTACTTTAATTTTGTTAATATTTCTTGTCAATTTCAACCAATAAAAGTAGTCATAAAAAGTTTTGTAGGTGGTCTAAGCATTTTCCATCATAACTAAACTTAAGTCAAGAGGAACATTTGCCAATCTGGCAAATGGTCTACTGTAATAAGTTTAGTCTGTTGATGTGCAACTCTGTCGATACTACTCTGTGAAAAGAGATCTCGGATTTACAACATCAGGCGACCTTCAACTATAGTGTACAAAACAGAATTGGATTACCAGTGTCAAATTTGAACCTACACCAGTGCAGCCCAGTCCATAATCTTTGGTCACGCTCTTCTAAACTTTATGAAAATATATTCTATTGATTTCTATATCTGTGCCAGTAGCATATATTTTTCTACTAATAGGTTGTGTCTCCCTTCTGAAAAATTGTAAATCAATTTAATTCCTAGTCAGTATACCGAAACCTTACTTAAACTGTCTCCAGATAGATTGCATATGTGCTCAACACACTTCCTAAGTGGTATACTACTCAGATCATCAGGAAAGTATCTCAATCGAAAATAATAGTCAGCAGATATCTATGTATTAGACTGTCTTGCTAAAAAATACACCTTCTAAAACAAAAGCTGTTCTACTCATTACACCTTCTAATGTGGACCTTAGAACACTGGCTTCTGAAAGAAGTCTCAGAATGAGATACTTCTCCCTGACAAACACTGAGCAAAGCTTTAGGTGCACTATAAAAATTTAAAAGTTAATATTAATGTGTTCTATAAAGTAGCCCTTTCCTGTAACTCCCAGGTGTACTCACAAAAAATTTGGGTAATTGAAGATTTTGTATTTTTGTTCAATATGTATTTTGGTCACACTGTTTCTATAGGTGTATTTTAGTCTTTGATGGACAACGTCTTGTTTCAATGTCCACATTGTTTTTGGTATTTCATTGAGCTCTTAAAATTTGAATGTTTATTTATTTTACTCTAATTTGACCATACACCCAGTTCTGAATTATTTTATTTTTCTTCCTTCTAGTGATTCATCTATGTCCTCATAACACTTCACTGAGTATTATGTTTTCAATTGTTTTCCAATTTGCATGTATTAAAACAGCAGTGATATTTTATTTTTATTTAGCATGCCCAAAAGAGACAATTTTCTTTTTACCTCATTTTGCTTCTGCCACGTGTGTCATTTCTCTTTATCACAATCATTTTATGTCATGGGCAAAATGTAGGTAGTAGAGTACCTTAAGTTCTTTTACCCTTCTAGGAGCAGTAAATTTTGTCTCGCAAACTACTTTGAAGTAAATCCCTTATTATGATGGACAGTAAATTGGGAATTAATTGGCTTGAAACCTTTATCTTACCTACCAATTGTATTACCTGGTGTACAAGTGGGCACCATGGATAGCTAAGAAAATAATGAAAAACAATTCCAACTGTTTACAACAGAGAGTCTGAATTTCATTCTCTTCTTCAATTAGATGGATACTCCTTCCTTACTGAGGGCTTTTCTCTAATATGATTTTTATCTAACAACTTATTTACACCATTCCCTAATTCTTTCTCAGTTCAATACAGGTCGAGACTTTGCTGGTGGTGAAGATACAGAAATAATAATCTTCACAGAAAGCTCAATATGAGAAATTGCAGAAGGTCTACTAGAGTGTTTGATCAAAGGGCCTATCTATGGACAAACTAAAGTGACTGAAAGGCATAGAAAAGGAGAATGTTCTCTAACAAAAGAGGGGCAGCGCGATTTTCAAGTTGTGGGTTGACATGATTTGAGGGTACATATGAAATAATCAGTAACTCTCAGATTAAAGATCTTCTAAGTGCATGCTTACCTTTGGATTGATCTGTCAAATATTCTTATTTCGGGCCAAAACATAATCACTTTCCTTAAGAAGACACAATACTGTTGTCTGCATCCTTCCAGCGAGATTGCATTATTTTCTTCAATAAAGGAAGAAAATCATCTTGAAATATTTTGATAGCTGTGGAAACAGGACATATGGCACTTAAAGTACTACTTACTTAATTTAAATACATATCAATAATGCAAAACACTACATTAAAACATTGCAAAAGAATGAAAATATTAAAATTTTCAGGGACAGATTCCCAAGAAGTGGTCATTAATTCCAAATGCATCGAGTGAATTGAACAGGATTTTATTCCTAACTGTATGGCAGGGATAGGAATGACATGCTGTACACCACAGCCAAAGCAGAGCATGAACATTGGGGTATAGGAGTAAACAGCACATGCTAGAGACAACTATATACCCCGGTATATCATATTTTTCATTCACTAGGACAACATTTGTTTTGGAGAAGTTTACCAAAGCAGATCAAAGAGACTGGTGAAGCCCATCATGAATAGGTTAGAATGATGTATATTACATTACAAATTCCACATAAATTGTGTACAATTCCATGATATCTGAAGGGGAAGTAATGAACCATTATAAAAGTGTGTTATTTTTCCAGACAATTCATTCAGTTCCCCAGGGGTACTTGGGTTTCACCCTCCTCAAGAAAACCTTGAATTAAATGTAGAATGCCTGTGTGTTTCTCAGCAACAATTGCACTTCATTTCACTTTTCCACATTACTAAGTTGATTCTCAATTGTAAGTTTATGGTTGGGGGTATTTGCAACGAAAAATACATTATTTATTTACCAATATCCTCAGGTGGGAACTGGATCTCTACTTTAAATTTATTTTGAAATCAAAATTGTAATTGAAGAATCTGAGAGATGTCATGTTGAGGAATAGGCAACCTTTCCTCTTAAAGTATAGTTACTACCTAGAATGATTACATTTTTCCGAGGCCTCTTACTTTAGGGAAACACCTAATTCTAGTATTTATGGTAAATTAACAACCAGTTTATATGTTCTAAGATTATTTAATGGAATTCATTGCTTTTTTAACAATGCTGCTTTACATCCAACAATATATTTGAGATACTTACTCCCAACTTAATTAAAGGGCTCATACCTAACTACAAGGTTGATTTAACTTTTGCTTATTATAGTGACTTTTTGAGGTTTAAAAAAGGTAAAACTATATTACCATACCTAACTACAATGTCCTCTTAACCTCTGTCTTTTCCTTGAAAATATATATATATATATAATGTTATTATTTAAGTGTTGCTGTGTAGGAAAGCCAACTAATTTGTTATCTAAATTTAGGTATTTGTTGAAGGTTGTTGTTAGAGGATCTTAGGACTCTAAATGGAGAGCATGAAACAAAGCGATCAGAAAGTAATCTGGGACCGTATCCGTGATAGGCCTGGAGACTATGCCAAATTATTTATTATAAAACGTTTTTCTAAAGGAAGCCAGTGAAGATCTCGGTGGAACTATGTCAGGATAATTTGAGCACAAGTCTTACTGTAGCATTTTGGACAACTTGGAGGCTCATATTTAGGTATTTAGACATACCTATATAAAGCCTATTACAATAGTCTAATCTTGAAGTGATTAACGCTCAAACAACTGTTTTCCATGACGCTAGAGAGAGAAAATAAAAAAACCTTTTCAGGGACGGGATCAGAGAGAAACAGGTCCCTAACACAGTAAACACCTGTTGATGAAAAGGAAGGTTGTTGTCAGATATCACTCCTAAGTTCTGAGCTGCTTCCATAGGCAGAGGGGGCTTAGAAATATTCTCCAAACACTAGTCTAAAGCAGAAAACTGATTACCATTTCCAAAAAGGAGAATTTCTGTTTTCTCCGAGTTGCACTTTAAGTAGTCACAATTTATGCAATTGATTACTTGAGAGAAGCAGTTCTTGAAATTTGACTCAGAATTAGAGGAGTTCTTATTGAGTGACAAAATGACTTGCATATCATTAGCATACAACATAATGGAGATGCCAAAATATTTGATCAAGGCGATAAGAGGAGTTATATATATATTAAATAGAGTGGGGCTTGAGAGATTTTTTAGTAGATCTAAAAGCACCCATAGTTACCATGGGTTTCCTATTTTCAAAGAGAGATTGAAACTGAGACCCGCTTAGCCTTGTATCGTGGGATATTGTGCTGAATACAGTCAACATATCTAAAAGAATTAGCACTGCATTGTTACCTCTTTCTAATATGAGTTTCAGAAATTTCCATAAGAGCAGATTTTGTAATTCTGTAGAATGCTGAGGTCTAAAGCCAGATTTTAAAGAGTGAAGATGATTGTGCGTTTCAAGATATTAAACAAGTTAGGCAATGACGAGTTTTTCCAGAATTTTAATTGGTGCCGGGAGAAAAGAAATTGGCCAAAAATGTTACAGGATTTTAGGATCGGCCCTGCTTTTTTTCAGCAGTGGTTTTACCAGGTCCAACTTCCAATTAACTGGCACACAAGACAGCTGCAAACCAGCTGTAATGAGTGATTTAAAATGTATTTTAGAGCTAGGTTAATGACTTCAATTGCTTTCTTAAAAACTGAAAAATCAATGAGAGAGCCTGATTTACTGAGCAGTATAGCACGTTTACATTGTTCCAATGTGATAGGCCTGAACTGTGATAGAGTGTCCTGGAAAGACAAACCTTCTAAAGCAATTTTGGATTATTTTTAAACTGGTTAACCAGGTGGGACACAAGCAATGGATGTCTTTGATTTATTGCTCAAACAAAACAACCAGTTTGTCTCTATGATCTTGATGGACAGCAGGGTTGGTGGTGCTTGCTTAAGGGCAAAGAAAACCTTTAGATATCTGAAAGATTAACTGGGGGTCATCAGTGGCATAGTTAGAAGTTGAAAACTCACAGCAGAACTGGTGGTCAAAAAAAGGAAGGAACTTACGCGAAAAGACAAGAACCACTGCCTGGCTACACAGAGAGTCTACTACTTCTAAAGCCTACGATCAAGTGTTAGGATGTAGACAGAAATGTGGAAAAAAAGGGGAAAAAAAGTGAGAGAGGATTGATAGGATTTCCATCAACTGCCAAGAGAGGCGAGTGTCATCACGTGGTCATCCTTAAATCTTGCTTCTACTCCTCTAAGCCTAGAGGCAAATTGGGTAGCAAAGATCAAAACTGGACAGTAAAGATAGAGCCAGATAGAGAAATCGACCAAGGTCGGCCATTCATGTCTCGTGTGATGAAAATTATAACGCAGTGCAAATGTGTGAAGGTTAAAAAGGGAGTTGGGAGGGAGAAACAAAGACTTTAATGCACATCTCTTTGCCAATACAGTTAAAAACGTGTAGCGGCAACTTTTAACAAATAGGTTGCATCTCAAGTTGGTAGACTAGTTTCAGCCTGAAGGGATTTTATTCCCGGCTTTCTTCAGGACCAGAGGTTGTAATAGCTACTGCAAAAATGTGACAAATAAGAAAGTGCAAAATTTGTAAAACAAGTTGTCAAACAATACAACCTGGTATGGTGAGATCTCTGGACAAGCAGGGTGCACTTCACTAACCAACTCAGGTAAAGGAGACCCCGCCCTCTCCGTCGGTGTCTCGGTCTCTCCTAACCTCCCACAAACTTAGGAGAGACCGAGACACCGACGGAGAGGGTGGGGTCTCCTTTACCTGAGTTGGTTACCGGGTGAGGTGAGGTCAGAATCTCACACAAGTCAGGAGTGAAATGCCCCCTGCTTGTCCAGAGATCTCACCATACCAGGTTGTATTGTTTGACAACTTGTTTTACAAATTTTGCACTTTCTTATTTGTCACATTTTTGCAGTAGCTATTCCAACCTCTGGTCCTGAAGAGAGCCGAGAATAAAATCCCTTCAGGCTAAAACTAGTCGACCAACTTGAGATGCAACCTATTTGTTAAAAGTTGCCGCTACACGTTTTTAACTGGATTGGCAGAGAGATGTGCATTAAAGTCTTTGTTTCTCCCTTCCAACTCCCTTTTTAACCTTCACACATTTGCACTGCGTTATAATTTTCATCACACGAGACATGAATGGCCGACCTTGGTCGATTTCTGTATCTGGCTCTATCTTTACTGTCCAGTTTTGATCTTTGCTACCCAATTTGCCTCTAGGCTTAGAGGAGTAGTAGCAAGATTTAAGGATGACCACGTGATGACACTGGCCTCTCTTGGCAGTTGATGGAAATCCTATCAATCCTCTCTCACCTTTTTCCCCCTTTCTGTCTACATCCTAACACTTGATTGTAGGCTTTAAAATTAGTAGACTCTCTGTGTAGCCAGGCAGTGGTTCTTGTCTTTTCGCGTAAGTTCCTTCCTTTTTTTGACCACCAGTTCTGCTGTGAGTTTTCATTTAATTGCATTGGGGATTTGAACTGTAGTTTGGTCGGTAAACTGTTCCCTTAGACCCTCTTTCTTCTGCCTGGGAGATACCTATTGATAGTTAGAAGTTGTGCTGCCCGTGGCAGTCACTGCGTTTGCTGCCCAGTGGCCGCAAGTAAAAGGGGGGTGCTGGAGATTCCTGCGACAGCCGCCCTGCATGGCTGCAGGTAATAGCGAGGGGGAGGCCGCCGTCATCCCTTGCTACGCCACTGGGGGTGAGTTTTTGCTTATGTTAGCTGTGCAAAACAATAATGTTTTTTTGCATTTTTAATAGATTTATGGTAATTTTTATGGAAAATGTATAGGAGTACCTATCTTCCTGAGTATACTTGGATCTCTATGCCGGCGCTAACAGTCTACAAGCTTACTGTTCCTTATCCGAAGAAGGAGAGAATCTAGTTTCCTGTAATAAGAAAATGGTGTTACTCTAATAAGTTATGACATTTGGAGCTGTAATGTCACAGTGCTTGCTGCAAGAGCCAGCAGACAGCGTGATGGACAGGTCACATAGCTTTATTGCAACTGTTGTTTAAGCAGTGTGATGGAGACCTAGCTTTTCAACTTCTCTGAGCTATTTTGCCTTAAAATGAGTGGTCATTAACAGAATGGAGACATTTATGTCAGTTTGCTTAGTTTTTGAAATATGTGTTTCATTACAAGCGCAGAAATATATATTCATGTTACAAAAGCTTTCGAAATACAACCGCTTTTTGAAGTGAGTTATATAAACTGCTTATAATAATATTTTTTCAAACAAATTACTAACATATTTCAGTTTGTTTACTTTAGCAATATGGCACCCGCTTTACACAAAATATCTTCAGCAATAGTATTTTTGAAAATAAAGGAGCATGAAAACAAGAATGTAAGTTTTTGGGAAGGGTAAAGACGTTACAATGACTAATAAGGAATAAAATACCCACAACCACACGTTCAAAGGATATTTATTGTAAGTCACTTTGGAACTCTGTGACCTTATAAAGGAAATTTGCCTTCAGCCTCGTTCCTGTATATGATCATGGAACTCCTTGGAGCCTCTCAGTATACTTTTATTGTCTGTAACAGTGAACTTTATCCCATATGTAGTGAGCCACATGCGATATTTACCTTTTTCAAGTTATTAGTTACCTGTTGAGAAAAGGAAATGAGTAGTGTCTACTGTTGTAATGATTAAGAGCTGCCATATGACAAACTAGGAGTGTGTTGCTGAAATTGGATATTGATCAGCCTTTCCCTCCAGGAGGGTTCTTCAGTTTCAGGAGGTCGAATGGCATGCCCTTCAGAAGCAAAGGGCTGTGCCAATCCATGACTCTGTCTCTTGCACTTCCCTTACAAATCTGAGGGAAACAACAAACATGTTATTTATAATCCCAGCAAAACAGCTGATTTTCAGTGTACCTCATTGTTTTAATGGTAACCACAGCTATCGCTGCATGTTCAGTGAGTTCAACTGAGTGAGAAACAATGATCTGTTATTTGCCATCTTAGTGTAAAGTCTCTAGGACAAGCCATCTGGCTTGCTCGGTAAGTTCTACAGAGGATCAAACACTGATGCGGCTCATAATCAGCAACCAGCATAAGGTCTGTTGAAATAGTATGCAATACCAGTATCCTAACATGCTAAGTGAAAGGACGAAACATTGATCTGACTCTGAATCGTCAACCAGTGTAAGGCCCTCAATGATGTTGTTTATGTCTTCTCTTCTGAAGTTGAATGCTGAGTCTGGAAGCTTACTATTGAATGAGCTGGAGGAAGTACACTGTTTGCAGCAGAGATTCAAGTATTCTGCATTACCACATCCCGAAAGTCCGCGTCCCTTTACTATCAATGAGCCAGATGTACAAACATTAGGAATACTGGATTCCTAATTGCGATTCTCCCCGAATTGCAATTACGAAATTGGTATGACTAATGTATGTAACTCATTGAGTTTCAGTTAGGGATTCCTTGAGGTTTGCAAATCAACCTACCTCATGAATGTTAATGAGGTAGATCTCAGTTTGGCCCCCATTAGGAATCACAGCCATCACAGGGATGGTAGCCTACTGATATCAGCAGACCACCACGTCTGTGACTTGTTTTTAATTAAGCAATCTTTTTTTAATGCACCCCGTTTTCCTTAAAGAAAAATGGTATGTGTTTTAAAAGATGAGAATGAAACCTTTAAGTTAAATTTTTTAAGAGTAGGCAGTGGTCCACTTCCTGCATTTGAAAAATAATATTATTTACATTCTGACATTGCTAATGGATTACCACCCAATATAAACTGATGGTAAAGTATTACTTTTTTGTGACTTTCATTCGGTCACAAGCAGGGGAGGCTGTGAGAGCAGCATCAGGATTGAATACAGGGCATTGCAGCCAGGGGAGGAACGTTGCAGCAGGATTCAGGTAAGTGTTTTCGTTTATTTGTTTTTTGTTTTGTCCTCCCACCTACATCTGCCCACCACTTTCCCTCGACACCAGCCGCAACTTGTCGCAAAACAGTAATACCATACCGTTTCAATATTTGGAAGGGAGACCCAAAACAAATCTCTTCCAAATACCGAATCGCAAATGCAAAATGCGATTCAGTAACAAGTGACCGAATTCCATTTTGCATTTTGTACATCTGAAAAAGACTTTTTCCAGTTGCAAACAACCTGATTTTGCGAATCTGCGATTCTGCGAGTTGGTCCATTTGCGACCAGAAAAATGCTTTGTCAAGCTGGATCTTGGTTGGAATACCTAAGATTGAGGTAGTGGTGAGGTTTCTCAGTAGTCCATGGAGATAGAAGTGTGATGGTGTTTTTTTCCCTTGTTCACAATGCATTTAATTCAAGTTCACTGACCTAGCTTTACCATGCACCTGACACCTAGCAGGATGTGACGTTTTAAGTTCAATTACTACTTCTCAGCTGTATACACAGTGTTCTTTATCAGTAATGTCTGCACTAGTCCAATCATTAGAAATAAACATGGATCTATCCATCATAGTTATAAAGTACTGTCAAAAAATGACTTCCATTTGCTAACCTTTTGTAGCTATTTTTAAGAACAGTGGTCCCTAGAGAACAACAGTAAAAAGGGGGGAAATTAATATAGACCTAGTCAGTACTATATTTGTATAACTTGTCCTGCTGGACAGAGGTCAGATATTTAATAATTTAAATTTGAATAGGAACAACACAGACAAGACAATTTGTAAGTGGGACCCTAGCCTGCATCCAACTAAACCAAGAGGGACAAACAATGAAGAACACAAAAGGCTCAGGCAAAGCTGTAAGTTTGTTAAACACGCAATTTTCAATGTAAGAAACAAAATGCAAGAGAACACCTTTACACATTAAATGACAATTTAGAGCAGTGTATAAGGTGTAGCGGGTGTCTTGCAATTTGTTAGTTACATTGAAAAGTGTGTGTATAACAAACCTACAGCTTTGCCTAATCCTTTTGCCAGTATTGTTTCTATTCAAATTTAAAATATTAACTATATGACCTCTGTCCGGCTGGACAAGTTATACAAATATAGTACTGACTGGGTCTATATTCATTCCCCCCACCCCCCCCCCCCCCCTTTTTACTGTTGTTTCTCTAGGGACCACTGTTCTTAAAAATAGCTTAATTCCCAAGGTCCCTGGTAGACCTTACTTGGGTTCCCTTATTTCCTTATAATATAACCTTTTCTAGCTAGCACAACAACTGCATTTTTAATTGACTTTAAAAGAAACAATTTCTCTGGAATTAACTGAAAAAAGCGAGTCACAGTTTTAATCGTTGATCCCGTCAGATACTGCAGTCATAAAATGTGCCCACAAATTCTGTTATGTTAAAATGAAGTGGCAAATCACTGCAGTGGAAATGATGTACTGTCCTTAGTGAACAAACCATTTTGAATTTTGATTGTATATTTTATGCGTAAAAAAAATCTATTTCATGATTAATTGAAATATTATCCCATCACCTTCTATTTATGTTTAACGGTGGTTGATGTAGCTCAACTCATTTTTCATCAATGTAAAGCTCTGTACACTTTAGCCGTATTTTAAAATCTAAATCACCTCTCTTGTTCAAATGAGAATGTTTTTCTTGAAAAAAAACCTTTAATGAAGTTTATATCTATTTTTCTGATTTGTGCTTAGAACCTCAGCGCTTGTCATTACACCCTAAATTGTGCCTCTTCTGCCTGCAAAAATGTGGTGAGAAAGCTGCTCCTATCGACTGTATATTACGAACTTGGGGCCATATTATCAAGGAACGGCGATAACATTATCACCGCTTTAGTGGCAGGAAACTGCCGCTAAAGCGGCGATGATGGGCTTGATAATATGCCCTTGTGAATTCCCATAGAAGCCCAGGTTCTGGTGTGAACCTGGGCTTCTATGGGAATTCACAGGGGCATATTATCAAGCCCATTATCGCCGCTTTAGCGGCAGGAAACTGCCGCTAAAGCGGCAATAATATTATTGCCGTTCTTTGATAATATGGCCCTCAGCTTGTTTTTCAATTTAGACGTGGATCATTGTGAAATTCAAAACTCATCACCTGCGTATTTCTGGCCTTGAAGGTGTGAATTGTTATCGCTACATCGACAGAGCTTTGAGGCATATAGTGTGTCTTCGTAACTTTAAGTGAATTGAACAATAGCTGGTACCTGCTGCAACCTAACATTGACTGCAATTTTTCCCACACATTATGCATCAAGGTAACTTTGTTTTTCATCAGTTCTGCATTTTATGGATATTTCGGCACGACAAGTAGAGGAATATTGGGAAATTTTACAAAGTCATATTAGGGCCACACTGAGTTATAACAAATTAAAATTTTATGGCAAATGACCTCAGAGAAGCACGCTACTGTGAAAACTAAAACACGCTGCCATCGACTGTACCAAAGTCTCCACATCATTGAAACCCATGGCTGATTCTCCGATGCGCACGGGACAAGCGTTTAGCAAAAAGGAATGCACTGGAATTATTTTACATTTGGTCTTTTTGCAGCCAGGTACAACACCCTTTTTAAGTCTAAGAAACCACAAATGTCAATCAAAATCAAAAATCGAGTGTGATGCTCTTGTTGGCCAAGAACAATGAGTCTGCTTCACATTCTGGCCTTGAAGAGCCTCCTTCCTGCCTTCAAGATGTCAGACCATGTTATTACTTACTCTTAGCTTGGTGTCAACCAGGGCTCAGGCATTCAGGCAGCCATCTTAGGTGCACTGAATTGCGGGATGTCATGTGTTAAACTTCCTGCTGTACTTAGCAACTGTAATCACACAGTGGTCACACCTCTCGACAATAAAATCTGATGATTCAGTAATATACTACTAGAACTGATAACCAACAAGAGGTAGACCACAAAGTCTGAATGCAGTTGACACGCGGAGAGAGCAGAGCTGTGGACAATTGAATTAGACTGACAAGCTCTCCAAACCTTTTATTAAAGGAGAGCTCCTCCCCCACCCTCCTGACTGGGTGAGGCTGGTTTGCAGTGACAGAGCCAGCAAGCCAGCTCAAAAAAGTGATTGCGGATGACGAAAGGTTTCTGCCATGCAGATGAGATGATAGCCAGGCCTCTCAGAAGGGGCAGTTCCGAGAACTCGTGCAACGTCATTGCTACCAGTCGCAATAACTGAGAAGCTTGTTCAATACACTGCAGGCTAAAAGTACTAAGACTTCTTTCGCAAAAAAATAAGAAAATGGTCGCAAAATGTTTAACAACGTTTTGTGAATGTCATCTGATTTTGCTAACCAACCTATGAAGCTGTGCTGGCAAAATCACCATTTGGAGGGGGTCCCAGAACGACCGGCCTAATTAATGTATTATAAGAGTCACGTTTTGCAATAAAAGCAGTAAACACGCTGACATGACTGCTATTTGAATTAAATATTCACCTTTTTAATATAATTAGTTTGAAGCCGAGTAATATTGATGTGGAGAAGTACTGGCTATAGGGATTTCAATAGAATAAACATGTACAACTTGCACAAAGTAAACTGAGATTATAATGGACATTAGGACATAATAAAAAAGACATACCTCTGGGGCAGCTTATCCTCCATTGTGCACAAAATACCATGCATGCTGCACCATTCACAGTTTTACCTGTTTCACACTACAATAAAATGGGTGTAGATGCCAGTGCTATAAAACGAATTATATCACTGCAAAAAATCTAAGTCAAGTCACACATATGATCTAATTCAGAAGTTGCTTAAGGCTTATAACAGGTGCAAATGTGTTTAATGCTCTGTCAATTACAAGATGAATGAAAACTTGGGTTTTTCAGTGTGCTCTGCCATCAGATTTCAGCTGATAGTGACAGTGAGTGATAATACATTGAAACAGATTGTGAAAGCAGTTTCTATTTTTGTTCTGTTCATTAATTCAGATGAAGTAATTTAGAGATCATCTGCACATACCGAAGTACTGGTACTAAGCATTAACACCCTGCCAGTATTGCACAATTACAAGGTAAATCCCACTGATTGGAGAATAACGAAGGAGAGTCAAAGAAGAGGTATTAAGATTCCGACCAGTAACTGGAACCAGAAGGCTGGAAATGGAGCCAGGTGACTAGCTGGTGAATGAAACTAAACATTGCATCATAACCAAAAAATGCTGGGAAAACCTGAGGGGTCACCACTGTAGGACTGAGAACTATTTAAAGAAATAAGAGTGTCCTATGGGAACCCAACAGTGAGAACTGAATTTATGTTAATTTATTATGAAATTTGGAAAAGCTCTGCATATCTGCGAGTGGCATCCTCAGAACCACACGAGATTGGGAACGAGTAAGGGAGAGGGGATCAAAGTCATGACAGCAGATGGACAGTCAGTCTCTTAACAAAGCGATGGTGATCACTAGACTGAGGCCTCTTTCAAAAGCTGAGGTGGGAGGATGAATGTGTAAATCAAATTTAAAGTGTGACTGTCACCGGAAGAGCAGATGCAACAGCAACGCTACGACTACGAATTCACCCAGAGTCCATTAGGGCACTCCTGAGTGGGGTGTAACTTGAACGCAGGATAATATGCAGCGGGAGAGAAAAGAGTGATATGCTTCAGGGGGCACAGGAGAATATACAACAGAGCAGGACAGGGTGATGTGTGTCACGGAAGCACTAAAAGATGTGCCACACAGGAACACTTGGGGATCTCTCACCAGGGGCCGCTCCTCCACTAAGGCAGAGGAGCATCGCCCCGCTGCTGTCAGAGCAGGAAAAATAAAATGATTATAACACAGTTACTATCGTTTGATTTTGTGCAAGTTTGGGGCTCGGTTAGGTCAGGGTGAGGCTAGTGGCACAAGAGAGGAGTGGTTTGCACACTTCAAGTGTGCATGACTGCTTGGCGGCCGTCTTGGCCACATTACATAGCCTGGTGGGTAACATACCCAGGCCCCTAGTCCCCATCTGAGCCCCGATCCAAGGCACTCAGACCAATGCACGGCACTCAGACAGATCCAAGGCACTGAGACCAATCACAACGCTACATTGCAGCATTGTGATTGGATTACCGGGGCTAATCACAACACTGCATTGCATTGCATTGCAGCATTGTGATTGGGTAAGGGGAGCCTGGGTGCAATCGCTGCCTAAGTATGAAACATACCATTAATATCAACTGGGTCATATTAGAAACCCTTGATACAAGAGAGCACAATGCAGAAAACATCCTCTTTGAAAATGAAACAACGGCGGGTGTACCATCTCAGAACATATGACAAAGGATTGAATGATAACACACCATGGTTATCTATAAAACATTAGTAAAAACCTTTAGACCCTATCCTTTAAAGCCCTGAAACATTATGAACCCCATATGGAGGAATAACATGAGAAAACCAACCAGAGGATACACCGTTAGCAAAAATTGCAGCACATTTAATTTGCTTTTCAGGGTGCGCTCCTCCCCTCCCATGCCCGAAGAAGCCACAGAAGACTCCTTCAAAAAGGTAATTACTTGCCAAAATATCTTCGCCATCAGCCGTTTGCATGTACGGACATCATGGTTAAAAGCTAATGATCATCATTTGTGGCAGACATTAACCGGTTGCCAAAAGGCTAATCACACTGAGGAAACCTCTTGTTGCAAACCTATCTGCCGACTAACAGAGGTAGATTCCTCCTTGCTAGGACGCACGTTAACAGGGTTAAAATGGACCTACCCCTCCCACCATTTTAACATAAGAACACCCACTTGAACTGCCATGAGTTACATATATTTAACTCTTTCCTAGAAAGGGAAATAAACTCCTCTACAAATAACAAGTCAGAATTGCCCCAGGAACTCTGTCATGGCGATGGAACAATTGCAGTCCTAAATGGTTCACAAAGAGAGTCTCCATAGAACACACTTTCCTTCAGACTTTCCTTCCCACAATAGAATGAAACAATTGCTAACATCAACACAGCAACCATGTGAATATGTCAAAGGATTATAACGATTGGAACAATATGAGGAATAATATGATAATCAATTAGACAATTACTCCTTGAGTATCCACCCCCCATTTTTCACATCACATTGGGTTAGACAGAATGTACTTAAGTAATATGTACTGTGTTCCCTATCATTGTCCTGTTTCTCTACAGCTATAGGTACAGTCTACACAAATAACGTCACATATTAAGCCAATGCACTCAATGACAAAGAGGGTAAGTGAATCAATCTACCCTTTAAGAGCAAACCAATCAAGAAATCGTTCCTACCTTGGTCCTAAAGAAGGCCCAGCGACCCTTAAATGCCGTAACATGTCAACCGCTCATGATCAGACACCAGATGCAGTGGTCCACTAAAACATCCACTTAAGCACCGGCCTTCAATTGTAATGTTATTGCTTCCTGGATAATAAAACATACTATACAGGAACGGTGTAATTTTAAACATTCACTTTTTTCTGCATCATTCACATATTTCTCACGACTGTCATGAACCCGATGGTCTCCCTCCAGGTGGAGGACTGTAGACCGCCTGGAGAACTTGAAATTCAGGTGGATTAAGACCCTAATGATGATACAATTCAGCTAACTAGTGCGGTGGAGAATCAAAATATACCACCAAGTTAGAGAGAATGAGGGCCTTTGAAGACAACCCTAAGACCCTGGTATTTCACGAGATTCATTCTCTTTTGATTTATACTACACATATTGATAAATCACTGGAGAAACCCACCCACTGATGCATACTAGGTTGCCACAAAGTGATGCCAAAGAAGACTCAAATTGATCGATTTCTGTTGTATCTCCCAAGTCCTGTTGTTTTCTATTTATTCCATTACGTATAGTGGGCCTCATTTACAAGGCCACTGCATTGCTGGTGCGTCACTTTTTTAGATGCACTGGCAGCGCAGTGTGCATGCTTATATTTACAAGGCCACGTAATGCCACCCTGCGTAACTCTTCATGGCCTTGTAAATATGGGCCAGTTTCACGCATTACTCTGCATGTAAGGGGCATTCCATGGGTGCTGCTGTGGGTGGTTCCCACGCAACATCCATGGAACCTGACACATTTGCAGATTTACAAAGTGTCCTAAACCTGGTGAAATGAGTCACAATCCTACGCCTTCACAGGGGACGCGTAGGAGTGCCACAAAGAAGAGAAATACTTTTATTTCTCCTCCTTTTTTGCTCTTTCTATATGTGTATTCTGCAGCACACATAGGAGGAGGAAAATGCCATCAATGACTAATTTTGTGCAGGAAGGTGTCCCTTCCTGCACAACAACAATCATCTCTGCACCACAGGCATCTTTGCACCATGGCGCAAGGGTGTCTGCGTTGGCTCATGGCTGCTATTTGTGTGCCAGTGCAGGGGAGAAAGACAGGAATGTGCTGTATCTTGTAGATACAGCGCATTCCCTCCCTTTTATTTTGTTGAACAGCAGTGCAGCAGAAAAGCTTGCTGCTCTGCAGTGCATCACAATATAGTGAATGAGGCACAGTGTGTTTTTTCTTCCTAAATGCAGTACTTCATTGACTAGCATGCAAATAAGTTAATAGATGGGGTGCTTAAGCCCTAATTGTAAGAACTGGGAAAACATTTTGAAAACTAAAGCAGTGAAAATTCAATTTCTGTTGGGAATACTGTTGAGTTACAGGTTTAAAAAGGAAAGGGCGACATGTACAGGTAGAAGCCACATTTAAAATGGCTTGAATTGTGCAGACTACCATATAAACAGAGAATACAGAGGAGCAGCCTTTAAGACTTGAACAACACACATAGAACACAGATGCAGAACTCCATACCTGCCAATTAGCCGAGAACTTGTGTGAGTGCTTCATATATTCTAGGTTTTAGGCCAACAGTAGTTTTCACGGTGGGATTTTTAGTTGGCCTGGGTGAAATTTGCTTAATTTCATTTGTGGAAACATCGCAAAATGGACAAACAATTTGTGAAATTAAGTGTTATCATGTGAAATTTTGGCATTTTTCACTTTTTGAAGTGTGAGATGTGTCCATTTGGTATATAAGGATGCATATTACCCAAACAAATACAGTGCCAAAAGCATGTGATGCGAACAACATCTCACATTGGATTTCAGAATAAACACTTGGAACCAGATACGTATCTCCCAGTGATATAGACTAGCACTGCAGTTTTTACAGGGAGGTCTCCACCAGGATTACAGACACTATGGCACTTGTTTTAGGCCAGGGTCAAGACTGATTTGCATATAGCTGAGTCTGAACTGGGGTGACAAAGTGAGTTAAAGAACGATGATGGATTCAACCCAGATCTGTGACTGGGGGTGAGTGTAGGAAAGATTGTGGTGCTCCGTCCATCATCTCCTTGTGTTAGCTTTGTTTGCCCTCATTTGGCAGGTATGCCCAGACGTGCGTCTCTTACTCACTTTGCCACTGGATTCAAGCTAGCCTGTCTGATGAGGGGTGTTACCTTGAAACTGGTCCAGGATGCTTGTTTCCGGTCCAGGGAGGACCTGGCTTGGCAGTTCGGGTTGGACTGTTCCCATGAGGCACCAGATCAAGACTGATTTGCATATAGGTGACTCTGAACTGTGGTGGCAAAGTGAGCTACAGAACGATGATGGATTCAACCTAAATCTGTGACTGGGGGTGAGTGTCTGAAACGTTTCGGCACTCCATCCATCATCTCCTTGTGTTTGCTTTGTTTGCACAAGGAGTCATTCCATAGGATTCTGAACTCTATTGCTTAATATTCCACCAGGAGTAGCCCATGTGTGTCAAAAATACTTTTTGCAAACTCCAGTGAAAGTATATTGTGAAAGAGTGTGTGTGGTGTGGATTGTTGATATCAATGTTAGAAAATATATGAGAGCCAAGGGTAGAAACTAAGCATGCAAAACTAACAACACTTTTCATGTTATAGTTACCACTCTTACCTTTGAATGTAAACCAAGCACATTAGGTTATTCCTTAATATTGAAGGTTACTCTCTTTAGCATACAAGCTATGATTCACAGTTACTATATCAACCTTCATTGTATTTCTGCTCAGAAGAACAATCAAATTTCAATTTATAATTCAAAATGGAAATACAGAGAATGTCAAGATATATCACAAACAGTAGTTAAGTTAAAACTTCAGTGTCCTAACTGAAGTGATGCAATGTATCATCTTTACTTTTTTAGATATTTAGGCTCATATATTGAAGACTAAGTCTGGCTGTGCAATCAGGTGAGTGACAACATCCAGTGTTTCTATTTCTCACGCATGTCCCTTTCCCCTTTCTCCAGTCCTACTGCAAATCTCCATGACAGTATTGTGGGATTTGCTGTAGATTTGTTAAACTGTGGAAACTATTATTAGTTCAGATGGATCTGGATTTCCAAGTTAGTGCGTCTTAATGAAATGAAAGATTTTATAAAGTGCTTGTATGCTGAGGCATCTTAGCGCTAGCTGTCATTAATCTATACAAGAGGGAAATGATAAAAAATTATGGTTTCGGCTCAAAAAGCCATGTTTTTAATGATTTCCTGAAAGATAGTCGGTTGGTTTGACTTCTGAGGCTGATGGGCAGGGTGTTCCATAATTTGAGGGCCAAGCGGAAAAAGCTTCTGCCACCTCATTTTTCTGTCCTTACCTTGGGAACGACGAGTAGAGAGGCCGATGATGACCTGAGGTTTCATAGTGGGATGTGGCATCTAATATGCTTCCTAAAAAAAGCAGGCCCGGCCCAGTTCAATGTCTTGTGCACAATGCACATTGATTTGAATTTGGTCCTTGCCTGGACTGGGAGCTAGTCCATGTCTCGAATGCTTTGGGTTATAGGACTAAATTTAGGAATCTTAGGCAGCAGTCGTGCAGCTGCGTTTTGTAGTGCTTGCAACTTGCGTATAGTTCTCTTTTTTGCCCCTAAGTAGACAGCATTACAATAATTGATTTTTGATAGCACCAGAGCAACGATCACTGTTTTCTTAAAATCCATAGGAATGAAAGGTAGAATTTTTCGTAGAGTCTTCAGCATAAAGAAGCATGATGAAGTGATGCTATTTACCTGGTCCGATAGTGATAAATGGTCATCTATCATGACACCGATGTTTTTTTACCTTTTTTACTGGCAGCGGGCATGTCCCACCTGCTCCCGGCCATCATGAGGAATTCCATAAGGAGATATCCCGAACAAACAAAACCACTTCCGTATTGCCAGTATTTAGCTTTAAGCAGTTATCACGTCCTCCGACTTTGAAGACACCACTATTTGCGTGCCGTCAGCATAACAAATAGCGGTGAAGCCGTGGGAACATACGAGTCGGGCCAGTGGAGTGACACAGCCATTGAACAATGTTGGAGATAGTGAGGATCCCTGAGGCACTTCACATGGCAGGGCGTAGGGATGAGATTTATGTTCTCTCATCGCTATAGTTTGTTCTCTGTCAGATAGGTAGGATCTGAGAATATTGGAGGCATTGCCTGTATTCCCTTTTTCGGAAAGGCGGTGAATAAGTATTTGGTGATTAACCGTGTTGAATGTGGCTGAGAGGTCAAGCAGAATCAGTATAGCTTTCCCTCCCAATTTAGTTAGACACATATTACCTCAGGGGCAGCGATCAGAGCAGACTCTGTGCTGTGTAAGGGCTGAAATCCATGTTGCTCAGGGTCTAGTTTGTCGTTAGACTCTAGGAAATGAAGCAATTCTTCATTAAGACCTTTTTCAAGAATTTTAGATGGAAACGGTGGACAAGAGATGGGCCTGTAGTTGATAATCTCCCTAGGGTTGTGAGACGGTTTCTTCAAAATAGACCTGACCAGGGATTTTTTCCAGATAGGAGGGAAATGTCTGGCATCCAAGATGTTGTTAAGAAGGGGTGCTAAATGGTCTGCAATAATGTTGGGGGCTGCATGAAGGACCATAGCAGGACAGGGGTCCAGTGGGGATCCCGATTTTGTTGACATTATGAGCCTCTCAACTCGTTCTGGCGTTAGGTGGTTATATTTTTGTAGGTGACTCTGCAGGGTCGCCTCGCCTTTGTTAATCCCATCCAGATTATCTCCGGCCTTACTACTAGAGAACTCATCGTATACAATTTTCACTTTGTGGTGAAAAAACTCTGTTAGTTTGTCACAGAATTGCTTATTAGGACTGAACTGTTTGCTTTCGCCATATTTGGATAGGGCAGAGACGGTTTTAAAAAGTTTTTTGCGGCATTGATTTTCTCACTTAAAAAACATGCTTTTGCCGCAGTTTACTATTGCCTCATTATATTGATTTTTTTCTAGTTCCGAGTATTCTTTCCTCCATGCTTGTTCTTTAGCCCTGCATTTTTTCTTTAATTTTTTTAACTTAAATGTGTACCAAGGGGCTGATGGTTGTTTTCTGCAAATGCTTGTATGCATCTCTGGGCCAAGCTTCATGGCTGCCGAGTCAATCCAGCCCTCAAAGTTCAGGGCTGCAGAGTCAGGGTCCGTGTTTCGGTTGGGGCTATGAGAACGTAAGGCGAGTTCCAGATCTGGAGTGTTTATTTTACGCCAGAGGCGTGTTTTACCCATCCTATTATTGTTTGATTCTTTAAGGGGTGGTCCCATGAGTGATAGCTCAATGAAAACAGCACTATGATCACTCCATGTCATAGGTAGTGCTCTGATAAATTGTATACGAGCATGATTGGTGAAGATGCCATCCAATGTATGTTTCCCTATATGTGTAGGTTCAGTAACAATTTGATTCAAGTAGAAACTCTTTAGTCCATCAATTAAATTGATGGTGTCCCGACTTTCGGTGGACTCTAAATGAAAATTAAAATCCCCCAGTACTGAGAAATTAGAATATTCCATGCAAGACTCCATGGTGGTCTGTATGGGGGAAATAAAAGGGTTTCTGGGACCTGGTGGGCAATAGATTAGTATCCCATTGAAAACTATAACATTGTTGCATTTAAATGTAAACAGGACTGCTTCTTCCTTCAGTTGGGGGATATCTGCAAATGAGTCCTTAATGTTGGAACGGTATGCGATTGCAACCCCCCCCATGTTGTCCTTCTCTATCGATTTTAAACAGATTGTATCCTATTGGTATGCCCGTATTCAAATCCAGCTCAGAAGAACTATTTGTCCATGTCTCCGTGAGGAATATAATGTCCGGCTAGTGTTGATCAAAGAAGTCGGATAGTTCATATTTATGTTTAGGAAGTGAACTAGTATTGAGTAGGACACAATTTAAGACATGGTCATTTGGCTTGCGTGTGCACTCAGCAGGCAGATTAGTAGTCCTGGCTTTGGTGTTGTGAAGACTAGTAGAAATAGTAGACATAGCAAACTTGCATGTGAGGCAATGTTGTTCCCAAAAATCACCCTTCGAGTTTATAGGTTTACAGTTATTTCGCTTACTTGCAGCTCTGATATTTACTAAGGTCTCTTTAGGGTATGTCATTACAGCATTTTCACCAGGAGTTCTGGCGCACGGTGCATTCTGGTTGCGGATGGGTGCAGACGGGCTTGCCTTTGGGGTGCCTTCGGTGCGCCGGAGACACGCACGCCCCTCGCGTCTGCTGCGTGGTCACATCAGTGTTCTCCGTTATACTACAGTGAGGGCTGAAACAACTACACACAGTTACTTGTATATCCATAGATGAATATGATAATCAAGAACTGTACTAATTATAAACACCAGTAGCAGGATTTTGTTCTACACATAGAACCAAAATAATGCATGGTGTGGAATATTCTCTTCCACAATGAAGACTGCTCACCAAATGATTACACAAATACCAATCCCTTAAAAACAGTTCTCTTTGTTAACCTAATAGTGCTGTTTAATAGTCTTTATAAAGGCTCATAAAATACAAAGTGAGCTGAAGCTCTTTGACCTTAAAGGCCCAATAAAATAAATATTGTAAACGGAATGAAAGAATACACTTTGTTCTGAAAATCACAGACATTGTTGTAATTAAAATAATTTACATATGATGCATAAGCAATGATTAATGTAACAAAATATATGTGAGCTACATTTATGTATTTCTGTCAATAGAAAAGACCTCACACTTAAGGATATGTTCTTTTGTCTTCTCATAGAAATGTGTGTCATCTGCACAAAATGACTGGTGTTGAAATTATCGCACTTTTTTCTCAAGGCATAACAATATTTCCTCAAGCTCACAATTACAGATCTTAGATAATGTAAACAATAATTGTTAGAAGCAAAACACTACACTTGCAATTTTTATATAATTCCATAAACATTTGCAGGGATTCATAGAGTACCACAAGAATGTACTTTGTTACAACACATTTGCCTAGGGTCAGTGACTAAGCCAGTTTTCTTTCAAAATAACTCCTAAAATATTCCTCTCAAAGAACATTTTCTTATATTGCTTAATCCCCAGTTTCACAAAGTTGCAGAAAATTGCTACATGTAAATCACCATGGGGCAGATTTACAAGCCCCTTGTGACAATTTTGGGCCGCCGTTGCGTCACTTTTGTGACGCAGCAGTGGTGTAAACAATGCAGCAAATTTCCCACGCAGGAAAGCCTCATAAAAGTGACGCAATGAAATCTGCAAGATTTCACTGCGCCACTTCTAGGACACCACTGCGCCAAAACCTTATGCCTGCTTCAAGCAGGCGTAAGGAGTGTCACCCCACAATAAGTATAAGCCTCAACATGCATTGATGAAGTTGTGTTGTGCCTGCAACACGACTCGAGGAATGCGTGACCTTTGGGACGACAGAAGCGTAAGAATTTCTAACGCATCTGTCAACCCTTGCGCCATGGTGCGGCGTATTGTAAATACGGAGCATCCATGGGGGCGCAAGGGCATCGCAGGCTGGTGCAGGGAACTGACGCATCTCTACAGATGCATCAGTTTCTTGTAAATCTGCCCCTAAAGGGACTAAATTCAACACAGGGCAGGCAGGATTAGCCACAAATATTGGCTCTTGTCACGCACCGACCAAACTCTAAAAAAAACCTTATTTTTAACTTATCCAGGATAGGAGATTTTAGTTCTCACTGCCGTAAAAATATTCATTCACATGTCAAATATCACCAAGCTTATGTAGCTTTACACATCAGTAAATTTAATTGTAAAGGAAAGTTCAGATTTTACTTATATCAAATGTGACTCTCTTCTTGTCAAATATCCAGCAGAATTAAATTTAATTGAAGACTGCAAATGCGTTTCTGAATCAGGACCAATGTAGATAAATTGTCACTAATTGTAAGCATTACAGGATTAGATCAAAGATTCACATACATAATCCTGGAAGGCATTTCTATTATCTTCATTCATGAACCACAAGCTTTGGTGTAATTGGGTGAAGATAGCAAGTTCAACTAAAGTGTGTTGCCGTGATTCTACATTTTTGGAAATAAATGTTGCTTCATTTAAATCAATGGGTGTGAATGTGCCAGACCTTCTGTCATTCAGATCACACTCTCTAAGAAACAGTCTTTAGTGATAAAAAGGAGCCACCTGTGAAATGCTATACATTGATGCTTATATGATAGACAACAAATTATGAGATAGCTTTTTTACAATATTATTTCATTAAAATGTTTTATAATGTTAGTCTTTCTCTCTCACGTCTCCACTATTACAGCCTGTCTTTCCCAACATTTTTCATTCAGTACCATGAGGCTTTTGTGTTGCACTTAAGAGCCCCCATAAATAAAAACCAATACGTCCCATTATTTAGCAGGCATTTTGAGGTCTGTTTGTGAGGAAAAACCTCCTGCAGTTTTTCCTTTGCTCAGGACTTTCCTTTTATTTTCCATTCTTGTCCAGTTTGAAGAGCCCAAACTCCGAAGGAAACCTCCAAACTGCACCTCATATTCTCCTTGGTGACTCCTGTGATTTACCCTAGGAAATGAAGACTATCCGGAGGTATCTGTAGCATTGTTGTGGATGGCCACTCCTGACCTCCTTCTCTGAGAATCACTGTGATGGTTGAATTGTTGTATTTTTCTGGTGCACTAGTTGCACCTGGTGCTTATATTTCATGGGCATCCACTTAAATCAAATCCAGGCACCCGTGGTAGCAAGAATCCTTTTTATTTTATTTAATTAATATTAACAAACTCTGTTTGCAATAATGATTGTGGACCTTGGAATCAGTACAGATTGAAGACTCATTGCAATCACCACCAGTGCACCATTTATCATGGCTATATTTAAAGCACCAACAACTTTGTGTATCCATCATCACAGCCACCTTCCCCGATGCATGGAAAACATGCAGAAGTCAGTCCTGCCCTCAAGAAACCCTGCACTGACCATAGAGAACTCCAGAACTACCGCCCATCTCGCGGCTCCCTTTCCCCGCCAAAGTCCTCGAGAAGGCCATCAACCAGCAGCTCACTAAATACCTGGAGAGAAACAACCTGATCAACACCTCCCATTCCGTTTTCCACACCAATCACAGTACAGAGACCACCCTAAGTGCCGCCACTGATAACATCCGTACCCTCCTCGACAGAGGAGAATCGGCGGCCCTGACCCTACTTGACCTTTTCACAGTATTTGACACCATATCCCACCACACACTCATCAAGAGACTGAACCACATCAGGATTCAAGAAGATGTCCTCAGATGGATCGCATGGTTCCTCACGAAACTCAGAAACAAGACAAGACTGCTCTGACAGCCTCTTCTTTGAAGAGGTGAAATCTGCCCCAACCTGAATGTTTGGCTTGTTATATAGTTGAAAGCACTTTAGCTGTGTGACAAATGCCAACTATCCATGTGCTGAGGGCTGTGAATGTAAGCTGGAGCACCACTGAGTCAAGATCTACACTGAAACAGATCCGCATTGACCCTGCTGCAGTGCAGTTCAGAATGTGGAACTGTGAAATTCCCATTTCTGATGGCTAGGGCTAGAGCCAATGCACTAATGTATCTTTGCTCACCTGCTCTGCTACTGCTGATTTTATCAGTGTGAAATTTTGTATGAGGCCCGAAAGACACCAGAGACACTGACCCAGAGTACCAAGAAACCCTTTATACACATTACCATAAACTGGTCACAATCATTTCCTGTATCAACAAAGTTTGTAGGATCATCCTCAGCATTATCTTACCCACCAAACACCACTTGATATGGTATTCATCCACAGACCCCCCTCTACCGGCTTAGTAATCTGAGTGCTAGCAGAAGTGTTGCATGTCACACTGGGAAAGGCGGGAGAACCTGACTTCACCTTTCTGTGCAAAAGAACCTCATCCTCATCCAGCATGCTTTCACTCTTTTGGGATCCCAAATCTTGAAGAGGTCCTGCACAGTCCTTGGGTAACCATGTGGTCCGGCACCTAACTTTTTTCAAGAGTCTCTCCCCTCTCCACCACCCCCTGTTTCCTACAGTGCATGTTTGATTTTTCAAACTGCATCCACATTATTGGTCTCAATATCTCAGTGTAAACTGTAGAGTGTGTCCCTGTCTGTTTCTTCTGAAGAGGTAGAT
The DNA here is from genome assembly GCF_964204655.1 of Triturus cristatus. Taxonomy (NCBI): domain Eukaryota; kingdom Metazoa; phylum Chordata; class Amphibia; order Caudata; family Salamandridae; genus Triturus; species Triturus cristatus. The sequence goes on along the minus strand of NC_140580.1, from coordinate 457,706,978 downwards.
TATGGTAAGGCATAGAGATGTTTCATGTAGGCCTCAGCGTCTTCCTGTCTTGACAAGTTTAGATCCACCATGCTGTGCCTCAGATCCTTCTTTGGACAGATGTACAGCTTATATCACTTTGGTCTGACATTTTGGGAGGTTACGCAGTATAAACTTCAAGGATTAAATATATGTCATTGAGCTCCATGAGCTGTATAGAAACTATTTTGAAGAAAATCCAAGCATTTTTGGGAAATCAAATCACTGAGGTGCAGAGTAAGTTAAATGCCATTTAAATAGTCATCCATATCAACACAATGAATGGCACTAGGGCTCTCAATATTCACATCTCTACTTGACGTGGGGCACAATTAATTGATTGTTACTGGCATTTGGCATGAGTAAAAAAATGGACAGAACATCACCAAAAAACTTTCCTTTCTTTATTTTGTGACAATTCGTTCCTTATCACAATGCACTGCTAAAGGTATAGACCTTTCTTTTTTAAATCTTTAAGGCATTGTAAACTGGCAAAGCTATTGATGGGGTCTTATAACCTCAGGGCTCAGATTATTTGTCTTGTTTGCAGGCAACTCTATGAACAAGTTACAAAACAATACACAGAGCCAAGCCCCTGTGGAAGCAACAGATTTGTTTCTGTTATTCTAAGCCCACTCGTTCATGGAGTTTACACCGGGCATTCTCTTGCCAAGACTTGCAGTTCACAGATGGTGGATGCTCAGTTTTATTTGTGATGTGCGTTCTAATTAGGCATCACACAAGTGATCTAGGCTCAAAAGCCCACAAACCTTCATGCAAAAGAATTACATTACTCTGCAAAGGCTTTAGAGTTAGAAAACACACTTGGGGCCGTATTACCGGAGTGCCCCTGGGGCGCATTGTGCGTTTGTGCCCACTTTGCGCTCCCCCGTGGTACTTTGGTATTACAGAAAGGGCGCAGACGTGGGTGTGTTCCATTCTGTATTACCGATAGCGCTGGTACACATAAAGCGCCAGCACTATCATCAGAGGGCGTTCCCTCATTTGCATGGGGCGTGGCCCCATGCAATTGAGGGAATCCCTTTGCCACTGTGCCCATGCTGCATACAGATGCAGGCGCAGAGACAAAGAAGCTGTCAAGAGGCGCACTGAAAGCTCCCTGATAGCAGCCCTCTGAAGGGAGGAAAGGGGGTACCATGGACCCCCAGACATGCCCTTGCAGGCAGGTGCAGCCACTCACTGCACCAGCATGCAAGGGGATCTCTAATACCCCTTCAAAGTGCAGGTGGGTTGCTGCTTGCACTGTGAAACATGGAGCAGCTTCAAAGAAGCCTATCCTTTTTTCACCTAAATGCGCATTCTCTTTAATGTGTTGCATTTTCCTGGTTAGCCTGGGCGCACCTTTCTGAAAGATGCGCTCAGCGCTGACCAGGAAAAGTGCTGCCTACCGTAATATGGCCCCTGGATCCTCTACTTTCTGCAGCTCGGCCAATGTGGTTTGAGATGCTTTCTCTGGTTTGAAACATGTAAGTGTTCCTTTGCATGCTCTTGATAGAATTCAGTCCCAAATTAGCAAGCATTGGCAAAACCAATAGATCTTGCTCTTGTCTAGTTTAACATTTTTGGTTCTTCATTGACGTGGTATGGAAAGAGGAGGCAGAGAGGGTTGACACAGGAATACGAGTTAGGTTGGATGGAATATTCGAAGAATAAATGACAGGTTGGGGATAGAGGACTAGAAAGAGGAATTACAGAGAGTTATGTTGGATTGCTGTGTGAATGTTGATGTGTGTAAATGTTTGCTTAGTGCTTGCTTTGCATTTTCATGCTCAACCATTATGCTGGCAGCAAAGACTGGAGATTTTTTTTAACCAGACCTAAGAAAGATATGTCTTAATGTAGTACAGAAGGTTTTCTAAAGAAATGAAGCAAGGTTTCTTATTTACAGGGTGGAAATGTTGACACCTGACCTATGTTATCTATACAAATATGCATGTTTGTGAATATTTAGTGATTATTTAGAGAATAATAAATAAGATATGTGCATGCACACAAACACTAATCAACAAATTGGTTGTAATGACTCATGTTGAAAAATATTTCATACCATGATATTTTATATTAAAATATGGTGTGGTATGGTATGTTACTTCCTGTTCCAAAACAGATAAGTCCTCCTTAAAATATCAAAGGTTAGGTTCATAAAGTACCAAGTCCTGCACAAATGTGCTCGAAACTGTGGAACTATTTGATGAACACTTCTCAAGTTGTTCAGGGTATTTTCCACGTCGATAATGGAGAACTCGTGTGGTTGTATTGTGCTATAGACCTACAGTCACCTGTTATTCTCCATTTTCACATGCAAAACAAAGAATATAGAGGCAAAATCGCCCTGGAGAAAAACATTTTATGCACTAAAGTCGTCCCCCAGGTAAATTTAACGATCCAGAAAAAGTGTGGCAATCAGAATGGGGCCAATGGTGTTCATAAACAAAACGGAACCATGTCGAGGCCCAGATTAAGTTGAGCAGTAAATGTTGTTTCCCCTGCTGCGAACATTAGGAAGCATTTGCCTGATTTGTATGTCATGACTATATCTAGTTGACAGAGCCTGTCATATTTTCATTGATATATGTTATATGACGCCTAAGCGTTACCTATTAGTTGTGGATGTCTATTTGTATTACTTTTTAACTTGTATGTCTTTTCACTGTCCCGTCGACCTGCCCTGGATTTAGTTATATGTGAGAGTAGTGCCTGGTCTTCATTACCACTAACATGCCTGACCATTAGAGGAGTTTTTGTTTTTAGGTTCCTATCCTCAATTCTTTTTGTTTAGCTATATGGTGTGGGTTTCGAGACTTGTGATTCTGTTTTCAGTTTTAATGTTAACATATTAACTGTGTGGTTTTAACTGTGCACTCTGTTTTAAATTCATTGTTAATATATTAACTATGCTGTTTTTACTGCGTACTTTTAGGGTTTTTCGAATAAAGAATTAAGAAAGAAAGATAGTTGTGCAGTTTAAGGATTAGTAATCAATAACCACTTAGGCAAGGGAGAGAGGGAGATCTGTTCTCCTAATCTTATAGTTATAGAGAGGTGCTGGGCATATTCTGATACAAGATTGGATCTGGATGTGGTACTAAGGAGTACTGACATGGACCATAAACTGCGTGCTCGTGCTCAATACACATGAAGCATGCGGGTGAGCTAGATGAGTTCGGCGCTTAATTTGTGCTAGTGATTTCTGGGTGGGTACCACCGGCATTTATTTGTGCTCATTTGGACTTTTCATATCATTCCAGGGGCCGCCCTGCCACTTCTTTTATTGATCTGCTGGTAGTGCTGCTGCTGAGGGTAGTGCTCGTAATTTAGTTGTTTTGCTAAATTTCAGTGCAAACTGTAGTACAACGTGGTCCGCAGTTCTGCTCTACTAACAATTGCACCTCAAGGACTGATGATTTGTTGGCAGCTCAGCTTTGAAGGCCGTGCATGTGTGCTCTGCTTGGCTAGGCCATGAATGTGTGCTCACAAACATTTCCATCTGTTGGCCACTCATGCTTATGGTTTCTTTTGAATCTAATTGGTGCACTGAACACTCGCAGCTAAGACAAGATCCTCCACCATGCTATCTCTGTGTGCTCCCTGGAAAGTTGGGCATGGGCACTAGGGCTTAATTTCTACCGGTTTTGAGGATCTTTTCAGAGGACCAGAAGATCTTTTCATTTAAACAGGCAGTGAGATCTTGTGCACATACTAGTTGCCAAAACTGCATTTTACATCAATGACACACAACTTAAAGAGTTCTCTGGCAGACTCAAGTATAGTAAAGACTCTCTAACAATTTGTGGTGCCTAAATGACACCACCATTGCCACACAAATCTTCCTGACCTCATACCCAGACCCATCATCTAATACCCACAGGAAGGACAGCTGTAACACTGGCCTGTCTTCTATTGGATAATTCGAGTCATCATCCTGTGTGGACCAAGCCATCTATTACTCACACCTTCCTGATTCTTGATAAAGATTGGTGATTGACAGGCATAAGCAGTCCTCTTCGTCGTAGCACTACCATAACCTCGCCATGTTCGAGGTCTCTCGGTCAAGCTGTAACTGTTCCATACATTTTCAGAGCTGGGCACAATGTCCTGTTTCTTAAGGAAGACTGGTGATTTTTCATTGACTATAGGTTAGGCTGGCCTATTGGGTAATCTCACAGGGTCAAAAGGGATGCATGACTGTTAGAAATGGGGGTCTCTAGTTGCCAATGGTTTGCACCTTTGTCCAAGTAGGGACCCTTGCTTCTAGTCAGGGTAAGGGCGTTACACCCTTAGACAACCCCTGCTCACCACTTTGTAGCTTAGCACGAGCAGACAGGCTTATCTCAGAGGCAGTCTGTAAAGCATTTGTGCAAACATACAGTAATATAGTGAACAAACTACAAATGGACACCACACCAGTTTAGAAAAATAAGCAATCTTTATCTAAACCAAACAAGACCAAAACAACAAAAATCCAACATACAATAATCAAAAGACGACTTTTAGAATGTAAAAACAGTTCTGTCCATAGCAAACTATAGATGCGACATTTTCAACACAAAGTATCATGGGTGCGTCAAAATCATAAACGAAAACAGCCACAGGGAAGGAAATGCATCGTTTGCTTACCCACAGGGAAGATGATGCATCGGTTCCTTACGCACAGGGAAGATGATGCGTTGGGTCATTGCTCTAGGGAGGTGATGCCTCGGTTCCTTACTGAAGAGGAGGTGATGCGCTGGTTTAATTACTGTGCAGGAGTAGATGCATCGGTTTCTTCCTGCGGCCCAGGCATTGCTGTAGACTTGGCGCCCCAGTGCGATGCAGGGGGATTCGGGGATACGTCGGTTCGTGATGAGGCAGCGGCAATGGCGGTGCTTTGATCCCTCCCACCACGGTCCCATGATGCGTCAGTCTTTGCAGTCGCACAGCAGTGCTTGCGTAAGACTCGGTGCGGTGATCTCGGACTTTGGAGAAAGGTGCATGAGACTCGGCGTGTGGTGATTTCTCCAGCTGTGGGCAGGTGCTGCATCGGTTTCTTCAGCGGCCCATCAGCGATGTGTGGAAATTCTTCCCACACTGCGGTCTTGCATCTGAAACAGGTGCGAATGCATCTTGCTTCCTTAGTTGCTTCTCTTTTCCCAGCTCCCAGCAGCAGGAACAACCTCCACAGGTCCAACACAGGAAGGCACCTCTTGTAGGTCAGAACTCCCAGCAAGGAAGTTCAGGGGAGCTGGAGGAGACTTAAAAACAGGAGGCAAGCTCTTCTTGAAACCCTTGGAGATCTTCTTCAAGCAGGATACACAGCACACAGCAAAGTCGTTGTCCTCTCCTTGGCAGTAACAGCCACTGCAGGCCAACCTCAGACAGCCCACAGCAAGGGGGCAGTAGTTCTCCTTCAGCTTTCCCAGCTCTTCTCCTTGCCAGAGGTTCCTCTTGAGGCCAAAATTATTCTAAAGTTCTGGGGTCTGGGCCCCAATATTTATACTCAATTTCTCTTTGCTCCCTTGAGGCAGAGAGGGTCTGTGCTCAGTCAAAACCCGTTCTGTCCAATCCAGTCCAGCTTCCCAGCAGGAGGTGGAGACAGCATTGTGTAAGGCAGACCAGGCCTATTCAGGTGCAAGGAAACCTCCTCCCCTTACTCTAAATGCAGCCCAGGTCTATTCAGCCCAGCCCTGACTTTTCCAGGGAAGGCAGGACACACCTCAACCCCCCCCCCCCCGTGGCTGTCTGAGAGAATTCACATCCCCAGCCCCTGTCATTCCAATGCCAGACAGTCAATCCACAAACCAGCAGAGGTTCACAGGATGGCTAAGCAAGAAAATACCCACTTTCTAAAAGTGGTATTTTTAAACACACAATATAAAAATCATCTTTACTAAAAGATGTATTTTTATATTCTGAGTTCAGGCATACTAAACTCCATCTTTCTACCTTGTCCCAATGGGAAGTTATACTCATAAGGTGTTATGAATAAGCTCCCATTTTATCCTATGGGACAGATAGCCTTTCCATAGTGAAAAACAAAATACATTGTATTTCACTATCAGGAAAGATCGCACACACCAGTACATATCCTACCTTTCACATACACTGTACCCTGCCTACAGGGGTACCTTTGGCCTACCTTAGGGGTGACTTACATGTAATAAAAGGGAAGGTTAGGGCATGGCAAGTGGGTGTACTTGCCAGGTTGACATGGCAGTAGAGACTGCTAGCAGACACTGCAATGGCAGGTCTGAGACCACTTTGAGAGGCTGCTTGTGTGGATGGCACAATCAGTGCTGCAGGCCCACCAGCATCATTTGACTTACAACTCTGGGCACACACAGTGCACTGTACTAGGGGTACTAGGGTTATAGCAGTAAGACAAACAAGCCAATCATGGAAACACCAATCCACAATAACAATGTACACAGAGAGCAAATGCATGTTAGCACTGATTAGCAGTGGTAAAGTGCAGAGAGTCCTAAAACCAACAAAAACTGGTCTGGTTTTTACTGTTCAATTCCCTTACATCATAATCATTGCAACTGAATTACAAATGTGAACCCCTTTATTAGCTATGCCATTTGCTAATGGGGGCCACTTCTATTTTGGTGCCTCAGCTTATTTTCTGTCTCAGTCCAACACTGACTGGCCAGCCTCCTCTTCACAGAACTATCTATGGTCCTTTCATCTTCGGGGACCCTTGGATCAGCTGAAATTGTCCCATAAATTTGCAAAGTGGGGTTGAGGCAGGCACTTTTCCGAGGACCATTGCCTAGGTCCTGTTTTCCCAGTATCCATAAATACCTACCTGTAAGTAACGCTTGTCATAACAGTGATCTCTTGGTACAAGATGAGACAGTATTGTGCACACACTATTTACAGGATAGAAAGTAGCAAGAAATTAACCGCATGTGGATCTAGACGTAATTCCATAAATGAAAGGAAAACGGTGGTTTATTTGTGCCGGGTTTTGCCGGTGTTTCGGTACCGGAACTTATTTCTCAACACCGGCACTTTTTTCTGATAGGCTACCATATAGTGGTGCAGCAGAGGGTTTAAAAATTCAATGTGCACTGAAATTAAAATCACAATGCATCGTTCGGGTCACTTTAACAGGTTTGGAGGCATGGAATAATTCAAATGATCACATTTGTTGGTGTGATATCAGTAGGTAACAATCGCATTTACATTTGGAAGTGCTGGTAGGGTGTGCAAGATGCAGTGGTCACCCGTGAAACACCTTAGACCCTGGCACTTCGTTTTACAAATTAAGGACTGAAGGAAAAGCATTCCTCATCGGTGTAAAGTGCCCCAGAGGTGCGTCTGGCTGGCTGTCTGCAGCTGAGGACAATGCAGGTCTGTCAACGTGTATCGTTTGAACATACATTCTGTGAGGAGAATAAAGCATGTTGATGAAAGCACATGGTCAAACTGCCTTCACTGCCTAATATCATATAATTATCAGCATTAAAGCACAAATAATAACAAAAACATGGACCCAAACTACTGACATACTAATATATTATTGTTTGTTGCTAGTGCGGTAACTCTAATGGTTTGCTAAAGAGATTGAAAATCTCCATTTTGACTATGAGAGTAAACATGTGGACCAAAACATAACCAGGTGTCCTGCTTCTCCGATTATCAAGAATTAAAAGCTGCAGCTCCTGGTGGAAATGGGTTTGTTCAGATGGACTATTTTTCTTTTTTTCATGTATTTTTTTAACCTTGTGCATTCTTTGTTATGATAGAGTGACTGGTAGCTTACAGTCACTGCGTAAATCATCATCATCATCAAAGAAGCTTTATTCGACTATGCAAGTCATCAAATCGTTACAGATAAAGAGTTTAAAAGAACAAAGATACAAAGTTAAAATCAGGGTGAACACATTAGAGTTAAAACTTTTGTGCAAATAAGCAATCAGAGCTATCATTATATCAGACATAACATGACAGAGCAAAGTTAAAAGCATCAAGTGCAAACAATCTCAAATGCCTTAAGAGACATAATAGGCCCCACATGTCCTAAAATGCCCACGTGCACCTACACAGTATTAAAATATTTAATCATGGTAATTTACCCACTCTAATTTGATTGCAACGTATGTGCCACATCCACTTCAAGAATTTTGCCATCGGGATTGCGTACCTAGGTGATGGATCAGAGAAAAGGATTCGCAGGGCTATGTTGTGTGATCTTGTGCTCAGGTTCTTGCAGTGCTGAGCCAGCCAAGCTTTCCGCTGGCCAGCGTCAGCGGGGCAGGCAAAGAACACATGTGAATATGATTCTATATGTGTGGCACATACATGACATTTGTTGTCCCCGGTTGAAGACCATTTGGATGTTTGGATGAAAAGCACTTCAGGGGAAAAGATCCTGATCTAAATTGGAAGTAGAGTTTTCGGTCCAAAGGCTTATTAATAATGTACCAATAGGGCTCAAGACTCTATCATGGTTTTACCTGAAGAAAGAGCCCCGAGAGTGAGGTGGGGGTCATAAAGCCTAAACTCTTCATATGCAACCATTTCCCAGTAGATTCCTTTGAGGCTATTTTTTTACGGGAGCGTTGAGGTACAAGGGGAATCCCACAAGTGTGAAAGGCCCATTTTATTAATCAAACTTCTCAAATCCTGCAGCCACTTTAATTTTGGGAAAACAATCCGAATTAATAATATCCCATAAACCCTCTGTGTATGCTGCCAGTTCCTGCGTGCACCATAATCTATGCCGGAATAGAATTGGCTGAAGTCTGGCTAAATCTGACAGGGCTTTCCTGCCTAGGTTGTTCCTTAGTGGGAGGGTGGGTGTACTCTGTGGCAAACTAGTGATCGTGCACAAAAACGCATTCTCGGCTAAAGCATAGAACAACCCCACCAATTAAATTGGAGAAACCGAATACCGTGGATAGTGGACCATTCTTAATGATGGACATCTGTGCTTGCATTCTTATTGAACCGCAATTTGATGACTGATTAACAGTGGTTGTCAAAAAGATTCAGTTGCTTTCTCTCATAATTGTTTTCATTGCCCCTGTAGGCACTGAAGTATGGATATATGACAAGTTCATATTTCCTAACTTAAACTTTCTTTGACCGCCCATCTGCATTTTTCTCAATCCCAAAAATACTGTTAAAAGTATGCAGACATACCTTAAAAATAATTGTTTAGAACCATTAGAAGTGCGTTAATCATTAACCCTACTTATGGTCTAACAGTGAAAGCACAAAATAGCTCAATGTTATTTTAAAAGCCTCTCTGGAGAGTAGCTCCCCCAAACAACCTGTAAAAAGGCAGACTTGGTTGCTTCTCTGTTACCAACTCTGGTCAAGTTTTTGGTGTTGTTCAGGTAGGCAGGAGGAGGTACCAGTGTTGGAGGCAGGAGGCACCGGCAGCGGATGTATGTGCCCTAGTTGTAAAAAGCTGGGACCGCATTCTAAAGATAGTTTTGGTACCAGCACTTATTTTCTTAGAAATTAGAAACTGGTGACAGGAATCCACAAAAAAAGGTGTAAGAGGTGATGAAAGGCATCCATAAGGGCATACGAGGTGATGACAGGCATCCACAAGACCATAAGAGGGGGTGACATGAATCCACAAGGGCATAACAGGTGGTGGCAGGCATCCACAAGGGCATACAAGGTGGTGACAGGCATCCACATAGAAGGGCGTAAGAGGTGATGAAAGGCATCCCCAAGGGCATAAGAGGTGGTGACAGGCATCCACTAGGGCATGAGAGGTGGTGACAGGCATCCTTAAGGGTATAAGAGGTGGTGACAGGCATCCACAAAGATTGGCATAAGAGGTGATGAAAGGCATCCACATGGACATAAGATGTGGTGACAGGCATCCACAAGGGCATAAGAGGTGGTAGCAGGCATCCACAAACAAGGGCGCAAGAGATGATGTAAGGCACCCACAATTTGATTGCAGGTTCTTGCAGTGCTGAGCCAGCCAAGCTTTCCGCTGGCCAGCGTAAGCGGGGCAGGCAAAGAACACATGTGAATATGATTCTATATGTGTGGCACATACATGACATTTGTTGTCCCCGGTTGAAGACCATTTGGATGTTTGGATGAAAAGCACTTCAGGGGCAAAGATCCTGATCTAAATTGGAAGTAGAGTTTTCGGTCCAAAGGCTTATTAATAATGTACCAATAGGGCTCAAGACTCTATCATGGTTTTACCTGAAGAAAGAGCCCCGAGAGTGAGGTGGGGGTCATAAAGCCTAAACTCTTCATATGCAACCATTTCCCAATAGATTCCTTTGAGGCTATTTTTTTACGGGAGCGTTGAGGTACAAGGAGAATCCCACAAGTGTGAAAGGCCCATTTTATTAATCAAACTTCTCAAATCCTGCAGCCACTTTAATTTTGGGAAAACAATCCGAATTAATAATATCCCATAAGCCCTCTGTGTATGCTGCCAGTTCCTGCGTGCACCATAATCTATGCCGGAATAGAATTGGCTGAAGTCTGGCTAAATCTGACAGGGCTTTCCTGCCTAGGTTGTTCCTTAGTGGGAGGGTGGGTGTACTCTGTGGCAAACTAGTGATCGTGCACAAAAACGCATTCTCGGCTAAAGCATAGAACAACCCCACAAATTAAATTGGAGAAACCGAATACCGTGGATAGTGGACCATTCTTAATGATGGACATCTGTGCTTGCATTCTTATTGAACCGCAATTTGATGACTGATTAACAGTGGTTGTCAAAAAGATTCAGTTGCTTTCTCTCATAATTGTTTTCATTGCCCCTGTAGGCACTGAAGTATGGATATATGACAAGTTCATATTTCCTAACTTAAACTTTCTTTGACCGCCCATCTGCATTTTTCTCAATCCCAAAAATACTGTTAAAAGTATGCAGACATACCTTAAAAATAATTGTTTAGAACCATTAGAAGTGCGTTAATCATTAACCCTACTTATGGTCTAACAGTGAAAGCACAAAATAGCTCAATGTTATTTTAAAAGCCTCTCTGGAGAGTAGCTCCCCCAAACAACCTGTAAAAAGGCAGACTTGGTTGCTTCTCTGTTACCAACTCTGGTCAAGTTTTTGGTGTTGTTCAGGTAGGCAGGAGGAGGTACCAGTGTTGGAGGCAGGAGGCACCGGCAGCGGATGTATGTGCCCTAGTTGTAAAAAGCTGGGACCGCATTCTAAAGATAGTTTTGGTACCAGCACTTATTTTCTTAGAAATTAGAAACTGGTGGCAGGAATCCACAAAAAAGGGTGTAAGAGATGATGAAAGGCATCCATAAGGGCATAAGAGGTGATGACAGGCATCCACAAGACCATAAGAGGGGGTGACATGAATCCACAAGGGCATAACAGGTGGTGGCAGGCATCCACAAGGGCATACAAGGTGGTGACAGGCATCCACATAGAAGGGCGTAAGAGGTGATGAAAGGCATCCCCAAGGGCATAAGAGGTGGTGACAGGCATCCACTAGGGCATGAGAGGTGGTGACAGGCATCCTTAAGGGTAGAAGAGGTGGTGACAGGCATCCACAAAGATTGGCATAAGAGGTGATGAAAGGCATCCACATGGACATAAGATGTGGTGACAGGCATCCACAAGGGCATAAGAGGTGGTAGCAGGCATCCACAAACAAGGGCGCAAGAGATGATGTAAGGCACCCACAAGGGCATAAGAGGTGGGGACAGGAATCCAGAAGGGCATAAAAGGTGATTTTTCTGTAAGAAATACGAGGTACAGTGACACTAAAACTTTCTAAGGGTGAAATCAGCACTTTAAACTGTGCCCTCAACCAACTGAGGGAGCAGTGGAGGCTCTTCTGAATGACTCGTTTTAGGCAGATGGTCATATTTTAAGTTATTTGGTGATGCCCCTGGGGATACGAGGGAGGGCTGCACTTGAGAGCATCATCTTAGATCAGGGTGGAATTGATTCGATTCACTATTAAATTGGCATGTGTGTCCCAAGCATGTGTGCTAGGACTTTGCTTAACTGGCTGAGCTAAAAGAAGACTTGTTTAGTTGCATGCGTTTCTCTTGCAGATGGTTTAATGAAGGACAATAATAACAACATCACTGAATGAATCAGTGATCCTGCGTACTTAGTAATACCCATTTAGATATTGTGGCTACTGACATATACACCAGAGCCAACAAGTGGTATAGGATGTTTCACATTTAACCAAAGTAAAGATATTTGGACCAAACATCAAATGACCTTATGACACCTGTATGAGATTTGGGATAGTGCTAGACACTTTTTTCCCCCAGAATTCAGTCGTGTTTATATCGTGGTGGCCATAAAGAATGTGGATGTAAGCCTGGTACAGTAATTGAGCTTTTCAAATTGGATAAATAGGGTTAAAACTAGTGCAAGGAAAAATCAAAATAACGTTAGCATAATATGGGTATTTTGGGGAATTTTTCATAACACTTGTTACGCGTTGTTCCGGAAATTATGCCATTGCGCCAGTCATGTAATTACACTGGAATTTCTGGTAAAAATATAGAGCAGGAGTGCTGGTATTTGCAGTAGTTGTGTTTTCCACACAATTTTTTTAGTGTGAAATGTGTCAGTACTTCAAAAATTGACATGGACACATTTCGCGCTATTATATACCACTAGATGATAACGGCATAACACGTTTTGCTTTACTTGCATAGACAAGAACTATTGGCTTTGCCTATGCTTGTTTTAAAACTACTTTCTTGAACTCCATAAAGAAGGTCAGAAGACAGGTCTTGCAAGACTGGAGACTTCATGTACTATATGTAAAAAAAAACGAAACGAAACTAAAAAAAATTCACATAATGGTTGGAACACCTTTCATGGCTTCTCTAACAAGAAAGTATGTGAAATCTGTTACCATTTGTGTAAAAAATAATAATCTCTAAATGGTGCTTTGTGGAAGAGATCTGGGATCATCGGATGAGCAGAGGAGCAGCTAGATCCCAGAGGTGGATTTGGTGGTGAGACCACAGCAGTTAAAGCCTTTCACAGGTTGCAATGCTAGTGAGACAGCTGCTGTCTGCCCCTGACGTAGATGGGAGGAAAGACTGAAGGCATGTGTGTAAGGAGCAGCCTGTGGGAGTCTAAAACCTGATGATCGATTAAGGTCCTAGCGGAAATAGTTTCAGTAGAGAGGTTTTTGGGGTTGCCTGTCTCCTGGATTAGTGGACATGTTGTATTTTAGCCAATAAAAATGTAAAACGTTTCTTTAGAGAGGTGAGGGATCCATAGTGCACCTCTCAAACCTAATTATTAAAAAACATATTTTTCTAAAATACTCAACTTTTTAGTACAGTGAATTATGTGGTTTGGCAGCCCAACATTTTACTAATTTCTTTGACATTGGAAGGATAAAAGGCTGATATGTAAGTATTGGGGTTCAAAATAGAAGCACCAGTTTCCACAGATCTCTTCAGGGAGACAATAACTAGTTTTATTTTTTGCAGATTTATGTAGAGAGAACTCAGCACAAGGTCATTAGAGCGCTTTACATGCGCACCCCGCATATTTTATGCAAGTCAGGTTCTTTTTCAGCATGCATGGGGAGGACAAGTGATTTGTCCAGAATCACAGGATGTTGAGCTGACGCAGGGACTCGAACCTGATGTCCCAGCTCCAAAGTCAGTCACTGAAGCCTTTAGGCAACAACTGGCGGGCCTACCTGCTTGGTCAGTGACTTACCAAGTGACTTCAGAAGCCATCAATGATGATAGTAAAGGCATTGAACATCACTGATGACATCATACACACGCGCTTTGCAAAGTTAACGAGCTCCTGAAGTGATGAAAAGAGGAATATCAAAGGGTTCCTTTGATATGTGGATTGTTGTACTTGACTAAGGAGGTTTAAGGAAGTTGGTCAGTTGGTATGTTTCAGCAATGTTTGTTGTGGCATAGAGCTTCTGGCCTCGAAGAGCTATGATGGTGCAAAGCTATTCAGGCCCTCATTTATGGCACTGCGGAACGCAATGTTCTGCAACACTTTGGTCCAATGAAAGGATCACATCCTCGTATTTGAAGTTTGCTGGTATCGCTGTATGCGGTGAATCCAGAAGGTTGACGGTGGCTGCACAACTGCTAATAATATATAACACTACTTCCACCATAAAGTAGGTGGTAAACCCTCAGATATACCACCAGGGAGAGGCCCTGTCACATTTGCCAAGCAGTCAGCAGCAGCAAACACCAGTCAAATGGCTGCTGAATCGCTAGAGTGTTATATATTCCTCTATCCGCCGGCACCAATGCAATTGTTTTCCTTTTTTTGTGTGTGTTTGTTGAACAGCACAATAGCTCCAAGGAGCCCTGGCACCAATGCTGGCATCAGTCAGGTTATTTGATGTACCAGGAATTTCAATAATGGCCTGTGTGGGAGGGAATGGCTAACAGTCAGGACACTTAAGAGATGTAAAATATTGTGTCATTCTTCCAAAACATCTGTAAGTCATGAGCACATACCGAGCACGACCCCCCTGAGGGTGGGAGGCAGCTCCTCTGCTGGCTTGTCATCCTTACAGAGGACGCTCAGCAGGAAGCTTGGTGCTACCTCAGAAAGACGAGCCTAAACAAACAAGCAGGGAGGCAGAGAAAGCCCTCCATCCAGAGGTTTACTTGTGCTCACAGCTCTCTTGACTTGCTGCACAATAGTTGATACAATGAAAACAGCATCCAATTTGAAACAGAAGGATGGGAAATGGGATGGGGTGGAGGGACAGGGGGAGAAACACAGAGGTGCAAGTGGGGGGAGGCACCGGGGGTAGAGAGACAATGACAAGATGGGTGTTAGAAATTAGGGTTTCTAGTTGGCAGAATTATGCACCCTGTCCAAGGAAGAACCACAATCCTAGTCAGGATAAGTCACCAATACCGGCGCACCCCCCTCGTAGCTTGGGTGGAGGGACAGGGGGAGAAACACAGAGGTGCAAGTGGGGGAAGGCACCGGGGGTAGAGACAATGACAAGATGGGTGTTAGAAATTAGGGTTTCTAGTTGACAGAGTTATGCACCCTGTCCAAGGAAGAACCACAATCCTAGTCAGGATAAGTCACCAATACCGGCACTCACCCCCTCGTAGCTTGGAACAGAGAAGCCAGGCTTTACTTAAGAGGCAGTATTTGTGCAACACTTCAAACAGTAAAACAGTGAAAACACCACATAAAAAATCTGGTTCGAAAAATAGAGCTTAATTTAATGAACAAAGCAAGACCAAAGAGACAAACGTCCATATAAGTTTAACCGGAGTTAAGGAATTTTAATGATTAAACTGAAATGTAGTCCTCAAAAGCATAAAGCACCAACTGGGGCTATTGGTTGTGCAAGACTGGGTTAAATCAAAAAGTTAAGGCCATCACGATGGAGCGTGGGTTGGGTACATGGTACCTTGTTTGCATTGTCGCTGGAGTTCCGATTCATGGAGCAAAGGAGGGCGATGCATAATCGTTGATCTTTTGGATGTAGGCTATGCATCGGTTCAGAGATGGGCAAAGTCAGAGATGCGTCGAAGCTGAAGGTAATGCACCGCGCTGGCGGTGAAGTGCTGTACTTGATCCTCGCAGCAGCCGCGATGCGTTATCGGAGGAGATGCACGAGTTCAATGCGGTGCAAGGATGGCGATGCATTGATTTTGGCAGTTGCGGCACTTTATAGCCACTTTGAAGTGCCCAGGACAGGATGGGCACCACTTGGATGCTTGGAAGTCTTTGATGTCCCTGAGACTTCAAACAGGAGGCAAGCAGGCAACCCCTTTGAATGACTTTGGTTCTGGGGTTGAGAGATGCAGGTTCAGTCCTTCTCACTCCCAGGCAAGAGGACAGCGGGCAGCAGGTCAGCACAGAAAAGCAAGAGACCAGCAGAGTAGCAGTCCAGCAGAGTGGCAGTCCTTGTAGCAGCACAGCAGACCTTATAACTGGCACAGCATCCATAGATCCAGAATAGTACTGAGTTGGTGGTGTCAGAATAGACAGTTGTGCCTTTGAAGAGGGGGAGACGTCAAAGAGAACACTTTGAAGTGCAAAGAGACCCTGTCCTTCCTGCCCTGGCTTCAGACTCACTAAGGGGGATAAACAGCCCTTTGTGTGGGGAATGGACACTGCCTATTCAGGTGTATGTGTCAGCTCCTTCCACTCATCCTGCCCATGATGAGGATGGCACATCAGTAACACCTAAGCTCCCTTTAAGTGTGGCGTCTGGAGGGAATGAACAAAGCCCAGCTGTCACCCACCCCAGATGTTTATTCAGAGACAGGCAGACGGCACCAAATGCTGAAAGTAAGAAAATGCCAACTTTCGAAAAGTGTCATTTTTAGAATTACAATTTAAAATCTAACTCTACCATCAGTTAGGATTTTAAATTGTGATTCCAGAGACACCAAACTTGGGTGTTCCATCTCTTCTCATTTGGAAATTACACTTATAAGATGAAATATGGTAATCCCAATGTTAACCTATGGGAGAGATAGACTCTGCAGTAGTGAAAAGAAAATGTAAGAGTTTTTTACTACTAGGACATGTAAAGCTTAAAAGTACATGTCCTGCATTTTAAACACGCAGCACCCTGCCCTTGGACTGTCCAGGGCCTACGTTAAGGGTGACATAAATGAATTAAAAAGGAAGGTTTGGGCCTTGCAAGAGAGTTAACTTGCCAGGTTGACATGGCAGTTTAAAACTGCAAGCACAGGCTCTGCAATGGCAGGCCTTAAACATGTTTAAAGAGCTACTGAAGTGTTTGGAGCAATCTGTGCTGTAGGCCCACTAGTAGCATTTAATTTCCAGGCCCTGAGCACATGATGTGCACTTTACTAGGGATTTATAAGTAAATTAAAAATGCTAAATGTGGATAACCTAATGTTACCATGTTTAAAGCAGAGCGCACATGTAAAGGGCCCGAGTCCTAAGGACAGCAAAACTTAAGTCAGCATAAATAGAAGGTCTGAAAGCAAAGGGTCAGGGAAAACCACACCAAGGATGCAACGTCTAACAATGAGGAATCCAGATAGTGATGGAGGGGCAAAGGTTGTGACCTTAGAGCCAGAACTGGTGACTTTTGATCTGGGGAACTGGTGAGCTACTGACTGCTGAGCCATCTGCTCAACTTCATGTGTTTCTAGGCACATAAATTATACTCTTCATGCATAAAAAATGAATGTGACTGTGTGCAATGTAACTTGTGCTCATAGTAAAGTGCTTCCAAAGCAGAAAAGTTTATGAATATGGGTTAACACTAACATGGAAGCAAGAAGTGCTGAGAAGCACACTGTGCTTGTGAGCAACAAAGGGGGTGGGTGAGAAACATACAATGGAGACAACTAGATAAAACATGCACTCTGATGGAGTAATTCAGGAACAAGCAACAGCGAACAAGCAATGATGCGGGAAGAAGAAAAAATAAAGTTCCTCGACTGTGAGTAGTGGGAGGGCACCAATAAATACACTAATCAATACATGGTCCATCAAAGAGTTGAACACACAAAGAGGAAATTAAGTCTGCGAGCACTTACAAATGAGGAGCAAGGAAATCAGAGTCACAAAGAAGCCAACCGATGGTAAGTAATGGGAGAGCTAAAAGCTCCCTTTAGACTTTTAAGAAACAATAGATCGCAAGCGACAGTGCATGCACATTGCTCAGAGGCGAGACCTAAAAATGTGTGTTGCTCCCTAAAGGCTGCATTCAGGGCTGGTTGGTCTGAGTTTCTGACACCTTATGGGCCTGAAAGCAAATTCCCACTGGAACGTTTTCTGTGTTCTGCCTGCCATGATCAGCCTGTAGCTCAGTTTTTAAATGAATGGGTTTCTCTTATAACTCAGGGCATTCACATTTGACTCTATTAAAAGTTGGCTCTAATCTTAAAAACTAAACCCAATACATTTTCCCTATTACTCATGCATCTGTATAGAGATTTGAGAAACCAAGCTCTGTAACAGAACAAACACTTATAGGAATTACAACTCACTACAGGGGTGTAGTTTCCATTGGTGAAGCAGGCACAGTGGTACCTGGCCCAGAGCCCTGATGTCAGTGGTAGCTCCTCTGCTTTGGTGGAGGAGCATTGCCCCACTGCTATTTCAGCAGTGCGAAAAGGAAAATGATAATAACATGACGTTATTATCGTTTTCTTTTTGTATGTGGGAATGGGGGCAGGGCTGGTTCCGTGAAGCCCGAGCAGGGGAGGAGTGGTTTGCACTAAGTGCACGTGACACTTTGGCCATCCCTCTAGGGCCGGCCAAACTATCATGCACACTTGGCATTTTCTCCATTGGGCTGTGTTGCACAGCCCTGTGGAGAACATGCACAGCCTCCCCAGGCACTGCCTGAACGTCCAAACAGGATGCTCAGACCAATCACGACGCTGCTCCTACAGCATCGTGATTGGCTGGGAAACCCCGGGAAGCCTGAGTGCAGCAGAAAGAGGAGAGGCGTGCGGTGGCTGGAGTGGCGTGCAGCTGCATGGCAGACAAGGTAAATTCATTTAAAAAAAAAAAATGTAATCCCCCACCACACCACCACCGTTCTGAACGAGCCGCCACTGCCTGAGTGAGGGACCCGCTTAACCCTGAATATTGCTATATTTCACAGTTCAAACAGTGGCCAGGGGTTCCATTCCCTTCCTTGTATGTACTAGGACCATGAGGCACTGGGTATGCCACTGCTCACTACTTGGTAAAATATTACACTTCCTCCAAAACAATAACCAAGCAGACCCAGAAATAGATTGATTGTATGTGTTTGCAAACCTTAAACATCTGCCATATGAGTTTGCTAATTTTACAGCAAAAATAGTAACCACGCTTGTAGTGAACGAGGAACATAGCTAGAACAGTGGTTGCTGTCTTACCGAGGCCCAGAAGAAGAAGGCACCAACTACATGCCAACTACATGCCATTCATGGCTGTATCTCATTACCCAAGCACCAGGCGGGGAGGCCCATGTTACTTGTTTGCCCCGCGGCCCATGAAACCCCTGGTGCACCACTGTACTGACCTTAAATGAGAAATGTGAAGCCAGTGTTCTGGAAAACAACATGTGCAGGAAGTGTGAAAAACATCTGTCTTTTGAGGCACATGTTGTGGTGCTTTACCTGATATATTTCTAGAAAGAGACATTTCAAGGGATGGGCAGCGTGAGAAGACACCATTATAAAACTCCGATGATATATCTATTACAATAGATGAAACAATTTAAATATAGCTTGCTTGTGGTGAGAGTTTTTTGAGTAAAAGTGCTGCCATTGCTCGAGGGCTGATTGTAAGGACCTGGTAATCCGTGACCGGGTCGAAGTCTCAAGTGTCTACAGTTGATGCAAGAAAAAAAATACACACGAAAGGATTACCTCCAAAATGAGAGCTGATTTACTCAACTTTGGCAGCCTTTTGGAACAACACTCAAATTGATATTCAAAAATTGATTGATTTATGCCCTTGACTTATTTAAAGAATTATTTGGGAAAATGAAGAACGCTGTATTTGTGTGTGGGAGAGATGTGGAGCTCTGCGCCCTAAGTCTACAAACCCTTTGAAATGAATTTAATGTAGTGTGATATAAGTGAATTACAGAAATACCTGTTCTCCTGCTAGCCCCACTATTCAGGGTCATCCTTCTTCCTGCTGCCCATTTTTCCAGCTCTCCCCAAGGTAAAGATGAAATGCCCCGGGTGCTCAGTCCCCGCCCTGTAAAGGATGGTTGGACCTCCCGTCATCAAACACATTTGACAACACGCCAGCTTACAGTGCTCAAACCGTTGCTAGTAAATACAGCTCACTAGTTCGCTGTTGGGATAAACGTGACACATTTGAAAATGGTACTTCATTTCTGTTAGAGTCGGGGATCTCTGGTTGGCGCAAGGTTGCCCTTGTGTCAAGCAGGAACCCTCTCCTCCACGTCAGGGCGCAGGATAACCCCTCGCGAATGACCCTTGCTCACCCTCTAGGTGCGTGGCGTGAGCAGCCAAGGCGATTCCTCAGGCGTTGTTGGTTAAGCACTTACAATCGTACACACAGTAAATACATCAATCCCCCCAGAAACGGACACCAGACTTGGATATATATAAAAATACGATCCTTTATGTAAAAATAAGGTATATATATCTCAACAGACTTATCACAAGACCAATAACGTTTTCGCTAGGCCGCCAGGTTATACAGCAGGCAAATGTTCTGGGTTCGTAGTTTCAAATGGATACTTTGTAGTCTCTTTACTTGTAGTTCCAGTACTCACAGAGATCGGCTCCTGCGAACGGGGAAATAAGGCGTTGCGGGCCCCGAGCCCGACACTGGAACTTCTTTCGTGATGTGGAGAGTTCGGCACAGGTCGGTGCGACTCTCAGCTTGGGGAGTGTTCTTGGGTCCTCAATCAGCAGGTGTGGGCACGTAGGCAGGCGCGGCCAGCGACCCTGTAGCACGGCGGTGCAGGAGGGTCTCCACAGCGGGGGCGGCGCGGCCTGAGATGTCCGGGGATAGCGAAGCGGGGTCACAGGGCACAGTCAGTGCAGCTGGATGACCCGGCGTAGATCACAGTCGTCGGACGGCTTCCGGCAGGAGGGGTGATAGCGCGTTCAGCGCACTCCAATGGCAGGCGGTGACAGGGATGCAGGCGGCCTGGCCCGGGAACAGAGAGCGGCTCGGGACGGAGCGGGGCTCTCACGGGTTGGAGGCAGGCGAGCTTCTGAGTGTCACCGCCCTAGGAGGGGCGATGAGGGGCGCAGTCTCTTTTCCAGCGGGATGCACACACGGCTCGAATTGGAGGACGAGCAAGAAGCACAGAGAACCCACTGTTCCTGGGGTTCAGTTCAGGGGGCAAGCTCAGATCAAGCCCTTGGAGAATGTTCAAGCACAAAGTAGCAAAGTCTTTTCAGTAAGTCTCTTCCTCTCCTTTCTCAGCAAGGCAGGCAGCAGGCCAGCTCCTCCAGCGTCTCCTTCTCCTTCTAGTCGGGCAGAGGTTCTTTGTGGTAAACAGGATTCTGATTTCTTAGGAGCCAGGCTCCTACTTTTATACCATGATTCTTTTGTTCTTTAGCGCCAGGGGGCCTAGGCCTGGCTCAGTCCAGTTCTGGAGCACTTTGTTATGGTAACTCTGCTCTTTCCTTTCAGCAGCAGGGCAGAGACATCAGCCGCCCCACAGGGGGTGGCGCCGGCTTTGTGGTGGCAGAGCACAGGTCTATTCAAGAGTCAAGGTGTACTCCTCCCACCCATCCAGGTGTCACCTTTCTACCCACCACCTGGCAGCCAACCTGTCTCTGGGGATCCCCCCACCCTGCTCCTTACTGTTGCTAGGCAGAGCACACACACATACAGCAGAGGCGGACTGAGATGGTCAGGTCAGTAAATACTAACTTTCTAAAAGTAGTATTTACAAACCCAGGATATTAAAATAAACTTGACTACAAGAAGTATTTTATTATTCTGAGTTCAGGCATACTAAACTTGACACTCTACCATGCTCTCTGGGTCCACTGGGGTCACAGCGTTGGCGTGATCCCGGCAGCCCATTCTGGCCTATGGAGAGCAGGTAGCCTTCAATAGTGAAGAACGAAAAGGGCTGTAATTCACTACTAAGACATGCCACACACTCAGGGCTTGTCCTACCTTACACCTACAATGCACCCTGCCCGTGGGCCTACCATAGGGGTGACTAACATGAGGCAAAGGGAAGGTTTGGAGGCTGGCAAGTGTGGGCACTTGCGCAGTCAGCGCGACAGTCCAGACTGCACGCAGGGTCTGCGGTGGCAGACCCTAGACACATTTTACAAGGCCGCTTCTGTGGGTGGCACAACCAGTGCTGCAGGCCCACCAGCAGCATTCGCATTTACAAGCCCTGGAACTCCTGGTGCACTTTACTAGGGGCTGATAGTAAACCGAATAAGCCAAACATGGACACCAATCAATGTATACATTTTACCATAGGGAGAGCATATGCACCTTAGCACTGATCAGCAGTGGTAAGGTGCCCAGAGTCATAAAACAGCCAACAACAGGTCAGAAAAAATACAGGAGGAAGGCAAAAAGTTTAGGGATGACCCTGCAAAAAGGGCCAAGTCCAACACAACCCCCTTCCAGCCAAAACGCAGGGTAGACCAATCACCACCGTGATGGTCTTCCCTGCTTGGGGCGATAGAACAAGGACCTGGCCCGCAACTGCAGGGGCAGACTCCATTTCTACGCCAATCTGAACCTATCGGACTCCCTCTGTCCATACTCTCAGGGCCCACCAAGCCAATCCATGGGGAACCCTTCTCCTCACCTGTGGACACCACCTGTGCAGCACCTAACCTTAACTGGCCCACAGGTGTGTCCCAACAGACAGACAGCAAAATGCTACAGTGGCCACTGACAGTAGTCAGGGATGAGACCCAGGCCGTAGGCCTCTCAGGGCTCTCAATCCTCTGTGGCGCCAGGGAGCGGGGGGCAGTAGCCCCAGGTGCTTGGCACCCTTTGTCCATTCTCCCCCTTGTCAGGTCAGGTATGACATCCTGGCACGGACCCACCAGTTCATGTGTTCTATCCTGCAACTGGGCCTCCAGGTCCGGGGGGACACCCTGAACCTGGCCCTCCAACCTGGGGTCTAAACCCTTCAGTTGAGCCGGGGTCAGAGGCGAGGACTCCCTCCCTCTGCACCCCCTTCCAGAGTACTGCCCACTCCCAACTGGCGTGGTACCCCCAGAAGCAACATGGGTCAGGACACTGATTACAGTAGTCCCACCCTCCAGGTCAGACAACACCTGAACCTGGCTTCCCCACCCTGGGACCAACCCAGGCGGTTGAACGCTCGCCTGGCGCACCAGGACTTCCCGGGGAGCACGCATGCCCCCCCTGAGGGTGACACATAACTCATGTGTAGTGTGACAATCTGCCTGGCGCTGATCTCCCGACCCCTGTCCATCTGACAGTGCCTGAAGATCCCCCAGGACAGAAGTGGTGTCACCATGGTCACTCACGGGAGACGCAGCCCTTCTGGCTGGCCCCTGACCCACTGGTTCTTCCACTGGGGACTCTTTCCCCCTCTCACCCCTCAATCTGGACCTCTGCACCCTCCCAACTGGAGCGGTACTGCCAGACACCAGAACTGATGGAGGCCTGCTTACAGACACTCCCAGCTCACCAGACACTAGGGGATCCCCCTCAACGGGCGGCCCATCAGGACAGCCTAGGCTCCCCGCCTGGTGTTCCCTTAAAGAACCATCCAGGCTCTGAGACTGGGTTTCGGGCACCTGGGGGCACGCAGCCCCACACTCACTCCTTCTCCACTGAGACAGGACGTGAGCCCCTACACCCCTCCCACTACCATGGGACCTAGCTGGGCTACTCTGCACCACTTCCACCACTCTGGGTTGGAAGATACATGAGCCCCTCCCCACAGGGTCACTCCTCAATGCCTCCCCAGACCCTCTGGAATCCACCAAAAGGTCTGCCTCCAATGTGGTCTCTCTGCGGTCAGAGAACTCACCCTCACACAGGTGTTGGCAGAGCTCTGGAAAACAGGGACTTACAATATGCTCTCCCCCAATTGGATCACACAGCCCCCTAGCAGGGTTAACCAAACTATCCTTCACCTTACCATTCAGTGCCTCACACACGTACTCCACACCACTCTCCTGAGACTGGCAAGACAGTATCTGACTGTCTCTGTCCCACAACCCACACTCTTCTGGGCGGTCTTCACACTCACCCACCAGGACTTCAATTTTGGGGGAACCCCTCTCCCTGTACCTCTCAGCTAGAGTCAGTAGAGTGTCCCTCCCTCCACTAGGACTATGAACCCCTGCGCCAGTTACCCTATTCCCTTCAGGGATACTGCGCACTACTGGAGCTACCTCATGCCCTTGAACCTCCTGGTGTATGTTAACCCCCTCCTTCAAGTCAGGCGCCACATCTCTGGGTGTGCGTACTACTCTCTCAGCACTGTAAAACTCAATATTGCTGCCACCAGAGGGAGAGCGGTCTAAACTCTTGATCTTGCGATCCAACTCCCTCATTTTTAGATCATGATCCATTTGGCGTTGTTGTGCCTCCAAGGCCAACTTCTGCTTTTCCATTTCCATTTGTCCTGCCAACTTTGCCATCTCCATTGCATGCGCCCTGTCTGCTGCCCTGTCTGCCAGCTCCTCTGGCGACCGGACTCTGCTGGGCTCCTCAAGGTTGTCGGGTGGAACGATGTCCCCCGCATTCCGTGGGTCTCGTGACTCCTTCCAGGCTCTCAGCGCCTTGGCGTACTGGGTTCTCCTCTTGAATCCAGCATGGGGAACTCGGAATTTTACACTGTAGCCTTTCAATTGCTCCATCGAGTAGCCTTCCAGTCTCTCCCAATCCACCTCATCTATTCCAGAAATCACAGAGAGTGCTCTCCCAGCGGAGAGTGAGCTAGGCATGGTTGCAGTAATGGCAGATGTCTCAACAAAGTTCCAAAAATGAAAACCTGTGGCTGCGTTATTTGGTCTGCTCTCACTATCTGGTGATTAATAATTCACTGTATGCAAATTACAAGTGCAAATCCGAAATCCCAGCCGCTGCCAACAATGTTAGAGTCGGGGATCTCTGGTTGGCGCAAGGTTGCCCTTGTGTCAAGCAGGAACCCTCTCCTCCACGTCAGGGTGCAGGATAACCCCTCGCGAATGACCCTTGCTCACCCTCTAGGTGCGTGGCGTGAGCAGCCAAGGCGATTCCTCAGGCGTTGTTGGTTAAGCACTTACAATCGTACACACAGTAAATACATCAATCCCCCCAGAAACGGACACCAGACTTGGATATATATAAAAATACGATCCTTTATGTAAAAATAAGGTATATATATCTCAACAGACTTATCACAAGACCAATAACGTTTTCGCTAGGCCGCCAGGTTATACAGCAGGCAAATGTTCTGGGTTCGTAGTTTCAAATGGATACTTTGTAGTCTCTTTACTTGTAGTTCCAGTACTCACAGAGATCGGCTCCTGCGAACGGGGAAATAAGGCGTTGCGGGCCCCGAGCCCGATACTGGAACTTCTTTCGTGATGTGGAGAGTTCGGCACAGGTCGGTGCGACTCTCAGCTTGGGGAGTGTTCTTGGGTCCTCAATCAGCAGGTGTGGGCACGTAGGCAGGCGCGGCCAGCGACCCTGTAGCACGGCGGTGCAGGAGGGTCTCCACAGCGGGGGCGGCGCGGCCTGAGATGTCCGGGGATAGCGAAGCGGGGTCACAGGGCACAGTCAGTGCAGCTGGATGACCCGGCGTAGATCACAGTCGTCGGACGGCTTCCGGCAGGAGGGGTGATAGCGCGTTCAGCGCACTCCAATGGCAGGCGGTGACAGGGATGCAGGCGGCCTGGCCCG
Source organism: Triturus cristatus (assembly GCF_964204655.1). Lineage (NCBI taxonomy): Eukaryota > Metazoa > Chordata > Amphibia > Caudata > Salamandridae > Triturus > Triturus cristatus. The sequence continues at coordinate 457,681,681 of NC_140580.1, read as the reverse complement.
GGAACAGAGAGCGGCTCGGGACGGAGCGGGGCTCTCACGGGTTGGAGGCAGGCGAGCTTCTGAGTGTCACGGCCCTAGGAGGGGCGATGAGGGGCGCAGTCTCTTTTCCAGCGGGATGCACACACGGCTCGAATTGGAGGACGAGCAAGAAGCACAGAGAACCCACTGTTCCTGGGGTTCAGTTCAGGGGGCAAGCTCAGATCAAGCCCTTGGAGAATGTTCAAGCACAAAGTAGCAAAGTCTTTTCAGTAAGTCTCTTCCTCTCCTTTCTCAGCAAGGCAGGCAGCAGGCCAGCTCCTCCAGCATCTCCTTCTCCTTCTAGTCGGGCAGAGGTTCTTTGTGGTAAACAGGATTCTGATTTCTTAGGAGCCAGGCTCCTACTTTTATACCATGATTCTTTTGTTCTTTAGCGCCAGGGGGCCTAGGCCTGGCTCAGTCCAGTTCTGGAGCACTTTGTTATGGTAACTCTGCTCTTTCCTTTCAGCAGCAGGGCAGAGACATCAGCCGCCCCACAGGGGGTGGCGCCGGCTTTGTGGTGGCAGAGCACAGGTCTATTCAAGAGTCAAGGTGTACTCCTCCCACCCATCCAGGTGTCACCTTTCTACCCACCACCTGGCAGCCAACCTGTCTCTGGGGATCCCCCCACCCTGCTCCTTACTGTTGCTAGGCAGAGCACACACACATACAGCAGAGGCGGACTGAGATGGTCAGGTCAGTAAATACTAACTTTCTAAAAGTAGTATTTACAAACCCAGGATATTAAAATAAACTTGACTACAAGAAGTATTTTATTATTCTGAGTTCAGGCATACTAAACTTGACACTCTACCATGCTCTCTGGGTCCACTGGGGTCACAGCGTTGGCGTGATCCCGGCAGCCCATTCTGGCCTATGGAGAGCAGGTAGCCTTCAATAGTGAAGAACGAAAAGGGCTGTAATTCACTACTAAGACATGCCACACACTCAGGGCTTGTCCTACCTTACACCTACAATGCACCCTGCCCGTGGGCCTACCATAGGGGTGACTAACATGAGGCAAAGGGAAGGTTTGGAGGCTGGCAAGTGTGGGCACTTGCGCAGTCAGCGCGACAGTCCAGACTGCACGCAGGGTCTGCGGTGGCAGACCCTAGACACATTTTACAAGGCCGCTTCTGTGGGTGGCACAACCAGTGCTGCAGGCCCACCAGCAGCATTCGCATTTACAAGCCCTGGCACTCCTGGTGCACTTTACTAGGGGCTGATAGTAAACCGAATAAGCCAAACATGGACACCAATCAATGTATACATTTTACCATAGGGAGAGCATATGCACCTTAGCACTGATCAGCAGTGGTAAGGTGCCCAGAGTCATAAAACAGCCAACAACAGGTCAGAAAAAATACAGGAGGAAGGCAAAAAGTTTAGGGATGACCCTGCAAAAACGGCCAAGTCCAACAATTTCTGGCTAGGTAAGGTCCAAAATTAAGATGGGTCGCATGTTTTGGCAAACGTTTGCTGTATGTTCTTCAGTTGGCTGGGTTCCTTTTTCAGGAACATGTTATCAAACTTTTATCTACACTGAGCAATCATTTTAAAAGCCAGTGAAGCTAAACTGAGACCCGACGGTGTCCACTCAAGAGCACAGCAGAAAGTGCTCATCCTGTGTGAAGTCTTCCCAATGAAGTGGAAAATGTAAGGAAGGGTGGTAGTTAAGTCAGCAGGCGTGAAAGGACATTTTAAAAGGTAAACAGTCTGCCTAGCCACAGACTCATTTTAAGTAACAAGCTTCTGCGTGTTGCCAAGTTAACCTAAAGCCTAAATTAATCCTTAGCAGAAATGTCAGGCACTGAATGGAAGGCAGATACTAAAAAGCAATCATTTAATAAACTTGCGATGATGGTAAAGATGTATTTGAAAACAAATCCAGCTTTTTTATACAGTTATTTAGAACCATTGCAACAAATTAAGACACCTAGGGCCAAGATGTACAAGAACTGACGCATCTCTGCATATTAGCAGAGATGAGTCAGTTAATTTACGTCACGCAAAAAAACCTTGCACCACCATGGATGCGTCGCATTTACAATGCGGCACACTGTGGGGCAAGGCTCGACAGATGTGTGACGCATCTGTTGGCGTAAAGGCAACGCATTGCTGGAGTCGTGTTGCAAGCACGACGCAACTCCAGCAATGCTTCGAGTGCCTATTTCTATTATGCTGCGTCACTCCTTACGCCTGCTTCAAGCATGCATAAGGTTTTGACGCAGTGGCGTTGACGCAGTGAAATCTTGTAGATTTCACTGCGTCACTTTTACGAGGCTTTCTTACGTCGGAACGCCCACCCTGCATACGTTATACCTGATGCAGGTATAATGTAGTGCAGGGCTTTACAACGTGACGCATCTCCCTAGATGCAGCAAGTTGTAAATGTGCTGCAACGTGGAGCATTGTTTACGATGCCGCTGCGTCACAAAAGTGAAGCAACGGTGGCGTAAAAGTGTTGCAAGGGTTATGTAAATCTGCCCCCTAGTCTTAGTGCACCATTGGGTCTTTTGGTAGTTTTCGATTATAGATTTCGTAAGTGTGTTTCTGACCCTGTCAGTTGGGCACAGGTTTTGAAAAGCAGTGCTCGAAGAAGAAGGCTTTGCTGAATAAAGTTTGGAAAGTCTTGCTAGCAAATCTCATTCATAGATGTGCATGGAGAACATGGTTTCTGATACCATATTGCTTTCAATACCACTGGTGCAGCCCACACTTAAGTTTCTGGTCTCTTCCTTACACACGGAGGTCTCTTGTATTTGATCATGTTATCCTGGTCTGTGAGTACATCACTTCCATTCGCTCTTTCCTCCTATTTCTATCTCTCTCATTTCATAATTTACTCACTAAAACCCTCTGACTCTGACAATGCAACGAAATGAATTGCAAATTCTTGACCATTTGCAGTGTGCAAAGTCCATCAAAGCAGTCAAAGGCCATTGCGGGAAACAAATGATAGAAAGTGGCAGATAAGTATAGATCATCCTTTCTCTGTGCGCTGAATAATCCATTTTATAAAAGACGTTGGACTCTTTATAGCAATATAATACAGGGGAAACTACAATTAGTGTATATAAGCCTGTCTCTAATTTCCTTATTACAGTCGAGGTTTGATGTCCTAATGACACAGGTATTCTACTGTAATAGGTTATCACAGTTGAGTTCTGAAATCACAGTGCCTACTACCAGAGCCAGCAGCCGAGGTGAAAGGCAGGTCACAGAAGATCTTCACATTTGCAGTTTAAACAAGAAAAACAGGAACTGGCTTTTCCTTCTTTTGTTTTCCTTTTTTAAAAAGTGATCAGTGAAAAGGTGGCATTTATGGCAACATGTTTATTTTTTTGACAAGATATAGCTCATTACTAGAAAGATAGAACAAATGCATGTTTCTTTAGAATCTGAACCAAATCATTTTTTAAATATGATTTACATTAACCCCTTCAGTGCCACGCCCTTTCCCCCTCCTGTGCCGGGCGTTGCACTAGTGGGTGGGGTTCATGACGAGATAGTCTCGTCATGGGCACAGCGTAACCGTGCTCCATGACGAGACTATCTCGTCATGGGCACTGAAGAGGTTAAACCAAGTGTAATACCTTTTTGCAAAAACTACTAACAGCTTTTTGGTGTGTTAGAAATTAGGTTGTTGGTTGACTGGAGTGTGAGCCTTGGTCAAGCAACAACACAGTCCCTTGTAGGGTGAACCACAAAAGTCACAAAATTAACCTGTGCTTAACCCTGGGTAGCTTGGCACAAAAAGTAGTCAGGCAATGTGTAATGAATTTATGCAGCACACAAACAGTAATAAAGTGACAACACAACCCAGAAAAAATCCTAAATCAATGTAGAAAGATAGTCTAAAGTTTAATAAATTATTTGACACCAAAATGACAACAATTCAATCAGTAGAACTGGGGTTCAGAATTTTTAAAGATTCTAGTACAAATAGAGCAAAAGATCACAGAGTGGCAACTATGGATATCTGGTTGCACTGGACTGGGTCAAAGCCACAAGTTCAGTCCAACTGTGATGGAGCGCAGGGTGGCTACATTCACTAGGTAAGTCACGCTGAAGCTTACCATCCCAAAATCCATGCCAATAGTCCTGTTTGTGGTGGTTGGGCCACAAATAGCAGGGAGAGCACTGCAGGAGGCTGCTGGCATAGCGCGAAGAGCAGGCCAGGCATTGCAGATGGGCATTGCCGGAGCTTAGCGTTGGTGGTCCTCGCAGCAGTCGATGCTGTAGCACGAAGAGTCGGGGTCATGGAGTTTCATGCTGAGTCGTGGTGTGTGCAGCCTCTGTTTTGGTGCAAAGGGGCTCATTTGTATTCGCAATGAGCTAAAAATCATGATTTCAGGTCACTGGGCCACACCAACGGCCCAGAGCCCGAGGGGTACCAATTGTGGGTCAGGAACTCAAGTCAGCCGGGCACAGATGTTGTATCGTGATGTTGGGGAGTTTTTTAAGTCCCTGAGGCTCAGATCAAGAGGCCCTCAGACTAGCACTTGGAGTCACTCTGGTAGCCCTGGATTCAAGATGAATATGCTGGCTCAGTTCTTCCTCCCCAGGCAAGAGGGCAGCAGTCAGCAGGTCAGCACAGCATGGCCGCAGTCCCTTCAGAGCATCAGTACAGCAGAGTGACAGTTGAAGTACCGGGGATTTTAGGACCCCAGCGGTGCCAGGGATAGCACCCTATGACTTCGGGTTATCCTGTTGCTGTAGTATTATAAAAGACGCTCTCATGGTAATGCAACAAAGAAACCGGCAGAAGAAGCTGAAATATGAAAAGACATCTTTATTAAACTCAAATGAGTGAGACTACGTCGCACAGAAGCCTTAGCAACTGAATGAGGCAGTCTGCAGAACGAAAACCAGTGTTCTCTTTTATAATGCATATTATGCTCTGGGCAACACCGCCCTTCTCTTGCAGTTGGTCATTCACATATTTTACTTCAAAGAACAAGCAGAGTCATGATTGCAATCTCACATTTCAGTTCAGCCAGCCCGCAATTATTTACCGAGCAAGGCTCAGATCCCACATCTGACCCCAATAAACATGAGCATCTCCTGTTTTGAGAAACAGGCCATAAAGCAGGAACAAGCAGGTGCGAAAGTGATTAGCCGGAGGCTTGTGTGCGATGAAAGGACTTTATGGTGTGTCAAGCCCTGATGCTAATCACAGGTGGCCGGAGGAAGGGGAGCTCGTGAGACCGGACTGACCTGGGGCAGCGGAGACCAGCTGCCCAGGTCATGGAGAAGTCAAGCAGAAAGTACATGTATTCTAAAGGCTTATAATGTGTTTGTCTATGTGAGGGCAATGACAAGATGGCCACCGCTCCAAGATGGAACCCACGGAGTCAATGTATAATAACGTATACATAGTGCATTTGGCAATGGGACGTTATGCAAAGCGCTTGTAAATACCGCATTGACCAATCGCGGTTTGCTAAGACATGAATAAACAGGGGTAGGGCCCTGTCTTCTACGTGGTCCCAAATACCAAAGTACGACAGACCCTCCTTTTGCCCTTACATAGGCAATCACTATACTCATACTGATCTTAGTCCAGGTCTACAGACATGAAGTCATGGAGATGTTGCTGTAGCATCATCCTGTTACTTAGCGACTCTCACGGGACACATGTAGTAGCACAAAGGCCACATATGGCAGGACAAAATAAGGAATACCTCTATCTAGGTGGCATAAGATCACACCCCCAACAATTAGTGATGTTTACTACTAACTAGTGTCGATGCAGAAGCTGTATAGAAGAATTGCTTACGAATTCTGATCTTTTAACCTGCTCATGTTCAGGAAAAGGGTGCAAAGAAACAGTAGTGGAAAAAAAGACATAGGTTGAGAAGCGGGTGCAGAAGTCAATTGGGTAGAGAAAAACAATCCCACCCATAAATGACAACGTCATGTTTAAAAAACACTAGAAAACATAGAGACAACGGGAGAAAGTAGTAACCACTATTACAAATGAAACAATAATTTTTATGTTCAGGTGAAACAGTGGTGACCCTCATCAATGCTCTGAGGTGAAAAGGGGGCACCTTTCCACAGAAAATGGATTTTATTCTGCTTATACTAGACAATGCCAGCAAAACAAACAGTCTTCTAACACCTAGTCTATACAATCACACGGAAACCTCTCGTGAAACCACCTATGCCCAGAGTCCGTTCAAAAAGCCTCTCTGGCAGGCTTCTATTGTCCATCAAATCTTCTTCTGTTGTTTTCTTTTGCATGGGCCTCTTCATTCAAGCCTTTCATGAAAAAAAGAAAGTACTGCTCAGTTGGAGTGCCCTCCTGGCAAACACTCACAGCTCACGGTCTCAATGTTTCAAGGCAGTGCACCTGTGTCTTTCCTCTGCTGCAGACACTACAAATAATATGCTCTTCATTGGTCATGGGCACAGATCATCTTGTGCAGACCTGGGACCATTCTCAGGATCCAACACTCATCATTCGGTGTCAGAGGACGCTCAGGCTGCTCTTTCATGGGCACTGGAATGTAGTGCCTTCTGTCAATCTTGGATCCGTCGGTGCACTGCACTTCCATTGAAGCAAAGGAAAAGAGGGGGTATGTGTGGCCAAAAACTCAGGCCAAGGGGCTCAAGGGACTGCACACTGTCAGAGGTTACCAGCACATGACAGGCGCTCTTTTGTACTGAAATTCTGGTTCTGTGGCAAAACCAGCTCCTCCATCTTTTCTGATGTTGAACGCCTTATGTTCGTTGTATAACAAGGGGACTGTAAACAGGTGGCCTGCGGTCCTTCAAAGGAGTGGCCACACGCCATGGGACAATTTTGGTCCAGAATACACTGTCTTTCTTAGGAAGCAATACAAATAAAATAAAAAGGCAGTAGGCAAAACAGTGCCTCTAAGCTTTTCAATTGGGTTTCCGTGTGAGAGCCTTCATCATCTAAGGGTAGATAACTACACGAGAATTCTATCTAAAATGGATGTCTTCACATATGGTGGCATTGTCTAATAGGGCAAACACACATTTTTTTTCTGAATGATTACATTTAAGTGTTTCTAAATTCCTTATCTAGGACATTTCAATAGAGAAATCACATGGTACAGATTATCATAGGCATGTAGAAACCTTTCATATCAGGTGCACTAGGCAATACACAGGCTAATAGTCAGATATGAAAACAAAAGACAAGAACTAGAGGGTCCTGATATTTGCATGATTAGAACACATCTGATCCCACCAAAAATTAAAGCAGCAGGAACAAAAAGGGTAAAAACCACATTAAAAATAGACATTGAAAATTCGTCATGTTCAAACGGGTAAACGCAAGATATCCCCTATTGGTATGGAAAACTTGTCTTACTATAATATTGAGTCAGTTAGCCAGGCTATCGCTATCCTGACAGTCAGGCTGGAAAACATTGAAGCAGGCCTAAGGAAAATTCTTAGAAACCAGTCTGGTCATACAAAAGGGAATTGTACATAATATGGGGGTTCCTGGTGCATCACTGCAGTCTGGAAGTATGTACCTGAACAATACACCTACAATAATAAATGGGCTGACTGGTGAAAGGAATACGGAAAAGGGAATTGGAACTAGGACACAACTAAAATCCCCAATCACTAAGCATAATGCGACATTGGGCAGGGAAGAAACAAAAGCAATAAAAAAAATAAAAATCTATAGGAAGGACAAGAATTTAGTAGTCAGGCATGTGACATCACCAAGAGTACGGGTGATACACAAAAGGCCAAAGTCACATACATTTTAACTCTACCGCTGGCGACTACACCATATACGGTAATCTTAGGTAATGTTCCAGTTCCTTCTGCAGGGAAAAATGAAAACCTAGTTTCCTTTTAAGAAGCAAAGGCCATATGCTACTTAGGAGACAGGACACCATTACCTCATGTAATATAGAAATTAGGCCACCTTGAGTCACAGATCTATAATTTCATCCTTAGGTCCAATCAAGGATACATAAATGTAGGGCTGCCTGTTCCTTTAAGGGAAGGGCAGTATAACGTGACAGGTGACACACTTTGATCCTGTAGATCTCTTTTAGTTTTCTGTAATACCATTATAGCCAATTTAGACATGCACTGGTGAAGTGTTGTCTCTCATGTTCACAGCATGAAATATCATTAGCTGTGGAATTTAGTAACCAGAACAAGTTCAACCAACTGTTGCGTAGCGATGGGCATCGTCATGACCATCCCCATGCAATATAGGTAAACAAAACGTAAAGCCATCAGATATACTTGCTGTATATCAAGCACAAAAAAGCATAGACAAAACAATAGCATATGTAATAAAACGGTGACACACAACACCATGTCATGTATTTCATGCACTGTAAAAATGCAGCCCAAAACCCAATATTTGGGCCTGTTTAATTTGTCAGGTTTAAAATACTTACCCTCCTTTTTGACAGTAGATCACCAGGCTATGGAAATCTGCTGTCAAACATAACTCTACTGTTTCTTTTCTAACATACAGGACCAGCAAGAACAATTCATGATAGAACCAAATACACAAAAATAAATTGCATTACTTAACTGTTACCCTCTTGTCAGTCCTTTCAACATCCAGCCACTCAAGTTTTACATTTCTAGAAATAAAAAATCGTTACACTGACACTCCATAGTAATTTGGCACCTACAATTTCCACTGTGAAAAAGAAGTCTTAATTGGCAATGCATTTTCACGTAGGCATGTAGCCTTAAAGAAATTTTAGAAAAAGGCTGCATCTTGTTTTCTGTCTAAGACTTAATGCAACACTTCGTTTTCTGTTAAATAAGAGCAACTATAGCAGGCATCATTCTATTTTCTTTTTTTTTTAGAGCACCAATGTATCAGCAAAGCATTTAACATGATGTTTGGACTTTCAAAGAAAACCCCTTTTCCCGGTGGAATTAAGTTCTTTAGTTTTAGTGATGCTATGGAGAAACCAGAAACCCCACCTTTAGAGGCCCGTGTAGCAAGGTCATTCTGCATTCCACAGAGGCAAGGCCCTAATTTAAAAGGTCATAAAAGTCAACGTGGCAGCCTACTCATTGTTTACACTAAAGATAGCATCTCAGCAGCCTGACCGAGTTGCTCTGCAGCTCCCAACCCCCAGCTTCTGACACTCTGAATTCGTCAAAGCCAGAAGGCCTTCCTAATCCCTCCTAACTTGCAATAATTCGCTCTATGTTGAAAAATAATTTCTCCTTTTTAGGCGCTAAAAAAATTATCCCTATTCCCAGATTGTTAAACTACATGTACTGTGAATAATTCACAAAACTTAATAACACACATACCAGTTTTTAGAATAAATGCTTGTTGTAATCCTATGCAATGGTATACATTTCATCAACCTTAAGTGAATTGTATTCACGAGTTTTGATATTTTCTTCATCATTTAGTCATTTGCCTTTATTCGAGCTCTGTTAGTCCCTTTTATATTAGCATATGAAACTCAGTGCCTCCCGCCAGGTAATCACAATATTTTCACCCCTACTGCTAGAACCTGCAATCTCATCTTTCCTCTCCTACTTACTCAAACCAGTACCATATTCCTCTATATTCCCTTCGTCAATACAACCTTCCTCATGCTACTCTTCATGTCTTTATTACTCCCTGTCCATCATCTCTCTTCCCTCCATGGCATTCTATTTTCCCAATCGTTCCTCTCCTTCCTACGCATTACCCAGTTCCTATAACCGTAGTTCTACATTTCTCCACCCCTCTATCATTACTGACTTCATCACGTACCTGCTCACAAACATCCTCTTTTTCCTTCATCAAAAAACAATTCTCCATTTCTCTTTCTCTATGTGGGTGCTAACTCCATTAAGGCCGTTTTGTATTAACATCAAATAGTTGCGGGTTGCAACACCATATTTTATTTAATTTCCCCAAGTTTTTTAAAAAAAAAGGTCTTGTTTTTCATAGCATGTTCAGTGGTATCGTGACAGACACAGCTAAAGTTAGAACCTTCAACCCTGATATTGAAACAAGCCTTTGTACTGGCACATTGACTCATTGAATCATAAGAAGGCACAACCTGTAAATATATATCAAAACCTAAACGTATGCATTTACTGAAGCCTGGGACACTTTAAACAGTACTCTGAATGAAAGAAAATGCAATTGAAACAGTCCTTTTTACCCAAATTCGACTTTGATATTTTAAGCATTAAAAAATGAATATCCTACAATTTTCTTGCGTAATATGCATTACCAGAATGTCTATTACATAACCCATGAGTCAGGCATTGGAAATAATAACTTATACTGTATAAAAATGAGCTTGTTTGCGCCTGCGCCAAGGGAAAATTGTACGCGCGAATGCTTGTCATTTTAGTGATGCAACACAACTTAAATCAAATTTTAATGCTAGGAAGTCATAGTATGAGTATTAAGCTTTATAAATATCAAAAAACGATTTTGAAAAGCACTTATTTTTTAAAATAATTTTTCCCATGATTAATAATTTTTCTTTTAAAAAAATCCCAATTATTCGTTTTTGTGATAATTCCATGTATAAAAAGCAAGCTGCATCCCTTGCCTATCATTTTGGACACATTTAACTCACAAGCCTAAGCGCATAAGCCCAATTTGAAACGCGTCACATCTTTGCGCCACTTTCATTTAAAAAGACGGTTCTGCCAAATTTCACCCGTGTTCAACTGGGAAGGTGCTGGCTGAATGAACATTTCTATCAAATATACTGCAGCTGAAAAGTTTGCCTGTGAACATCTAATATAATGCATCTAAGGAAAATGCTGTAAATTTATTTACTTTTGCAAAAATAGATAATTTCGTTTTTGGGGCCTGATTTATATCTATCGAATGTGTTTCTAATTTTATCCTTTAAGCTTTGAACGGCAGTTTTGTATATAGGCACAATTGCTCATTCTATAAATTAAAGAGCAACACATAGCTATTTTAGCACATCACATTGTTCATTTCTGGATTTTTTTCCTAAGTTTCTACTTGATATTAACTAACCAGCAATTTATTTAACAGACTGAAAACATCAGAAGACCCACAAACACACATTGAGCTCATTTCAGACATAAACAGAAAAGGGTTAAACAGACAATACAGCGCGCTTTAGCCATTTTTCATAAATAGCGCCGTCGCAATTTACTTACGGAAGTTGCACTAATGATAAAAAAACCACAGACATTTAAACACACAGTTGACTTACAAATCAATACGCATGACAGAAAGAAAGAACAGCTTACAGACTATACTTGAAACAAACCATTTGCAAATACTGGTTGTAGGTCATATTTACAAGCAACGCTTTTCAATAGTGTTCCAAAAGGCTGCATAAACAGCCCCACAGACAGATGCATGTCCAAGAAGTAGTGAATGCGCTCAATTCACTAGCTTTGCCTAGCAGAACACCACACAAAATCGTTCTGCATATCTTCATTCATGAAACTGCGCAGAACGAAGGATCCTTGTTTTGTATTATGTCATATTTTAATTCCCTGGGGATACAAAATCACCAAGGAAGAAATATGTTTTTAAATCTAACCTATTTAGATATTTCCCACACTATGGTACCTTTCAAAACAAAAAGCAACACATTTTTCCATGTGAGCTTACAAAACAGGCATGCCAAAAATACTGCTGAAAACGCAAGTATTATAATCAAAACCAAATGGAGAAATATCTCCTCATTACCTGCCTACGCAAATTGCAATTCGCATATCCAAACTTATACAAAAAAAAAGCTGGCCAGCACAAATTTCGTAATTCCAAAGCTACATTTCCAAATTTGCTAAGATCAGGCATCTTATAGCTCACTAATCTAGCTTCAAACTTCAAGGGTTTATCTCTACGAATAAACTCGCAAATATGCGAGACCCTCGGTTTTGGTAATTGCAATGACCAAATCAGAAACCAAGAAACCAACGCCTCGGCTTTGGTAATTGCGATAACCAAATTAAAGACCCAAAGAACCAAAGGACTGGGAGCGACCCACTTATACTTAATTCTTATTCTTAATAATCAAAAAGGTTATCCAAATTCTAACTGTCAAGTTCTTCATAACAAAACGTCTTTTATAATACTCACGCCAAAAAGGGCTCTAATCGGGAGTGACATCTTTTGGAGAGTCAAAGTCAGAAAGATCAGAGATATACTGGGCTGCAGAGACAAAGAATCCCCCAGAACCTCGGTGCTCAGAGTAGTACCTGCTTAGTGGATTTCTGTCCTGTTCTTCCCAGTAGATTTCTGTCCTCTGACAAGATCGCTCCTCCAGATAGTCACTTGTATTGATGCCACGCTGTCGGGCGCCAACTGAAGTACCGGGGATTTTAGGACCCCAGCGGTGCCAGGGATAGCACCCTATGACTTCGGGTTATCCTGTTGCTGTAGTATTATAAAAGACGCTCTCATGGTAATGCAACAAAGAAACCGGCAGAAGAAGCTGAAATATGAAAAGACATCTTTATTAAACTCAAATGAGTGAGACTACGTCGCACAGAAGCCTTAGCAACTGAATGAGGCAGTCTGCAGAACGAAAACCAGTGTTCTCTTTTATAATGCATATTATGCTCTGGGCAACACCGCCCTTCTCTTGCAGTTGGTCATTCACATATTTTACTTCAAAGAACAAGCAGAGTCATGATTGCAATCTCACATTTCAGTTCAGCCAGCCCGCAATTATTTACCGAGCAAGGCTCAGATCCCACATCTGACCCCAATAAACATGAGCATCTCCTGTTTTGAGAAACAGGCCATAAAGCAGGAACAAGCAGGTGCGAAAGTGATTAGCCGGAGGCTTGTGTGCGATGAAAGGACTTTATGGTGTGTCAAGCCCTGATGCTAATCACAGGTGGCCGGAGGAAGGGGAGCTCGTGAGACCGGACTGACCTGGGGCAGCGGAGACCAGCTGCCCAGGTCATGGAGAAGTCAAGCAGAAAGTACATGTATTCTAAAGGCTTATAATGTGTTTGTCTATGTGAGGGCAATGACAAGATGGCCACCGCTCCAAGATGGAACCCACGGAGTCAATGTATAATAACGTATACATAGTGCATTTGGCAATGGGACGTTATGCAAAGCGCTTGTAAATACCGCATTGACCAATCGCGGTTTGCTAAGACATGAATAAACAGGGGTAGGGCCCTGTCTTCTACGTGGTCCCAAATACCAAAGTACGACACAGTCCTTCCAGCAGCACAGCAGTCCTCTTCCCTGGCAAATTATCCACACATCCAGAAGTGTACTGAAGACTTGGTGTCTGAGATCTGCTTTTTATACCCTGGTGTCCAGGTTCTGTATGGTGGCAGAAGCTTCTAGACATTGGCTTTGAAGTGCAATGAATTGCCTGACTCCCGTGCCCTGGCTCCAAACTGGCTGCAGTAACACCGTTGGGTCATTGGGACCTTTGTCTCAAGGCAAAGCACAAGCTATTCAGTTGTAGGTGGTGCTATGCTCAGTCCTGTCCCCCATCCTCTCAGCAGATGGCCCATCCAGGCACACATAACCCCTCTATTGTTTGACTATCCAGGAGGAATTCACAAAGTCTGTCAGCTACATCCAGTCATGTGACCCAACACAGGCTACAAAAGGGCTAAGGGCAGAAAAATGGCATTTCAAAATTGCAATGAAAAATCTGACTTTACCTTTTAAGAGGCTATATCATTACAATTTCATATACACCAAACATGAAATAGCTATCTGCTCCCAATTGGAAATGACAGCTCAGTAAATGTAATAAAGAATCTCAATTGCTATCCTATGGGAGGGACAGCCCTCACGATAGGGAAAAACAAAATTAGGAATTTTTCACTACCAGAACATATAAAACGTAAAAGTACGTCCCCTACCTTTTGATTACACAGTACCCTGCCCTAGGGGCGACCTAGGGCCTACCTTAGGGCCACTGGAAATATGCGGCAGGAAAGAGCCCATTTATATTGCAGGGTTGAGTAAAGTATGCAACAAGAAAAAGCAAATTGTGTAGTGCAATGCGGCACAATTCTAAATACTATTACTTTATTATTTTTTCATTTTTATACTTAACACTGTTTGGGCATTGATTGTACCTCATTAGTACCAGTTTAATACCCAAATATACCAATAAATAACAGAAAGTTTACCAGTCAACCTTTGAAAATGGCCTTCCACTGCGCATCAACACGTCACTGGGTTTTTAGTAACTTTTGAACCGTTTGAGCTAGACACAATTTTGTTGTTGTTAAAATCAACTGATTATGCATTAGATGCTGGATTATGTAGCAAACGCAGTCATCTACAATTATGCAGAAAAACATTGCAGCCACACAATTGCATAATTTCAGAGGCCCTGCTTATATGTAATAAAAGGGGACAAGTTTGGGAAGGACCACCCTAAGGCTAACAGGTCTAACAGTGTGTTTCATTTAACAATAGAAATGATGCTTTCATATTTCATGCCTGCAATGAACACGAAAGGCACCAAGGATTCAAGTTTTTTTAGAAGAGTGATGGATTGACCAGGAGAGTATCTTTTGGGGTGTTTGGCGTGGAACACCCAGCACCCCAATAACTCCACCGTCAGTCCCACAGCCTCCTGGTGATCAGGTCAGGTCATCAAATTGCTACTGATTGGAGTATGAGGTGTTCGCCCAAGCAAAGGTGTGTCCCAGTATATAACTGTTGTGCAGGAAGTTGTCGGGCTGCAGGCATGGGTCCGGGTAAAGAGGGCAGCATGACCTGGAGTGACGGGAGGCACAACCACAAAAGTCAAAGTTGTGCGCTCATCAGTTTCATAGAGTGTCTGGTGAAGGGATTTTCACTATCCTTCAGAAAGCTGAAGCTAGGTTTTGTCACACTCCCAGTCTTTACAGCCACACTGGGTTTCATCTCCAGCTTGAATGTATTTGTTAGAGAAACGTTCCAGTGACCTTTGTTGGACTGGTGATACTCAGCAAGGATTCAAACTCCAAGAAGCAGGGTCTCTGAAATTCCAGCTGTTCTCTTAAGCACTTTTGCCTATTATTATTATTATTAATTTATAAAGCGCCCGAATCACCCCTGAAGGGGTATCTCTGCGCAGAGGAAAATCTGTAGAAGGTTGAAACGATACATCATATTAAAACAGTACAGTTTTAAGAAGCCTTCTAAATTGAAGGTAATCAGGGCATTGCCGCAGGTGGATAGGGAGTTGGTTCCAATAAAAGGGATCTAGATGAAAAAACGCTTTGCCCCCTAGGCACGCCTTTTTGCACCATGGTACAATGAGGAGGGATTTAGTACCTGAACATAGGTACCTGGGAGGCAGATATTGGGTACATTTTTCTTCAGGGTAGCTGGGACCCCTGCCGTTCAGGGCTCTCTGCACTATGCAGCAAATCATAAATTTTATCCTTTTGCGCAACGGAAGCCAATGAATTTGTAACAGCGGGAGGGAGGCTGTTCTGGGGGGGGCATTCAAGACTAGGCGAGCCGTGGTGTTTTGGACTACTTGTAGTCTGCTTAGCGATGACTCTTAAGCTGAGATCAGGAGGGCATTACAGTAGTCTAGGTGGCTCAACACCAATGCCTGGATGAGGGTTTTCCACGTGGTCAGTGGCATAAAGGGAAATACCCTCCGTAGGAGGCTTAGCACATGAAAACAGGAGCCTGCAGTGGTTGCAGAATGCTCCTTCATTGTCAGTTTCTGATCTAGGAGAATGTCCAGGTTTTTGACCACAGTCTTGGGAGCCGGGGCAGCGCCTAGCTCCTCAGGTAACCAACTCAGGGACTGCAGCAAAGGGGCATCTCCAAACATCATGATCTCTGTTTTCCCCGTGTTGAGCTGGAGGAAGCTGTTTCTCATCCAGCTAGCAATAGCCATCATGCCGTTCGCGAAGGTGGACTGAGCGTTGGGATTATGTTTGTCAAAGGTGAGTAGTAGCTGGGTGTCATCAGCAGGAAACAACCTTTACACAACGCAGTCATTACATCGCACTGCCTTTACATAGCAGCGTTTACATCACAACATCCTTTACATCGCATGTCATTACAATGCAGCCATTACATTGCATGTCACTTCAACCATGTCATTACAACGCATGTCACTACAACGCAGGCATTACAAGGCAAGTCATTACAATGCATACCATTACAACGCATAGTACCCTTACATTTTCCAACACTTACCCTACTGTTGCACTCACTGGAGTTAGAATAATAATTTTTAGCCCTACACTATCCAACATTTACCCTACTGTTGCACTCAGTGGATTTAGAATAAAAATGATTACCCCTATACTATCCAACACTTACCTTAAATGCAATGTAATGGCATTCATTGTAATGTTATGCGTTGTAAAGGTATAATGCGATGTTTTGGAATGCGTTGTAAAGTTAGTTTCTAAAAATGTGATGTAATGGCATGCGATGTTAAAGAATGCGTTGTAAAGGATGTTGCAATGTAAAAACTGCGTTGTAAAGGCATGCATTGTAAATGTATGCATTGTAACGTCATACATTCGTCATCAGCATACGAGATTGGTGTGAAACCCCAATTCCTAAGTAATATCGCCATGGGGGCCACGTAAATGTTGACTAGAGTGAGACTAAGACATGAGCCCTCGGGTACTTCCTTAGATAGTCCCATGGTCTTGGAACAAAAGGGGCCTAAGTTAATCATCTGAGTTCAGTGAGAGAGAAAACACGACATTCATTGGTAGGCTAGCCCTTGGATCCCACATTCTCTGATTCTCCTGAGCAGTATCTGATGAGAGACCTTGTCGAAGGCAGCTGATAAATCAAGCACCAGTAGTACTACTTGTCCGTTGTCCAGGGACAGCCTGATAATATCACTTTCATCTTCTTGCACTTTGTGCTGGCATTGGGAAGTGAGGCTTTTGTGGTTCATGACGGCGAGTCTCAGCTCAGCACCGCCTTAATTTTGGGAAGTAAATCTAGCTAAGGAAAGGTACTATTTTAGTTAGGAGTCAGCAAACCATAATTAGCTGTGGTTCATGTTACAGTATGAGTGTAAAGTGCTAATACTAAAGTCCTGTTGTGCTCGAATTGCTCCAGTTTTTTTTTGTTTCAGTTTGCTTGCTCAAATTATGTGTGCCCTTGAAACATATCATCTGTGAAGTGTCATGAAGTGAGGATTGCATCCTGTAAGAAATTGGAGTACAGCTTTAGGAGGTGCGTAATCACCTCAAATAATGATCACAATCCTTGTGAGCCTGTTAGAGCTCTGAGCCCGTAAATGTGTTTGGCAGAGTGGCAACGTGCCAAAGGCAAGTCCGTCTGCACCTGTCTGCGTCCAGGTCGCAGCCAGCGTCAGTCCCCCTGCTTAGGAGACTCCAAGGTAATTTTCTCTCCTCAGAATATCTGCAATCGAGTAAACATTTAGCCCCTTATTGTGGCCATGTGTGGAATCCCTTGTCCATTGAGGGCCCCCTAGTTTGCATAAAGTGCAAAGGTGAGTTTAGTCCCTTAATAGACGCATCCTTTGAGAGTAACTACGCCCATAGCTCCCAAAACATGTCACTATCAGGTGGGCTTATAAATGCCCACCCACTCTCTTAGTAAACATACACAGGAGGTACATGATTTAATTGAGGAACTTCAGTTAGATTTTCTGTTTATTACGGATCATGGCTTAAAGACATTGTCTCCAGCCTCCCTAGAGGATTACCATATTAAGACAAGATAGGGAAGTTATGCGCAGGGGTGGTTTGCTATCATCTTCCGTCATATATTTCAATGTTGCACTTTACATGTAGAACTTTTGAAAGGTGCCAAAAGCCTAAGCTTTTACTTTAAGATCTACCCCTGGTAATCCTTTGCAAGTGGCCTAATATACCAGCCCTGGATCTACCTTTCTAGCTTCCCCGGGAGAAGCACTCATACCTCTTCTACTGCACCTTTTCACCATTCTTGGTGACTTCAACTATCAATTTGAGACTAGCAGCAATTCTGATGTATTGAATTTCATCAAACCCTTAAACATCATTGGTCTGAATCAATTTGTCAGATTTCCGACGCATACTGCAGGTCACATATTGGATGGCATTTGCTCTAACCACCCTAATTTTGGCAGTTGGAGCTCCCACCCCACAATTCTGGTCAGACTATTTTTTGATCCCCTTTAAAATTCTAATCAGTCCAGACTATTTTCCCCTGCTCACGGCAACTGTCCACTCGTAGATGTGTTGTTAATGGGGCAAGATGATGAACGGCCCAAGTTTAATCCCACGTCTTACTTCCCCTGCTCCTATTCCTATGAGGAATTTAGTTGAAGACCTCTCCTCTTTTAATATTTGGATTAGGAACCTAGCCCCCGTTGTATCAGCTAAGAATTGCAGGTGCTCTCCTTCAGTCCCATGGTTCTCCCCAACTGTAGCAGAGCAATGGCTGATATGTAAACAGGATGAACGTAAATGGTGGTAAACTTATAATCTTCAGAACCTGGCTCTTTTTAAAAGCGTATCACACCCAGATTAAGGCAGCGAAGAAAGTATATTTCATGACATAGATCGAAGAAGCACAATTTGAGGCTAAAACTATTTTCAAAATCTTTATTACAGCCAAAGTTGGTCTGATAAATCCCTCTGTCTCAAATCCTGTTTGATCAGATTTTCTTTTTTATAAAGAGAAAATACAGGCCATTCAATGGGGTTTTTCAACCACTACGCCATCTTTGGTCAGGGTTTTTCCAGATATCACTTCAAAGGAAGGGATTGGAGGTTTGGCAACTTTTCAGATTACACTGTCACAGTCACGATAGACCATCCTCTCCTGCAAATTGGGTTTCCCTTTGATCCATTTCCACCAATCTTCCTTCATAAAGTCATTGACATTGTGAATCCTTTTATTATTAATATCTTAAACATCTCTTTGTCAGTGACTGAGGCTCCCTCTGATTGGAAGCTTGAAATCTTTACAAAAAATGTTTTAGCAGACACTAACACGCTGTCCAGTTTATGCCCTATCTCACTGCTCCCTGCCATAAATAAAATGGTGGAAAAACTGGTGAATGGCCAATTAAGTTCCTTTCTGGAATATTTCAATCTTCACCGAAAGCAATCCAGATTCCGTCTTAAACATCCCATGGAATCAGCTTTGTTAGAAGTCTCTGACACTATAAAACTGACTCTAGATGCGGGAAAGAATGCAGTATTGATCTTACTCGATCTATTCGCCCTATTCAATACCGTTCCACATGCTATACTCCTGCTACGAATCAAGGATTATGGCATTTCCCACAAAGCCTTGGCATGAATAAAAAAATTGTACCTGGTCACAGACAAGTAGTCACTTTGGGACCAAACAATTCAACTGAAAAACTAGTAACATCTGGAGTTCCCAAGGGATCATCTCTTAGCCCTGTACTTTTTAACATTTACATGGCCCCTCTAATTTCTCTGATAATCTCTTTTGGAACTGCCAATAAATCATATACCGATGACATATAGTTGATCCTTTCACTCGATTAAGGTTCCTTAGGCTCAGATCTTAATTTTCAACACTATTTTAAAGAAGTTATCTTGTGGATGCAAGCAAAACATCAAAAATGCAACACCGATAAAACAGAGATTCTTGGAAAGTTCAATCTTTTGTCACCAATCCAATAGTGGCCTTACTCTGTGCCTCTGCCTCCTGCCACAGTAGAAGTTGCTTGAAACCTGAAAGTTAAAAAAAATTGGCACTGCTCATCCCTTCCATCAACAAGTTATAGCAGTGGCAGGCATGTGCTTCAACCTTATTAAGTCTCTTAGAAAGTTTTTATGTTTCTTTTTTTTGTTGCCAGGAAATTTGTTGCATTTGCCCTTATCACTTCCCAGCTTGACTACTGTAATAGTCTTTACACCGGAGCCCCGAAATACACTTTAAATAAATTGCAGAAGGTGCAACATGCAGCCACCAGTTCTAAAACGTCCCAGAGTGAGCGCTGCTGCCCCTGCCTTGAAAAATCTGCATTGTCTACCAGTCCATAAAAGGATCCATTTTAAGATACTCCTACAGGTGTTCAGATCATTGAAAGCTGCTGGACCCACATATCTTACTGCTAGATTTCTGCACTATACCCCTACAAGAACTCTCAGATCTTCGCATGCCAGTCTTCTTAAACCCCATTCTTTCAGACTAAACACTAGGGGTGGTAAATCCTTTCTGTGTTAGGTTCCAAGGTGTGGAATTTCCTTCTTAGCCATCTTAGTTTCACAGAATCTGAAGCCCTCTTCAAAAAGCTTCTGAAGACATGGCTTTTCCAGGCCCTGCACACACTCTGCTGCTCTCCAATTTGATGACTGTTTTTTATTTCTTCCTATCTCTCTTGAATTTCAATCAGTTGCAACCCTAGCGTCATGATGCTCTTTTGGAAGTGGCAGAGCTATTCTACAAATGTATTTTAATTAATTAAATCATTCATTGTCAGGGTAAACCACTAAAGTCACTAATTAAACCTGCGCTTAATCGTCTGGTAGCTTGGAATTAAGCAGTCTGGATTAACTTGAAGGCAATTTGTAAAGTATTTATGCAGCACTCAAACAGTAATTAAATGAAAACACAAGAAAAATTTAAAACCAATTTAGAAAATATAGAGCTGGCAGTTGGATCCAAATCGTGGCTCGACCAGGGGCAGGTTGCTGAACAGTGGGTATCAATGCAGTCCTCGATGAAGGCAGGAAAGCATCTAGCTGGAGAAGTCCAAACTCTGTACCTGGGAAGGCTTCAGTTTTGATAGAATGCTGCACAACTTCAGTCCTGCTGAAGCTCTCTACTTCGGACTTAGAGAAAGTTTTCTGTAAGTCAAGTCTTCTACAGCGGGACAAAACAAAAAAGCTGAGGCCCACCGGTAATTCAACTTTGACAGCTGCAGCTTCGAGGGTGATCCCGATTTCCATCAGTTCTTTAGGCAGAAGGTTTGTAAAAAGTTTTTAAATGCCACTCCTAGCAGTTTGGAAACAGGATGAGTACACTCTAACACCATCCAAGAGTCCAGGCCCTGCTGAGGACACCACTCAGAGGATTAGGGCTCACTCCAGTAAAGGCCAGCAGCAGAGTCCAGGGCAGGTCCAGTTGGTATTAATCAGCTGGGAAGCAGCAGGGGAAGGGCTTCTGGAAGCTTGTTGTGTCTCTGCAGCTCAAAGACGAGGCCAGCCATCTGTCCCTTGCAGTAACCTCTGGGTTCAAGATAAACAGGACCCATTTCCCTTCAGGTTCTTCAGACAGGAGTCTTCGTTCACCTTCTAGTTCTGATCAGTTCCTCTACCCCCACTGAGTTTGGTGCCATACTGACTAATGAGACAAAGGAAGGCAGGTCTCCATTTAAAATTGCACATCTAGTTCGCAGTGGCAGGCCTGGGGATAACTTTTGCAGTGCTACTGTAGAGGGTAGGCACATTGAGTAGTAGCATTTAGTTTGCAGGCCTTGGTGCACAGATGGTAAAATCCCTGGTGACTCTGCAAGAAGGACACATTTCTAACACACACCATTCTCTTAAATGTCACTCATGTCAAATTATTTAACAGATTTATAGTTCAACACCTCTGCATCATCCAACAACTACCAGAGCCTTACCTACAGAGGCCCGTTCCACATCCCTGGTGCATTGCATAGGTGCAAATGCATTCCCTTGTAAGACCACCTGAAACAATCTCAGGATATACCCCTAGACTGAACCATGATAAGTGGCATAGATCTCATGGTTTAAAACCCTCACTATAGATGTAAAGTCTCTACACTCCCTCTGTCAGTGATTTATAAATCACAGGGTTTACACTGTTTATTATACATATCGAGCCTAAGGAGAGCTCAGGACATCAATATCTCATCACAGCTATAAGAGTGCCAAGGTCTCAAAGCATTACCTGTGTAATGCTCCTTAATGGGCTTTATTGATGTTAGAGTACAAAGACTATATTTTACCTGCTAGTGTTGCATATGTTGCACGGTGATAAAGCTATGCTTTGCCTGTTAGGGCAGCAAAGAACTTGTGATACTGAAAGCCTACTGTTAGGGCTGAACATATCCAAGGTAGTATAAACTCCATTCTGAATCTCAGTGTGGTGGTAGTCTCAGGTTATCACTAGCATGCAGTTCCTGGCACAGACATAGCTTTAATGAGTTGCTAAAAAAATGGCACCTGAGTATCAGAGTTCTCAAATCAAATCAAAATACTTTATTTGGGCCTATAAGGCCATAAAAGTGAGAGAACAATACAATATGATACATACATTAAAAAATGTTTTTAGAAATCATACCTCCATTGCTCACTTCATCAAATCAATATACATCTAGTCCAATATGGTTCATATTGAATTTAGATGGATTCCACTGAGTAGTCTTGGCAATCTAAGGGTTGACCTATTATCTTGTTCACTTGTAAAGTGCCTGTGCAATTTAATAGCAGCAAAATACTATTTGTTCTGTACCAATATCAATTTCAGGAACCGTGCGTGTGCAATAGGTGCGCAATAGTGCAAGTTGTTACAACATACCGTTATACATGAACATCAGCGTAAATTAATTTATGTTTCGGAGTTCTCTAGTAAGAACACCTGTGCACAACTTTCAAGACTTTATTTTATAAACCTCATGCAATAGTTGCCATGAATGCAGAGTGAAGAAATTCCTGACAGATTAAGTTCTTCGAATGATCCAGAGAATTGGATGACTCCTAGTCTGTGGGGCATTGATAGTGGATTGAAGCCCCAGGAGTGTGCAAAGTATTTTTTATACCAGAATGGAGCAGCTAAATCACTCATGGAAATCATCTTAGGGATACAAATGATTCTCCTCCACAGGTAACGTGAACAAAACCTAGGCACCACTAGGTGTGAAAAATATGGCAAAGAGAAAATGTGCAAAGACATTTTATGGGGTATTGATGAGCCAGAGCAGCACAGCCCCATCGCCCATATTTCAACTCATTCCGAAGGAATATTATGAAGTAAAGAGGATGTGCGAAATTTGCTATTTTATTAAAAAGCAGGTGCCCCGGGGATCTATGTATCTCAAAATTACAGGGCATAGCACTAATAAGATAACTCGCGTGGTTAATGCAGTTGTTAGAAAGATTCCTGTGAAATACCGCATTACAGGTTTGGTGCATCATAAAATAACTTAGTGGGTTAATGTAGCAGCTAAAAGAGTTGGATGTAGGATAAGGTAACAGACTGTATTCTATTTCAGGTACCTCTTTTGGTTAATGCTTTTGTTGCAGAGATCACTATGCAACCTGCAGATCACAATGTATGTTCCTGTTAAAGTAGCTTGTTGCAATACGCTTCTGATGTGCTGTTCTCTTTTACAATATTCTTTTTTCTTTCTTCTTTTTTTTTTAGTTTTATATAGCGCAAGACTAGAACTAGGCCAGAGAAATCAGGTATCAGAGCACTGTACATGAGCACCAATTTTGTTACAGAAGAACACATTCATTTTTTTTTTTTAGGCACAGGGATTTGCCCAGAATCACAGGATGTTTTAGCGTTGTTGCCGAGACACGAACCATGTTCCCCAGCTTCGTTGTCAACCGCTCTAGCCGTAAGGCTACATCCTCTCCCCGTTATTTGATTACTTCAGATAAAACATTAGAATTCAGCAATCTAATCAGCATATGGAGCACATCCTATAATGAAAAATGTCAAAATAGAAAGTGATCCACTTGTTTCTAATCAATTACCTGTATTATATTTGGGCCTGTTGGCCTCTTTGTTCCCATGTCGGATAGTTGCTGAGTGGAGTCTAGTAGCCACTTTATCCACTACTCCTCTTTTTGGAGTCAGTCAGGGATTAGAGGCATAATTCTCTTTGTTTATATTACAATTGCTTTGCCTCTAATGTATGACTTTGCATTAGTGTGTGATATCTGAAAAGTTACTATATTTCGCTCTAATGTTCAATGAAAGTTCAATTAAAAGATTTGGAATATAATCAATTACCAATTGAATATAATACTACCATTCACTACTATCAAAATTGACTTCTCATAGTATTATATTGAAAAGTACCTCTATGCATTGTGTTGGAGCTCTTAACTAATGTTCTCTCTTCAATCAGGTCAATTTAGAAATTTATTATGTCAATTCCCTAATATGAAAACAGACACAGTTTACAATGTGCTCAACGTAAAATACCTCTTTTCATGATGTAGAAATATAACATTTTCTAAAATTATGGATCTAATCAACTCAATTCAGAAATAGGAACATCTGATTTGTTACATGTAAAGAATACATAAATTACAGTATGCATTCTAGTCAACCAACTCACCAAAACTACTATATTGTGACATCACTCCACCGAGCACATTGTTTCAACTTGCACCTTGCATGAGTCTGTATTTTTTTGAGCGCCTTCACAATTTAATGTAAAGGGCCATGCGGGCAGAGAAAGGACAGTCTCCTTAATGCACTTCAGATGATTTAATGATGATGAAGGTACAAATTGTCATCAGTTTATTCTTTCATTACTAAAAAATAATCAGACAACCCAATATAATGAGGTATCATCCAAAAGAATAAGGACAAAGAAAAAGAAAAAAGCCACAGTACTCAAACTCTCTAACATGTTCCAGACATACCTGTCATATTCAGAGAACACAGCTACAAAATAGCATAGTCCAATAAATGCTAACACCTGTATAGCTTATATTAAAAGTCAACCTGATTAATTCCACCCAAGTCAGACTGTGATGACTAGAACGTCCAGTGACATGATGGCATAAACTATTTTTTTTTGCCAGTCCATTTTAAAATCTTTATTTCCATTATAAAACCATAAAAGATACACACATATTCTTCCTTGACAGAGGAACCCATGATACAGTTGTCACAGTAAAAAGTATTTAATACCCCAGGTTCTAATAGTCAAGTATCTCATGATATAGTTTGTAAACCCAAAAGAGATCACTAGGATACATCGTTAGCTATGTGTATACTCAATTAGAACCAAATTCAATAGATAAAACAAGAATAAAGTGCGAGTGCATTAGTGTCTAGTGGTCTCCACAGTTTTCACTCTGAAGCTTTCAATAGGGACCCTGTTGCCTTTGTAACTTTAAGTAAAAATGATATAAAAAGTTTTGATAAGAACTTTTAAAAAAGGAGTTAAAAACAGGATCCTGGAAATTAGGTCACCCTCAAATCATAGAGACGTTGCTGCAGCTAGTCCCTAGCACAAGGAAGAGTAGACAGAAGCCTTCGCCTAATGGCCCAAAACTGACCAAGAAATGTTGCAACGGCACATACAAAAGATGGTCTCGTATCTGATCTTAAAATCCGGAAGGCGTCAAGGTGGCTATGAGTCCCCAACTGTCTACATAATGGAACCAACCAATTCCTTCATGGTCTGTCATAAGCTGGACATGCAAAGAAAACATGGCCCACAGTTTCATTTGAATCTGGGCAGGAAGGGCATCCCTTAAGCTGGCTGGTTTTATTTAGCCAAAGATTGATAAAAGCGTTAATAGGTAAACAACCAAACCTAAACTGTGTATCCAATTTCCTGACCCCAGGCACTTTGATGATGTCAAACTATTTCTTAAGATGTTTAGAGAGTTTTAAACTATTTAGAAACTGAAGCAAAAGCTTCTTTCAAGATGGCAACTAAAATTCTCCTCAATCTAATCATTTAAAAAATACCAAGAAAACACACACAAAATACATAGGAAAGAAGAAAAACCAAAATCACATTGATTTGACACTTAAGCCCTGATTATGAGTCAAATGGAGTTCAAAGTGGATGATGTTCCTGCACCTGGTTTTAGCACATGTGGGAATACCATACATAATTTTTCTAGGAGGTAATTTCACCTGGAAAGATAAATGCATGGATGTTTAGCTATAGAAGCAGTCAAACCTCATTCCCCATTTTTTTCTGTCAGAGGGATCATACAATGCTCCCACCCATCAGTATTTAACTTTACCTTACCTCCTCTATTCCTCACTCACCTTTCATTGCGTCACCCCACCCTGAGGCATAATTATACATTTCCCAACTGCTCTGAGTTGTATGTATGTGTGGAACTCCATGGAACTAGGAATTTCGTTGAGTTTGACAACCAGCAAATCCAGTCCCACAGAGAAATTTCCCAGTCACTTTTTCCACATGGTAAAGTTAGATTTGCATGCAAATGTATTACCCTGTTAGTGCTGTGTAACTTGGAATCATAACCACAAAGTCTTTGAACCAAAAATTAGAGAATGGAATGTAACATGATAGAAGTTTAATAGATTGTGGCTTGAATCCTCTCCGATGCAATGACAAGGAGAAAAAGAGAACATCTGAAATAAAACAACAACTTGTATCTCAAGTTACCTATGCTGCATAACAAAGATGCGCCATTACAACCATATCATGACCATAGGGATGGTGAACTACAGAGAACTAAATAAACATTAACACACATTTTCCACTCTCAGATTTGTGCTCAACTAAGTAAATGCTCGACTGAGCTAGCTACATGTGATCTACTGGATGAGTGTCAAACATCTATGCTAATGAGACAGTAGACTCCATCAAGACAAAAAATGTAACAATGAGAATGTTAGAACGGGCTTTTTCAGTGGGTTTTTCCCTAGACTTTTTGCTTTTTGGCCTTCTGTTTTTGTTGGTTTTAGGACTCTGTGCCCTTTACCACTGCTGTTCAATGCTAAAGTTCATATGCTCTCTGTGTAAATTGTTATTATCGATTGGTGTGTTCATAATTGGATTATTTGATTTACTACTAAGTCCCTGGTACAGTGAACTGTGAGTACCCAGGGCCTGTAACTCAAATGCTGCTAGTGGGCCTGAAGCACTGATTGTGCCACCCACACAAGCAGCCTTACAAAAGGTTCTCAGACCTGCCACTGCAGTGTCTGCGTGCACTTTGTACTGTCATGTCGACCTGGCAAGTGCACGCACTTGCCAGGCCGTAACCTTCCCTTTTATTACATGTGATTCACCTCTAAGGTAGGCCCAAGGTACCCCTGTGGGCAGGGTGCAGTGTATGTGAAAGGAAGGACATGTACTGATGTGTGTGGCATGTCCTGATAGTGAAATACAGTGTCTTTCATTTTTCACTTTTGAAAGGCTATCTCTCCCATAGGTTAGAATGGGAGTTTATTTATAACATCTTATACGTATAACTTCCCATTGAGACAAGATAGAAAGATGGAGTTTAGTATGCCTGAACTCAGAATATAAAAATATATATTTAAGTGAAGATGATTTTTATATTGTGTGTTTAAAAATACCACTTTTAGAAAGTGGCTATTTTCTTGCTTAGCTATCCTGTGTGCCTCTGCAGGTTTGTGGATTGATTGTGTGGCTTTGGAGAGACAGAGGCTGGAGATGTGCATTCTCTTAGCCAGCTACTGGGGGGGGGGGGGGGGTGATGTGTGTGCTGCCTTTCCTAAATGAGTCAGGGCAGGGCTGGATAGACTTGGGCTGCTTTTAGAGTAGGGGCAGGAGATTTCCTTGCACCTGAATGGGCCAGGTCTTCCGTACACAATGCTGTCTCCATCTCCTGCCGGGAAGCTGGACCAGGGAGGACAGAAATTGTTTTGACTGGGCACAAGAGAATAAAGGAAAATGCTGTATAAATATTCAGGCCCAGACCTCAGAACATTGGATCGTTTCTGGAATTCAAGAGGAACCTTTGCCAAGGAGAACAGCTGGAGAAACTGAAGAAGTACTGTCACTTTACCTTGTGCTGACTGGGGTTGGCCTGCAGTGGCTGTTTCTGCGAAGGAAATGGCAAAGACTTTGCTGTGTACTGTGTCCCCAGCTTTAGGAAGATCTCCAAGGGCTTGGAGTAGAGCTTGCATCCAGTTCCGAAGGCCCAGGGACACAAAGACTTGACCACCAGCTCCCCTGAACTTCCTTGCTGGGAGTTCTGACCTGAAAGAGGTGCCTGTGACTGTGTTGGGCCTCTGGAGGCCGTTCCAGCTGTTGGTAGTTGGAAAAGCGACGCAACTACGAGAAGCGTGACCCATCCTCACCTGTTTGTGACAGATCGCCGAAGAAACCAACGCAGTACCTGCCTGCGGCTGGAGAAATTGCCACACGCTGAATCCCGTGCACCTATCTGCAAAGTGCCAGATCACTGCACCGATTCTGACACAGGCTCTGCTGTGTGGTTGCAAGAACCAACATATAGTGGGACCAGGGATGGAGATACCAATGCAGCGCCGTTGCCGTTGCTGCATCAAAAACTGACGCAGCCACGATCCCTATGCATCGCACCAGGGTGCCAAGTCTACAAGGACACCGGGCTGCAGTAGGAAGCCAATGCATTACCTCCCCTCACAGTACAAAACCGACGCATCACCTCCCCTTAAGTAAGGAACCGACACATCACCTCCCTTGTGTGGCATTAAGGAACCAAGGCATCCCCTCCCCTGTGCATAAGGAACCAACGCATCACCTTCCCTGCGTCTGTTTTTGTTTATGATTGTGACGCATCCAAGATACTTTGTGTTGAAAGTGTCCCATGTATAGTTTGCAATGGACAGAACAGTTTTTACCTTTTAAAAAGTCATATTTTGATTACTATATTGTGGACTTTTGTCATTTTGGTATTGTTTGGTTTAGATAAAGATTACATATTTTTCTATACTGGTGTTATCACAGTATTACTGTATGTGTGTACAAATGCTTTACATACTGCCTTATTTAATTGTGGCAGAACGAACAGTCTGTCACAGGAAGCACACTTTATAATGCAGCCGGAACCACGCATTACCTTTACAACGTGTTCGTTGTAATGCATGTGTCTTTACCATGCATGTCTCTACCACACATTTTTTTACCACAAATATGAATTTACCACGCATGTCTTTACAATGAAAAAGTAAGTATTTTGCAGGTAAGTGTATTATATTTATTTTTTTCAGTGAATTTCTAGGATTTTTAATGTTATTTTCTAACTATAACGTCCCTTTATTTTGAGTTTTTTTAGCGAATTTCTACGTTTTTAAAAACCGTATTTTCTATCTGTAACCTTAGAGGATGGGTGCGTGAGTAGCTTTATGTGTCGGGGAGAGGGTGTGCGTGGCTATATGAGTGGGTGAGCGTCTGTGTGATTGGCTGTATAGGTCTATGAGTGGGTGTGTAGTGGTTTTGTGGGTGTGTGACTGGGTGTGTGAGTATCAGCGTGGGTCTGTGAGTGGGTGTATGAGTGTCTGTGTGTGCCTGTGAGTGGTTGTGAGACTAAGTGGGTCAGTGAGTGGGTATGTGAGTAGCACCATGGGTCTGTGAGTGGGCGTGTAAGTGCCTGTGTGTGTCTGTGAGGGGGTGCGTGAGTGTCTGTGTGAGCCTGTAACTGGGTGTGTGAGTGCCTGTGTGGGTCTGTGACTGTGTGTGCCAGTTCCTGTATGGGTCTGTGAGTGGGTGTGTGAGTGTCTGTGTGGGTCTGTCAGTGGTTTCAGAGTGTCTGAGTGGGTCTGTGAGTGGGTGTGTAACTATCTGTTTGGGCCTGCGAGTGGGTGTGTGAGTGGATCTGTCAGTGGGTTTGAGAGCATCTGAGTGGGCTTGTGAGTAGGGGCATTAGTGTCTGTGTTGCTCTGTCAGTGGATGTGTGATTGTGTCTGAGTGTGTCTCTGGGTACGTAAGTGTCTCAGTGTATGTGAATGGGTGTCTCAGTAGGTCTGTGAGCACGTGTGAGTGTTTGAGACGGTCTTTGAGTGTGTCTGTGAGTGGGTGTGTGAATTTTGGAGTGGTTCGATGAGTGGGTGTGTGATTTCCTGTGAGGGTCAGTAAGTGGGTGTGAGTGCCTGAGTGGGTCTGTGAGTGGGTGTGAGAGTGTCTGAGTGGGTCTGTCACTGGGTGTGAGTGGGTTTGTGAGTGGGTGCATTAGTGTCTGAGTGAGTGTGTGAGTAGATATATATTATTTTTTTACAGAATTCGTGAATCTGCCACAGAGGTACATGTGGGGCCGTACTGAGCATTGCGGCAGATTCACGAACCCTTGAACATGCAGAAAAAATAATTCCTGGGCATTTTTTCCACAGCCAGGATTCCCCAAACCCCCTATATTGCACCCATGGGGTCAGGGTACATCACCCTTACGCCTTCTACTACATTGTATGTCAATTTTTGCAGCTGAGGACCCCGATATCTAAAATGGCAGCCGCAACTGTCTACTCAGGTTGCGGCCAGCCAATCACTGCATTGCTGTTGGCGAGTGGATTTGTGAAGCGCAGCGATGGATTCACACCTTTAGATATACAACATTTTTTTTCCTGTAATATCTCAAAAACTACTGAATGGGTTTACACCAAATCACAAAAGGGCCCCTTCTGGACCAAGAAGTGGCTTTCTGCCAAAGTTGGTGGAGTTCCGTCCAGCAGTTTGGGCTCTAGTCCTGTCTAAAATCTAAATGGCAATTACCATCCGAAGTAAACTTTCCATGCACAACTAGAGTAAGTGGGGCAATTTTATGGAAAATTTTGTGAAGATCCGTCAAAGGGCGCCAAAGTTAAAGGCAAGTCAAAAAAGCTTTTGTGTGCAAGGATATTTTTATATTTATTTGTGGTAGACCGAACAGCCTGTCACAGGAAGCACGCTTTACAATGCAGCCGGAACCACGTATTACATTTACAATGTGTTCATTGCAACGCATGTGTCTTTACCATGCATGTCTTTACCACACACTTTTTTACAGCAAATATGAATTTACCACGCATGGCTTTACAATGATGAAGTAAATATTTTGCAGGTAAGTGTGGAATATATATTTTTTTCAGTGAATTTGCAGGATTTTGTAATGTTATTTTTTAACTATAATGTCCCTATATCCATTGGTATGTTTAGTGAATTTCTACGTTTTTTTTTTTTAAAACATATTTTATTTTGTCAATGTGACTATCACACTGCAGGGCTCTGTACTCCAGAGACATCTGCCATATCTATCATACATATACAGGCAAGCAAATGACAGTTGTGCATGAAAAAAAGAAAAAAATCACAATATATAACAAATGCATATTTGAAAACACTTAGTTTCACCTCCATTAACTCCCCCCTCCCTCTCCCAACTCCCCTGTGATCGCACCACTTCCGAATTTCTACGTTTTTAAATTTTTTATTTTTCAACTGTAACCTTAGAGTATGGGTGTGTGAGTAGCTTTATGTGTCGTGGAGAGAGTGTGAGTGGCTATATGAGTGTGTGAGTGGGTGTGTAGTGGTTTTGTGGGTGTGTGACTGGGGATGTGAGTATCTGAGTGGGTCTGTGAGTGGGTGCATGAGTGTGTGTGCGTGTCTGTTAGTGGGTATGTGACTGTCCAAGTGGGTCTGTCAGTGGGTAAGTAAGTAACACTGTGGGCATGTAAGTGTCTGTGTGGGTCTGTGAGGGGTTGTGTGAGTGTCTGTGTGGGCCTGTAACTGGGTGTGTGAGTGCCTGTGTGGGTCTGTGACTGCATGTGCCAGTTCCTGTGTGGGTCTGTGAGTGGGTGTGTGACTGCCGGTGAGGGTCTGTAAGTGGGTGTGTGAGTGTCTGAGTGTGAGTTCAGGGTGGGTGTGGGTTTTTGAGTGGCAAGTGCATTTCTAGGGATCAGGTTGAGTGTGAGTTTTTATGTGACAATTATATTTTAGGGTTTAAGGTGGGTTATGGGTTTTCTTAGTAATGGCATATGTGGTAAAGGCATATGCATGGTAAAAAAAATTAGTGATAAAGACATGCTTGGCAAAGAAGCATGCATTGTAATGGATGCATTGTAAAGGCATGCGGGATAAAGGCATGCGTGGTTCTGTCATACAACTATCCGTCACATATACATTATAGCCTATGGCACTTGTAATACCAAACTCTAAATAAGGCCCTTAGTTACCAAACAACTTTAATCATAGTCTTTCAGTTGGTAGGAGACACATCATCAAACACGCTTTTCTTTTCATATCCCCTAAAGGTTTAATATTCACCCCCTTGTTGTCAACATAGTTCCACCCATGGGGCTGTCCTATATGTACCACACATCAATGTAAATTGTATTTTTCTGCATTGGGAAGAAGGGTGGAGAATGTGGAATCAGATTTAAGGAAATGCTGTTTTGTTTAGTGAGGAGATTGAAGAGAAACTAATGTTAATGTCAGTGACGTTTGGAAAAGGAAGCTGTACGAACATGCAGGGCAATGTTTAACAGGTTGTTGTACAAGAAAATGCAGGATATTCAATGTATATTTGAGTGTTGTATGTAAAGCAGTTGATAAAAGAAGATCAACGTTTATAGGAGCATTTTGGGTTTAGGAATGGTCTGATCAAGTAAACACAATTATTATTACATCTTATCCTGTGTGCAGCCGCGCTTTGGTTATCTTTTGTTTTATCCAGGGTGGGCATGGTCATTATAATTCTCACTGTTGAGAATACATTTAAACACATCCTCCAAGAGTAATCTTTGACAAATGTCAATGGTGAGTCATATACAATAAGCTACAAGGATTTTAATATGTTTTCTGGGTCATACAACGCCTACTGGTGACTCTTACACAGACATGCTTGTGAATCATCAAATACAAGATTAATGGTAATACTCGGGCATAAGTGCGTATTGTTGTACCTGCTCTAAAAGGTGCTCCCTTTAAGACAGAGAAGTGTCAGGCACATCATGTTGATTTATAAAATTCTATACCACTCAGTGCCATTTACATGCGTGTGCCTGTATGTGATGTATAGTTCTTTGATGATCTATGTGTAGAAATGGTTTATGCATACAATGCCTCGAGTATTATAAACCCACATGGACAGCTGGGATGGGTATAACTGCAAAACAAGTATGCATTGTGAATTTGTCGTATGTCATGTGGTGTGTCCTTTTACTATGTTCTTATTAAACTATGCCAATTTAAGGGCATGTGGAAAGTGTGTTATTTAGCCGAAGTGACATGTATTTATTTACAACCCATTGCATCATTTCACTTTAGAGAAGAGTGTTTTTAAAAGTTCTGAAAAATAATACTAGAGAATCGATTTAATGCACTGTTCCAATAAAAGTGAGAGTTTAAACTATAGGAAATAAACAATATCTGAAAAAATAAATGCAGAAATGGTGATTAGGCTAAGAAAGACATTATATGGTAGAGTTATATAAATCTGTTCTTCTAGCTTGAACGGCCAGTCTACTGGTGAGCGCCAAATCGAAAGGCCATTGCAGAGTCCATCCACTCTGCATGTATTACTTTCTTGTGCAAAATAATTTATTGATTATAATCAAGGCAGATAATTAGGAAAATACATAAAACAGCACTGTAAGGAACACAATCTATTAAATCGTATGATAAACATAGTAATGATACCTTACATAAGCAGATTAAATTAGTGAAGGTGGCTAAGAACCTAAAAGAAATAACTTAAATCAAAATTATAAGACCTACTAAGATTAAAAAAAATAGAGCAATACATTCTTAATGCTACCATGCATTAAATTTGATACGTATTAACCATAGGAGAAATAAACATTAGAGAGTTCTTACATGGAGCTAATAATGAAGATCGTCTAAAAAAAGTATTCAGTTCCACCAGGCATGAACAGTTAATACGTTGGTATCTTTCCATTTTTAAGTAATAGATTTAATAGCTATAAAGATAAGGAAATCAAAGAATTTGCTATCATTACGAGAAAGTGAGTATGTAAGAGCATAGGATTTACAAATAACTAAGTTGATTGGCAAAGGTAATTGAAGACTAAATATCAATAACTTTCCATACTACTGTCCAAAAATTGAAAATAACATGTCAATT
This sequence comes from Triturus cristatus, assembly GCF_964204655.1. Classification (NCBI taxonomy): domain Eukaryota; kingdom Metazoa; phylum Chordata; class Amphibia; order Caudata; family Salamandridae; genus Triturus; species Triturus cristatus. The sequence goes on along the minus strand of NC_140580.1, from coordinate 457,648,015 downwards.
ATAAAGCATATGTCTTACAGAAACGGTTGCATGTTTGCTGTGTCAAAGTATTTTGTGTTAGACATTTTGAGTGGAGACCAAAAGCAATTATATAAAAGAAAAACTTTCAATTGTGAGAGGCTGGGAGAAAACCATCCATATAGATTTCCATTGCTCTATGGATTTTTGGAAATCTAATTCAGGATTCCATCTGTGTGCTAGATTAATAAAAGGGGAGAGACTAACAGCGATCTTTTTATAGACTTTAGAGGCAATGTGTCCAAAACTACTCAATACGAGACACTTTGGCTGAAGGTATCTAATTGGAATCAGCATTGAGAATAGAATTACAAAGCTGCTAATATTTCTCCAAATATCAATTTTAGGTAAAGGAAATTTAGACCTTAATACTGAAAAAGAATAAAATATATATCTCCTAGACAAATATCACTAACATAGAAAATGACTGCATCAATCCATACATTTCAAAAAGAGATATGTTCGTTAAGTTTAAAATTGGAATTATTCTAAATTAAAACCTTCTTAGAGGACTGCACATTGATGCAAAACGTTTTATCAAACACAATAAAGCAAGTTTAGTGACATTAAGAAAAGGGGAAGTGTACCAATTTCAGTGCTGCCCATGGTTAAAAAGGCAGGTAAAGGAAAGGGGGGTAAAAATCACGTTCCATTAATACCTAATTAGGGGTGTGTGGAAGGACAGCAGTTTAAAGTGCAATGAGGAATGATTAATGGTATTTTTTTTAAATCAGGTGATCCAATACCACCATCTTTTTAGTAACCCTGGGCGTAGTTCGTGAAGTAGCGCTACGCGTATCTACGCAAGGTGCCCTTTGCACTACGCGAGCTACGCTTAGCACTTTGCGTACCCTATTCGCACTGTGCAAGATGCCGTTTTCAATGATTGCACAGTGCGGACAAGCATCCGGCACTGTGCAATCATTGAAAACGGCATCTTGCACAGTGCGAGCTGTAGTTTTCTGCCGCTCGAGTAGATTTTTACTCAAGCGGCAACTTTCTCAACGCGGACTGGTAGTTTCTCATCGCGAGCGGTCGCGAGCATACACGACCATTCGCAATGAGAAACCTGACCTCCCCACTTTGAGAATCTCGCTGGGAGGTTTATTTTCCACGCTCGCGATCGGCGACTTGATGTTGCTGATCGCGAACGAGGAAAAAGTCTCGCCGGGATGTCATTTTGCTTGCTCGCGGTCGCCAACTTGAAGTTGAGGACCACGAGCAAGCAAAAAATGACCGCTGCACTACGCTACGCTACGCTACGCTACGCTAGTTTGCACTGTGCTAAGTGCAATTCGTGTAGTGTGAAGTACCGCAAACTTCGCAAACTACGCGAGCGTAGCGTAGTGCTTTGCCCAGGCTTACTTTTTAGGTATCTGAAAAGTTTTATAGGTAATGTGTTTAGGTGTGTTGCTCCAAATAAATATGAATTAGTTTAGATAAATTATCATAAAGAGTAGACGGAACGCAGATAGGTAACATAGATAACATGTAAGCTATTTGAGTGATAAGCATTTTAATCACTTCCATTCTTCCTCATCAATTTAAGTGAAGGAGAGACCATTTATCAAGTTTGCCCTTTGTCTTACTTATTATGTTGGAAAAATTCATTTTTTCTTTATAGAGTTGCAATTGATATCTAGCTATTCAATTGAAGAAGAGTTCCATAGAATATTCATGTCTGTTATCAGGGTCTGAGTACAAAATCATTTAAGGGAAAAAAATATGTTATGCTAATATTTAGTGTATAACCAGAGACATGCGCATTCGAACTAATAATATTTAAACAAATAGGAACAGAGGTTGAAGGGGTAAAAACATACAAAACAATATCAACAGCATAAGTTGAAACTTTTATACAACATCTTTTATAGGAATTTTAGTACATTCTTTATTAGTGCAATGATAACATCAAAGCTTAAGGCTTAATAGCAAAAAGAAATAATAGAGGTGAAAAGGGGCATCCTTGTCTGGTACCCTGATATAGATTAAAGGAGGGTCATTAGAGTTTATCAGCATAATATAAAACATGACATAGGAGACATGTATTTATTATGTGCAGAAAATCTGCCTTTCATAAAACCATTTTGATTTGATTGGATAATAGAATTTAAAATAGGTGTCAAACTGTTACATTTTATGTTCTTGGTTGACAAGTGAAATTGGAGGGTAACTAGCAACTGAAGTAGGACATTTATCTAGTTCGGTGTAACAATAATAATGTTTTTTTTAAAGAACCATCAACAGCAGTATTTAACTGAAACTCATTAAGTAATGAATGTAAAATAGATGATAATTGAGTTTGAAAACATTTGTAAAATTCTGTTGGGTTTCCATCTGTATAAAGAATGTTTAAAAGAAAACAAGACACCCAGAGACGTATGGACTATATAGAATAAATACACAACCAGAAACTGAATTCTATTACTTACATGTATGAAGGCAATCGGACATTTAGAATATATATGTACAAAATAATGCAGATTGCTCCATTAGTGCAAAAGTGAACGTCTCCTTGTGCAGAGTGACAAGTGAAAATGTTGTAACTGAGAACATAAGATACAAGTTAAAATTGCAGTGCATCAATTGCCTGTGTAGTGCCTGTCTTGAATGTAGTGATTTATGCTCCCATACATCCAGGTCAACAGATAATTATTTTTAAATGCCCATGAGAGATATTGAATTAGTAGTGACCAACAATCAGATTGTCGATGTTTCGAACCAAAATAACACGATTACTCAGAACCATCTGGCGGGTCTTCATCAGGATGTGTCTTATTGGGTTCATTATTAAAAAAATAATCACTAATGGCATTTGAAAGCTTAGTGGACATAATTTGATTCAGGATTATATCACAATTTATTCTCCATCCATTTTTGGAGGAACAGGCATCATGTATTATGAGAGAAAAATAGATTAAAGCATGGTCTGAAAGTGAAAGGTGTTAAATTGTAAGGGTTTGTGATCATATTACACAAATGACTAAAGGTAAGTAAGTTGTCAATTCAACAAAAAAGTAGAATGTGTGTTCGAAAAAAAGGTAAATTCTTTCGCTACAAGGGTAGCCAGTCTCCAAATGTTAACCAGTTTACTTGTGGAAAAGAAACATTTCAGTAAGTAAAAGAGTTTAGTAAGCTGAAATTGGAAAGTTGAAGAACTATTTAAAGGGGCATCCTAAATGAGGTTAAAGTCACTTCCCATAATAAAGGGGACATTGCCTAGGTATATGATTTCTGTAGTGATGTCTTTTAAAAAATAGGGTTATCCATAATTGGAGTATAAATGTTTGCAAGCAGAGCTCTTAAAGATGAGTTTGGCAGGGAGTATGAATGGGTTAAAAATGTCTCTAAATCCTGATTTCATGATTTTTATCCAGCAATGTCCAGGACAAGAATAAAAACTATTCGATGTCATCAGGATGTAATGTTCCCAGACATCTAGAAGGTCAACATGTTTCAGCCGTGTCACTGCCCATATAGGGTCAATCTGTTTTCCTCTGGATCTAATATAACCCTGCATCAGTCAGTTACGTATTAACTTTTTAGTGTGCAATCACTTTTTTAGAAAACATGCACGTAGCAACACAGACCATACTCATAGTATCTTTTCCTGGTTTGGCCATAGCTGAAAAGAAAACAGTATGTATCAAAACTCACCTTTAAGAACTTCACTTACATATTCGTCGAGCCCACCGATTCACACTAGGGGTCTGGGGGTGTGTTCGGTGATGAAGAAAGCCATGGGCGGTACCTATGAGTGAGGATCCTACAAAAATATATATACATATTTTTGTTTATACACAAATATCTACCTACCCGAGAAATGTCATACAAGCACTAATTTACCTGGGTGCAATTTGCTCACTTGGGATACATATAACATACGCGCACTCCATAGAAATACCTTTCTAAATTGGGTTTCCCCTCTCATTGATTAGTTGGAAAATTGTAGTTTGGGATGCTGAGGGACAATCCACTACAAGACTTCTCACTCCTTCTGACGTTTTATGAATTGTAGAATCAAGCCAGGATGGAAGTAGGGAGTGATCACATCAAGCAACAGGAATCAGAGCAGCAATCTCATCGTTTGATATGATGGCATTTGGTATGGATACCATGGAGTCATATGATAGACAGGAATATCTTGCTCAATCATATATGATGCATCACATGTAGCCTGTATGTTCACACAATAAGTGTATATGAGATTGCAAAAATATCCTTCCTGCACTCTAGTCAGAGTGACTGGACTAATGTGCAAACTAATTCTGGAACCATGTTTTATGATAGAATATGAGTTTTGCTAAACTGACAGCTTGTGTTTCTGTGTGGGTGTTAGAGAATGTTTCAACATGCTTGAAGAAGGCACTCATCATCTGATGTACAACTGGCTAAATGTGGAATGTGATTCCCTGTGAGCAAGAGAACAGTATACTAATTGGCAGAGTGTCACATATAATTAATACAGAACTGGTTGCACTGCAGTTCTTAATTGAATTTATTGAGATATATCCTCCACAACAATGACCCGCATATAAATTACACTATCCATATGAAAATGGTATTCTTTGAGAATCATGCTGTAAGTTTTGCATGTGCTTTTTGTCTAGTTGCACTCACTTAGAGGGGCACGGCTTTCAGACAGAGAAAACACAGCAAACTCTGGAGCAGTTGATATCAAAATAAGGCTGCATTAAACTTGTGAAAACACTGCTAAATTGCCTGCGGTAAGAGTGATTGAATTTCATAATGCTTTATGCTATGCTAACACTAATCTTGTATTGCAAAGAAGAATATTACTATTATGCATACTGGTAAATGTAAAGAATCCACCTTGCCAACATATATTTATTTGATTAGGGAACTCGTGAGTCACTTTTATGTGTACTACATCAAGCCTTTATAGACTAACGGTGTGTTCTACTATGTATTCAAGTGTGTGTGTGAACCCATATTACTCAGGGAACCATGAAATTATTTCAAAGTTGCCTGTAAAATATTGCTTTGTTTGTTATAATGGCAGAACTCAATCCACTCGGCAGAGCTTAACCAATGGCTGGGCTGCTTGGATTATACAGTATGGAAGGCCAAATTATGCAACCAAGTTATCTAAATTACGTAGGAAAAATTCAAATTATATTGTACATTCTCTGGCAGTATTCTTTTTATTGATTTGAGAAAAAAAAGAAACTTTTTGTGAAATCTGCAAATGATGCAATTTATGTGGGAATGTGCAAAATGTATTAAACACTACAAGAAGAGAAATTGATACATTTAAAAGGCCCTCACTTTTGCTTACTGTAGTAACATTCTAATTGAAGTCAGTGGCCATTGTTAGATGTACTTTGAAGAAAACAGTCTTTTTCAAGCTTGCTACCTTATAATAAAAAATACATAGCAGGCAATGTAAAATATAATGTCTATATTGCTTTCTTGGAGATGCTGAGATAAACCAGTAGGCTTTCAGCCTTCTGGTTGATAATGTCCCTAGGCATGAGCTAAAGTTTAACTTAAGTGGAGTAACTGGCACAATTGTGGTAATTTTGTGTAATGTAATTCATGTGAAATTAGAGAGGTTATGCCACATTGCATAATTTCTTTGAGAAACTTTAATACAAGGTGCACAGTTCACGTAATTGTTTTACCCAAGTGGACATTAGGGTTGTTTTTGAATGCAAAACTACAAATCCAATTATGAACTACAGTGTTTTGAATGCAATCAGCAGCTTTTTAATGAGGGTGGCTGACATATATTTCAAGTATATTTCTTTTGGAGCAAACCATTCGGGTAATTTAAAGCACACAATTACAAATCTGAATGTTGCAATGTTTTGAATGTGAGCAACTGGAAACCATTTCAAAATTACATTTTCAAGCTAAATTTTTATCCGAATGGATCATTTGGGTGATTTTGTGTGTGCAATGTGCATATGACATTGCACTAAGAATATAAGTATATATAATTTGGATAATTGTGAGCTCATTTTGTAGAATTACACTAACCTAAATTATGCAAATTACACCCACCCCTAAATGTCATCAGAAACCCTGGATGAAATATTGCCTCATATACCATTATCAATGGTTATGTACTCTCAGTATAATTTAGCCTAGTGATTGTGGTTTGAAAGAGATCTGATGGGGGAAGAAGGTGAATGATACTAATAGCTTTGGTGTCATTACATAGATATGATAACATTTAGCAGACTCTTGGCATGTTTAACAAACTGTTATGTTGAGTTTCATGCAGAATTGTTGAGGGAGGCATGGTTAAAAGGGGGCAAAGTGATGATTTGCTAATAAAATTGGCACCCTTTAGCAAATCTGCACAACATTAATCAATAATCTGCATGCTTGTTTTCTGTTGGCTAGTCAAATTAGGCTTAGCGCATGAATCCCTAGTATCATGCATGTTAGAAAAGGAGGGCAGAAGATGGGATCAACAATGCTTTGATTTGCTAATAACTATGGTGCCATTTGAAACATTTACACAAAAGGTGAGATATTGGATTTGGTGACTTCACCAAATAGTGTAGTTGACAGTTGGCAGCTTGGAAGCTTGTTACCTGTGACAAAAAGCTATATGCCATGGTGGTGTGCTGCAATTTGGGTTTGCCCAGAGTCTGATCTGTGGTCATCCTCTAGGGACTAAGCTGCATCATGATACAGACGAAAATAATATTTTAACCTTTTCTAAAAAACACAATTAAAATTAAGCTGGGGTTAGCTTTCATCGTACACTTTAATGTATGTTTAAAAACCTCTGAAATTCACTTAAAAACCACAGTTAAAGTGCAGTTATGGTAACAAGATCAAACTTAAAACACATGAAGGTTCCCAGTTCTGGTAAGCTCCACAAACTAAAGCTTGTACACCTGCCATGCAAACCACAACTGACACACAAAAGCAATGTGCATGACCTTGAAATATTTATACACAGGAAACATTTCAGTGAAGTTGAAAAAGTGTCTCCGCTTTTGGCAAGCTAAGTTTCAGACTGATCAGTGTGGCAGGAAAAAATGAAGGGGTGTTCAAAATATGGGCATTAGCCATTTTATCTATTGTAAGAATATTTGCTTCCTGGTTCAGCAAAATTGGCTGGACAAAAGTACACTACAAATGGCATGAAATTAGAATTATACTCATAGGATTGCCTTTGGTTGGTTTGCCGTAAATCTTTTCAGTCATTTTTGAGAAATTTGCATTACAAAATGGTATGAGGTGACTTTTAAAGGCTCAGTTATTCAGAAATCTTGACCATTAATTTTGGATCTTCTAGGGATTCACTAATGTGTGGAGGATCCTCAGATATTTTTTTAAAGTACAGATATGCAAATGAATGGGGGAACTTTTTTTCCCATCATCCATTGTGGATTTGTGAATCTTGCTGCATTTTAATGAATCTGCATGCTGTTATAGCTGGAAATCATAGTAACATTTTTGTTGCAGCCACCATTTCCCAGTAAAGTGCACTGAACGCTTTGTAGTAAAACATAAAAAGAAATGGCATAAAAATACAGTATTAAGATCACCACAGCCCCCAAGAAAATGTTTGGAATGAAAATGCATTTTTAATGCCTAAATTTTCCTGCAGGATTTGTGTATCCTGATCCCTCCCTGTATTCTGTCAATTATCCTAGAGGGATACAAATGATTAAATCCAGTTGAAAATGAGAGAATCCTGAAAAAAATCAATTTTTGGTGTCTCAGACGTGCACAACCAATGGCTTTGGTTATAACAGCTTAGGGGCCGATTCTGATCTCGCTGGGAGAAGGCTCCGTTCTACACGGATCAGGAGGGCTTTCCGACCGACTCGCGCTTTGGGGCTCCGAGCGCCAGAGTACGATGCGAACAAGCGCTGACGGACACGGGTCGCTCGGAGCCCCATTGAAGTCAATGGGGGCCTGTGGTACGACATGTACTTTGGCTCCCAATGATGAAAAAGGTACGTTGCGCACAAAGGCGCCCCCTGTAGTGGGGACGTGTCTGTGCCACCCGCATCGTATATGCATGTGGAGGGGGGATCCTTGGGGCCCCCCTGTGATCGACTTGTAAGGCTACGGGTGAAGGGGGGTCCGGCACAGACCCCCGAACTCCGCTTCCTGCAGCGTTTACGTGTCGGAGGCTTCGACTTGATCCGGCTGTCCAAATCGCGAATCATACTGGCTCGGTCGGAAATCGCCTCAATTGCACGGCACGGTTTACTTACGGACGAGACGTACAGAGCAGGTTCGGACCCGGAAACCATTCGGTCGGCGATTTCGCATTTCTCGCATCGTACTTGTTCGCTCGTACAGCTGTACGAGTCGGATGGAAAACACACGTACGGCTCTGACTTTTCCCGACAGGATCGCATTCGGAGCCCTTCCGAGCGAGATCGGAATCGGCCCCCTAGTGTATGTTAAAGGAATCCTTGGAAATTTCCTTCATAAAACAAGAAGTAAAGTATAGTTATGAGTACAAATTAAAATACAAAAACTTGATATTTGAAAGTTATGGCTAGCTCTGGAATCCATAACTCAGCCAACAGCAATACAAGGCTCTCACACTAAATATGTTGTCAATAAAAAACACACCTATAGTTCAAACCGACAAAACTACAATAACATAATTTTAAAATTGAGCAAGTGCAAAGAGGTTCTGGTGAAATAATCAGAGCAAATTTTGATTGTTAGCACTGAGAGTGGTACAGCAAGAAATGCCAGTAGGCAGTTGCATGATGAGGAATTTAATGAATCTATCAATAAAACTGACTATTACGAAAAGATTCCTTATGGAGTTAAGTCACTGGCTAGAACAGGAATTGTTACAAAAATAAAAAGATCTTTATTGAAAAACGATCAAAGAAAAATTACTGTTATTTATGTGTTGCCTAACATACACAAAGACAGACTCAATCCTCCTCTGCAGACCTATCATTTCTGCCCAAGACAGCCTCTTTGAAAACAACTCTAATTTACATCAATTATTTCCTCCTCACTCTAGTTCCAATGCCTCCTTCATATGTACATGATACAACTGGTTTTTTTAAAAGATCTTTGACAATAGATGGGAGGAAGGCTACATAATGATGACCTTAGATGTTTGTTTATTGTACACCAGTATTTAACATCTCAGTGGTCTAAATACTTGCAGATATTTTCTGAAATCTAGCCTATTTAGCTTATGCAAATGCACACCGATGTTAATGTGAATGACAGAAATGTGTGCAATGAAAATGTATTATTCTATTTAACAAGGCTAGGTATCGCCAAACATGAGGTATAGCTATAGGTACCTTTTAACTACCAGCCATGTCAATTTGCATTTGGCTTGGCAAGAGGAAGCTTTGAACACTAAGCAGTTAAGCAAATAATATTATTGTTTAAGTATACATTTTGGAATTTAATGTGAAAGAATAGGTGACCTAATCCTGATAAAGAACTTGAAACATATTTGGGTGCATTAGTTTACTTTGATCGTATATAGATTGTAGCTACACATATTAACATGAAAAATTATTTTAATACTTTAAATCATGCCTTTCTTTCTATTAGGGTTGTTGAAAAATATATTTACATTTTTAATCACTTTTTTGTTGTGAGTGAAAAAAGACTAGATAAATGGATTTTACTTCAAGTAAATTTGAAGAGTTATGCAATAATTCACAATGAACTGATATGTCTACTATGGCACCACTAAGATTGGACACAGTAGATTTGTTGTATATACACAAGTGTTATGTTAAGCCCACATGGACATGATCTTTATTTGTGGCAGAATGGCAGGAATTATAGAAACTTGAATATATAAGGCTAAGAAATAATAGTATATCTTCTAGTTAAAAATTTGTTCTATCCACTGGATGACTTTTAATTTACAACACAAAATGGCAACCAGCCTTAATGAAGGGTGAGTGCAACTCAAACTCGTCAGTTACAGCCACCTTTTGAAAAATTAAAGGAGCATTTTACACTCCTGGCGTGCCAGTGGTGTCTTCATGGGAGAACCTGATTCTAACATGAAAATTGGATAGCAGTCCTGTGTACTAGTGCACCCATCCATATATCATTTGCCTCACTGTAGTTAATTTTGAGATGTGATTTGCACAGGAATAAACTCTTTTCTATAACGTCACTATGTTTTTGCCATATTTGGTGCCAAATGTTTAAGGGACGAAGCAAAGTCAAAGGGAGGTTCTATAAGTACCACTTACAATTTAAATCTCGATAGGGAGTTTCATTGGGAAAGTTACTGAGAGAAAGTGTATCAAATTTGACTGTCATGTAGTTCCTTGATTCCATTTGCCACCTTCACTTAGGGCCTGATTATGAGTTAGGCATGTAGGACCACCACAGCAGCACCCACAGAATGACCGGCAAGTCTGTGGTGCACCCGCCTGCCAGATTTCCAGTAGAATTCAGGGTGGACATTCGGGGCGGTGGCAGTCCCAAAGCGGTGGCATGCTTTGACTAAGAATTACAGCCAGCAGTCATGCCGCTGCCGTTGGACCACTGCCACGTCAGGTGCAATGTTTGGCATACACCATGTGGTGCCTGCCACACACTGCAAACAGGAGCAAGGACTTGTGGGGGGCACATGTTGTGCCCCCTGCTTCCACCCATATGGGCAGATTTGCCCAGAGATCCTGTAGGGGGTTCATTTCCCTACCTTTTCGCAAAGTATTTCATGGCAGGCTCACTGGCATCATCCCAGGACTGTTGTACTCATAATAAGGCCCTAAGTGTTTAATGTTATAGAGAAAACACCAAAATAGCAAAATAATAGTATGTCATCACTTTAATTGAAAGCATTTGTGACTAGCTGTAGTGTGTGACGAATGACATCCTGAAAGAGTTTGGCAGCTGATGACAGTCTGAAACATAGCATTTTATATCTAAATAAACCAACATGAGTCAAATAGGTAGTAACAAGCCTGCAATTTTCTCCAAGTTTGAGTTGACGATACCCTTTGTTGAAATTAGGGCAGAAAAAAGACTTTAGCTCCATTCATGTGTGGAATAATGTCAGCAATATGTGGACCTGGATGTTGTTCTCTTTCAATTATCTTGTTCGCTTGCTGCATATCATTGCAGATGAGTACAGCTCTTTCACTGTCCTTCTTTGGCCCTACCCCTATGGGTGATACCCATGGTGTTGGACCAGTGGATCGCTCAATGATGTTGTGCTTTAATAGTGTTTCAAGTTCTTTTTTAACAGCCTCTTGTAAATGAAATACAATTCGGTGAGGTCTTTGAGAAACAAGATGGATGTCCTCATTTATGTGAAGTTGCAATTTCAAGTTCTAAAGTCTTCCTAGTCCCTAAAACAAGCATGGAAACTGATTCACTATCTCATGATATGCATTGACATTGTAGTTTACAGAAACCAGCCCCATGTCGACAGCATTACTGAAACTGAGTAAACATGCACTTGATGAAGTTCTTTGCAGGACATGAATTGGTGCTTCACAGTTGTGATGAATGAGCCTTGACTTTGCAGTGGGGTTGAGGCAGCCCATGTATACACTTTGGTTTTCGAGGGGATTAATCGGAGTACAGGAAACAGTTCATTGTACTTTTCTGCTGGCATAATGTTTATCAATGTGCCACTGTCTATGATAAAAGATATGGAGCACCAATTCACTTTCAGTGTGATTTTGGGACAGTGTTAATTTGTTGACCTGGCTTTGATCAGCATTGTTCCTTGCAAGAAGCTAATCTTACATGTACACCTTGTTCCGCGGTCAACATTGACATCACACTCCCATCTTCCACACTGTTGCTTGACAATGAGTGTGATGAACTTTTAGACAAAGAATTTGATGACAATTGATGTTGGTCAGTTTCTACTTGCCTCAACTAGTGTTGCCGCTTACATCTGTTGGGATGACTTGAACGTCTCCGGACCTTTCTGGCATCCATTTTGTTTTCTAGTCGTGACGCACTTGATTTTACCTCTGTTTTGTTTTCTCGACATGACACATTTGATCTTTCCCTCACTTAGCAAACCATCACAAAATGCTTCTCATTCCTGCTGCCTTTGCAGATCTGTTTAATGGCGGAACATTTATATCTCTGTGGAAAGGAAAATCCACACCAGAAGCATATCTTCTTTTTCTTTGGATACATTGCTTTATGGCCTTCTCCCTTTTGTTTCAACTTACTTTTCTCACTCAGCACTGATTCATTTTTAGCCGTTCCAGACTACATTTTAGCTGCTTGTTTGTCAGCTCTTTCTTCTGCACTGGCAGCCATGAGCACTCAGTCCAAGCTGCGTGTCTCTTTCAACATTCGTCGTCTGAAGGTTATCGTTGAGACAACCATCTGTTACCCTGAGACACATGGCCTCTTCATCATAGAACTCATTAAACTTGCAGTGCTTGATGAGCGAATCAAATCTTTCTACAAACCCATCCATTGTTTCACCGGTTTTCTGCCTTTCTTGGTTGAAAATGTACCCGTCATAGTCGACATTTGGCATTTGATTGAACTTGGTGTTCAGCACCTCTTTAATTTGACAGTATGTCACATCACCACCAGTGCTATTTTTTATCACTTCTTTTACTCTTTCACCCGCTAAATTCTTCAGATATTTAAAGATCATTTTGTTATTTTCTTCTTCAAGAGCATCAATAAAATCATTGAAAGATTCAATCCAGACAGTCCATTTGTCACAAATATTCTGCTTTTTGGACGTATCAAACAGAGGCATTGGTTTTAAGAAGGAGCTGCACCATATTTTGTGCTCTTTTCAGCAGCTACTGAGAAATTTCACTATTGTGAACTCCGCTCACAGCCTTTCAGTTGGTTCGAAGTGATTCACCAGCCTCGTGAGCACATATTTGTGCTTTTGCTTTGTTTACGGAGCCTGGTGCTGAGGTCAGATGGCTACTCTTACTCTGGTGCTGGTAAACATGATTGTATCCTCTATATCCCTGGTAATGATCACTTCTAATGGCTCTATAATTTTATCTGCTTCTACTCACAGTATTCTCTTTCCCCTGGCTGTTGCCACTTGTTGCATTGTCTGCACCTGGTTGTCACTGTCTTTAACGTTGCTTTGTGTTAAAAATGTTTTCTGCTTTTAGCTCTTCCTTGCACTTAGTGATTACTGCCTTTAGCGCTTCTCTGTATCTGGTTGTCTCTGCCTTTAATGTTGTCATACTGTATGAATGACGGCTCTGTGTTAGGCTGTGGTGTTGTATCGTTGTCTCGACTTTGCCAGCAAATTGCTAGCCAACGACAAAGAAAATTTCCTTTAGCCCTTGACTTTCTTCACCGGCCTTGAACTGACTGGAGTGGCGCTTTGACTCTACGTATGCCAACTGTTGATTTTCACTCCAACGGAGGCACCCGTGGCATGCACAAGCAGTTTGCTGAACCACGCAAACTCTTTGGTAGAGCACTCTCGTTCTTCAGGTTGAGGGATTTACATAATCCTTTATTTTGCCCCAGCCGGGTACATGCGAAGAATCACGTCACACATGGAGCTTGGTATTACACATCTTTGGGGCATATTTACAACGAGGCGATAAAAAATTATCGCCGCTTTAGCGGCCGTTTTCGGCCGAAAAGCGGCGATAATTTTATCGCTATATTAGCAAGGTCACGCTTACGCGTGAAACCTTGCTTTAGCGTGGGGATTTCGAACGCCCAGCTTTGCATCTCTGATAAGATGCAAAGTGGGCGTTCCTGACCTGACATGATAGGAGAAATGTCGCTAAAGCAACATTTCTCCTATCATCAAGCCCCACGCTATGAAGCATAGCGTCAGGAAAAGTAGCGATAACACCCGTTATCGCTACTTTCCTAACACCTGCTTCAGGACTGACTTAGCCATGATATCCTATGGAAGGTGGATATCATGGCTAAGTTTGTGAATCCTTATCAACTAGCTAACGTGAGATCAGGATGATCATGGCTAATGCTTGCCCCATGGCTCAGACCCTTCAGAAAATATATGCAAGGCCACCAGGATTGATGGAAGCCTGACATGGGTGAAAGAAGCGCTAGCCAACAGATAATAGCATTGTTTCCTGGATGGGGTTCTGAACCAACTATGTAGGGTGAGTAGTGAACTCAGCAAAAGTCGGGACAGCTGATTGTGATGCCCAGGAGCCTCTGTGTCCGTGTGGTCTACCTGGGACACCAGGGACACCAGGTGACAGCGAAGACAAAGGTCTGCCCCCACAGTAAGGTCTGGTTTCCAGGCATGATGCAATGGTCAATGACAAAGTACACAACTGTCACCCGTATGCCATCATGAGTGGAGATCCCTCACTTGCATCGGTCCTGATGGAAAAGCCCTTCCTTCAGCTCTGGTCAAAGGTCAGCATTGAGTCTGGAAGCTTCCCAGATGGATGGATAACTGTAGTAGTCATCCAAGTTCCTGGTGGTAGAGGTAGTGCCATCCACAGGTTCTCCCACATCAAGCCCATCCTAGAGAAGACGTTTGCAATGATGGGCCTTCCCGACGAGGTGAAGTCAGACATTGGATCCCCTTTCCAGAGATGTGAATTTCAAGACTACTTGGAGGCTCTGGCTATTCGTCACTGGAAGAGTACCCTGCAGTGGCCTCAGGCTAATGGGAAGGTGAAAAGATTCATGAGAACACTGAACTGAGCCTTGAGGATTGGTGTGGACCTTGGAGAGGAAGCCAAATGCGGCCTACACAAGTTTCTATGGACATACAGGCAAACTCCTCACAGCACAACCAATTGTGCTCCTGTCCATCTACTATATAAAAAGGTCAGCATGAGACAGCATCGTTGGCTGATACTGAATGGCGTCAGTCGACATGCATGTTGAAGCCATGCAGCTGTGTAGAAGAACCAACAAGGACAAAGCCAGCCAGCTTTGTGGAGCACAGGGCCCACTCTGCAAGTTGTGCATCCGTCATCATGAAGGACAGACATCATAGGTGGAAGTTTAGGACACAGTATGAGACTGAAGTCTGAGAAGTAGTTAAGATCGATGGAACTATGGTCACCGTGCAGCAAGGTGAGCAACAGATGACTAGAAGCATCTCCTGGTTCAAAGACGTGGCGGCTGCGATGGATTGCTCTGAGAGACTGGCGGACAAGAACACGGGAGATGAGGGACACTATTCCATGATTCCCACCTTTCTGCCAAAGGGCAAAACTTCATGAGCATCTGAAATGGCCCATGCAAGTAATATCCCTGTGTCGCCCTCACCTGGACAATGGCATACACGAAAGGCCCTGGTTGGGGAGTCAACTGATGATTGATGTGACTAGCAAGGGCCGGACGTCTGGTCATCGGCGGAATCTGGCCCCTAGCCAAAGACTGAGAGACTTTGTCTGTTAGGCTCGGGTAGCCTGATTTTTGTTTATTGCAAAAATATTTATAAATATGGGAGAGATGTAGAGTGCCATTTGGCCTCTACAATAAAAAGTATCTCCTGTTGCATGCAGTGGGCCGGGCTCGGTCCGAGGTAATAAATAAATTGGCAAACGGTCTCTCTGGGTCTTTGCCATACCCGCAACCAGAGTAGGCATGAGTGTCTTTTGGGGCTAAGGGGTGCAAGGCCTACCCAAGCGGCTTTGTGCAGACTGGCCAGCTACACAAACATTCATAGATAGATTTCTGTTAAAGTAAGCAACAAATCAAATTAATATTTTTAAGGAAGGTGGGTGATTCACTGTGCAGTAATGCATGCTATCATGCAAGAAAATTAAATCAATAAACGAGCATGTAACTTTCAAGCTGATTGATTGAATTGTCATTTAAAACTAGCATTGTTATCTCACATTATTAATTTGAGCATGCTAAATTCTATTATTCTTAAAATGTCCAATGAGATACTTGAATATGGTTTTTCTGAAATGTACTGAGGCTCATAGCAGAGGCTTGAAGTTTATGTACACATAGCCAAGCTGCAGAATGCATAATATATGATTTATTCACGGTTTTTAATTTGCCTGTAGAGTAGATTCTCGCACTGGTAAATATTAACAAATATTAAAATTCCATCAACTGAGAACAGATTTATTTTCCTGAATCTAAAGCTGGGACAAGATATGGCACACGCTGCATGTGTGCCTTCATTCCTCTAAAGAAAGATAAATAGCATCAGATGCTCACAACAAACAGCAAGGCAGCTTTATTTACAGTTTTATCCAAGTTTTAATTTTGCCAAGAGCATTTGGTATGAAAGTAGAAAAGTAAAATGTGTGTTGCATCTGCTTAGCGAGAATGACAGATAAAACACTTGTGAATGAATGGGATGTCAACATGTATTTATTTGCTTAGAACCACAGACACTCGACACCTGGTGATAAATGGGTGCTGTATTCACAGCAGGTTCCAAACTAACCACCCGCTACAACTAAATATCTATCTATCTATCTATCTATCTATCTATCTATCTATCTATCTATCTATCTATCTATCTATCTATCTATCTATCTATCTATCTATCTATCTATCTATCTATCTATCTATCTATCCATCCATCTATCTATCTATCTATCTATCTCTGTCTGTCTGTCTGTCTGTCTGTCTGTCTGTCTATCTATCTATCTATCTATCTATATGTCTGTCTGTCTGTCTGGCAGGCTGTCTGTCTGTCTATCTCTCTCTCCTTCTCCCTCTCTCTCTAGCTTTCTCCCTCTTGTTATATATTTGTTGTCTCTCTATCTCTCTCTGGCCTCGTTTTTCTTCTCAGGGTTTTTGTCTCTCCTACATTGTGGTAGTTAAGATTACAATGTAATTTCTATAGGACGGTCTTTTTAAATTACATTTTGTATAACTTTGGACCGCTCTCACCAATCCACTCCAAGCTTCCCAAATGTTAATACACTTAGGAGCCTATTCACAAATTACATTTTGTAGTATGTTTTGTACTACTATAATAATACTCCAAACATCCTACAAAATTCTGTTCACAAAACTCTGTGCAATGTCTCTGCCTCCGCCTCTCCTACTTTTTTGCTGTGCAGAGATCACCGCCCCGAATATGGAGTCGCAGCACCGGTAGCTGTGAGTTTTAGTAGTAAATGTGAAAGGGATAGAGGAGAATGGCTAGAAAATGAGGATTACTTAAGATTAAAGGGGAGGGTATTTGGGAGGAGTAAGGAGGAGTTTAGGAAGGTTTAGTGAAATTCATGGAGGGTTCAGGCAGGGACGCAGAGACCACACTCCCACTAGAGAGCATGCGCATTGCTATTCCCAAACTGAACTTCAAACATTACTACAGCCATAAAGTGACCCAAATTAGAAGTAAAGCACTCTATCTCAGAGCTAACATAGGTCCCGCACCACACATGGCCAAACTTTGGTACTGTACCCTACTGTAGAAAGTAACAAAGAGAGAGAGATTATATTTAAACCCTTGTTGGAAATCATTTTTAATTACATTAAATTATTTAAAATAGCTAGAAATATAAGTAATTATAAATAATTATAATTTAATGTTTAAAAATGATAAACATAATATGTATTTATTATGTAATATTTAACAACCTTTTTTAATTTTAAAAATTGATATACTAATACACTTGATTAAAATATAATTACAATATGTATATTTAATGCTATACATCGTTTTAATAGTTATGCATTATAAACCTTTTTCTGTTTACCTTAATTGGTATTTTTTACATTAATTTATACTTCAGGAAAATAAATGTAATGTAATTTAAAATATTTAAATTCAATTCAAGATTTAATTCAAACTTAAGATAATAGTGCTGAATTGTTATTTTATTTTGTTCCACATTTAAAATAAATATGCAAAATTAATTTTCATTAATATTTAACATAAAACATATTTTTACAAAAATTGTCAAGTTACTTTATATAAACAATTCTGTACTTAAGCATAGAGAAATTCCACAGTAGGGTGAACATCTTTGCATGGTAATGTATAGGGACAATTTCAAAAAAGTTGGTTAAACTTGGAAAATATTTGTAGTATTGTTTTTAGATTAGAGATTAATGCAAAATATTTGTAGATATGTATTTTATGTAAGACTAAATAAAAAAATGCTCCAGCACTATTAACTTCATTTTTTAAAAAAATCTTTAATTATTGGAAATATTTTGAATTAAATGACATTTATATTTCTGAAATGTACATGAAAAATGTAATTTTCACTTATAGTTATTAAGCATTAATAATCAATATGTGAGGTATAATTTAATGGTATTTTATTAAAATGTATCCTTACAATACCGGTTTAACTCAAAAACAAGTATTAAAATATCTTATAATTAAATAATAGATGTGAGCTACTTCTATATATTTTTAACATTATAATATAATTATCTAACAGTTTTGAAGAATTTCATTTAATTTGACATTATTTCCTATGGGGTTAAACATTAAGTCTCTATGGGAGGGTGTCAGAAGTTTGACATCTTTTTTACAGGGAGTGGGACCCCAGTTATGAGGAATGTTACACTCAGATTTTGTGAATAGCCAAAAGTAGTAAAGTTACTCAAACTTATAAAAGTAAATTGTACTTGGAAATTACTCAAAAGTGTAGTTTACCTTTGTGAGTAGCCCTGTCAGATGTTACCAATGTAAGTGCAGAACACATGGGATGCATTGGGGAATGTAAACGGGCCCCAAAAGCATTATTTTCCTTGGACAAGAACATAAAGAACTTTCACTGTCAAAATCAAAAACATAACAAAAGTAAAGCACATTTGGCATGCATGATGAGCTTGGCTGTATGTGCTTTTTCCTCATTTAGTAAAATTTTGTTCTGCATAAGGGAGAAAAAAATGAACTAGCTGGTAGATATGCATAAGATACATACAGTTATTGCTCTGTTTGTGAGTATCAGCTAAAAATAGAAAACTAGCCATTTGAGTTGCTGAATTTGCCTGTTTGCAAACATGATACACAGGCACTGGCAGTTGACCTCAGAGCAAAAAAGCTAGGCTTTATCTTTCCCTATTTATTTTTTGCCAGTTGTACGTGTGTGGCTCAAGATGGATGTGTGTGCATATCTCACAGTATTGTAATGGATTTTCTAAATTCATAAATCCATTCCTTGATGGCCACCTTTGCACATATGTGCTTTGCGAAGTGAGCCTTATGACCCACTCACACATTTGCATTGTGATGGGGTCATGTGTTGTGACAAAGGCAATTATTTTTAATTTACTATTCTAATATGATGGATGGCTATGTTAGAAGTATACATTCATATATAAAAAAATTGAAAGCAAGAAGCTCACGTGAAGCGCAAATGAGGAATGCAGTGGTTCAGTCAGCACTGGACAGCTTATGAGTCCTCCTAACAAAGGGACTCATTAGGATGGTGGACAGACTTGAGTCCATCCGCCATCCTGTGGTAAACCGGGATCGTGCGCAATACATGCGGTGGTCCCACATACCAAATCAGGATGCGACCACCACCATGGTGGTCGCATTTTTGTTTTTAAACATTTCAGCGGACGCTGCTCACAGCAGCCCCGCCGCAAAGCGAAAAACCATATTGTGCATGAAGTGGTAGTTGTGAAATGTAGGGGTACCCAACCCCTCAAGTGCACCCTCACCTCCCCCCAACACATGGGGGCCCGCAACAGGCCCCCCTAAGTAATCCCCACATGCCTTTCCATGGCAGCATTGCCACCATGGAAATCCCTGCAAATACCATCATCAGAATTTGGTGGATGGTGCCTGCTAGGCACCACCACCATTTTATGGTCCCTGGACCGTCCGCCTGGCAATCTGAATGATTGCTTATGGTGGACAAGTGACGCACAGTCTTACCGTCTGCCACGGTCCGGAGACAATTCCCCCGCCATCCTAATGCGGCGGGGGAAACTCACGGTCGGCGGACGGAAGGACTGCCACCGCATGGCTGGCGGTGGCGTTCCTTCCACCATCCTAATCGACCCCAAAGTCCCTCAAAAATAAATAAATAATAATATATATATATATAAGGAGAGGGATGGAAGGGATGGACTAAAAGGAGCACATAGGGGGTAAAAAATAAAAACAAGCAGAGAGAGCAAGTGAAAGGTTAAATCTCATCCTTTGTGACCATTGTGAGAACAAAATGCCCCTGGGTGCAACAAACACTAAAACAGGGAGGGAAGCCATTCAATCAGGAGCAGACAAGTGACATTGAAAAGAAGGCTATCCAATCATGAGCAAGAGGCCCACTCTAGGTATATGTTATGTAATGGAAACAAAAGGTCTACCTACATAGAGCCGAGGCTGCCTGCATCCAGACATACAAATGAGTGGCTTAAAAAGGTAGCTATATGATTTGCAGAGGAGTGGAAAATCATCTCTGCATTGACAATGACTCCATTCAACTGTCATGGTCAGTCTTTTTCACATCCATATAAGTGGAAAAGAGACCCATGGCTGCTGTCTCCAATTTGTAATTATGAATGAGAAACCAGGGCAGTTCAATGCTGTACTATTCATCATCTGACATTCATTCCTACCTTACTTTGCATGAAGCCGATGGAGGAAATTAGTGTTGTGCACAAGCTCTTGTGTTGGCAGTGTGCATTTCTAAATGCCCTAGGCCAGACCGGGTAGTTGGGGTAAAGCACAATTTTGCACAGACTCTTTCTGTAAACCATGACATGCCGGGAGAGGACGCATAAAAGTTGGTGGACTTACGATATGCTAACTTTGGCATTATACAGCATGGAGAGCCTCCCTTTGCGCTGCATTTTACTGTGAGTTACACTCAAAGTACTCTCAGCCTACTTCTAAATTTCAGGAGTAAGTGAAGAGTGCTTCACGAGTAAATGGCAAATACTCAAAGAAAATATTTCTGGATGAGACATTACAGGTATAACTCATGCATGCACACTGAACAAGATAACGCTTTTACACATGTGTGTCGCATACCTGCCAATGCAGGTCTCACTTTGAATGTGACAAAGTGTGAGTTTCCTAAAACCAAACTTGTGTTCTTTGGTTATAACTTTTCTGAAGAGGGTATAACTCTGGATCCAAATAACTTACAATCCTTGTCATTCACGTCTCCCCCACAAAATGTAGCTATGCTTCATTCCTTCTTTGATATGTCCATTTGCTGTTCAAGGTATATGACTTTTTTTCACTTTAAGTGTACTAAATCGAGCCAATTGAGAATGCCACTGAAAAGGTATACTTTAATCTGAAATTGCAGACAGAGGTTGTCGTTGACACAAGCACAGTGGGGTTGGGTGCCATCCTTTCCAAACACACTGACCATCTCAATGCTCCAAGACACATTGTGGCCTATGCTACCTGAAATTTTTCATCGATGGAATGTGGCTATTTACGACCTGAAAAAGTCAGCCTCACCATGGTGTGGGCTTGCAAGCCTTTTCATGTAATCCTATATGGAAAGCATTTCACAGTTATCACCGATCACCAAGCATTGCTCACCATTTTTGGCAATCATAAAGCCAAGATGCCCCCACGCATTGAGAGATGGGATTGTGATTGCAGGTAGTATAATTATACAATTGTGCATCATCCAGGAAAAGATCAAAACCCTGCTGACTAATTCTCACATGTGCCAATACAGTGTCAGGGCAATATTTCTAAAGCGGCTGATGCTTATGTTAACTACATCATGAAATCCAGTACCCCTGCTGCCATATCGGTAGAACAAGTCATTGCTGTCATGAGCACTGACAGAGACATATTAATTCTTAAAGACCTTATTACATATCAATAATGGCAAAAACATACTTGATCACTTCATGATGACCTGGAAAAACTAAAACTCAAAAATATGCAGGAGGAACTTTCCATTACCCCTGAAGGCAGCATCTAACGAAGATCAAGAATTGCCATTCCAGAGAGTCTGAGACAACAAGTTATTGAATTGGCCCATGAGGGATATCGTGGAGATATTGCTACTAAACGAGCTCTAAGGGACTGAGTGTGGTTCCCTGGTCTGCGATGAAAGAGTTGAAAAAGAGTTAAGGCCATTCATTTGTGCAACTGCTTGTTATCCAAAACAACCCCACATCCATGTCTGATCTTCCAAAGCATGTATGGGAGAAGATTGCAATTGATTTATTTGGACCCCAGATCTGTTGTCAACTACTTCATGGCATAGTCATTGAGAGATTAAAAAGTATTTTTGCAACTTGGGGTGTCCCTTCAACGATTAATTCTGACAATGGCCCGTCTGTCAATAGTCAAGGATTTAAAGATTTTCTCACTCATCTGAATGTCCAGCATCAGAAAAGCCCACCTCTTTGGCCAAAGACGAATGGTTTTGTCGAGAGATTTCTGAGTATTTTCAAGAGGACCGTTCAGAGTGCTGTGCTGGAAAAGCTTGAACACAAGTAAGTTCTTCAGTCTACGCTTTGTGCATATAGGTCAACTCCCCATTCTACCATGGGTGGAAGCCCTGCCACCTTAGTGTTTGGAAGAGCCATTGAAACCGAGTTGCCACAATGAACCACAGAGAGATCTATTGACATTGATAAACTTTGCACTACTGATTCATCTCACAAACGAAAAATGACGACCTATGTGGACAGACGCCACTGTGCTCGGAACACCATCGTCAAAAGTGGCGACCAAGTCATTGTCAGACAGAAATGGAAATGCAAGTCTGATGCTCCTTTTGATGCTGATTTGCTGAGGGCTTTGACTAGTAAAGGACGCATGGTGACCGCTCACTATCCTGGAATGATCATGACACAAGACACTTCCCATTTCGAGCACCGAGAGCTGGAAGTCTCTTTGGAGACTAGCTATAAGCCTGAATATAACAGATATTTGGAGGAAGAGTAATATTGATGTCAACATTTTGTCATATTACAGAGGGAAGGACAACACGCATTCACAGTTTTATGTCTATTTATCAGATCTAAGGGAAGATTTGTGATCTAAATACTTGCCCTAGTACCTGTTAGACCACTTTGATTTATGTTTGGATTTACAGTTAACTCAGTTACTGGAAGAACGAAAAAAGAATTCTACTAGAAAGGTGATGCTTTGGAAAAACGTGTATGTAAATCTGAAGATCTTTCCACACAGTTAAGGAACTGTGACATGCAAATAAAGCCTTTTATTGAGGCATCCTCACTGTAGTATGTTGGAAGATAAGCATGTGTGAGGAATAGGAGTGGCAACGTTTAGACTCAAAGGTGCTGTTTCACAAGGACACATTTACAAACGTTGTTCTACTGATCTATTCCTACAGCAAGATGGAATTGACCACTCTTTTGCTAATCACTAGTTTCAAGTGAAATTCACACATAGAAGTAGACTTAGGGAAATCTATGCCCTCAAATAAGAGGGTGGAGCCTCTTACAACTCATTTTATGACTGGTAAGTATCTATTTCTAACTCTAAATATTTCTAACCCTAAATATAGGGAACATTTTATTCAAATGTTATTAATTTACATTGCTGTATTGTAGAATACAAATGTGAACTAATTTAAAATAATTACTATCAACCTAGAACAAATAAAATAAAATTACACATGTTACCTCCTGAAGTAAATTTGTGTAAAACTTCATGATAAAGTAAATATATAACTTTAATTTATAAATATTTTTTTCTAATTACAAATTTAAAAATAACATCATACACTCTCAGTCAAAATTGTATTTCCTTTGTAAATAACTAATTTGTTACGTTTTTAAATTATTTGATAAAATTACCTACTGTCATTGTGCTTTTTGCTATTTTGCAGAAAAGTCTTTGAGTTTAGGAATAGCTATTGCTATTCTTGCCGAGCTGAAAAATGACAAAAGCCCATTACAAGACCAATGTTACATCTTTGGATTGCTAAAATTCAATCCAAGCCAAGCTGGAATGAATAAAAGCAATGTGTTTTACTTTTGTTCAACTCATCAGGGAAGCACTGATTTGTCCAGACACAAGCAAGTAACCATAAAGCCAATTGATGCACTTTCATGCTTAGAGTGCTGCATACATTAGTAGTAATGGTAGTTCCCAAGTTTTAGGTAGAGACCAGCTCAGTTATAACCAGATTTACATAGAGAGTTCTCAGAAGAGGACAAACACACAACACGTGTCTGACTCTCCAATTGCACACACAGGTCTAATACTAGTTCAATAACATAAACAACACCACAGAGTTTCAAGTTACATAACATAATATGACGTTCTTCTATGCAGTTCAAAGATACATAGCTGTCCGAATTTCCGAGTTTCCATTCTTCTTCAGTTCGCTAAAATATTTAATATATAATACAGTGTTTCCCTGCAGTTCAGTCAGTCAGTCAAAATTACTTTATTCGGTTCATAACAAAAACCATAAAAGTACAATACATCAGATACATACATACATAATAAATAACATTTAAAATAGACATTTACAAATGTATTTTAAAAAGTTAATAAAAACTAAGACTTCGTAAAAGTTAATCAAAGGTCAAGAAATATTCAATTACAACACTATGTCCACCTGATTTTTTTCCTTAATCTCATTGCAATGGCCAAAAAATTTGCAATGTTAAAAATCTCCCATGTGGATCCTAGCAGCTGAAGATATAAAAGAGCTGGTTTGACTTGCCTGAATCCTTTATTTTTGATAAGGGGGATAATAAACTTTTTGCGGAGAGGGAGCAGATGTTTACAAAAAAAGATAAAATGTGTAGTATCCTTAAGGGAGAATCTGTCACAAGAACAGATCCCCAGGTCCCTGTCCTTCATCCACCCTGGGGAATCAGTGAGCAAGAGATGGTATTTGTTCAGTCTAAACCTGGTCAATAAAAAACGATGATTCATGTTGTTTACTATTGCCAAGTAAGGTTCAATATTATTAGAGGTGATAATTAACTGATGGGCCTTAACTGTGGGTTTAAGTAACTCCTTTTCCTCTCTAGCTAAAGTTATCCGCTGCTTATACATATTCTTCACCCATTTTATATCCCCCTTTAATACATTACTTGGTTTATCAAATAATTCTGGACGGCCTAATTCACTGGTCATGTTCTTAACGTGATTCAGCCAGGGGATAAGTTTTCCGTGCTCTAGGGATAAGCAATCCTTTATAATTTCACGGTTTAACTCAAGTTCCGGATTCTGCCAGATTGATAGCCATTTTAATAACGGAGCTACAGCTATCCGATCCACTAAATAATCTAATCCACATTCTTGATGGACAATGTAGCCGGGGGTTGCCTGAGGAAGTGATAGAATCGATTTAAGAAACTTATCCTCTACCACCTGCAAATCCTTTACATTTTTGGTTCCCCACAGGTCCGCACCATACATTGCTATGGAAACACATTTCGCTACATAAATGTTCATCATAGCCTGCATGGGCTTAACCCCCAAGTCCAAAACACCTGAAATTGACCTGGCAAAAGTGTTTCGTTTAGCTGCTAGCTGGGGGGCCCAGGTAGATTTATCATCAAAAATGACCCCCAAATATGGGAAGCTAGTGACTCTAGATAAGATATGCCCTTCACAGAGCATAGTCTTAACTCTCTTAGGTTTGCAGCCTACAACCATGACATGAGATTTAGTAAAATTCACGCTTAAATCAAGTTTTTTCATAAAATCAGCAAAAGTGACTAAAAGACTTTGCAGCCCAACTGCCGTGCGTGCTAACAATGCAGCGTCGTCTGCATATAGTAATGCAGGAATAAGATACTTCCCAGCCCTAGGGATGTCCTTACATGACTCAGTTAAGGCAATGGCTAGGTCTTGATATAAAGGGTGAAAAGTAAGGGCGCTAAAATACAGCCCTGCCTGACCCCATTGAAGATTCCAATTTTGCCTGTGCAATTGCCCAAACGGTCAAATCTGACAGTGGCAGTAAGGTCTCTGTGTAGATCCGCTAGGAAATACACGATATTTTTGTCTAAGCCATACTTAAGAAGTAATTCCCATAATTTTGACCGATTCACTCGGTCAAAAGCCGAGGACAAATCCATAAAGGCAAGGTAAAGCGTCCCTTTCTTAGCTATAGTATATTTTCCTATTAATAGGTGTAAATTCAGGCTTTGGTCGATAGTGCCCCGGCCCTTCCGAAACCCATATTGTAAACATGAAAGGATGTTTGTGTCTACCAGCCAATCTGTTAGCTTACCCAAGACAACCCTCCCCAGGACTTTAACTGCTGAGTCAATAAGGGAAATAGGACGGTAACAACTAGGGTCCCCCCTATTTCCTTTCTTGAAAATCGGTATGATCGTTGACTCGGACCAAGAGTCCGGAATGCCTGCGACACAGACCCTATTAAAAATATTAATTAACACTATAGACCAAGTCTCAATATCAGATTTAAAAAGGTCCGCTGGGACACCATCGGGACCGGGAGCCTTATTAATTGTCATCTTACCGATGGCCTCAGCCACCTCACTCTTAGTTACCGAAAAAGTATATGAATTCGTAGAGTGGGAAGGGGCATTCAACCCCCCGTTTGTTCCCACTTCATAGACTGACTTAAAATGGGTACGCCATAGTTGTTTCCTGATGCCGCAATCTAATTTGTCATTACAAGGGTCATGAAAAAATGGTTTATTAACCACAGACCAAAACTTTGCGCTGTTGCGGAGTACGTCGACGGAAGATAACTCTTCCCAGGCGTCCTCCCGTATCGTCTTTTTCCTGCGCTCCAAAGTTTTAGTGTATTCTTTCCTTAGCTGGGCAACGATAGACCGGTTCACTGGTTTGCTGCTCAAGGCTTCCCTCAACTTTCTATTAGCCAATGAGCAGTTTTTATCGAACCATCCCTTCTCAGCCTTATCATTAGCCTTAACAGGACATCGAAGGTCTGCTGAGATCTGCGAACAGATTACAGAGTACGCCCCTAATACATCCTCATTTCCTGCATCTAGGTCAAGGCACATATTCAGCTCAGAGCCAACCTTCCTTTTTAAATTAAGAAAAAAGTCACCGGGGATTATGTTACTCCATCTGATCCTGCGGTCCTGGTCTGTAGGACGGATGTTAAGTTTATCCGTCTTCTCCTGAGTTATAACAGGTTTTAAGAGAAAATCAGACAAAGTAAGTACCACAGGATTATGGTTGCTAAAATGTGACCAAACAGCTGAATAATCGTTAATTCTTTCCCCCAAAGCTGTACTGACAAAAATGTAGTCGATCACCGAATGTTTACCGTTCCCTTTAAAAGTAGGTATGTTCTCGTCTCCCAGGGGTGGAAGTATCAGATCATAATCAGCCAGGACAGTTTCCAAGAACTCACCCTGAACTGAGTGCTCAAAATGGGTCACCCCCGACTCTGTTGGGCCTAAAGGATCTATGGAAAAACAATTGTCCAAACACCCATGAACATTAAAGTCGCCCATGATAATGATGAAGCAGTTATTTTCGTTATTCTCCTTGTAAGTACCCAAAAAGCGATTTAATGCGGTCAGGTGTTCAACTATGGCATCTCTATGGTATGAGTTATAAAAATAGACAATTAAAATATCACTTCCCCCAATTGGGGAAATTTGAACTGCCAGACAGTTACAAGAGCCCGTGTCTAATTGAATCTGTTAGCCAGCAATGCTTGCAGAGATCAATGTAACCAGCCCGCCCTTAGCCCTACCCATGTTAGGTGGTACTGCAGACAGATAAAAGCTTGTATAACCATCTAAGGCCAAAGTATTATCAATGTCCCAAGTTTCTTGAAGACAGATAACTTCTCCCATACCTATGAGATCTCTCCAAACTGGGTCGTCTATTTTGTTTCTAAGACCGGCTATGTTCCAAGAAACCAATTTTGTTAGAGGGCCCGAAGGCCCCAGATCAGGGCCATTGATTACCAAGGTTACTATATCAGAAGTGGAGAGCCGGGTGTAAGGAACAATAGTGTCTTCCCGTATCCCTAGTCACTCATTTTCATCTAAGTTGGAAAAGGCAGAAAACCTATTTGTGACAGGGACAGCATACTCATAACAACCACTACCAGTAGGATAATCATTGATCGCTCTCCTATCATGGACTGGTGGATAAAAAAAACCCAGAGGAAAAACGTTAACATACTCCTGATGGATTCTAACTGAGCCAGCCTGCCTCAAAATATCATCAACTAATTTAGGTGCTCTAAAACGTATAACAATACAATCACCGTCTAGACTCTTTTCAGTCCTACCCACCCACGGGACTCTTCTAATCATCAAGAAATTGCTGTCTAGATGATGCCCCAAAACAGTTTTATTTGCCAAGTAATGTAGGGCCTTATTTTTTA
This sequence comes from Triturus cristatus, assembly GCF_964204655.1. Classification (NCBI taxonomy): domain Eukaryota; kingdom Metazoa; phylum Chordata; class Amphibia; order Caudata; family Salamandridae; genus Triturus; species Triturus cristatus. The sequence goes on along the minus strand of NC_140580.1, from coordinate 457,619,885 downwards.
GGGAGGTCCAATGCTCCCGTTTCCCATCCGTTAACTTTGGTACATTGGCTAAGATAATTGTATAGGGGCATGCCTCTGGAGGTAAGTGCAATGGTGAATCCCTCCCGACAGGCTGTGCAGTGGAAGATGTCCTCCCCCCAGGGTTTTGTATACAAGTTTCTTTGCCCCGAACTGTAGCGGGATCTTTTGGTGGTGGGGATAAGGTTTTAGGGCCGGTACCAGAAGTGATAGTAGAAAGCACAGGTTGTTGATGCGGAATAATTATAGAGTCCAACAGGTTGCTGACTGTTGTTGTACACGTATTTAGGGAGTCAACTACCATGGTACTTGGGCCTACAATTGAGCTTTTTTTGTTAATGTGTGATTCAATTTCAGTAATGCGATCCTCTATTCGCTTCAAAGAGGCCAATAGCGGCACAGTAAATAGCTGAAGGCGGGCATCTATAATCTTCGCAAGCTCAGTCGCTATATTTGCACTGACATTTTCAGGACCCCGATTTCTTTGTTCAGTTATTTCCCCAAGTATTATCTCGCTACCTGTCTGTGGGGCACTAATTTTGACCTGGTTCAACCCAGGTGCGGGACTGGTAATTTTTCGAGATTTTAGCCATTTTCCGGTTACCCTGGGGATTCTTCTTAGCCTTTCTTTTACCCAACTCAATATTACCCCTACTTAGTGTCTGGTTGGATTTAGCTGTAATGTATGACTGTCTTGTACGAATGGCCACAGGGGAAGGCGCTGGGCTTATGATAAGTAGGTGGGCGGGTGTAGCCAAAGAAGAAACGTCAGCATTCGATCCATTTAAAGTTATACAGGACTGAGCGGCAACAGGGAGTACATTGCTTGGAGCAGAGTCCATAGGAGATGTAACTAACAGGGGCTGCCTAATCGGTTCTAAAGACAGCCTACGCTCCACCAAAGCTATTTCTTTCACAATGGCCGACTCGGCCTGTTTGAGGTAACTGTCTAGAGTTCCCATGCCAGCAACTCTCGTGCTCACCTTGGCGTTCATATTCAGTACTATATGCAAATAGACACTACCGGGAACCAAGCATCAACAGTGGCTTCACAACAATGCACAGACCATCAACCCGTGAGTGATCAATGGGCTGAAACACAAATCCAAGAGAGTAACCCCAGCCCAGCCTCAATCGGCCTCTGAGGGCCTAAGAGGGCCCCACCCTTTGCCCGGGCTTAGCCCGGCGCCGCCCGCGCGCGTCCCGCGAGGCGGGAGTCCCGATTCAAATTTAAGCGCCACTGGGCGTGAGCAGACGGTGAGCGTCGTCCAGCCGCTAGGGCTCCTGGGAAGTGTAGTCTCCCCGCACAGCGGCCGCGCCCTTGGGTGTAACGGGGCTGCAGGCAGCGGGGGAGACCAGCGATGTGTATTCCCACAGGACCCCAGGGAGGACAAGAGTTCAACAGGGGCTCGCAGATGGTCCGCAGGTTCCAGCAATCAGGTGAATCACCCACACAGTTCACGGCAATACTGACAAGGCTCCACTGCAGTTCCTTTATGATCAATGTATATCTTACCGTAAACAGTGCTAACTCTTGCACCAGCTCCTCCTCCTTAATTTAAGGATTGATGCAGGTACTTGTGTACGTATAGTTGAGAAATAATGGATTGTATTACCAAAATACTCTTTTGTCTTACTTATTGATATTTAACTCTGTCATTCAGTTTGTGAATGATGGTAATTTGTTGCATCCAACATGATTTATGATTTGCATATTTATATTTATTTCTAAAATCAAGAAAAGATGCCTCATTACTGTGCAATAATAACAGTCAAACGAGGATAATTACGTTCCACGACCAATAAAAGATTACTCATCAGCTCTTATGAGATTGTGCTTTTTCCTAGAAACCATGACAGTGCTTTTATTGTAAACTATGTAATCTTTTTCTGTAAACAACATTCTATTTAAGGAATGTAAATTGGAGGCCGATTTCATTCTCTGTAGAGTAAGAAAGTAATTGCCATATTTTAAATAATGCATTCCTTTGCTTTCAAAATGGGAGGCAGGCATATGTATTCCCAGAAAACTGCATATTCCTGTAATGTGACAACGGAAAAGGGAAGGAATACCTAGCCTTGCTTAGGGTCAATGTTGAAAAACATAAATTCTTCACAAGGGCATATGACTGGTATGTAAATGCTACCAAAAGACAGATTATTTCTTCATTTACCCCAAGTGCTTTTGTGCTTATCAGGCTCTCTCTACCACCAACGAGGCCTGTGCTGTAATCCGTGAAAAGCAGAAGAACCTGTATACACTTTAGAGATCTCCAGGCTACACCAGACTAGTCCAAACAGTGCCCACTGGTGGTGTCATGAGCTACTGCAGTCAAAAGAAACTTTGGCCACCGTTATGTCTTCTAATATTAGTAATATTAGGTAGATCTCTTAAGGTCCAATTAGGCCTAGGGCCGGTTTACGTAAAGTGCCTTGGGAGTGAGAATTATATTTACAGGATATGTGTATTATTGTGTAATTCCTATCGGATCCTCCTGTTAGACTAACTTTTTCACAAATAGCTTTTATGTTCTATATGCACCACTTGCACATCAGTTTCAAAGACATTGGGCCAGCCCCCACCCCCTCCCAAAGTGATGTGAGTTTAGCAATAAAGGTTGACTAGCCTACGATATCAGAACAAACCTGTTATTAATTGGTACATGTTTCCATTTCAAGTCCAAATATTCAAGAGCCGCTCGCAACCTTGGATTGTGTGTTTGCTGCTGGGGCTGACACGGAGAACTTCATCGCTGAACCGGGAGGCAGAGGACATTTTTATTTGCTTTTAGCCACCTCGGGACTGCGAGGACCAGGGCGCTTTGCTGCCTGCTGAACTGCCGCACCTGGTTCCTCTTCCCGACTCCTCCCCTTGCATCCATTTAGCGCCTCGCGGCCCCCGCTTCGCGGGAGCCGCTCGCAACCTTGGATTGTGTGTTTGCTGCTGGGGCTGACACGGAGAACTTCATCGCTGAACCGGGAGGCAGAGGACATTTTTATTTGCTTTTAGCCACCTCGGGACTGCGAGGACCAGGGCGCTTTGCTGCCTGCTGAACTGCCGCACCTGGTTCCTCTTCCCGACTCCTCCCCTTGCATCCATTTAGCGCCTCGCGGCCCCCGCTTCGCGGGAGCCGCTCGCAACCTTGGATTGTGTGTTTGCTGCTGGGGCTGAAACGGAGAACCTCATCGCTGAACCGGGAGGCAGAGGACATTTTTGTTTGCTTTTAGCCACCTCGGGACTGCGAGGACCAGGGCGCTTTGCTGCCTGCTGAACTGCCGCACCTGGTTCCTCTTCCCGACTCCTCCCCTTGCAGCCATTTAGCGCCTCGCGGCCCCCGCTTCGCGGGAGCCGCTCGCAACCTTGGATTGTGTGTTTGCTGCTGGGGCTGACACGGAGAACTTCATCGCTGAACCGGGAGGCAGAGGACATTTTTATTTGCTTTTAGCCACCTCGGGACTGCGAGGACCAGGGCGCTTTGCTGCCTGCTGAACTGCCGCACCTGGTTCCTCTTCCCGACTCCTCCCCTTGCATCCATTTAGCGCCTCGCGGGAGCCGCTCGCAACCTTGGATTGTGTGTTTGCTGCTGGGGCTGACACGGAGAACTTCATCGCTGAACCGGGAGGCAGAGGACATTTTTATTTGCTTTTAGCCACCTCGGGACTGCGAGGACCAGGGCGCTTTGCTGCCTGCTGAACTGCCGCACCTGGTTCCTCTTCCCGACTCCTCCCCTTGCATCCATTTAGCGCCTCGCGGCCCCCGCTTCGCGGGAGCCGCTCGCAACCTTGGATTGTGTGTTTGCTGCTGGGGCTGACACGGAGAACTTCATCGCTGAACCGGGAGGCAGAGGACATTTTTATTTGCTTTTAGCCACCTCGGGACTGCGAGGACCAGGGCGCTTTGCTGCCTGCTGAACTGCCGCACCTGGTTCCTCTTCCCGACTCCTCCCCTTGCATCCATTTAGCGCCTCGCGGCCCCCGCTTCGCGGGAGCCGCTCGCAACCTTGGATTGTGTGTTTGCTGCTGGGGCTGACACGGAGAACTTCATCGCTGAACCGGGAGGCAGAGGACATTTTTATTTGCTTTTAGCCACCTCGGGACTGCGAGGACCAGGGCGCTTTGCTGCCTGCTGAACTGCCGCACCTGGTTCCTCTTCCCGACTCCTCCCCTTCCTTATATTAGTCGCTCCTTGTCTCGCGTAAGCGGGACGCGTGCGGGGCGTAGTCCGGGGCGAAGACCGGGCAAAGAGCGGGCCGTTTGAGGCCGTTCGAGTACGGTCGAGGGAGGGCGTGGGGCACCTCAGTTTGTCTATAATCCACTACATACTAGGTGCTGTCGGTGACATTATGACCACGAGAGAAACCAGGAGCAAGAGTGCTATGGCGACGGGAAGGCCAACAGGTACATTGGATACGTACTTCGCTAAAGCTGGGTCCCTTCTTGTGGATGAGATTTCCATTCTTGAAAGACGTATCTCCCAAGAAATAGACTGGGTGAGGAGATCCTCCCTGGGACCCATCGCACATGCTGCCACCCCCGCCAAGCCACCAAGTCTCACAACACTTCCGGCAGGGGGTGAAGCGGGACTGCCTGCTCTTCTAGACCCATCTGATACCAACTGCTCCATTACCTCCTCCATTGACTGTGAAAATTCTGAGCATGCAGAGCTTAGCATCCTACCTCTCCCAAACTGCAAGGGCCCCTTAACACACACCACTGCTGAGGCAGCTGTCATTGAGCAGTCTATAAGCAAGACCCAGCCCACACAGCGGGAGAAGGAGGGAGCAATCCCGAAAATGGATAAAAGGGCCAACAAAACTAGGGGGGGTATTTCTGAAGCTACTAAAGTTAACCCTAGAGTTAGGGGAACTAAACAGGACATAGCTAGCAAAGGGCCGGCCTCATCCCGCAAACACGAAGCCATCCATCAACACACCCCGGAAAAAAATCCTCCCAGCAAACAAAACGCTGCAGGGATGTATGATAGTATGTTCTCTGATTTACGCACTCTTCTGAGGGAACTGCTTAATCCCCTAGAAGACCGTCTGGCCAACATTGAAATCTGCCTAATAGATTTGCGCAAGGGATTACTAAGTTTAGCATCAGACCAAAGAGCAGGTATGCATGCAGTAGGTGGGCACTCTAGAGGGGTTCCCAATGTACCTAACTTACCTTCAGATTCCATCATCGCGCCCCCCTTACCCCCGACAGCCACCTTATTGGAAAATGTGCAGCCGGCTCCTTTGCTAAAACCCGCCTCTGCACTACCCGTCACAGGATCTTCCAATAGGCTGAATCTATCTGGTACGGCCTCTGGTATTAATCAGGTAAAATCACCAAATGACGTAAGGAACCCCAAAGATAGGCAAGACAGTCAACAAGATAGGCGCAAAGTGGTTAATCTGCCTCCTGAGGCTGCTGCCTATTCGGTTGTCTTGAAGGGAGTACCCCCGTTTGAGGGAACCGCGCTGGAACCATACGATGCTTTACATAACAAGGTTACTAGTTGGCTTAATACTCACAGGTCACTTCCACCCAATACTAGGGGAGAAATTCTCATGGTTAGAAGAGTCCCTTGGATCGGCCACACCGATAAGAAATGTGCTGGTGACTGTATAATTGTAAATTTTAGGAACCCCAAAATTGTGTCCTATATTTGCAATTGGACCGGGAACAAAGGGTCTACATCTATTGAAGTGGTCCCCTTGTCATATTTTTATCCCAATACTTTTAAGCCAATTTTGACCATTGACAATGGTTGGACCCGGGTTGGACCGTCCACGGATGGCTACAGAGTCAGGCCCACCCGTAATGCTTCACGCATAAACCTTGGTAACCTTTTTCATCCCAATAGATACAGCTGTCTTGAACAGACGGATTGACTCTCTAAGGGTCAGGGGCATGGTGTATGTGAAATAGATATCGCCATTCAAGAATATGGCGCCCCCTCACGGGTGATTCTGACATCTATCAACCCCCACGGTGAAGAAACTGAATCATCTAAAACTAAAATTGTCTTGGGTGGTACTAATAATAAGTTAAAATTGCCAGTTCCAACGCTTCATAAATCAGACCCGAAGGAACTATCTACTGTGGAAACATTCCTGCCCAGTCTTACGACTGTACTATTGGATGTTGCTCCGCTCAAAAGTGCTGGAAGTCTCCCTGACCCGCCTGACATCCCTTTAAAGGTTCTCTCCTGGAATGTCGCTGGCATTGCAAATAAACTTGACACGAGCGACTGGGAGTCCCTGATAGCTAACAGCGACATTTGCCTCTTTCAAGAGACTTGGGCAAGGGAGTCACTATCTAGAGTGGGGTATGCTGTGTTCGAAATCAATGCGACTTGGTCAGGAAGAGGGAGGCCCTCCGGAGGGTTGGCGATCTGGGTGGCTAGTCACATTGGGTGTAATGCGGAGTGTTTACCGACGCACTCGCAGGACATCCAGTGCGTTCTACTCAGGTGGCCTAACGCTTCGAGCTTAGCAATAATCAATGTATACTCCCGTCCCACCAAGCTGGCCATGGAATCTCCCACACTTGACGATCTTACCAGCTTCCTGGCCACCCTCCCTAATGACTCTAAGATAGTCTTGGGAGGCGACTTGAATTGCCATTTTGAGCCTTTAGAAGGCCTTAAGGAAGGAGCCCTTGCTGCGGAAGACGACCTCTGGGGCGTACCGCGTTGTCAATCGCCATATGTCAAAATCTGGTCGCCCCTTGTAGTACAAATTCTGTCCTTAACGCTAAATTTTTCTTTAAGGGCATGTAATGGCCGCAGTATTTCAGATACACCCTCTGCATGTACTTTTAACAGGGTGAACCAAGAATCCAGGTTAGACTACATCTTTGTTGATATCAGTCTCTGGCCCACGGTTCAGGATTTTAGAATAATACCAAGAACGGACAGTGATCATAACGCACTTGTAATGTTTATGGTGCACCCTAAAGGTGCTGATCGATCACTTGCCGTTAAGCCCAGCAAAGACCCCGGGAACTTGATAATTAGTTCCAATAGACGCAGGATCAAATGGGGGAAATTGGCGAGCTCCGAAGAGTCCCTAAGCAAGATTTTCCGGCTAGCACTCCCGAAGTTAATAGAAACGGACAATCTAATTTCACAGCCAAGAAATTTGGAATTCAACAAGAAATTAGCCCACATACACGAGGAACTGGTGGCCCTTTTAGGTGAGGTCTTTTACCCAGTGTTACCCCCAAGGAAAAATATAACTCGAACTTCAACCTGGTATAATGCATCTTGTAAAAAGGCCAAGTCTGAACTCCTGAAGGGCGTCAAAAAAGGATCAGACAAGAGCAAACTCGCTGAGCTAAGACAAATTTACAAGAAAACAATGGCAGCGGCACGAGCCGAATGGGACTGGAATAAATGGCAGGATCTAACATCAGCACTGGAAGCGAAAGATCTGAGGAAATTTTGGTCCCTGGTAAATACTGGTATGCCAGACCCCAAAGCTGCAATTGAGCCAAATATTGCAGCATCTATATGGGAGGCCCATTTCGGCCAATTATACCAGGAACCACACCAAACCGATGGTGGGAGGGACATGGTCTCCACTGTTGCTCCTGCCTTAGTACCAGCCCTAGAATTTACTCTTCCCGAGGTGGTAAATGTCATTCTAGCCCTTTCGAGGGGGAAGGCCCCTGGTCTTGACAGGTTGCCTGGCGATCTTTTTCGCTCATACGCAGATATATGGGGTCCTTATCTCCTTACACTCTTTAACGCCATTCTGGGTGGGATGGAGATTCCTTGTACTTGGCTGGGGGCTGAGATAGTGCCCATTTTCAAAAAGGGTTCGCCTCTGCTCCCAGCCAACTACAGGCCAATAAGCCTCATAGATGTCCCCCAGAAAATTTACTCGCGCCTACTCCTAAACCACCTTATGGAGTGGATGGAGGAAAATAAAATTCTCAGCCCCTTACAAGCTGGCTTCCGGAAAAACACGTCCACCATGGATCAGATCTTCCGCCTCGTACTCCTATACTGGAAAACTGTGACCATTGAGAGGGGAAGGCTGTACATGGTGTTCGTGGACCTGAAGTCAGCTTTTGACCTGGTCCCCAGGAAGAAACTATGGGAGACACTAACGGGGCTGGGAGTTCCACCCCATCTTTTAAATGCCATTACTAGGCTCCATGAAAACAACTTTGCACAGGTCAGGTATGGAAGGACGGGTGCGCTGACATCTAAATTCCCAGTTCGTAGAGGGGTCAGACAGGGTTGTGTCCTTGCCCCGACCCTGTTCTGCCTCTACGTTAACAATGTAATTGCATATCTTGACAAGGTTCATGATAATGACGCCCCGTCTTTGGCCGGCAGGAGGGTACCGGCCATTATGTTCGCGGACGATACCCTCCTGCTGTCCAAATCCCCGATGGGGATACAACGGATTTTAGATGGCTTTGGCCTTTTCTGTAGCCAATATGGCTTGGAAATAAATACAGGGAAGACCAAATTTATGATATTCAACCCCTCAGCCAAAACCAGACCTAATCCATCCCTGAGTTCAGTTACACTGGAGAGAGTAAAAACCTTTCAGTACCTAGGGGTAACGCTGCATGAGAACCTATCATGGGAACCTCACGTAGCAATCAGTCGTATGAAACTCGCACAACTGTCTGGGGGAATTTTGAAGGTAGCAAATTCCTCCACCTACAAACCAATTAGCCCGGCAGTTGTAATGTACAAGTCACAAGCTAAAGCAGCCGCATCCTACGGTGGAGAACTCTGGGGCTACAAGGCGGGTACAGGAATTATTAATGCAGAAAACAATTTTTTAAGGCGTCTCCTGGCCCTCCCCCGAGGCACACCCCTTCTTCCTTTAAGAATGGATATGGGTTTACCCTCTATAAAAGAGGACCTGGAACTTATGCCACTAAGGTTCTGGCATAGGCTCTGGTCCACTGTTGAGCTTCTACACTATAGGCAAGAGCTTGCACATGTCATGAATCTGAACTCCTGCGGCAAAATTACCTGGCTAGCCTCGATAAAGAAAGAACTTTACAGGCTGGGACTCCACGAACTATGGGACTCGCCAGAGCAAGGTTGCCTTGGGGTCTCCCGCAAACGTCTTGTGGGTATATATAGGGAACAACGTTATGCCTCCCTGGTCTCGGCATCTAACAAAGGGTCCTTGACTGACCGATTTCTGACTTTCAAGGACCATTATCAGTTTGAGGGATTTATGGACATTATTTTTCCCATTCTATCTAGAAAATTGTTTATACAATGGAGGCTAGGGACTCTCCCTATTAAAACTTTTACCCACAACTGGACAATAAAGAATGATAAAATCTGTCCAGGGTGCTGCAACCATGATGAGGTAGAAACCCACATTCTGTTCTTTTGCCCAGCTTACAATAGACCAAGAAGATACTGGCTAGTCCCACTATGTAGAAATCTGGGTATTAGGAGTCATCAGCAGGTGTACAGAATACTGAAAACGAACACTGATCCGCATATAGTGTTTGCAGTTGCAAAATTTCTAACGGCTATGTGGCATATAAGGTCTAACATAAATAAGAACTGTGTTGTTTAATGAATTCCATTTTCTAGATGCCCGTAACATTTGTACATTGATTTTACTGCTTTTATCATGTTTGCATTTTTAGTGATGTTCTAAATGTCTCGTGTGATTCTATCTTTTATGGCCTAATTGGCCGAAATAAAGAAATTTTGGATTGGATTGGATTACTCATCAGCTCTTATGAGATTGTGCTTTTTCCTAGAAACCATGACAGTGCTTTTATTGTAAACTATGTAATCTTTTTCTGTAAACAACATTCTATTTAAGGAATGTAAATTGGAGGCCGATTTCATTCTCTGTAGAGTAAGAAAGTAATTGCCATATTTTAAATAATGCATTCCTTTGCTTTCAAAATGGGAGGCAGGCATATGTATTCCCAGAAAACTGCATATTCCTGTAATGTGACAACGGAAAAGGGAAGGAATACCTAGCCTTGCTTAGGGTCAATGTTGAAAAACATAAATTCTTCACAAGGGCATATGACTGGTATGTAAATGCTACCAAAAGACAGATTATTTCTTCATTTACCCCAAGTGCTTTTGTGCTTATCAGGCTCTCTCTACCACCAACGAGGCCTGTGCTGTAATCCGTGAAAAGCAGAAGAACCTGTATACACTTTAGAGATCTCCAGGCTACACCAGACTAGTCCAAACAGTGCCCACTGGTGGTGTCATGAGCTACTGCAGTCAAAAGAAACTTTGGCCACCGTTATGTCTTCTAATATTAGTAATATTAGGTAGATCTCTTAAGGTCCAATTAGGCCTAGGGCCGGTTTACGTAAAGTGCCTTGGGAGTGAGAATTATATTTACAGGATATGTGTATTATTGTGTAATTCCTATCGGATCCTCCTGTTAGACTAACTTTTTCACAAATAGCTTTTATGTTCTATATGCACCACTTGCACATCAGTTTCAAAGACATTGGGCCAGCCCCCACCCCCTCCCAAAGTGATGTGAGTTTAGCAATAAAGGTTGACTAGCCTATGATATCAGAACAAACCTGTTATTAATTGGTACATGTTTCCATTTCAAGTCCAAATATTCAATATTAAGTGTTTCTAACCATGTACACAGCACAACCAGCTGCAGCAGAGCAATCTCCCCTCACATACATACTGGTCAAGCAGCAACAGTGCAAGCTTCCAGCAAATACACAAGCACATCACAGTCAAGAGCATTGCAAGCTTCCATAACACAGGAAGAACATGTACAGCATGGGCTGCAGTCATTGAGGTGTCTAATCTCAATTGGAGCTGAAGACAATCTTATCCAGCCCATGGAATCTGTCTCTGCTGAGCCTCAAGTATCCTAAGAGCACCTCTGCTAGCCTTCAAGCCCTAAGAATATCAATCCCTCATCTGTGCTAACAAGGGCCCTTCAGCTACTTTCAACTTGGCGGTCCTAAACTCTCTAGTCCAAAGGAAACTCGAACACTTCCATTCAAGGTGCAGCTTGGCTGTTCTGTGTAAAATAAGGATTTTAAAGCCCGGCTCAGGGAAAAGTGGCATATTTATTTGCAGCAATCTTTTTCACATGAACACACATTTTAATTTTGTTTTACTTGCTTCCACAGTCTTGCTGGTTAGTAGCAATGTAAATCCCAGCAACATATATTTCTGTATGTGTTCATTCGATTGTCGCACTTTCTTGTTTTGCCTGGAGTTCACAAGTTCTTATGGTGGGAAATGGCTTATGCTCTTTCTTTAAATATTTGTACGCATTACAAAAAACATTTTTTATTCTTCAGACAATGATAAAACAAATGTCATTCATTATTTAAAAATAATGACAGTGAGCTGATTAGTAACATTGTATCAAAAAAAAGAATCTGTTGGTCTTTAGCCTTCTTTGAACTTCTTATTTGATTGCAACTATGCTTGGCTCTGCAACTCAACAACCAAAGTTGTGCTCAATAATGCATAGCTGGACTCCACCTACATCTGCAAAAAGAAGAGCCCATCAAACTCCAGATCAAGGGATAGCCTTGAGACTTAATTGTATGCCTAAATTTGAACATTGCATTGCACCTACATTACAAATGTAATCTAATGGGAGTATTCAAAAAGTTAACTTATACTTGTTAGTCAGTCACCCATGTAAGTTTGCTCTACACATTAGAGTATCTTTATTACTCTTAAATATTCACCATTTACAAATGTAAAGTTACTCACAACTGTAGACTAGAATTTCTCCACCCCTGAGGTGGAGATCACCCTATGGTAAAGGATAGGGAAAAGTAAGAAAGTTGTTACATTAAAGAACAAGATAGTAAAAATATTTTTATGCTAAATAGTAATGTAAATGAATGTTATATCTTTATTTTAAATACAGATGAAACTAAAACAAATGCTACAGCACCATTATCATAACTTTAATCTAAAATGTAATTCTTCTTATATTAAACCAAAAAATGTTTCTGAAGTTTAGGAAATTATTAAAAGTTTTGTATGGAATTAAGTGTACATTAATTATATTCTAATAACAAATAATGTTACATTATTTATTTTAAATTAAAAAAAGTTAGTGAAATATTTTCAAATCACAAATGAATGTTTTGTGTTTAGATAATTGTTTTAATAATAAGCGTCTTATTATGATGACGGTCAGAGTTGTCACCGATCAACATCGCCACACATGCAGAACCGACCGACCTCCGATGAGCGGTCCCGACACCACAATTAGGATGCAGCCGCACATGGTCGCAAACTTTCATTTTATAATGGGAGCTTGTTTGGTGATCCAAAATCGCCTGTAGCACAAGCTCCCATTGTACAATGGAAGTTTTTGCACATCCCTGCACTGTGTGGCAGGCACCTCACAGTGCCTGCCACAGAGTGAAGGTATGTGATGGGGGCCACCTTAGGTGTCCCCCAGGGCCACAACCGGAGGGCCAGAGGAGAAGGGGGGCCTGCTAGGGTCCCCAAAGTTGCTTTCCGACAGCCTTTCCATGTCGTAGAGGGCTGACATGGAAAGGCTGTCTGAAACCAACATCATAATCCAGACAGCAGAAATGCCATCCTAAAGGGATTATGAGCCGTTTCTGATTTATTGACGGGGTCCTTGAGCCAGTCAGAACCAAGTTGGTTTGCCTTGCTGGTATACACTCTGACCACCGACATTGTAATTAATCAGTCGGAGTGTAAACTTTCCATGTTGGTCAGAAAGCCTCCGGCCAGAGGCTTTCCAACTTTTAAAAAAAAATAATTCGACATTATTTCAAATTGCTTTTTATTTTAAGTCCCAACTTTAATTATTTTCGATAAGAGAGTAATGCAGTACCAGTGGTTGGCCATGTGTGGTGCTGTACGTATTCAAGCTCTGAGTGTACATTTACGACTGGGATGGGTCATTTTTTAGCTGAAGTAACTTTAAAAGTGCAGTTTGTGACTAGAAATTGGATCGCTCTTTTGTGAGTGTGTGTCATTTCAACCTAAACCCCACCCTGGCCCTCTCTAAATGCTTTTTTAGTACTCTCTAAACCTTTCCACTTTAGAAGAAGGTATGTCCCTTTTTCCCAGCCACTCCTCCCATATTTACTAGGAAGCAGTAAAGTTACAGATGTAAGGATCTTCCAATAGAAAAGGCAGGGGAGGGAGAAGTGGAGGTTTACATTAGTAGGTTATGAATTACTTATTGTAGTAAGTAATTCTACTGTAGTACTACTTAACATAATACAAAATGCAGTTGGTGCACCGTACCCTAAGGTGGAAACAGAACTACTTGTCAACCAGATTTCCAAACCATTTACTAGCGATATTGCAGGTTTCATTCTAATCAGTTTTAACGTTCCTGCTTTTCATTACGAGATGTTTTAACAACGTTATATTTTTTCCAATAAGCAGATTTTGTGCACTAGTGTCTGGGTTCTGTTAATTAGAATGCAGGCCTCGTTCTTGGTCCAAATGCTGGGAGAACTACCTTTGTTATCCTTAAAAGTTGGGAGGAGATCTGCTGGATGAGGTGGCCTGGGAGACGAAATCATAACAGGTAAGCGCTTGTCATATCATTTTCTCAGACCAGTTGTCAGTACCAACAGACTGGTATTTGATTGAAGGCAGACATTAGGAAAGGTTCAGTACACCTTACTAACCCACTAAGTTTGGTCCGGTTTATTGAAAATGCTAATCGGCCCACAGAATGTGTGAATTCAAAGCAAAGTGAAGTCCCCTTTGCCTTATGTAACATTTTCTATACACTAGAGTGACCTATTAGGTCAGTACAGGAGCACAAAACATGTTCTTTCTAGTGGTGTGAAAGCTGGCTAAATTGATAAAAATGTTGCAAGGTTGATATGTGCTTTTACAATAGGGTTGGTCTGTTTACTTACTTCAGTCAGTGTTGCTCTCTGTCTGAAACAATATTTGAAGCCTCTACAGAGCAGAGCCAGTAGATTGCACACTCGTTAACAGAAACAGGGGACAAGGACCTGCCGGGTACTACTGATTCAAAACTGGTATACAGCCACCGCCAAGCATTTGGAAGCCAGAGCCTCGACAGAAGTCCCATGAGGTATGGAGTCCCCATTTGGTGCCGCCCTATCAGACGCCAGAACCCGACTCTAGGTGTCAATACCTTTCCTCATACGAGGACTTAGCTTGCTTGCATGATGCCATGTACACTGGGCACAAAAAAATCATGATGATACAGGAAACAGTTGGATAACTTAGAAAGGGGTGCATGCTTGCAAAAAGTAATGCAGGGCACATTCCCATTCAAACAAGAATCTAACAACAATAAAGTTTGCAAATTTGCTTTCACGACCTCATCAATTTTCAAGGACATACGGAAACATTTTCCAAATACTCATCAAAGCAACTGAATATTTTACCAGTTGGAGCGCATGCAGTATGTTGAGAATGGCAGAGTATTTCTCAATGATGGTGTGGGTCTTGGCCATCTCTAATGGGTACTATCAATATGTATGAGTGCCTCAAATCCTTTGATTGTCTTCAATTCAAATAATATGATATTCTTTTTCTAAGGTAATGATCGGTTCATTATCTTTAAATTACTTTACTAGTTCATCAAGCTGCCTTTTTGGGTAGTTTGAGATTTAATCTAATATAATATTCAATCTGCATATTAGCAGGCATTTACCCTACCCGGCATACTTTTTTTTGTGGGGGGTATGTTTTAGACCCTTCATTTCCCATTTGGTTACTGCTCCAGGAATAATTATGTCACTTTGTTTTTAATATATAGAACAGTAGTTCCCAAACTGGGGTCCGTGGACCCCTAGGGGTCCGTGACACATTCCCAGGGGGTCTGAAGGCAGCAGTTTTAAAAGCACTGTAAAGTTCCTTGTATAGTCAGCAGTTTTCAAAGCAACAATAAAAGTGTCAAGATAACTCCGGTGATTAATGTACCTGCTGGAGAGAGATGGGAGTTTTGTCTAGTGGCAGCTTTGACTCCTCTAAGGATGCGCAGAGGTTTAATATGCCGGCTGTAAAGAACGTGCACCATGCATTTAAAAAAACAATATTTTATGTGCATTGCTCAGTGCGTTACTGCTTCTGTCACAGAGCTTCTGTTGTTACTCTGCAGTTCATAAGTTACAATTGTAAACTAGCACAGTGAGCTATGAACTGCCATCAAAGAGCTGCATTCAAACTGCATGGTTCAAGTTAGTTAGTTATGCTTTCTCTTAGTCTTTCATTATCCTGATGCTGCTAATAAAAGTTTATTTGGGTAGAAATAAATTCTTATTAGTAACGTCAATGCTAACCCCTGTGTTATGTTCTGAATCCTGAGTTTGTGCTTCTCCAGATCAAGCACTCTTAAAATAATGCCTACCAGTATGGATGACATGTGAATCCTACACCTTGATGTCCCTTTGCCTTATGTAACATTTTCTATACACTGATTTACACACGTATGATTCATTGTCGCTGCCCTACACTGGTATGAATGATGCTATAAAACAAATGTAATACCTGTGAGAGAAGGGCTATGGAGAGATAAGAGGCACTTTTGGAGAGTGATAGTGAGGGAACCATTGAAGAGCCCCAACAAAGATTGTTGTATCCTGGTACACAGTAAGGTCAACATTTACTATGCTTCAAAAGCTAATACAATTCACTATACTTCCAAAAGTGGAGCTGTCTGCTTTGCTTGTGCCACTGGAGCTGTTTTCCATGCTTGCCTACTTACGCAGTGGACTTGACGACCATGCAGAAAAGTTTGAAGGAAATGTGTGCTGGATGCTGGGTCCAGTGTAGGTATTTCAGATATGTGATCTACCTGAGTTTCCCTTGGGTAGTGACCAGCAAGGTCACTGTGTACAGGGCATACTTTAGTAATAACGGAGGGTTGTCAGGGATGACAGTTAGAACACATTTATGTCTGTCAGTGCAAGCAAGTACCAGACAAAAAGGGATCGAAACGTGTTTGATGACTGGACAGTCTTGTTTTTTTACAGTTTGCAAAATCATGTAACAATGCAGTCTGGGCTTTTTATCACATGGTCCTTGAAGGATAGGTTGCAGTCTCTGTGTATTCCTAGGGATTTGGTACGAAATGAAAGAGTGGCAGAGAAGGCATTTAGCTTCATATTGGAGAGACCGCACTGAAAGCTGGAGTGTGCTGCCTTCGGTTGGGTTGCATGTGAGATAAACCAAGTAAATCCAAGTGTGAATGTTATCTAGGCAAAGTATGATTTTATAGTTGCTGATGGCCAGTATCACTTTCATGTATTATTGTATGTCTTCAGCATTTTGACAAACTCTAATGTCCTGATGGCCAAATAGTACCCACAGGGCCTCCATGTATAGGTTGAATAATGAACCCTATGTAAAACTACAAATGACAGGAAGAGGTACAGATATGTATGAGAACATGTGGACACATTGGTTTCTGTCAGAGAGAAGAAAGAAAATGATTTCAGAATGGTTTTGTGATGCTCGTTGTTAGACCTGTAATGTTTAGGCATGTGTCCCCTGTATTTTTGCTTTCGGACGTGCTGGTCTTGGTGAAATGCTGGACATCGTGTTTGCTGGTTTGGTGTCTCTGCACATTTTCTCATTGCTGTTCAGTGTTAAAGCGCAAGTGCTCCTACTGTAAATTGTGTCATGACTGGTGTTTTCCTTATTGGCTTATTCTGATTCACTACTAAGTTCCTTGTACAGTGCACTGTGGGTGCCCAGGGCCGGAAAATCAAATGCTGCTAGTGTGCCTGCAACTCGGATTGTGCCACCCACACAAGTAGCCTTTCAAAGGGTAGATGGAAAAGTGGAGCTTAGTATGCCTGAACTCAGGATTTAAAAATACATATTAGTAAAAATGATTTTATATTATGAGTTTGGAAATATTACTTTTAGAAAGTGGGTATTTCCTTTTCTAACCATCCATGTGCCTCTGTCTGTTTTTGTGTATTAGCTGTCTGGGCTTTAGACTAACAGGGCCTGATTTGTGCATTCACTCTAGACAGACCTGGGGGGTGTTTGAGGTGTGTCCTGCCTTTCCAGGGTGACTAATAACTGGGCTGACTGGACCAGGCTGCATGTAGAATACTATGAGTTGTTACATGCACCTGAATGGACTTTGGCTGTCTCTTACAAAGCTGTCTCCACCTCCTGGATTGAACCTGGTTTATGCATGCCTGTGGAAATTTGTTGGTACCAACTTCAAAGGGAAATGTGGTATAAATAGTGAGGCCCAGACCCCAGAAATTTAGAACTACCACTTTGCTGGGTGCTTTGCTGTGTTGACCTGCAGTAGCTGCTTCTGTCTTGGGCACAAAAAGGACTGGACTGAACTTTCTGCAATCTTCTTTCTAAGTGTTATCAAGGGTTTGAAGTAGAGCTAACCCCCTGTTCAAGAAGTCTCAGGAACAGCAACAACCTTGCGTTCCTCTGCGTACTGCCTCTGGGACCACGTTTCTCATGTACCGCAGAGGGAAAACGCAACCCAATGCAGTCACCAAGACCACTGGCAGTTCTGTGGCCTGAAGACATAGCAGAGAGCACTGCCGCACTTTGCACCACAACCCTGGTCTCACCGACGACAACGTCTGCCGCCACCACCAAGCATCTGTTGCACCATGACCTGTGGGCATCTGAAAGTCCGGAAGTACCAACCATGACCCACTTTTGTTCTCAGCACTCTCTCCATGGCTCCTTTGGAAAATGCCACTTACTTGTGGAGAAGGGATAGGTGGTGCTCCATCAGCCTGTCGTAAGTAGGTAGCATAGAGACTGGGGTAGTTTTGAAGGGGAGGGAATAGCCCCTTCAAATGACCTGCAAAACCCATTGGTCCAATGTTATAGACCACCAGTGGGGGAGTTGATGGCAGATTCTGCCGCCCACTGAATGCCCATTATGGTAAGAGGGCAGACTATAAACTGCTGGGGGAGTGGTTATCTGGTCCGACCTCTGGCTGCCCGACTCACAGGGTCTGTAGGTAATGTGTCCTCGGCCACACATAGGCTGGGAAGCTTGCATGCAGCAGTGACTGGGTGGGGAAAGGCATGGCTGGAAGCCCCTTCTGTGGCAACAAAAGGAGAAAATGGCAGATTGGAGGTGACGAGGGGCCATGGAAAGGCCCAAGGACCTACCCATAGCCCTGCTGTCCTTAAAGAGCTTCAGTGCTGCATCCGCCTTGTCTCCAAAGAGAAGGTAGATATCAAAGGGCATGTCCATAAGTGATGTTTGAACATCACCAAAATAGCCAGAAGTCCTCAAAAAGGCATGGAACTATAGGGACACTGTGTATGAAACCGCTCTGCCCAATGAGTTGGTGGTGCCCAGTCCACATCTAATGGTGAACTTTTCTGCATCCCTCCCGTTGGCAACAGCCTGGGAGAGCATGGCCTGTGCCTACTCCTGATCCATTGGCAGCACCTGCGGAACCAAATCCCATAGAGCATGGCGAAAGTGGCATAAAAGGCATGTTTTGTTCACAGACAGCACTGCCAGGATGGTGGAAGAAAACATTTTCTTGCCTAAGTTGTCCAGCCTATTGGATTCCCGATCTAGAGGTGCGGTAGGGAATGCGCCATGATTTACATGGGAAGTGGAGGCTTGGACTAGCAAGCTCTCCAGGATAGGATGGTATGTGAAGTGTTTGGTGTCCCAGTTCAGCATGGCATGACCAGCACCAATTTGTATCCATTGTTGATCCCGGGAGCCTGACTGGCACAGGAGCTGTTGGTGTCAATTCAGTAAGGGCGCCTCCCAAACCCACTGGGCCTGAAGGCACGCCCGAGGGAATGGGATGACCAAATATGAGGTCCATAGCCTCATAAAATTCTTTCAATTGGGCAAGGGTCGCTCTGGCTCCCGGAAACTCAGGGAGGCACAGAGAAGGTCAAGGCATTGGATCAATAGCGGAGTCAGGCCTCAAGTGACAACACTCTTTCGTCTTGTCAACCGACAGACGAGATGACGTCGAAGCACGCGTTGACTTCTTCTGGTGATGAGACTTACCTGAATGGACTTTAAGTGAGAAGAGGATCTCGGACTCCATAACCGCTCCTGGGATTTTTATCTAGACCAGGATCTGGATCATCGTGGTGTCGCACTTCGAAACACTAGGAGCTTGAAGGATCACTCCCTCAAGGCCTCTGGGCCTCTGGGCTCATGGCGTGTCAATAGGAGCAGGCCTTTGGGTCGAGATCGTGCTCAAGGCAACATAGGCAAACAAGGTCCGGATCTGTCACCATCATTGAGCATTGACAGGTGCCACAGGGCTTGATGACATTCCTCGAACCCCAGGAGGAAAAACCCTCATATAACTGCAACAAAACATCGAAAAACATTAATCAAAAATTGACTAAGGGGTATCTCATCCCGGATCTGCACTGACTCAAGCTGAAAGAAAAAACTGACATCAGCGTGCTGGGGTGGTGCCTATAGACGCACTGTGCACGTCCCTTCCAGCGCGGACACCGCCGAGCAGAGCCAAAGAATGCCATCTTCCAGCACACAGAGGTACTACTCAAGAAAATGTCCGGATACATCCTGATGCCTGGGGATAATACTGAGGTAATGAATGTGGCTAGAAGTCTCTGCTGTTGTGAGTGAAATATTCATGAATGTCAGTTGATGTTTATGTTTATGCTGGAAGGGTAATGAGAGGGCGGAGGGAGTTGAAAGGAAATACTCTTCAATGTTGCTTACACCTCAGAGAAAACCATCTTTGTAAACAGTTTTGAGCTGTTATGTTCTTTTTTGTTTGAGTTTGGTGTTGGTATGGTATGTTCTATTGATTTATTTTCATTATTGAGCATTGTTCTGTGTTATCAATAGATTGTTGTTTTCTATTATTTAGTGTGTTATATTATTGTGTTGTGTATTTGTATTTGTTGACCTGGGATTATCACTCCTTCTCATTGTCTCTGTTCTTCATAATAGGCTTTTTAAATACACATACCTGCATTCCTCAACACTTTATTACCTTGACTGGGGGTGAATGTTTTGATTTGTTCTGCATTCTGTCCATCAATTGTGTGTCGTTTGCTTTCTTGCCCTAAGTGCGCCAGGAATGCCCAGACGTGGGTCCTGGGCTCACTGTGCCACTGAAATCAAGCTATCGTGGCTGAAGGGGGTGAAACCCCGAAACCGGTCCAAGGATGCTTGTTTACGGTCCAGGGAGGACCTGGCTTGGCAGTTAAGGCTGGACTGTTCCCATGAGGCACAGGGTCAAGACTGATTTGCATATGGCCAGGTCTAAACTGGGGTGGCATGGTGAGAAAAAGAATGATGGATTTAACCCAGATCTCTTGACTGGGGGTGAATGTTTTGATTTGTTCTGCATTCCGTCCATCAATTGTGTGTCTTTTGCCTAACACAAAGAAGGCTGATTTTGATGCATCAATTTGGGATTTGGGAACAAAGGAGCCTAACCTTCCCACACTGCTCTTCCCCAATCTCCATACGCTACATCATTAAATACGCTTTTTTCCCAGGATCAGTGTAGTGCTTTTTTGACAGAGGTGAGAACACTCTTTTTTCTGGTCATCTATTAATCAGTAGGCTGTATAATTCATTCCTGATTCCAATTTTGCAGGGGTTCTGTGAATTACGCCAGGCTTCGATGATGCTGTACTCCAGGCATGCAGTGGACACCGCTTGTTGTGCTCAGCTGCATAAAAACTGCAGCCACAGAAAAAGAGCAGAAGAGGGTGAATCTCTGGGAATCTGGGGCAGCATAAGATGGTCCTTAGGATGACCTGGTGTGTGTGCATACCTCAGTTCATTAACTCATTAAGGCGGCTGTGCAGCTCCTACAGTCTGATCGAGCAGGTAGCCTCGCCCCATGGCAGGAATAAAATAATGCCTTGAGACTAGGTTGCACGTTTTTCTTTTTTCCCTCTTACACCCCTCATGAGCAGCTCATCATTTCTTGGTCAGCTGCCACACTACCTTCCAACATGTTACGAACATGTTGGTCTACAAAAGTGCCAGACGTAAGGAAGCACAGAAGTGATGGGCCAATGCCAGAATCTGACCACATGAGCAATTACCTCACCGCACTATAACAAGAGGAATAAGAAACCAGCAGAGGTAAGTCTCCAAGTAGGACTATTGCCCAGTGTTGGCAAAAAAAAGCCACTCAACTTGATAGTTGTGTCTGGCCCCAAATGTGTCCATTATGTATTTCCAAATGATACATTTTGACTTGTAGCCTCACTTCAGATGCACATGGCACAAGGCACAACATAACACTGGCCGAGCATTGCTCAACAATGCACCTGCTTTCACAAATCTTCCAGACACCGCCACTTGTCCAGACTCCTACTTGCACACACCTCGTGCATATGGAAAACCAGATCTGTCGGTCGAGCCTTCCTCATCGCTCTTAAAGTGTGGTACAACCTACCATTACACAGAAGAGCCTCCTCCTCGATTCTTGAATTCCGCAAAAAGCTGCAGACCTGGTTTTTCGAGTACTCCCACAAGGCCCAAGGTTTGGCTAGACTCACACCTGGTCAGTGTCAGGATCCTCGCCCAGGTGATAGTGCACTCTACAGATCTGCTTAACATAACATAACATAACATAACATAACATAACATAACGTAAAAAACCACAGCGTGACTTTAGTGAGCTAACAGACTTGCACTGGTACGCTGCGTCAAATATACATTTTAGTTTTGCTGCCTTCCCAGCACACTCCTTGGTGCTTTCATTAAATGTTATCTCTCTGCTGTAAAGGAATATTGGGCTAACCAGGGAACACGATTTCATGCTTTCATTGTATTCCAACAGCTAACACTTTGCCTTATTTTTAAAGCAAACATAAAGAATTGCTAATGTGCCAGAACAAAATTACTTGTGCTGCAAAGAACACATCCTTCGAGGTTTATCCCTCCATTTATTATTGTTCATTCGTGTTGCATAATACAAACTGTGATCATTTGCAAATGGTACCAATAAAACATTTCCAGGGCCAGGGATCTAGACAATAGTCTTATTGGTTCAGTAAATCTTACCCTTTAACCAGGAGAAATACAGTAGGGGGTGTTGACTCAGACCCATAAACTTTGCCATGAAGCTTTCTAATAAAAGACATTGCAGAGATTAACAGTACGTGGCCTGTGTTGCTTTTGTGCTCAGCTAATGATCCGGTACCCAACATGGTGCATGCCTCAGAAGATATTATTGTGCTTGTAGGGCCTGTAATCAATTTCATATTTATTCATGATTGCTACAGAATATGGTGCCACCTACACAGATGATTTGAAGCAATTTTACACTGGAGGGGAACACTGTGAAAAGAGGCGGTGATGGCATGATTATGTTTTTCTTTATCAACTTCGGTATTTGCACATTGGTCCACATCATTACAGTTGGCAGCTCATTCTCCTTTTATGACGAGCACAATCTTTGGTTGCGCTTAATTCATTCTCTAAAATGTTAACACTGCAATGGAAATGATATTCCTTAAGAGGTTTGATTTAATCCAAGCAGCCCATGCGAATTCAGTATGTTGCAAGCAGAAATGTCTGACGCTGCGGCCATTTGTGCATAAAATATAGCAGAAAAAGAAACAACAGTTTGGATTTCAGCTAAGGCATAATGTGAAAGTGCCCCAACGAATGACAAAAACACAGCAGCATCTAACACAAAGACAAACCACACTTACACATGAATGCAACTAAACAAACAACAAAATAATGCAATACCAAAACCACAATACAGAGCAGCAACAGCACACCAACACAATACAGCAGTGTCTAGACAACACTTGTGCACCTCTGTATGTAAAAGAACTATAAAAGAACACACGGACACAACAACAGAGCACTCCAACACACAACAATGCAATAATATAACTGTTCAGCAATACAACTACATACTAACAAAGCAAAAAGCAAAATATCAACCAACACAACAACCACACATCAACACAATACAAGATTACACAATAAAACACCAACATAAAATAACAACTAAATACAATACACCAACTAAATATAGCAATTAAACAAATCAATAGCATGCAATCCAATTGCATTTTGTTGTGCTAATTTTATTTTGTTTTATTCTTTGCCGTGCTGTTTTGATTTGGTGTGTTTTATTGTTGCAGTGCATTGGTGTTATGATGTGGTGAAATATAGTGTTGTGCGATTGCATCGATTTGCTTTAATGTTTTGTATTGTGTTGGTGTAGCTGCTTTTTCAAGTTATATTCTGTTTTGGTTTTCTTGTATTGTTCGGTCATCTTTACATCTTTTGTCATGCTAGATTGTGTCAATGTACGGTATAATCATACTTGTAGTTGGTGTGTTGGTGGTTTGTGTTGGTATTATGTGGTTGTCTTGTATTTACAATCAATTCTTTCTTTATTCGAACTGGTAAAAAAAAAACAGATCATAAAAGATGCATTGAAGAATTACAGCAAATCCACTAAGGCTTTAAGAATAGATAGAAGAATGGTAAAATATACGTTTCAAATATGCAATAAATTCTTGATATTACATAAGACACGCATAAAAGTACATACTGAATACAATCAGCGCATAAAAGTGAGGGTCAAATGGAAGCCAAAATACAGTAAGAAATGGCCAGCATAGGGCACAAACTAAAACAGCATAGATTTACGTAGATAGTGTTTTTTTTTTGTTTTATAAAGAGCTAAACGGATTTACAAATAAGTGGATCATCCATTTGTTGGATAAAAACTAGCATCACTCTACACACAATAACGGAATTAATAAGCGTTCGGTGAGGTGTTGATAAAAGTTATAAAAGAAGCCGAATTGCAAAAGGGTTTGTGGGGATGTCTCATTACAGGGACAAATTCTTATCTCAGAGAGGGGGGGAAACTAGCCTTGAGGTAAACACAGCAACCAACTAATAGAGCCAGCTCTGAACACTATCAGTGACGTCCTCACCCACGTGTTCTGGACAAGAATTAGATATGGAGCCACTGCTTCCTCCCACTGTGCCCGTTTGTGGGTTAAAACTGTCTCTAATTCACCCTCTATCCTTCTTTATAATGCTTTCAGGTTTCTCAAAGATGTACTGGCAGCCTAGTAAGGCGGTAGTCTCCTTAATGTACCCAAGCCAGGTGATGTTTGAACTGTAGGGGCTAGACAGGCAATCAGATATAATTAGGTGATTGACACATGCCTCTTCATTCAGCCAAATTCAACAGCATAATAACTGAGGGGCTAACTTCAAATGGTCCTCCATATATTCCAGGCGTATCTCCTGGTGAGCTATAAAATGGGGGGTTGAGGGCGCGACACCCAAGATCTGCCAACAGACCCTATTCTCCTCAACTTGCACGCTGCTTGTATCCCTATAACCCCAAACACCGCACCATAAGTCAGAGTGGGGAGACATTTCCTCCTGTAGATCTCAAGAACGGGGGGTGATTGATTTGCCCCGAATAGTGGCAGCTAGTGAAAAGATAGAGTCAACAGCACAGGAGAAGCGACTTTAGCTACTACCTAGGCAAGTCATCCAGGTGAATGATTCATCAAATGTCAGCCCTAGATATGGAAACTGGCTCACTCTCTCAATAAGATTTCCCCCAATACACATTGGATGTGTTTCAGTGTTTTTAGGGCCACAAACCATTATAAAAGTTTTTAAAAGTTTAGTCTGTAGGTCCAATTTGTCCATTAAACTCACAAAGCTGGAAATCAATGTTTCAAGGTGATTTAACCACAAGCAAGCAGGACTGTATTATCTGCACAGAGAGTCGCAGGTCTGGGCTTGTTTTCTACACTGGGTACATTAACCCCCAATTTAACAAGAGCTGATTCAAGATCATTAATATAAAGCAAAAATAAAATTAGGGTGTGCACACACCCAAGGTGTACGCCCCAATTGACTAGAAGTGGTGTGGAGCACTCTCTGTTGACCTCATACCTTACGGACACCTTTAAATCGCATTGGAGATGCTGCAGGAAGGAGACCAGGACAGCATCCAGACCAATGGAAGTTGAGATAGCCCACAATTTGGAACTGTTAATACAGTCAAAGGTGCTTGATAAGTCCATAAACGCCAGCTGCACGGAGGTGCACTTTGCATGCTTGTATTTAGAGGTTAGTAATTGGAGGTTAAGGCACTATTGGATGGTGCCAAGGCCCTGCAATTTTTTGTTTTGTTTTGCAAGGCTATAGCCCTACTCGGTAGAGGGTCGCTGGGGATGGCCACAACAGCAATAAAATCCTTTTTTTATTTTTCAAACACTATTGACAGACTTTAGGAAGCGAAAAATGTTTCCTTCTTTTTAAAAAATTAGTTTAGAGGAAACTAAGTCAAGTGTTTGGTAATAAAAAATGCGAAGTCACCCCAAAGCCTCTGGAGGGGGGCACGGAGACAATTATTTTGAGTTCTGGGCAGACCCTGGGCAGAGCGACAGCAGCATGGAGCCTATTACAGCTATGCCCACTAAGACCTCAGTGCAAGATCCAAGTGATTCTATCCCGAAACCAGAGACTGCTCCTTTAAAAGAACTTATGAGATATCCCCTCTTCACTAAAGCGAAACAAGGTTTGGGGCCTAATGCAGCTCCAGTGACGGATCAGTTTGAGAAGACGCAGCCTTCACAACTTCTACAGTCTCCACAGTCTCTGCTGTCACTGTCTCTTCTTCCCATTCTTTCCTCCAGAGATAAGCTGACGGTTTTCCAACCTCTGACATTGTCTAATGAGTCGGCCACAATTCAGGATGTATTAATTCCAGAGCAGGTAGATTCAGGAGGTGGAAAGATGCAACAGGATCTATCACGCCCCCAGTCGGTGAGCTATCTCAGGGGGGGAATATCCGTTACATTGCGGTCTTCACACTGCAATACCTATACAACACGGGCATTACAACGAAGTCATTACAATGACTTGCGCTGGATGGCACTCTAAGCTAAGGAATAGTATGATTTACTATTCCAACACCTTCCCTACTGTAACGTAGGCTGGAGTTGGAATATGGCAAGGCTAGTGTTAAGTCGTATCCAGTCCTGGATTGACGACAATGACATAATGTCCCCGTTACAGGCTGGCTTTCGCCGCCATGTCAGCACTATAGACCAAGTGTTTAGGTTTATATTAGTCTATTGGCGTGTAGTAATCATCGCAGGCGGCACGCTATACGCGGCCTTCATTGAACTTAAATCAGCATTTGATTTAGTTCCTCGCCCTAAGCTGTGGGGGGTTCTGGAGGCTAAGGGCATGCCTCCCGAACTGTTATCTCTGGTGATCAAGTTACACGAGTCAAACTACGCCCAAGTAAGATGGGGATCTCAGGGCAAGATAACGGAAAGATTTCCGGTATCCAAGAGGGTCCGTCAAGGATGTGTCATGGCTCCAACCCTTTTTAGTCTATTTATTAACAGGGTTGTAAACTACTTTACCATGTTTCCAACTGACGCTCCAACTCTTGTAGGTGTGCAGGTCCCCCTGCTTATGTTCGCAGATGACACTCTGATCATTTCCAAAACATAAATAGGGCTGCAAAGGGCATTAACTCGTTTTGAGGAATTTTGTGCAGACCATGAGCTACTGATGAATGTGGACAAAACCAAACTAAAAGAGAATGTTATAAGAGCCTGAAGTGGATCTTCCGGAAGCGTGGGGATCTCTATAGGAGATATTCCATTACCCAGATCAGTGTGGCAACATCCCTAGCTGCGGTTGATATGGGTCCAGGGGGGAAGCTTGTGCCTGAAATTGTTCAAAAGTGCGGTAAAGTAGTATATTGGAAAATATCGGACTTCCTCAGGGGAGATAGGTGGCACAACTTAGGTAAAGTAAGACTGAGTGTACAAGATGATTTTCTCCTTTTGGGCTCATTTAAAATACTTACTAAGGTTCTATTGGATCTGGGCCAGATCCTTAGTAGCAGAGAGATGGCGACTGCTTTAAGTGGTGAGGGGTTTTTGAAAAGGCCAGGGGAATGGAAAAGAATGCCTTCGTGTGTAAGGGCCCCAAATCCACCCAAAAAGTGATTAAAAAATGGGATCAATAGAAAGATTTGAAAAACAGACAAAATGTGCAAAGAAGTAAATATATAAAATTTTAGTGTATTAAGAGTGGCCAATTGGCGACAGATGCTCTTCTTTTCTAAATGGCTTTTATATAGAACCCCTGCCTTTCTAACATACATCAACCCCGCTATCCCAGGTAATTGCACCGGTGTAGAGGGCACTCCCCAGCAAACTGGACACATGTGATTAGCCACTGTTCATCCATACAGAGATTCTGGACTGAAATATTTCAGTATCTTGCAGGTGTGGGGAAGGTCAATTTGGTTCCAACCACTTGGCTTAGAGTCTTTGGATATGACCCGGGATTGGACCAGTCTAATAAGTGGGTAAAATTACTATATATTGCAACAGCTGTATCTCGATCCCTCTTACTCCAAAATTGGCGAACAGATCATCCCTTCAATGAAAGATTGGCTACAAAAAAAGAGACCTGTTAGAACAAGTGAACAGCTATATGCAATTCGAACCGGGGGAACCAGGAAATTTGAGAAACTTTGAGGACAATATTTTCAATTTGAAGATAGAGAAGCAGTTTAAGGAGAATGATTAAATAGGGTAAGCTTCCCCGCCCCAGCCTACTGTAGACACTATATAAATTCTTCCCCCTCCCCTCCCTCATTCTATCTGGTTTTAAATCAACTGCATTTATAACATTTGTAATATTGATGTGATACCTTGTGTATTTATTGTATTTATATTGTATATATGTATTGTGTTTGTATAACATGAAAATTCAATCTGTATTGAAGACTCTTATCTATAATTTATGACAAATGTTTACTGTAAGTTATATCTATGATATTACAATATCTGGATCCAAATAAAAATAAATATTTAAAAAAAAAATGAAACGAGTGCACATACTGGAAAAAGCTCAAATATCCCCTATGTCTGGCTAGAGTCATTTTTGGTTAAAACCACCCACCATACCAGTGGCAAACTCTAGATTTGGCATCATGCTGTGTCTGGGGCAGCCTAGGTGTTCCTACTACTGCTTCGGAGGTTTGGCTGCATACCCATCACACCTTAATTAATCCCAATCTGAACTTTGAGAATTACCATTTGACGACATATCCGACAGGAGGTAAACAGACAAATGGAATAGATCAGTTTAGTGTTCAAAAGCGTGCTACTAAATATGGATATGCAATTCCATTAGATGCATTTGTGAAAGTACTTCTTTGAATAAAGGGGGAGCCTCGCAAAATTATAAGGAAGTCTAATGAGATTTTACATCGATTGGAGTTAAATGCAATTATGAAGAAATAGAAAAGAAATAGGCATTCACTTTTTGCTGCTTTCATTTCAAATTTAATTAAAATTATATCAAAGGAAAGTTTAGACTTGGTAAAAAGAAAAGGAACTTACTAATTATTTGGGCTGCATTCAGCTGTTCTTCAAAGCAAATCCCTGGTAGGTTTTGTACTTAGAAGGTAAATTGTCCTACCGTGAACATGTTTAAATATATATTTACCAGTCCTTTAGATACATATACAGAGTTCACCAGGTTGAAGGATTCGTTTTCAATTTACACTAGCAAAGCGCTGGGTCCATTTCTGATTCTTACTTGATTTTCTTACAAACTGTCTGAAGGTTGGAGAAAGTAAAAAAACACTGGGCTTCTTTTCAGGGTTTGAGACAGACATTTCTTGCCCCTTTTGAATGCAGTTTGCAGTGCCCAAATGTTAACATCAATTAGAATTCAAGTGTACTGCTGTCTAAAGTAGCGTTAAATCTTGTACTTCTTCTTAAGCCCTGGAGTGATAAATATATCCAACCAGGTTTGTCATTATTTCTGAAATTGATTAAAATAGTT